>NC_138026.1:82029281-83349356 GCF_964106645.2 Podarcis pityusensis | reverse complement strand
CTTCTGGAAGGCATTTAGAAATATCAATTTTGCCCAGTGACAAATGATTCTGCTGATTCAACCACCAAACCAGGAGGAAGAAAGTAATTCATTGATCGTTGGTCTATTTAAATGTATGCAAATTTACCATTGCTAAGCTGGAAGCCAAAAACAGAAAAATGGATGGCAGTAGAACTGATTGGACATGTTTTAGAGCAACCAGGAGGCAACTCAAATCATGTCCAATCCTTTCAGGTATTTAGCTTCACTCATCCAACCAACTACTTTAAGCTTTGCTAGCTGATTTGCTAGTGTTCCTATTACTTACTGTGTCTCTTTCTATGCAGTGTTCTACCATCTTTCCGGCAGGCAGTTCTGGTTGTCTGCCCACAACACAGGCCCAGATTGGATTGGGAAATTTGGTATGTGTGAATGTGAACTGAACTCTTGATTTTAATATTTTTAATAGTACTGATTCTATTCATAGCATCCTAGTTTCCATTCTTTCTCCAAGCCTCCATCAAGACTTTGACAAAAAAAATTATGACAAGGGATCCAGCCTTGTGCCTAGTTCCAAGGACATGGACCAAACCCACAACTCCTTGGCAAAGTGTTTCAGTCTCTTGATCGCTAAAGCTTGGAAATTTCGAAAGGGTTTCTTTCAAGTGCTACCTAAAGATAAATCTGGTTATAGTTTTCAGTCTTAAGACTGCATACCCTTCTTAGCTCATTCATAGCCATCATGTGATATGAACCATGCACTGAGAAACATCACTCAATGAATGATGAATTTACCTTAATTAGAAAGCTGGTGCAGCAGAGGAAAATCTTCTCTGTTTGTTTAAGGAATGCTACTAGCAAAAACTCGTATGACTCACATAAGACTGTATTGTAGGACACTATGCTAAGTTACACTATGCACAGTGTACAGTGTGTCAGTGCAAGTATATTCTTTTTCTGGGAACCTCTTACCTGTTCCTGGAAGGGGACATTTCTCACAGTGGGGGCCCCAGGCCTTGCCAACACTGCAACAGCAGAGCTGCTTGCTGAGCTGAACAGAGAGAGGGTGCATACACTGCTTTCCTGCACTGACAAACCGGTAGCAGGGCCCTTTCTCTTCAGTGACCATGGGATTATCAGCTGCAGCAAAAAGGGAAGGAGGACGCCAGAGTTTACATGAGAAACAAAACAGAGAAACACCATAGGAGTTCCACCACCAGATTAAAGACGGAAAAGAGACAAAGATGCCAATGTCTCCAATCAAAAATATTTCTTTTCTTTTTCTTATAACGAATCATGTCTGAATGCAACACAAAAGTAAATAAGCCCATATGGTTTAGGAATAAAAGCCAGTGTCAAAATTAGATGCTGCCATGCTCCAACAACACATAATTAGAATGAAGCCTTCCTTCCCATGCAGAAGCACTGAAGCAGAAGCTGAAAGCAGGTGAACAGCAAAAATACAGAACACTGACAGATCACACACTCACACAGCCACTTTGAATTGATAGGCAAGGTCATTTTAAGTCAATGAGACAATTATATTTTTGAAGTCAGTAATGGCAGTTTACAATGAAGAACGTTCCAGAAACATATCACGCTAATATTATCAACCTTCCCTTGTCCACTGTTCCTTCTCTTTCACAGTTTCTCAAATTCATGTAATGAAACACTCTACTGAAAATTAGAATTCCTTCAGTCAACAGAATCAGTAGTATTTTTTATCACAGCTCACATCAAGATTTAGGGTGGCGATAACATGAGATCAGACCACATCCGCTGCTGTTACTAAGATTTTTTTTCCTTCAAGCTGTCTTGGCAACTCAAGAAATTTTGATTATGGCAAAAGGAAGGCAAATAAATTCAAGTATGAATGTGATAATGGTCTATGCGAAACCTGCACAACTTCTGATTCTCAAGCTCAACTTAGATCTGAAGAACTGGTGGTGGTGCAAGCAGGACCTTGATAAATCCTCTCCCCGTCTCCAGTCTGTCTAGGACTACAAAAACAAGAGAGTTGCCAAGAGCCTGGCAAGGTGCAATGTCTAGCTGGTAGACTGCATTCAGCTTGGAAGGTCACAAGTTGTGCTGAATGTTTTCACTTGAAAAAGAAAAGGCTACTCTAACCGAGATTCCAAGCCCCCACAAAGCTTGAGAATGTCTTTTTAATGGTAAGGATTATTTTTTTTAAAAAAAGTTACAAAACAACCAGTCAAAATTTCAGTATCAGTCAAAAGTCTACTGAGAGCTATAAGCATCAACCTATATATGTCCAACTGAAATGAATGGAGGTTGCACAGCAGCAGTGATCGGTGGATTTCATCCATGCACTATCTGTTGTACAGTAATTATTCAGGGTGTTAAAGAAACAAATGTTGGCAAGTCTTCTCTTCCATCTAATAAATAGAAGATCTTTCACAAATAACAAATCAAACTGAAACAATACAGTTTTGCTTTTTTGAAATCCAGTTTTGCTCAAACATAAAACATTTATAACAACATTTCATTATTATTGCTGTTACTGTAATTAATCATTATTATTTTGCAGCAAAAAAAGAACCTTGAAATAAGATGAGCTCTCCACACCTACTTGCCATACAAACACAAAAACAGGAAGTCACAATTTCAGCCTGGAACGATTTGGAAAAGGAGTAGCCCACCCTGCCTTATGAATCATTTCAGATAATCTGAATCTTTTAGGTGCTACTGCTGGGACAATTTAAATGAACTGAAGAAGAACACAAGTAAGAAGGATGGATGGGTGTGGGTGTGGGTGGGTGAGGGTGTGTGGGTGGGTGTGGAGAGAGAGAGAGAGAGAGAGAGAGAGAGAGAGAGAGAGAGAGAGAGAAATATGCACACAACAATCTGGCAATTCATCTCTCCCCATTCTTTGCTCCAAGAAAAAAGGAATCTGAGATAAGTGGAAGATGGTACCACAATCTTCTGGGCTGTAAAAATCATTAGAACTGTTTTCTGGGCTCAGGTCTGCCTACATGATGCCATATTGTGTGGTTTGAGGATTCTGGTATATGGGGTTATCAGGATTTGAAACTTGGGTCATCTCTGGCTTATAATTGAGACTGAAACAAGACATACATTGTTCTAATAATAAACAATGGGTGAGTATGGAAGGTGAGGGATAGAGTAAAGTTACATAATTAAATAGGTCAATTAATACACCCCTTTGATGTTCCTAAGGCTTCAATCCAAAACTGACTTACCTGTGAGTTAACCACAACAGGACTTACTTCTAAGTAGAAATTTATTCAATTTATAAGATTTCCTACCCACCCTTCACCATAAGCTCCCAGGGCAATAAAATATACAGTTATAAAAACAAATAAAACCAATACAATTATAAAACACATAAAACCATTTGAAATGGAACAGAACAGTATTTGAGATTACACTGTAAATCTCCTAACCAGTTCAAATAAATGAGCAAAAGAAAAAAAAAAAAGAAAAAAATCCCTTCATATATTTACTCTTAACCATGTAATAAAATGAGAGACAATATGGAAGCAGGTTAATCCAGAAATCAACCAGTCCCCTAATTTTTTAGTATGGTATTATACATGGAAAAGCTTTGTTCTATTGATGTTGGAAGTCAGATGACAGCGGCCTTCCATGACTGGCAAAATGAAATTTCTCTAAAATATCATAGAACCCCCCCCCCCCCCAGCATATTCAATTGTCTTTACTAGTTACAGTTACTTTATAGCTACGTAACTATTACATTTTGAGGTTGGTGTCTGACAGTGTCTAGTAATTTTTATTCTTTGAAAATAAATTATTGTTTATTATCTTTCCCCCTTCCTCTGTACTCTTTCTTATTTCCAACAGTCAGTTCATACAAATACTTGGAACTTGCTACTTAGTTGGTTACTTGTTACTTATTAGTAAACTGATTCTCATTTGGGACTAACGACTATGTACCTTCCCAGATTCAAGTAAGTTCCAATTGAAACATTGCCATTTCTCTCCACACAAAAATTCCCAACCGTTTCTAGGTGTGTGATTCTGTTGACAAAAGTATGCTGGATGATCAAAGACACAGCCAGCAACAACTCTCAAGATCATGGCAGATTGCATGGAGCACCAAGTAGGCCCACTTTGGCTACATTAGCATCCATATGTGAAGAATGAGTTCAGCATTAGTATTTATTTATTTATTTTTTTTAAATAATATTTATTAAGATTTTCAAAAATACAGAAAGTAAGAATTAAAATACATTCAGAACCTTATTTTCAAACATCCACTTTCTGGGACTCCCCCCTTCCCCCACCCCTATCATATTCCTTTTTCATATTGTTGGCTCCACAAGCTCTCAGTTCTGATTAAAAACTTAATTTGTTTAGACCATTATTCGAATTTAAAATTTATACACTCCTCATCAACACCCTTAATAAAAAACAAAAAATTTCTTTCCCAGGGTCCACCCCATTTTTATTCCACAATTTCCCTTTTTTTTTTAATAATAAAAACACCCCACACAATAGTAATATCAGAAATAAGAAATGAAAGGTATAATAGATGAAACAAAGCCAGTTCAAAAAAAAAAAAGAAGTTAACAAGCCTTTGGATTTTAGTTCTCCCCCCCTGTCCCCGGTTTAATTTCCCCCTGACCACCAAACCATGTTATCCGCCTGGAATTCTTACAATCCATAAATCGCCTATTTCCCCCAACTCCTTGCTGGCTTTTTTTTTTTTTTTTTTTTCCCTTCTATAATTATTTTTAAAACACTTAACTTCAGATCTTTAATAAATAATAAAGCTCCCCCCATTGTTCTTTCCAAATTGTAGTCCAGTTTCCTCTTGTTCCGCTGCTGAAACGTTCTAATTCATAAGCTTAGTAAGTCTGCAGGGATTATTGTTATTCAGGAACAAAAACTTGCGTTCAGTCCCTTCCTTTCTTCAATAGAAAATTCTATTGTCTCCTTTAGCTGAACACCCTGTAGACAAAATATTATTTCCGTTTTGCAGCTTTCCCAGAAGATAACCAGTCCTGTAAAATCCCAATGGTATTTTTCCACTTACGACCATCTTTGTAATGTCCCGAAACTCCTCTAGGGGGATTGTTGTAACTTTGTTTTCTCTAGTCCAAAAGTCCGATTGTTATCCATGTTTTCGCCATGTTGTGTCCAAGTTTTAACAAGGTGTAGCAAATTGTAACAAATTTAGCCAGCAAAGTTCTCATAGTAAAATCCTCTCCGCTTTCCGACTTTGACAGCTACTTTGACAGCTGTCAAAATCTCCGACTCTTTTCACCAGGCTCTCTCTTCAATCACCCCGGTTCCCAGGGGGGGGGGTTACGTTTCTTCTCCCTCAATTCGTCCTCCAGCACAATTCTTATGGTTCCCCATCGTGGAATTCTTAGTTTTTATCAGCAATACAAATCTTTTGGACCTTGGTTTCCCCGTCCTTGTCTTGGAAGGTTTACAATAGGGGGGGGGACTGACTTCCTTTTTGGATCCCCCCCCGCTCGTGTCCAATTCGAAAAGAAATTCTTTTTTTTCTCCTTTTAAACCCAGTTTCCAAATTACTCACGGGTTGTTGTTAAAAAGTCCGAATTTTCAATAGAAGAAGTCAGCGCTCTCCACCGGATGGCATGCGGCTGCGCTCGGCAGGGATAGCAGAGGACTCAAAGCACCACGCTTCTCCCCGGCACCCGATCCGTAGCCTTTAAAAAGGCTCCTTCACGAGTCGGGAGGGCGCTGGCGGTGCCAGCCGAGTCTCCATGTCCACGGCCCTCGTGGCCGTGGTTTTTAAGGGTCCCCGCATCGCCGGTGCGGTAGGACCCAGCCCCTGCCGAGCAGACTCCCTCCGGAGCTCGGAGGGAGTCCGCCATTCGGCGATGGCGCCAACCCGGAAGTCTGAGTTCAGCATTAGTATTTAGTATACAGCAAGGATGTCCAACAGGTCGACCCCCAGTTGTTAGAAGTCGATCGCGGGCTCCTTTTCGTCTGTGTGTAGGGGGGGGAGGAGCAATTGGCCCCTCCCCCTCCTCCATTTTCTAGAACTGAAATAATTGGTGTCGGGATGACTTAGTCTTCAACTTGGCCCCCTAAAAAAAACTCAACAACTTAGACCTGCCCCCCCCCAACCAAAATAGCAAGATCACTGCCAGTTTTTAATTCTGTGAGTAGATCGCAGTCTCTTTGGAGTTGGACGCCCCTGGTATACAGGATTTGGACTATTAAAGGCACTGATAAGGATAAAAAGGGAACAATTCTTGGGCAATTCTGCATATCCTTAAACAAAGAAGGATATTTGCAATTGTATTGGAGCTCCTGTGGACAGTGTGGCTGTGATGCTCCATGTTATTGATTTTAAATTTCCACACAGCTTAGAAAGTTATGAACCCTTTTTTGCATTTAGAGGCTTCTTGTAAACCTGTGCCAACTTACCAGAAGTAAGTCCTACTGAACAGTGGTGTTTTGCTTCAGAGTAAACATGATAAGATTGTGCTATCAATGGCAGCACTACCCATGTTCAATACAGAAAATTTTAAATTATTAGCCAGCATGAAGAACACAATGAACGGGCCACCACCAACACCCACACCTATGTGAATAGCTGTGTCATGAAAGATTTTGTGTGTGAGATACAAAAATATGGGATTGAGGAATATAAGGTTCGGAAATATATGAGATATCAGAACACAGCTCAATAGATGAATAATGGGATGGGACCTTTCCCCCTTTAATCAGACCCCACTGTGTTTACTTGTTCAACTAAAAGGAAAAGATACAATTTACTTACCTCAACCACAGACAACCTGAAAAATCATCACAGGATCTCTGCAAATGCTGTGTTATTGTATCCATTCATTTCTGTCACTTTTTTTGGAAGATAAACTATCTGGATAATTCGCCACACAATTTTGTTTTAAAATGACAGTTTATTATTAGATCATAAAGAAACTCTCCAATGGTGAATTAAAAGTTCTCAAAATGAGATGCGCCATAAGAAAATGTTGGCCAACAGTGATTAACTTGCATCCACTACAAGATGCAAGGGGAAAAAGAAAACCCACATGAAAGATTGATAGGTACAGATTGGTTCTGTTACTTACGGATGCATCTGGAAAGCGTTGGGTCTGGCACAAATCCAATTTTGCAGGCACACCTATAGCTGCCCATGGTATTCAAACACTCACCATTCGGGCATACCCCTTGGAGCTGGCATTCATTAATGTCTGAAAGGGAACACAACTAGCATGAGTTAAATGATTAATCCACATAAACAACTCCATATAAACACCTGCTATTAGGCTGTATTATATACTAGATATGCATTGATTTCCAGAGCTTGTTTCTCTATTTCTTTCCTTTTTTGTGCTATTAAAACACAGACATAGAATCGTAGAAGGGATACCCAAGGGCCATCTAGTTCAATCCCCTTCAATGCAGGAATCACAGCTAAATATGTAGGAAACCACTCAGAAAATGGGTGCAATATTTCCATGCAAAAGGATTGATAAACAATGTAGACCCAAGTATTATTACTAATCTCTTCCAGTACAGTAGATGAGGAACATCGGAGTTTGGAGGGGTATTGCAGACATATATTGCAGATATGTAACTGAATGATAAGTGGCTTGCCTAAGACCAGATGGTAGTGAAATTTCAACTGTCAATTTTGCAGTTAACAGTTCAGCATCTTTTCCAATGTTTCACCAGCTTCTGAAAATCTCCATTTTTATTTATTTATTTTTGCTGTTGATACTTCCACACAATAGACTTTGCAATATGAGATGCTTTTAACAGTCTACTTAAGCTACTAATTTTCAAAGCTGGATAACCCATTTTCTTCTTCTGGTGTGCATTACATTTACGAATATAAATTTACCCAGAGCCTGATAGTTAGTTCCAAAGCATGAGGTTGAGGGATGGTAGAATGAGATACATCAAAGACTTGGCAATGCAATTCTTTTGATGGTCTGGAAAGAAACAGATTCAGAAGTGCTTTCAAGGACAGCAATTTCCCCAATCGTAGGAAGGAATACAACATATATTTCTAGCCCTGCATTTGGATCATTAAACAGTGGGTGGTCTCTAATAAAATACACCCACACAATGGGAAAAATCCTGACCATAGAGGGATATTGTTCTTTGAAGCAGCAACTTAGGCATGCCTGTGTCACACATTACAAAGGGAGGCAGATCTGCAATTCATTGTGCATGGTTATTCACTTGGAATGCACCTTCCCCAACCACAGGAACAGGTTTTGTTTTTTGTTTTGTTTTTTGCAGGTAAGCATCAGAATTGCGCCAATGCATTAACTACCTCAACAGAAAACAGAATCAAAACACATGGAAGAGTTGAGCTACCATATGCAGAATTATGAGAACAAGATACTTTCCAACATCTTTTCAAAAGTAGACAGATCTCTGAAATTCTGAACTCCCAAGAAGAGGAAAAGACAGAGTGTAAATACCGCTAGGAAAGATTGAAGTATGTTGATTCAACACTTTGAACTGGAAGCAGGAGCTAGGCAAAAGTAATAGCTATTCTTGTTTTCCAGAGAGTGGGCTACCACAAACTACAGGAAGGATATGTTTCAATGTGCCTGCATGTTCCCAAACATCACTGACATACTATGTAGGGCTCTATTAGGTCAGAGCAAAGATCCACTCAATCTAGCATTCTTTATCTCTAACAGTATCTAGCCAGATGCCCTCTGGAAAGACACAAGCAGGGTTTTATGGAGATTTCAAGCACCCCCAAATAAAAGAAATGCTTCCATAAAACATGGAAGTTCCTTTTTAAGTTATTAGCGACTAATAGCTATTCACAGACCTATGCTTCATGAGTATGCTAAATTTTCACATTGTACCCTTTTTATTATCCACCTACTTCTCCAAATAAAAGCTCCCCCTTCTGTCAGCACAATTCAAAAGACAATACAGTACATGATAAGAAATGGTTGGCAGAGCGGAATATGCAGAAGGCCTAACAATTAACTGCAGGGAAAGACAAGTGGACTGAATTAGTCACCACATGGCTGTGTACACTTAAGGAGGTCAAGTTACTCTGTAGCACCATCACACATGGGGTTAAGATGCCTAATGGCAACACTCATGAGGCACATAACAGTATCTCTGACACTGTTCTTTTCAAAAATCATCTAGCCCATCCATAGCACTGCCATTTGGTATCAAATGATAATGTGACAGATCCCAGATGGCCACCCTGCTTGTATTTAGCCATTTACAGTGGTACCTCGGGTTACATACGCTTCAGGTTACATACGCTTCAGGTTACAGACTCTGCTAACCCAGAAATGGTACCTCGGGTTAAGAACTTTACTTCAGGATGAGAACAGAAATTGTGCTCTGGCGGCGCGGCGGCAGTGGGAGGCCCCATTAGCTAAAGTGGTGCTTCAGGTTAAGAACAGTTTCAGGTTCAGAACAGACCTCTGGAACGAATTATGTACGTAACCAGAGTACCACTGTAATAGGAAACTGAAATCTCCAAGGAGTGCCAGAGGAAAACCATTTTGGTGTCCAGCAACGGAACAGTGTGAATCTCATGGGAATGCTTGGAGCCTGCCAAGTCTGCATGTTATCTTGGCACCTGAAGCGAAAACGACTAGCTTAGCTGGGCCTTGCTGGCATGCTCGAGTTCCTGACTGAGAAAGTAACCAAGGTCTTAACCCAGGCAGGGGGAGAAGGAGAAAGAAGAATTTAAAATATGAGACTAGAAGAAGAAACAAACACATCTGCTTATCTGTTGCCTGCTTGCTTTATTATCAAGATGATGGAGCTTTTAACAGAGATGGAATATGAAAGATTGCTTCATCCTCTATATATATATCCAACCAACCACTGCATTCTGCAGGAGAGGACAACCTGCAGATACCATCCTATCAGGAGGTCCATTTTGAACAATCTCATTGCATTTTGGACAGGTGCCTTCTCTATCCTATCCCAGCTCCTTTAATTTATCTCTCATTCTCCTTTCACACTCAACTAGCACCTTATTCTCAACCTTCCTTCCCACAAACTACCACTTTCTCTCATCCCTACTCTCTGGTCCTTTTACATTCATTTATTTTTCCAATAGCAGCTTTCCTCTCTTATGTCTTTCTTTTCCTTGTTTGTTTGTTTGTTTATTATATAATAGAGTATTAACCTTTTATCTCACTTTCAAATTTTATTCAACACCTCCTCTGGCACTTTCCCTTCAGAGAGAAAGCTTCCTTCCTTCTCTTCCCACCCTCTAAAATTCTCTGTCTCCCAGTCACTTTTACTCATTGAGCAAATAGCTGGTGGTACTGCCATTGGTTCAGTCAAAAGGGGCAGAGCAAGCAAGTAAGGAGGCACTGGCCAGGCTATGGAACTGAGACCCACCTGAAAGCACTCAAAGGATTTGTGGGTGTTGTCCACTGTTTTGAGAAACAATGGTCTGTAGAATGATCTTTATTTTTAGAGCCCTTCCGCTTGATATAATGGCTCTCATTAGCCCTGTGAATTTGGAGGGCAGTGATGCTGCTTGAAAGGCTATCATTCGGGTAGGAGATGTCAGCATCTGGTAACAACTAAGAACATAAATATCTACCTGGTTGCCATATTATCCATTCTGTCATCTGGGGGGTGGGGTGGGGACAGTTAATCCTGCAGTGGGAGAGCTGGGAAGCACGGCTCTTCCACTGGCTGCATCAATCCTCCTCTCTCTCAGCTGCTACCTGGGGGCAGTGACTCCATCAGACTGCCTCACTGGGAGAGCTAGGAACCAGGGCTTATTTCACCAGTTTGCTGGAGGCCCAGCTCCATCAGGCATCTCCTGCCCCTGAATTGTGCCAGCTGGTCATTATAGGCATGACAGCTTATAAATGAGGCATGAATTTTGATTTTCCTCTTTCCTCCCTCCCTTTTCCTTTTGTGTGAGGGTTTTGGGTTTTTTAGAATGCAAGTTTCCATGTAGGGATTGTCTTGATTTGATTGTATGCAAACCGCTCTGTAGCCTCTTTGGCTGAACAGCAGAATACAAGTGCCATTTTAGAATGATCACTGCTTCAATACTTTAGGCAAAGAGCCCAATGCATACTAATTTCACCCTGTGGTTAGGCGACCACCTACCTAACAACATGTCCGGCCACCCGCAGTCCTGTCCAGCTGTGTAAATTATACTGAAATCAACCTGTCAAGGCAGCTGGAAATGGAATCTGGATGAGATGAAGGCTGTGTTAAAAATAGCTTAACAGCTCTTAAGCTTTTTTTCATCTGCCCGTCTTTATCAAATGAAGCCACAAAGTAAGGTTGCTATTTAAAAAACAGTTTGAAGGCAGGAGGGTCTGGGTATAACTTTGATAGGCAATAATTTAGGTAGGTGTTAATGTCACTACAGTGGCTGCTATTAGGACAGTACTGTGTATAGGGAAACTTTGGGAATGCTCCTTCTGATTAAAAGGACACCAACCAATAGGTACTTATAATTCAAATCCAATCTGAATCTTTTTGGTGGTATAGTATAATGGCTACAGAGCTGGACTTATACCAGGGCCCCCCAGGTTCACATCACAAATCAGCTTTGACACGCCACTGATGCACTTTGGGCCAGTCACCATCCTTACACCAACCCATCTCTCAAGGGTTATGAGGATAAAATGAGTGGAAATTATGTATGCTGCCCTGCTTG
This sequence comes from Podarcis pityusensis, assembly GCF_964106645.2. Classification (NCBI taxonomy): domain Eukaryota; kingdom Metazoa; phylum Chordata; class Lepidosauria; order Squamata; family Lacertidae; genus Podarcis; species Podarcis pityusensis. The sequence goes on along the minus strand of NC_138026.1, from coordinate 83,337,733 downwards.
GATGTCAAGTGTTTCAAGTTCAGATCAATTCTGAGTTACAAGGTCAAAAGAATCTGTATGGCAAATAAAATACCAGTTATGTGGTCTTAAATAAAACATAGCATTAATTTGGCATTACCATTTATACCTTGATTTTCCTCACAATGGTTGTATAAGATAGTCATTTCTACAGATGAAGAACTGATACAGAGAGAAGAAATGTGCTCAAGGCCACCTACTGAATTTATAATTCAAGTGAGCCACCAAGATAACAAACCTGAAGCACATTTGCTGCTGTTAGTGGGAAGCTGTTTTATATTTTTTTAAAAATTGAGGAAGAAAGATGGAATGCAGAATGTTCAATAAGGAGAATAATATACAGAATTAACCAGTTGCAAAAACTGGTTGATGGTTATTTACACCGTAGTCCTAGTAGCATATACTGCTACCATATCCATCTGCCTGGCCTACCAGGCCTCAAAGCCTATAATACGCAGCAGTGGCTTACGAGGGTTGGGTGGCGGCAGTATCCTCATTCCCAAGAGTGCAGTGCCAGTGCTGCTAGCAGGTCTTGAACCTGCAGCATGAAAGATGTCAGGCAGAAGATTCAGCCTAAAATGTATTATCCAGGTTCAAGAAATAGAGGAAACTACAGGGTAATAAGCCAGGCCAGCTGAGCAGCTTTCCAGATAATAAGCCACAGCAGATCACTCAGTAAGACCTAATCTCTAAGAAATAGCACTAGGTCAGATTTGCTCTGTAGCTATCCTGGCAATTTTTTTCAAGGGTGAGTGCAGAACTCCCATAATTCGTTAATCATGTGAGCAAAAAAGGAGATACTGACAGACCTGATTCTCTTCACCTCTGGCTTACCTTCACTTCATTACAAGCAGCTTTACCCTGCTCTCAGGACCCCACCCTCTGAATTGGCAGGAGCTGGGTCTGACACTACCATCATAACATTTCTACGATTCCAGCATACTGTGATGATATGCTAGGTCAAATCAGAACTGTGCCATTCACACTTATACTTGTACAGGGGACAAAATGCAGGGTTTCACAAACTTGAGGTGAAGATCAATTACTTCTGTCTAAGCTACATAGCTCACTGAGTGCAGCAGTTCCACACACAAAAAAGTGTGGTGGCACCTTGAAGCCTAAACAAATGCATTGTTCTGTTTTTGCTGCAATATCCTAACATGGCTATCTCTCTGGAAAGTGACACTAAGAGTAAAATGAGACAGATACTACTTTAGCCAATAGGAAGTGCTTCAAAGGATGATACAGTATGGGGAAACACATTAAATTCCATGCATCATATATGAAGGTAAGCAAAATTGTCCTGTTATTCTACAAACAATTATTGTTTTTAATGCTATCAAAAATAAAAATAAAAATGGGAGAGTGTTGGGGAGAGACAATAAACTGAGCACCACTTCACAGTACCTTTTCATGCAGTAATTGCTTTATCATTAGATTAACACAAATCCACAGGAAAAGTTCCATTATCCTATTTAAATGTAGGTTCTGAGCAGGACTTTTGCTCCATTTTGTAAACTAGCTTTTGTGAATGTTCAGCCTTGAAGTTATGTTCAAATAAATTTCTCTGGAAATCTCACATAAACTTAAGTCAATTATTTGCATTGGAATTGGCTTAGCCTTTTTCTGTTTAGGATGAGACTTGAATGGCAATACACAAGAAGTGTATTTCAAATCCCTTTAATAAAACTTGGGCACAAAGAACTACCCCACCCTTGTAACTATAGTTTCAAATAACATATGCAAAATAAATGATGTGCATGGGACTACAGAAAATTAAAATTTTAGTTGGCTACACCCAGCCACAATATCCCACTGTAACAGACATTGATTACACTGTCTACCATAATGAGTTATATAATTTGGCATCTCTTTATTACTTAACCTCTACTAAATAAAAGCAAGCTACTATTGTATATAATAATTTATCTTACACATTTCAGCTTATCATATATCTAAATTTACTATTTTACAGCTTTGTTTTGCTTATGATAGATTGGTACTTAAGATTTTATTGTTATTTTATTATTATTACAAGCAGCTTTGAGGAATTTTAAATGTATGAATGAACAAAGTTTACAAATAAGCTGTCTTATTATAATTACTTTAGCAGGTCAGTTACAAAGATACAAAATCTAACAGGACAGATTCAGCTAAGAAATAGCATACACTAAAATGAGCTTGTGAATGAAAATTCTTTCTTTCTTTCTGGCCTACATACCCAGATAAGTATGCATTTCTCTAATGCAAGAAAAAAATATTTTGCCACGTTTCATTTTCAGTTCTCAGTATAAGGACGTAAAAGGAAAATGATTCTGTCTTTGTTCATCCCTACAGTTATAAGTTGCCAAATGTTTGCCAGAGGATTTGGCAACATAGTGAGATAAAAAACTATTTTCATCACATTATTTTTTGGCGGAAATGCTGGCTTAATTTTTTATTGATGTGGAATGGCGGTTAATGACACTAAACCAAAGCAAAACTAAAACTATTAAAGTGGGAAATGAAACTTCTTTCTGTATCTTCCACGTTTAAAGGGGAACAAATTATGCTCAACAGAACTCTTATTCTGTCTAGGATCTGGAAGCTGCATTCAGAAATGATGCAAGATCAGATCAGAAGAATCTTTATTTGCATCAGCAACTAGTCATAGCAATAAAATAAAATACAATGTACTGAAGATAGAGGTAAAAGCTTAACTATACAAAATACATTCTAGAGGCTGATAAAAGTATTTTATACAATGTTCTACAATGTTCAGTTCAAGGCGTATGTTCGATACAGTCTTTTGAAAGAGGCTGCTGTGGCTTAACTACAACTAACAGAAGAACCATACAAACTATTACAAAATGGATCTCAAATACTGGTCCTTTAACACAATTGTTCTTACTCCCCTCCCCCCCAATGGAGACTCAGAGATGGATTTTTGTTTCTGTATAAGATTGACTGGATGGTTGCACCATGATATGAGGATCAAGTAAGTAATGCTTCCTGAGTGTCTGACTATGGCCCAGCAATCAAAAGCATCACACACACCTCCCACTTCCTCCTCCTCCTCCTCCTCATTTGAGCATCCCCCTCCTTAGTTTCAATCTCAGTGCAAACTGTGGTTAGAATTAAATCTGTACTGATATTACTGCTATCCACTGTGATACCAAGCCACAGTTTGCAAACCCATGCCTAACTATCACTGCAAACATGATAACTTTACCATCAATATGTATTATTTCTGCATGGGATAGTCACTTCCCTACACCCACATCGTAAAGAATAAAAAAGAATGTTATTTGTGTTTAGTAACCATACACTTTTTAGACTGACTTTTTAGAAAACTGTTTTATCACAGGATAGTATTCAGTGCTAGTCTTACTCAGAGTATACCTACTGAAATTAATGGACATGACTACTTTTGATTCGTTTTAGCAGGTTCTAGTCAACTAACTTTTACTCAGAGTGGACAAACTGAAATCCATCTCATATGTGGTTACCCTTTGTAATGAATTAAACCATACTCACAAAGCAAGTTTCTCTCTTCCATAATACAAACTAATCATTCCCACCTAATTGCCAAATGCATCTACTTTGAGTACGGCTAATGTTGACTGCCACTCAAATATAAGCTGGTTCGGGGGGAGGGAGGGAGAGAAAAGAGTGGTTTTCCTACTAAAACCACCTCCATCCAGGTACTTTTCCAGTTCTCAAGTGTACACATTTTTAAGAGAGTGTTCTATTGGCAAAATGCTTTCCTCCTGAAAATGAAAAGCCAAGCCTTTCACCAGCTGTTCTTTTAATTCAGCTTCTCTTTTCCGTTAATAAAAACATATCAAAATGCATTTCCCCCTTCCTTTTCAGTATTAAAAAAGGCAGAAAAATACAGTGCAATTCCCCTAAAATATTGTTAACCCACTCCTTAATACCACCGATATACTTTGTGCCCAGATATTAGAAGCTGCATGTAATGCTCTGATCAATATGTATGTATGTATTTATTATTTACAATACATATATGCTGCCCTTCATCCCATATGGATTTCAAAATATGAAGTCTAATATACGCATGTTCATTTGGGTTTCACAGCAGCTTAGGATTTACCTGTGCATGTATAAGCAAAACTTTTATTCAACTGAAAGACAATTGTTACATCGCTGAAGGAAAAGAGAAATCTTGGTTAGATAACCTAAGATGTCCTACTAAACTGTTAAAACTTAATCTGCAAACAGACGGTTCTTTGTTGTTCATAACACACATCAGTAAGAGATTTGTTTCATTGCATTAGTTCACTGAAATGAAAGGAAATAATCAGGAGGTGGTTGTTAATCATGCTGCTACCACATATGGTTTGTAAACGGAGAAGGCTTTTGATTGAAGAAACATTAGAGCAATTAGATGTTTAGAGAAGTCTCCAAGATGGGGAGTTAGATGTTCTGCAGGAGAGAAGAAAGCATTCTTTTCCTTCAGCTGCCCTGAATATGATATTAGCTGTCTGGTGGCAGGATGGCCATGGAATTGCTTTGAAAATACAGTACCTAAAATATTTACTCTGAAAGAGATTTATCCATTCTAGAAATTTAGCGCCAGCTTCGCTATTGAAACTCAAATGGTCAAACCACTTCGTTGTCTCTAGCCTGAGCTTTCTTTTGTAATGTGTGATTCTGTTTGATGTATTTTATAACACAGGAAACAGTAGTTTCAAATTTTGATTGGGGGTAGGCATTTGTATCATATGACCTGACTATTAACACCTTCCATTATTTCCAATTCCAGGGTCTATTCAAAGAGCTGGTCATTACCTTTAAACCACTAATGGTTTAAGACTAGAACATCCAATGGGCCATGTCCTCCCGCAATATTCTGAAACCACCAGCACCATAAGCACAGTTAGTAGTTACTCAGAGGTACACAGAAGTGGGCCGTCTCCATAGGGGCACTCCGACTCTGGAATTTTCTTACAAAGCAGATCTACTTTCTGATGGTATTCCATCATGAGATAAAACTAATTTAATTCTGGCATGTGTGAATTCCTAAACTCACTATATATTTTTTCTTAATGTGTGTCAGTGTATAGTGATTTTAATTATGTTGACTTTAAGTTGACTTGGTGTTGTTACTGGGAATGGACAGGTGGGCTATAAATATTTCCAACAATAAATGCAAATGATGAGCCATATAAGTCTTGAGTGATTTCATTTATCAAACAGGCAATATTTTCTACTTAATTACAACTAACACGACTACCCCACCTCCTGCAAATGAAACTGACATAACAGATTTATTCATAGTATGCATTTAAGTAAATTGAGAAACGCACACAATTTATTTTAGCTCAACAGAATTATTCAAAACCATGGGTGGGAACCAGTGGCCCTCGAGATGTTGGGATACGACGATCGGCTGTTGAACTACATCTGTAGAGCCACAGAACCCCATTCCTGCTCAAAACAAATGCTGAAAACATCTTACCTTGACAAAAAGTAGCATTAATTCTTTTGTAACCTTGTGGACAATCCACCACTTGGCTATATCCAGGGTAAGCTAAATTTGAAGATTAAAAAAAAAAAAAAAAGGAAATTACCAAGTGATACAATCCTCCAAACCAGAGTCTAGAAGGTCAGGAAAGTGCCATGAGTTCACATGCTCCCCCTTCTTTGTCTGCTCTCATACACATTGAGTCCTTCCTCTACGCTGTTCTAAGCCTTGCTTGCCATGATATCTAAATCAGGTGACTATGGTTAAGGCTAAGCTGCAAAACTAGGTTTGCAACCCTGTTTAAAACCATTGTTGAGGTATTCCATGCCAAATCGACCAAATCTGGCCCATAAAGGTTACATCATGCTGTTGAAATTTTGAAGAGCCATGGTACATGGTGAAATGTATGCCCACAACCCATATATACAGTGGTACCTCTGGTTACTAACTTAATTTGTTCCGGAGGTCCGTTCTTAACCTGAAACCGTTCTTAACCTAAGGTACCACTTTAGCCAATAGGGCCTCCCGCTGCCACTGCACAGCAGCCACGCAATTTCTGTTCTCATCCTGAGGTAAAGTTCTTAACCCGAGGTACTATTTCCGGGTTAGCAGAGTCTGTAACCCAAAGTGTTTGTAACCCAAGGTGTTTGTAACCTGAGGTACCACTGTACGTGTATGAGAAAGAGAGGGAGAGAAAGGTTTACAAGGGCAGGGCCACCATCTCTCTGAAAACTTGTGCAAGGTCACATTTCCCATAAAGTGTGTGTTCATTCTATCTGCCATAGAATGAGATGCATTCTACCTATCTTTATCTTTAAGGGTTCATTTTGAAGTCCATGATCTCTTTTTAAAAAGTAGTGTGCTGTATGCCAAAAGTAGCTGAATTAGAGCAGAGAACAATAGCCCAACATTTATAATGTTTCCACACACACACATCCCAGTTATTTCTGCACTCATTTGCTTGGATCTTATGGACCACAGGTACACTGCAACATTTTTTGTTGCAGCACTCTCTATTTAAAACTCTTTTTAGAAGTCTACTTCCACATATCCACACTCCAATCTGCTCTTAACATACTTTGGCTTGTAGGGATCATTTGAAGAACTATTGCAGTCTGAGGCAGAATGTGGGGTTAAACAACTTTATTGTTTAAAGTACTCCGGGGTTTGCTGTCGCAGAAGGAAAGAATCCATGCACTGGGCAGCCCAACTACTGACCCAATATCTCCCTCCAGCCCACCTGCTGAAATCAGGAGAAGTTGCCAATGGAAAGGTTCCACCATGGTGTGGGCCAGACAGTTGGGTACAACAGCAATGTTGGTTTGTGGTACCTGCTCCCCCCAAACTATGGTTGAGGTCTTAGCATGCCTCATCCAAGACTCCTTATGGAGATCCGCTATGGGTACTGCCCAATGACAAAGTTGTGATGAATGTGGGCATTACAAAAAATGACATATCAAGGTAGCCACTAGCACTGGCCAATTTGAACCATGGATAAATGTCTTTATGGCTCTTTCAATCAGTAGCCAATATCCATCCAGATAAAGAATCAATCTTACAAAGTGAGAGAAGGAGAATTAGCTGGCGGTGTGAACATGGGTGCAGCTGTAGCCCAGGGTTTCCTCTGCAGACCAGTACAAAGCAGTCTTTAACCTGGTTCACGTCCAGGTCCTGCCCCTGCTGCTGAATGGGCCCTAGGGCCAGCTCAAGCCTAAACTGTGGCATCACCACTTTGCAGGGAACAGTCCGTCCCCCCTCTGCCAGCCATGCAGGAAGTGCAACCCCACCCACCACAGAGAGGCTGCAAACCTGCGTTTTCATACTTTGCAGCATCAAAATGCATTAAATAATGATGCTGATCATCACTTAGTACAACATGCACAGTTCGGTCCCATAGAGAAGAGAAGAAGAAGAGTTTGGATTTGATATCCCGCCTTTCACTCCCCTTCAGGAGTCTCAAAGCGGCTAACATTCTCCTTTCCCTTCCTCCCCCACAACAAACACTCTGTGAGGTGAGTGGGGCTGAGAGACTTCAAAGAAGTGTGACTGGCCCAAGGTCACCCAGCAGCTGCATGTGGAGGAGCGGAGACGCGAACCCGGTTCCCCAGATTATGAGACTACCGCTCTTAACCACTACACCACACTGGCTCTCATATTTTATATTGGCATTATAAAAATATGTCAATCTCATGGCAATGTCATGAAGCTCAAAACCATAAAAGATTCCAAGGAAAGCCTTTTTTCATCCAACATGATTACAGTCTGACAAATAATACAACTTTAGTAAAGGAAAACGTCAAAATGTCATGGGAATAAGGCGACCCTGAATCAGCATCCTGTGAATGAGTCAACTACCAGGCAAGGATACCAGCTTAATGTCAAAAGTGTTAACAGCTTATTCAGTTTCCCCTTAGTGCTTATCTGGGATCTATGAAATGAGAGCATTTGCTCATCTTCATAGGAAATTAGTAAGCACATTAATGTTTTCTTTCTTTTTTTTGCAAATTGACAAAGGAGATTTAGACTGAAGCCAAATAAAAGAAGCAGAAAATCTCTTTTGTTAGCCATTGCATTATGAGTGAACATACTTCCATGATTCTGAGTACCACAATAATTACTTAAATGGGTACTGTTTCTGTTCCTACCATTGCCAAACACTAATTGCCTTCCTGAAAAACAATAGCAGCGTACAGCGCTATTTTTTAAAACTCAAAGCTTTACTCATACCCTTATGTCCCTATGCTGAAAAGGACATACATATGCTGACATGCACATTATAGTGTAGAACGGTAAGATGAAAACAAATCTGAAAAACACTTACCTGGTTTCTTTGGACATTTTTGGCATTTGTTAAAGCCCCAGGAAGTACCCACAGTCCCACAGCAATCTTCTTGCTTTGAGAGACCAGGGAGTGCTTTACCACACTAGGAAAAGCAAGTTGAGAAACCTCGGGTTAGTGCTACTGAAAAATAAAACATATCTAGAATGCTGCTGCTTTAAAATCACCATGACATAATTTCACCTGAGTGCAGAGCAGCCAGCACTAGTCCTTAAGTTACATCACAGCTTAGGCACAGTTACTGATAGCACTTTCTTTGTCCTAGCCTTCAAAGAACTACTTCTCCATGACTTGGTCCTATGCTGCCACCGTAAAGTTTTTAAGCTGAAACCATAAGGGTCTCTAGGCCTGCCCATGGGTTCTTCTGATGTTTAATCGTTACTGTAGTGGCATGAGACAAGTAATAAAATAGCAGTTAAGAATGTAAGAAGAGCCTGTTGAATCAGGGCAACAGCCCTTCTAGTCCAGGAATCCTGTTCTCACAGTGGCCGATCAGATACATGTGGGAGACCCACAAGCAGGACCGGAGCACAACAGCACTTTCCCTTCCTGCAGTTTCCAGCAACTAGCATTCAGAAGAATTACTGCCTCCAACTGTGGAAGCAGAGCGTACCCATCATGGCTAGTACCACTGCAGTGCCAGCCTGCCCATGAGGTAGAAGTAAACACATGGTGGAAGCTGAAGAAGAAGAAGAAGAGGAAGAGTTTGGATTTCATATCCCGCTTTATCACTACCCGAAGGAGTCTCAAAGCGGCTAACATTCTCTTTTTCCCTTCCTCCCCCACAACAAACACTCTGTGAGGTGAGTGGGGCTGAGAGACTTCAGAGAAGTGTGACTAGCCCAAGGTCACCCAGCAGCTGCATGTGGAGGAGCAGACTGCATTGAACCAAGGCTTGGTCTTGGTTACAGCTCATAGTTAGCTAAGACCTTAACCACGAACCTCAGTTCAGGTGACATACTAAACAAAAAGGACTATGGAGACATGTGAATATCATGCAAAATGTGAACGACAAATGAAGCAATACATCATTAAGCAGCAAATTTCCAACCTATTCATTCTTCATAGCAATCCAAATATTCCCTTATAAAAGTATATGAAATTCATCTCCTTCATCGTTCTTATAAGGAACAAACCTTGTTATTATAATTTCTTCCCTGTCAGCCCCTATATTGCATTTTACATTAAAATGGTTCTAGTTACTTAAGTCACTGCCAAGTTTATGCTCTGTTTATTGCTCCATTGCTGGACTGAAAAGACAGACACACCCTTTCCTCTCTCTGGATAACTTACATGTAGAGCTGAGACAGACCTAAAAACTTAAATTTGATTTTGAATTCACAACCGCAAAATAAGCCCTTGAAAGTATCTGTTTTTGGCCTTTTCACCAAGAAACATCAGCTTACTACCCACAGATTTTAAATGTCATCACAAAGGTCAGTTCCCCTACCCTACAGCCAACTTTTCAAAATCTTAAATTTCTGCATTTCAAAAGCCAGGTATTTAAGTGAAAATATTCAAGTCTCCTAATTAGAGATGACTTGTTAGCATTTATAGTCAGATATAATTATTATGAATGCAAGATGTTCACTGAACTTCAAATTCCAGCGATAAGCCACACTTTTTAACAAATTAGTAGGACAAAATGGTTGAATGATGGACATGCATATCAAAATGTTCCATTGCCACAAACTCAAAAGCATCTGGTCAAAATTGATCAGAAACTGAGTGGTAACTCAGTCTATCAGTTTTAGGATTTCTACGTGCACAACAGAACTTCTGCCCCCTTCTCCTTCCCCTGTGCACCTTCTGAATTTGTTCTGATGTTTCCTGATCCCCCTGGAGGACAGTGACCATTGTTTTCAAGATTATAGGTTAAATCCAGAATTTTTCTTCTGTGAAAAGAAGATACTGAGGTCCAACGGAGGCTCCTACTGCAGAAATGGGACGAGTTCATTTCTGCTGAGTCCCTCTTTTCCCAGTGGCTGCCAAAAGCAGACAATATGATAGAATTCCAATTAGACTGTAATAACTTTCAGAAGAATGTCTGCACATTGTGTGACAGGGTAACAGACTGAAATCCAACAGGTCTGCAAACTCATTCACGTTGTGACAAAAATAAAATAAAATTCTATAGCTACATTAGCTATAATTACTCAGGGGGAAAGATTTTGGGATTCAGTACGTTGGTCACTCCATTAATCAAACAGCATATTGAAGCTATGATAAAGATAATATCAGTTCTTGGAGTTACTGTGAAAGAAATTGTATATTAAATGTTTTATTGTTGTTTCATTTTATCGTACAAATTTTTAATTTTGTTGAAAGGTACCCTGAAAACTCAGTTATAGGGCAACCTATAAACATGCAAAACAAATAGATAAGTGGGGTTACACCACAGCAGACTTTAACTGTTTGTTAAGAGTATATGTCAGAACAAGTGTGTCTCCAAGTGGATGGCAGCAGAATAATCTCTTGTGGAAGGTATCAGTGAAAGAAGTTTTTCCTGCCTGTGTTTTCTGAACACTGTATGGAAAAGAACATGAATCTGATCTCTGAAGGGTTTGTAAGTAAACCGTTTTAACTTACCAAACTTTTGGTCTTTCTCTATGCTAAGGGAAGTGGGAAACTTTGGAAAGAACTTACAAGGGCATATTTTAAAGGTCTAACACCCTATATTCCCACACTTTACTTTGCTACATATTTTGTGATTTTAAATCTCTGCTGGGGTTCTCTCACCAAAAAGTACTTGCCCCAAACTTGGATCTTGGCTTTCAGTTAATTCTCCTTTCGATGCCTATTTTTCTTTCCCAACCAACACCTACATCACAAAATACAAATGGTCTCTGAATTAGGGAAACCAGCTCTTTTGCTCTGATAATGTGGGAAGAGAATCAAGAAACTGGTCACAACACTGGATAGGCTCATATGTTACTCTGAAAGAAGACACCCCAAAATGGAATTGCATGCTCTATCAGACATATTGAGATGAGTTTATGGTCCTTATAATTGGAATCCATTAACATTTGGGGCAGTTAGACATAATCTGTGAGGAGAAACTAGACTTCTGTTGTTTAGCCAGCTATTTACAAGCATTAAAGTAATCTTGCCTGACATGCTTGATGGGAGGATTTAAAATCATGCTGCGCAGATACCTCAAGTTACAAAGAGTGAAAAGGAGGGCAAACAGGAAGCAGACCAATTGGCACATTCCATAAAGGAACACAGTGCTAGAGAATGGGAGGATCAGCTGCATTACAGAATATGGGGTCAATTTGTCTGATTTGGTGGTGGGTATTTTCTTCAAGCACACAGAAAGCAGGCTTGCTGATCTGCTAAGCCTCAAGGTTATTGTAGTTTACAAACAAGCTATCAAGGTACCTCTGGCTTCTTGTGATGCACTTGAAAAGCATAGAAAGCTGGAACTGGTAGTATTAAATTCAAAACAGGAACTATAATGATACTGTATTACAAATGTGAGGCTTTGGTGCTTACCTAGCTAACACCTGTTCAAGGTAAAGTGTAACCGTAAATCTACATGAGATGGACAGGGCATACCAGAAGGCCAACAAAAGGGTGGACTCTTGTGTAGATTCGTATAGTGAGTAAGCACTGATACAGAGTACCAGTACATAACCAGAGAAGTCAGTGTGGTTTTGATGGATCAGTGAAATGACTTAATGGTGGGAACAAAAAAATTGGGAACTCTTTGAAATCCTTTTGGCATGACAAGGAAGCCAGCCAATCTGGTTCCTTGTACTAAAACATAGTACATTGCCTAATATCCCTTCTTTGCTGCTGCATCCACAAGCATTGCTAGCCTGTATTGTTGGTTTCTACTACTCTTTCAGTTTTCTTGAACTGTTTGTTCTTGTCTTAGTTTCATGTGTGTATGTGGTAAATGTTACCCATTGTTATTGGCCAGTATCTTTTGAAGTGTTCATTAGAGAATAAAATTTGAGGTAGTACAAATGCAGGCAAAATATAAAGCCTTAGCCATAGATTTGAAGTTTACTGCCAAAAACACTCATGCAATGAGCAATAATGAATTTGATTCATCCACTTCACATTTTTCAATGGTTGAAATCTGAAGGTTTCTTTTATTGTCTGAGTGGGTAGTACTAAATGTTCTCAGGCATAATCACTGGTGTTTCTGTGAACCATCCAGAGTCTTGGAATTTTGTAGCTTCTGCTTGTCATATTCTACAGATGGAAGAGATTTTCATTCTGTGAAATAGACCGGTCTTAAAGCTAAATTCTGTTTTGACTGACTTGATTTTGGACAGATCTGCAAGTAATAAACAATGTTGCCTTTTGTACAACCAGTACTGGGCCCTTGGGATAGAGAAGACTCAAATAAAGACAGACAAATAAATTATAAGGTAAAGTATGAATTGTGCCATATATGTCTTCCATTCTCTTCTTCACTATTTGAATAGCTGTCTTCCATCAGTAAAAAGGATGCTTTTATATTGCACTGCATTTTGGTGCTTAAACTCTTAAGGAAATCATTTTTGAAATTCACTCCTATCCTATTCCTCAAAAGCTCCTGAAATCTTATAAATACCACATTTTTAACTTAAAAAAGATGTCAACATATTACTTAAAGAGGACAGACAATTTTTTAAAGTGTCAAACATTTTTGACACAGAATGAGATCCATAAAATAAGGTTATTTTCCTATCATTTATTAGATTTATTACCTGCCCTTCACCATAAGGTCCCAAGGCAGGTTACAACAACAAAACAATATAACTGAAAACACAATAATACCAGCCAACCACACACAACAGTCATCAGGTTAATTTACAGTGTTCAGGAATGTCACAAAAAATATTTTCAACTGTCACAAAGCCAGGGTAAACTGGTCAGTCTTCAGCATAAAGCAGAGGGCGAAAAAGTATGATATCAGATGTCCCTCTGAGGGAGTTCCTCAATGTTGAGGTTTACCACAGAGCCTTTCCTGAGCCACCAACTCCTCAAGCTGCCAAGAGTAGTGGAACAACCAAGAGGGCCTCCTTTACTGACCAACACCCAGGATGGAATGCAAGGAAGGAAGGAGGCAGCCTTTCAAATATTTGGGGCCCAAGTGGTGTAGATCTTTAAACAGGAACGCAAGCATCTTGAATTGGTCTCAGAAATAAACTGGCAACCAGTGCAGCTGCTTTAGAACAGAAGTTATATGAATTCTAGATGTAAATCTGGCTGTTATCAGGGCATGGACTGCTGCTTAGTTGTGACACCCTCCCCATCGAATCTCTTATATAGGAGGTCCATCTGGTTAGTTTGCTGAAGAGCTTGACTCCTAGTAGTAGTTAAGACCAACAGAGGAGCCCCTCTTGGCACTTTCTCTACCTTCAAAAGCTTGTGGGAGACAAAAGGGCAATTTCTGAGGCAGCCTCCAAGCTAGGAAGCTTTTTGTTGAATGCTGAAGATTCACCTCTTTACCCAGGTCGTTGACACTTGTGATCTATATTTTTAGGACTCACTCTGGCTGTGATTGTGATTTGTTTTAAACTGTTTTAATGTTGTATTTTACATGGTTGCGACTTGCCCTGGGATCTCACGGTGAAGGGTGAGTAACAAAATAAAATAGTAGCAGTGATAGTATTAGCAGCAGCAGCAGCAGCAGCAGCAGCGATGATGATGATAATGATGATAATGATAACAACAACAACAACAACAACACTCTTATTTAAAAAGGCTCTCTGTTGGCTGCCACTGATTTTAATTTTGGCTATAGTTGCCTGATCAGTACATATAATATTTATTAGGTTTTTAGCATGTTTGCATTTTTTTCTTTAACTAGTTGTGAACCTAAGCAGGTGATCTGATATCTAAGCTAAATTTTAGTAGAAAAAAAAGTTTTATCTATGGCATATAAGGGCCACCCCAGTTAGTGTCAACAGAGGTTGCTGCTGTTGGCATTGTGCTGCGCTGCCTGTGAAAGGAGACAGACTGAACCGCTGGATTATACCAGTTCTGAGACCCTAAACTTATGGTGGTGCCTTAGTTCCACAGTTCACAGGACTGGGCCAGTGATATCTGAATACCCTGAATATAAAATGGATCATTTAGTAATAAACTAAACTGCTGTGGAAGTTTAGTTTAATATATTACCTCAGTTTTGGTTTAGGTGTGGTATCACTTGCACTGATGTTGAAAATTATTGCTTATGAGATTGTAACTGTTGCATATTTCCACATAAAAACCATAAGCAGGGATATATCCAGCACAGAATCATTTGGGAGTTTAAGTTTGCTACTGTAAATAATTTTTTAAAAAACAACAACAACAGTAAAGCTATTGTACTAATCCCATAGCGCTGATGAGAATCTAAAGTTAGAAGAAACAGATTGACTGATTAGAGTAAAGCAGAATATTAAGATCGAAACATTGCGTGCGGGACAAGGAAGCAGGAATCCCTGCATCATTTCAAGCTATTCCAGTCTGTTACCAAGTCAGGCACTGGCTGCCTAAAAGGAGGCAGAACAATGCCCACGCCCAAGTCTCCATCAGTTTCAGCACAGCTAAGAGAGTTCAGGAAAGGGCTCTCACCATGATGAACAGCATCACAGCAGTGCCAAACCACATTGGCTGTGAGGATCAGAGAGCCTTGGTGGATTCCTGCAGTTTTGTGACCCATCTGCTGCCTTTTGTTGTGTGTTTTTATTTAAACACCATTAATAATATAGTCAACAATAAAGTGATATTACATGTTTGAATGGCGCTGAAATCAGGTGATGTTTTGTCTGTGAAGTAAGCCATTGTGACCTTAAGATTCAGCTCAGAGGCTATACATTTTGTGTACCACAATAATGTCAGTTCCAAGGTGAACAGACACACCCTTGAACTCTCCGAGGAGCAGGCAAAGTAATTTCCCTCATTTTTCATTTTAAAATACATAAAGTACAAAGACTTGTTTAGCTGTATTGCTGATAAAATTATCGTATTTCCTTACTGAATAACTGATTGTTATGCTGAAGAATACTAACCAATACAACACTGGCACATAAACCTATATAGTCTCAGATGAAGAGGAGAGAAACCCTTAAATACTTCCAGATTTTCTCCAGAACTTGTACAGCATTTGTTTTGGCTTCCATTGAACATTCTTCTTAAGCAAGCAACAATCACTGCATTTTCCTTTATCAACTAATTAAAACAGTGTTTGATGCTTTTGCTATTTGATACATATTTAATCCTCTGATATTATGGAGCACTGATATGGCAAAGTAAACATATCCATGCAGATTTCTGACAGTGTTTGCTTAAGACCCCCTGAAACCAAGCCCTGAGCTTCAAGGAATTCCAGGCAATTATAACTATTCTACTTTATGAGATATTTTGACTACTCTTGAGGAAAAGTGCTTCAAAAAGTGCAAAGCATCTGATTTTACTTGAAGAATAATATTTTCTAAAATAATAACAATGGTAAATTATTACAATGTAGCAGTTTGAAATATAGTTGGGAGACCAATGAAATGAATATGATTTACCTTCCCTAAGAAATGTTTGCAAAACCTGCCTGCAAATAGACAGATCTTTCCTCTGTACATTACCAAGTACATGCCAGCATATTACTAAGCTAAGTTCAAAATATTGCTGTTAGTGTACAAAGTCCGCAGTGATCTAGAACCAGGTTACTGAAAGGGCTGCCTTGTCCTTTATACAGTGACCAGATCACTGTAATCACCGGGAGAAGCCCTCCTGACGGTCCAACAGCTATTCATTTTGCTTATCAAAATTTATGTATTGATTATTAGAAAAACTCTTACGTGGTTTACAAAAGTATAAAATGTTAATATTCATGAAAAGAAACCATTAAAAGAGGTATTTTAAAACATTCAAAAGATGATTGAAATCCTCAGAAGATACACATGTAACGTCTACATGTCTCAATAAGCTTGCCTAAACAATAATGTTTTAACAAGGTGCTGAAAAGAATACAGCAAAGGCAGCTGCCTGGTGTCAATAGGCAGGAGATTCCAAAGTGTAGGTGTGCTGCCACACCACAGGTCGAAGTGGGCGTGGCTCATATGTGTTTAGTTTTTATGCAGACCACAGCTTTGGAACAGTGCTCCTATAGATATTATCATGGAGCTCACATCTTTAATCAAAAACCAAATCCTGATTCAATAACTGAGGGTTTTTTTTCTGTTCAAGAGCAAAAAATTCCAGATAAGGATGCTGTAGAATAAGCACATCAACCAGCTACTGTTTAGCATCTGATATCTGCATAAAATTGCATACAAACTGTCTTAGTTACAAAACATGTCGCTCCTGCATTGGTCTCTACAACATAGCAGGCGCTGTAACCTTCCAACAGTTTGACTCACCCCCAAAGGGACACTCCTCCATTGTCTCCCGAGACTGGCCAATGCCAACCAGTTACATGCAGCCTAAGTAAATTGTGTGGTCCTCAGTAATGAAAACCCCTGCATTAAGTGAATTAAATTAATACTATCCAATTTTAGCAATATCAGTGGCTACACCCAAATTCAGCAATTATAGCCAAACAGATGCAAATATATTGAATTTTTTTTAAAAAACTGAGCCTTAATACATAAACTCTTGACACATGGTAGACATATGTATTAAATTATATTTCTCCTACATTCAAGCGTCCCATAACAATTTCAACACTCATTAATCATGTGGAAAATTAATAGGGCACACATTAGCAGTACAAACTTTATTGTCTGTATCACTGACGCTATAAACATATTTTGAGGAATAACAAGATATTGTATGTCATAATAAAGGCATTTTTATTAGAATTAAAATGAAAAGCAGCTGAAAGGGGAGGGAGTCAAGGAAAAGAAACATAAACTTGCTTGTTTGCTTGCTTTTAATAAGACTCAGTTGACCAGTGCTCTAAGCTGCCAGACTTCTTGGCTTCCAAAAAGACTCAAAGTATAGGCATGGAGTTGACCAATATTCTTAATGGTATGGAAAAAACCAGCCTGTGGACTACAATTGAATTACTTTTGGATCATAGCTGCTGCTGCTGCAAATACATTTTCCAGTGCCAACAAACTGTATGACAACCAACAAATTTTAAAATATGAAACACTGTGCTGCCTCCTTAAAGGAAACACATCAAGACTCCAACAAAGAAAAATGCTGTACACCTGCATGAAAAGGAAGTACCATCCCAAAGCAGTTTCCTTTCCTCTTATTCATTTTTTTTAACCTCCAACCCTATATTCTCTCTCTCACACAAACCCACACCCACACATCCCAATACCAAATGAACTGAGAAACTCACAAACTGATGGCACAGAAATGTGTTCTCAATTTCTGCTTTTGAATTCCAATTCCCCATTGGCCCTATGCACTTCATTCTTCTCAACATTCCTCGAAACCAAGAACCATTCATTTGATTTGGTATCTGTATGCTGCTTTTCCAAAACAAAGATGCACTCAAAGTGATTAACAAGTATGAACTGTTACCAATATAATCATATGACGATATCAGTAGGCAGAAACAGACAATTCAATAAAAATAATTATGCAGTTCAACACAAAATGGGGAATGGGAAGAAATTTGTTTATTTCACATTTAAATGTAAGCCTACCTAATTCATACTTTCCAAAATACCAGTAAAACACAAACTAAACACAGGTATCCTTCAAAATTTGCACTCAATTTTTTTTAATGTACTTCTCCAACCATATAAAGCATCCAAAAATGTGTGTATTACAGAAAGCTTTGCACACAAAAATGTGGAAAAATGCCTTCTATTAGGGAAATCTGCATCCAAAAAGTGTTTATTAGGTGACATGTGTCTGAAAGTGCATAGAAATTTTCATGCAGACTTCTAAAAAATTTAAATCACAAACAGATGTCAAAAAGGAGTGAAGTAAAGTTAGAAAAATGAGAAATCTATAAAGCAAAAGGGTCAGATTTATCCATCCCTAATATAAAACTATAATTCAAAAATAATGTGTAAGGAACAACCCAGTGCTGACTGACACAATCCCTCTGTGTAAAGCATTATATTATTCTATGGGGAATAAATCAGTCATTTGATTCTGTACCTGCAATCTGAAATGGTAAATCCAGGAGCAGTTTCACCACAGCTATTTGTCTTAGCCAGCCCTTAAAAGATGTTTAATACAAGTCAGTAGTGATTTGAGGTAACAGCCAGCATGTTACCATCCTGTCAGTTCTGTACTGCAGCATCCATAGATCATATTGATTATGAATGCACTGTTCAGATCCAATTATTTGTTTCACTCAGAAACTACAGTTTACTAATGAGCATAAACATTTAGTGCAAAGCATAAACAGTATTTTTTTTTAAAAAAGCATCTACCACATACACAAATGAGAGCGCACCTGTTGTTCTATCAATAACCAACACAAAGAAACCTTCCATATTAGAAGAATCAGGTAATAGACAAGTCAAGTTACAGTGGACGCTCAGGTTATGAACGTGATCCATGCGGGAAGCACGTTCGCAACCCGTAGAGTTTGCAACCCACAGTGCCGCGTCTGTGCACGCACGGGTCATGATTCAGCGCTTCTGTGCATGCACAAAGCGCGGAAACCCGGAAGTAACCTATTCTGGTACTTCCGGATTTGGCGTGGTGCGCAACCCAAAATCACGCAACCCGAAGTGTCTGTAACCCGAGGTATGACTGTTTAGGAATTAACAAGGTCCACTTGCAGTTTGAGCTAATGCAAAAGTAGCCAAATTCTATATAATTCTGCTGGCATCATTTGCCAGCAAAAAACCCCTGAATTTCATAAGGTGGGCTAATTATCATTTCCCTTCAATGGAGCAGAAAGAAATTTATCACAGTTAGGGGGAATTTCAACAAATAATTAGATAAAATATCGATGTCACCAACACCACAAATGGAGATATGGTTATTTAAGCTGCAATGCTATACCGACTTATCTAAGTGGATGTGTGATCAGAATTATTCCCACATAGTTCCTTTCCACTGCTCCACTACCAACTTTTGTGGGTGGAATTACCCAATTTATCCCAGAATACTGAACAAAGATGGAGCGGGCAGGGTGGAAGAAGCATTAAAATTCTAATTTTAAAATGAAACTGCAAGACTTAGGGAAAGTATTCAAATGGGTTTTCTTATGAACAGCTCACTTATTCAAGTGCAGCCTGACTTTGTGGAACAGGATAAGAATCCAATGAAAAGAATGTGCATTTGGTGCTGTCTTGGCACCAATCAAATGCGGTGAATAATTGACTCCATACCAAATGGCATACTGTCTAACATTTCTTAATTTTATACAAACCTGCCTATGTGGGTTTGGTTTCTAACTGTAATTCTTTCTATGAACAACTGCCTGTGCAACATGTGCTCTAGCCAACCTCTTCTTCATACACATTCTACACCAGACGGGAGTAATAATTTTAACAGTATTGCATCAAGACAATCTCCTAGCAAGGGATGTGGATGGCGCTGTGGTCTAAACCACAGACCCTAGGGCTTGCCGATCAGGTAGTTGACGGTTCGAATCCCCGCGACAGGGTGAGCTCCCGTTGCTTGGTCCCTGCTCCTGCTAACCTAGCAGTTCGATAGCACGTAAAAGTGCAAGTAGATAAATAGGAACCGCTCCGGCGGGAAGGTAAACGGCGTTTCCATGCACTGCTCTGGTTCGCCAGAAGTGGCTTAGTCATGCTGGCCACATGACCCGGAAGCTGTACGCCAGCTCCCTCGGCCAATAAAGCGAGATGAACACCGCAACCCCAGAGTCGTCCATGACTGGACCTAATGGTCAGGGGTCCCTTTACCTTTACCTAGTCTCCTAGCAGACCATTTTGTTGTGCAACCCTTCTTCCCAAATGGAATCCAAGGCAAAACTGATTGAACAGGCACTGTCTGAGAGCAGGGAGATCAAAGTCAAATAGGATGGCATGACAAACACTCTCTGGTACAAGTGTAATTTGGCCAGCGGCACACAGTGACCTTGAGCTAAGAAGCAACACGTTTTCCTCCTGTACAGAGGTGTTTTTCCCCACATGTGGAGAACATACAGTAACAGAAGTATTTGACCAAGACATTAGGCTTTACATTTTAAAGTTCTGCCTTGGAGTGCTTGTGATTTTAATAGATGAAGAGTGCTGATGATTCCTGAAAGCTCTATCTGGAACTATGCCAGAAGCAGAAATCTACGTGTGTGTCGTTTTTCAGCAGGAAGGGAGTAGAATAAGGATAAAATCAAGGGAAACAGGCAAAAGAACCACTAGAACTCATGGTTAGATTAAGGAAATAAAAAGTTTGCTTTTCATTTCTTTTAGATTAATCATAGATGAATCGTAGAGTGTTAAAATGTAATGGCTTCCATCACCTGCTGAATTACCAAGCAGGTCACTAAAGGCCATAATTATTTATGTTTATATTTCCTTGCTTTCTGGGATTTGTTTCTCCCTCCCAACCCTTTTTCCTTCTGCACCATATTTTAGATTGCAAGCCTAAGGGCAGTGACTCTCTTATGTTGGTAAACTGTGCTGGGTCCCTTGCATAGGCTGAATATTAGGACAAAGATGCTTTAAATAAATAAATCCTATTCACAGAAGGAAAAAGGAAACCCGTGTTTAAGAATGACACAGAATACAGTCCATCAAAATATTATACAATATCATGGATGGTTTCTAATACTTGAAGACTGGAAATATCCAAATTAGATCATCCAAACTGGAGTTAAGATTGTTACAGAATATAAGCACAAATTGAAATTGTACTAATGTCTTCAGACACAAGACTATATATTTACAACACATTATATAAATTAAGAATCTAATAAACACAACACTTTTGTAATGCTGGATAGAAGTCACAAGACTAATCCGGTCTTGCAATAGATTATATACTTTGCCAAGACATACACATGCATTATATTACCAGTCTCGTTTGCAGACAGTAAAATCACCTCTGATCCCAAAGTAATTAATAAAACATTTTTGAGCACCGAATCTAACTTAAGAAATCCACCATGCAAGAAAATACATAAACACTGACAACTGCTGAGCAAAGTAGTATTATGGAGATTACCCAGCACAGATATAAACATTTGAAGTGATTACATTAAATGAATACAAAATGGGGAGGTGGGGTTGGTAACCCATATATGTTCCCACCAGTTGCATCAGAGCAAGTATTAAATATGTCAAGAAAATAAATTTATCTGTTTATCTTGAGAAGTCATCCAAATCTTAGTAAGATATTAATATTAAAATGGTCTCAAGGTAATACAAATAGAATTTGGGATTTCTCTCATTACACACAAAACCAAAATATTCTAGATCACATGAAAAGTTTTGGATCAGATTTAAACACTATTAGAGCAATTAATTGGGGGCAGAAGACCAGAGTCAGGGTGGTAATGGAAAGTTACCAAAACTAAATCCCTGCGCTTCTTACAGCTTTCAGATCACCCTTCTTCAGTATTTAAGTTCCCCTTAATTCTATGAAGTTAGGGGTGCCAAGTTACAGAATGTGCATGCACTCTACTCACTGTCTAGAAGTGTCAGATTTTTAAAAATAAAATTCAAGACATTATAGATAAAACTAAGCAAACTTACAGGTATTCTAGTTTACTATAATGTTGGGAACAGGAATCTTAGGGTACTGTACTAGGATGCAAAAGTCCACTGCAAAAAGTTAAAGCAGTGATTGAATGAGCTCACACAGGAAGTGTTTGCGTAGAATCTTCTGTTCACACTCTGCATACCACAGCTAAACAGCTGAAACTAAGGAGAGGAATTCAAAGATAAATTTTATTGAAGAGCTCAGTGCTTCAGAGCCTTCAATGGATTGTTACAACTAAAGAACTTGATATGGCTATGATATTGGGGTTTGGTGGGAAGTTCTCTCAGGGTCCTTTCCAACCCTGTGATTCTTGATTGTAAGAGTGGATCCACCAAACCTGTCAAACCAGAAGGACTGGAACTGGCAAAATGATAGGGAAATTGGTCGTAGTCACTAGGTACTTCACAGCCGCCTGTAAATCAAGGTTTAGACTACCACTTCTCTCTCCTCCTCCAGTGTCTGTGAGGTAATATACATCTAGGCATCATGACTAGCCTTATCCCTCATGATTATTTTTTTCGAATCCCTGTTAGAGCCTTCCCAAATTGGTGGACATCTACCTTTTGAGGTAGTGAATTCTAGATTACTTATGTGCTGTGTTAAGAAGCATTTACTTTCATCTATCCTGATTATTTTTCACTCTACAGTATCTACAATATTTGTCTGACTGCAACTCTAAACAGATTTAGCTGTACATATTGATGAATCATTAATATTGTTGTTGATATATGTGGGAGCTGTGCTCTCCAGTTTTTGAAACAGTCAGACCATCTCCATATACCCCCAATTGCATACAGAGCTGCCAACATTACAGTGAAGGGGATTAAGAATCTATGTAAACATTTTGGAGCACTCTTGGAGTTTTGGATCAGTATCCATGTGTGAGAGATTACTCTTCTAAACTAATAATATATTTATATATGTTTAGGTGTGAAGAGGTTACTATATTTCAAATATACAGTGGTACCTCAGGTTAAGTACTTAATTCGTTCCAGAGGTCCGTTCTTAACCTGAAACTGTTCTTAACCTGAAGCACAACTTTGGCTAATGGGGCCTCTTGCTGCTGCTGCGCCGCCGGAGCCTGATTTCTGTTCTTATCCTGAAGCAAAGTTCTTAACCTGAAGCACTATTTCTGGGTTAGCGGAGTGTGTAACCTGAAGCGTATGTAACCCAAGGTACCACTGTACTAGGATTTGCTTAGGGGGGGAAAGGAATTTAGTTCCGTAACAGCACTTAAAAAACTGGAAGAGCATAATCAAATCCACAAAATGAATTCCGACATGGCAATATGGCCCATGTTGTTGCTATTGAACACCTGGCTTTTAGGCTTACCTGCAGTATGCCAATTTTTCTTTTTTTGAAATAGCTTAAATTGCCCTTCTGGAATTAATGAATAAAATGTTCAAAACAAGTTCTCTTCCCTCCCTGCTTACCCGTGCTCACCTCTATATTCTCTCTTTAGTTTCCCCTATCGTAGCCTCTTTATTCTTTGCCATTTTTTTTCCTTTGGGTACTTTCACAGAGCCAACACTGGCGTCAAGCCCAGGGCTTACTTTGTGCCAGATGTATTCAGTAAACATGCATCAAGATGGCAATTGGATAGTGAGATGATGGTGAAGTTCATACTGGGATTTTCCAGTAAATCTTATTCTATTTCCCCCATTTCCGACTTCTCTTTCTTAAGCTCTTATTTTCTCTTCTCCCCTCTTTTCTTCTCTTTTGAATATAATTTCTACGGAATAATAACCTCTGATTGTAATACTCTAAGCTTTATGATGATATTAATATTCTGAGCTGTGCACTGAGATTCAAGGGGTTCAAAAGATTAATAGTACTAAGGTCTTCTACAAAAATGTTGCAGACCTCCTGGCCCTCCAGATGTTTTTGGACTCCAACTCCTATCTGGCACAGCCAGCAGGACCAGTTAGTAGGGATGGTGGGAGTTGTTCAACAACAACTGGAAGGCCATGGGCTCCTCATTCCTGCTCTAAACCAAGAAATATACTCTTCAAGACTATTCAAGGTTAATTAACGCAATTCATAGAATAGTAGGCCAAATGCTGGTATCACACTCTTCCCAGATCGAAGAGCACACAGAGTAACAATTTCAGGCATCATATATTCCCATTCACAATGTCCAGTCCCTACAGCAGCAGGATCAACAGCAGCAGATTCCAATTCATCTCTCAAAGTTGTATGTACATAAAGCTGATGCTTTGTCAACTGCAGTGATACCAGTACGCTTCATAGAACAATTCA
Organism: Podarcis pityusensis; assembly: GCF_964106645.2. NCBI lineage: Eukaryota > Metazoa > Chordata > Lepidosauria > Squamata > Lacertidae > Podarcis > Podarcis pityusensis. Next base: position 83,313,581 of record NC_138026.1, on the reverse strand, counting down.
ATCCACTGAAGAGAACCTCGTTCAAAAGAGTCAGATTTGGACTGGACCCATTGTACTTCAAAAGCAACTTTGTCTAATTTATGTGAATTAACATGCTTAATAAAAAACACCCACACCCCCAGGATAAGCCCTAAACCATTTGCCCAATAAGTTAAATCACCAATGGCAAACAGCAGATGTTTCTTAATTAGGAACTCTCTCCTATAGTAAACGTTTGTATTCAGACATAAGTTCTAAAACATGATTGGGTTACCAACTAATTCACTTACCAATAATATTTACATTTCTTACCTGTGTCCCTATAGTTTCCTGAAAGCATCGCCCAAGCTGGGTTTTAGCAGAAATAGGGTACACATGCGAAATAGGATGCTGGTGAGAGTAGGTTGAAGGCACTTTCTGGGTCTTCTGAAATGGTAGACTTTGATAAGAAACCTGGGAATGTCCTGATTGGGATGGCTTTGCCTTCTGTCCTGTTGATGTGCTATCAATCCTTGAAACCTGGTGAAAGTGCACTGAAGCTTCGGGGGGATGTTTCACATGGATGTTCACAATGTTAGGAGGAAATTTCACTGTAGAAAGAAACAGAAGGGGAAATATAGAAAATCTCCAAACAAGGAAGGTTGTTGTTAAACTCCGCCAATACAAAAAAATTAGGGGATGAAGTGGACTGGCCCAGGGGCAGCAATAACAAAAAAGATGAAGTGGATCCCCACTGTGACAGTGAGGAAGCAGGTGTGTTCCTAGATCAAACTTCCTCAACCTCGGCCCTCCAGATGATTTTGGCCTACAACTCCCATGATCCCTAGCTAGCAGGACCAGTGGTCAGGGATGATGGGAATTGTAGTCTCAAAACATCTGGGGGGCCGAGGTTGAGGAAGCCAGTCCTAGATGCATGAATCTACAGAGACTCTTTTGGGATTGGAGTGTGAAATTTGGAAGCTCTGATTCACAGCCAGAGGAGGGGTGCAAAGAAAAATGGATGGGCTCCCATTTGTCATTTGAACCTGTCATTTGAGCCCCAAAGTAGCTGTTGATCTACCTGAACTGAGAACTCTGTCAAATCCCAAAACAAAGAGAAAAATAGCACTAGCTACACGAAAGAGCAGGGATGGCTACTCTCAGGGCCGTCTTAAGCATATCTGGCGCTGTAGTGCAAGGATCCCTCCGGTGTCTTAAGCATATCTGGTGCCGTGGTGCAAGGATCCCTCCGGCGCCCCCTACCCCCACCCCCACGTTTCCCTCTGGGCGGGCAGCGGCTAGAGGGCGGCTCCTCCGGTGGCACAAAGGCTCCAGGTGCGGCACAGCATGGCGGAGGCAGGAGAGGGTGGCGAGCTGATGCCTGGAGGAGCCGCATCCAGCCTCTGCCTCTTCCCTGGCACCCTCCAGAACTTGGTGCCGTGGCACCCCGAACCACTAGCCTCTATGGCTAAGACGCCCCTGGCTACTCTAAAAAAAATGGTTTTGTGATTAGCAGCCTTAATATTCACTGGGAGAGCAGGATTATTTTAATCAACAGCTGCTGACTTGCTTTAAAAATTCAGTGTTAAGTATAGACTCTTCTCTGGGTAATATTGTAGCTTCAGTCTTGCATACAAAAATGACATCACAGCTGTCAACTAGCAGCTATAATCTAAGTGCCCTTTTGACCTACCATGACCATCCAGCAATGTTCAACCAATTTTAAATGATCAAAGCAAATATGGTGCTTTCACATGGTCTCTCTTATATATCCCTGGATTCCTATCTGACAACCAAGATAATAAAAAGGCAAACAGAAGGAAAATATATTTTCTAAAAAGAGACAGGGATAACATCTCGGATGTCAGTTCCATTTTGAAAGTGAGATTTTTTTCCGCTTCAGAATGAATGAAAATACCTTATCAAACAGCCTTTCAAGAACTGTTCCTTTTAATTCTCTGAACTTTCTAAGGAAAATAGTATTCTGTCATTCAGATAGGCTCAGAATTTCAGCTATGTTTAAAGCTATGTGGACAGATGTTATGACTGTCTCTGGTAGTCTGGCAGCCAAAATTTAAAAAAGTAAAACCACAGCCAATAGGGAAAATCATTTACCTTTTACTCCTTGCTGCCCAGGCATAGTCAGTGGTAAAGTATGCGTGGAATGGATGACATGCGATCCCACCGCCTTGTTTGCTTGCTGAGGATTATGATAAAATTTTGGAGCGCTGCCACTCTGTACTGGGATCTGACAAAGTTTACCAGTGTAATTAGGAGGGCACTGGCACTTATCTCTTGAACTACACTGGCCTCCATTCATGCAAGGAAGGTGGCAAATAACTGAAAGAAGAAAGAAAAACAGAGAGAGATTGATGTTAATTTCTCTTCAGTCACATTTTTAGTACTGTCACCTATTCAATCATCCTGTTTAATGACTGACAGGCATATCCTGCCTTGTGTAACTTTTACCATTTGCCAGAATGAATCTTTTTTACTTGAAACATAATTTTCAGTGCCTAGCAAAACATAGCATGTCATATACAGTGGTACCTCGGGTTACATATGCGTCAGGTTACATACGCTTCAGGTTACAGACTCCGCTAACCCAGAAATAGTGCTTCAGGTTAAGAACTTTGCTTCAGGATGAGAACAGAAATTGTGGTCTGGCAGCGTGGCAGCAGCAGGAGGCCCCATTAGCTAAAGTGGTGCTTTAGGTTAAGAACAGTTTCAGGTTAAGAACGGACCTCCGGAACGAATCAAGTACTTAACCACTGTACCACTGTATTCATGGAATGTTACATTTGCAATAATTCTACAAGGCATTATATACTGTACCTAACTTTCAGAGACTCCAGTGCCAAGTACACTTATTTTGAAGTAAGCACCATTGAAACAATCACCCATTCAAGCACTTGCATCTCAGGATATGATTGTTGGACAGAGACTGCATGGCCGAATGCATAGTAAAATTGCTAATTTGAGATATAAGAAGCAAGTCTTTGAATTTTACCTGTACCGTAATGACTGAGAAATATGTAGCAAGTGCTTAATAGCACTGCTTAATACTAGGGTTTTATCCCTTTTAGGAGATTGGGGGGGGGGGGCAATATTGTGGCGGTCCTGAATCCCATAGTTCAGGAGCAAGTTGTGCAAATATAGAGAACCAGCATGTGAGAAAGCAGAGAGAACATGGAGAGCAAGTGCACACCAGTGTCTCTCTGCTACTATAAAAGGCCAGTATCTAATGAAGAATGTGCATGTTTTCTACTAAGAGGAGAATTCCAACTGAGACACATAATTCACTAGACTTATAAAAAGACTGGTGTAATAAACTATTGGATAGGCTGCATAGCAGAAATATTTTTTGAAAATATGCACATATTGCCATATATGTACTATTAGATCTTTAAGATATGTCAAACCCAAATGATTTTAAAGTCAGGACTGCAAATATTTATTTATTAGATTGATATTATTACCAAATGTAACAGCAAGTGTACTAAATATAGACCCAACGGCCATCCTATTTTTCTTCTTATTCTGGACATGAATGAAAATAGCACAAAGTGGTTGAACAATGGATGATCACAAAAGTACTCAGTACAGCAATCATCACTTCTTTTGGTTTTGTTTTTTTGCAAGTAGACAGGCATCATATCCTAACAAAGAACCGGCGGTCCATTTGCATTAAATTTTGCTAGAATTTGCAGCCTTAGTTCAATCATTCTCATTTTAAGATTTATTTCACTGACAAATAAGGTGGGCTGAAGCAGCTCCCTTAGGAGGCAGAAGCCGAAGAGTGTCCATTGCCACAAGGGCCCCCCAACCACCCCTAGCAAAGAAGCAGTGCCAGCAGCAGAACCAGTTTTTGGTGAGGTCTCATGGAGCAATCTTCCAGTGGCCTCCCAGGAGCCTTTTAGCTGTTCAGGGTGAGTGTGGGTCCCACCCCCTAGGCCAGGTGGAAATGGGCATTGCAGCAGGGAGTGGCCTTCCTTCTAGCATTCACGGCAGCAGCAACTGCTGGGCCATGGTTATAAATTTCAGCTGGAGAATAGCATGCAGATAATGCTTAAGAGGTAGCTAATAGCACATATTATCCTCCCAAAACAATTTCAAGGCATGTGGCTTCTATATATGCTAGGCAGAGGGCCTTCTCCATAGTGGTGCCCAGCCTGTGGAACACCCTCCCATCAGATGTCAAGGAAATAAACAACTATCTGACTTTTAGAAGACATCTGAAGGCAACCCTGTATCAGGAATTTTTTAAATGTCTAATGCTTTACTTATTTTTTACGTGCTGTAAGCCACCCAGAGTGGGCTTGGTCTTCTTCTTCTTCTTCTTCTTCTTCTTCTTCTTCTTCTTCTTCTTCTTCTTCTTCTCTGCTCTCATCTCCCCTAAAGCCCATTTCTACCTGCAGCCATCCATGTAAGTGGCTGCTTGTAATGTAACCACGTGGGCAGAGTGCCATGTGGTAAGCCATCAATGCATCTAAAGAATTAGCAGGGAACACCCACCTATGGCCAAGAGGAAATCTAATTATCAGTGATGCAAGGCTTTTGGCTTCAGAAACTACTGAAGGCGAAACCTTTTTTAAAAATACCCATGCTGTCCTTGTATGCTCTGAATATTCATTGCGCTTAATGAAGCATTCAGTGAAATTAAAAAGCTTTCACAGCTTTAAACTATTAGGTCCAATTAAAGCCTCTCTCGCCAGTTCTGTTTCTGTGAAACCAACACAACCACCGAAGTTTAAGTATTATACTTTAGTTATTGTTCAGCCACTAAGTTAACAGATCAGGTCAGAATTGACAATGGAGCGCACAATGAAGACTTAATGCAGAAGAAGGGGGAGCAAAGAAGAAAAGCAGTATTAGGGGGCAACTTGTGACTAATAGTCTAATTTAAATGTTGAACAAAATGGCAGGAAGCCATCTTGGTTCATTAACAGGAAAATGTGAAAGTAAGAGGAGGTCCTTTATTATACCAACTAAATATCACAAAAAATGAGCAACCCTTCCAGCTAATCACACTAGATGTTAAGCAAAAAACAAAAGTGGACAGAAATAGAGCAGGGTAAAAGTCTGAAGTTTGTAAAAATGGAATGAAGAAAGCGTTACACAAACTTCATTAGGTTATGTCACCTTCCCTAACATGGTGTGCTCCAGATGTTTTCAACTGCAGTTCAGATTTAGCTAATGTGACCTATTGTTATAGATAATGGGACCTGTAGTTCAAAACATCTAGAAGTCACCAGGTTAGCAAATCATGGGTTAGGCCATCTTTGAGGCCACAAGATTTCAAATATTACAGCAAAATAGCTACTTTCCCCTTTGAAATTTAGAAAGCCAGCACTTGTTTGATTCTGCTTCCATTATTGTATTCCTTCCCCCCCTGCTCCTTCCTAGCAAAGCAGGATATGTAGGGATAGCAAGAAGGGAAGAGACTCATCAGAGTTCCAGGTGTGTTTCATGCACCCAATGCATATAGCAGGCGCATCCAACAGGTAGATCATGGGCCCCCTGCAAAGAAGCTCAACAAGTTTGGTTCCCCTAAAAAAAGCTCAACAACTTGGACCCAAAAAAGGCGGGTAGATCACTGCCAGTTTTTAACTCTGTGAGTAGATCGCAGTCTCTTGGGAGTTGGCCACCTCTGGAATATAGGATATGTCCAGCACTACCTTACTCCTGTGAAAATGGATTTTCCCGCCTTCATTTTAGCAGCGCTTTGCAATGCGCTTTGAAGTACCAACTTCAGAACTTCAAATCACCTTCCATCTTAAGTCATTGTGAAGCCAGGTGACTGACAGATTGGAACCCTGACCATTTGTCAAATTTGGCACACAAGAGTAATCCTGATAAGGATCTGGATTGTGGAGTGAAAATGTTCCTCCACCTCTAAACAGAGCAATGTGTGAATGATAGCACCATGTTTTATGGTCTGGCTTTCCATTCAGGTGCTTACTGTTAATGTGCCATAGCACTAGGCTCTCTAGAGTCTCTGAATCTGAATAATCTACTGTTAACAACATATCTTGGTTTTAAAATAGCCTAGCAAATATATGCTTTAATGCATTAATCTGAAACATTAGAAAGTTAAAAGCAAATGTATGAAGTTAGATTATCCAAGTTATCAGAGAGATTTACAATTGGCAGAACAAAAATAGCAGCCTGCTTTATCATGCTTGTCCTCACTGCAAAGGTGAGCATGCACCTTACAAATCCATAAAACAGATTTTGGGTAATTCACCATGGCAAATGGTAGTATTTTTATCAGTTATTTGTCAGAATGGTTCTTGTGTTTGGATTTGTGTTATTCAAACTTGGCATGGATTTCAGCATCTAGGAAAACGTTTGCAAAACAAGTCAGAACTGGTAGAATATTTCATTTGAATCCAACCTCACATAGAACTGTAACTTTCAATATAAGACAGTCAACAGTTTTACTTTTGTTTCATTTGCTTTATCCAACACAGATCACCAGGTACATTATATGCAAATATAAACTATTGCACAGTAAAGTTCATTTCTCTTCTCTTTGTGTATGGGTTTGCTATGAACACAGGATAAGTTACCAGTGCCACTAGATTAGGAATTAAATTAGGAACTAAATTTAGAAAGGTGTCTGCTAGGGCGTTGAGAAATCCCATAAGGTAGTTAAAAAATACTATCCATGTACGGTAACTATGAATGTGAGAATGCTACAGGAAAGTTTGCTTCAACAAAACATTAGCTATGGAATGAATCACTATTCAATGTGATAAAAAAAATTCCTAGAACAATAATTAGTTTAGGCTAGTAAGACACTCTGATGCATAATAAACTATGGAGCTGGATACCTTCTAGACATGCCCATGCTAAAACAAGGGATTACATTACTTTAATCATATTCTCCTATGGCATAAAGTCCCTGAAACTCTGTGTGGATCAGGCGGGGTGGTGGTGTCAGAAAGTGTGTGCGGATGTCCCGCTTTCCCGTCCCCAAAGTTGGACAGTATGCTATATTTTTAAGTGTTTTTTGAATACGTCCACTTCTTTCATGTTTTGAAATGGCAACACACTGGGTATAGCAGGCGAAATCTGCATCATACCTATTTATGTCCAATGTTGGATAGACCACAAATAGCTCGGTGGTATAGCACATCCTTTGCATGAGAAGGTCTTAGTTACAAACTCTGGCATCTTTAGTTAAAGAGGTCAGGTAGGACCCTGGAATTAGTAAGAATAGAGCATCCAGCAATCTGGATGGACAAAGAGTGTGAACTGGTGTTCTATTCAAAGTACCAACAAAGAGTTCAATTCTTTATTTAAATTTTTGAAGTAACACTTGACTGGGGCAGAAGTGGTTAATATATGTATGGGGTAATTCAGCTTAAGCGGTTAATGTGCATAACCACCAGCCATTGTGGACATTCAACGGGTCACAGGAAGAATGTGAACATACTGATTGGGAAATGTGCACAATTTCCTTTTAATTGATGGATGCACATTCTCCATGAAACCTTGTGAATGTGTACAACAGCCAGTTATTATGTACATTAACCGCTCAACTTTCATTCCCCTTAACACACACATTGTTCAGCTGGATGAATTCCATATACTGTATTGTATAATACTAGATAACTCCGTTATGATTGGCGAATTATATACTATATAAAAAAAAAATTAGATGGGGAGTTTTTTTTTTGCTTTTGGCAGTATAACTAGTCTTATGGCAATGTAGGGGCAGGATGGACAAAGAAACAATTATATTATGAAAACTAAGCACCAAGTGTCTGGCACTAGTTGCCAAAAAAGTTTTAAAGCCTTGTCCCGCTTTTACACAAATACTTCTACAAGCTGTTTTGTCTGACTTTATGCGTCCTCTTAATCTGCTTTCCCTGGCACAGAACCCCTTTTATGTCATCACACTCCCCCTTCCCCCATGCTATTTGAAATATATGCTTGACTAGCTAAGGTATTGACATATCAGCAGCAACCAAATCATTCTGCAGATATCACAGTTTTATTATTGTCCCTTGAACTCTGTTGGATTCCATATAAACTATGGAACAACAGAAAAAGACATAGGTGCTCTGTTACAGGCAAAATGGAAGAAATGCAAATAAAGCGGGAAAATGCATGGTTCGGCCTCCCATTTCCCAGGAATATAATCTGGCACTCATTTTCTTTCTCCTGTACCTAATACTGACATTTTAAAGGCAATTTCCTTAAAGAACATTTTAGTGCAACAATCTGCTGTTGGAACGTTTCTTGTATATGAATGCTGCAGTAAAAGTGTGTTGGCTTCCATACAAGTCACATCCACTTTTTTGGCTAATGAGTTTTCTGTAACTCCTATATGATAACCACTGTTTTAATAGAAAAAAGGCATTGGGCTCAATATAGTACACAGTTACAGATATTTGTTTCAACAAGTTTTAAATTCTTAGACCATCCTGGATAGTCCCTTTAATCATGTATGACAAATAAGATTTATTTCCTCTTGCTCTTTTAATTCATACTTGTAACTACCAGTGCCTGGCATGCTCTGGTCCATGGGGTCACGAAGAGTCGGACACGACTAAACAACAACAACAACAACTATCTTACTACAGTGGTACCTTGGGTTACATACGTTTCAGGTTACATACGCTTCAGGTTACAGACTGCACTAACCCAGAAATAGTACCTCGGGTTAAGAACTTTGCTTCAGGATGAGAACAGAAATCCTGCTCCGGTGGCGCGGCAGCAGCAGGAGGCCCCATTAGCCAAAGTGGTGCTTCAGGTTAAGAACAATTTCAGGTTAGGAACGGACCTCCGGAACGAATTAAGTACTTAACCCGAGGTACCACTGTATATGATATTTGCTTACAAGAAGCTTGTAAGGTGGGCTATGGTCAGAGATAGTGAATTTCTCACTGCTACTCAATGAGGAGCTTTACAACTGAGTGGTACCGTATTTTTCGCTTCATTAGACGCACTTTTTTCCTCCTAAAAAGTAGGGGGAAATGTGAGTGCGTCTTGTGGAGCGAATGGCGCTGCGCAGCTCTCCCTCTCTGTGCAGTGCCTGTCCTGCAACGCTGGAGGAGGAACAGAAGGGACTCCTTCTGTTCCTCTTCTGGCTTTGCAGCAACGCGCCTGTCCTGGAAGCCGGAGGAGGAACAGAAGGGTCTCCTTATGGTTCTTCTCCAGCTTTGCTGAAGGGGCGCTGCGCCTTCTCCCTCTCTGCGCAGCACCTTTCCTGTGAAGTAGAGGTGCTGCGCAGAGAAAGAGAACTGCGCAGCGCCCCTTCAGCGACGCGCCTGTCCTGGAAGCCAGAGGAGGAACAGAAGGGTCTCCTTCTGTTCCTTCTCCAGCTTCGCTGAAGGGGCGCTGCGCTTTCTCCCTCTCTGCGCAGCGTCTCTCCTTCACAGGATGGAAGGAGGGACGCTGCACGGAGAGGGAGAAAGCGCAGCGCCCCTTCAGCGACGCACCTGTCATGCGAAGCCAGAGGAGGAACAGAAGAGAGTCCTTCTGTTCCTCCTCCCGCTTCGCGGCCTCCTGGAAGCCGGAGGAGGAACAGAAGGGTCTCCTTCTGTTCCTTCTCCAGCTTTGCTGAAGGGGTGCTGAGCAGTTCACCCTCTCAGAGAGGGAGAATTGCGCAGCGCCCCTTCAGCGACGCGCCGTCCTGGCTTCTGCCTTAGCTGTGCGCAGCCTCTTCGAGCTGGGGGAGCCTTCATCCCACTGCCCTGAAGAGGCTTGGCGCGGTTATCCCAGAAGTCAGAACAGCCACACGGTATTCCAGAAGCCAGATACCTCTTGCTGTTCTGGCTTCTGGGATTCAGAATAATTTTTTCTTGTTTCCCTCCTCCCAAAACTAGGTGCACCTTATGGTCTGGTGCGTCTTTGGGAGGAGTGAAAAATACGGTAATTTAAAACTGAAGATGGAAACAAGTGTAATATTAAAAAAGGACTTGTAGAGTTCCCAGCTACTACGTGAGCCTGATTTCCTACCAGCTGATCAACAGAAATGACAGATAAATATCCTAGTTAAACAATCTCTCCCCACACCATACATGTTTCAGATACTCATTCATCACACTAATTAAAGAGAAAAACAGAAACCTTTATTTAATGTGCAAAACTGCTTGGGGAGAAGGTTCCACAAAGATATCACAGGTATAAGTCAATCAGTGCTGTGCTTGGCTAGGATCTGATGCAAACCTATGTTTGTCAGAGCATGAACCTGGACAGGAAAGGAACACCTGACTGAATGCAGTGAGGGTAATTCCAAATCAGCTCCATTGCTGTTGAGATGCTATGCTTGACTTAAGTCTCAGTTTCCTCTGTGAAAGCCCAGAACTTAAATTATTCCACAACAGTGGCTTTCTCTTTCCATCCTTGGAATCATTTAAGTTAGACAAACTGATGAGCAATCAATGGCTTTTAATTAAATAACATCTCCTTGTACATAGGTACCCATGCGTACTGGATGCTGAGGACATAGCTACTTCATGCTCTACTTGGATGGAAGGATTATAGAAGCCAAGAGTAGAGCCAAGAGTTTAAGCCATATGGGACCTGGATCAATGAGGAAAACAAAAACAAACTGCAAGCAGCCAACAATGGATGGAAAAAGAGAGCATATTGCTAGAATCATTAAGACCACCAACAAAAATATATTTAAATACATTTGAAGAAGGAAACCATCTAGGAAGATGGTTGTACCTTTGGACAAAGGACTCAAAAAGCTATGCTAAACAAGGAATAAGAGGTTGCAGAGAAGCTGAATGAATTACCGGTATTTGTATCTGAACTCACAGCAGGAGATATAGGGCAGACCCTACCGGGATTGCTACCGTGGAGGGGCGAGGGAGGTATGGTGGTGGGGGCAGATGTTATAGGCGAAGGGGATCGAGATACGGATATGCTCGTACCCCTTCCAATCTGCGCCCCATCCCGAGGGACGAGGGTAGGGTGAGCAAGGATTACTCACCTCCGTCACTGGTGCTGTGCAATGCCAGGTCTATAGGCAACAAAACCGCCACTCTGCGAGATTTCTTTACCTCGCAGGGGGTTGACCTGGCTTGTGTGACGGAGACCTGGGTACGCGAAGGGGCAACAGTTACCTTACGAGAGATGGCACCCCCGGGTTTCTCCGTCCTCCACCAGTCACGGACTGTGGGCCGGGGGGGAGGGGTGGCATTATTAATCCGGGAAGATTGTCCTTTCAGGGCTCTACCATCGCCATCGATCCCCGGCATTGAATGTGTTGGCCTAGTGTGGGGCTCTGAGGTGAGCTTGGCTGTCTGGCTGGTGTACCGGCCACCTAGCGCACCAGCAGCCACCCTGTCAGGCCTACTGGAGGCGGTGGCCGGCTGGGCCTTGGAGTTCCCTAACCTATTGGTATTGGGGGACTTCAACATCCATGCTGATGCCACTCCCTCCTCACAGGCTCTGGACCTGGTGTCTTCCATGGCAACACTAGGGCTCTCCCAGTTTGTTTCAGGCCCCACACATCAAGCAGGCCACACGCTGGATTTGATCTTTGGCGTAGGTATAGATGTGATCATGTCTCCTTCAATTAAGGTGCCATGGTCTGATCACTACGCTCTGAAAGCCAGGATTGACTTTCCACCCCCACCCTGCTTAGGTGGCGAGCCGATTTGGGCTCGCCCGCAGAGGCTGATGGACCCTGATAGATTCCGTCAAGCCTTGCGGGACCTTGCTCCCCCTGGCGACTCATTGACTGAGCTTGTTGAGGGCTGGAATACCCAGCTCCTGGCAGCCATAGATGAGATCGCACCTAAGCGCCCTCTGCGACTCCGCAGAAACCGGGCTCCCTGGTTTACCGAGGAGCTTCGGAAAATGAAGCGGGACCTCAGACGGCTAGAGCGAGTATGGCGGGGTGCCCGTGACGGAGCCTCAAGAACATCTTATAGGGTTTTTATGAAAACCTATGAGATGGCGGTGAAGGCCGCTAAGAAGTCTTACTTCTCGGCCTCCATTGCATCCGCTAGCTCTCGCCCGGCGCAATTATTTAGTATAATTAGGTCTTTAACGTCCCTTGAAGGACAGCCAAATTTAAATAACAATCTGACACACAGCTGTGAGGAATTTGCGAGCTTTTTTGCGGAGAAGGTCCTGTTGCTCCGCCATGACGTCCCTGCCAATTTGGATACAATAAAGGAACTGGAGGCCCCTCGACTGTCCTCGGGTCCAGTATTGGACCACTTTGATCGGATATCCCCAGCCGATGTGGACAGACTCCTCCGAGCTGGAAAGCCCACCACCTGTCCTCTTGACCCGTGCCCGTCTTGGCTGATTAGAGCGTGTCCAGACGAGGTGCGGGCCCCCCTGGGGGATATCATCAATTTGTCCCTTGGCACCGGGATATTTCCAGGGGAATTGAAGGAGGCAGTGGTGCGCCCGCTCTTAAAGAAAACATCATTAGATCCCTTAGATCTATCCAATTACCGCCCGGTTTCGAATCTTCCATTCCTGGGTAAGGTGATTGAGAGAGCGGTTGCTGAACAGCTTGGTAGGTTTCTGGATGAAACATCGGCTCTGGATCCATTCCAGTCTGGCTTCCGCGCTGGTCATGGGACCGAGACGGCTCTGGTCGCCCTAACAGATGATCTCCGCAGGCAGCTGGATCGAGGCGGGTCGGGGCTGCTGATTCTTCTAGACCTGTCAGCAGCCTTCGACATGGTTGATCACGAACTCCTGGACCACCGCCTTGCCGACGTGGGGATCCAGGGCACAGTCCTTCAATGGCTGCGCTCGTTTCTCTCTGGTCGGGGACAGAGGGTGGCGCTTGGGGGGGAATTGTCATCCCGCCACTCCTTGGTGTGTGGAGTGCCTCAGGGTGCGATACTCTCCCCGATGCTTTTTAACATCTTTATGCGCCCCCTCGCCCAGCTTGTCCGGAGTTTTGGGCTGGGTTGCCATCAGTATGCCGATGACACCCAACTCTATCTGTTGATGGATGGCCATCCTGACTCGGCCCCAGACACACTGACCAGATGTCTGGAAGCTGTGGCTGGATGGTTATGCGGAAGCCGATTGAAGTTAAATCCTTCGAAGACAGAGGTCCTCTGGCTGGGACGGGACGATATGGGATTGGGGGGGCAACTCCCATCTCTTGCGGGGGTGCAATTAGTGCCAGCACCGTCCGTTAAGAGTCTGGGTGTAATCTTCGATACCTCCCTCTCTATGGAGGCGCAGATTACAGCTATAACAAAGGCGGCATTTTTTCATCTCCGCCAAGCTAAGCAGTTGGCCCCTTATCTCTCTCGCCCTGACCTAGCCACTGTGATCCACGCGACGGTCACCTCCAGACTGGATTATTGTAACTCGCTCTACGTGGGGCTGCCCTTGAGACTGACCCAGAAACTCCAGCGGGTGCAGAATGCCGCGGCAAGACTCCTTATGGGGTCTTCGCTGCGAGATCACATTCATCCGGTACTATACCAGCTGCACTGGCTCCCGGTGGAGTACAGGATCAGGTTTAAGGTGCTGGTTTTAACCTTTAAAGCCCTATACGGCCTAGGACCCTCGTACCTACGGGACCGCCTCTCCTGGTATGCCCCACAGAGGAACCTACGGTCTGCAAATAAAAACATCCTGAAGGTCCCAGGCCTCAGAGAGGTTAGGCTGGCCTCAACTAGAGCCAGGGCTTTCTCAGCTGCGGCTCCAATCTGGTGGAACGCTCTGTCACAAGAGACTAGGGCCCTGCGGGACCTGACATCTTTCCGCAGGGCCTGCAAGACAGAGTTGTTCCGCCAGGCCTTTGGTCAGGGCCCAGCCTGACTCCCACCTCCGGCAACCTGCACAGAACTTTGCTTAACGGTTGCCATTAATTTGATTTTAATTAATTTTTATAATGAAATGTTTTAGAATGTTGGATTATTTGATTGTTTGATTATTTGTTTGTTGTTAGCCGCCCTGAGCCTGGCTTTGGCTGGGGAGGGCGGGATATAAATAAAATTTATTATTATTATTATTATTATTCTATCTGAACTAACTTTCCCAAGAAAGGAGATTGGGCAACTAAGGCAAATAGTTGTGACAAAAGATTAAGTCCTACACCTTAGTGACAAATTAAAAACAAATCACCAGGTCCAAATGGCATCCATCTAAAAGTTACTGAAGAACTCAAATGTAAAATTGCTGAACTTACAACAAAAACATGTAACTTTCCCAAGATTGGCTTCTGTTACTTCAGACCAGAAAGTGGCCAATACAACACCCATTTAAAAACAAAAAAGGGGATTGGGGGAGATCTATGAAATAACAGGCTGGTTAGCTTAATGTTTGTTCTAAATAAACTGGTGAAAAGTATAAAGATAAAATAAACATGCATATAAAAGAAGTCTTGCTGAAGAAGAACCACCAGAGTGGAATTCATTGCCGCTGGATGTAGTAAAGGCCATCAAATTGGGCGACATTAAAAGAGCCTTAGGGTACAGCTATCAATGGCTTCTAGCCATTATGACTGGGTCCTACCTCCAGTACCAGAGATGATATGCCTCTGAATGCCAGTTGCTAGGAAACATAAATTCGGAGAGTGCTTTTGTGCTTCTGCCCTGTTTGTGGGCTTCCCATAGAGGCTGCACACTGTAAGAACGCAATGCTGAAGTAGGTGGGTATAATCCTGCAGGGCTCTTATTTTCTTATGGCAGAAGCACAAGCAGGAATGAGTACAAGAGTCACCAAAAGAGCTAGAGGACAGAAATCAGTCAGGCTATAATGGAAACATAAATAGGAAGAGTTGCAGCAGGGACTGAGGCAGGCATCCCCAAACTCGGCCCTCCAGCTGTTTTGGGACTACAACTCTCATCATTCCTAGCTAACAGGACCAGTGGTCAGGGATGGTGGGAACTGTAGTCCCAAAACAGCTGGAGGGCCGAGTTTGGGGATGCAAGCAAAGAATAATCTTGTTACTTCCCCAAAAGGTTAACTCAGAACTTAGTATTATAAGTAGTTAAGGCCAGAAGGAGTCAGACCAAAGTGACTGGGGGGAATTAGAGCTCAACAGAAAGTAGATAAAAGGGGAAAGTGTGTTATATGACTTTTGCTCTTAAGTAGAAGATATAGGGAAGCAGCAAGACACATGATCACTAACCCTAAGATCAGGCTTCCTCAACCTCGGTCCTCCAGGTTTGAGATTACAGGTTTGAGACTACAATTCCCATCATCCCTGACCACTGGTCCTGCTAGCTAGGGATCATGGGAATTGTAGGCCAAAAAACATCTGGAGGGCCAAGGTTGAGGAAGCCTGCCTAAGATGTTCAGTTCAAGAGCAGCAAGTCATACTGTTTTTGCCTTATAAAGTCTAAAGAGAATGAATAAGTACTTCACTGTATCAGCCCTACATTGTTCAAACTTGCTAGAATATATTAAATCAGAAAAGACTTATGAGCAAGAATGAGTCATACAATCACAAATGTTAGCTGGGAAATTCAGCATTTGCAATGCTGTTCCCTTTCTCCATTACACTCTCTAATCCTGTTCCCTGCCACAAATAAATACAATTCTTTTGGAAAGCTAAATCTGAAAGCAAAACAGTCGCATAACATAAACAAATCTTTATTAATACTCTGAACTACCGTACTTCAATCTGTTGACTGAACTTGGGGTGTTTTTGTCCACTCTAAACCGACTGCTGCTATTGTTTTAACACAATACACAATATTATTTTTATATGCCACTCGTAATATGCCCATGGTGATTGAAAGGGGTGGCAAAGATGGGGTGAGGGTATTTATACCAAGACTCCTTAGCCACCATGCACTTGTCTGGAAAACAGCAGTAAAGTGAAAAAATGGAAAGAGCCCTATTGGATCAGACCAAAGATCCATCTAGTCCAGTCTGTTTTATTCTCACAGTGGCCACCAGATGCCTATGTGAAACCCACAAGGAGGACATGAGCACAATGGAACATGTTCCTAAGCAAGTAAAGAATACTGCTTCTGGTGCCAGAGGTAACATACATGCATCATTACTAGTCGCTGAGAGTCTTATCTTCCATGAATTTTTTGAACCCTTAAACAATGTGCTATTTGAAGAAGTACTTCATTTTGTATATCCCGAATCTCCCACTATTCAGCTTCACTTGATGACCCCAGGTTCTAGTATTATAAGAGACAGAAAAACAGCCAGTGGCAGTTTACATAAAGTTAAGTTTCTTTTTATCCCAATATGTATCACTTGACACTTGTTTACACTGAACTGTTTTTGCCATTCTAATACCCATTTCCATAGTTTGGAGAGGTCATTTTGGCTCTGCGTAATCCTTTTTTTTTTCATCCACCTTGAACGATATGGTATCTTTAAACTTGGCTACCTTACTGCTACCCTACATCCAGATGTCTTATGAACCAAAACAAAAAACCCACTGATATTAATTCAGTTTAATGAAGGAAATGTCCTAGTGCTGGCACATGGATTCTTAAGGTTACACATCTTCTCAATACTGTCTCTAAAGGCCTTTTGTTTTCCCTGAAAAATTTTGAGGCAGAAACTAGAGCTGCTCTCTACTCATCCCAGTGCTGGACTTGCTCCAGGTTTCTTATTCCTAGGACTAGTGATCAAAGACCATATTCAGCTTACGAACCCATGCTCCTGGATGCACCATTGTATTCATTAGGTACAGGACCTTGAACTCTAGGAGGTAAATACTGCAGCAGGTGGGCCTCAGAAGTAGCTGCAGCATTTACCTCCTAGAGTTCAAGGTCTTTGATCACTAGTCCTAGGATCAATAGGTAACACCTATTCTGCCTGGCTAGATGGAGTCTAACATATTAGTGGGCTGGACCTTAAAAGTGTGATCCTGGCACTAAGTGGCAATTGAAGACCTAACTCTTCCATTTTCCCCTCACCCAGTCAAGCAATGATGGATCATTATGATCTACAAAATCACTCACCATCCCAGTTTTACCTCTGGGTGCAGTTCTGGTAATGCCCCGCAAGTCGGACTTCTAAACATAAACACGCCTGCATACTGTTTTGTATGCCTGATAAACTTTTCTATATATTGAGCTGATTCCCTTTTAAGTAGTTACAGGGCATACCGTTTCTAAAATATCAAACCTGAGGGCAGGAAGAAAATGGTACTACTTGTTTCAAAAGATTGTGAAATGCAGCTTTACAGAACAAGTAAAAGTATGTCATAGAATCATAGATCTGAAGGGTTAGAAGGAACCCTGAGAGTCATCTAGTTCAACTCCCTGAAATGCTTAAAAACCTCCAATGTCATTCTGTCCTGTAATGTTTCTTCTTGGTTATCAAATATTTTACCTTCTAAGATACCTTATCATTCAGGGCAGTTACACTAAATGTATTAAAACAAAACTATGCTTCACATAGCTGTGACAATTGCCACAGGAATGGAATTTGATTTTTCACACTTGTTACTGGATGTATAGCAGCTCTCATTCATAAGTTCTCCTTATTTTTCAGTTCCTCACACATTGCCACATACCAGAATTATATTTAGGATGCAATCAGTGCAGCATGCCTTTTAAAGCTATCATTATCAAGAAATGTACTATGGTATCAAAGGAATTTGGATCCATACCATGACTCGTCTGTAATTTAATCTAAGGACATGGTTTGGTGTAGCAAGAATGAGCCTTGGGGTCATGCACACTCTCCCCTATGTCTGCAAAAGTGGAATCAGTTCACAGTTCAGTTGCAATTTCCAGTTTTTGTGTGTGCAAACCATACACTGTCCAGTTATTCTGCTATAATATACTATAGTCAGCTGCTAAATTGGAACTCAGGGAAGTACAATGGGAAGAAGCAGCAAGTGAATCTAGATTTCAAATAATACCAGGCTGTGGTTTTCTGTTACATCTAAATCAACACTTTTCTCTTTTGTAGATAATAAGTGCTTGAATCAGAGCACTGGTCACACTCAATCCCCATGCTGAAATGTCAGCTCCATTTCAGATACCGCCAGTCCAGACAGACTAGTAGAATCCAACATGACTGGCACAGCTACAAATGGGCAAGACAGCAATGGTAACTCTAAACTCCCATGCTGAGAAGCATCTCTCCTCTCTGAGGCACCTCCTGCTGTGATTCCTGATTTGCTGCTACTGTTCTGCTAGAAGCAACATCTGGAAGAATCTTTAGAGTGATTGATCTGCGTTTCATACATCCACTTTGCCAGACCAGAGGAATCAGAAATAGCATTTTTTGGGGAAAGATTGTATACTGTAAAAAGACAATTAGGATGCCTCTTTCTACTCTGCCTAACATTATGTTTGTACTTGGAATAGTTTTGCTATTCTAAGGATTATCTGATATTAAGTGAAGAGCTTTAAGAAAGTTTCATGAACTGAATAAAATGACATTGCAAACTGCCCTAATCAGTAACAAGGACATGTAAACTGTATGTCACACTACTCTGAACCATTGTGCTTGAATTTCACTGCAAAGCAAGATGGGTGGAAAACTGAATCTGTGTTAAGTATACACTTCTCTACAGCTAACATTCAATAACCTTTGAAAAACAATCTTATTTTTGGTGTACCATGCTAGCTATGCCACTGAGATTCCTTTTTGGAGAACACAAAATAGCATTCACTGGAATGATAATTGACATTTGTCTTACTTTTGATTTGATTTCTAAGCTTTATGTCTCCTATTTGGACACTTGACACATAATAAATATGTTATGCTCACAACACACTCAAGGCAAAAGTTGAAAACTGGCACCCATTTCACTCACAGGAATGCAGAGTCAAACAATTCCCAGACAATGTCTTGCAGGAACATTTCATTCAAGTCTAACCAGATTTTTCACATTCACTTATGCAAAATTAGAACCACAAACTGAGAGCACTTCCCCCCTCAACCATGACATATTTTCCATCCAATTTGCGAGTTTCTACACAGAGCTATTAACACACAGCGCTGCCACCACCTCCCCCACCACATACAACCTAAACTGTGGGGTTTAACTAGTTATCCCTCTCTTTCGCATATTCAAAGAATTATCAGACAGTCAGGGGATGCCCAGCACATTACACTTATCATAGACCCTTGAAGAAAAAGCTAACAATTTCAAAACATGCACAAATACGCAGAGTCCAACAGAAGAAGAAGAAGAAGAAGAAGAAGAAGAAGAAGAAGAAGAAGAAGAAGAAAGGATTAGCAAGGATGATGAAGGATTGGAGAGACTTACCTACTCGGAAGTTGGGTGCTGTCAAGGTGTCAGCAGCATGCCCATTTTCACTAATCAGAGTCGTGGTGTTCCCTTTCTCGCAGCTGTTCTGACAGGTGCCTTTTTTACAAGTCACTTTACAGATGCTGGGTGTAAAGACCACCTTGATGCGTCCCGTGTGATTTCCCACTGGGAGCAGAGGCAAAGAGAAAAAGAAAAACAAACAAGTCACTTTGGTAGCCATTGAGTTCCTTTAGATGATTAAAAAAAAAAAGCTCTTTAAAAATAAAATTTAAAAAGGCAGAGAGTTCTTAACAGAGGAGGGCAGTCTTCAGTGCTCTCTCCTCGATATCCAGTGGTGTCTCTGAAACAGGAGTAGGAAGCTTAGCAAACAGGACTCCGGGATCCACTCCAAAACCACATTTAAAGTCAAGTCACTGGAGTGGGATTAGTAATCACAATGCTGCACTTTATTCACAGTCAAAGAGCAATACCAAGGGCATGACAGCTTAAATAGCCAACCCTGACAGGCAGATGTAATGTAAAGCGACTGGCTGTTCACCTAGGGGTGAATAAACTCTTGCGTCTTTTCCTCTTGCATACTTTTCCTGTTTCTACACTTATTAAGTCACTATTTGTAGCCCGACCCCTGGAAATGTTTTAGGCATGCCGCATGTCTGAAAACATCTGTCTCAAATCTCCTGGCACCCCAGCCTGAAGTGAACAAATCCAGTGACGCAGCTGCCCAGGACCCTTTATTTTTTTCCACAGATTCTTGGAACGGCTACTCCATGTGGATTTACATATTATAGGTTTTACATTGTCGACAAATACTAGCACTTAAACCAACGTCCTAATTGTGCAAGATTGCCAACGGATAACTGCAAAACCTGTTCCTAACCGAGGGTGGGGTGGGGCAAAGCGAAAGTGTGTTCCAGACACAGTCATTCAGTACTTTAGTCTGATCTGTTCTTAGAAGATGGGAGGATTTACCAAACCCCAGATTTTCTCTCTTTTTTAAAGCCCCAGATTTTACGAATGATTGTATATACATTTGGTTAAGCAACAAACATTTATATCTCTTATTTTCTTACTTTTTAAAAAAGCATGCTTCAGATATACAAAATCATGTGCATCTCCCCCTACCTTGTCAAAGTTTTACTGCAACTTCATTCCTTCATTAAGAAACCATATTAATAATAACTAGTTGATAAAAATTATCCAAGCCTGATTTCTTCCAAGCCAACATTTTTTCTAAACGTTTTCCAATATGTTCCTGCCACAACAATGCGTGCAATTTGAACACTGGTTGGTTGGCCCATCCAGTGTATGAATGCCCTCTGGGAAATTATTATGGGTAATGCTTAGGGGGGGGAGGAGAATGTTTCCTAACATAATATCATTTCATATTATTTTTGGCTTGTAATAAGATTAATTGAAAGTAAAGAAAACAGTGCCAGCTGATTCATCTCCAGACACTGGCATTAAACTGTTGCCCGCCAGATGCAGAGCAAATGCTCCAGCTTACTGTAAACAAGCAACTTTTAGACCTACTTACAGAAAGCTTCTCTCTGCCAATATTGAAATCGTGAACTCCCCCCCTCCTCCAAATACAACTAGCCACAGCTCCTCATTATCTGAGGAGATTTAATGTGTTCATTCAGCACAACAACACATGGATATGGGAGCAGTCTCCTCCCATTCATACAGATACACTGTGGGACCAATACAGGGGGTGCAGTCTGCACTGCTAATTTATTACTTAGGCTTTGGCAGGTCCGCTTTCTAGTACCAGCGCCATTTTACATAGTATGAAGAGCCACCTGTACTTCACCAACAGAGGTAGACCAGAATGAGTTGCAGTTCTGTTTACTGGTTGCAAGAAGACAGTGAGAAGGCTCACAGAGGAGCTAAAAGTCTTCCCTAGCACTGCTCACAGCCTTCTAAGGAAGCCTGCCTCATATTTGGAACACTTGTGCTCTGAATAATTTGTAACAGTAGGCATAGCAGAGATGAAAGGGGAAAACAATGAATTTCACTCATTCTAACTTCACCATTCATAGCTCACTTAAAGGCAAATCTTAGCTTTTCTATTGGCAAACTGCATTTTCTAGGAACTAGCTCTACACCTTTCCCAATAAACAGGCATAAAGTTGCTTGTGAACTGCTAAGGCGGCCAGATTTCAAACATCTAAGTCAATTCTAAAACACCAAGCAGATTTTCAATATTTTATTTGGAAATGTCTTCACAGAAAAAAAAAATCTTTTCCTAGAAAAACCGTAACAATTTCTATCCTCTATTTTAACATGCCTTTTGCAATCATTTTTTTTTTCCATTTAGGAAGTGATCTAATTAAAACAACATGCTTAGCTAAGTAACCACTATCAAGCTGGCCCAACCTGGAAAATCTCGTGTGCTAGAGAAATCCCAGCTGCAGCTCTTCAGTGCCACAGCATGGTTTAAATTGGACTCTGACAATACCGATGCGACTGAATGGTGACCCTTGAGTCATGATGCAGACAAAACAACAAACAATGCACTTTCAGTACAATTTGATAACATAGCAAAGGATTGCTGGAATATATGACTGGGAACTCAGTAAGTTATTTAGGAGCCTTACTTGGTAGCAAGCCCCAATGAACTTAACAAAGCTTCTTCTGAGTTGATTTGTATAGGATTGCTTTGGAAGGTTGCATCACACAGGCATAGCTGTCAACTTACAGATTTGAAAATAAGGGACCAGCAGCCTTGAAAATAAGGGACCAGCAGCCAAAATAAGGGACTTGCAGCCTCACCTGTTCCAGGTACTCCAGTCTTCCTGTCCTCCTGCAGTCTGGTCAAACTCATGCTGGGTAGCTTCGAGAACACTGTCCAACCAACTTTGTAACCAGAGGTTCAACTGAATAGAATCTGAATCACATGCACCACAAGGCCTATGCAGCCTCAACTTAAGATGGCTCCCAGCCTGGCTTTGCACTGCAAAATTTGCAGCAGCACGTGCAACAAAATGGCGTCCAGCATTCAAAAACCTCCTCAGCTTGCATTAACCAGCCACACACAAGGCATGCAAGCTCCACCCCTCAGTCATTCTTAGACTTCTTATTGGGTGAGCAACACAGCCAAGCAACACAGTTGGAGCCTCCCTCCTCCCTGGCTGGCAGGGAGAGAGGGAGAGGAGCTGCTTCCTTTGAAATTTAAGGGACATCATTTAAGGGACATTTAAGGGACATCCATCAATAAGGGACAGCAGCAGGACACGGCGCTGGAATAAGGGACTGTCCCTTCAAATAAGGGACACTTGACAGCTATGCACATAGGACTTTCTTTGGAGACTGGCTGTATCCAGGAAATGCGTGCTTCCAAGAACCCACTACTGATACATTTTCTTTATATATCTGCAGAGCACATAAGGGGAGTTGCAGGAACTGCGTGTATCACTCATTGTCTGTCTGTGTCAGACATCTCATGAGTTTCTGGTTGTAAGAACGTGATTTAATATTATAATTTGATTTTTATATCGCTCTTCCTCATATAAGAGCCCAGGGCAGGCAACTGAAGTAGAATAAAATCCCATGCATTGTTAGGGACAGAACAACCTATTTCCATTCCATGTCAGTTCACACGCATGAGCATGCATGAATCATAGATCCATTCCATTCTGTTTTTTGCATTTTAAAAAATGCATGAAAAATTCACATTTGAATTGTACGAATGCTGTACTTTCTTCCCCTAAAAGACTTTTTTTTTGCATGCTTTCAATGCATTTCTTCTACACATTTTTGTATGCTTTTTCTGTTAAATACCAAACACTTACTTTCACATATTTTATGGAATTTTACAGAAACTAAATTGCCATTTCAGTAAAGTATGTAATCCAACCCATAGCTGCATTCCGACATGCATGCAAATTTCTGGACCAGTGAATTAGGTTGGTTCAATTCCTAATACAGAATGATTTAATTTCTCCAGCATTCCTAGTCCTAATAGACATCCACATTTGAAAATGATCGTTTAGTGAAAAGAAGCCGAAGTTTCATGGACTATTTTCGGGAACTACCGTATTTTTCGCCCTATAGGACGCACTTTTTCCCCTCCAAAAATGAAGGGGAAATCTGTGTGCGTCCTATGGGGCGAATGCAGGCTTTCGCTGAAGCTTGGAGAGCGAGAGGGGTCGGTGTGCACTGACCCCTCTCACTCTCCAGGCTTCAGGAAGCTATCAGCAAGCCTGGGGAGCCCGCGGGAGTTCCCGCAGGGCTCCCTAGGCTGTGGATAGCAGCCTGCTGCCCGGGAGCACGGAGCGCACTGAAGCCGCGGTTGGGGGGGGGAATAAAATTTTGTTTCTTTATTCCCCCCCCAAAAACTAGGTGCGTCCTATGGGCCGGTGCACCCTATAGGGCGAAAAATATGGTATATAACAAGCAGAACAGAGGATCATTCAAAACTGCAGACCAGGAGAGAAGACAAGGGTTTGCGGAGCCAACGTGCAAGAACTATCCTGTAGTTCTCCATGGCAACTCAGGATGGACTTTTGTGCCTCTATGTGGAACAAGAATGGGCTGCTAAAGATGCACCATGTCTTACAAAAAGTCAGTAAAAGTAGGACTTGTCCATTTATACCTCTGGACACATATGCAATGCCAACTCTAAACCTGAACATGTAAGAGGGAAAGACAAATCCAGACTGTACCTCAACACTACTAGTTTCTATTTCAGCTAAGTACCCGCCAATTCTTGAGGCTTCTGTTACCCAAATACAAAGTGCACACTTGGCACATTAGACTGAAGGACAAACATATGTAGAAATTTCCATTTACAGTAAATGGAAAGGTGGATCTAACCCTTAATTGCACTTCACTCCTGGATAAGTTAAAGGGAATCACAAAGATACTTACACATATATGGTCTCTGTATATGATTCTCTACTTGTATGTTTCATCCAAATATCCGTACCCATGTACAAAATAATCATAAAATGCAACCTCAGTAAGCTTAATGTAGTAGTAGTAGTAGTAGTAGTAGTAGTCAGCCCATCTGACTAGGTTGCCCCAGCCACTCTGGGTGGCTTCCAACACAAGGAGACATCAAACACGGAAAACTTCCCTATACAGCGCTGCCTTTGTATGTCTTCTAAAAGTCATATAGTTGTTTATCTCCTTGACATCTGATGGGATGGCATTCCACAGGACTGGGACCACTACCGAGAAGGGCTCCTTAGGATACTGTTTTATGAAAAGTAGCCATATAGCAAAGATAAATTAAGAGTGGGTAGATAAGCATTAGCCACCATTCCAGATTTCTCTATGTACTACCGTGTTTCCTCAAACGTAATGCACATCTCTTTTGGCCAAATTATGTCATGAAAATTAGGGTGTGCATTAGATTTGATTACAAGCATGAAAAACATCGCTGACATAGCAAATACTTTTTGGGCTTCAAGGTTTTGAAAACTGAGGTGCACATTAGATTCATGTATATACGGTAGTAATCTAATCTCAAATTACACAAAAATGGCCTTGACAATATGAAAATAACCTGTGTTGTGAACTGCCCTGGGATCTAAAGGCAAATGGCAGTATACAAATTTAATAAATAAACATTCATTGAATTATGGGAACATTATTTCTTTTTATCATTCATATATCATTATTTTTAATTTTTCTCTCATGAATAAATCCCTCATTCCATTTTTACAAATAGGGAACTGAAACCAAGACATAATCTCTTGGATGAGACCTAATAGTAAATCCATGGGTTGAGATCAGTGGTTCTCAAAACTGTTTTCACTGGGCCGCTCTTTCAAAATAAAAAATTGCCAACCTCACATCAAATTTTTTAATTGAAAAGAGATGCACTGGAAAACACAGCTAGGGTTGTCCTCAGTATCACTTGATGCTCTTGCTCTCATTTTGAAAATATATCTATCCATATTCTGCAATTTGTTGTTGTTGTTGTTATTATTATTATTATTATTATTATTCCACTACACTACACTACACTGAAATGTTTCTTTGATTGTCCTTAACTCTTCCTGCCACACTTGCCATTGTCTCCTGCCACACCAGGGGGGCAGGGCTGTTGCCACACCCTCTAAGAACCACTGGCTTACATTCTATGTTTTTGCTTCATGGATGGAAGCAGGACAGTTTTGTACCACTTTCGCTTATAGAACTCTCATTTGTTGAATGGAAAGCTATTCCCTCCATTCACAGAACAGAAACTTAAGTCCCAAGTCAGGGATTAAATGGGATTTCCATCACAGGAAGTATCTGTTACAGTATGGAGGGCGGGGGGGGGGGGTTAATGCTTTGTACTGGAAATGCACCCAATATAATTCAACGGCACACACCAAAGTCCATTAGTCTCCACCCTGAAGGTCTGGCAATTCAACAGCAACATCATGAATTAAATGTGATCCTACACAAGGCTTGCTGTGACAAACTGAATTGCAGTCTGTTATGCTGTAATAGAAAGAGCAAGCAGAGGAATGGGCATTTGGCAGGGCTTGTGACCAGATGGCCATGACAGCTGTTTTTGCTATACCTAGATAGGGTTATATAAGGTGAAGGAATTCTATAAGCTAGCTTTGTAGATCATTTTACCTATAATGCTAATCCGATTCCAGGAAGATTTTATACATGTTTTAGTTGTCTTTATGAATGTGAACAATTGTTGATTTACATTTTCTACTAATTGTTTACCATTCTTTTCAGAATTTACATAGATGTCTTCCAGAGTTACTATATGGTGCAAGATTTCTAGCTATGACACACCCAGCTGTCCACGTGCATCTCATTCTATTTGGAGGAGGACCATGTGGACACAGAAGTTTGGGGCTGCTTTACCAATGAAGTCACTGGAAGGCTGTTGTCCTAGAGAAACTGCACCTTTCCAGTCTCTTGTAAAATTGGGGTGGGGGTTGGGTTTTGGAGAGTAGCAAGACTATATAAAAAACTGATTATGTTCTCATGCTCCATTTAAAGATGACACACATATTTACAGAGTGGAGAAAGAATTCATTGATCGACATGGTATTAAATATATTAAATACATTTTCATTAGAAATAAAGCAATATTTTCATTCCATACACATTATTAGGATATAAGGTTTACATGCACCTAGGACTCATCTCTCATGTTGTGGTATTTATGTTCCAATCTTGTTGCACAGAACAGCTGAAAAAAACCATCCCAGACTTACATACATGTATAGATATAAACATACAGTTTTAGAAACACTAAAAGCTTTTCAAGCTCTTTGGTTATCTCCTATACCTTTTAAACTGCTGACAAAACACAATCAAGAGGAAATTGCTTATTTCCTAAAGTAGGCCTGTCCCAGTTCTTTTATGATCCCATCCTGATTAACTCTTCTCAGAGTTTTTTTCTTTAAAACTGTACAAAGGAAAGTTGATATTTAATAAATACCACCATAAAATATAACCTTTTTTGTTTAACAGCAACCTTTTTCAATCATACAATGAATTTTTCACAATATTTCTATACACTATATTTTTTTAAAAAAAATATTTCCTCTAGCGATTTTTCAGTTAGAGCCATATACTGTATAGTCAACTAACAAGTCAGTCCTTGATTGGCTTTTGCTAAATATTGTTTAAAGATCCTGCACAGTGGTCTCTATAAAGATGCATATCAGCAATACATCCCCTTCACACTCCTTGTTTCAACCTTTCCCCTTACATTTCAGAAGAGAAAAGTAGTATCTCTTACACAAATTGTGAATGATTGCATGGTGTCAGCCTGTTCCACTGTTGCTCCCATTTGTGGCATGGATGAGTTAGGGACCAGCAGGGGTCTTCAGTACATAATGGTTTTATTTATATATATATATATATATACACACACACACACACACACACACACATTATACACACACACACACACACACATATATATATATACACACACACACACACACACATACATACAAAATCAACCACACAGACAAAGGAATAGCCCCCTAACCAGCAGTTCATCTCAAGTCCTTATAGCAATGCAAAAATAAGGATAACCCACTATACCCAATATCAAAGGTATAAAGTGTGTTATCTTTTGAAAAATCCCAGTTAAACTGAATGATGAGCTGTGTCTGTTTTGCATAGACAGAACAAGGTTTGTTAATCTTAACTGAATAGCTTAATAGGTAAAGGAACCCTGGATGGTTAAATCCAGTCAAAGGCAGCCCTGAAGGCAGCCCTGTTTAGGGAAGTTTTTAAAGTTTGATGTTTTATTGTATTTTTAATATTCTGTTGGGAGCCACCCAGAGTGGCTGGGGAAACCAGTATAAGTAATAAAAGTATTATTATTATTATTCAAAGGTGACTATGGGGTGTGGCACTCATCTCAGTTTTCAGGCTGAGGGAGCCAGCGTTTGTCCACAGACAGCTTTCTGGGTCATGTGGCCAGCATGACTAAACTGCTTCTGGTGCAATGGGACAGCATGACAAGTTCCAGAGCACACAGAAATGTCCCTTCCCACTGCAGCGGTACCTATTTATCTACTTTGAAACTGCTAGGCTGGCAGAAGCTAGGACAGAACAACTGGAGCTCACCCCGTTGCATGGATTCGAACAAATGACCTTACGATTAGCAAGCCGAAGAGGCTCAGTGGTTTAGACCACAGTGTCACTTGCGTCCCTTAATAATGCCAGTGTGGTGCCACAAATAACTGCAAATCTAATGAGAATCAAAATATCTACTTAATATCTCCAGTCACCACCCACTGCACTTCCAACTGCAAGCAGTGCCAGATTTATGGACGGGCTAAGCAGGCTGCAGCCCAGGGCCTCATAATCTAGAGGGGCCTTGACCTCTTGCCATTCTTTTTTTTTTTAAGGCAAATTTTACTATCTAGGCCCAGTTGCTTAGTAACATTACCCATGTGACGTATAAGTCTATGACTGTTTAACAGTTACACAAGTGCATACTTACTGTTTAGTGAAGTTTATGGAAGCTTTAAAGCTATTCAGAATCAAATAAAGTCAGCTATGAAGCAATACAAGTGTACAGATCACCATCTTTCACTCTAGCGTCCATTTTGAGACCAAGTGATACTTCTTTTATATCATTGTGAATCACAACAATATTTAATTTTGACTTTTTGTGAAAATAATAATAAGTGATATGAAAGTGGTGCTAGTAAACGAAAGTGACAAAAAGAACAGAAGTAAATATTCAAAATGCCTTACTTAACCCTTAGATAAAGAATCATGTTTGCAAACAGAAAAAAATCAAGCAGACTACACTGAGCAGGCTAAAAACCAACCAGAACGCAGCCTCCCAAGAACTTCAAGAACTGTTGTCAGTAATTACAAGTACAGAAACTTCTAGAGAAAGTAACAATGAAGTAACAGGATAGTCAGTCAAAGAATTAACAAAAGGCACTGAAGGAACATGCCACAAGATAACTATACTGAACCAGTGAATGAGCTTTGTTTTTTATCAGACCTACAAAAAGATGGGCTGTGCTAAAAAAATTTTTTTCCTCGAGTCAAAAGTTCCTAAACATTTATCAGACACAAGATGGGAGGGGAGACTCACGCCAAAGCTACTGCAGCTACTAGCAAAAGTTATGCTTACATTGTAGAAGCCCTCAGTCATACTTACTATAATGAAACAGAGAAAGAAGAAACTAGATGACATGCTGAAAATCTTTTGCACAAAATGGAAAAATTTGAATTTATTTCCTTGCATCATCTTTGGACACATTTGCTAGACCAATTTCATAAAGTTAGCAAGTCACTCCAAAGTTTACATACTTCACTGAGCATATGTGCAAATATTTACAGCTCCCTATTGCAGCTCATATCAAACACTCAGACCAATTTTGATTAAATTGAACAGCAAACAAAATTTGCTCTACCAGATGTAGAGTACAAAACTGTAAAAAGAAAGCAGAGTGTGCGAAAAATCAAAACAATGATGGTACAACACCCAAAGACGAATTTTCTCCAATAGACAAGTTTTAGGGTAAATTCCTTTGTCCCTGTCATGGATGCTCTTGAAGCCTACCTAGACAGAAGGGAAACCGTGTATAGGAGTGTTGCTGGCAATTTTTGGTGAATCTGCAAGTGACCAAGGAACAGATTCACAATGGCAGTAAAATGTAGATGAAAAAGTATCCAAAGGATGTTGCACTTAGCCTACTCAATGAACTCTTGTCCTTCCACCTGTATGTCAAAGAAGCTCACCCTGAAAATGAAAATTTAAGCCACCAAGATATTTATGAAATAATATTCCAGGAGAAAATTCAGACAGCTTTTCCAAATGTGGAAACAATATTCAGATTGTTCCTGTGTTTAATGGTTGCAAACTGTACTAGCGAAAGATCAATTATAAACTAAAAAGGATAAAGAATGATGTACAGTCAACGATGTGCCAAGACTGGTTGTCTGATCAAAGCATTCTCTGCACAGAAAACGATAAACTGCAACTTACTAATTTTAATGTTATAATTGGTAAGTTTGTATCCAAATAAGCTCGAAATAAACTGTTCTGACTTTGTAGATAGTGTAATGTTGTAACATAGCTATTATTTCCCTAGGAATGTTCTATGTGAATGTCTTCATTAACAATCTTTTTATCAATGCTAAAATTTCAGAAATGTTCTACATTTGCTGAGTAGCTACAGAAGAGAACAAGGTTTTGCTTCTCATGATCACATACTATTAAGTTTGGACCTCCCCAGGTTTCCTAGCCCTGGGGCCCCAGTTGCTTTAATCTGGGCCTGGCTGCAAAGGTACCTGGAGAAAGGCCTCAGATGACACTCATAGAATTGTACAGTTAGAAGGAACCCAAAGTGTCATCCAGGAATCACAACTAAAGAATCCTTGACTGTCAGAACTTACTGTCAGAAAGTTCTTCCTAATGTGTGGTCAGGATCTCCTGTGTTGCGATTTTAATCCACTGCTTCAGGTCCTACTCTCTGTTGCAGCAGAAAACAAGCTTGCTCCATATTCCATGTGGCAGCCCTTTAACTATCTGAAGATGCCTGTTGTATCACCTCTCAGTCTTCTCTTCTCCAGGCTAAACACATCCAACACCCTGAACCAATTTTTGTGTGTACAGTAAACCGCCCTGTGGTCCTCAGATAAAGGGTGGAGATTAAAGCAAAAACAAAAATAAAATAAAGTTGTGGCTTCCAGACCCTTGATTATATTGGTAACCCCCCTCTGTACATGTTCCAGTTTGTCAATATCCTTCTTAAACTGCGGTGCCCAGAGCTGGACACAAAACTCCAGGTGAGGTCTGACCAAGACGAAATGTTCCTGAGCTCCCTGTCACGAGCTCCAAGAAATTAAGAGCAGCTGTGTAGAACTGATGGCTGCTAACTGACTCCAATAAGGTCAGTGACTTACTTCTTCCTTCAGCCACACTCCCTCTCGGCAGTAGCTCCTCCCTGTCAGACCAAATGCTCTAGCAGAGCACACAGCAAAACACCAACACACAAGCAAGCCTTCAAACAACTCAAACAAGCTACCAGCCTTAATCCAAAAAACACAAGCTCACTTTATTCTGTCTCTTCATCCAATTTATTCACAACCACCCCTGTTTACTAGCACCTGGTCACAATGGATGCACGGACTGGTGTGGAAGAAGGTGATCCAACAGGTATTTGGTCCCCAGCAATGTAGGACTCTAAAGGTTAAGGACAGCACTTTGAATTGAGCTTGGAAACTTTTTTCAGGAGGGCTCACATTTTGTGTGGCAGCCTCAACCAACAAAATGTTCTGCTTGCTTCCTTGAGGCTCAAGAGACAAAGATAGACCTAACAGTAAACTCAAAGGCTTGGATAAAATAAACTCAGTTGATACAAGCAAAGTATCAACAAGGGTATTGGAACAACGTATTGGTTTAGGTGTGTCAAGAGACCTTGCAGGTCAGGTTAAGGGCAGTAAGGTTGGCTAGACTGATTGCAAAAACACAAAGTAATAATCTGTTGTTTGTTGGATGTCCCAGTTAAAATATCTGGCTCATAGGCAGATTATGAAGAAACTCACACATTTCAGTTTGAAGAAATTGGTTTGCCCTAACCTCCCACACATTGTAGTGGAGCTTATGAACTCAGCTCCTCTACATGTGTGTGCAAACGCTAAGGTGCTTGTTGTAGAATACATTTTATAATCCATGCCTCAGAGAACTTTATGGATACAGCATTTTAGTCTGAGTCAGTGATCACAATCAGTTATTAATTTATTTATGCCTATCCTTCATGTCTACATCTCATGAACAGACAGAGGCTATTTTATTTGTTTTTTTTGTTTTAAAGTGAATCATCTTTCTTCTGACATCTCATTAATGTTAAGCTTCTTCCTGTATGATTCCTGGACCCGTAGCACCCCTTTTTGGACTTTAGCCATTTTACATGCTTAAAACAACATGAAACATGTCTGAGAGTTAGCAATGAGCAATGCTGTTATTGTTTCTTGGCAACCAACTTTAGGGCAATTGCTGAACCTAACTAGAGTGAGCGAGAGAGAAAGAATCATATACTATGAAGTTAAATTAATAGAAGTATTAGATTTTGCCCTGACCTGTCTAACTTGCAAAGTATTTTTTTAAAAAACCATTAACACCTCAGCTGTAGGTTTCCAGAGCACTAAATTAACCCCTCTTAGAGCTCAAGTTTGTTCATTTGTTTATTCTTAGATTAAAATACTTCTGTATTCCTTTCCGTAACACTGTCAAAGCTGCTGACTATAACATGATTATACAGTTTTGAATTAACAAAAAGAAAAAAGTAATAATAAAAACAAAACAGTTACAGCAGCAAAAAGAAAAAGAAAGAAAAAAAGTATTCTTTAAGCCACTCTAAATCAGCCTCAAGGCTTTTCCTAAAAGAGCCAGTTTTTGGCCACACACCAAAAGCTCAGCAATGAAAAAAAAGGAGTTATACAGAGTTACATAAATAAATGGAATTGTACTGTGTGACATTACAATGCATGGCTCTGAGAAATGCTGCATTCTGGCGTGTGGAGTGGCCTCTTTGGGAATGGCACTTCACAACCCAGAACCCAAGATTTCTTGGTCATGCTTCATAGTATCATGCACTACAACTTCATTTGTGTGCTCAAGTGGCAAATGTCAGAGACCCCTCTGTGCCCTTCAGAATCTCTTCTCCATCAAA
Organism: Podarcis pityusensis; assembly: GCF_964106645.2. NCBI lineage: Eukaryota > Metazoa > Chordata > Lepidosauria > Squamata > Lacertidae > Podarcis > Podarcis pityusensis. The sequence goes on along the minus strand of NC_138026.1, from coordinate 83,281,346 downwards.
TAGAAACTAGTAACTTGAAGGCAAAGGAAACTGTGGGGCTAAAATTGCTTAGCTCCAGGAAAAAGACTCCATTCTAGGCTTTTCTTCGAAAGCATTCTTGCAAATATACACAGTGATGTTTGCTTTCCGTTCCACAAGAACCGAAGAGGGGTTGCATCCTTCTCTGTTTACCCCTGTCCTTTCTTGGTCCTCATGAATTACATGTGCTAAAAGCACCCTCTCAATCTATGGTTACTGCAGGTACCACATACACACTTTCAACTGCCTTTTGATTGGTTATCTGCTCCCACCTTGAACACATTACAATTTGTATAATGAGTTTTTAATAAAGAGGAAATGCTCTTTACTAGGGATCAGAGAGAAATTATATTTGCATTTTAATACAAAACTATCTAATTTGCACTTTCAGAAACAAAACGCAAACCAAAATGCAGCTGTCTTTTGACAAGAATTTGGGGAAATGTAGCTCATTTAAATTACGAGCTGGCCCCAAAACAGTCTCTAACAAGGACAGAAATTGTAAAATGCAATCTTTCTCCAAATAAGAAAGTACTATATTTTCACAGGCAAAATTTCTACAGTTAAGGCCAAACCTTAATCAAATGATTCCATATTCTCTTATTTCAAGCCGTACTATACGCTTGGGAGCCTTATAAATCAATGTGTTCCACTTTTTAAATAAAATTTTAATGGGCAAGTTTTCTATGAAACATGGAACTTTTTAAAAGATAAAAAAATATAAAATTGGTTGATATTTTGAGCATCAGTGTTTCAATTCCATTGTAATATAAAAATTTAGTCACAGAAAATTTGAATTGTTATTGTTAAATTTTGTATACAACATTTACAGTTATGTGCTTTGTATTGAATCAACAATGTATCTTTTAAAACCTCCTGTTTTGATGCATAGAAAAAAATGGTGACTGACTAAAACACACTAGAAAGACAAGAAACTTATCCCTGAATAGATAATGTGAACTGTACATTTTCCAGTGCTTCGGCAATCTTGTATTAAGAATGTTTTTAGAGATGGAAAGATGAGCTCACAAGAATTCTGGGCTAAAAGTTGTCAACTACTTTATGGTCCTGAATTAGATGATCACATATTTTATTTTTCCTCTGTGGAGCCTATGACTTATTTTCAGTGCATAACATCAACAATGCCCAATAATTCAGACAGCTGTTCCATATTTATTTTTAAGCACATCTTTCAATATGTGCTCTCATCTTGGTCTATATTTACCCTCTATTGTACAAGCTCTGCACTTTCTCATTTCACCTGTTGTTTCCTCTAATAATTGCTTGTGAGGCTCCGACAATCAATCCCCAGGGTAAAGGGTCAAAGCCGTGCCTTAAAAGTTATTCTGACGGAAAGCAGCTTTCGCCTTTCTCTCCATCTATGGAAAAAGGCTGTTTAAATTGTACTGATCTATCCCTGAAATCCTTAAAAAGAAAGCTGATTCAAGAAAACAGAGAAGCAGTTGTTGGCATCCATCCGTCTTGAGAGACAATGGAGTGTGCCTATGGGGGTGAAGTCAAACTGCTGTGTTAGCAGCACCAAAGTAACCTCCCCGGGGTCCTGGGCTGCCCAGACAACAAAAGTCCTCTCTTGACCTCACTGATGTGATCCAAAGGAAAACAGACCAATATGTTCGGTACCAGTTTCCCTGCAGGAGTTGCCAGAAGGAGGCGTACAAGGCACCATTCAACCATTTGAGGTATTCCACTCCGGGTTTGTGTAGGTTTTACTCCTTCACCTTTTCTTCACCTGAAGATGTCCCGCAAGGCAACAGGCTTTTAGGATCAGAGTTTACCTTTCCTAGATAGGTTACCTTCCCAGGTTGACAAGTCCCTATTGGTCTTGTAGACTCCATCCACCAGAGCCTGTCTTTTCATGCAGGGCAAGTCCCTAACTTACTTAGGGTATGAGACACATTGGCTACTGTCACCTGGTTTGATTGAGTAGTTGAAGCAGTTTCTGGGGTGTGGCCGCTGTCATATGCTGACAGCTTCTAGAAGCCACAGTTGGGAGCAGAGTGTGGGGTGGGGACCAAAGGTGGACAAACAACCCAGAAGGAGCACAACATGTCCCCCACCAGAGGTTCTACCCCCCCCAACACCCCATACACCCTGGAGAGGCAGTAATCTTAGGTCATTTAGTGGAAGGCCCACAAGCCTTCATGTTCTTGGCAGACATGCTCTGGGGCAGTGTTGCCAAATTATCAACTTGGAATTCTAGTGCCAGGGCCTATATTTTGACTCAAACTTCTCATACATATACATGATTTACTGGAACTGAGTAACGAAACTTAAACTCTGACAAATTAAGACAGATTGGTTTAAATCAAACTGAATGATTGTAGCCAATGCCAGACAGATTTCAGTAGAAAACCTCTAGTTCAAGCATGACCTCAGCTAATACTATCATCAGCCTTATGTTTTGAAAAATGAGGATAACAATAAACTACCTTATAATGTGGCCATAAGAACTGGTGGCTCTAAGGATTTCTGAGATCAGGTATGTGAAGCACTTTGAGATTTCAGGAAAATGAGCATAGTAGAAGCAGGTGCTTGTGTCAACCAGTATCAACCAGTATCAAAAACAAGTGTTTTATTCTGCAGAAATATTTTCTGTTATTACTGAACTGTCTGAACCTGATCCAGCTTTTTTCCCCACTACCCCCAACCTGATGTTGCCTGGAGGAGCTGTGAACAAACTCATGAGATCCCTACTATGTGTAACATTTTTATATGGTAAATATCCTTTATATGGTAAATATCCTCATGTCCTTTCTGATTCTGCAATTTCTCCCATGGCCTGGGAGAGGAGACGACTGGGAGACCAACTGTAGGTGGGAGATCAACAGTAGGCAGAGCCAACTAGTTCTAGGTTTGTCCCCATCTTCCTCCCTGATGACTTCTACAAGGACAACACTGAGACTAAGGAGGAGAAAGCTGACAGCCAGTGACATTTGCTGGACTGCCTGTAAGTAAGAAGAAAGAAAGAAAGGTGGGGGCTGGCTAAGGGAAGACTAATCATGGTGGCAGAGACATCACCTTGCCAACAAAGATCCGTATAGTTAAAGCCATGGTTTTCCCAGTAGTGATGTATGGAAGTGAGAGCTGGACCATAAAGAAGGCTGATCGCCGAAAAATTGATGCTTTTGAATTATGGTGCTGGAGGAGACTCTTGAGAGTCCCATGGACTGCAAGAAGATCAAACGCATCCATTCTTAAGGAAATTAGCCCTGAGTTCTCACTGGAAGGACAGATCGTGAAGCTGAGGCTCCAATACTTTGGCCACCTCATGAGAAGAGAAGACTCCCTGGAAAAGACCCTGATGTTAGGAAAGATTGAGGGCACAAGGAGAAGGGGACGACAGAGGACAAGATGGTTGGACAGTGTTCTCGAAGCTACAAACATGAGTCTGACCAAACTGCAGGAGGCAGTGGAAGACAGAAGTGCCTGGCGTGCTCTGGTCCATGGGGTCATGAAGAGTCAGACACGACTAAAAGACTAAACAACAACAACAAAATCATGGTGGATCAATGTCCCATTTGGCCAAACAGATGAATCTTTACTGAAAGCACATCCACAAGAATCTGCCCCCCAGGAGTGTCATATGTTCAAAACAAAATTATGCATTATTATTATTATGGTATTAGGAAACACAAAGTAGATAAGAGTAATTAACGGGGGGGGGGGGGAATTACTCTTATCTACTTTGTATTTCCTAATACCAAGGGAAGAGACTTTCCATTCCTTTCTGCCCTTGTCTAAAAAAATGCTGTTTTGTAAAAACAAAGTTCGATTCACCACAGAACACTAATTCTATCTAGCCTATCCCTCTTCATATAATTATGTGGTAGCTAATATAGCAAAAAAAAATATTTTACTAATGCCAGTAAGAACAGCATTTTGCTATTGGTAAATGTCCATAGTAATTACTTTTAACATAGAAGGCCACTGCAGGCAACACATGAATCTATCATCTCTTGCTCTTAATGTTTAATGTACAGAAACCACAACCCACAATATAAAACTGATGTTGAACTAATTGCAAACTAGTGATTTCCACTATATATAAAAATCAAATTCTGGCATCAAATTTAACAACAGCGTCCAATTCAACTACAGCTTCCAACAGACTATTATGGCATATATTCCTTTTATTCCTTTATTGATTGCCGGCATTGGACCGCTAAAGAACAGTTAAATAGCAAATATTTTAGATTTAATATATCTGAATACCTAAGAAACACTATCTATCTATCTATCTATCTATCTATCTATCTATCTTATTTATTTATTTAGTTTCATTACTGCCCTTCATCCAAGGAGCACAAGACCATTTACAGTATAAAAACAAAAAATGCCTAACAAATAAAATAATACCCTCTACCCCAAGTTTAAAAGGTCATAGATAGTTTAATCTGCCAATGGCCTGGGAGAAGAGGAATATTTTATTATGTTTTTATATATGCTGGAAGCCACCCAGAGTGGCTGTGGCAACCCAGTCAGATGGGTGGGATATAAATAAAATAAAATGTTGTTGTTATTATTGTTATAAAGCGAATGGTGGGGGGATCTCTTTATTTACTTCTATCACATCCCACACTTAAGATTTTTTTCTCAATATTTCTAAACTTCAAAGCCCCACTGCATTAAAATGGCTTTAAAAGGAAAGTATTCCAGCACCTCAATCATTTCGGCAGCACTTTTTCTTGCTCTACAATATTAATTAATTAAATTTGTATACCACCCTATACCCGTAGATCTTAGGGTGGGGTTTACAACATAAAACAAATGTGTAAGGAGAAAGTCCAATATGATCATACTTTAAATTTAAAAGAGGAAGTTTAGCAGCTGCAGTCAAGTTTTCTGATAGCTATTTTGGGTGTCTCTAAATGCATGTCCTCAGCAGAGATTTGTTCTGAGGTTCATGCGATCTCAGTGCAATCAAGTGGCTAGCTAAATACTGTTAAGGATTGGTTGCAGGTAATCTTATTTGAAAGAAGGGAGTCAGGAAGATCAAATCTTACATCAAATCTCAAAAATTCAGAAGGGCTGCCTTCAGATGTACATTTATCTTGTCACTCATTATTACAACCTGTCCTTTTGATAGATCCCGCCATTTATTTCAATACATCAAGATCACCTTCAAAGTTTGTTCCATTTCATTCATACTCACACTGAAAAGGTGAGGCAAGTTGATCCTGGTTTATCCTTAAAGGCAATGAACTCTCTGTAGACTGTTCTCCTGAAATCACTTTCTTTGTTGTGGAGTACTTGGGCTTGATAACATATTCCTGTTTTTGGCCATGATGTACATTCATCATCAAAGTCTGGGATGAAAGGGGCATCATTCTGTTTGAAGAAACAAGAACAGTGGAAATATTATTTTCTGTATGTTATGACATTTGCTATATACAGTACATGGAATGTCCATTTTGTGAGTGACTGAGTCTGATATCTTACTGCTTCATGGCTGTAGCAGACAGATAATTTTTATATATATAATTTTTAAAAATTATTTATTGAATTTAAATCTCATACTTCCTCCCAAAAGAAGCCCATGGCAGAAAACACATCAATATCATTAAAAGCATTCTTTTTAAAGTTAAAACATCATACTTTGAACTGCTATTGTTGCTAATTAAAGGTTGCACATAAATTAATCAACAAATAATTTGTCCAACATGTGGGCCCAAGTGTGGAACAGACACACTTAGTGGGCCAGGAGGGCTTACATACCACATGCAGCCTCTACCTCATGGGAAACTTGTGTGAACTTATGACTATGTCCTTGTCACTAATTTAAAATCATTAAAGTACCACATTGTTATAAATCCAAATATCATTCATTCTAGAGCCCAAGGAAGTTCTCTTGATACACAATATTCTTGGACTGCCTTTATTAAACAATTGTGATAGGCAGAACTGAGCAAAGTGACATTTGGCAATAGAAATACTGTCTAGACTAAATAAGCCAACCCTAACTCCAACCATCTTTCATAAATGCACGTTATTTTCTGTAAATCTGAAGATCAGCTGCACAGCCAGCAACTGTTAAAAGAAACTGGCTTTTTTTCAGAAGGATTTCTAATATTCTTGACTTTTTTCTATTCTATTTCTCAAATAAAGTAACAAACCAGAGAACCAAATTATATGGGTTGATTTAAGATTCTACCTACACACACACACACACACACACACACACACACACACACCAGGCACAATGAACATTTTCTTGCATTTTCTGAACATAAAGGTAAAGGGTAAAGGGACCCCTGACCATTAGGTCAAGTTGTGGATGACTCTGGGGTTGCGGCACTCATCTCGCTTTATTGGCCGAGGGAGCCAGCGTACAGTTTCCGGGTCATGTGGCCAGCAAGACTAAGCTGCTTTACCTTCCCGCCGGAAGGTATCTATTTATCTACTTGCACTTTGACATGCTTTCGAACTGCTAGGTTGGCAGCAGCAGGGACCGAGCAACGGGAGCTCACCCTGTCATGGGGATTAGAACCGCCGACCTTCTGATTGGCAAGTCCTAGGCTCTGTGGTTTAACCTACAGCGCCACCCGCATCCCATTTTCTGAATATAAGATGTTCTTTAAAAGAATCTAGTGGAGTTTTTTTTCAGTTTTCTACATGCTAGAGTATGTTCATATCAAGGATGAGGAAACACAATAACACCATACATGTAACTGAAGGATACAGTAAAGAACATTGCAAGCATAATGAACCCAGCTTAGAATTGTCTGTCACATAGTCTCATAAAAATATGCAGAGGTTGATGAATTGTTTTGGGGACTATTGGATTTCTGTCAGAGCATGTTTGTACCCAGTGGGGGTTTTTTGGAAGAAAAATAGGTGCCGGTATGCACCATGCCCCCCCTTGTCTGCCCCCCCGCTCTCTCATTCCCCCCTCACCTTTGCCACTTCCTCCTCCTGAGTCGCTGCTGCTTCCCACGGAAGGCACAGCCTCACGGAATTGCTTTGACGCGAACCTTATCACCAAAGCACCTTCCAGGAAGCTGCCTGACAATCGTAAAAGTCGCACCAGAGTAGAGGCATTTTGGCGCAACCCTTACGATCACCAAAGCATCTTCCAGGAAGGTGTGTGACAAACATCAGACACATTAGAAATACATAATGGTGCTATGTAGAACAGGCATAGGCAAACTCGGCCCTCCAGATGTTTTGAGACTACAATTCCCATCATCCCTGACCACTGGTCCTGTTAGCTAGGGATGATGGGAGTTGTGGTCCCAAAACATCTGGAGGGCTGAGATTTCCTATGCCTGATGTAGAACTTCAGATATGATGTTGGTCTGCAAGCCACAGCTGCTGTTATGGATGTTGGCTTGATCACTGAAGAAGATGAGAGACTTGTAGTTGTTCACAATAAAATCAGAAGGGCCCAAGAAACAGTTATGAAATGCCTGGATCAGGAATTTGATTTTCTTTGTCAGAGGGGTGAAATTGACTGCATCTTCTTTGACGGCTGTGAAGATACAACTAAAGCTATGCTGAAAGCAAACAATTCAGATCAGCAGTTACCCAGCAATATTCCGTGTGAAGTAAGCCAGGTGGAAGATATCTCTACCCATTTCACTTCAGAGAAAGGCTCAAAGAGAGAAAAACCAGCTGAGGTTATTGCTAATAATCTGGTAGATTTCATGAAGAAGGGCATTGATAAGAGACTGCAGGCCATTGGTGGTGATTCTACAAATGTTAACACCAGCTGGGAGGGTGGTACCATGTACTGGGTAGAGGTCAAGCTTGGTCATAAGCTGATCTGATTGGTTTGTGCCCTCCACACCAACGAGTTAACCCTGCAACATTTGATCACAGCACTCAATGGGAAGACGTTGTCTAATGGCAAATGGACATGTAACATTGGCAACATGCTTGACATTGCTACAGAATTTGAAATTGCTCTCCAGCTGCGAGTTTGGTGGACGAAGGATCGTCTGACTTCACTGAGTGATGTGTTCATCTTTTATCCTTTCATTCATTTGCTTTTTAGGAACATAAGCATTGTGCCCCATCTTTTTTTAGAAATTAAATTTCAGTTACCAAAACTTAAACTGGAATTTAAACCTTAAGCATTCTTATCTGAAAACATTACAGTCATTGAAATCATTGGAATTTGATTCTGACTAAACAGATTTTTCCAAAATTAAGATGGTAGCTACAATTTTACTGTGTGGATAATGTTGCGGTTGTATCTTTTTGCTTTTTGTCATAGTTTTCATTTTCTGGTGCGAAAGGGCACCTTGAGTCTATGATACAATGGTATTTGATGCAAATGTTCTGGTTAAACAGAAGGCCGTATGTCACGATGGCTGCACATTATCCTCCTGACTCTACCTATCAGTCGGTTTTAATGAACCATGTACAATTCCTTGCTAGTGCAGATGCAGAAGAAGTCTAGTGAGAGAAAACACAGTTAAGGAAGAATGGCTCTGCAGAAAGAGTTGCAAATCAGGTTGCAATTACCTAACTTCATCCTTGCACGAGCAATTTTTAACATGTGAGCTGGGTACTCAGTGCAGTAATTTCTGTGGTTGGAGAGACGCAGACATTTTCCAATCTCCAAGACCACAGTAGTTGCATTAGCCAAGTGTGTCACATATTCCTGGCTCATATGGCACAGTTGCTTGCACAAGTACACAACTGGGAGAGACTCACACAAATGAAAAATGTATTATCATATCTGGACCTAAGAGTTTGCTGAATGTCAGAGCAACTGTTGGTGCCTTTTGATTTGTAAAGCATTCAAACATTGTAGCCACTATTTACTTGGGGAGTAAATGGGCACATATTTTACACTCTCTCATTTCTTAAATCCAAATTCATCACTCTGGAATGCAGAGAAATGCAAACATAGCTAACCAAAGAACACTGTATCCCTGATTTCAGCCCATGATCAACACGGATAAAGTACGTGAAAAGGAATCTAGCCCTTCTGATGTAAAAATAGGTGTAACTTCAGTCCAATGTCAGCTTGCAAGTAGCAACTATGAGGCTATTTCTGACACATGCCTGAACCAACAAAGTCTGGAAGAACTTGGCATTCTTATTTCAATACCACTTTGCCTATATTTTCTTAAGTGCTCTGGACCAAAAGCCCAGACTGCATACCAGAGGTCTAGGAATAGGTTGTTTTCTTATTTGCAGTAGGTAAATTTAAAGCCTATAAGTCATTCCTTTGGCTTTTAAGAAAATCTCTAGTTTCTTCTAAAAAATGCATTTTGTTCCTCCTTTTTTTCCTTTACAAGAAATTTCACATTTGATTAAGAACTCTAAAGACTGTGTACCTAATATTTTCAAAAATACAAACTGGAAAATAGCTATAATTTTTTTGTTTCTACACTTTAAGGTATTTGGAAAAGCCGCATATAAATATCATTTTGGAGCCAAAGAACCACAGCCCAAAATAAGATTTGGACCTGTATTTCTGAAACAGAAGTCCCCATGCTGCCAGAGGGCAGATTTATATTGAAACTGAACAAATATGCAAAAGCAGTTTATGACGTGGAAAGGGATCAGCTGATCTAAATTGACAAAGTCAAGAATTCCACAACGCTATGCCCAGCCATTGAGATTTTGGACTTCAACTGCTGTAAATAGATTTTCCACATGTAATGGGTTTTGTTTGTTTACAAATGCTGAATGGCATTAAAACTTTTTGATCTTGGCTTTGTGCTACAAAGGCAGAAAAGAAAGACCGCTTGACTGGTACTTCCCACTGCAGAATAAATTTCTGCTCAATCCAGAAACTGAATCCTGTCATCGACAAGTTAAAATCATGTAAATAAATAAATAAATAAATAAATAAAAGCTATAAGGTGTTTACATCCTTAGGGTTAGGTTTGAGAAGTTTCTTTCCACATTCTTTTGATTTACATGGTTCATTACTGGATGTCTGCTCCAGATCTCTTTTCTTCCTCCCACTTCAAAGCAGTACATGCTTGAATTCCCAAATATATTAGCCTAGTTTAAATTATCATCTTAAGCAGTGTGTTACTACTCATCAAGTGGGGCAGAGCAGGGACCCACACATAACAAAACTGTAACACAGAATCCTCTATAGAAAGCAACATTTTATTTCAGTTAAGATACTGAAGGAAATAAATTCCAGCAACATCACAAGACTTAATGGACTGGTGTGAAAATTGCACATATGATTTTTTTTCACACATGCACAAACAAATTTCAGATTTCTTTTTTTTAAAGTTTCTATTCAGTATCAATGTTAAGAATGCTGTTTTATCTTTCCCATGTTACATATAAAGTTAAGTGTCAGTACTAACGTAACTTCCAAATACTGTAATGAAATAAAAAAGTGAGATGAGACCCGCTGTTCAATGGGCTCTATTACTTCATTTTAATTGAGCCATGGGGCTTGAATTAAAATTAATTAAATCATGGAGGGGCAGTCCACAGGGCTGCTAGTCATGATGGCTATATGGAAACCTTCAGCTTCAGAGGAAGTAAATTGCTGAATAGGAATCTCTGGAAAGCAACAGCAAAGGGATCTGGTTGGCCAATGTGGTAACCAGTGCCTTTTTTGAGTGGGCACTCAAGGGAACAAAGTACCGGCACTACTTTTCGTTGTTAAAAAGTGTAGCACTTACAACTTCATGGTGAGTACCGGCACCTATTTTTCTAGGAAAAAAAGCAGTGGTGGTAACCCACCATGGGGCCTTCAGGCTAGAAACAAACAAGCAAATAATGAATTCAGAAGTCCAACAAATACCTTTCTCCTGAAACAGACATTTTAAGGAAACTTTCTGTTTTTTTATTATTTAAATAATTTTAATGTATACCACTTGAGACTTAAGTGATCAAGAAGTATGTAACTACCTTAAATAATACATGTATCAGCTAGACGACTAGCACATTTGAATGCAAGTTTTGTTAAGTCCCATTTTGCAATCCAATCTTTGAACCAAATAATTTTCTGTACCTTCCTGCAGGCATTCCACACATTATGGGGCAGCAAATCTGGATGTGTCCCTGTACGTTTGACAAGGACCTGCAGCCAATCTTAACTCTTTAATAATTTATGTGTTGTACAGTATAAATGTGTGTGTGTGTGTCTAGTGTTCTGAAACAGCCACAAACTATAAAAGAACATGAAAATGTAAACCTCCAGTATCACAACCTTATCTTTTCTAACAAGAGATAACAGCATGCATAATTGTGCATTCATTTTCAAACTAATTTAATAAAGAGAAAATGTGTTCCACAGTGACAAAAGTGGAATGAATAGTGGCATTGTGGCAAACTCTTAAATAGGCCCTTTATCTTGATCACTATATGGCCAAAATTTGACAGTACATCTACAAAGAAACCCTCATCCTTATATACTGATTGTCTTCAAGCAATTTCAGTCAGCTTACAAAAGAAATTGATCAAGATGCTTAAAAATAATTGATGACACAGAACATAGATTTTAACACATTACTTAGCACATTACTCAGGATGTTGCATCAGATATAAAATCCTTTATGAGTCACCATTAGTTAGAACATTGGGAATATCATCAAGAAGGGGGAAAAAGCCACAGCAACATTCATAATATGTCAAACAATTTGGCAAACATTGCATAGCGACTTTCAGGAAATCTTCCCCTTTCAGCATCAGCAAGGAAAAAATGACTTTGAACTTCATTGTAGTGTCAGAAACATCTAACAGGCATTCCCAAGGAATTCTGCGTTGACCACCACAGTTTCTTCTTCTTTGGTGATCCCTCGTAGCCGAGTAATATTGCCTTCCATAAACACGGTTTTAACAATGAGTCTGTAAGTGACTGTGGAGACCAATTCTGGATCCACACATCCTTCCACAGTAGGAGCATAGGTTTCCAGCTAATTAGCTGGTGGAAACATAATTTTAATTTGTCTTGTGCCAAGTTTGATGTCATACTAGTGCCAGGTGACGACACTTTTATTTATCTATATCTATATCTATATCTATATCTAGAATCATAGAATCATAGAGTTGGAAGAGACCACAAGGGCCATCGAGTCCAACCCCCTGCCAAGCAGGAAACACCATCAGAGCACTCCTGACATATGGTTGTCAAGCCTCTGCTTAAAGACCTCCAAAGAAGGAGACTCCACCACACTCCTTGGCAGCAAATTCCACTGTCGAACAGCTCTTACTGTCAGGAAGTTCTTCCTAATGTTTAGGTGGAATCTTCTTTCTTGTAGTTTGGATCCATTGCTCCGTGTCCGCTTCTCTGGAGCAGCAGAAAACAACCTTTCTCCCTCCTCTATGTGACAACCTTTTATATATTTGAACATGGCTATCATATCACCCCTTAACCTCCTCTTCTCCATCTATATCTCTATGGTCTTTTCATTCAGATTGTTCAATGCCCTCATAGTGCTTCTACTATAGCAAGGCCACGGGGGTTAAAACAGAAAAGCGAAGTGTCCACTTTCATTGCCTCTGTGCTGGCAAAAGCCATTCCAACACTTAACTTTGAAAAATCATTAGTATTATGATCCATTTGCCGGTGAATAGATGATAATTGTATTAGGACTTAAACTTGGAGGCTATAGGGTTAAGGATACAACCCTACAAACACTTAACTGGGGTTGAGTCTCATTGAATTTCCCAGTGGACCTACACAAGATTGCACTAGAAGCGCAACTATTCTGATATAATTATTATGTCTTATTTTGTTATGAGTATTTTATATGTGTGTGTAGAAACAAAGTACAGGATGCTGTTTAAATGCGTATCTTTTTTGAGTGATATGTGGTATACAATAGTAGTATTTATTGGCATATGAATTAATATACTGCAGCAAATGTCTATTTATTAATTATGATATTAAATTTCAGTTAAGTTATATTAATAATTATATTTATATATTAATAAGCATATTACATATTACTCATCACAGAACTGTAGAGTTGGAAGGGGTCCCAAGGGTCATTTAGTCCAACCCCCTGCAATGTGGTATTCCAAGTATAGTGTGATCAAGGCAAAATAAAGAAGTACTATTACTTCCCTTTATCTGGACACTATACTTCTGTTGATGCAGCCTAGAATAGCATTAGCTGCTTTTTTACTGCTACATCACAGTGCTGACTTGTGCTAAACTTGTGGTCTGCTAAGACCCCTAAGCCCTTTTCACATGTACTAGCCATAATGTGCCCTAATTTGCAGGTCTGCCATTTAGCTATTTTAAAGATTTCTAGGCCATCCTTCTAAAGCACATATGAGGGCACTGGACAATCTGAATGAAAAGACCATAGGTATATAAAAACATGGTGAAAATATAAAACAAATTCCAACAGCAAAGAATAAAGCCATTGTTAAAGTGTTGGAATGTGTGGCCAAATAAAAGCGTCTTCACTTGGCAGTAGTATGACATCAAACTTGGCACAAGACGAATTAAAATTTTGTTTCCACCAGTTAATTAGCTAAAGCTTCAGCTGATTAATCTATCAATAAAAGCTTACAGGCCTAAATTAAATCCCATTTAATAAAAATTTATAAAGGCATTTATCCCATATAGCCGAGTTCACTGTTCTCAAGCTAAGTAAGTGTGACTGTTTTAAAGAGAAAAATCCTTCCAGTAGCACCTTTAAGACCAACTAAGTTAGTTCTTGGTATGAGCTTTCGTGTGCAAGCACACTTCTTCAGATACACTGAAACAGAAGTTGCCAGATCCTTCTATATAGTGAGAAGGTGGGGAGGGGTATTACTCAGAAGGGTGGTGGGAATGGGAGATAGGCAGATAGCTGGGATGAGCCTGCTGACGACTCTTAACGACTGTAATGGGTCTGACAGGAAAAGGCAAGGGGTGAGAAGGTGAGAAATGGCTTAGTCATGTATAATGGGATAAGAATCCAATGTCTTTGTTCAAACCAGGTTTCTCCATGGTTTTAAGTTTGGTAATGAGTTGCAATTCAGCAGCTTCTCTTTCCAGTCTATTTCTGAAATTCCAAATAGACTGGAAAGAGAAGCTGCTGAATTGCAACTCATTACCAAACTTAAAACCATGGAGAAACCTGGTTTGAACAAAGACATTGGATTCTTATCCCATTATACATGACTAAGCCATTTCTCACCTTCTCACCCCTTGCCTTTTCCTGTCAGACCCATTACAGTCGTTAAGAGTCGTCAGCAGGCTCATCCCAGCTATCTGCCTATCTCCCATTCCCACCACCCTTCTGAGTAATACCCCTCCCCACCTTCTCACTATATAGAAGGATCTGGCAACTTCTGTTTCAGTGTATCTGAAGAAGTGTGCTTGCACACGAAAGCTCATACCAAGAACTAACTTAGTTGGTCTTAAAGGTGCTACTGGAAGGATTTTTTTTATTTTGACTATGGCAGACCAACACGGCTACCTATCTGTTTTAAAGAGTTAAGTGACTCAAATGTGCCAACCTTACAATCTGGTCTATCAGCCTTTGTGGTCCTCAAAAGGATTATGGATCTTAAGATCAGCAGCAGTTGATGTTGTTAGTTCTACTATCCTCAGAGCTGTTGGGAAGGGCACTCCAAGAGAGCGCTTTTTCTGTGGCAGTCACTAAATTAAGGAAGTCTCACCCACAGAGATGCGCTTGGAATCTTCTGTTTTCGTCATATGCTGAAGATGCACCTCTTTACCGTGCCCTTTGACAGGTAGATATTTGAAGATGGTTATCCTATCTCCTCTTATCCAAGTTAAACATACCCAATTACCTCAACTGTTCCTCATAAGGCTTGTTTTTACAGACCATTGATCACCTTGGTCTCCTTCCTCTACACACGTTCCAACCTGTTAATATTGTCAATACCCTTCTTAAATTGTGGTGCCCAGAACTGGGCACTGTACTCCAGTTTCATCTGACCAAGGCAGCATAAAGCGGTACTATTACTCTGGTCACTATACTTGTTGATGCAGTCCAAAACAGCATTAGCTTTTTTTTTTGCTGCTACATCACACTGCTGACTCATGTTAAGCTTGTGGTCTGCTAAGACCCCTAAACCCTTTTCACATGTACTACTGACAAGCCAGGTGTCCCCCCATCTTATAGTGGTGCAGCTGGTTATTCCTGCCTCTCTTGCCAGGAAGCTCTCTGAAGCAGCAAGGAGTTGGAAAATCGGAACCAGTGAAGAATGCCCTCCTCCAGCAGGTACTTCTGCTGTAATCTCTTTCTGTACAAGGATGGGACACACTGGATACAACCTATCATACACACACACAACTTCCTGTGGCACTTATAATAGCAGAGCTGGCCCACCCATGTGGCTGAGTGAAGCAGCTGCCTCAGGTGGCAGAAGCAGAAGAGGCAATGCCCCATCCACCCCACCACTTCTGCCAGTACCAGAATTTCAATGGAGGTAGGGGCATTCCAGTGTGCAGTGTTGCAGCTTGTCTTCCGCGCCCCTGGGGGCTAATAAAATGAGTGACAATGCCTTGCGGAATGCCCCACCCCACCTCAGTGGAAGAGGGCATTCTGCTAGCATCAGAAGTGGGGGTGGGGGGGGCACAGTGCAAAAAACGGGTGGGGCGCAGTGGTTGGCACATCCTCATTTCATCTCAGGTGGGTGGTGAAATGGGTCAGACCACCCCTGCATGCAATTCTCTTTTAAGAGGAAACCCAAGCAAACATTTCCTTTCACTCTATTCAATCAAACGTTTGTGGGATGAAAGGGGCAACTGAGCTTTCATGAGGTGATTATCCAGAACTAGGGTAGAGATATATGACAAGGTCCCATGATACGAATTAACTAGTGTTGTCCTTGGCAGATGTTCCTTCTTTTGTAATGTATTGGCCATATTAGCAATCTGTTGCTTAAACCCACAGAAGAAAAGGAACAACAATCTATGCATTTATTCATATCCAAGTAACCCCAGAGGAAAATGCGGCCCAGCTGAGTGTTCAACATCAGGCATATACACAATGAGCAAAAATAGGTGGTTCAAAATTATGCTGCCAAGGTATGACATCTTCCAGGGAACTCAAACCAGCCTCTTCAAATTCTGGCAATCTGTGGTATGAAAATAAATATAAGGAAAAAGAAAAGCGAAGTTTGCCACCTACTGCCCAACAGCATAATAGTAAACGCTCGCATAGAGTTCGCTCTGCATTTCTGAAAGTCTACAATTAGTCTTTTTACAGAATGTTATACACTTTCATGTACTGCCCTGCACCCTCTTTCCTCCCCTTCTGTCCCAGAAAAACACATTCATTAAGAAGGAAAACATTTCAATTCATAAATTGAAATGAAACACAGCTAACTAAAATAGAATTTTGTATGAGACATATATAATCAATGTGACAGGATTACAATAAAAGTTTATTATAGCATACAGGCTAGCAAGGAATCCCTTTGAAAAGGGGCCAACAATGTCATGTGTTCTCCAAGCCTGCCCTCAAGTTAGATACTATGGAAGAATAAAAATAATGCTACAGTTTAGTATATGCTTTAACAAAACTGCTATTGCACTTTCAATTAAACCTTGCCTACAAAAGCTTGTGTCATAATAAAAATAGTGCCTTTTGTAAACATCTGAAGCCTACAGTGCAAGATTCAAAACTTGAGGGCTTAGAGCCTCTTCTAGCTATGCTGAATTCTGAACATTTGGAAAATAACTCATTTTACAGTAAGTATTTTCAAAACATTGCACATCACCAATAACTAAAATAAAAAAAATAGACCTACAATTCAATCCCCTTCTGCATATGCCCATATTTGAATGATGTGAGCAGGCATTAAATACCTTATATGAATGCTAGTATCAACAGCTCCAGCTCTAGTTAACAGAGGATATCCTGCTGATCAAAACTGCATTCCCTGAGTTCACTAATTCCCTTGAAATCTTTGTTATTCTCAGGGAATATCATAGAAAGTCAGCACAAGCCAGATACTGGATCCTGTCTGGGTTGTTCAGGCCTTGAGTTCAAGCGCTCTTTGCCCTGCTGTTCCATTGTGCACAAAGCTAACATCTATACTAGGATTTTCGGTGGAGGTTTGAATATGCAGTTCCCCATAGCATTTGTTACTTTGTACATTAGGTATCAAAGAAGAAGGCAACTAAGACATAGCAACTAAGTCTACTCCTGATCCATGGAAAGCCATGGGACATTATCTGAATGAACCATGAATACAAAGTCTTTTAAGATATTCATTATCTCTGATTTGAGAGAAAAATCAGTGGAGCACAGCAGCCCACTTGGGAAAGCACACTTTCCTACATATCAAAATCGGAAGAGGATTTCTTCCTCATTTCCTCCTTTGATCACACATTTGGCAAATAAGAGTTAGAAATGAAATCTTGGTAGACCAGCCTCTGGATCTTAAATACATAACATGGGTATTAAGGTTCTGTTTGGTTCAATGGAATTTACTTCCAAGAACTACAACCCCCAAGCACATGCAGAGCTCTAAGCACACGGAGGCCTTCTTGGTCCATTTTACGAGTAGGGGCATATATAATAATAATAATAATAATAATAATAATAATTTATTATTTATACCCCGCCCATCTGGCTGGGTTTCCCCAGCCACTCTGGGCGGCTTCCAAAAGAATATTAAAATACTATGATACATCAAACATTAAAAGCTTCCCTAAACAGGGCTGCCTTCAGATGTCTTCTAAAAGTCTGGTAGTTGTTGTTCTCTTTGACATCTGGTGGGAGGGCGTTCCACAGGGAGGGCGCCACTACCGAGAAGGCCCTCTGCCTGGTTCCCTGTAACTTGGCTTCTCGCAGTGAGGGAACCGCCAGAAGGCCCTCGGTGCTGGACCTCAGTGTCCGGGTAGAACGATGGGGGTGGAGACGCTCCTTCAGGTATACTGGACCGAGGCCGTTTAGGGCTTTAAAGGTCAGCACCAACACTTTGAATTGTGCTCGGAAACGTACTGGGAGCCAATGTAGGTCTTTCAAGACCGGTGTTATATGGTCTCGGCGGCTGTTCCCAGTCACCAGTCTGGCTGCTGCATTCTGGATTAGTTGTAGTTTCCGGGTCACCTTCAAAGGTAGCCCCACGTAGAGCGCATTGCAGTAGTCCAAGCGGGAGATAACCAGAGCATGCTCCACTCTGGCGAGGCAGTCCGCGGGCAGATAGGGTCTCAACCTACGTACCAGATGGAGCTGGTACACAGCTGCCCTGTATATGACATGGAAAGCTTCTTTACATGGAAAGCTACATTTGCAGAATAGTGTATGAATGGGTATTTGGATCGTGCTGTCCATATATATGTAAATATACTTACTGAGTGTAGGGATATCGCGGGGTGGGGAGTGGGGTCCGGAGGGAGCACATTTCCCCACCAGCAGGCAGCCACAATCTGCCTGCACACGTGACCTTGGGGTGCAGGGAAAATCCCCCCCCCAGACAAGCCACAGCTGTCTGTACATCGTTCCACCTCTGCCTGACCTTCCACCTCTGCCTGACCTTTTGCGGTCTCAGCAGTCTGCGGTGTCCTGTCTGTAACCGTTTTCCTCTGAGACCTTTTGTCTCTTTCGTCATACACTGTGCAAGGGGAAAATGACGCTGTGGAACAGGTGCCAAAATAGCTTTGTACCACCCCACGAACTCGGGACGGAAGATGTGTAAAGGTCACAGCCCAAAATGTATTTGCCTAGCTTGCATGTTTGTCTCAATAAAAAGAGGCTCCACAGGAATGGTGGTAGCTCGCTCGCTTCAGCCCACCTGTGTGCAGCTCACATGATGATCAACACCTGTCTTGGGCCTTCACGTCAACTGAGGGCCGATTAATACAACCTTTTTCACTTGTCAAGATGTATACTGACATGGAGTGGTAAGATAGTTGGGCAATTTTGCCACATACTCGGATGGAAATTTTGTGATTTTGGCACATCTAGCGAATCAATGGCAGACTCAACTACAGCATGGACCGAGTCAACCTATGTCCCAGCACATAAGGGTCACCTGACTCAATCACAAAGAAATGCTGTATTGGATGTTGATCAGGTTTCCATAGCTTATTCAAACCGATGCCCTCCACCCCACCAATTAAGGGGGGGGGGCAGAAATAGAGATTCCATAAGCATTCAAGAAAGAGGGAAAGTTATTTTTGCCAATTTCCCCTTCCCCCAGCAGTCTCCTGAAAATCTGCTTTGAGGGGGGTGGCAGAGAAGGCTATAGGGCAAAAGTGAAAATCAAACATCAACTTCTTCTGCCTTCTATAAGAAGCAACCTCTGCTAGACTGCCATCAGAAGGAACCACTCAGTTCATAAAAGACCCACTCTGCATCAAAGTCAAAATCTCCATGTTACAAGACAAAGGATGCCATTGGGAAAGTCTTGAGGAAATAGTAAAGGACTAGCAGAACTGTTACAGAAGATGTAAACAAGTATAAGCATACTATCACCATTTAATATCACCACACTCTGGATAACAGTAACAAAAAAGCCTATGAAAAATATAGTATTCATCAATTGTTCAGTTTGTGAATAAAGCATCACTTCGTTTGGACTAACTTTTACTGTTTTTTGCCAAGCAGAAAATTCCTCCTAATTGTGTTGTTCTTTGATAACAGAACGTATGAGGCAGACACTTTTTAAAATAGGAAAGCGAAACTGTAAAAGCACAATGGTTAGCTGACAGCCTCAGAGACAGCATTCATTCTGTCATTTAAGAATTGATTAGATTGCTTTTGACAATGTCCAGACTGCTCTTTTTGTCTTTTATTGCTGCAGTGTTTTTCAAATCCTCTGTTGTCCTCTTACTCAACATGACTACCTCCAATCCAGTACTTTCTCATTCTTATTCTACCTATTTTCCTGTATAAATTTGACCCTGTGATCCTGAACCATGCAGGCTGAATTGCAACTCTTTCATCGCTTACTTTTTTTCTAGGACAGTCACTGATCTTACTACTGCCTACTGGTCTGTCAATGAGTGTGTGTGTGTGTTTGCTGCAATACTTCTTATTATATGAGTTATTGTTTCTTTTAAGGTTACAGTGGTACCTCTGGTTGCGGAAATGATCCATTCCGGGGTGCTATTCGCACCCTGAAAAGTCCATAACCAGAGTGGTGTTTCTGCGCATGTACGAAGCGCACAGAATGCTTCTGCGCATGTGTGAACAGCGCAGAAACACTTCCGGGCTTGCTGTGTTCTTAACCCGAAAAAACGCAACATGAAGCTTTCGCAAGAAGAGGCATGACTGTATTATCTAGAGAGTTTCTGTGTGTGTTTACACGCTGTAAACCACGCTGAGGACTCTTCTGAATTATGCTGGCAGGATGGCTCTCACACAAAAGCAACATAAACACGGGAGAGCAAATGAAACATAAATCTCTACCTCCAAAAGACAATAAACAATGCATATGAAAAGGAAAAACCTAATGAAGACACAATGTATTACCTCACTGAAAGGAACAAACCTATGGGAATCCCATTTAAGTGTTATCACAACAGCAGTTTGTTCATGCTTCCAGATTGCCACTGCTTATCTTCCAAGGCAGCCAGATCTCAGTTACTTCCTCAAATCCAAGTTTTCTCTCCCCCATGCCCCATTGTAATCCAGTACATCCCATGTGGCAAGTCAGCCAGCCAGCCAAAGATGCTGATAGGTCTTTCTATCATTTGAATGTGGGGGAGGAAAAGGATGTCACTAGCTAATGAACAGATTCACTGTCATTAGCAGAGGCTAATGATCACCATCTATTTGTAGAAACATTTCCTGATCACAAAAGAAAGGAGGAGAACACTGAATCTTCGCTAGAACTGAGCACCAAATGTGAAACATTAAATTATCCTGGCAAGTCTTCTGTAAGAGCAAAGAGGGTAAAATTTGGACCAATTTTATTTGCCAGCCCAGCCTTGCAAACTAGCTCCCAAAAAATTCCTGAGTGTGATGCACACCATAAATACCATACAAAACCTTCTGCTTCCCGCTCCCCACCCATATCTGCCCCTTTGCTACAAAAAACAGTACAACTGCTGAAATGCATCCTTTTTTATCTACAGGAGAAGGCCTTCTGGCCTTGTTCACATGTAATGCTAAACACAAGAAAAAAGTTTTCCAAACCAACTTTTTTAAAAAAAATAATACACAATGAGGGAAAAGACTTACTGTGGTTGCATCTGCTGTGGTAATCCGGAGGGTTTCTGCTTTAGTGTAAAGGTCATCTGAGCCATGGGACTGACCTTTTGTTGGACCTGAACCTTCTTTGAAAAGGTCTGTTGAACAGACCGCTGAGGAATAGGCCATGGTGGAGTCACAGGGCCTGGTCCTCCAGGAGAAGCAGTTTCTTGCTTACTAGCATCCTCACAAGTGCTGCCTTTTGTCCCAGGTTTACACACACAAAGCTGTGGTCGCAGACACATCCCTCCATTTTGACATGGTGGTGAACAGTTAGCTAAACAAAGAATAGAGAAACAAATGGAACAATTAAAATCTCTTCACAATACAATGTGAACATTACAGGATTTTGAGGCAAAACTCTTATTCCTTGATTAACCAAGAGGCTTATCAGGGGTGGAATGCCTGCAGGCCAAATTAGGGGTCCAATTTGGCCCATGAGGCTGTCCCCCCCCCCAAAAAAAATGCCCACCTGTCCCACACCTAAAGTACACTCCCAATTGCTCCTTGGCAAGAAAGGTTTGCTGTGTGCACCAATCAGGTGATGAACATTTGGAGCAAAAGCATCACTTGGATTGGCTGCACGGCAAAGTTTGGTATTGGGGACTCTGTATTACAGTCAGTCCCTGCCCATGCTATAAGTACTGGTCAACTGACTGACACTTACAGCAGACCCCAGAAGGAAATGTTTCCCTTGCCCATGCAGTCTGAAATCAAACTGGGGAAAAGAAAGCACCTCACCTGATGTCATGGTGACATCAAGTAGCTCACAAGTGGGCAGCCGCACTCACCTGTCAAAGTAACCTGTAGGGCTTGGGAGAGGTTAAGATCCAGCCTGCCTGCCAGATCCACTCCCCACCCCTGAGGTAAATGGTGCAAACTGGCAGTATATGAATAGGGTTTTAGGCTTTTTGTTGCTTTGACCATGTAGCAGTTACTGATGTAGATATTTACTGCTACGCATCATACACACAGTTTATTTGTGCTTGGCCCTCACATCATGCTTGGCCCTAAACCAATTTGATATCTGGCAGTAAATTAAGAATGTCTACAGGGAGACGATCCCCTTTTCACCAAACTACAGACAAAATCTTCATACAGATTATTTTCTGCAAACAAATACTTCTCAACATAAAAAGGCTCATGTTATCTTCACACATTAGTGCATATTCCCACAAGGTCACCATCTCATTTAAGGAGGAAAGTATATCATTTAAGAAAGAGAGGTTTTAAAAGCTCAGTCTCCTGTTCCCAGTAAATTTGGTGTTGTTGATAGCTGGGACACAAAAAGCTCTGTAAATCCTTAGGAGGCTAAAAATCTTTCTGGCACTGCTTAGAGATGCCTAGGGCTGTTTCAAATGTTACTAAATTTGCATGTTTGCCATTGGTGGTGGTGGGGAATAGTTTCGCTTGGTAAGCCCTGGGAAGTTCTATTTAGCTGCCCTTGCATATGTAGTGCAAGGCCCATAAAAGTTGTTGCCCACCAATCCAAAGCAGCTCACCAGCCATTTATGCACAGCAACCCCCACTCCTACATCTGAAGTATATGTGGCTAGGTGAGCCACTCAGTAAAACAGTGTTGAGGGCTAGTAACTGTTGCAGACTTTTGCGCAAGGGTATAATAAATATCAGCATGGACATTGAGTCACTATGAAAGGGGCTTAGGATGCATCTGGGAAAGGCAAATGAGAACTGTGTTTAACAATTTTTTCTCCTACATACAATTTATTGACAGTAACCATTCAGTACAGTGGTGCCCCGCAAGACGAATGCCTCGCAAGACGAAAAACCCGCTAGACGAAAGGGTTTTCCGTTTTCCGTTGCGCTTCGCAAGACGAATTTCCCTATGGGCTTGCTTCGCAAAACGAAAAAGTCTTGCGAGTCTTGCAATTTTTTTTCGCTTTCCCCCCCCTTTTTCTAAGCCGCTAAGCCGCTAATAGCCTTTTAGCCGCTAAGCCTTTAATAGCCGCTAAACCGCTAAGCCGCTAATAGCGCTAATCCGCTAAGCCGCTAATAGGGTTGCTTCACAAGACGAAAAAACCGCTAGATGAAGAGACTCGCGGAACAGATTAATTTCGTCTTGCGAGGCACCACTGTAAATAGATGTTGTCCTGTGAAAAAGCACGGAGGTGGGGGGGTGGGAGGGAGAGAGTTGAAGACAAAGCTATACAAATCTTTCCCACATTTTTGTTTGTTTTCACTCTGAAACAAAAAAAAGTACACACTCCAATACACATCAAGTGAATTTCCCTCTTTGAAATCAGTTCCATGCCGTCAGTGAAGTTTGTGAACTGCCTTCCATCTGGACTGAGAACCAATTGTTATTTCCAAAACTCAGATTGCTTTCAGATCCCAAACATATATAAAACATAACCTCAGTGTTCTTTTGTCCTCCCTGACTCAAGGGGCCTTTCATAGTATATAACATACTGTGGAGAACTGGCTATGTCAGACAAGCTCTCTAAGAGCAGCCTAACACCTGCTAAACCATAACAATTAATTCGGGTGAGAATAAGAGGGGATTAGTGCATTAGCATGTAGTTGTTTTGGACACAAGTTCCATTCAAAGTTCTTCTGAATCCCCTCTAGCTAAGGCAGACAGGGCTTTGGCAAAGCACTTATGTTTTAATCTGCCACTGGATCACTTACCCCAGAACAATTCCATACCATTCCATCTACAAATAATAGGAATATATATTTGTATTTCACCAGTGTGGCTGATTTTATAAGCTTATTGAAAAATCAACTATTGATTTTATGTCATGAACCGCCCTGAGATCTATTGGTGAAGGGCAGTATACAAATTTAATGAATAAAATAAAGTAAAATAATCACATTCAATGCCCTAGGGGGTTCTGCACCCATGAGTAGTCATATTTCCTGGCTGTTCCAATATAAACTCATTTTTTTGTCTCACTCTCATCTTTTAAGCATGTTGTGGAAGGCTCGTTCCTTTTAAATATATTGTCAGGTGAGCATTTTAATTTTTGTGTATTGCTGATTTTATCTTACAGTCGTACCTCGGGTTACAGACGCTTCAGGTTACAGACGCTTCAGGTTACAGACTCAACTAGCCCAGAAATAGTAAGAGTTAAGAACTTTGCTTCAGGATGAGAACAGAAATCGCACGGCAGTGGGAGGCCCCATTAGCTAAAGTGGTACTTCAGGTTAAGAACAGTTTCAGGTTGAGAACAGACCTCCAGAACGAATTAAGTTCTTAACCCGAGGTACCACTGTATTTTAATATCTGTTGTTTTATTTCACTATGCAAGTCATTTTGAGGCAGAGTACAAAAAAGTGACATATAATAACAATAGTAATGATTCCCTCTTCTGCCATTCAAATTCAATGTGCTGCCCTCCCACTTCATGCCTGCCAAAACTCATGACCAGTTCCAACTGGTGCCCTCAACTGTCACTTCACCCAGAAGATTGCTCAATAATGTAGAGCTGGAACATCCAGGGACTGTGGGGAGGCATGCAACTTATTTCCTCCCCCCACCCCTAGTTTCTCTTGCATCTGCTGCCAGAGCCAGAGGATACGTGAGACAGAAGAAGCCCAGTGGGCAAGCTTCAGCCTGTGAGGCACTATCTTCTTCTGGCTCTTTCCATAAGCAGTTCCAGGCCAGAAAATTCAAGTGCAGAGTGAAAATTTGGAACATCAGAGACCTAGGGAGAAATGTATGCACACCTTTCCCATGCCCAGTAACTATTATGCAATTATGCAATTATCTAATTTATTAAATTTTCAACATAGTGTAATAGTGTAAGCCACCTCGAGACCTTCAGTTAGTAGGTGAGTTTAAATCCTTCAGTTAATTACGGTAATTAATTTGAGTTAAGGTATTGCAAGCTGCACTGAGGATTCCAAAGTGCAATCGGGTCTCAGAGCCTTGCCTTAATTTATCTATCACAGCCTGTGGGTTCTTCTCTCTTCTGGAAATGCATGAGCTGAAATCTTCCCTCTATTGGCACTTTTCTGCTCCAACATGTTCCCTGTTGGTCTCAGACTGTACCAACTCCAGCCTCCCTTGGCTGCCTCTGCAAACAATAACTCTGGCTTTGTGTTTTGGTTTAAGAGATCAGCTTCACTCCAGCCCAAATCTGATAAGGTCTTGGCAACATTTTAATCCATCTTTCATTTACCCAAGTTAGTATAAATATTCTCAACTGGGTTACCCATCATTCCCAGCAAAGCTGAAAATAATTATACTTGACATTCCCAACTGGGTGGAGAAAACCTAAAGACATGTTGCTGGGAAGTTGGCAAAAGAATTAAAAATAAAGACTAGAACTCAGGTTAGGTTACTGCAGCACTATATATTCATATACAGACAAACACATATATGTAACAAAAAAAGGAAGAGTTTATTTTTATTATAGTGAAGACACATAATTTAAGATCCAGGTTAGGTGGTGCAAATAAAGGATGAAATGTGCAGGAATGCTGCCATCCATAATTTCCCAAAGTTACATAGGAAGTTGATGCACAGATCCCGAAGACATGTTTTGTGAGATTCATAAAATCTGTACAATTTTCAGACACAGGAAAAGGTCAGACACTTCTGTTTCCATTTGCTTATGGTCTTGTGGCTTTATGATATTAGTGTACAAACATCACACTAAGTCCAGCCTTGAGGATCCAGACACACCAGCATTATGGTTCCTATTTGTTCCTAATACTTATTGAATCTCAAACAATACACATTTACTGGGACTGTATAGAAAAAATACATCTAGGCAACTGTAGAATCCAATATTACAGTTCAGAAACCGATTTAACAAGAGCAAAAGTAATTTACATGATCCTCCCAAATGTTAAATGTCAAAAAATGAGCATTCAAAGAAAAACCCTCCCTCGCTTATGATAATGACAAAGGAGATTTATAAACATTAATGGATTTTCTCCAATATTTCCCCAAATAACTAAGAAAAATTATTAAGCCTAACTCTTTTCTAAAAGGCAGATGTTTATTTAATTATAAATTATATGTTAGCTATTAACCCTGAAGCCAGAATCATACTTTGGTTAAATCCATGAAGTTCATCCAGTTTTACATATGATGACTATAAAACACTACACAATTTTCTCCTCTTTTATCATCTGGCTTCAGCACACAAACAAGCAGCAGCATGTCCAATTCACATGTGAAGGGAATAAATTTGAGTCGAATTGCTTTTTATGCAATCGCTGGCAGCAGGTGAGAAAATGTTGTATTGTGTCATCATGGCAATTTCCAGCTGCCCTTCCATTGAAGTTATAATAGCAAACAGTATCAGATCACCAATGACAAAACGCAAGGCTCTAGATTTAGCTCAGGATAAAAAGGATTTTACCTCTTGTGCCTATAAAAAACACTATATATATCACACACACACCATCCAGTAAGGTAAGTTACAGAAAGCAAAGAGTAAGGTTACCATAACTTCCATCATAGAGCTTCAGTTTGCGGATGACAACATAGTGTGTGCACGCTCAGAGGATGACCTCCAAACCATCCTAAATATCATTGCAGAAGCTTACGAAAAGCTTGACTTATCACTCAACATCCAAAAAACCAAAGTGCTGAACCAAAAAGTACAAAATAACCCCTCTGCAGCGCCACAAACCCAACTCAATGGTGTAACGTTGGAAAATGTCGATCACTTCTCCTACCTAGGCAGTTATCTTTCCACAAGGGCCAACAATGATGCTGAAATCCATCATTGCCTAAGCTCTGCGAGTGCGGCTTTCTCCCAATTGAAGTGCAGAGTGTTTGAGGACCGGGACATTCGCAGGGAAACCAAAATGCTTGTTTACAAAGCTATTGTACTACCAACCTTACTATATGCTTGTGAAACATGGACCACCTATAAACGCCATCTCCTCGAAAGATTCCACCAACGGTGTCTCCGAAAAATTTTACACATCACTTGGGAAGACAGGCAAACTAATATCAGTGTACAGGAAGAAGCAAAGATCACCAGTGTTGAAGCAATGATTCTTCAACATCAACTTCGTTGGACTGGTCATGTTGTGCGGATGCCTGATGATCGTCTTCCAAAGCAACTACTCTATTCCGAACTTAAAAATGGAAAGCGTAATGCTGGTGGTCAACAAAAGAGGTTTAAAGACTGTCTCAAGGCAAATATAAAAAAATGTACTATAAACACTGACAACTGGGAAACACTGGCCTGCGAGCGCTCCAGTTGGAGAACAGCCTTTACCAAAGGTGTCATGGGCTTTGAAGACACTTGAACTCAGGACACAAGGGAGAAGCGTACCAAGAGAAAGGAATGCTTGGCAAATCCACACCGTGATCAACTCCTGCCTGGAAACCAATGTCCCCACTGTGGAAGGACGTGTGGATCCAGAATTGGCCTCCACAGTCACTTACGGACTCATTGTTAAAACCGTGTTTATAGAAGACAATCTTACTTGGCTACGAGTGATCACCAAAGAAGAAATAAAGTTACAAAGTGCTGTTATATTAAGGTTGTACCTTATTAACAGCCCAATTCAATGCATCTTCTCTAAGAAGTAAGGATGAAGATCTCATCAGCAAATTCCTCTTAAATACTGTATCTGGGGATCTCAACAGCTAACACTCAACAGCAGGCCTGTACAGAGTTTGTCTGAGGCTCAGGGCAGGAGTCTTATTAGAATAAAGTTATAAACTCACTTCTGGGTCAGCGCCATTGGTGAATGGCGGAGTTCCTCCGAACGGAGGAACGGGCTCCGTGAAAACTGGGTCTTCCCGCCGCGGCGAAGGTGGGGACCCGCTAGAAATCCCAGGCGGAGGAAGCCTGGGAACATGGGGTTCGGCAGGGCACCAGAAGCACCCCCCTACTCGCGGGGAATCCCATCTAGGGGCTCCGGAGCGAAGTGGGGTGAAAAGCGCGGTGCTACGAACTGACTGCTACTTTCACGGAGTGAAGCCGCACAGCCATTGCCAGAGAGCGCTGACTTTTTCCTGTGGACAATTGGACTTAAAACAAGTACCCGTGAGTAGAAACGGAAAATTGGATCAAGAAATTGTTTTAATTTGGTAACGAAGAGGGAAGGTGTAAACAGGAAGTCCACCTTCCGTTTCCTTGTGTATAGACTAAAGCAAAAATTTTGCAAGCTAAAGCCGGGAAGCTGTCAAAAAAGGACTAAATTGCCTTCATTTAGAACCACTGAAACCCCCCTTGGAAGCAGGAGAAAAGGGGGGGGGGACTCTGTTTAACTCTACCAGGAGAGGGAGTTAAGAAGGATAAGTTTCCATCGTCTCTAACCTGGGAACGGGGTATCAGAGACAGAAACTGTTGCTGAGGTTCATTGACAGTGAACGTAACACTTTGACAGATAGCTAATGAAGAGAAACAAGTTGATTCTAATGTTGCCTTTTGCATCTTAAAGAAACAAAATATCTGAAAAACGTCTGAAATATCTGAAAAATGAAAGTAACTTTCCTTTGTCTTTAAAAAAAAAAATGGCTACAAGTAGATTGTCTCCTCTAGAGGGAGCTTGCTAAATTGTTGTTGCAGCATATTTGAGACCCAACATCTGTGAGATTAAGACTGTGGGAACAGACTTTTTCGACCTTGAACAAAGATGAGCTGGGAGAAAGACTGGTTGCTTGCTCTGTGCAAGACAAATGCTTTGATGGAACAGATGCATGAAAAGATGGACTTAATGAATGAGAAAATGGATTTGACTGTTGTGGTTAATAACATTGATACAGAAATCATCCAAGAACCAACTTATCAATCTGTACCGACTGGGCAAGTGCAGTTGACAATGGAGGAGGATGTGGCTGCACCTCAAACAGTACAAATGGAGAGACCCGAGGCCCTACAGGAGCATAAGCCACTGTTATTGAAGATTGAAGCTGGAGCGGGCCAAGGGGAGTCTGGAGATGAGGAGACTTCTAGCTTTGGAGAGATTCTGAAATTTGATTTTAAATTCATTTTGGATTACATCGAGGACTGTGGGGAGTGGGACTGTGGGGAATGGGTGAGCTGGATGAAGGGTGATGGAGATAATTTTGGGTTGGAACCCCCCAGAGACCTACTCCTCAATGAGAAAGGAAAGAAACTAAGACAGAGACCAACAAGAGACAAGGAAAAGGGCAAGCACAAACAAGATGAAGAAGAATTGCAGAAGGGACATGGAAGAGATTTAAGGGCCTTGGACATAAGGCTTCCAGGTTGATGGACTAGACGGAATGGACAATAAGGACAATAAGGACTGACATGACCCGAGACCAGGAAGAAGAGACGCTGGATGATGATTGGAAGAGAATTTATAATGGAACCTTTTTTATTTTAGAATCAGCTAATGAATATTAGGGAAAATGTGGGAATGAAACTATACGACTCTAGCAGAAATGATATTAGGAGTTATGTATATTTGAAATTTAAGATTTAAGTTTTAAGGCACTTAGGGGTAAGATAAGGATAAATAAATTAAGGTAATCTGAATAATAGAATATGGGGAAAGATGGTAAGGATTTGTTGAGCTAATTACTAGGTTAAATTGTTAAGACAAATTTTATAACAAAAATTGAGAAAGATGGAAAGAATTTGCTGAAATAATTACTAAACTAGAATACAAAAACGGAGGTGTGAGGAGGTCAATGAAACAAGCAAATGGAAATTATGGATATGCAATTTGGGATTTGTTTTTTCCCCTCTTTTTTTCTTCTTTTTTACTTTTTTATTGCTGTATTGTTATATTGGTTTTCTCATTTTGTGCTTTTCTCTTTTTTTATTGTCGTCTTCTTTTTTCTTTTTTGTATTGTAGCGTTGTTTGTCATTTTTTTTTTTTGTAATTTTGAAATTATCAATAAATATTATTTTTTTAAAAAAAGAATAAAGTTATAAACTCAACGCGGGTGGCGCTTAGGGTTGCGGGTGGCGCTGTGGGTTAAACCACAGAGCCTAGGACTTGCTGATCAGAAGGTCGGCGGTTCGAATCCCCACGACAGGGTGAGCTCCCATTGCTCGGTCCCTGCTCCTGCCAACCTAGCAGTTTGAAAGCACGTCAAAGTGCAAGTAGATAAATAGGTACCGCTCCGGCGGGAAGGTAAATGGTGTTTTCGTGTGCTGCTCTGGTTTGCCAGAAGTGGCTTAGTCATGCTGGCCACATGACCTGGAAGCTGTACACCGGCTCCCTCAGCCAATAAAGCGAGATGAGCACCACAACCCCAGAGTCGGTCACAACTGGACCGACTGGTCAGGGGTCCCCTTTACCCTTTTATAAACTCAACTGAAAAATCAGCCAGTCCCTGGCAATAGGTTGCTGACCAGCTTAGCCTTCTGAGGCCCAGGACAAGTGTACCCAGCTACCCAACCCCTTTTGCATGGGCCTGCCCAACAGAGTTAGGAAAAGAGCATGAGGATACAAACCATAATATATAATGCTGCAACTGTCTCAGGTGTCTCCACTCCATCCCCCTGGCTATATATTACTACTGTGCCTTCTCTGAACTGTATTGCACTAATCTTCTTCCATCCCCAAAGCAGGCAGCAGTGCCTCCCACACAAGGGAAGCACAGAAACAAGTACAATTGATGCTCCTTATTTTCCTCAGTGTTGTTTTGTTTGAGCACTTGCTTGGGATTTACCCAAGGGTAAACAAACAAAACAGCACGTCAAGTTTGGCTGTGATCCTATACTCACTTACAAGGAAGTAAGCCTCAATGAAATCAACAGGACTTAATTCTGTTGTACCATCATAATAATATCTAGGCACCATAATAGGTTCTAGGCACCATCACAAGAGGGAGAGGAAGCAAAATGGGCAACAGAAGGGACCTATCTCACCTCTAGGGAACTTGTGAAGTGAATTTGTGTATGCCTCTTCTCCCACACTCCCCTTTACTTTACGTGGCCCGCTAGTTCTTACTACTTCTAGGAACGAAGCACTTTGTGGTTGCCTAGGAACTGCGCAACATGCTCCCAAAGATGAAAGCCATTATGGGTCATGGAGTGGGTTGTAAACGGCTGCCTGAAGACTTGTAAACTGCAGCTGCTGCTCTCAGTTACCTCTGAAATTGCGTGTGCTGCAACCTGGATGGTATAAGGGTGACTTAAAGCTTAAAACCCTCAATGAACCTGCCCTGCTACATACATTACTAGATGGTTAACATAAGCATCTATATCAGATGAACTCTGATACCACTCAGAGGTCATGGTTCTCAGTTACAAAATAAGCAGCAGGCTTCTAAGTCTCAGCATGAAATACGAATCCATTCATTTGAAGAGTAGAGACATACAGGAAGATATAGCACAGAATTTACACCACAGTGTCTAATCATGTATTCCATCCCACAGGCCAAATAAAGCTAGCATTGTTTTTTTAAAGGGGCAAAAGGAGAATTAGAGCTATCAGAATGCTAATAAATAGGAATAACTGGTGCAGGGGCACATAACATTTAGCATATTTACTTCGAAATGTCTGAGTTGCTATTGCTTATATAAAATGGCAATAAAACCTCATTTTAAGAATGTAAAAACACAGAGCCCTGCTGGATCAGGCCAGTGGCCCATTTAGTCCTGCATCCTGTTCTCACAATGGAAAGTCTACAAGCAGGATGTGAATGCAACAGCACTCTTCCACTACTGCAGTTTCCAGCAGCAGATATTCAGAAGCACATGGCCTTCAACAGTGGAGAAAGAACATATCTATCCAGGTAGCAACCATTGATAGCCTTAGCATTCATTTTCTTGAACTGTCCAAAATATAGTGATACATAGCAATGTCGAAAAGGAAAGAGTACCACCCTGGCCCCACGAGGTGCTGGGATAAAACCATCACAGCCCCTTCTACCGCCAGGGAACAACGAGCAACACCCCAGCCCTGTGAGGCGCCAGGGTGAAACCACCAAAGTAAGAAGGTAAGGCGCAGGCAAGTCTCACCCACAATATACCACTGGGTGAAGGCGCCATCATGCTCTGGCCCTTGAACCACTCCGAGACAATGTATTGATACATCACCCAGGCCTACTGTCCAGGGAATAATCAGGGAAGCAGGCATGACACAAAGCAAAAAGCAGGCATGTCCCTCACAGGTTTGATGCAAACCATACTTTGCAAACCAGGATTAGAAGTTATCAGTTTTCAGTCCTGGTTTGCAGGCAAGCACAAACCATAGTTTGCCAGCTTGGATAAAAGAGCAAACCATGACTTTCACCAAACCAAGAAGGGAATCACAGTGAAATATTGGAAGGAATAGTTGGAAATGCATGAGAACAATGGTTTTGCCAGTTTCATTCACATAAGGTCATATCATAGTTTGGCATTATGTTTGGGTCAGACTATAATGTGTAGCATGCAATACATAATTGTTCAAGCTGCAGTGATAATTCTTTTACCTCTGTGGATAAAAATTCCTTCTGTGTGGAATGCAATAAAATGGCCAAATTTATTTTGAGAGATCAAGTGGAACTATATCCCTGCATATACCGGCTGCAAGGATATGAAATAATTCCACCATGTGCAATTAATCCTTAACTTCAAGTTCTTGTGTTAAGTTTATTTGAATAACCTAGCCCCCTGTGCAATCACCGGATCAATCTCTCTCTCAGTTATTGTTAGTACAGCAGTGTAAGTCAGGGACAAATGATTTCTGCAGTTCTGAAATCTCACTACTGAAACAAAGAAAAGAAAGAGAACTACAATAAATTTATTTGCCTGATAAATTCAAATTAATGTGAACTCATCCTCTACCTGTCAGTCACATCCTTTACCTCCCTGGATCTTGGCAGCCCTGCTGCCAAAGCTGCCTGGCTGCTCCAACAGCACACAGCAATTCCTACCTCAAATCAGACCTAGACGATCTCCCCTCCCCTCTTTTATCTTGGCCTTTACTAATTGTTTTTGTTCACTCTTGTCCTCCATCCATCACTATTATAGATACCTCCTCTGTGTCTCACTCTCCTCAGTTACTGTAACTCTCAGTCTTCCAGCTCAGCTTTACAGTTTTTAGCTTCCCTCTTTGGTCAATACCACTCCATAATTTCCCACTGCATAAAGATAAATGAACACATTCTGCATGAATTAAAAAATGTTATAGTTCTGGAATTCTTACAGTTTTGGGATACTATCTCACCAGCAGACTAATGCCATATCCTTTATTTCAACACTTTACTTTGGAGGGGGGGGAGCTCTTTTACAATTCTTGCATTATCAGAGGCTTTAATATTGCAACTATTTTGATCTTCTTCTATACCTGCCGTACTTAATCTTGTGCCCTAACAAAACAGTAAGTTATAAATAAAATGGCAAAGTGCACAAATCATATCCAAACTGTTACTGTGACATTTCAGGTGCCTAGAAACACCAGAATTGTTATACTGGATCCTAAAAATGATTTCATTATCCTGATGCAATTGTTCTCCAATCTCTGCATACACACATAGTACTTTGCAGTGTGTTACACAAAGGTAAGTCTTTGGCTAATTAAACAATCTATGGATTTTTATAGTGAGGTGGGGGGGTATTTTCGTTTCTTACTATGTTATGTGTTTTTGTATTGTAAACCATCCTGGGATGAAGGGCAGTATATAAATTTAAAAAATAAATTAAAATAAAGTTTGCATGACTTGTGACCCAACAAACCATACCTTGCAAGTGCTTCACAGCCCCCCCCCCCCCGCTTTTGCAATATATGGGTCACCACTATATATAGTTGGTGGGCTTGACATTGCTGAATGGACCACAAGCTGCATGGGCCTGCACTAATGTCAATCCTTAAATATAAGGCAATGAATCCAACGTAAACTCTCCTCCCTCTTTGCTGTGGCTCCTATGTTAACCTGGTTTGACCAGGCTATATTTCAAAAAAGTAAGCAATGCACTAACACCTTGTCTTATACTCACTACATATAGGTTCAAATCCCCTATTCAGTCTGCAGCTTCAACAGAAGATGACAGTATGACCAACTCAGAGCAGGCCTATGTTTTATCTTTTTCATGTGGTATCTACTTGAAACAACTTTCGCACAGTGCCTTCTCCATGCCAGTGCCATAATGTGTCGAGGCAGTCATCTCATTAATCTTAAAAACTGTACTGGGGAGTTTCCATTCCAGCACAAGGAATGGAGACTGCTGGTGTGGAAATCTTTGTGCTGGTTGGGGGGGGGGGGGAACCCACATTATAAACAGCTGCATGTTATGACAACTGCATAGAGAATATACCATATACAGGATATTTCTAACAGCTTCTGCACTATAAAGATAACACATAGACAGGCTTCTCAGCTGACCTATGACAGAACACACACACACACACACACACACACACACACACACACACACTTCCTTTTCCTCATCAGCTCTCTCTGCCCAAGGCCTAATTCTACACATTAATTTTTAAATGTCATCATTATTTTCATGTGGTGAACGTTCCTTCAGAATTTACAGCCACAAGGTATTTATTACATTCTGCAGAAGCTAAACTTTCCAGTGAGCTTCCACTGTATGGTGAATATTAAAGGAAAATGCTCGCAGCTTGAAAATTGTGAGGAAATGTTATCTCTTGGTGGTGTTGCGATGTAAAAAATGATGGCAGAATCTGTTCTACAGAAGCTTCGTTCATACTTTGCTGTTTACATGTAGACTCAATGTGTGGGAAGGAGAATGGGGCTACACCTGACAGTTCCAGCATCACATGTCCCAGCCCCCTAGCTCTGACATCCACACACTCCATGGAACTTCAGTAAAGTGGAGCCACCCCACATACAGGTACATATGCATAAGCTCCTCTCTACATATAATCTGTTGAATACATGGACATCAAGAGGCTGAACTAGCAGACACTCAACTCTCCCCTCCACGTATTGGTACCTGCCCCATTATGCTTCAGGAGTGGAGGCAGCTGATTCAGACCCACTATCTCCTATAGATTCAATGAATGAAAGGTTAAATTGTCTAGAAGATCTTTGGCCTTGAAGGTCAGAATATATCTCCTCACCTTCCAGCAGTTTCCATCTGCCTTCCTAGTTTTCCCAATGTGTGTGGGGAAACCAACTTTGTAGGAAATGGCAAATTTTATCCTCCTTTTTACATTCAGTAGTAATGGTTACACACACCAAGCTGCCTAATCCAGGACTCCACTAGAAAATCTCTAATCATGAACGATGAAAAAAGGTATTATTGTGTTTGGAGAAACCAATGCAATGCATTTACAGGATTTTGCAGCTGTGGAAAAGAAGGGGATACTCCTAAGGAATGCCCAATAAACAGATTCCTTAAGAAGGGCTGGAAACCGTGAACCACTAGCTCCTTCCAACTGGTGAAACATTCAACCTGAATGTTAGCTTAGATCTTACAAGAATGTACATCAAAATGCAAATGTACTGCTGTAATAACACAGGCAACAGTAGCAGATGCTCAGACTAATAAAATCATTGTTTGTTACACATTAAAGATGGATTATTTGTTGTCTGGGACAAAACGGAATGCACTACATGACAGTTGTCCTCAATAAAACTATTTCTACTTCCATATGCATACCAGGAGTCAGACATTCTATCCAGAATTCATTGCATTTGTTTCCATATGTAAATGTTGAAACAAACAGAAGCATTTATTTCAGTCTATGCAAAACGAATTTCTGTGTGGGACATCTGGAGACCAGACCCTCAATGGCTTCTTTAGCCGCACAGGCACAGACTGAAACTACACCCTGCACCAGCCAAGTGGGATGCAGCCAACCAGCTCTTGCCTACCTGCCACATATTTTCCCTTGGATAAGGCTTTATGTGCTCTACAATTCCATGAAAACTCTCCACAAATACTGAATTCAGTATGGGTGTAGAATTACCCTATGAATCTAAGCCTATCTTGAAAAGAAAAGGTATTTCGAGCCCTTATGACTAGTGCCAGAAGAGGGGCAGAGTGGGCTGCTAGAGCATTTCACTGCTCTTTCGGCAGCCCACTGTACTCCCAAGAGGGAAGGTGACTGCTTTGCCTCCTTCCAGTTCAGCTTTGAAGCCAAGTGGGCTGTCAAGAGATATGAAACACTCAGCCCTTCCTCTAGCAGCTCACTGTATTTCTATGCTGGACATAGGAAGACCTTTCCTCCAGACTGGCTGCCAGTGAAGGCAAAGAGCACATCATCCCTTCTCCAGCAGCCCATACTTGGGGCTCAGGGGTTGAAGCCCCAGCCTTCACTTCCAGCATAGAAACCAAGCAGGCAGGTATCTCCCTGTTTCTACACTGGAAGCACTGGAGGTGAACTTCCTTCCTGTACATCTAACACAGAAACACACCAGGCTGGTGGCAAAGGGATACAGCAACCCATGTTTCTGCGACCAGCAGTAATCAAGACTCAGAATCAGAGGCTGTGGTCTCCTGATTAAGAAGCCAGACAAAGTTCAGGTTTCTGAGCCAGCTGCTGGGCATTAGGAGACCATTCTGCCTGAGCCTGACAGACAGGAGCAACCAGAAGAAACTCCCATACCACAACAGCAAATATGGCCAAAGCCAAGACCCTCACAAGCATCTTTTCCTGAGTCCAAGGACCCAATACTTCCTACAATACCTCTCCTGTCTAGCGGTGCAGAAAGTACCCCAGGCTATGGAATTGAGGAGTGCCCATCTTCAGGTCAGAGGTTTGTCCTTAAATTCTCTACAACAGGGAAGAGCCTAGGAAAGGTACTCTAGAAGCTGAAGCTTGAAAAGGCTGTCTGCTCTCAACCTCTGTTGGAGTAAGTAGCTCACTCAGAGCTATCCGTGGTCCTGACCTGCCTTGCCCCAAGGGATCTGGTATCAGACCAGAACATGACAGACATACAGCCTGATTTCTATGCTGGAAACATAGGCCAGGGCTTCGCCTACTGGATGTCTAGCATAGAAATCTATCAGGTTGGCAAGAGAGACACAGATCACTTCATCCCTCTACTGCCAGTTCACTGCACTTCTGTGTGAGATGCACAGGAGGCTCTTCCTACATGCTCAGCATAGAAATGGAGCAGGCTGGAAAAAGAGGCAGGCAGTGACCATTCCTGGCCCACGAAAATGTTTTCTGTGTCTGCAATCTACTCATAAGAGAAGCTGGAAAAGAAAGGAGAGGGTGCTCTATCCATACTTCAACAGCAACTCTTATGAGTAAAAAGCAGGCAGGTAATTTTGGAGGCTAATTTATAAGGCTGCCTTAATGAATTTAAAGTGGGTAGGCTAAAATTTCTAAATTCAAGAGCTGCATGCAAAAAACAAAACAAAAAACCAACAACAAAAAAACCACCACACAAACAAATTCAGGCGGCAGCACTGAGGCCACCACAGAAATGGTCCTGCTTCTTGCAGAGGCTGATCTGGCAAAGATCATCTTGATCATGCAAGATGGAATTCAGAGCAAGTTGCCACTTGCAGATCTTAACTGACAACATAGGATCATACACAAAGCTGTTCTACCCTGAATTCCCATGCTTATATGAAATGATTGCAGGCTAAAATTAATTGATATTAATAAGGAACCTTAATCTGAACATGATAAAGCTACTAAGCCCTGCAAGGGGGGGGGGGGGATACACTGCACTGTGTAAACAAACAAAACAGCCGGGTGGAGAATATAAGCTATTTCAGTTTTATTTGCTCTGTCAATTACTTCCCCTTATTTTATGCATAGATTTAATTCATATAATGAAACCAAAATATGTTCCCTTACCATGCAGGTATGACACAGGGGATTTCCTGACAACACACACATGTATGGGGCTGTGCCTCAAGCCATTAGTAGGCCACACAATGGTAGACCTTGCAAGGTCCGTGATGGCTTTATTTATTTATAGAGTTGTATCCAGCCTTTCAATCAAATTATCCTCAAAGGGGCTTACAATGGATCGATAACACACACATATACTGTACATGAAGAAGCCCTCACAATCTCGCAGGTGATGTTTCCCTTCAGTTTTGTAGTCATGGGGCAAACTGGCAGTTAATCAGAAGGGGGAAGCAAGCTCCTTGCCTTTGCTCCTTCCCTGGACAATAATTGGGGATAGATGGGCTAGTTTCCTTCTTGCTGCGATATTTTTTGCCATGATGGAAGCCACTGCTTAAGGAAAGAGATTACACTGCACACATGGTTACTTACGTTTGGTGCACCTCTGAGAGCCAGGAGCTTTGCTCCAGCCGTGACAGCACTGCCCTCCACAGACATTCACCCTGCAGCAACAGGAAAAAAAGGAAACAATTCACCACAGCCCCTCTTATAACCTCATCAACGGCCAGGTGCAGCACTCTCTAAATCCAGCTACAAATCAATTGCACACTTCTCCCCCTCCCTTCCCGCCCCCATTAGGGAATGAGGCCCTTGCGAAAGAATTGCTCCTCACCTCAATGCAGGGGTGAGATGGGAAAGAGCTGAAAAGGAGAGAAAACTAACATGCTAAAGGAGGAAAGACTCAGCAGACACCAGCTCACTGTAATGAATGCTAGGAGTTGGCAAGGAACAGTAAAGTTTAAAGCCTGAGGGAGGGCAATTATAAATGTTCTAAATAAGAATAAGACACTCATTGTTCTTTAGCACTCCAGCCTCAAGCTCCTAACAAATGAAAATAGGCCTCCCCTGGCTTGTTGTGCTTCCTAACAGGGAGTGGAGAGCTTTCTTTATCTGTAGTTACCTCACTTTCATTACATGTGACCTCAAGGCACATCCCTCTTGGCTGCATAAGCATGAGAAAGCGTGCAGACGTCCAAATGTCTCTGTTGTTTACATTCTCATCACCTTCCCAAAGATTAGGCCCTGAAGCCAGCCATAATCAGTGAAGAGCCACAGCAGGATATCCAAGGAGAAAGGGAAAGCAAGCCCTAAAGACTTAGCACCAAGACAGCTGAAAGGATCAAGGTCAGATTCAGCCCTTTCCAGGCTTAAACAGGCCATATTAGGAGACAGGTTTTGAGGTACCATAAAAGAGTAGCCAGTCGTCAACATGCAACGGGCACCCATTTGGATTTTCTGCACGTGTCGACAAAATTCATTGGGCCATCTCTGTGAAGGGTGCCATCCACATAAGCCATCTTGCTCAGTGGCTGTCAAACCTTAGTACCTAACAATCTCCCTCGTGGAGTTTTTGTCTGATGTCTTACCCCAATAGCTTTTCTGCAACCTTGTCCATTTTCTAGGATCCCTCTCTTGTGAACACATGAAAAGGTGAGACATACTTAACAATCTATTGCTGTGAATATGATCTATGTGACAAAGTGAAGCCATTAAACGACAAGGCCCAACAGGGTAGAATACTGAATAGCTACTGCAGAAGGAAAATGGCAGAAACAATTTCAATAACCAGGCCTTATGGAACATGTAAAGTTGTAATAAAAAGGCTGCCTTTAGGCATGGCAGCGCCATACCTGCGATAAGCATTCATGTATCAAGTATTAGTGATAAGAAATTGCAGGGCAGACATTAAGAGTTCCACAAATGTTTGGGTCTAGAGCCATTTAATCAGCTAAATGGATCAATTTTTTAAAAAAAATTAAACTGTCTAAAAAGCATCTAGGAATAATCAAGCAGCAAAATTTTAAAATAAAAGCCCACTATTTTTAATAATGTACAAGAAATTTATTTTTAATAGTGTACAAGACAGGTGCTATCCTAGAAGAGTTATTCTCCTTTCTCACCCACACAGAAGAGAATGCCTCTTCTAAATGCGACCTGATGTAATCCATTAGCAACAACATGAAAAAGGAAGCTGCTCCAGAACTATTTATTCATATGCACACACAAAAATCACAATTAATTAAGATTTCTTTAATTGAATGACGGCTCAACTTTTACCATGTGTATGCACTATTGGGTAGGCAGCTGTTTCCTAATGATCAGTCAAATACTACAATGGTAATTTCAAGGATTCCATCATTCTTTTATGATACATAACTTCAGAAGATGCAAAAGCCTCTTTTCTACATTGACTCATAATTTGTATGATGCCTCCTCAGAAAGTGCCAAAGCCTTTCAGGGAGGGGTAAATTTACAAACAACTCCCCATTTGTGCAAGGGTTGTGTTCCAGGTCATTGTACATGTCAGTAGTCAAACATAAGCCAGTTCTGCTACTGCCCCCTTCCGGGGCCAGAAACAACACACGTGTTGGTGGTCATACGTCAATCGGACACATGCAAAATGGTCACCACCTGTGCCAACCCTCAGACAATATTCACAAACAACACTCTCTTAACTGAGAAGGAAAAGGGGGCTCAAATGAACGTTGTGTCCCAAACTTTCTCAAAGGTTCTTGAATATGTCATTGGAATTATAGGTAACTCAAAACTCCCTCAAATTGTGGAAAATCCTTCACTTAAAAAGGCGGCCACCACCATTTCAAAGTCTCAAACCTCACCTCAAGCCTTACGGTAGAGGGCAGAACCAGCTCCAAGTCTGGGCCCTGTTGGTCTAGCCTGCCACTAGTGGTGAGTAGCAGAAATTTCCCACCAGCCACCACTTTTATTTCCCACAATGGCACACTGCAACACTACAGCAGGGGCACTGAGGGAAACTAAAATGGCAGCTAGACCTGTTGCTGCAGGGAATGCTAGGCCAAAAAAAAAGTCTTTTTTTAATGGAGTCCCATGTGGTCAAGGCCAAGATCCATGGTGGGCCATATTTGAACCCTAACAGCTGTCCAAGAATGGCAACCTTGCAGCAGTAGGTAGGAATGCCTCTCCCCTCCAAAAAATAAAAAAAACACCACAAAGCCAAGCCAAGCAAGCGCCTCGTGTAATGCTCTCCATTGTCCTCACTTCCCAACCCAATACTCAGCCAGGTGTGAAGCAATAGAGCAAAGCCCAGCAGATGGATTCCTCCCCTCACAGCCCGGCCCATTTTTTCTCCACCCTGTGGTAGAGGCTCCAACCATAATAAATAAATATTGGGCTGACCCAACACCCTTAACTGACAGAGAAGGGGGGGGGCAAAGGCCGAAAGATAGTGGCCCTACTTCTTTTAGGAGAAGACAGTGAGAAGGGTTTGGGGGGGAGAGAGAAGAGAGGCATTGTGGGAAACACCGAGCATACATTTCATTAAACAAGCGTTCCCGCTTCTGCAGGCGCGCGCGATCAAAGCCCGTCCCACGGGGGGGGGGGAATCTCTCGCGCGGAGGAAGCGATGCAGCCCCACGGGAAAGGGGCAGCGTCGCCTTACCCCTGCAGCTGCTGCAGATGGGGCTTGGAGTGAACCTGCACGCTGGAGGTGCTGTTGCTCTGGCGCTGCTGGAGCTTGGAGCGCGCGACCAGCTTGCCCGCTTTGCTGAAAGTGGAAGAGGCGGCGGGCGCCGCCGGGACGCTGCTGCTGCTCGGCTTGTGCTGGAGTTGCACGGTGGGGCCCAAGCGGAGCTGCACGCTGGGGCCGCTGGCTTTGCTCATCCGGCGAGTCCGCTCCAAGGTGCTGCTGCTGCTGCTGCTACTCCGCCGCGTGCTGCTGTAACGCGTGTTCAGCACCTCCACACTGAACGCGCGCTGGTGCTGCTGCTGCCCGCCGCTCTGCCGGCGGCTGCCCGACGTGCCCGGCAGCACATAGGTGATCGTCCTCCGCTTCGCCTTCTCGGAAGCGTCGAGGGCCGGGGACAAAAAGACACAGGCGCACAGCAGAAAACCCCACCTGATCCAAGCCATTTCTAAGAAACTCCCCGCAGCCACGAGAACTCCGCAAACCCTCGTTGCAGACAAAAGAAACGCACAAAGTTCCTGGTTTTGCAAAGGAGGTGGGGGAAAAAAAAGATTGTCTGCAATTCCGTCGCTCCTGGAGTGTGGCTCCTTCTTCCCTTTTATCCTGAAAAGAAAACAAAAAAGGGGGGGGGGCGGAAAGAGCTTTAGCTCCTCTCTCGCATCAGCCGCCGTCCAGGGCTCTCTTTCACCATGTGAGCAACTCCAGGGGGAAAAGTTGTTGCACGGAGTAAAAAAACATTGTTAAGGGAGAGGAAGCTCGGTGGGGTGTGGGG
Organism: Podarcis pityusensis; assembly: GCF_964106645.2. Classification (NCBI taxonomy): domain Eukaryota; kingdom Metazoa; phylum Chordata; class Lepidosauria; order Squamata; family Lacertidae; genus Podarcis; species Podarcis pityusensis. Next base: position 83,239,360 of record NC_138026.1, on the reverse strand, counting down.
AGACCTCGGCTCCAGGCAGGAGGAGGAGCGGCGGCAGAAGGGTGTTTTCTGGTGGGGTTTTCTCTCTCTCTCTTTCCCCCTCTCCTCTCCAAAGAAAAGCTATTTCGGCTGCCGGAGTTTGCTAGTGGTCTAAACGCATGGCTAAGAAATAAGCTTTAAAGCAGTTCAGGCTGAGGAAGGAGGGGGGAAGAGTCTTTTTAAAAAGTTTCTACGGGTGTGCGGCTCCCCTTGAGTGTCAGATCTGCGCAGCCAATCTCAGGCAGGCATGACGTCAGGCAGCCGGTCCTAATTGGGAAAACTATAAAATGGGGCTGGGAGCTCACAGGCACGATCCAGTTTCAAAAACAGAGTTGCTGTAGACCTGAGAAGGCTCCTGGATCTGCGACCTCAGACAAAAGCTCAGTGATGTGCTATTGACGGATCCTTTCGTTCTTTGCATTTTGTAAGTGTGGGGCGGCTGGAAGTTAAAAGAGTGATCTTCACTCAGAATACAATGGTGGAAAGCGTGTGCACAATGCCTAAACACCAAGGCAGACAACGTTGAAACGTATCACAACACCAGGGGTTGTACTATCTACCCATACTAAATTCTCATAATCTTTCCTTTTGTAACTTGCTTTCAAGAAGAAAAATTAAATACAAAACACCAATGCCAGGCTAGTGCTTGATAACTTACGTTTGCAAAGTCACTAACTGCCATTAAGCTGTGATTTGAAAGGGTCTAAGCATTACAAAGTACAAAGGCATATAATATTGGTCATCAGTGTATCAAAAGCATGGCAAAACATCCATTACCTGAACTCCTAAAACTCTTTATGTGCTATTATATACCACACATCATTGAAAAAGCACATGCCATTACATTTTGAGTGTGTATATGTCAGTAACAATACAGTGCAATTTAATGCTTATTTACTCTGAAGTCAGCTGTACAATGAATGCTCTGTGGTACTTACTCCCAGATAAATATGCATAGGATTTCAGCCTTTAACCCTGATCCAAGCAAACTTTGATATACTACCAAATTAAATCAATAGGCTTCATTCCTGAGTAAACATAAATAGGATCCCACTGCACATCTTGGTGAACCCAGTAGAATGTACAGCACAATCCTGCATGTGTTTATTTTGCTGAGTACAATGGTACTTATTCCCCTTCTGAGACTAATCCGCTTCACTGATGGCTCTAGTTTGCAAAAGGATATGCTGCAATACAGTGGTACCTCGGATTACATACGCTTCAGGTTACAGACTCCGCTAACCCAGAAATAGTACCTCGGGTTAAGTACTTTGCTTCAGGATGAGAACAGAAATCATGCTCTGGCGATGCGGCAGCAGCAGGAGGCCCCATTAGCTAAAGTGGTGCTTCAGGTTAAGAACAGTTTCAGGTTAAGAACAGACCTCCGGAACGAATTAAGTAATTAACCCGAGGTGTCACTGTAAATCTGTTAGTCTTTAGGGCACCACAAGAGACTTCGCTGGAAGAGACTAACATGGCTACCCCCCATAAATTATTGGATTATAAATATGCTTAGGATTCCCCCCCCCCCCACTCTAAACTTTAGTCTAAAGCAAATATTTTTAGCAAGAGGAAACAGTATAAATCAATGATTTCATATCATGGAGCACTTGTCTCTCAGGTAAGGGTAGGGAACCTGTACCCCCCACCATGTTGTTTGCTAGACTACAACTTCCAACATCCCTGGCTGGGGCAGAGGCGTAGGAAGGTCAGGTGGTACCCAGTGCAGAAAATTTCTTGTCACCCCCCTTTTTTATTTTATTTGTTGCCTGCAAAAATGGTTTTACGTTATTTCATATTTTCTTACAAAGGAATGTGGATTCTGGGGCCCTGATAACAAGTAGGCGACTGTGGACAGATACTTAAATCTACAGGATGGATTGTGTTTTGGCTCCACTGAATTGAAATTTCAGCCTTCATGACATATGAAAACGGCCAAGTAAACAGTTATTTTTGTGGAGGAGGGTCAAGATATTAACTGATATGCATGAAATTTCAGATATAGCTATATAATCCCTGGTGTAGACCTTTGGAGCAGGCATTTTCAAAAATAAAGTTTTTTATGAACCGCCCTAGTAGGGCAGTAATTGTTCCTTGATAATTTGTCACCCCCCTCCATGATGGCACCCTGGGCGGACTGCCCCCCCTTCCTATGCTCCTAGCTAGGAGGATGATGGGAGTTGGAGTGCAGCAACATCAGGGGTGGGCATTGGCTCCTCAGGGGTAAGTACAAGGCCCTTATTTTCTTTTAATGCATGTCTCAGCTGAAAGAGTGTCAGTGGTCCTATGCCTCTTACCTCAACCCCATCTCTAACCACTGCAATCCAGGTAGCTGCCTAATTCCATTCCTTGCACCAGAAGTCACTGGAAAATTGAGAGAGTGGATCTCTTTTGTTTTGTCTGTTTGTATTGGTTCTTTCCTCCTATCTATCTAAAAATAATTCATATTTTCAGAATGTGTACTGTCAGCTTAAACTATGATGAGTCTGAATGTATTTGTTTTCCTCAGTACAGGACAAAACTTTTGAATCCTTTATCAAAACTCTTTCTGCTTAGTTTTCTTCTAGGCAGGATAAAAACAACAACACGCATTCAACCCTGTCCCATCTTGGGTATATGCCCAAAGCATGTTATACTACATTTTACTTCTATGCTTTCCTTCAGCCAAAATAGACCCCAAGGCAACTCACAAAGGATAATGCAAAAGGTAAGTCAAGCAACAGCAACAACAAAAATAAAACACACATTTTAAAATAGATATATATAAACATTAAAAACAACAACTGGTAAAGGGGCAAAGGATGTCAGAACAGGAGCAGTTCCTTCTTAGAAGCAGGGGCAGGTGTGGTGGTGGTGGTGGAAAAGCTTGCCTCTTGATTGTCCAGCACAGTATTTCCTCTTTTGCATGTCTGTTGAGTGGGAAAGCATTATGAAATAAGTAATTATTTTGATACAGTTACTAGAAAATACCTGGCCTAAATTGGCTTTAACTGTATACACTATACACACAGACTTTTCCAGAACATATGCTGTGTTAAACAAACAGCAGTGGAATTAGCAGTTGCAGATAGATGTGATCCCACAACCTCTGTACAAATAGCTTCTTTACATTCTACTGGTCTCTTCATTTCTAGGGACCCCCCAGAGGGAAGTAATGACAATTAAGGTGGGACTTGAACAGGAGGTGCACAGGGCAGGAGAACCTGTGATCCTCCAGATGTTGTTGCACTCCAACTCACATCAGCCCCAGTTAGCATATAGCCAACGGTCAGGATCGCTGAGAGTTGTAGTCCAACATCTGGAGAACTGCAGGTTCCCCATCCCCATTACAGCACAGCAATTCTATGATTCTAACAGCTCAAAACCAAGTTTTGTTGCATTGAAGATATACCCTTGGGAGGATAGAACCAGAGTTTATATAATACCATTTATAATAATGGTATTCTAGATCTATAGAATATAATATCAGAGTTTCTAGAACTATGATGTTATGCTGCCCTTGCAAATACTTTAAGATGCATATTTAAAGCCCTCCAGGCTTAAAATCAGTCCAGATAAATAGTTATGTGCATTTTAAACCTTAGCTTTCATCAACAGCTTGTATATGTGCATATCAAATAAGTTTCTGGCCCTGGGACATGGTTCAAAACCCTTCTTGACACGAATGAGTCATTATTGCACTGGGTTTTCCTTTGTCCAACTTCCCATAGGCTAAATATGTGACCATGATGATTCCAGAGCTAAGGACAGCGTAAAAGTCTGTCTTCTCAGTTCTGGCATATGTCCATACTGTGATTAATTGCCTGTTGTCATTGTTATCTAGGCTAATTATTATACATTTTTGTCCATAGTAAGCTTGTATGGTAATGAGATGCAACTGTATGTCTGTTCAACCTTCTACTGCATTAGTTTATAGCAGAATTCCAGTGACAATAAGGAATTTAACTATCCTTCAACATTTGAAAGCAGCACATAAGCATGTTTGGGATTATTCCTCTGCTGTTCTGAACATTTTCAGAATGAGGTCACATCCTATGCAGCAGAGTTTATTGTATGAAAGATAACAACTGTATCTTTCAAAGAAGAAACCAGTTGTTTCTAAATAAATGCTATTATATGTTGCAACAATAGAATGTTGCCAGTTATTTGATTAGCAAGCAATGTAGAAGCTTACAGTGGTACCTTGGGTTACAGACGCTTCAGGTTACAGACTCCGCTAACCCACAAATAGTACTTCGGATTAAGAACTTTGCTTCAGGATGAGAACAGAAATCGTGCTCTGGTGGCGCGGAGGCAGCGGGAGGCCCCATTAGCTAAAGTGGTACCTCAGGTTAAGAACAGTTTCAGGTTAAGAATGGACCTCCAGAACGAATTAAGTTCTTAACCCGACGTACCACTATGTTTGCTTTATGTGATAGAGACCTTGACAGAGCATTTGGCTTGCTAGAAGCTGTGGTTTATTGGTTTGTTTGTTTTTAACAATACTCTAAGGTCCAGTACAGCCCTATATTTGGAGCTGCCATGCTGGCCTAACCTCCTCTTTCCACAGCCTGTCTAAATGGGCCAAATTGATCTACACACATAATTCTACCGCCACTGTTGGAGGTACTATATTTCTGAATACCAGATGCTGGGAATTGCAGATAGGGATAGTGTTGTTGCCCCAGTTCCTCTTTGTGGGCCTCCCATAAGCATCTGGTTTGCTGCTGTGAGAACAGAATGCTGGACTAGGCGGGCCTTAGGCCTGACCAAACAGGGTTTCACTTATGTTTGGTCTTATGCATGTAGGACAAAACCACTTGGTCAGTTCAACAGAAAAAGCTCTGGGAATTAATTACACGATTTTGGCTCCAGTGACTGGGCCATGCCTTTGTGGATGGCAGAGGCAGGCCAGCACACCAGGTGCACCTACTGGGTCTGTTCAGATGTCTGAAGTATCAGCTGAACTGGCCTCAGAGCATACAAATATTAAAGGGATATCACTCTAAAAGCAATCACAAAGTACATTATCAGTATCATTGTTTCCTTCCATTATGTGCAATGGTTCATAACTTTCAGAGCAAATAAGATTTGGACACTAGACATCAGTGGGCAAAAACATATCTTGTGGTTATCTTGGACTGAGATATTATTTGTTTAATATCATCAACTACAGTGACAGAATTATTAATTGCAACCAACAAGAATTAGAAAATAAGGTTATAAGGCATTGCCAGCTAAACCTTACAGCATCTGATGTCTTGGTGGTATAGATTTGATCCTGACATTCTTCCATGATATTTTAATTACAGGAGAGTGAAATATGCACAAATATGGTTACAGAGCTAGTGCTGTTTTGTACAGTGGAGGGATTAACAATAACTTTGTACTATTGGTATTTTTGTTGACACAGAAGCTAATGATGACCAAGGTCTTGTGGTTTTCCCAGTTGGATACATTGCATGAAAGTGGAAGCCTCAGAACGACATGAGCACATAAAGAGTTTCAGCAAACCAATTAGGTTACAGCTAAACTGCTCAAAAGCTGAATGCTGGAAAAGGAAAAGATGGTGACAGCTTGGAGTGGCTGTCACATTCCCCCTTCACTGCTGCCATGATAGGTTGCCTTTAGGGATTATCTTGTTTGTTATTTAAGTTTTAAAAGAATTACAATTTCTTGGCCAACATCTAATACTTCCATCCATCATCAGTGATCACTGCCAGATCCAATGAAACTATTTGCTCCGGGCCAGCTGGATTTGACTTCCTTTTGAAATGCTGCCATATTGTCAGAGCAAAATAAGCATTTTGTGCATTTACATTGTACCTGAAACCGCACCAAAATCAGCATAAATGTTTTAAGTAAGAATAGATTAGCTGTGATCTGACTGAGCTGAAAATCCATATATTCAAATAGCCATGATTTTTATCTATTCAGATTCCCTGTTGAAATCGGAATTACCACCTGGTGGATGAAGGATCCATGCATTAAAATATTGAGTGAGTGTGTCTATGTCTCATTTGCATGTATGTATGTATGCTCTGCAGAGTCCTGTGGTCTTTTATGCTACGTAAGTGGGCAGTGCTATAGAGGATTAAAATATTGATACAGTGGTACCTCAGGTTAAGTACTTAATTCGTTCCGGAGGTCCGTTTTTAACCTGAAACTGCTCTTAACCTGAAGCACCACTTTAGCTAATGGGGCCTCCAGCTGCTGCTGCGCCACCAGAGCACGATTTCTGTTCTCATCCTGAAGCAAAGTTCTTAACCCGAGGTACTATTTCTGGGTTAGCGGAGTCTGTAACCTGAAGCGTATGTAACCTGAGGTACCACTGTAATAGACATTTTCTTATTGTGAGGTTTAATGTCTAAGAGAATAAAATATGCTTTCTGCATTTCCATTTTACCCTGAACAGTATTCTCTAAATTAAATATCTGCAGCTGCCAGATATAGGTTTTTTAAAAAATCATCATAGTAATTTACTGTGGTTACCTAAGCCAACAGCAAACAGACCCAAACACTATGCCACTTGTGGTATGGGCATGCCCACAATGTCTTCCTGCACTCTCACATTCCTCCCACCACCAGCCAATGAGTCATTCCTCCCCCTGTGAATCCAAACCACCACAAGGAGAGACCACCTGTGGTGACCATGACCATGACCATCCATTGATTCATTCATGTCTCCCACTACAGTCTATCCCCCAAGATATTTGTGCTCTTTTCTGATTCATACATACAAAGCAGGATACCACAAAAGTCTCTCACTACATCTATTTCAGGAGGATAATTTAAGACAAATAACAGTATATGTGATACTTTCGCTGTTTCTGGAGCTTACATTCACACGTCTAGCCTTTTTAAAGCCATAAATTAGCAGAAACAGTACCTCCTAACCACAAATGTATTGTCATCTGTCCAAAAATGCAGTGTCTGTGGACCCATGACTAGCGGTTGGACCCATTTCTGACTTTCCTTTTATAACAGCATGCACATTAAGCCTTCTAAAAAGCATGAGAGTTAGCGTGTCGCTTTCAGCTACAAAAGATGCCAAGTAGAAATGCATATCACAGAGTGTCCGAAGCACAGCAGAGCAGGGCTTGAAGTGCTTGGGATATGCTACTGTCAGGCCACTGAGATGGGACAAAGAAAAGACTGTGCTCTGGGAAATGTGCAATAAAACAGAAAGTGTGTTGTTACTGCAGCTTTCCAAGAGGACTAGATTTGGTCTTCAAAGCAGATCAGTTATTTGTTTGCTAGTTTAAATAGTATTGCACTGCCTTTCTAGAAAATACCAAGGCAGTATATATACCATCCAACTATTTCAGACTCAAAACTGGGATGCGCATCTTCCGGGACGCGCACCCGGGGAAGTCACATGACCCACTCCTCACTCTCACTCCGATAAAGCACTTTTTTCAGGGCAATATCTTGTGTGGCGCTGGGGAAAGTACAGTATTACCTAGGGTTACAGACACTTCAGGTTACAGACTCAGCTAACCCAGAAATAGTACCTTGGGTTAGGAACTTTGCTTCAGGATGAGAACAGAAATCGTGTTCTGGCGGCGCAGTGGCAGCGGGAGGCCCCATTAGCTAAAGTGGTGCTTCAGGTTAAGAACAGTTTCAGCTTAAGAATGGACCTCCAGAACAAATTAAGTACTTAACCCGAGGTACCACTGTTTTTTGGTGGGAGAATGGGTGGGCCTTTGGGGCCATTGTCCTGACCTGGAGGGCTTTTCCTATGCCCTTAAGTTTGTCATGGCCTTTAGCTAGAACAATAATATTATGAACTTGAAATTTAGAGGCAATGCTTTCAAACATATTACTTTAACTTAAATAGCACACGGCACTAAAATTAATTTGCCCATTATTATCTGGGGCATGCAATTATACATGTCATTATTAATACTGACACGGCACCCAAAAGTACTATGTATCAACATGATCGTTATCTCACATACCCCTCGTTGTGTTCAGCTTCCAATTACTGGCAGTGATCACCGAAGACAACAAATGTTATCATTTGCCCCAAACCTGCCACACTCAGGCAGGTTTCACTCTCCTTTATGTAGGGCTTGTGGATTTATTTATTTACTTATTCCAGTTACTTATTAGTCACTTTTCAAGACCAATCCCTCACAAAGCAATCTATAGACAGAAATGAAAACAACAGAAGCACAGGCAGAGTATGAAGAACTGGGTGGATGCGGACAAATAGACCCTTGGGAGCTACTGAGCTAGATTGCCAAAATTCTCTTATTGTAAATAGTAAGATACATTTTTATGGCCTTCTAGAATGCCAGAACTGAAGGAGCCAAGTGAATGTCAACTACAAGAGAATTCCACAGGTGTAGGATCACCACAGAGAAGGCTGTATCTCAGGGAGTTGCCAGCCTAACTGATGTCACCCTGTGTGCACACAAACAGAACCTAAGATGGTGGGCAGAGTCATGCAGGTGCAACCAATGTGGCCCTGAACTGTTTTGGGCCTTAAGCATTGATGCCAGCAATTCTGACCATGAGAGCCAACCTAGATTTCTAGCTTGGCAGTTCCATGATTGGAGCTGCCAAGTTTTGTTTTTATTTTTCTAATAGCAGTCAGAGAGGCGTGGGGATTTGGAGTGGTGCACTGGCATAGGGGAGGGGAGAACTGTTTGTTTTCCATGCTGGTTCCCTCAATATTCAGTGTGAAAGCAGAAACGAAGTATTAATAATTACATTTATTAGTTACTTTATCTTGCTCAGGACAACCCAAAGCACCTTACAACCTCTACTGACCTACTAAGTGAATCCATTTTTTGCTATAAAACTACTTGGAGTATTATATTTTGTAGGAAAGTGGTGTATATATTTTCAAATAAAACTAACAAAACAAGCAAATTAGAAAGGAAGCTCCTAAATGTAAAACTGATCACTCTCCCACTTTCAAATCTGATCTTCCATTGTTGCCTTTGTCTTTTGTCAATTTCTGGATCTGAAGGTCAGTTTCTCTTCAGGCTAGGTTGCTAAAACAATTTTACTGGTAGTTGAAAAATCTGAGCTTGATAGATCAAAGTAAACTTATCCAGACAGCTTTTCTGTAACCTAGTTTCAATAAGCCTTACAAAACCTGAACTGCTTGTTTTCAGTGTAAGGTTTTGTTCTCTAAACATGAGATGGTTGTTAGCTCAGGTATTTCAAGTAGGTCTTGCAAGGCCTTTTAAGAACAAGATGAATGGGGGATGCCATAATCAAAATTAGTTTTGAATCAGAACATTAGGCTGAAATTCACTAACGACACCGAATCCTTGAGTTTGTGATTAGAAATATGATTGGAATGAATGCAAATAGTAAACTATATATTGGTTTTACTTTTTTATATAATGAGCCAGAGAGCAGTGATTGGGAGTAGGCTAGATACTATTTTGTGCATAAATCTGCATTCATTATATAAAAAATGCTATACAGAGCTACACAGGAGCCCGTACTAGGAAAGACAGTGAACTTATTTCTTTATCTAGTGGCTCTACCTGTCCCAACTGCTTTGTCCACTGTCCCACAAGCTCCAGTGGTTACCGGGTGTCACTGCACATTACCATCCAGAGGGGGGCCACTAAGCTCAGAATTATCTATCTGCACCACTGGTTTCAATAGAGAGGCATGCATGCACCACTACTAGCCCTCCTCTGGAATGGGTAGATCTAGTCAAGCCTTTTTCCAGCCTTGCAGTGCTGACTGAGGCTGATGGGAGTCATAATCCAAACCATCTGTTGAGCACCAGGCTACCTAAAGCTAGTCTCCAGCCTCTGTGAGCAAAGAGCATCTAAAGCCCTAGACTGAGGTTGGCTGTGACTCTTGGAGCACTAATAACCCTGGGAGATGACTTTTAGGACCTGGCTAACAATTATTTACATATTTATGGAATAAGAAGCTGCATGGGACAGATTTTTATGTGAAACACTGTAGCTTAGGTAGATGGCCCCCAGACTGGAGCTTTGACATTTATGGGGCACACTTGATTATTCATATGCTGAGCCCTATGCTGTGTCCGAAACCAAATTTCAATAGACTGTATAATCCCAGGGAAGCTCTTGGAATGTTTTCATAGTTTGATTTTCCAGGACATCTCAAAGAGTGTGAGTTGTGAAGTCTAGCCACTTGTGGCAGATGAATAATACCAAGCTGATCTTTAGTGGAGTGTGATAAGACAAAAAGTACCCTGAGGGATCTTGGTAGAGTTGCATTTTCATATTTCAGCTGCCTGGGTTGTGATTTTGAAGATTTGTATGGTTATATACTTGTGAGCGTTCTGGAGAAAGGTTCAGTAACTCGGTTGTTTATCTGCATCAGTTATAACAGTTTTATTGGGGTGCTGACAAAAGCATTCTCCCCACATCTGATTCCCATAAGACAGCATTACCCAGCAGCTAAATTTGATATAATGATATGCATTAAAAACAATACCTCATGTTAGCAGGCAGATGTATATAAAGCTTCTGCATGGTTATTTGTTGGTGCCTTAAAAGCATTTGCTCATTGATAAACCTGGGGCAAAAGTGTGACTTCAGTGTCCTGCCTAGTTACCTGCCCCCCCATTTTTGTATAATTATTAATAGCTAATTATACAAAAATGCTTGATTTGCATCATTTGTAATTTGGAGTGCAGAGCCCAGAGCTGGACATCTGGATAAAGTGCTATTTACATGGAATTTTACAGGCACTGAAAACTATAAAGGGGGGTTCAATGAATTTGGAAAAGATTTGGACAACTAAATTTGGATACTCAGGTTCCCATTATACTCACTAAAAAGCTGTTATACGAATACAATAGAATCTAAATTAGAAATCCTGTGGAGAGAGTTTCAAAGGAGTTCCTTGATTCAAATGTTCTAAAAAAAAAAACCACCACCCTACTGTGTAATGTGCAAAATAAGCATATGTTTTAAGTTCACATTTCAGTGTATGTCTGGCACTTAAAACCATGGGCAATTATATCTAAATATGAAGTGGGAGAACCTGAAGATAGGAAACTACTTGTTTAAATCCATGCATGCCCACAGTCTCATAGTTCAAAAGTGGTTGAATGTTGGCACTACTGTTAGGAATATAATCAAGGCTAAAAAACTTTGTCTACACCAAATATATACTAAACAATTGCTGTAATGTCTGGAACACAATACGTGCAGTCTCCTTTTTCTCTCCAAAACGTTTAACGAAGACCGGGCCAGATTTAGTGATACAGTTCTACGTGTATGTAAGTTTAAGAAAAATTGTTGAGTGTATTATGTCATTAGGTAATTGGTCCTAGCAGTGACAGAAAACAGTTTGCTTAAAAAAAGAAAAAGAAATGAAGCATAATTAACCCCTCCCTGTGATAATAGAAGACTAACCTCACCAAAATAAGACCAACAAGCAAGATCAAGAGGCCAATGTACACATGGCCATTTACACATTAGTAGCTTAAAACCCAGTGAAGTCATTTCCCCTGCTGTGTTTCAAGCCACATTTTTATGTTGCTGTACACACCAGAGAAGGTTTGGGAAGTCATCACATGATGCGTATTACAGTCATACCTCATGTTACGTTTGTTTCATGTTACGTTTTTTTCAGGTTGAGTCCCACAGTGACCCGGAAGTACTGGAAAGGGTTGCTTCCGGGTTTCGCTGCTCGCACATGCACAGACACACAAAATGCTGTCACACGCATGCGCAGGTTGCGTTCTTTTCATGTTGCGAATGGGCCTCCGGAACGGATCCTGTTCGCAACCAGAGGTACCACTGTACCTGATTTTTCTCACCACGCCTGCAACTCCCCATAACTCCTGTTCAGTAAAAGGTATCTTCTGCACATCTGCTGGCATCTGTGCCTTCACAACAGCTGTCTCAAATGTACACACCTCAGAAGAGCCACAGCTTCCATTTTCAAATTGGATGGAAGCCCATTTGAGGGAAATTGCACCAAACACCAGTATTTCTCAAGAAACAACAGGATACATACATGGATTGTAGCTAATGTCGTGTGTAATTGGCTTAAAAAACCGACAGTGGGGGCATACTGGAGCTGGAGTAGACAGTAATGCGTACACAGCCTATGTCAGTGGCTGTGTCAATTCAAGGTACTTCCCTGGCAATTAAGGTATTCTAGCAAGGCTTATTCGCCATTCCTTCTCGGGTGACCAGGTATGCATTGCTTTAAAAAAGGGCAAAAGGGAGCACCAATTTGCATAATATTTGTATAGAATGCGTATGTATAAATGCAAATTTAAAACAACTATATATTCATATACCTCACTTTAAAGGAAAAAAGCCCAGTTGACTTGTGTACCTGCTCAGTCTGCTGCTGCTAACTGTAGAGAGGAGATGGCTGCTTTCCCTTTTTTATGGTTCCTTCTCTTTAATCCAGATTCGGAATCGACAGTCCCCAAAGAGAGGGCGCCTCAAATAGGCCTGTCCTTGGTAAAGTAGGACCCCTGGCCACTCTGATTCCTTCCTTCTCTGGAGAGCAGAGAAGGGGGGCTGTTTTGGCTTTGGATTGCCCTTCTGGAAGAAGTAGAACAATGTTCTCCCTTGCTGAGGGGTTGTTGGTTTTTTCATTTCCAGAAAGTAAGGTCTTTTTGTTCTAGTTAGGATTTGGAAGTGAAATTAATTATGTGGTTTTAATTTCAGCCATTTTATACTGATTTTTTCAGTTTAGTTTTGATTAGCTATGTTTTGGTAAGCTGCCTCAAGCAAACTAAAACACTCCCAATGTTGTAACTTTTCCTCATAGGGGAGTTGCCCAAAAACTTTGATCATTTTGGCTGCCCCTTTCTGCACACTGCATTCCAAGTGCAGTCGCACCATGGATATGCATAGAGGCATTATTCTATCAGCTGTTTCTCTCCATGCATACATGCCAAAAAGCAGCAGCTATCAGGTCTTGTACAATAACCTTCAACTGATAAAAGGCTCTGATCCTGACTGAGTGGTTCCTTGTGCTGGCCCTTCCTGTATGGTTCCTATGGGGCTTAGCTGGACTAAAACTTGCAAATTCCCTTAGTCGGAACCATAATTATATAAAGCAATATAGTAATTGCTCATATAGAGCTAAATGTGTATGTAATTTGTTCAACATAGACAATGTGAAACTCAAATCCAAAGGGCAAGGTTAGACCTTTCTGGCTTACAAACTTTGTGGTTGGCCCAGTCCTCTAATCCACAAAAGTGCTAGAGACCTCAGAGTTGCTTCTTTGCAAATAGCTTTAGTCCCAAAGTAACAAGACCTCATCAAACAGCAGAATTATCATTTGCAGCTTGAAGGGTGCTACTTTATGGGCCTCCAAACACATCTGTGAGAAAAAGATGTGGACTGATTTCCCATCCCCCTTGGTAATTAACCATGCCTATGCATAATTTAGTTTTAAGTTTTAAAACTTAGTTTTAAGGGATGCGGGTGGCGCTGTGGGTTAAACCACAGAGCCTAGGACTTGCCGATCAGAAGGTCGGCGGTTCGAATCCCCGTGACGGGGTGAGCTCCCATTGCTCGGTCCTTGCTCCTGCCAACCTAGCAGTTTGAAAGCACGTCAAAGTGCAAGTAGATAAATAGGTACCGCTTCGACGGGAAGGTAAACGGCATTTCCGTGCGCTGCTCTGGTTCTCCAGAAGCGGCTTAGTCATGCTGGCCACATGACCCAGAAGCTGTATACCGGCTCCCTCGGCCAGTAAAGCGAGATGAGCACCACAACCCCAGAGTCGGTCACAACTGGAACTAATGGTCAGGGGTCCTTTTATCCTTTACCTTTACCTATGTATAATTTGTTTACTTCATATAAGGTGATAAGAGCCCATAAATATTATTCAACTCTCCAGTAGAACAGGTTTTCTAGCCTTCTAGCTCTATGCTGAGTGACTTGGTCCTAACTAGGCTATATCAAGCCATTCAGCAGTGTTACATGTACCTTCAGCAGTCTATTCAAGAGCTTTCTCATTCAGTTCAGTGGAGATTCATCCCCTTCCAGACACAGAATGTCCTCTTCCATTTAAGGGAATGAGGAAGCTCTCCCATACGGGAGTCCTATGTGTGACTTGGGGTATCTATGCTATGCAGCTTTGAAGCAGTGGCTATGTCTGCAATCCAGACCTATCAATAGCACTTCTCTCAAGAGACAAGAACACACACACACCTGGGGGTTTTCTTTCCATTTTCACTTCAGAGGCTTCGTTTGCCAAGCCACAAACCACTGTTTAAATTTCTCTGGCTTGGCAGTTCAGAAAGGGGAATGGTTGAAGCAAAAAAGGGGAGAGCCCCACCATGTCTGTCCATGTCTGTGCAGCTGATGCCAGGTCTATTTAAGCTATCAACACAAATGCAAACGCAACACACTGGCTAATAACTGGTAGTGGATATATAATTAATTACAATGTCATTCAAAATATACTAATATGCCACTTCGAAATAATGTATATATCATACAGTACATCTCACAAAATATACAAGTGACTGTAAGTTGTTGTATATATAAGAGTCAAATGAGGAGTCAAACAAGTCAATGAATGGCGAGGAACGCCAAGCTGTCTCTCAAAGGAAGATGTCCTGTAAAAGTCTCAAAGGAAGACGTCTATCAGAAATGTTAAAAGGAAGTCTCAAGAGGACAGTGTGTCCGGAATAGTTCACTGTTTCGGAATAAAGTCTTCATCGGCAAATAATTCTCAGTGAAAAATTTTCATACTACAGTCATACCTCAGGTTACAGCCGCTTTAGGTTGTGTTTTTTCGGGTTATGGACTGCCAAAACCCGGAAGTATCGGAACGGGTTACTTCTGGGTTTCGGCGGTCGCACATGTGCAGAAGTGCTAAATTGTGCTTTGTGCATGAGCAGAAGTGCCGAATCGCAACCCGCGCATGCGCAGGTTGCAAATGCTGCGGGTTGCGAACGTGCATCCCGCACGGATCACGTTCGCAACCCGAGCGTCCACTGTAGTGGGAATCTTGCTAGTGGATTCAGCAGCAGCTACACTATCCAGTGAGCACTGATCCACTGAGCAACTATTCTGTTGATTGTTACATTTTGCAACACTGTGGTTTGTGTTTCTCCACATGTCTATTTAAGCTGACTGGTGGGACTGCTGAAGCAGCCGCATACTCGGAGCTTGTGGAAAGTCTTAGGGAATGGGAGGTGTCTGGCACAGCTTCCTGCACAGAAGTGACCAGCATAAACTTGCAATTCAGAGCGGTCCTTTTCATTCCCCATCTTACTTGCACAGATGATGAGCCTATGAGAGCAACATCTAATCGTGTGTGTGCAGTCTCAGGAACTGGAACAGGGACAATCCCACAGATGCTAAAGTGCTGCATTTTGAATGGAAACCCCACTGCATGGTAACTGAAAAAGCCTCTCAGCTATTATATTCATTTACGCTGGGACTCTTGGGCCAAACTAGACGTTATCTGAATTGTGTGGTGGGAATTAATGTGTCTAGTTTGTTTGTTTTTAAATTAGCGACTGCTAATCCTTGGAATGATGATCCTCCTGGCCAAAACCAGGGTGTAAATGGAACATTAAGTGAACCTGGCCTCTCCAGGGTACATTTTCAAAATTTATTATGGGGGAAAGCACCTATACGGTAATTGAAATCTTGCAGCCAGTTCATTCTTGTCTAGCAGTAGGGAGAAACCCCACACTCGCTCTCCAGCCATTTTAAAGCTGCATGCATCACAAACAACCCACACGAGAATATACCAGAGTCAATACATGGAAACTGTAGACAGGAAGCAGAAAAAGCAGGTCTCTCATACATACAGTGCACACAATCCTAAATATAAAAGGCTATAAATGTGCTGGAGAGTAAATTAGTGAGTGAAACATTTCAAGAAAATGCTAAGGGGAACAATGGAAGAAAAGCAGACCAGCCCACAGGGAATTCTGTTTTACTCAGTCATAAAAAACACACACATATACACAACCTCTTCTGGTTTCCCCTGCCTGGAAAAGCTGCTCACAATGCTGGGAACAATGTGTTTTTTTGCTTTTTTTTAAAGTACTAAACAGCAGATTTCTGTTTAAAAAGATGTAAAAATGCAAAGAATTAAGTGACTGGACAGAACAGGAAAACTAAGCAAAAAAAGGTGCTTGCATTCAGTGGCCTTGTTTGTACTTCACTTTAACCCATAGTTAAATGAAGTGTGGTGTGTGAGTTAGGGTGGGGAGGGGAGGAGGGTTTCAGAGGCTTCAGAGATGCCAGGGGAAGACCTAAAGGGTATCATTTAAGGGGGAAAAACTCCTCAGATTTTTCATTTTCAAGTAACCTCCCACCCTTAAAGCTAGATTCTAGTCATACACCAGAGCATCTTAAAAAAACCCAACCTATCTCTGACAGAAATATTAAAAAAGAAACATGAAGAAACCTTCAATGGGGACTCATCTACATTAGTAAATAAAAAGTGTTTTAAATGCGTTATAACACTGCGATGGCGCTGTGGAGTTCCATCTTTCAGCAACATGATTTCCCATTATGAGGCTTACAACCTGTTTCCCTGAAACTTTTTTTTGATGTGTCTAGATCCAGCCTGGTTTGCTTTCTCAGAAGTTCTCTACTTTTCTGACTGCTGATCCTTGTGAAACACAAGTACAGTAGCACCATCAACACAAAATAGAGATGTATTAGCATATGCAGTGGGCATGAAAAGTGACTGGTCAGCGGGTGGAAAAGAGGGAGAATGGAATGGAGTGTCCTGGAAAAAGACATGGCTGCCCAGTTAGAACCCTGGAAGGAGCTCTCCATACTGCAACATTTTGCTGTAGCCCTCCTTATTCCTGACCACGAAATATTTTTCTAATCATTTCCAGGCAAGCTTCAACTAATTACACTGGTCAACAACAAATCTGTTGTCTGCGTTTTTTCAGTTGATTTAGGACGAATCTGATGCGCTGAATCCAAAAATCACATTGGTTTTGCTCAATCAGGTCAAGTTTTTGAGCTATGGCCACATGTCTTTTTTTATGTTTTTGTTCACATATATGCTTGTGTGGAGCATTTTAGAAAAAGTTGGTGGGGGTAAAATGCCATGTCGAATAATTGTTTTGATTGGAAATGATTATTTTAATGACAATAAGTATTCAGGTCTGATAGTTCTGGGTGATTATGTCGAAAAGGGATCAGTTTGAAGTCATAAAACCTCGAAATCTTCCATAAATTGGTGCGGCAAAGCATAAAGTTGGGGGATCAAAACTAAGTTAATGGGGCAGCCGCCCCACGAAGTATCCTGATCTTCAATCAGCACGTCGTCCTGTAGCTCATTGGGATGAAATTCCAGTGCCTATCTTCGGAGAACTTCCTGACATTAGTGACGAAGATGCCTCCAGTGTTGAAGAAGAAGAAGTGGTTCTTGAAGATGATGCTCCACATCCATTTTCCCAAAAGGAGTTGAATGATCTAGTTCACGACCTCAGCTTGTCAAAGGACTCTGCCGAACTGTTGGCATCCAGATTGAAGGAAAAAAACCTCCTCTCTGACAGTGCTTGCATCAGCTTCTTCCGCAACAGGCATCAAGAGTACCTCTGTTTTTTCTCGGAAGAGGTGGTCTTGGTGTACTGTGCAGATATTGCGCAGCTTCTGCTCAAGCTTGGAGTGCCACAGTACGAACCCAAAGATTGGAGACTGTTCATCGACAGCAGCATCCAATCACTGAAATGTGTTCTGCTACACAACGGCAACCAGTTTGCCTCTATACCCCTGGCTCACGCGAGTACACTGAAGGAGAACTATGAAGCGGTGAAGTATGTGCTGGAGAAAATTGGTTATGATCAGCATAAGTGGTTTATTTGTGTTGACCTGAAGATGGTGAACTTTTTGTTGGGACAACAGTCTGGCTTCACCAAGTACCCATGTTTTCTGTGCATGTGGGATAGTAGGGACCGTGCTCAGCATTACACAAAGAAAGACTGGCCTGTGCGGGAGGAAATGGTGCTTTGCAAAGAAAGGAACGTCATCAACGACCCTCTGGTGGACAGAGACAGAATACTCTTCCCACCGCTGCACATCAAGCTCGGCTTAATCAAGCAGTTCACCAAGGCTCTGGACAAGGATGGTGACTGCTTCACTTACTTGTGCCAGGCTCTTCCAGGATTGACCATGGAGAAGTTGAAAGCTGGCATCTTTGACAGTCCTCAGATCCGTCAGCTCAGAGATCCAGAGTTCGGAAAGTCAATGAACGAAGTGGAACTGGAAGCATGGAAGGCATTTGTTCTGGTAGTGAAGAACTTTCTTGGCAACAATAAGGCCAGAAACTACACAGAACTTGTCAACAACATGCTGACTGCTTTCAGAAACCTGGGCTGCAACATGAGCGTCAAGATTCACTACATATTTTCACATATGGACCAGTTTCCTGAGAACCTGAGTTCAATGAGTGACGAGCAGGGGGAGAGATTCCATCAGGACATGAAAGAGATGGAGACCAGGTATGAGGGTCGCTGGGACGCAGTCATGATGGCTGACTACTGTTGGACTCTAAAGAGAGACCTCCCTGCCGCTGAGCATTCCAGGAGTTCCAAGAAACGGAAGTTCAAGCCCTGAAGTTTGAAAAATGGTGACGCAACATGCAATTTATGTGTACTTACCTTTATCAATGCCCACCATCCAGTTTACAGTAAACCTGACCTGTTGGAGAGAAACGGATGCCATTTCCTGATTCAGCAGTGCAAAAATACCCTAAATCAGTTGTAGAAATCTAGACAACATTCAAAAAGTAAAAAATTGTTGCCCACTGTTATCACTCCTAACCTCTATGTTTCAATCAAGTGTGTACAAGCTGTATACATGGGAGTGCTCTCTGTGATATGTCCTGATTGTTTTCAATATATAGATTGCATGGAAAAAGTATAGAAGGTCAGCCGAGCATGCAAAATTGGAAAGCCAATGGCATCTAAATGAATTCAGACAAAAGTCATTTGTGTCTCATGCAGGCCCATTAAATACATAATGGAAAAGATCAGATGTGTACATATTTTAAATCCTAAGGGCAATCCTACTTTACATATACTGTATTATATAGATTAAAATAAATGAAATCAGTTTAGTGTTGCCTGTTATAGGGACTTGATGCCCACCTCAGGGATGACTGTGGGCAGAATTGTTGTCTTGCAGGGGGTTGGACTAGATGACCCTTGGGTCCCTTCCAACTCTACAATTCTATGATTTTATGTAAATGAGAATTTACAATAAATAAATAAAAATCTGGGCCCAATTTACATACCCATCTTTCATGGCTACTTTGTGCAAATGCAGCTTTAAATTAGCTCAGCGATTACAAGTTCAGAGAAAAATCAATTGTGTTTTTGCTCCAGCTGTACATGTCACAGCAAGAAACTATTAGTGAAACTAATTTTTAACACAGCGAGTATCTCAATATGACATTTATGCCCCAGCCAGCTCTGTAAAAGAAATGCAGGAGGTGGGGAGAGGGAAAGAAAAGCATTTATGTACCTGTGTTTGGTTTTATTCATTATGGGTATACTGTAACTCATTAGGGAGGACTTTTAGATAAAAGCATTAATCTGAAATCAAAGCCTGCCCAGTTATGCAAAGCACTCAAACTGTGGCCACATTACGGAGTCTAGAAGCTTCATGGTTGTGGCTGGAAGGGAAACTGAAAACTACTAAAAATGCAGCTTCCCCAAAATTATGTTGAAACAATCTATAGCCTTATTTAAAATTAACCAGCCTAACTTTTTAAGTTGTGGCCTAAGCAATTTATTCAATGTCATTTACTTGCCTAAAGAAGGAAACTGGAGGAAATGAGCTTTACTCTCTCATGGAAATAAATGGAATATACAGTAGTACCTCGGGTTAAGTACTTAATTCGTTCCGGAGGTCTATACTTAACCTGAAACTGTTCTTAACCTGAAGCACCACTTTAGCTAATGGGGGCTCCTGCTGTTGCCGCGCCGCCGGAGCACGATTTCTGTTCTCAACCTGAAGCAAAGTTCTTAACCTGAAGCACTATTTCTGGGTTAGCAGAGTCTGTAAACTGAAGCGTATGTAACCTGAAGTGTATGTAACCTGACGTACTACTGTATAGGTTCTTTAACTCAAGCCCAAATCTGTCTCTTCCACAGGTGATGAAGAGGCACTAAGAACCATTCCTATGTATAGTTTGTGTGTTGAAAATTAATCCTGTTTTGAAGACCCTGGACATTGCCGATGGAGTACTGTGGGTTGTGCATTCTCCACTAATTTGGCCAAGTGTGTGTGTGTAATTTGATGCTTGCACTGTTTTAAATGAGTTATAGTGTTAATGTGGAGCTATGCGCATGGCTGCAACAGCATTTATTCACATGGTCACTGGTTGTGCACCTATAATCTGACCTGGATAGGATCACCTCTTACATACAGTGGTACCTCAAGTTACATATGCTTCAGGTTACATACGCTTCAGGTTACAGACTCCGCTAACCCAGAAATAGTGCTTCAGGTTAAGAACTTTGCTTCAGGATGAGAACAGAAATCGTGCTCCAGTGGCGCGGTGGCGGCAGGAGGCCTCATTAACTAAAGTGGTGCTTCAGGTTAAGAACAGTTTCAGGTTAAGAACGGACCTCCGGAACAAATTAAGTACTTAACCCGAGGTACCACTGTATGTAGTTTTCCTGCTGATTCTTGATGGTACTGTGCTGATTTTGTGCAAAATGTTATTAAGATTTAAGCTTGTAACAAAAAAGTGTTTATGTTAGTCCTTTGTTTATGCTGACCCAAATAAAAGTATTTTAAATTTATGATGTTCCAGCCACAAAACATACTCTATTTTACTAGGCAACTCAAATGGGAAAGGGCTGCATTGCATGGTTGCATGAGCAGAGCTCTACTAATGCAATATTCCTCCACCTGATTCCAAGTGATTATACTGCAGCCCTGTTTAACACACACACACACAAAAATTCAGGAGCCCCATGTGACCTTTTGGAAAGGTTTTCTTCAAGGGGTGGTCGAGTGGGTTTCAGAGGAAAGCAGGGAAAGAGGTCTCAGTTGTGTAAGCTGCCTTCCACTTGCACAACCACTGGATACAACCCAAGGTTTCTAATGAAAAAGCAGTAAAATAATGTTTACTTGTAATCACAAGTTTCAGCTGTAACCAAAGATTCTTGGATTACAGAGGCCTCCCCAAATCACTGCTAAATATCATTAAAATCAAATTGTCTATAGCACTGTTTATGGGTTGATCCCAGAGAATTATAGAGGCCAAGCAATCTTTTAGTGGACTCCCATCAAAAGCAGGTGGCCCAGTAAACTAGTTCATCTTACCTTTGTCATTGTGCTTATTAAAACTAATTGGAGAGATAAATTGCCTCCTAGAAAGCCATTACCTCCTCGAAAGGACGTTAATTTGAAGCTGAAAGACTTTATTGAAGTTACATTAGACTCTATTCAGCTGCAATCCTAATACTTATGTTCCAATTATCTCCAAGTGATAATCAAATTTTAAAAATCTCATTGGACAGGATTGACATACAATTTTGAAATGGCTCTCTTATGCTTTTTATATTAGCACATTAATAACCTAGAGAGGAGGTTTTGCCATAACATTTTGCTGTTTAAGGATGTTTTCAAAAGTTAACAACACCGTTCATATGCATAGTCCAAAGGTTCAAGATGCAAAATGCATGTTATATTGAAGGTGTGTTGCATTAATCTTTAATACTTAGAAAGCACCTGTGGGGGAATCAGGGCTGCAGGCTGTTTGTCCTTTTCGTTGTTGTTTTAATTGCTATGTATTATATTTTTGATATTGTTTTGCTGTAAGCTGCTTAGCGAATATTTATTGACATGGCCACATACATCTCATAATACTATTAATAAGCAATAATAAAAAATAATAATAAAATAATCAATAGTAATAATAACAACTCCCTGGATTGGCTTGCCAGTCCATGAAGCGCAGAGTGCTTTTGCCTTGTGGGAACACACCGGTCCAGCAAATTTTGGCAAGCCAAAGGCCCACTGCTGTGGCAGGGGAAACGCGTCCTGTTTCACAGTTTGAGGCAAAATGGGAAGTACTGCTTTGCCCTGCTGCCATCACTGCTCCTACCACCATCTATCTGCTCCCGCTCCCGTTGCCTTCTCTGGCACCACTGCATGCCCTGCCCCATCCGCTACTGGCAGGGAAGCAGTATCGCCATTGTTGCCAGTTTGGGGCAAGATCTTCCCATGATCTTGCCCCAAATCAGCGCCGCCAGTGAAGAGGCAGGCGTACCCTGGGAGGCTTCTGCCACTAAAAACAAGCAAATGTAATTTAGAGCAGACAGTCCTAAGAAACTACTGAGCATCAGCAAATTAAGTAACAACGATGCTGCCACCTTTGTGGTTAAGAATCCAAAAACGTAAAGCCAAGCCTCAAATTCACTGCATAATCCATACAGCATGAGGAGCATTGTGAAATAGATGGCCCTCCCCCACCCTGAGTTTCTCATCAGTTTGTAGCAGCTATGAAAAGCCAGCATACTTGTGGGTGGCCTGCTGTGGCCTTCATTCGGTTTTATTCAATTATTCACTTGATTACACTTGAAAGAGCTATAAAAAGGGCATCTTAATTGCTCAGTGTTACTCACAAGCTTTTCAAAGCCAGCAAAGTGCGGCGCATGATCGCGATGTCCCTTTTGTGAATTCACAAATTTATCCCTACTGCAAGCCAATAAATAGATGGAATTACAAGTTTAGCACATATACAAACCCCCCCCCCCCCGAAAAAATACCAATTAGTTCTGGACAGGCATTTCTTGTTGGCTCCCCCAATCTGCAGTACTACATTGTGCAGTTCACCCACAGTTTGTCATGGAACCGGGTTTACATCTCAATGTTTTCAACTTTATCATCCTAAGAGATATTGAACAGGAAATGCAGGACAGAACTGGGTACTCAAAGGCTGTAGTAAGAAGACCTATCTTCTACTTGGTAGGAGAAACACAGAAAAAATATGGCAATCGTAAGTGATGTAGGTTCAAAGATATGCAGTTTCCTTTTTATTCAGGCTATGACACATGCGCCAATGGTCCCTGTTAATCAGAGTCACTCCTTATTTTCTGCGTCCCCCCAGAAACAAAGCACTGGATCTCTGGTTGATTCTCAGTAGATCACCAGGGAATCCTTTATCTCAATGGATGCTCCCATTAAGCACCCTCTCTCATATTTATTAGTATTATTTTTCTATCCAACCAGTGCTAACGTTACTGAAAGCATCTACAAATGAAATCTTAAGAGTAATGCTTTCCTCATTATTTTGGTTTTCTTCTGATTTTAAGATACATTTTGAGTCAGTGTGATACCTGTATATCCACTTATAAAGTCAGTTAGTATAAATCTTCCAGATACTAACAGAGATGCCAGAAACTTTAGATAGAAAGGAAAATGCAGCAGTCAAAATTTGGGTGAATAAATCAATTAGTAAAATTTGAAGAAGGGGTTGAAAATGTTTCACAGTTTCCATGTTAGTAAGACTAATTTTGGAGACAATCTATGGAGATATTTGCATTAAACCAGAAAAAGCCCCAAGTAGGATTGCTATTCCTGACTGAAATGTAAGTGGAAAATATATTAGCAGTGGTTTTATTATCTTTCTATGCACATCAGGCAAAAGCTTTAGGAACTTGTGCTAGAGGCTATTTTTGGAATCATTTGATACTGGAGTTACCTGCTTATGTTCCTGCAGGCTTTTAAAACAGTTGTTAAATGGCATAGCCATGGATTTAACCACAGAAAGCGGACCTACCATCACAAAATAGCTTTTTATAAATCTGATCAGCATTATAGGCTACTAAGGGAACACAGATGGAAGCCCACTTCTCAATCCAGAGAAAGTGTTGTGAGGAATTCCCATGGCATCCCAATACAAGATTATCACTTGTGATTCCCCTACTTCCGTTTTCTCTGCTAGGGCTAAAAGTTCAGGGCACAGTCCACTGAAATGCTCAAGCCTCTTTGAAATTAATGGCACAGTGCAAGAACTGGCGGATTGGCGGATTGTGTTTCTATATTTATTATGTTTTGATATTCTGCTGGAAGCCACCCAGAGAGGCTGTGGAAAGCTAGCCAGATGGGTGGGGTATAAATAATAAAATTATTGTTATTGGTCCTGGTTTGTGTCTTTTGCTCTTGTGCCCTAAGCCACAAGAAAGGCACCATTTGCCCAAGAGGAAAATGCCTTTCTGCATTATATTTATTCCAGTAACAGTGGACCAGTACTGGTTGATTCTGGGTCCACAGACAGGCTAAAGTAATGAGGAACGGCTTGGAATAGCTTTATGCTCAGCAACTTCTTATACAAACTTGAGCAACAACTTCACCTTTGAAACTAGACTAAGCCATGAGACTATAGGGCAAGTCCATTTCATTAATACTGAGGGGGTAGCTTTATAAACTCTAATTTATAAGCTCTATCGTTGTTGTTTAGTCGTTTAGTCGTGTCCGACTCTTCGTGACCCCATGGACCAGAGCACGCCAGGCACTTCTGTCTTCCACTGCCTCCCGCAGTTTGGTCAAACTCATGCTGGTAGCTTCGAAGACACTATCCAATCATCTCATCCTCTGTCGTCCCCTTCTCCTTGTGCCTTCCATCTTTCCCAACATCAGAGTCTTTTCCAGGGAGTCTTCTCTTCTCATGAGGTAGCCAAAGTACTGGAGCCTCAGCTTCACGATCTGTCATTCGAGTGAGCACTCAGGGCTGATTTCCTTAAGAATGGATAGGTTTGATCTTCTTGCAGTCCATGGGACTCTCAAGAGTCTCCTCCAGTACCATAATTCAAAAGCATCAATTCTTCGGCGATCAGCCTTCTTTATTGTCCAGCTCTCACTTTCATACATCACTACTGGGAAAACCATAGCTTTTACTATACGGACCTTTGTTGGCAAGCTGATGTCTTTACTTTTTAAGATGCTGTCTAGGTTTTTCATTGCTTTTCTCCCAAGAAGCAGGCGTCTCTTAATTTTGTGGCTGCTGTCGCCATCTGCAGTGATCATGAAGCCCAAGAAAGTAAAATCTCTCACTGCCTCCATTTCTTCCCCTTCTATTTGCCAGGAGGTGATGGGACCAGTTGCCATGATCTTCGTTTTTTTGATGTTGAGCTTCAGACCATATTTTGCGCTCTCCTCTTTCACCCTCAATAAAAGCTCTATCATTACATGGTAGCTATTATTGCTCTGGTGCAAGGTCTACTTTCAAGACTGGTGAAAAGTAGACCTTCGTACCAGTACGACTTCACCGTTACAAGGATAAATATAGTTGATGGAACCTTTTGCCAATGCTGGAAGTCAACAGCACTGGAGTAGCCAAAACTTATTATTTACCCTTAGTTATTTTTTGTTGACGATCTGAATTTTTGTTTTTAAAAAGGGAAATTGTAGAACTTCAGTATAAAATATTCACATTGAAACATCAATAGAGTTTACAACTATGATTCCTCATAAATATATTCAGCTGGGTTTGAATGTTTAGTTTGCAAATTTTATTTACGGGGGGAAAGGATTAGTCAGATGTGTCCAAGTGTTGATGATAAATTGTCTCTCTATTTTATTTCACATTTAATAAATCATTGGGTATCTTATTTCCAATGCAGAATAACAACAACAAAAACAGCCACACTTATTTTCCATGCACAGAAGTCTAAAATAGTTGAACTTTGAAACTTCGGCATATAAATAGGACAAACTGTGGAGCAAACACATTTCTAAGCTTGAAGAAACATTATGGTGGATAAAAATAAGGCCAAAAGCCAATCCAGTCATGCTTACTTGCATGTTCTAAGATTTTTTTTTATATGTTCTGCTCTTTTCTGATCTAATTGTCTAGGCTGGAAAATAAAAAGGAGATGGAAGGTGCCCAGAAAATGTTCACAGCTCATTGAGTAGCAAATTACTTATATATTCAATAAGCACAATGTGTGGAATTAAACTAATGAGCCCTATCAGCAGGCCTCTTGAAACTGAATTATACCATCAAAATTTGGGTCTCCCTTAAGAGCAATTGAAGTTGATGGAATTGCATCATATGCTTTGAAGGCTATCGCAAAATAATCTCTTTAACAATGGTCTTTTATTTCTTTCTGGGGGAAAATGTAGCTTTTCAGAGTCTTGCGGGCAACTGAAAAATTATAGAGAATATTTTATTAATTTGTTTGTTTATTTCAAACAAACAAGGGAATGACCGAGAAGCTCAACTCTCACAGAATGGATCCAATTATTTAAGAAAGGAGGAGGATGAACTTCAAACTCTGCCCCCTTTTACAGCATACATGTTAAAGAAGGGCAAAAAATGGTTGTGGACAATGATCAGGTCCTGGCACCTTTCCTGTGAGGTGCTTTAAGCAGTGTTATGGTTAGATAATTTTAGACCGTTGATTTAATGGTCTTTTGCATGGAGGATTTTTCTTTTTTAAAAAATGTTATGTTAAGGTATGCTATATGGTGCTTTTTAACCCAAAGGCCCTTACAGCAGTGAACAGCACATTGAGGGTGGATCTGTCTCAGTTTTGCTTGTCTCAGTTTCTATCTTTTCCAGTTTTAAATTGCGTTCTTCACATTTTGCAACAATTTGCAAGTTTTTTGTTTGTTAAAAAAATCCTCATGAAAATTCACCAGATTTTAGCATGATGTTTTTCTGAACACACACATTTTTATATGCAGTTTTGACTAATGTACACATTTCTGCAAGTAATTTACTCTAATATAATGCATGTTTGTATTTTACTTTCCTATTTATGTACAGCTTTCCCTAACATATGCATTTTTTGTGTGTAAAAACTGGTTGGAGAACTGCACTGTGAAATTCAGATGTGCAAATTTCAGAGGACAGCTGTGTTTCAGTTCACATATTGTTTCAAAAAGCGGAAAAAGATTTGCCTTTAAATGTGTACTAAATCAAATTCTTTTTCCATCCCTAAGCATATTAATGCAGAATAAAGGTGCAATAGGACAGAAAATAATAATCTTTGCTGCAACAATAAATGAAGAAATCTAAAATTAACCAATTTTTAAGGGTTAAGACAAACCTAATATTAAAGGAGAGCTCACAGTTTGTCCCTGTTTTCCATCTTCAGAACACATATACCTGTCATTTCAGTTGCAACAGTGAAGTGAATACTAGCTCAGTCTTGCCCTTCCCCCATTTCAAAGTGTTGCAAGAATAGTAATGGACATATGCATTCATTTGTTGCTCTCTCTTACTATATCTGTACATCTATATATGGTTTTTTTGCTAAGTGCAAAGCAGGTCTAGGACAGGAGGGGTAGGAAGGCTTCTTGATGACATTTTAGGGGCCCTGCCAGTCAATACCATGAACAACCAGCATCTACCTGAAACTTGCAGGATGGATTTTCACCCCTGGAAAAGAAATGCACATTTGAACCATGGGTGCTTCCAGAGCCTGGAATTGAAAGCCTAACATTTTTCCATCAGTGTTGTGACCCAAACAAAATGTATGTATATTTCTGTGGCTGATGTGCATGGCTATTCTAAGCACATCCAAGTTTTTGTTAGATTTCTTGGGTTCTTTCTAGAAGAATGTAGCTGAAACCCCAGTGTTTCCATCTTGCTGATCAAAATTTCCATGATTTCCAGTTCTGAAATACCACCCTCTCCCTTAGTCATATTTCAGTTCTGCCACTTACCCCCATATGTGCTCACTTAAATTTAACTCAAGGGTCTGCAAGTTGAAAATCATGCTTTGTTTCCACGTGTTTCTCCCCTTTTGGCATTCACTATAACATAGTCGCACGGCAAAGTCACATGCAGCCCCATATGTACTCTATTTTGCGAACTGCAAGGAATCTGTTTCAGCCAGTGAAAGAGTAAACTTATTCGAGCAAACTCATGAGGTGAGACAGATCATATAATATAATGATTAGTCATAGGAAAGTATGTGTTCCAGGACCAAACAAATGGCTATCACTTGCACAGATGGGTAGGGAGGAATAATAATCAAGATTTTTTGCTTTAAATGTCTATTAATTTACACTAGAGATGGGGGAGAAATTTGGGAGAGGGGAGGGAGTGGCCAGGGAAAGGTGGCACCTTACCATTTCATCTCAGGGTGTTGAACTGGGCTAGGCCGGGCCAGTGCACCAGAAGCTGTGCATTCAGTATTGTAGACCGAATTCTGTGGCACTTCTTCCTCGCTGCGATTAGACAAGATGACTCCTTGTTGAACTTCTATTGAACCTTTCTACTTCAACAGGCAATTTTAAGGACATTTTCTGTTTTTCTGTTTAATTTCAATTGATAAATCTACTGCAAGCTTTTAAAAAAAAAAATTATATACACCACTTAGAAACTTCACTAGGTAAGCAGTATATAAACAACTTAAACATATAAACAAAAGCCTGTAAAGCATAGCAATTATTTATAAATTTGCATCTATAGGTAACCCATACTGTAATCCTTATTAGGAGCAGGGAAGAGACATTGTAAAAGCCAACAGAGGGCCCATAATCTGACCCCTTCCCCTTTTCTCCGCAGCAGTGGAGCATGCTCACTAACCTTTTTCTTGTAGGAGAATTCCGGAAGCCAGCTTGGAGGAGAAGGCAGAGAGTTTGGAAGAGGCCTGGATGTTTTGCCTGCTTCAAGAGTTGCAGATTTATCCAGGTTCCTGCTCTACCATCAGGTGCCTATAAGGAACTGTAAGTGTTGCTCGGATTGGGACCTGCACTTGGAACTCTGAGGTCATTTCAATTGTTGGATCTACAAATTGCTTTGTTCTTCTTTGGTTCAGTAAAAAGGTAAAGGTAAAGGGCCCCTGGACAGTTATGTCTTGTCAAAGGCGACTATGGGGTTGCGTTGCTCATCTCGCTTTCAGGCCGAGGGAGCCGGCATTTGTCCACAGACAGCTTTCCGGGTCATGTGGCCAGCAGGATTAAACCACTTCTGGCACAACGGAACACCATGATGGAAGCCAGAGCGCATGGAAATGCCGTTTACCTTCCTGCCACAGTGGTACCTATTTATTTACTTGCACTGGTGTGCTTTTGAACTGCTAGGTTGGCAGGAGCTGGGGCAGAGCAATGGGAGCTCACCCCGTCATAGGGATTCAAACCACTGACCTTCCGATCTGCAAGCCCAAGAGGCTCAGTGGTTTAGACAGAGCGCTACCCATGTCCCTTCTGCTGAAGATATGATACAATCCTGCATGGTATACATTCAGTGAGCCATAATGGCATATTTACAGATATAAGTAAGTATATGTTTAGTTTAGGGACGCGGGTGGCGCTGTGCGTTAAACCACAGAGCCTAGGACTTGCCGATCAGAAGGTCGGCGGTTTGAATCCCCACGACGGGGTGAGCTTCCATTGCTCGGTCCCTGATCCTGCCAACCAGCAGTTTGAAAGCACGTCAAAGTGCAAGTAGATAAATAGGTACTGCTCCAGCAGGAAGGTAAACGGCGTTTCCGTGAGCTGCTCTGGTTCTCCAGAAGCGGCTTAGTCATGCTGGCCACATGACCCGGAAGCTGTACGCCGGCTCCCTCAGCCAATAAAGTGAGGTGAGCGCCGCAACCCCAGAGCTGGCCACGACTGGACCTAATGGTCAGGGGTCCCTTTACCTTTACCTTTATGTTTAGTTTATAAATTATTTATGGCTTGCATTTTATTCATTTGATAGGCTGGTGCAACCATGGGTTGGAGGTCCATTTTCCAGATGGGACAGAGTTTGGCTACCATTGGTGAATAGTGGTTACATAAAAAATTCATATAAATTAGCACATGCATTTCCCCCGTTGTTAATCTGTGGCCTCCTTTGGGTGTGAGAGATGCATTTCCCCTTTTTGGGTGGTCATTGTATGAAGTCCACTTGAAGTCCCTTACTTTTCATGGATCCAGCAAACTGTCTCCTTAGTTCTTATAGAGCAGGGTTTCCCAAACTTGGTTCTCCAGCTGTTTTTGGACTACAATTCCCATCATCCCTAACTAGAGAGATCAGTGGTCAGCGATGATGGGAATTGTAGTCCAAAAACAACTGGAGACCTACATTTGGGAAACCTTGTTATCAAATGAGCAGCAGAGAGGAAAGCAATATTATTCCCTAATATGTCATTTGTGATACATCAAGCCAGTGTTGGGAAAATCAAGACTATTTTTCTCGCCACTGCATCCCCCCATTCCACCCCTCACCCTCAACTGGCTTTTCTCACAAGGTAACATTGCTCTCTCTTCCCTAAACACGAACCAACGTCAGTAAGCAACAAATCTGGAAATCTCTCTAGGAGCCAAATCCCAGCTGGGACACTAAATCATTTCACAAGAATGTGTCCTACTGAGAGGTATTTGTATCCCAGTCTCATTACGCCATACAAAAGCGCGTTCCTTTTAAATAAAACAAGTTTTTTAGTCCACATGGCTAGGCGATCATAAAATTGCTACAAAAACAATTGCGATTGGCAGTCTCATAATGATCAGAGAAACATTCTGGGCAGGTCTGTCACTTAAAGAATTGCTTTAATGCTCAGGGAGAAAACAGATAATAGCACTTCGTGCAGTCATTGAAGCAGAAAGGAGAACATTAAACACACACACGTGTTTTGAGAAAAAGGCAAGACAGAATTTTCCCTCGGAAATATCAGCCACAGTGTGAAATAGTAAAAACAACAACAACAAAAGTATAGAGGAAGGAGATTTCTAAAATAATCATTCACACTATTGGAGAATGATGAAATCAATTGCCATGTTTGCCTATGTTTCCTGAGTGCCAGCCTCAAATCATAGCTTGCTTCAGCCATTTTGTCACTTCAGGGGAACAGTGAAGCATATTTGCTATTATTGGCTGGGAAAATTAAAAACAAATGCATAAAGAGAAAGAGAATTCCCTGGGTGCCAAGAACCAGGCTTGGTGCAAGTACTCTTTGGTAAGAGAACGCCAGCAGAGATTTAAAATCACAAAATATGAAGCACAGTAAAGCATAGGAATATAGCCTATTAGACCTTTAAAATATACCTTCCAAAGTTCTCCACTTCGCCCAGCATAGAAAAAGATCACATGTTTGATAAGTTAAAAATGGTTTACTTACACTTCTTCAAAGGTCAGATTCATGTGATTTTCCATAGAGAAGTAAAAAAAAAAACAGGCAGCAAAACTTAGGTTAGTTCCAAAGTGGTGAAAGTTCAAAAATTATTTGTATAGGAACATAAGGATGGCTTTGTAAAAAAATGGGGGGCATGCAGTGTGAGCTTGGAGCAACCACTAGCTTGCCTGGTATTCTACTAGTTCCTAAAACCAGACAAAAATTAATGGATTGGAAATGAATGGATTGGAATATTTTCCCTGCTGAAATAAAATTTCCTCGGCCCTTGTTTTCGGTTATGCAAACATTGACCTGCTATTTAGCACAGAAGTCTCAGATGGTGGAAGTTTATAATCCAAAAGGCTGCTCTCATCAGCTTTCTGCCTTTTCCACATTTGCATAGGGGAGGGGATAAATGGTTACAACACTTGGGGGCATGAGTTGCTTTGGCTATTCAATATTGGAAACCCAAATTTATTGGGGCAGCTTTGCACATGGAAGGAAGCATAAAACAGCAGGGTCATCCTGTCAACTCACAACCCTTCATTCTCCACATTCAATGTAACATTTGTTAACGTTGGGTGCAACAGAACTGCACTGTTAACTTGAGCAATAAATGTTCCTTTAACACAAACGCCTGTCTGCACGAACATACTGTTGTAGTTGCTTCTAAACCACCACCTTCTACATATGTTTTTGTGTAGTTGTATACACACAGGGTGCAATTAAGTACAATCTTACTTGCCAAACCCTCCCTCCTTCAAGCTTAGTGGCTTTTGTGAACTGTTGGCAGACACAACAGAAGTACAGGTATTTATGACCACCTTGTGGGATTTATTTAGCAGGTGAAAGACTGCCTGCCACCTGTTTCCATCCTAACACCCGTAAAACAAGAATATTTCTAATTTGCATGCAAGGTTGGAAATAACATTTAGGGTTATAGCCATGTTCTGAATAGACCCATTGAAATTAATGGTCCTATGTTAGTCAGGCGGCAGGGGGAGAGGAAATGGTGGAGGGCTAAACGTGTGTCATTCAGACTGTCCTAAGCCAAGCTCTGAACCAGTCGCACTCCCCTAAATCTGTCTCTGCCATGCCCTCCAAGATAGTCCTGTGGCCTCAAGTGTGGTAGAGGTGTTAGTGTAGTCTAAAAACAGACTTGAAATTATCCTTGAATAGTTTTGCCGCTAGCAAGTTTGATCCTAGCAACAAATTTTCTCCCCAGTGACAGACTTTTGTATGAGAAAACCTCTGAAAGAGTGTGCTGGTCACTCTGTCCGGATGGTTGAAGAGCAGAGAGGAAGAATGATTCTCTGTACTGTATATAGTTCTGTTTTATTTTCCTTAGGCCAGTAGTTATACAAGCTATAGTGTTAATTCTTCAATAAATACTTCAAAGCAGAACTGGAATGGGTGAGGTGTTTATTCCCACATGGGAAATCGCCAACAGATGAGCTGAACTGAGAAAGAAGATTCGGGAAGACTTTAGGCTGACTGAAAAAGGAACCCCAAATGATTGGCATAGTGCACTGAGAAGAGGTTGATTGATGTCTGTCACACCAGTGTTGAAGAAAAAGGTGACTTCTAGTCCAGGTGACTCTAGTCTGTGGAATTGAAAGGTGTGAAATGTCTGACTAGCCTTGAGAAGTGGAGTTAGTATGGAAAAGAGCAACAATTTTCTCTGTTGTGATGCCTGAATTACAGAAAAGTCTCTCAGGAGAGGTTCAGCTAGCCAGCCTCCTATTTGCCTATTTTTAAATTGGTTCTTAAGACCATTTTGTTCCTGTTGACATTTTCCACTTAGAGCTTGCAATTATGTATTTATAATCTGTTCGCTGAAAAGTCTTTTTTTATGCAGTTTTATTTCTGATGTTGGTCTGCTGTTTTATTGCAAATTATTGTACTTTAAATTTGTGATAATACATATAAATTATTCTTTACTTTGTGAGCAGCCTTTTCCCATACGCTTAGTCCTAGGAAGGCAAAATATATTTAGTTAGACTTGTGAGAAATTTAAAAAAGGCAGAACCCCTCCTTAAAAATAAAAAGGGGTTCAAGTTGGGGTGTGGAAATGTGTCTCTTTTTAGGGATGTTACAGTCACAGATCACTGGCCATGATGTTTCATAGTCACCTTATCCAGATGGAAAATCAGATTTAAGCAACAACCTTGAAGATTAGTATGAGTACGAGGGGGAGGGGGAAGGAGAGGAGAGAACAGCAATGATGGTGAGTCCTTGATGGAGAATGACTTCACCCATTTACCCTTCCCAAAAATTAATATTTGTAAGGAACCACAGTGAGGTCTTGTCCCACTGTGAGGTCTTGTTCTCATAATCACTCAACCTTCATGGAATGCTTATTAGGTTCTCAAAGACATTTGGGCTACATGGATCTTTGCCTGATCCTCAAAGCAACTCTTAGGTTATAATATTTTTGTTACAGGATTTGTATTATTGATTTATCAGTATCTGTAATTAAAGCATAGATCTGTAAAACATAATGTTTAATTGTTTTCTAAAAAAATAATTGCACTTCTTTCCCTATGTTTTTATCTGGTTCCATTTTAGGTGTAAGGGGCATTGAGTCCCTGTCAGGGAAAAGTTGGGATATAAGTAAGTAAATAAAAAATAATTGATCATAATTGCAAAGTAAAATTCATATTAATGGCCCTACGGCGTGGTCTGAAAGGACCTGATGCAGTCATGTTTGGGGTCTGGTCAAGACTTGGATGAGAAACTGCCTGGGAACCAGACAGTATCTATGAGGGAAGAAAAGTGGGATTTAAATGCACCAAATAAATTAATGCAGAGTAATTAATGATTTTTGTTTGTATTCTTTTTTAAAAGATGTCTAGAAGCCTCTCTGAAAATTCATCAGCATTTTCATGGAGAGTTTCACCTAATAAATACATTTTTGTATGCAATGTTGTCTATTGCACATACATCATAAAGACACCACAGTCTCCGCTGTGCCTCATTTCCAAAGGAAATATAAACCCTTGGTAAGTGCCTAAACCCCTGGAAACTCGCACCACTCGGAGATTAGGGTGGCGTGTAAGAATATGCTATAAAATGCTAGAAATCAAAGTGAGAGGCGTGGCTGATTTACCCATCACTGGCTGTCACTTGGCATCCAAAGAAAAACACTCACAGCTATTCCAGGTTATGGAAGATTCTAAAGGACACATTGCTAATTCTAGAAAAGCATGCTGCCCAAAATTGTCCTGATAGTTGCCTCCCAACCCACCCACCTTTTTCCTTTTTAAAGTTTTGAACATCTGCTCTAACCATCTTAGCTTCAAGGAGGATTATGTGACCTTTTGTCAATGGACGTTAAAAATAACAGCACCAAGCTGATAGATTTTGCACGGGCTTTGGGTGATGACTTTTTCCTACCAGCAAATACGAAAAGAAGTCAATAATGGGCGGTTAAAACAAAACAAACAACATTTACCCATTCTACCCTGTAGAATAAAACTGGGGAACAATAATTCAAATAATTTTTAAAGAATATTTAAGTATCACATACCAACTTGCTTCCTTTAACAGGCAAGGGCCTAAGAACTGTCCTGTCTCATTACAGGGGGTGGGGATTTATGACAGGACTGTTCATCTATTGCACTTAGATTGTTAAATACCTCCCCCAAAGAGATCCTTCACTGATTTTTCAGCATGCAACCAGAACCAGACTTTTCTTCAAAAAAAATTCTGCTGTCTTAGAGCAGCTGCTTAAGGAATTTATTTTCAACAGCTGTTGAAATTTTGCTAATGTTAAAATTTCATTTCATTTTTTTTATTTTATAGTTTTAAATGCGCTTTAAAGCTCCTTAAGCAGTTTACAGAAAAGCAGGGTATAGCTAAGAGTAAACATGGAAATCATGCTTAAGTAAATGAGCCAGTGATAAAAGACTGGTCTAGTACCAGGGGTGCCAACCTGAGTAAAACATAGGACAACAGTGGCGAACCTAGGTCACGCGGAGCCCTCACTGGTGGCATGTGCGCCATCGGCCCATCCGACTGTTGTTTTGTTGTTTTTTCCATTTGTTCTCCCAATCCCCCCCATGCTACTGTGTGCATCCACTGCTTAAACCTGGAACTTTTTTCCCCCTTGCTGGTAGCTGGCGATTGTTTTCAGCGATTGGTCTGTTTTTCAATTGGCTGCGGCAGTGGCTGTTTCTGATTGGGCGTAACAGCGTTCATTATTTGACCCCTCATGATTTTTTCCCCTGCACTTTTTCCGATGCTGCGTGGTAGTTCCCAGCTGCCCCCTCCAAGCCAGGCCTTGCCCATTCCCTTCTGCCTCCCCCCCTGCTCCAATCCTCCACAGGCCCCTTGCCTCCTGTGGGCCTGACCTGTCAAAGCCAAGCCTATTCACAGGGTTGTTGTGAGGATAAAACTGGAAGGGGAGATCAACCTTGCCACTCTGATCTCACTGGAGGAAGAATGGTAGAGAAATGGAGTAAATAAGCATGTGAAGCACATGCAGCTAAGCTATGGATTTCAGCAGCTCTCCAGACAGAGTTTCAGAACTGAATAGCATCCAATGCACTCATTTTATTTCTAGCAGATGTCATTATTCCTTGTCAGAGAGCACAGTCTCTTTGTTACAGCGTATGAACCTAGTTTCCTACAGTTATGTAAGAACAAAGGATAGCAGCCAGAGACAGGCTTTTTCTCTGGAAGAAAGAATTGACTGAAATTGAAGATTTCGAGAGATCACTGTGGTAATTTAACAATGTTCATCAACCTTGGGTTCCCAAATGTCGTTGGGATAATGGGAGTTGTAGTGCAATAACATCTAAGGACCCAAGGTTGAAGAACATTGATTGTGAGTACATTTTCGTTATCATTTTAAACGAAAGTAAACAAAACATCCAGAGCTGAGTGTTAAGAAGAGGAAGAGCAGTAAGGGGAAGTTACCGATTCAACAGTTGAACTGAATAGACTTAATCAAAACCATATTATCATGTCTGTATTTTGGCAGAAATATAGTTGAAGAAACAACACAGAGCTACGGCAGGTGTATAGCAAATGATCATTATTGACACACCCACTGTTACTTTGGGATTTATGATTTAATAGCAATAAAGAAAGACAAAAAAGCAAAAAATTAAGTTGTAATCAACTCTTCCCTTATGGCTACAGAGTATGTGGATTACACAAAATGTGGTGCCATGGTTGGATTAACTTGAGAGGCCATTCTATCTGACCTAGGCTTTGACAGTGTCATATATCAATATGGCAAAAAATAACGGCTTAATAAACACATTTTCCAGTTTAGTCTCTCTTTAGATCAATAATCCCTGTCAAAACATCTTTATTTATACCTCAGTTATTTCTGTGCTCTAGTTGCATAACAAAAAGATGTCAGAACTTTTGGTTTGTATTTAGAGATTCTCTTGGTCAGTCAGATTCAAAAGGTTTTCTAAAAGGAAAAGGAAGCTTAACATTGTTAGATCAAAATGCACAATGCAGTTTTTTAAAATAAATCTCATTATTGTCAAATGCCAGTTTATGGGGGAAGGGGGAGAGCAGTCTTCCAGCTGCTATCACTGCTTCTGCCAGAAGGCTACCATAAAGCTAAATCAAATGGCAATAAATTACCATTAAGCACAAAGTTTAGGAACGCAGTTAGCACAATTTAAATTATTTCAAGCAAGGAAATGTCTTTTGATGGTCACAAAGAAGCAGACGACTCTAAACTAAACTCCATAAGCTTAGTAAGCTAAGACTCTATACTTAGCTTTTGTATTTATGAATTTTACAAAGGTCAATGAAATGCAGACCATGACACGGAGAAAATAATGCAAAACATAATATAACAACAGTAAAATGCACACCAGAACCTTAAAAAAATCAGGGTCAAACCAGACAGTATTTTTAAAATGAAATGCAGCCCTTGGAGACTCCCAGTTTAAGTGGAAGAATGGTGTGAGAAAGGGGATACTTAACCCTTCCTTCCTGCTATTTTCTCTGCCAAAAATAACCACCTCAAGGGAATGGGAAAGAATATATAAAAATACAGAATAATTTTATAGGGTAATTCTTCTATATGGTATACAACAAAAGGCTTGGATAGTCTGCTTATTTTATCTTAGCAAATCTTCATTCTCTAGTTCCATTTGCGAATCTGCTTCCAAATGAGACAGCTCCGCTGATTTGGTGTCCTGAACCCCTGGCCTACCTGGCAGCAAGTCGGTATGTCAAGTCCAAAGTCCAGGGGTCAAGCCACACGAGCAAAGTCCAAAGGTCAAGGAAACACAATCCAGGGTCAATCCAGGTAGCTAGGTCTGAAGTCCTGCAGTCAGGATACCGTCCAGAGTCAAACCCAAAGCACAGTCCCATAGAGATCCAGGAGCATCCAAACCAAGTTCCATCGACAGTAAGCAAACACAGCCCCTCAGTTCTGCTTCCCTTTTGTACTTTGCTGATTGCAGCATCTGGGCTTGATGAGGCAGGTGACCCTCACCTGCTCCAAGCCTACTCCAGCTGAGCAATCACACCCCGTCCTCCCAGAGCTAGTGAGCCCCACCTGGCCAACTAGGGAGCTGGGCTGTGGGCCCTTGCCTGTCTCAGCCTCCTAGAGTGCCACTCCTGCTGCTCTCTACACCTCAGAGCCCAGCCTTGCCGACCCCCGACCTAGTATGATACAGAGCGGGTCTCTTCTTCCCCCCAATGGCCATTGATTCCCACTTCAACTATTGGGTAAGATTGATTTGATTCTTCCCCACTTGTTTATGATGTAGATCTGCACTCACCCCTTCTTTCCTGACTCAGGGGGCGGGCACCATTTCACTTCAGGTGCCAAAATGTCTCCATCTTTCATTCCAGTCAGATGTGAATTAGGGTCACACAGGAGAGCACCTGTTGATTAACTTTGGTCAGGCCGGCTCATATTAGAGAAGGTATCATGGTCCCAAATTGTGCAGAGCTTTAACAGTCGTAACAATTTCAATGTTTCTATTTTGTTGTTTACTTGTATGTTTTCATTAATCCTCTAGGAGTAACAGGTAGATGTGGTTTTGCAACCCATCAGTATTGTTCCAGCTTAATGTCATATCCCTGGCTGGAGAACCAGGGTGCAAAATATCAGAAATGAGGCTTGTGGCATTAAGCTAGCAGGACAGAAACCTAGACCTCTCAACACTTTCATTAAATTCTTGGAAAGATTTCTGAAGTTTGTTAAAACCTGCACCACAAAAGGTGCATTTCAAAATTTTTAAATAAATACTGATACCAAATATATATGCTGGGCAGCACTTTTGTAAATAAATTGCTTGACAAGACAAGACAAGTACAGTATACATCATCATCATTATTATTTTTTTACGGACAAATCCACAACCTGACTAACCCAAAGGCTTTTCATTTAAAACGATCTGTTGAAGCCAATGGGACTGAATTGGCTGAAATCCAAATGCTTCAGGTGAACTGGGTTGTGAATTGGGCTACCCATCAATCAAACAACTATACACAGCCAGTATGAAATAAATCACTTTGTTCACTTTTGCAGAGGCTAAATCAGAAACCCACAAAATCCACTGATACTACTTTTTAAAACACTTCTGTTTTTAATTAACTTAGATGACATGGGTGTGGTGACTATTGGAATTATTGGTCAGTACAGCCAAGCTCTGATTCTTAGTAGAACTGCTGCTTAGCATTCAAATATTCTAAGAAATACCCCCTTTTGTAGTGAAATCAGCATAAAATATATAGTGAGATGCTATTGTCCATTTTGTTCGTAAAAGAAAATCATTGCATTAAAGATAGTGGAAGCTTTAGTGCTTGATTTAGAGAACAAACTAGATTCACCTTGAGAAATAATTTTAAATAGGACAAATGTGCAAAGATCTTAACAGATCTATTGAACCAGATACTGGGATATTGAACCTAACATTATGACATATTAGGTTAGATTACTGTAATGTGTTGTACATGGGGCTGCCTTTGGAAACTACAGCTATTCAGTAGCCAGCTTTAGGGCTGGCCCAAGATATTGGGGTGGTGGTGGTATGGCAACCTGCCCCCCAAGACTCATAACAATATTATACCAATTTGGGGTTGACTGTTAGTTTCTCAGCACAGTTTAAGAGCAATTTTTGACCTATAAAACATTTGATGGTTCAAGACCCCAGTAACTCCTGGGCCATCTCTCCTCATATGAACCGGTCTGGATTTTGTAGTCTTAATCAGAGGTCCTCCTTCATGTGCTCAGTTTTAGGGAGTTGGAAAGGGTGACCACACAACAGCAGATATTTTCAGTGGTGGCCCTGCTCTCCATTTGTGGAATGCTATCCCCAGAGAAATACATCTGGCGACATCATTGTTTGTTTTTAGACACCAAGCTACTCCATTTTTATTTACCAAGGCCTTTGATAGTTAAGTGGTGCTGATATTTTAGTGGTAGTGAGGTAAGACTGGTTGGATGATCATTTTATAAATGTATTGTACATTGTTTTTAAACTTTCTGGCTTAAAATTAATTATATTTGTTTGTATTTTATCATGATAAATTCCTTTGAGACTTATTTGTATAAAACAACCGACAAATATAAATGATGGTGATGATGATGATGATGATAATAATAATAATAATACAGTGGTACCTCGGTTCTTGAACAGAATCCGTTCCTGAAGACCGTTCTACTTCTGAAACATTTGAAAACCGAGGCACAAAGGGCTGGCTGCAGGTTCAGTTGGAAAAATTAAACACATAGCAGAAGCTGTTCCACTTCCGAAACACGTTCAAAAATGGAAGGAATTACTTTTGGGTTTTCAGCGTTTGAAAACCAAAACATTCGGCTTCCGAGACACTCGAAAACTGAGGTACCACTGTATAGTTGATAAGTCTTGTACCCATGAGGGCAGGGGGAAACATCATAATGGGTGGGAGGCATAATCATGGTGAAATTATGGTTTAAATCAAACTATGACTTAGCATGATATACAAACCATTTTGTTACTGTAAACATTTTCTGTGTTCAGCCTTTTTTTTTAGTAATCAAGATGTCTTAGACTATCTGTGTAACCAATGCCAGCTTTCAATGAAAATACCCAAACAGTGTATATTATCTTCATCAGTAAGTGAGTCTCAAGTGTCTTGTAAATTATGGGTCAGGAAGAATGGAATGTTATTGATCTTCTGAGTATTTGCATTTTTATTTTACCTAACATCTATGCCAATCTTATTGGAGTATTTTATTATACCACAGTGTATCCAAGTGTGAGCTCAGTTTTCTATGTTTGGTCACTATGGAGTCCTTCTTTAACACACCGTAAATTGTTCCACCAAACCCGTGAAAAAAATAAAGCAAAAAAAAGAGCTCAACTAACAAACAGAATGATTGATAACACAAAGGAATAATTTTAGAGACAAGGTTAACACATAAAATGATGATGTCACGTGCAAAACATAGGTGAATGTGCTCCAATGTTATAAAAAAGTAAGAGAGAGTCTTGTGGCAACTTATAGACCAACTTTTTTTTAATGGCATAAGTTTTGTGGTCTATACTTCACTTTATCTGATGCATGTTGTGCAGTCCTGAACTGGCAAGCACAAATACACATGTAGCGTGTGGCACGTGGAGGAGCAAATTTAGAGGGAAATTAAATGACAACATTTACCTGAAAGTCAAAGTTACCCTGACCAATTAACACAACAGTGCGTTGACCATATAGTGAGGCAGCGTTGGTGATAAAACAAATAACCCGGCATTGGTAAGCCAATAATCACATGCAATGTGATTAAAAACAAAACAATATTAATTCAAGCTACAGGTGACATAACTGAATTGCCTGATAAATTGTAATTAACAGTTTCCCACTGGAGTTTTCTGTTGGAGTCTGTGTTTTTGTAGGACCATATTAAGGTCAGTTACAGAGTGCCCAAGTATGTTAAAATGTTCTCTGGATATTGCTATTTCTGATGTCCTCTTCATGTCCATTCATTGTTTTTGTGGAGGCTGGCTTGTTCTACGCACAGTGCAGATGGGCATTGCTGGCATATGATTGTATGCACCACTGGAAAATGAGCAAGTGAATAGTCTGGTGTCTGACATTATTAGCTTTGGTAAGAGTGTTGCCCAAGTCGATATGGGGGCAAAGTTGGCATCCTGGTTTGCTGCTGGGCCTGGACCCTGTGTTTGTGTCTGTATTATCTGGCTTTCTGTGGCTAGGAAGTACAGTGGTACCTCAGGTTACATACGCTTCAGGTTACAGACTCCGCTAACCCAGAAATAGTGCTTCAGGTTAAGAACTTTGCTTCAGGATGAGAACAGAAATCGTGCTCTGGTGGTGCAGCGGCAGCAGGAGGCCCCATTAGCTAAAGCGGTGCTTCAGGTTAAGAACAGTTTCAGGTTAAGAACGGACCTCCGGAACGAATTAAGTACTTAACCCAAGGTACCACTGTAGCTGTTTTAGATCATTGTGGATGAGAGGGAGAACAACTTGAGAAAGGGCTGCTATATTCTCCTCTGACTGTTGGATCTTAAAGATTTTAGGGCTGTTTTTAATCTGAAAAAGTATTGATTTTTTCCCCAGTGCACAGATTGAATGTATGTGTTGCAAAGGGGATGGTGAAGCATTTCATGTGACTTGCTCAAATATCAAGTTGTGTGAGAAAAACCCATGGGTGGGCCAGCATAGTTTTTGTGGTAATTTAGTCATAGGGCCAAGTCGTACTGCATGTTCCTGATGAAGACAACCAGCCTGTAAGGGATAACACATTTTCCTACATTAAATAAATCTCTCAAAATTACTACTTGAATCAACCTTTCGTAAGGAGTTGCCAGCCATTGCAGTCATGAGCTGCTCTCACACAGAAGAGAACACACTCGGGCTTCATCTTTTCTCAGCTGATTTAATTCACACTTCATTTTTCATGCCTTCTTAATTCTTGTCAGAAATGTTGCTTTCAAACAAGCCAACACCCATGTCCTCTGTATTCAGCAATGAGTTAGCCATTCAAGACTCATGAAGCAGACTGAATCACTGAGATTGTACAAAAACTTTGTACAAGGTATATTATGGAAATCAGGAAAGTATGTTCTGCAGTAAATTACTCTATAGAGTAATAAACAAAATTAAATTACTGAGATTCAAGTAGTTGCTGTCCTGATCAGTTGTAGTGTCTGTTTAAAAAGGAAGGCAGTCAGGTCAAATAATCCCAGTAACACAGACCAAAGGAGGTTAAAGTATAGCTTTAATAAGCAGTTATTTGATACAGAGGCCTCTGATTAACCTTCATTCCACACGTCCCTTCCTCCCAGTAGTATGTAAATAAAATGTCTTAATTTGAACATGCTACACCTGGCTAGAGACTGTTTATGTCAGGCTGATCATCCTCCCAGTTGGGTGCAAGTATTTTTAACAGTTCGTGATTAACGATAAATACAGCAGACATAGTGCACCTTATATTTAACTAAGCCAGTTGTTTTCTATACCCAAAGTTACACTTGAACATATACCGTAGTTGCCTGAACACTGTGCAGCCAGACCTATTAACATGTCAGCCACTCCTATCCTTGCATATGCAAATCATTGAGACTTAACGCAGTTTCAATATTTCCCCATGGTGTAAATATTTTTGATATCTAATATTTTAGTATTTACATGTTGTTATTAAAAGATGGCGAGGCAAATTACTGGAGGACAAGGCAATCAAAGGCTACTAGCTGCAATGGCTGTGTTTTACTTGCACTTTCAGAGGTAGTATGTCTCTGAATGCTAGATGCTGGGAGTCACAAGTGGGCAGAATGCCGTCATCTCAAGTGCTGCTTGCATATTTCTGACAGGCACCTAGATGGCCACTCTGAGAACAGAATGCTGGACTTGGTGTGCCATTGGCTGGATCTAGCAAGGCTCTTTTTACATTCTGATGCTGAGGCTGAGACAGAAAACACAGACAAATCCAGACATAGCAATCCTACATTACCAATACGTTACCAATACTAGTGGCTTGCGTTGTATCTGGATGTGAGAATCCCTGACTTGTATCCCTGTTTCATCGTACTGTGTTTTATTGTATTTTGTAAACTGCCCTGAAATTCGGCAATGAAGTGTGATATACAAATATTTAAATTAGTAACTAACTAACTAATAAAAAATAGCTGAAACTCAAACCTAACCATGTGCCCAAAAAATAACAGGTAAGTTACAATTTTTTTTATTAGAAAAATGGAGACCAGTAATAGAAAAACCAATACTGGTCACAAAGTGAGATAAATACTCTTATCATTTAATTTACCAAATTCAATGGACAAATGCTGCTAATATAGTAAATAACAGCTTATGAAGTAATGAACTGTAGAAAAAAAGGATTAATGTATACAGTATTTTGATTCTGAAACAAGCTTTTTTGTAGCAAATTGTAAGAGAGTAATGTGATTCCTAAACCTGAACTAACAATATGGAGGGGGCCTTACTTTGGACTGTGTGGGAGCCCTCTCCTGTTTTGAGAATATGCCCTCTCTAAAGACCGGAGCTAGACTGCAGTGCCATGATGATCTTGTAACTTTTTTAGAGCAGATGGGAAACTTGTGACTCTCCAGATGTGGCTGGATTGTTGCTGTTGTTGTTTAGTCATGTCTGACTCCATGGACCAGAGCACGCCAGGCACTCCTGTCTTCCACTGCCTCCCGCAGTTTGGTCAAACTTATGCTGGTAGCTTCGAGAACACTATCCAACCATCTCATCCTCTGTCGTCCCCTTCTCCTTGTGCCCTCCATCTTTCCCAACATCAGTGGCTGGATTACAACTCTCATAATCCCTTGCCTTTGCCCATGGTGGCTGCAGCATCTGATGGGAGCTGGAGTGTAACAGCATCTGGAAAGTGACAGGATCTTCACCCCTGCTTTAGAGGCGTCAATGCAGGGACTCAGCTTGACTTGGTAGATGTATTGTACGTACCACGCCCTCTGAGAAGCTTGGTAGTGTGGAGACCTGAAACTACTGCAAGAAGCTGCTATCTAGCACTTCTCAGACACCTACCTCATCACTGGTTGTTTCTTCCAATTGCCCCCACAAAATAAT
The DNA here is from genome assembly GCF_964106645.2 of Podarcis pityusensis. Taxonomy (NCBI): domain Eukaryota; kingdom Metazoa; phylum Chordata; class Lepidosauria; order Squamata; family Lacertidae; genus Podarcis; species Podarcis pityusensis. The sequence continues at coordinate 83,195,344 of NC_138026.1, read as the reverse complement.
TGTGAGTGCCCTAAGTGTCATCATAAAAAAATACTCAGGTTTCATCTTAGAAAATATTCAGCATATGAGTATGAAGGTCAGTTAAAGTGAAACCATTCCAAATGTTCTTGTCTTGAAAGTGTCGAGCTCAGTTAGCAGCTGAAGGGAGGACAGGGGTATACATTTCACAAGTCCCTTCGCATTGCACTCTTGGTGTTTACACCAGACTTCAAACAGAAGCTTAGGGAGGATCTTCTGTTTGCCTTTGGGAACAGCTACTATAAATCTTTCCCTGCTGAAGTCAAGGTATGACATTTTAAAATATGGGATAGATGCCTTGGAGTAAAATAATATTGCTATAACTTAGGTGTCAAGCTGATGCTTGCTGGGTGTGATAGATCCATTTTAAGGGCTCTCTGGAAAGGGACTGTAGCTGGCCAATTTTTTATGAATAACTTGAGATAAAGGACTGTCAAGAAAAGAGCTCAATGTTAATTTTAAGGCTACAATCCTGGACACGCTTGTATGGAGTTAAGGCCCTCTGAATGGGCTTACTGAAGTAAATTTAGGATCGGTGGATAGGGTTCTGGATGCAGAAAGTAAAAAAGCGTAGGTTAATGAAGCTGGGAAGAAAGCTTTTTGAAGACCATGCACAGAAGAGGAAGAGGAGATAACCAAAGAGTGCTTCTGCTGTTTTTTGGTATCCTGTAACACTTACTTGAAGAACCATTCAAATCCCCAGCTGGCACACAAAAAATATTACATTCACATTGCACAAAGTAATGTTTTCCCCACTATAGGGTGGGGCCACCCTTGTGGGTACCGGATACATGAAGTGGGGAGACGCTAAGATTCGGAACCAGGTGATGCCTCCCTCTCTACGCCAGCCATGACAGAGTTAGGAAAAAGGATCCTAACAATCTTTGTGATGTAACATTGCATTCTAATGCAGGAAAAACTGTTTTGCTCTGTTGTTGTCTCCTGCATGGTTTGGAAGGAGGAGAGTTGGCCTTTTCATCTATTCTCTGCTGCCATATAAGAAGGAAAAGAGAATGTGCCCATTTCCCAATTATCCTTTCCATCCACTCACATCCCACAAGTATACTCAGAGGAAGACCATTCTAAAGCAAACCACAAAGTACCAATTTTTATTTTTATTTTTGTTCTGGAAAAAAAGAGAATGGAAAAAAAATTGGGCAGGAGGGCTGATCTGGCAATGTTTTTGGGTTTTTTTCTGGCAGAAGCACTGGCAGATGCTGACAGGTTTTCCAGGCCATCTATGCAAACTGCGACTTCATAGCTGGGGGGTGTTGCCTGAGGTCAGCATTTAGCAGAGACTTATGTACAACATCCCAATCCTTGCTCTTCAGCAGTAAAGCACAACTCTCAGAGCTGAACTGAGATCATTGGGGAGGGCAATGAGCACAAACCAGCAAGGCAGGAAATTAAAAAGCAATACTCTTGTCAAGGACATGGTTTGCCAAATGGAAAGGGTAAAATTGGTGGAGACACCCCTTTCATTTTCCATTATGCTGGGCCTCTCTCTCTCTCTCTCTCCCCCCTTCCTTCCTCTCAACCCCCCACATACACTTTAACTCTGGTAAATGATAACAGTTAGAAGAGTTCTAAACTATTAATAGTCTCAGAAATGAAAATATATTACACTCATTTTGGGATTTTGTTCAAAATCAACAGATCAAAGCGTTGCTTATATAGGGCTGTACAGCAGTGTCACATTCAGACACTTACCAGGCCCTCACCTGCCTAACTTCAGAGCTAAAAATACTTAAAAGAGCTGCCATTCTCTTGGGCCTCAAGCATTTTAACTAATCTTTTCTTGGTGCATACTATTCATTTATTTAAGACATTTCTAGACCACTTACTTATTTGCATTTCTAATCAGCGTACAAATAATCCAGAGAAAGTGGAATAATAAAGATTTATCATAAAAGCAAACTCTGGGTGAAATTCAATGTAGCGTGCAAGGAATTGGGGTATGTGTGCATGGAACAAGGTTTGCTCATGCAGTGAGACTTCTCCCATTTTTCTGGGTTCCCCCCAACCCTCCAGAGCAGATTTTAGGGGGCAGGGGGGAAGAGACAGGGGAGGTCCTGTTGTGTGAGTGGACCTTGTTCCATGCATGCAACAACTTAATTAAATCTCTCCAAATACCTTAAAATGCTTGCTGGTACAAGAAAGTCTTAGCTGTGCTCCTGAAGTTCGTAAAGCTTCATAGCTGGGCCATTTTTATTGGTTTATATATCGGTTTCACAGAAGTGTTCCTGGTAAAAACTGTAAATGCGCATTGATCTGAATATCCACGAGCCAAAGGAGCAGGTAGTATTGTTGCACAAAACTAGCAAAGGAGTTCATTAAGTGCTTTAATAGGTACTTACTCTATCCTGTATTGTAGACCAGTATTATCATCTTATTGCCTGTGAAAGGGAAAAACACATGTTGCCTGTAGATGCCTGAGAGGCAAGATATGAACACAGGACTTCTGGATTCATACTATACACTAGTTTGCGTTGTATTTTCTGATGTTTCAAAATTGCTGTAATGTAGCATCTCTGCAGGTTTTTTCATGTTACAGTAATTGGAACATAAAAAGCCTTATTGTCCAAGTCATTCACGCTGTCATTTTCACTGCCTTGTCATTCAAAAGCCCCGATCCTCTAATTAATATAGTAAGAAGTTCTAACAAAACTGTGCCTACTATTCCTATATTTGCATTTACTTGGATCACATATATTCTCACACGGTGTGTCCAGGTGCAAAACATGAGAATACCGTTCACATTTCCTTCCCAGGCTTCTGCAACATGGCAGTAGCTCAGCCAGTGATTGCAAAGAGTTTACAAACGGCAGCTTTTGTTTACCACAGGTTTTGCTGATTTTGTTCTTTTTCCTTTCTATGAATTTTGTTTTGGCCAGCTTTAATAATTACATTTTTTTGTCCTACAGAGATTTCTGACCACTGAAGTGGATTCATTTGTGGGATGGGCAATAAAAGCAAAATCCAAGCCAAGTAAAAGAAGAAGAAGAACCACCCCTCCCGCTCCTCCAGCTGCTGCCTTCCATCGCAGACAAAGCTGCCAACTTTGGAAAATAAAGTGAAAAATATGTGTGGAGAGGTAAGTCAGACTGACCTGAGTAGAAAGTAAGGGAGTGTCAAAAGCAGGCAGCCCTCCAAAAACAGTGAAGCAGCAAAAGGAAACACATTTGGGTGCATCCCTGTCATTAAGGCTGAAAAAACATAGTATTTGAGCAGATCTGGAAAATGCCAGCCATCCTAGGGTTAATTCCCTGATTTCCCCTGCTAATGATATTAAATTGTTTGTTTTAGTTGTGATGCCTCTAAATATTCCAACTCCCTTTTATATAAGCAAGCACTTTAGCACCATTAATACTGTACTGGCTGTCAGAAAACTTGGCTGCTATTCTTTTGCAGAGATCATTGCATTTGTTTTGGGCCAAGGGATGGTGTAGATCAGGGATGTCCAACCAGTAGTAGTAGATCACAGGATCCTTATCATGTACAAAAAGTTATGGGGGGAAAGTTAAAAAATTCGGTGCAGTCCTCCCTCAAAAAGCTCAACAACTCTGGGCACTTCTCTCCTAAAAAAAGCTCCTCCTTCCCCAATGACAATTGGTAGATCACTCCCAGTGTTTTTATACTGGGAGTAGATCACAGTCTCTTGGGAGTTGGATATGCCTGGTGTAGATGACTAAGACTTGCAGGTCACTAGAGTTTACAGTAAGGCAGGAAGAAGGGGGGGAAGGGGAGGCTGATAGCAGCCACGAGGAAAATCTTTTGCGATGATGCAGGCAAGGAAAATTGCATACAGGTAACAAGAAACTAAAAAACCACAAAGGGTCTTTTTTAAATACGAGAGCAAGCTTAAAGAGACATTTATACAAAGCAGTTTTCATGAGAAATTATTCAATTTCTTAATCAAGTTTCTTTAAAAACAAACAAACATGGATGCAAGTCAGAGATAATATCCATATTTAGAACTAGGCCAGAGAGCAATCTTATGTGTATACGTGTAATAATGCAAGTACTCCACAGGATTCATTTATCTCTGTGCGAGTCTCCAGTGGTCTAGCCTTTCCTAACCTGGTGTCTTCCAGATGCTTTGGACTACAACTTCCATCCTGTCTGCCTGTTGTCCATGCTGACTGGGGCTGATGGGAGCTGTAGTCCCAAACATCTGAAGGTTATCAACTTCAAAGGCAGCTCTAAGCCACATTAATTGTACTGGAGCAGATCCACATATTATACTCAACAGGGGACTGCCATGGAAGCCAGCATCTTGTGGCAAGTTTTCCCCACTCGCCTTTGAAATGTGCAAGATCATTTATATTCAGATGCCCATCTGCAGCTTCAATGCCCCCACCCTCATAACCTGCCATCCCCAGATAATTGGCTGCTGCTGGCAAGGGTGGAAGAAACACGTAATGTGAGTGACCCCTACCTGTTTGTGGGGAGATTTGACATTTGGCTACTTAGTTAAATTTCTAATAGTAATATTAAAATAATAAACCATAAAAGAGGGGGATCCCAAAACAATGAGCAGCAAGAACAGATATTCTGCAGTAAATCCAGTCATGACTGAATAACCATTCAAAATGTTTGGGTAAGTAGGTGGGGCTTAGCCTGGTGCTGGAATGTAAATAAAGTTGACTTTGGGATGATGGCATTCAAGAGTTGGGTTATCACCATGAAGAAGGCCCTCTTGTGTTACCACTTAATGTATTTCCTCTGACAGTAGAATGAGATGGCGTTCTCTCCTATGAACTAAGGACACAGACAGGCTGATAACAGGCTTGGGTGTTTCATTAGCTACCTAATTCTCAAGTTGCTTAGGGTTTTGTAGATCAACACCTGCACCTTAATTTCAGCCCAGAAATGAAGTTCTTTCAGGATTGGTATTATGTGGTTATGCTGCACTCACCAGGGGCTTTGTGCTAAGTATGACACCAAGTCCTGCCTGGAGCCAGTGGCAATGGTAATTATGTTGCTACAAATACAATTTATTTACTACAACATTTTTTGGGGTCAAATAGCATATTCTGAATAACTAGGTATTGGGGAGAAAAAGTTCTACTGCTTTTAAAAAATCCACATTAATCTCACATGCATTTTAATTATTCTCAACTAGAGAAATGTCTATTCCACAACCATTTTAATGAGATCTCAAGTTAGTTTAAGCTGAACGGAACCCCTTGCTCAAACTTAATACAATTGTTATTAGGCTTAAATAATAGGAGTTGAACTATCCGCAGTCTAGAAGGATCACTCTTTTATTAGCATAGCCGAGGGATTAGCAGAAATGTTTGTCTAATGAATGCTGCTACTATATTTGAGTGCATGCCTGAATGAGCTTCTTGTTGATTGAAACCTATCTATTTATAAGCACTTCTAAACATTTAAGAAAAACCTTCCTGTGTCGCACAGCACTGTTGCTTGGACCGTTATGAGTTCATTATTTTTCCATTTGTGACAGATGTCCTTTTAGGTTTTACACATTGTTGAACTATCTGTGTGCCAAATTATAGGTAATCACAGAGAAAATTTACCACATATCCACATTTGCAGAATTTGTGAAATAGAGGAGTGGCAGTTTTCACCAATTGGCAGGATGTTACAGCCACTGGGCTTACCAAGTATTTGGATGTGCCCTGTGGAATGTTACCTACCACTTGGTAAATAGCAAGCACACTCATTTCCTCCTGCTTGGCCTGTGTCAGGGGTTCAGGGACAGAGGCACAGGGTAGGCAGGAGATGGAGAGCGATGGGGATGAATCCCAGGACAGCGAGGAAGAGGATGACAATGACTCTAGAGATTCCATGAGTCTTTCCAGCGAATCAGAGGATTCCCAGAAGGGGGCGCCGGTGGTCAAGGCCTGGGGAGCCCCAGGGGGGACTTGTCAGGAGCAGGGGGCCAGCGGGGGATCCCAAAGTGGCAGCTGGGCGTCAGGACCAGCCTCCCCGCCAGAGTGCAGCGAAGGGGGTGGAGGTTCCAGTGTATCAGGGGAGGCGGCTCCGGCAGTAGAGAAAGGAGGGAGGTCGGAGCAAGCCACCCTCCCGGAAGGGGAGGGGAGTAGTGAAGGGAGTAGCGTAGCTGTCAAAAGGAAAGTTAGAGGTTGGGGGCGCGCGCCAAGTTCAAATGTAGAGGCGCGTGGAAGTACAGGGAGCCCGGAGGAGGGGCCAGGTCCCAAAGCCCGCAGGAGGGGGCAAGAGCAGTCTGATTCCGCGTCGGAGGAATCCAGGAGGGGCGAAACCCCAGCGGGCAGAAAGACCCTGCGGAAAAGGAAAAAAAAGAGAGAAAGAGGTGGAGCAGTGCAAGCCTCTTAAACTGGTGCAGGGCAGGGACAGATTCAGAAGGGACTTCAGCGGTCTAAGCCTAGCAGACGTAGGGCTGCGCGCCTCGGATTTGAAGCAAACAATGAACTGCAATAAACACCTTTGTATATAAGAAAAGAAAGGCGTTGGTCTTTTGTGAGCTGAGACTTGAGGCAGCCCTGACAGCCTGTATTATTCTTTACCACTCCCAGGATGGAATTCCAGGTTTGAGAACACCTGTGTAGTGCCACTGTCACCTGTTTTCCTTCACAGCTCTCCTCAAAACCTACTGTTCCATGAAGCCCTCACAATCCCCTGCTCTGTCTTAATGTCCAGCCACAAAAAGTACACGCAACTGCATTTGCTCTCATACATTCCTGTTCCCTTGCTGACTCCCCATCCTGAACCTTTCTTGCTCACTTTCAAACTTCAGATTGTGAGAACTTTGGGCAAGGACTGTACATGGATAGTGTTGTATGAATTCATCCATATGTATCACTTGAGTCCTATCACACATTAAATTATCTGTATGCCCAATACATTTAATTGCCTTAAAACAGAGGCATGGAATGAATGGCCAGAGTTATGACCTAGCAACACCTAGAGGGCCATGTGTTCCCCTCACTCCTGCCTTATCAGAAAATAAAGCATCAAAAGTCTTAGTAGTTATGGCAAAAGTAGCCTTCTAAGCCAAGAAGGGTGGGGAAATGGTCCCTAAGGATTTAGGACTGATAACAAAGCTTTTGCAGTAGCTGATATTTAACATATACCTTGGCACATTAACTGCAGGTTTTGTGATAGGTGTTACTGGCGAATCATTCAACAAAAGGTATAAATGCCATGATACAGGTTCTCAAAAGATGGGCCAAAACCCAAAGTATGTTTCAAGGACCTTATGAACATTTTACCAAGATACAATCACTCGCATTACAAACCATGCAGATAACCTTACTAGAAAAGTGGGTCAGAAAGACATAAGTATTCCTAATAAATTAAATGTTGTGCTATGCTCTTGTAACAGGACGATAGCATCCAAACGCTATACCTAATGGATAAACAGATTTACTGCTTTAAAAGTTTAAGTGTATCCTCTTTGTACTAGCCCTTCCTTTGTTACAAACACACAAGCACAGTATTTTAAAATAATATTTTCCAGTCACCATAGGCATTTAAAAATGATCTTTGGAACAGGCAGCAGGCAATCTGAGTAATCTTACTGACAAGAATTCCAGATTAGTTAGGCCTGTCCCCAGTTTAATTTTTTCCTAGACACACTCCAGTTTATTTAAGTACTAAGAATCCAAAGTGTGTGCCACTAATCCCTATTTTTTGTTCTCTCATTTGTTCCTTTAACACTATTCGGATCCTGGCAATTGAAGACAGAAATATCACTGATATTTATAATTACTCAGCAAAGCAGAGATTTGTTAATTTCCCAGTATCACAGAACCACATATATTGGAAACCAAAACTTTGAAAAAGGTGGTTTTATTTAAAATGTTTGGAAGATACCCTGATGAAACTATTAAATCTTGATAATATCAATTCTTTTGTAGGGAAATGATCCAAATGCCTAGAATTTACAATTATCACATTTTTACTTCTCCTCTTCAAACAATATACCATTTTCTGGATGGTGAGTATAAAGAAATCTGAATAATAAAAATCTTAGAACTAAATGTTAATGCTGCTTGGTTTTACAGATAGAAAGATGCAAGAAACTGGCAGAAAGTGTTGTTCAGTGGTATAGCAGATGTTTCCAGGAAGTAAATGCCAGGTTCAGTCCTGGGAATCCCCATGTAGCATTGATGATGATTTATTGAATTTATATACTGCTCTATACCTGGGGGTCTCAGGGTGGTTCACAGAATAGAAACAAGATATAAAACCACAAAATACATAATAAAAACAACAATAACTACAAAATAGCCCCCCCCAACACATTTTAAAAGGGCATAGGATATAAACCAGATTGCAACACTGAAGCGCTATTGTCAGTCAGTGTAGGCAATACTGAACTAGACAGACCATGGTGAGATTCACTACAAGGCAAACTTCTATGTTCATATACATGTCTTATCCCCTTGGGAAGGTTGTGTGCGCTGACCCTAGGTCTATGTCCTTCCACCATCCCCAGTCCCTGCATCTACATTATTTCCACTTGGGACCCTTTATAGGAGCTGTTGAACTTATGAGGTTGAGTTCTTTATGAAACTGGGAACAGAAAGGGGAAGAAGTGGATCAGAAACCATACATTAGTCGCTGAAGTGAGGTATACTACTGGAGTTGGTCCCCCTTTTCAGCCTTCTCAGCACAGCCCTTTAAGTACAAAAAGACTCAGCCTAGAAAGTTTTTAACAACATTGTTGATTTTTTCTTTTTTCTGAATCCTGCAACTTTTTACACCAAGTTATGACGGGAGTGGGAGGGATGCACAAACTGATGACAAGAGGACTCACTGAACTCTCCTTGGAGTGACTTCACCATCCGTGAACGTTAATTATCATTCCTAGAGAAAGCACCATTCCAAGGATGCTTGCAGCCCAGGCCTTATTATAGAACTGTTGCACGAGAAAGGTCATCTGCTGCTATACTGCAGCTGGACGCTCTACAGCCGACTTCTGTAGTGTGAATATCCCCTCCCACTTCATCTGTAAGCAGAAAAGGAAACAACAGGATGCCCTCTCATGGCTCCTCTGGGACGTGGAAATAGTGCAACAGGAAAAGGAAAAAAGGCTTTCCAAATTCCAAACGTGGCTCACAATCCAGGCGTCCTCACACACTTGGGGTTTTTTTGGGATGTAGACAAAATGTACTGCATTTCCACCTAAAAACATTAAGTGTGAACGTGAAAAGCAAAAGCGGAAAGACAAAAACTTAGTGGTGGAGGTTGTGCTTTGCATGCAAATGGTCCCAGGCTCAATCCATGGTGTTTCAGTGAAATGATTGAGGCCTTGCAGAGACTATGCCAGGCCAAGTGGGTAGTTCTTGAGTTAGGCAACTATGTGTTCACTCAAAGGCTACTCCGTCCCCAATGTGGCAGCATCTTCAAAGGCTCTGTATTCTACAACTGCGCCCTTTTCGAAAGTGGGAAGCGAGCTATCTCAGCCTTGAAACGTACATAGGGGTGAGGAAGGAAGTGGGAAGTGTCTCTTTCCCTCTTTTCTCTCCCAATTCTACTAACTTTTCCAGGATGACTTTGGCATTTGAGCAGCAAGCAGAGGGAACAATGGTGGGGGAGGATGTGGAGAAGGGAAAGTGTCCTGTAAAAATGTTTATGGCAAAAAGTAAAATGTAAGAGTCAGCTGACTTGATTTGATGGGGGAGGAGAGGAAAAGAAAGAACAGAATATTTTTGTGTTTTGCTCTCTGAATGTTGTATTCTCTCAAGACACCATTGGGAGCTATGTGCATCAACACACACACACACATCCTCATGCATATCCTAGTTTATGAAGTAAGGATATGATTGTGAGAACCAGATCCTTCAAACAAACTGACTCTAGAAACTTTCACAAAGGATTTGATAAATTCATAGAGTATAGGCTAATGGCAATTAAATCATGACTCTAAGACTGACACCTCCACTTTAAAAGGCAATATATGTTATACTATCATCCTGGTGATAAACAAGAGGGATAGTTAAAAGGCTTGGCAGGGGCACCTGACTTGTCAATGCTAGAGACAGGATAAATAGCCTTGGTTGGGTTTAGAAAAGGTGGCTCTTGTAGGCACCCATATTTAGGTTAATGAGGAAGGAAAGCTGGAACCCATTTCCAGATCAAGTCCAGTAGCTGCTTTTGGTCAAACTTAGGAAAGTGGGACTATGGATTACATTTGAACCTCAAAGGCTGTTAGAAAACCAGAAAAACAACACACCATTTCCCAGAAAGAAAAGGAAATGGTGGGGATTAGGATGCAAGCTATTGTTTGTGCTGCCTTTGTTGTATAGCTTTATTGGGAAGTGCTGCCCATTTTCTGCAAATGCTTAAGCTTTGAAAACCACAAAACCAAAGGATAACACAACTGACACATCCTTCACAATTACACTTGTTTTAAATTCCACAGAAGAGAGCCATTTCGTTTTTTGCTTGGTTTTCTCAATCTTTCTGACCTTCCCCCAATCTCAATTAGAAACAAGAGCAAAGTGCCCCCATCCCTTTTCCCTTCTAACATCAACAGGACTTAATCTCTCCTATCTGCAATGTGCACATCAGTGGACAGAAGCCAATTACGTGGTGCACTCGAGCAGAACTAATCCTAAATAAAAGGGCCTTCTAAATAAAAACCAGTTAGTTTTGTTCTATAAAACCCAGGCCAACAGAAATCACACAAACACCGAAAATGACAATGAACAGGCCTGACCTTAAAAACACTTTACAGTCCTAGCAATGCTGGCTGCAATTAGAAGCTACGTTATATGGAAAAATATTTATTAGAGAGTGGCTTGGGGTGTCTGATTTACTGCAAGCTCATTAGCGCAAACTGTAGCCAATGAAGTTTGCCAACTTTGCCCTTCCTTCCTTCCAGGAAACTGGATCTTCTTTTTCTCAGGTCTGATTTCTTAGCTGGTTGCTAAGTTCCTGCAATTCCACTATCAAGTTCTCCATAGCTGCCACTTCTTCAGCTAGGTCACTGGAAACTTCTCCACTCACTGTGTCTGCAAAAAGTTGCTGCAGAAGAAAAAAAAAGATTTGTAACAGAAAGTTTCTTCTTAACCAAAGACAATAAAATCATCCTAAATGCAGATTAAAAAAAAAAAGTACTGCAACATTGTTAAAACACACCAGTGTCACCCTGTGGACAAATTAATGACAGCCCTGTCCACTTCATCCTTTTTGGACAAGACCTAGAATTACTGATTTGTGCAAGGATACAATCCAATTTTGCAGGAATTCCACAAAGTCAATGCTTAGACCTACTTATGTGTCACTGGTACCCATCTGCACCTATAAACCCAACTGGCCAAACAGTGAACATTAGGCTTTCCTCCACCTTTGATTACTTGTAAAAGCAGCAGGAGTGACCTAACCCTATTTAGGCTGCAGTCTCATTTGGGGCCTGGGATACTACTGAACATGCGTTGAAGTGAATCATTTCCTCATAAACTAAAAACCCATTCTAGTTTTGGAGCAGGTTCTGAAGATCAGACCCTCTCAATCACCACCTTCTCTTTTGATTGACTGGGTGAGGAGGGGTAGTTTTTGCAGGAAAAACTAGACCCTGCTCCAAGTCTTAGTGATTCAATTTCCTTAGTGCTACACCATGACACTTCAGGTCACTTGCACCTGTTGGCTGATATGTACACATTGCAGTATTAAACGTCACAATGGGTGGGTTCTATTGAATGGGCAATTTTCATTCATTCATGGCAAAACACAATAAAGAAATGTAATAAAGTTGCCCTCCTGTCCTCTTTGGGGAGACAGTGTTACTCCATGCAATTGCCAGCTCACAGCCCAATTTTTGGCAGGTGCAGCAGAGCCAGAAGACTTTTTCCAGAGAGATGGAAGCTTTCACAAAGGATCCTTTGTGACAGCTGTCCATCATGCTTTTTTTTTTTTTTAAAAAAAAGTTGTTTCTGGCTACCCAATGTGAAGAAGCTGGGGAGGAAGGATGGTGTCTGGCTCAGCTTTCTCTCTCTTATTTGGCATTCATTGAGCTGAAGTCCAAAACAAGCCTCGCTGAAGCTACAGAGCTCTCTGGGGATTATGGACGATTGTGTGAGAATCTGTACAGCCAGACAAATGGGTGTCATCTGCTCTCCTGGCTTTGTCGGAAGAACATTGTTGAGCTACCTTCCTTCTGTATACCGATTACAGCTTTTCAAATCAGGGAAAGTCATGCTTACAGATGTCCTGAGGGAGCAATGCCAGTTTCCCCATCTCTCTCTCTCTCTCTCTCTCTCTCTCTCTCTCTCTCTCTCTCACACACACACACACACACACACAAAACCAACCAACCAACCAACCAACCAACCAAACAAACAAACAAACACATACACACTTTCTACAAAAGTAGTCTGTGCCCTGTTCCTTGCACAGAGACAACTGTCGGATATTTCTAGGAAATTAGTCCAGTAAAGTTTTCACAGATTAAACATACGAAGAATATCTCCTCCTTTCCATTACAGTATTTTTCTGGTTAGAATGGAAGAGTTAAAAGTAAAGTGCCTGTAGCAGTACTTGAGAACATAAGCCATGAGACAGGGAGCCCTTTGCTGACCCCGCCTCTCTGTTAAAAGACTATTTTAAGGATGCCCATCTCAGTCTCACCTTTGCTCTGGCTGCCAAGCTACGTAAGTTGAGTCGAGCCGAAGAGAGAATTTGCAGTGCCTCTTGGTGATTAGACTTAGTTTTGCTGCATCTCATCGCCACTGCAAGATGAATTTTAAAAAGGCAAAACAAAAGTCTGGTGATTACTGTGATAACACGGCAGACATAAATTACTACTAAAGCTTTCAGCCAGTTCTCTTCGCGAGGAAGCTCATTAAAAGGAGCATCCATACAAATGGTAAGGGGGGCAGGTATTCTGAACTGCAACACGAATCACTGAAACAACACAGCATTGTTTCTGTAAAACGAGAATAAAATACCGTAACAAAATATTGCTGCGTGGAGTGCTGCTGAAATCCCACCCTCTTTCCCGCTACTTCATTCCACTCCACCTCTTCAACCCCAGTTAGTTCTTCCTCTTAGGAATTTTCCCTAAAGCTTTTCTGTACTTCTGATATCTTCTCCTCCTTGCATGCAGAGGGCTCTGTTGTGGCGACACACTTCTGAATTTCATAAATGAGTAAGTGAGATCTTGAAGCAAAATGGTGTGGGGGGAGGGGAGACTGCCCATAACTGAATGTGTGTCATTATAATATCTCTGTGTTTTTCTCCAGCCTCACAGTTATAGTATTCCATGGACACTGGGCCCTCATTGACTTTTTTTTTTTGGTGGTGAGGGGAACGATTCCTCCCTTTGAGGGTTTGCCCCCAAATAATTTGTTGTACTTAGTGCTAACCTTGGGCTTATCTAAAGTTGCCCTATAACTTGTCCATTTTGGACAAATGAATTGGAATGAAAATATTGGCTGATACAAGTGCTGAATGTCAGCGACATACTGATTTAAGGGATTTATACCCTGCTTTTCGGCCACATGAATGCCACTCCAGGGGCAGAGCGTGAACGGAGCCTGCACTGCCCTGTCTCCCAGTGCCAAGCAGGGCTCTACTTTGCTGTGCCCTTGGCAGGCACACTCACACCAGTCCCGCTTGTGTGTTTGAAAGAGCTTCTGTACAGTGAGGGACTGATTAAAATGATCTGCCTCGGATCCTTGCGGATCCAGATGGATTTCTGAGGGAATTTTCTGCATGTATGACTGGTGGTCCTGTTGAGACGTCACATTGATCTCTGGAAACGGAAAGTGACTTGGTCATTTAACACAATCTCTCCTGAACATCCTTTTCCCTACTTTAGAACTAAGGCAGCTCTGTTTTTCTGGGTTTTTGTTTTTAAGTGTTAGCAAGTGTGGCATGTTACAGCCAAATGAACCTTTTAAAGTAACCCACCAATAATGATTTCTGCCAAAAAATTCATACAGGACATACCATGTGCAAGCTCTAAAGCTCCTTTTACTACGTTCTTAAAAGAGAAAATATCTTTGTCCCAGTCCTTGGACTGCATTTCACATTTGTGTGCTTTGCTGAGATACTGTAGCACCTGTAAAGACAGAAGAGTGAAATTAGAAAACAACCTTAGTTTGGCTTTATGTTAATACGTAAAGCCAAAGTCACTCTAAAAAAATAGGTCTGATTGGTAATATGCTAGTTTCTCAGTATTAGTTTTTCAGTCTTCCTCCCCGGCAACTGTATTCTGCAGCTGTAGCACAGATGTTTTTCGCTGTTACTGCCTTTCAAGTATGACAGACATATAAGTAACACGTGTTTAAAAGATAATTTTTTACCTTTAAAAAAAAAATCTGTCTAGACTGATGGATGTGACCCATATTTTGCTAGGTCACAATGACTAAATGCACATGAAAGCAGGAAAACACTTGTATTTTAATATTTTAAGCCATTATGCATCTAAGGAATGCAATAAATTGCTCAAATATATACAAAGATTAAGATGCCAGTTTTATTCTGTATTGGTTCCCCAATGTGGAAAAAAGCAAGAAGACATGGATTCTGCAAAACGGAGAAAATAAAAAGCAATTGCCCAAACCTAAGCAGAAGCAAATGAGCCACAGCAAAAACAAGTGTTAGGAAAGCCCACCCCCCATCCAAATGTTTACTTACCCTTTTTTAAAGCAAAAAAACCTAAGCACTTAAGTCTTAATGGAAGAGTTGAAAGAATTGGCTTTATTCTCCAACAAACACCAATGAGAGATCTTTGCTTTGTGAGGTGACCCAAAAGGTGGCTGTTTGGTTCTCACCTGGGGCTAGTTGGAGAGACCACACAATTGCTATGTACCAAGACTTGCTTCCATATGCTATTTTTTATTTTCTTTCTTCAGAACAAGCCAAGTCAAGCACACCTAATCCACATGAATTCACCGTCCCACTAATAAAGATCTGCAAAGGGGGTTCTGTTGCGCTTGCCATCTTTTAAGGAACCCTATTTTGCGATAACAGAGAATGCCTTTCTCTTGGCTAAGCCTAAGCGTGAAGCAGCCAGGCAAGCCATTGCTAGCAACAGGAAATCTTTGAAGTCTGTTGATGTATTGTACAGTCGTACCTTGGAAGTCAAATAGAATCTGTTCCAGAAGTCTGTTCAACTTCCAAAACATTTGGAAACCAAAGCGCAGCTTCTGATTGGCTGCAGAAAGCTCCTGTAGCCAATTGGAAGCCCTGTTGGACATTTGGGTTCCAAAGAACGTTCGCAAACCAGAACACTCACTTCTGGGTTTGCAGTGTTCGGGAGCCAAAACGACTGAGTACCAAGGCGTTCGGGATCCAGGGTATGACTAATGCGATAGAAAAACAGACTTGTGATATAGCATTTCTAACTAAATGTGAATATCAAACGAAATAAGGAAGAAAGGGAACCAAATATATTTATTTAATGCTAGGAGTTCATTTATAAATCTATGGAACACAAAATTGCAAGACAACTTCCACCTTCACACGCCTCCCCGCATTCATATGGATTTCTTGATACAGTTAATTATTGATATAGTTTTATAATTAGGATACACAACAAATATCTGTCTCATTTTTTGTGTGTGCATGATGTGAAATTACTTGCTCTCTTTGTGATAGAGTGCTGCATTTATGGAATCACTTTTCTTGTGAAGAGCCTACTCTCCTTTTCAATTTTAGTAAGTTGCTATATCAGACATTTTGAATATGTTAATGCCGCTAGGGTTCTATATCATTTTATGGTGTTAGTATTTGCTTTGGGTACTTTTTGGCAGGAAAACTGAGTTAAGCTCACATCTCTGTCGATGCACCGAGAGATTCATGTGGGCCTTGAAACATACAAAACATTGAAGAGACAATGCTTTCTACGGTGAAAACCCTTCGTAGAGTGCAACACCAGTTCAATTTTAGGTATGAAATAGTGTGTGATACCACTCTTGTCCTCATCACTTCTCTCTGACAAAGGGGAGGTGGAAATGTGGGTGGGGGAGATGACCATATACAGCCACATCTCCTAAAACTAGTTTTGTAATCAGAACTTACATTTGAAAGTGTAGCTTTCCACCTCTGAGATGCTAGGGACAGAAAATCACAAACAATGGCAGTTTCCTTTTTATTTTGCCAGAAGCTAGCCTCTTCAGTCTCTCTCTACTTCAGTCTTTCTCTAGCCTTTCTTAAGTCAACAGAGGAAGACTATTAAGTTTATTACCTGCTGATCTCAGTGTCATCAATATTTGAGGCTGGCACTTTGTAGGGTGGGGAATCACTATTTGATTGGAGCTATAATTGCACATAAATTACACAAAATAACACAACTGAGAATGATTCATACCAGCATTTTACATTATTTCACCTTTGATCAAATATTAAAACAAAGAAGCATACTGTGGCATTCAAATGTCAAGCAAATTACTGGGTCGTAGAGCTAAACTAGAACTTTAAAGGGATAGAATGGTTACAGGTGTTTCCTGGGCTGCAGAATACAAAGTGAAGCAAAGTGGTTTTGACTCCTGGGAAATGTTAATTGGAATGGTCAGTATAGGATCATAGAATTGTAGAGTTGGAAGGGACCATGAGGATCATCTAGTCAAATCCCCTGCAATGCATGAATCTTTTTGCCCAATGTTTGGTTCAAATCCACCACCCTGAGATTAAGAGTTTCCTGCTCTACCAACTATCCCAGGTAGATTCCTGCCTTTGCAAAGCACCATGGAGGATTCCATGTGGTGGTGGAGAGAATTAGCTGGCATGCTTGAGTACTGAGAAGATTACTGAAGATACCATAGCAGTATGGAATACGATGAGATAAGGGCAGAATAAGTAATCAGAAGGTACAGAATTGTGTTACTTAAAAACGCATTAACTGTTTAAAAAATATATAATGCTAATAATGTCCCTGCCAACCAGCATTACATTTGGGCAATATGAAAAAAAAAGATAAAGGAGGGAGAAACAGAGTGTTGGTGGCTATTTGCTTTTTGGCACCCAACTGGATCTACTCCTGGACAAAACCAACAAAGGAAACTAAGGCAAATACCAGGAAAATCTTTATTATGGTTACAGTTTAGGTTGCATGCTATGCTGCTTCATAGAAAAAGAGAGGCTGTATAGGGCACGTTGCTAACATTTAAACACAGACACACCTAACCTAAATGAAGAAATTTCTGGTAACACTCTCAAGGGAGCAAGCTCTTACAGGAAAATGGGTCAGGATAATTTAGCAAGATCTTTCCGTCACAATATTCTACCATGTTTTGAAAGCTGGAAGTATTCATTTTATATTCAGAGTTTGATGCTTCTTTCACACTATGTGGCTCCTTGAAAAATTGCCACCGGGAGTTTGCTTTGATTTAATAGCTGAATCACACATCTCATAACCTTGGCTACAGCACAAAGATGAAATGCTTGCTTGTAGTTCTTCCAGTTTTCTATAGCAAAATGAAAACAGCAAGCACCGCTACTGGAAAATGTTTCTTTTGTATTATAATGTGTTGGCACAGGGGACAAAAGATGTAAGTCCTGATGACTTCTCTATATTCTCTTACCCCAAAAACTGGCTCTATTACTATGGGCCTACAAACATGGTTCTCGGTTATTAAGACATGCTGGAGCAGTGGTTCCTAAACCATTTTTCACATTGGTCATCTGTAAATGGTTAAGGATCTTTGTGGACCATAGTGATTTTTCTGCCTGTTGTAGAAACTGGAATGCACTATGCTTGATGATCTGCGATTTTTAATTGTATTTTTACTGCTTTTTTATTTATATTGTATTTTACTGTCTTACCATTAGAATTCTATGGAGTTTCTATCTTTTTGATTGTGCCCACGTGATGTTTTCTGTTATTTCCAATACCCAATTCATTGTTAGTTTCCCCCCAGAGTCTCCATGTAGTTTAGAAGCTTTGTGACTATGTGGCAGATTTTAAAGCTTTCTTTAGATTCTCTAAATACCTAGAAGATTTCAACAACCTTTTGGGGCCTGTGGGCACATTTGCAAGCACCTGGGATTGATTGATTGATTGATTGATTGATTGATTTATGCTTTTTGTGGTGTGTGTGTGTGTGTGTGTGTGTGTGTGTGATCTTCTGGAAAATAGAGATAGAGGGCAGAGTTAACCCTCCCTTCCTAGCTGCAATCTCAAGGAAGATCACTTTTCCCTGCCCTCTGCAACAGCAAAGCTTGAAAAAAGTCAACAGATTTTCCCCCAAGGCTAATTGCAGGAAGAGGTTGTTGTTGTTTTTTGGGGGGCAGGTGAAGCTGGGAAGGGTTAAGCCTCCCCTCCCCAGCCCCTCTCCCAAACCCCTGCTTAGCTTCAGACCTCAAATGCTCTCACTCCATTTCCTGGGTCCAATAACAATTTTATAATCAGAAAATGGTACTAAAGTAGGCAGAACAGAAGGTCTCCCAGGAATATACTTAATTTCTAGATGACTTGTTTCAGGAATGCTGTTTACTAGCTTCTACTATTACATGTCAAGGTGTAACATCCCTGGCATTATAAAGGGGAATTCTGTCTCTCTCACTGAGCAGGCAATGCGCACAAGAACCAGGGTAATGAGAATTTCCAGCAGCATCTACTCACAGGGGATGCAAAGCTGAGAAAACTGAACTTGCATCTCCTGGTAGAAAGTGGGTGAAGAAAACAAGACCTGTTGTATGAAAACTCTTTTTCTGAGAAAGTAAAAAATCTATCTTTTAAAAATAAAATAAAAAAGCCAAAACAAGGGAAGGTTAGACATAGTTCAAAGACATAGTTGATATGCAATCCAATAGCAGCAGCACTGTAAGAAATGCACAAATCCCTTTATCTTGTCTTTTTGATTCTTCCTGACTAATCTCATGTCAGTCTCCCTCACTCTTTTTCCTTTCCAGCTAGTTTTTCTAATCTTGCTGCTTCTCCTTTTCCTTTTCTGCATTCCGCCAAGCTTCTCCTTCCTTCCCTCCCTCCTTCTCTCTGGCAGATTCACAAACCTCTCCTCTCCTTATCTTTGTTACTTTTCCCTATATGCCTGTTAGCTCTCTCCTTGCTCTCCCACTTCACAGTTCATCTATATGTTTGATTCCAGCTTCTCCATATGTTTGCAAGGGAGATGCCACACTTACTCCCACCTGAAGAGCAATATTTATCTGTCAGCAGGTGGTGTTGAAGGAGCAGGCTGACCTTGCAGAACAGCTTAATAGGTGATCCCAGGGCTGCAGTACACAGTTACATGGCACTAGGTTGTAATAGTTTGATGACTGAGAACATTCTTTTCCCCTGAGTGCTGCTGCCTTCAGATAATGCTTTAGCCACCTGAATTCCGTAGAAAAACTGAAAGGTGCAAATCCATTTAGAAAAGTCATATTGCTTAAAATAACCTTTTAGTGCCCCGCTCTGGATTATGCACATTAAATATACAGAACACAATTCTGAGACAGATACATATGCTTAAGAGTGAATTGAACAGAGGTAACCTTCTGTGGATTGTATCCTTAAACTTGACCTATTTCTTAAGTGCATTCTCACAATAAGAATGATGAAAAACAACATTTCACCTGTCTTGGGTGTTAATCTTTCTTATTCCAGTGCTGCAGCCTGAACATTCTGCATTATCCTCCCTCCCTTTAATGGCCTGTTTTGTTCTTTTTCTTCTTTATCAAGGTAAGCTTGATTTGCTGATCAGCTTGTCAAAGACAGAAGTACCAACGATAAGTGAAATTGGCTTAAACTGATTCCTTTACAATCTTTTTTTTATTATTTTGTGAGCTGGGGAAACCAAACAGTCACAAACCAAGCATCATGATCCTAATACCAAAATTTGGGTAGAGAGTAAATTTCCTGTATCATTACTAATTTAAAATCACACTCTTACCATTAGCACTTACCTTCTCTGTATCTTCATGGTTATCACTCTGCCCATTCCCATAGAGTCTTGCATATAGTCTCCAGATTTCTCCATCACTTGTCACTCTAGAAGTCACTCTGCCAAAGAGTCCCTGCAGTTTCCCCTTCAACCCTGTTGCAGTTTCTCCATTACGATCGGTCACTCCATCCATAACTACTTTTACTAGAATCTTTAGCACCTTTGAGAGAAGAAAATTTTGGTTATAATTGGACTAACACTACGAGGCGAATTAGTGAATGTGTGCAACGTGTGAGTTCAACAGCTGCTTTGATTTTGGTTTTTTTTTTTACAATCAGTTCTTATACAATAACATAATTTGTAGGAGTCTGAATTATTTTTATGTTATTTATTTATTAAATTTGTATGCCACCCTTCATCCACAGATCTCAGGGTGGTTCACAACATAAAAAATACAAGATAAAAACACAAGATGCATAAAAAAACCCAAACCCACAGAACCAATAATCCCGCTTCCCTTTTCTCCTGGTGTCTAAAGGTATATAATGAAGGCAGCAGCCAGACCTCCCAGGGGAGAACATTCCACAAACAATAAGCTGTTCAAGAGATAAAGATAGCAAGGAAAAAGAAAAACAATGTTCCCCAGTGGTAACAGCAATTCTACAAAAGCTTCTTCTCCAAAATTTGAATAAGGGTTCTATATTACATAATTGGGCACTACTTAAAACTATAATCTAACCAGAAGACAGACAGCCTTACTGCCCCAAATTTACACAACACTTTTAATCTGTAAAACAGAAAATCCCTTTAAGATAGAAAATCCCTTTAAGGACACATGGGAAATTCTGACAACACTAACTACATCTGTATCTGGTAGTCAATATTAATAAAAGGACCTGAATATTCTCCAGAGGAATCAAAGGCATTTAGTAAGGTTTGGAAAAACACATGTTGGAGGTACTGGAAATGCATATAAGCAGTGGGATCCTATACATATTCATTTAGTTGTTAAGTCCCATTGTTCTTAATGGGGTTTATTCCCATGCAAATGTATAGGATTATTTTATGGAATTAATCTACTAAAAATGTAATGTAGCTTTCCTATCTACCATAGATGCAGAGACACCATACTTGTTTAAGAATGCTAGCAACTTATTTTCTTGGAATATAATGAGTTCTTGAAAAACTAATAGAATTTAAACACTTCTGAATGACTGCCATTTACTGGTGCTATATCCAGCAGCTAAGAAACTTGTTCTTAAGTTGTCAAATTTATTATCAGTAGGTTACAAAATCAATGTTGTAAGTTATATTACATTTTTCCAGATAACTTAATCATCAAGTGCATCAAATAAAGTTATGCATTCATGCAAGTACATTCAATTTTTATGCATGTCTCTTAGAGGTCATAGGATCATTACAGAGGATCAAACAACACACCAGTGAAGCCGGTTTGCTGTTCTTCCCCCATAACCTTCCTAGATATTTTTGTGCCCACGATGACTTTGTCGAAACCTAAACCCCGTATTTCCAAACATCTGAGCTGTTACTAGTTATCACTGTACAGTTACAAAGCCCCTTTGATATAAAATTTCAGCCTGTCAAAACATGTTTCCCAGGCTACCTTGATGCTCAGCAAAGCTGACAGGCTTCACGAGGGGGAAATGGTTTTAGAGATCAGTTCTCACATGATAAGCCATCAGTCTACAGAGTACCACGCTGTAAATGGCTCCCGATGTTACGGCTTAAAAACAAGGAAATAGCCATTAGCAGGTACAGGTGTCTCCTTGAACCTATTAATTCTGCTTCCTCCTCAGGCTCTGAAATCTATTTCTGAAATTGAAGGGACAGAAAAAGTTTTGCTTTTGCCTTTCCAGTAGAAAGGATTCCGGACAGAAAGATATCAGGATCTGGCTAGATGAGGAGGAATGGTGGGAGTCTGCAACTGAGGAAACAGTGCTGGATTAGCGAATAGGCAGCGGTCTGTGGGCCCCACGACTTTTAGGGGCCCTGCAAAAATGGATCAAAGTAACACTGATTGGATCTTGAAAGAAAACTGCAATCTTGCTTTCTTAGTTCAATGTAATCCCACTAGAGCATGCACACGAGAGGTGCCCCAAGATTTTGACTGCCTAGGGGGTGCTACATGTAGCAGGACAAAAGGCACAGAGAACCCCTCCTTGAAGGAGTTCGCGACTGCTGGGAAGGCTCAGATCCTCAGTTCTGGCGACTGCCTCCCTGGGGTAGTCCTGTCCGTGGAGTTCTCTCTTAGGTTTTTTCTCTCTGAATAAAGAATCAACCTTACTGCTTATCACTGAGTTTATGTGCTGACAAAAGATGACATGGTGGGGTTTTCTCTGCTGGTGTCTGTCTTCCATTAACTCCTGTTTTGAACACATATGTATATCCTGCTCAAGAAACAAATAAAATTGAGCTGTGCACTGTAGAGTGAAGCAGACTGCTTTAAAAAGTCACAATGCATTTGATGCTTCTGTCATTCTTAGCAAGCCAGCATTAGAGCAACAGCAACGGCTGAGCTTTAACAGTGAAACAGAGGGCAATTAGCATTGCTAAAGTAGTGTCTGATCCTCCTTACTCCCATGGTCAAAGGTGATTATTGTGAACTGTGACTTAAAAAGGTAAAGGCAAAGGGACCCCTGACCATTAGGTCCAGTCGTGGCCAACTCTGGGGTTGCGGCGCTCATCTCGCTTTATTGGCCGAGGGAGCCGGCGTACAGCTTCCGGGTCATGTGGCCAGCATGACTAAGCCGCTTCTGGCGAACCAGAGCAGTGCACGGAAACGCCGTTTACCTTCCCACTGAAGCGGTACCTATTTATCTACTTGCACTTTGACGTGCGTTCAAACTGCTAGGTTGGCAGGAGCAGGGACCGAGCAACGGGAGCTCACGCCGTTGCGGGGATTCGAACCGCCGACCTTCTGATTGGCAAGTCCTAGGCTCTGTGGTTTAACCCACAGCGCCACCCGTGTTCGAACTGTGACTTAGCTCTTGCCAAAAAATGTTTGGCATATATGGTGTAAATGCTGAAGTTGACAGAAGTAGCAAATTGCACTGAATAAAATCCCACGCCTCCAACTATTCTGGACAACAGCCATACAAGAAATATGTAAAATAACTAAGCAAGTAATAGACATCACCCCAGAATTGGCCCTACTAAACATCTTCCAAGACAACAATGCCCATTTACACCACAAAGAACTCATAACCCACCTGCTCTCAGCAGCCAGAAACACCATAACCAGACACTGGAGAGACCTGTCAGGAGTAAGCATGGACCAATGGTACCAAATAGTATGGGAAACAGCCCTACTAGAAAAATTAACTAATAAACTGAAACTGACACGGGGACAAACAGAAGAAGACGCCTTCACCCCGGTATGGCTCCCATTTATCACATACACAGCCCAACAGGACAATGACAATAATCCACCAACAGCATACAAATCAATATGGCTAACCTGATCCAAAACACCCACCCACCTCACTCACACACGAAAACAAAGATCACCACAGCCAATCACAAGCAAACAATCACACCCTAGGCCAACCCCAACCTCTCTCACCACCAAAGGGACACAAGTGAACAACACAAGCAACGCTGACACCAAACTCTACATACATTAAACATAATAGAAACACCGCCACCCGACCCCACCCCCATCCATCTTCCCTCTCTCCACCCCCCCTTTTCTTTTTTCTTTTTCTTTTTTCTTCTCCCCCTAATGCCTCAACAAATGAAACGGATTTGTAAAAATGTTACATGGGAAAAAAAAATACGAGGCACTACACTTCTGTAAAACAAGAAAATCCTTAATAAAATATTTAAAAAAAAAAAATTAAATAAAATAAAATCCCACGCCACAAATGCAGGACAGTAGCTATCTGCAGTAGTAAAACCTGCACCCAGGGCTGCCAACAGGTACTGAACCATGAGCCAGCAGGGCCCCCCAATTCTTAGCTTCCTTTCCCTCTTTTTTTTTGGAAAAAGAAAATGTAATTCAATTAGACATTTCTACAGAAAGAGCACAAAACACAAAGGCTTCAACACTCGGTAGGCAACAACAGTGCTGTAAATATCAGGACTGTGGGCTGTTTCTTGCTTCTCCACCCAGGAGCTCAAGGTTGCACACATTATCCCCACCCCCTTTTATCATTGCAGTGGAATCCACTCTATTCCTTTAATTGTTATTTGTTTTAATACTGTTTTTAATAATTTTTAAATTGTTGCAACCCACCCTGGGACCCTACGGGGAAGCATGGGTAAGAAATCCAATAAATAATCATAACAGTGGCAGCCTGGTGTAGTAGGCTAGGCTAAAATAACATATTTACATCCTCAGCAGTTATCGCCAGTAGATTGCTTGGGGGGGGGGGGGCTATCCATATGCAATGTACCAGGCCCAGGAAATCCTGTGGGCATCCATGCCTGCCTGTGATTTTGCTTTTTTGCATACATTTTGATGTAGCACATTTTACACAAATAAGAGCCAGCCACAAGGAGATGCTTTAAAAAATGTGTTTTTATCAAGGGGTACTCGAGAATAACAACAAAGGTACGATTACTGTGTAAACAGTGTGGCACTTATTGTAACAACTTCATGGTGAGTACTGGCACCTAATATTTCTAGGGAAAAAACCCTTATTTATCGGACAACTGAGATAGTCAGCTACATGCAGCTACCATCTGAAAGAGCAACTAGTGAATACAGCAGCAAGGAATCTGTTGAGGAAGGAAACAATCCACATCTAATTTATTTTGTGGGAAAAGACCATTAGACTGTGCCCACAAGCCTGAACTTCTGAAAATCCAACAGCAGATTTTTATCACTCCCACTGATTTTGAAGTTTCACTGCTCCTGAATGAATTTTTAAAAAAGGAAAACCCCAGTTTCTTCATTCAGATAACATTCCTAAATGCATGCTAAAGGCTAAAACATCCACTGACACTGCCCAGGAATTCAGGCTGAGCAGTAGGACAAAAACATTATTCTAAGGCAGGGAATGTCCACTGGTATCATCATGTTCCATCGTAATATTGTCCCCTGTCGCACAGTCTACCACTGATTTCTCAGTGTACAGAGAAGGACACTGTAAAGGCTAAATTGCCATGGTTTCCTCCACAAGGACAGAATTTTCTCCTTAAGCTCTCATGTTTCCATGAACTAAAACTCCCATAATCACCAACAACTGGCTATGCTGGTTGGAGCTAATATGAGCTGCACTCTAGCATCTGGAGAGCACCAAGTTGGCTACTGGGAGCCAGTGTGGTGTAGTGGTTAAGAGCGGTAGTCTTGTAATCTGGTGAACCGGGTTTGTGTCTCCGCTCCTCCACATGCAGCTGCTGGGTGACCTTGGGCTAGTCAACCTTCTCTGAAGTCTCTCAGCCTCACTCACCTCACAGAGTGTTTGTTGTGGGGGAGGAAGGGAAAGGAGAGCGTTAGCCGCTTTGAGACTCCTTAGGGTGGTGATAAAGCGGGATATCAAATCCAAACCCTTCTTCTTCTACTGCCCCTGTTCTACTGCAAAGGACTGCAACAGCTGCTGGGCTCATAGTAGAAGGCATTCTCACTGAATGCCATCATGGTCGGGGATGGACTGAATGTGCAACTTCCATTTAAGTCTTGATTTGGCTTGACATTTTTATAGAAGAAACAGAGGTACCCTACAACTTCACTATAAGATGGGAGGCTCTTTAATCGCTGTCCTGAGTATGACCTGTTTTCATGAACCATGTTTGAAATCTTTAAAACTGGACACTTGAATAAAAAGAGACACAACCCACCTGGACATCTTTATACTTTTCTTGTAAGTCCATAAGCCTGTGATAAGCTTTAATAGCTTCTGAAAACTCTCCAACGTCTGTACTGGTGAGAATGTAATTTTCCCAAATCTGCCAGTGCTCATAATTACACTTGAGAGCTTCCTGAAGGGTCCGGAATGCTTTAATTCTGGTTCAAAATTAAATAAGTTAAAACACACAAGGATTTTTGCTTTGCCATTCAATCCCCCCCTCAGCCTTATTCACTTCTTTAGAAGGTTTATCATTTTAAAAATTGTATATACAAAGAAGACCACAATCTTAAGAGTTGCTTTTCTGATTTGACAAGAGATGGATGATCCCTTTCCCTTTATACCAGCATGCTTCATGCCATAACCTTTATTGCTGTTATCTGTTGGCAGGGCTCCCCATCACACATAATCACAGTGACATGAGAGATGCTTCCCTGTTGTGTGATCCCATACAGCTGAGTGCAGCACCTGTCTGCAAAAGAGGCTGCCAATTGCAAAGGAACAATCCACATTATTGTATCATTTGCATCCAGGGCACGACATTGCAGGAGAGAGACTGCTCCACGATGCTGGGCTATATGTGAAAGGGTTCTAGATTTTCCAGTGACAGCATTTGAATGTAGTAAAAATGGCTTTCCAACAATTCTTTTGCTGTATTCCCCCCACCTTGAAATCTATTATACCAGGTGGTAAACCATACACATATAAGACAATCCATTTTGTTATTTTTCTGTGAAATACCTGCTAGAATTTATGGAAGATTACTACACTTCTCCTTTACAAATAGGCTAAAGCAGATAAACAAGCAGAGAATGCTGCTTGTTTAAAGATGAATATGTGTGCTTCTCTCAGCCAGGATGAAAAACAAAAGGTTTTGACATTGTTAAACTATAGTACTCACAGATTTGCTATTTGCCACCTACTATTCTTAACTGCGCTGTTAGAATGTTAAAAATTCTCCATGTTATTTTAATCCCATTGGCATAGACCAGGGGTCAGCAACCTTTTTCAGCTGTGGGCCGGTCCACTGTCCCTCAGACCATGTGGTGGGCCGCACTATGTTTTGAAAAATAAAATAAAAAATGAACGAATTCGTATGCCCCACAAATAACCCAGAGATGCATTTTAAATAAAAGCACACATTCTACTCATGTAAAAACACCAGGCAGACCCCACAAACAACCCAGAGATGCATTTTAAATAAAAGGACATATTCTACTTGTGTAAAAACACGCTGATTCCAGGACTGCCCGTGGGCTGGACTGAGAAGGCGATTGGGCCAGATCCAAGCCCCGGGCCTTAGGTTGCCTACCCCTGGCCTAGACAAATCCCCTCTTACTTCTTACACTGTATTTTGTAAGTCTTGATTAAATGGCAAGTCATCTTGATTTTGTTGAGGGGATGAGAAATTAAATAGTAGCTTTCAATGACAGAAACTGATCAAGCGTTAAATATGGAACACCATTTTTTGTGCAAATCTCTGCCAGGTGAAATTTCACCACAGCTCTTGCTCTGTGAGCTAAGTTATGAGAAGAGATAAGAGACGCAAGATGGGGATGTCATTTCAGTTAAGGGAACAATACAGGTACATAAAGAGTCCAGAAATTGCACAATGACATGTGAATGGGAGAACAAAGGGATCAGATTAATCACTCTCTGGATAAAATGAAATTTACTTGCTGACTTAAAAATGAGCCACCTTAGAAACCTGTGTAGCCTCCACAGAGAGATTAAGAAGTTCTAATCTGATAAATGTTCTAGTCTGATTTTCTTTATTTAGGTAATTGGCTATAAAGTTTCTCGGGGATACTTCTACATACTCTGAAAGTTGCTGAAAAGGACATTTGTCTGAAAAGGACACTTGAACAAACATTTGTATCTCTTTACATCTATTTTTTTTGTTCCTTGCAGTCTCCGTAGCAACTACATCTTTCAGTCTGTATGTTCCATAAATATGTCTAAGGGCCTCTTGAACTTATTTATGGCTTTTGGTTCAATGCACTTTCTTGGCAATTTGTTTCCTGTGTCCACAACTTTGTGAACTCCCTGTTCATTTTCTCATTTTCAGTTTGCTTCCAGAAAGCAGATAAATTGTTCACAGTGATGCAAGGGGGTGAGGTGGGGGGGGGGAGAGAGGAATCAAGCATTATTTTTTTTAACTCTCATTTTTCTCCCTTGCCTTTTTAAGTTGCATTCTTTTTGGTAGATGATTAATGGGACACAGCCTGAGCAACCAAAAAATTATCTTGACAACTTACTTATGATACCGAACTTCTGAAAGAACTGCATTATCAAAAAGGTATCTACTCCAGACATCATTACATAAACTGAGCAAGCATACAGAACTAAGAAATTGGGTCCCTTCACAAGATTTATTAATGGCTTCTTCTAGGGAGCAGAAAACAAGTGGCTTATTATGCAGGTTGATACCATCTGCTACCATGAGGCTAGTACTAAAACTGCCAACTTCCCCCTTGATTATGTGACTGCAATAGGCATCCTTAGCTATATATTTTTTCCAAAGGGACTGAAATCAGATTTAGATGCCGGCTTGCTTTTTTTTAAAAGTAAGAATGCAGTTATGTACATAAATATTTATATGCCCCATTCTCTGCCATTTGCACACCACCTGAAACTGACCAAAAGCCAATAAGCCCTGCAACTAACAAGTAATAAAAACAGCCGGCTAAAAATTCCACAGTTAATGACATTACAATTATTAAGAATACTGAAACACTTTTTGGAAAAGCCAGGTGGGTCAGTGGGAGGGGATATGCACCCCATAGATACAGCACTCTGTAGCGTGGGGGTCCACAATACAGAAAAGCGTGGGCATTTGATTCCGCAGGGCTCTTTTGTATAAAGGGTCAGGATGCAGAGCAGGGCCTCCCTTGCACGATGAAGTCAGTACAGCACTTGTAATTAACAGTATCCTGTGCAATAAATTCTATATTGCGACACCCGGTTTGGGGAGGAATCTAAACAGTTGCTTTTCCTTTTCAAAGGCTTTTCAATCATATCTCTACCTTTCTAATGCCCCTCGTGGTGGGAGGCTTGTCCTAGAGGTGATCATAAAGTGGATCACGAGGGAAGCATGCCCAGGAGCTGGGAGGAATTGGGGGGAAAGCTGGAGAGGGAGGAAACCAGCACTGTTTACTTTGGAAGCAGCAGTTACTAATCCCTTTGATGTACTTACTTCTGTTTTAATCTGATATATGCAGTTGATAAATTGTTCCAAGCCTCCGCGTTCTGTGGGGAAAACAAATGCATGAAGGAGAGAGCAAACATACAGGAGTAAGGATACCTATTTAAATACAGAGCACACTGAATTTGTGTTTTTATCATAAAACACTGATTTGTGTCTCAACATATTTGACATTCATAAATTTGACTGTTAAATTATAGCACCAATCAATAGGCATAATCGAGCCGGAGTTAGACGTTTTAAAGACCTGCTGATTTTGAGAGAATTTTAAAGCATATGCCACTCAAGGGCTTACTTTTGCTTGATTCATAGCCATTAGGAGTATGGCAAGTTTTAGGTTAGTGCCCACATTTAAGAATTTTTTTTTAGGTTGTTGCAGTATAAAATTAGTGTAACAGTAGAAACAGTGGCATACCAAGCGGTATTATTTTGACAGGACATTGAACAATAACCTTAAAAATAGTCTGAGAATTTGGGAGATATTAGAAGAGCACAGACCTGACTAGGCCTGGGCGATATATCAATATATCACCCAGGACTGGTATGAGGAGCAGACTGTGATGTCGGTTTCACTCAGCGGTATATCGCTGGTGAAACTGCCACCTCTCCTGAGTCCCTTCACTAGCAGCGTCCGCTGGAGGAAGTCAATAGTTCCTTCCTACAGTGGGTGCTGCTGGCAGAGGGACAGATATATCGCTGAGTGAAATCGCCATCCCACTCTGCCCTCATACGATGGAGAGGGAGAAACAAGCTGTTTCAGCGAGGCGCTGATACAGCTTGTTCCTCTTTCTGCATCTTTAAACTGCTCGACTGAGGAGTGTTGCCGCTCTTCGCAGCAAGCAGTTAAAGGAGCCCCGATGCATCACTGGGTGTGTGTGTGGGGGGGAGTGTTCCCTTCCCCCAGCTGAGTGGTGCAAACAAGCTGCGTTGTCAGCCTGTAAGCCTGGGTGAAACCGCCTCAGCTCTTGAGGTGAGAACTGGAGCAGTTTCACCCAGTGTCTCGCGGGCAGAGGCCAATGCATCTTGTTTTTTCAACATCGCAGTATATCGCTAAACTGCGATGTTTAGCTGGTGATACACCGCAACGTTGAAAAGCTGATATTGCCCAGCCCTAGACCTGACACACTTTCTCAGAATGAGAATGATTATAATTTCATTTGGGGCAATGCTCCAATGTTGAATTACTGATTTTGCCCAGTTTAACATTAATGAGGATAAACCACAGCAAGCCATGGGTTTTGTGTCCTCCCTCCACCAACCCACCAGCTGTGAGGAGGCTGGAAACCTTCACTTCTATTTTAGATTAACCAGTTTAGTGTTACACCTGAACCATAAGAACATAAGAATAGCCTGTTGGGTCACGTCAATGGCCCATCTAGTCCAGCATCCTGTTCTCAGTGTGGCCAACCAGGTGCCTGTGAGAAACCAGCAAGCAAAACGGGACCAAGAGCGCACTCCCCTCTTGTAGATTCCAGCAACTGGTATTTGGAAGTAGCACTCACCACAAACTGTGGGTGATCTCAACTATGTGATGCAGAAACAAGCCAGCTTCTTAAACTTTGGTTTGCCATTGTCTCATTTCAACAAGACATAGTTAAAATGAATCACAGCTTGGCAGGTTCAGGCAACATGGCAAGCTATAGTTAATCTAAAACACAAGGAAAGACTTTGGAACTCCTCTTCGCAGCTGCACTGGGTGGGTGGGAAGAATTGAGCAGAGGCTTGCTTTCTCTTGTTCTTGTAACACTAAACTATGGTTTCAGTCAGGGGAAGAGAAGAGGGGGAATGAAACAGGGCTCTGTGCTGCTCTGACAATCCCTGCATGTTGTGGCAGCTGCACCCAACACAGCAATGGATTGTTGTAGTTGCCGTCTCATAGATAAAAATATTTTTAAATAAACAAGCTTAAAACTTAGTCTACGAAAGCATGACGATGATAACCAATATCTTTTAAATCAAATGCTTTCCTGGGTTAAAGCAATTTGTTGGACTGCTGGCCCACACTCTAACAGCACTAACTCCCTCCTTAAGTATCCTCCTCCCATGACAGAAAGCCGAAAGGGAATGGTCTTTTTCTGTGGTGGCTCCATGGCTTTGCAATTCTTTCCCATCAGATCTGTATTAGGGTAAACATGTTGCATGGATTTCAGAAGGCACTGCAAATGTATATTTTTATATTAGCCTTCCAGGTGTGATATTGTTTTACAGGCTAGATTATATAGTTTTATTTTGTTTTTACTGGCTTGTTTATTGATCAGTCTATTTATTATTCAACTCACATTGGATGGGCTTGCCCAGAAAAGTGATTAAAAAAATACTGTTAAACAGAATCAAAGCAACACCAATGTTACCTTAAACTTATTGTACTTACGTCAGGTTCCAATATCACACAGCGCTGAAATGCTCTGGCAGCACCTTCATAATCTTCCAAAGCTAAGTAGGCACAGCCCAAGGAAAACCACACACCTAACTGAAAGGTCAGCAAGGGGGAGCATACAAAAACAAAACAACAATTGCAGTGTTTGCCTGGAAAACTGGTTATGTTTTCTTGTCCAAAAGGCCACATCACTTTTCTTGGAGTTATCTAACTAAAGCCATAGGTCTGATGGAGCTTCAAGAGTCAATCTGCAGGTTGGACACTCGACAAAGATACAGCAGCCACTTCTTGGCTGTGATGCCACCATCAGACAGGGCAATAAGGGGATGCAGCCGTGATGATGCAAATAGCCCCTGAGAAGAAGCAGATGTATCCACAGAGACACCAGTTTGTATAAAACATTCTTCTTGTAAATGTGATTGCTGTGGAAACTGAAGGTTGTAGTGGCAAAACTAACCAAGAATAAGTTCCAACAAAAATCTTGTAAATGACATATTTATGTAAAATTCATTGACTAACTCTGTAAATTCACTGACTTTTCAGTGCGGAAATAGCATTTTGCCACTGCCAGCCCACCATAATCCCCTTCATTGTTTCATTATTAATACTTTGTCACATAGAGATAATAAAACCATATTAAATTGATTTTTAAAAGAAGAGCAAGTGTCCCTGAGGGGAAATAATTACTTAAACTCACATTCTGCTTTCAAAAGGGTCTCTTTCTGACACAGCTGACCTGGTCCAACAAACCAAGTTTTGTGTGCTGGGTTACAAGCTCCTAGTCCCTCTTCCCCTCCTGCAGCAGCCTCTCTCGGTTTCTTAAATTATAGTTTCCCATGAAATCTTAACCGGGAATTGTGTTTAAAGGTTCAGCTTCCCCCCCAACTGCAGAGAGCGTCTCTCTAAAACAGTGCCACTCGTAAGCTGGCCCTACAGCGCCATATGCTAGGCTGCGCCTGCATCTTTGCATAGGCCAGAAGAGAGCTATTTTTCAACGGTATCAATGATGAAATACAGAATGGAGTCATCTTAGGCCGTTAAAATTTGAAAGTCCAGATAAAGCAGTATTGGGGGTTTTTCCTGCCAAAGGGAGGCCTCTGTGTGTGTGTGTGTGCCTCTGTCTAATTAGAGGCAGCATTGGAATGATTCTATAGAGACACATTTTTCCGAGGAAGAAAGGGTACTGCCACTGAATTGCAGGAAGTATGTTTAAGTCATCTTTGTAGGAGATGGAGGCCTTTAGAGGGCCCAACAGTGAAATAATTGCAAAGAAAAGCTGGAGTGAGAGAAACCATGACTTCCGTAGGCAATTATGTTGGTTGGAATGGGATCTGGCAAATCACTCACAACTGCCAAAAAAACCCCAAAAACCCTGAGGCTCTGAATAATCACTAAATGCAGGGGGATGTTTCTGGTAGCAAACTATTTCCCTGAACCGCAGTTGCAAACAAGAGGGAATACAGCATGAGAAACATTTCAAGGGAAATTTTCACCTGGAACAAGCTTCCTACCTTCCTACTTTAAACGCCCCCCCCCCCCAAAAAAGTGGCTTATATATTTGCACTACTGATTGCAGAGAAAAAGTACTAATTAGTAGCCTCATTTTGTCAATCTCTTGATTGGTTTTGGTATGCCTTGCATCCTTGGGGCCACTACTTGCCAAATGGGTACTCACACTACGAATTTCTATTTGGCTTTCATGTTTAAGATACCATATTCTATGTATGGTTCATGAGTATATTGCTTCTCCACTGCCTAAGCAGTTTGCTAACACAAACTAGAATCACACCTCTTAAATGGGTTCATGTCAGTAGTTCTTCAAATAACTCTTTATCATGTAAGCGAAGGAATTCAAGCTTACAACGTGCAGATGTGGGGGGAAAAGGTCAGAATTAATTCTGCTTTTGAAACTGCTGCTTTGATTGAAGTGTTAACTTTGGAACTACACTGAAGAACAAAGCAAATGTTGGCACATGCATCTCACATTTAAAAAAAGGAGCCGTGCAAAGGCAGTTTGTGGTTTTATTCTTGTTCTTGTGTTTGGTTTTAATAGATCTTGTTGTTTCTATTATTTCATTGTTAAGTCACTTTGACACATTTTCATGTAAAATAAATGATGAATGGATGTAATAAATAATGATGGAGCCCAGACTAAGCACATTTATTACAAATGCCCAAAGGAAGTGGAAATATTAATTGTTTTATATTATGGCTTATTTATATACCACTTTTTGATCAAAGAGTGACCCATAGCAGTGAATGGTGCATTAATACAAAAAAGGTCACTTTAAAATGCAACAATTACACAGTCAAACATCAAAACAGCAGCAACATAATACTTGATAGCGGCCTACTTGCAGTGAATTGGCCCAAATGTGATGATGATAGACGTCTCATTTAACCCAGCCACTCCTTTTCACCTCAACCTTTAGTTTAGGGTCTAATTAAGTAAATTTCAAACTCAAATTTTCAGTTGCTGACCTTCAATGCATCATAATAGTGGTTTCCCCAACAGAAGAAACGTGCAAACATGGGTTGCATGAAAATATTATGTAAGGCTGTTTGCACAGCATGGATTTCCTACCCAATCCTTCCTAATATAGCTGCCTAAGAAGCCTCTCCTGGAGGACTGAATCATAGAGTTAGAAGGACCCACAAGGGTCATCTACTCCAACCCGCTGCAATGCAGGAATCTTTTGTCAAATATGTGGCTCATACCCATGACCCTGAGATTAAGAGTCTCACGCTCTACCGACTGAGATATCCCAGTAACAGGGAAGGCCTCTGATGTGGGTATGGGAAGCTGCAATGAAAAGGGGCAGGGATCTCTGAAAACTAGGTGGTGGCAGCTGCACAAATGAGAATATCTGAATGAAACGTTTTGCCTATACTGTACTTGAAAAAAATAAATTCATGATTAGACCACTACTTCTTCAAAGTGATGGAAAATATTTTTATTAGTTACCAACTGCTCTTTACGTAGCTTTGAATGAATCACCTTGCATAACGGGCCCAGCTCACACGTCACAGTAAACCACAGTTAATGGTTTACTATGAAGTGCCAAGCTGGGCTGGCTGTCTCCTCCCCACTAGCATGTGGAGGAAACAAATCAGGATCCATAGCTCAGCATTACATCCAGACTAGAGACTGCGGTTTGCTTTGCTCCAACAAACTATATTTTATGACTTCTGCCATGAAGTTCTGTGGGTGGTTTAAATAAAGAAGTCCAAAATAACCAAAATTCAAAGCAAACCATAGAAGCAT
This sequence comes from Podarcis pityusensis, assembly GCF_964106645.2. NCBI lineage: Eukaryota > Metazoa > Chordata > Lepidosauria > Squamata > Lacertidae > Podarcis > Podarcis pityusensis. The sequence continues at coordinate 83,160,885 of NC_138026.1, read as the reverse complement.
TAATCTTTTTAGCTACTGGTGATTTTAATAATTTTCTGAAAAATTTGAATACCTGTTTTTAACTGCTTTTTATTGACAATTTTAATGTTTCATTTTATATTTTTGTAAGCCACTTAAAGGTGTTCTGACATTCAAGTGATATATAAATTTAGTTAAATAAATGAATAAATAAATAAGGGAAAAAACCTATGCAAACACAACAGAGCATTAAAAACAGAGAGCCAGGTTACCAAAGTCATCTAAACAGGCCACAAATATGGTGACAGACAACCCTCCCTGGCAAGGCTATTCCATATCCAGGGTGCTAATACTGAAAAGGTCCTATCCGTGGTGGTTGCCCACCTCGCTTCATTTGGTGGGCCCAACTAGAATAGGATCTCTGAAGAGGATTTTAAAGTTTAGGTAAGTACATATTGGAGTAGGTGGTCTTTTAGGTAACCATGTCCTAAGGCTTTTAGGGCTTATTATTATTTATTATTATTATTACCCTGCCCATCTGGTTGGGTTTCCCCAGCTACACTGGGTGCCTAACAGCATATCTAAAAACGAAGCATCAAGCGTTGAAAACACGGCTGCCTTCAGATGTCTTCTAAAAGTTGTGTAATTCTTCAAAAGCCAGAACACAAATATATTGTAAAAAGTTCTTATTGTCTTACCTGCATGGGGTTAATCTTCACGGATTGCTCAAAGCACTCTATACATTCCTTGAAGTTCCTGTTGCGAAGGTGGAGAAGGCCTTTGGAGCGCTGAGCCCGGGCACTGCGGTGCTTTGACAGTTCCCAAGCTTTGTCGTAGTAAGAATGGTCTTTAAGGACATCCCCAAGCAAGCAATATAAACTCGGTGTTTCTTTCTTCTCTACCTCCCGCCTCAAAATTTCTTCTGCCTATGGAAAGAAAGCACCATTTTTAACACCGCTTTCAGAGAGAGGATCACCTGGTTCGCCTTGGTTAGCTGCCAGATGTGTGAGGTAGAAAGTAGTCTTTCAGAAGCCCAGAAATGGCTATGCTGGACAGGTGTGTGTTTTGTTTTCATTTTCTACAAGACCTTGAGTCAGAAAGGTCAGCATACACAATACTCTTTAGCAGTACTGGCTTCAGATTTTGAGGGCTCCTGGGCAGGCTGACTTCAGTGGGTTCCCCAAGGCACTGACCACCCCTCACGCCTCTGATCCAGAATGCTATACAACAGGGGTTGTCAACCAATGAGCCATGGCACTCTGGGGTGCCTTGAATGATGGTCAGGGGTGCTGTGGACAACACTGGCCTCTGTCCCTCTTCCCTTCCCTTCCTCCTCTGATGCCCTCTTGTGTCTCTGCCTCCCCAAGGTTTGCACAGCCATTTAGTACAGCAGCCTTGGCTATAAGCTCCACAGGTGAATGGCGCCTCTGGGAGGCAGCTCTCTTTAGGGTGGAGGGTGGGGGTGGCTTCCCAGAGGCCTCCCAAGAAGAGGGGAGAGGAGGCTGAGGGGACACTCCACAAGGGAGGGTGTTCGAAAAGGGGTGAGGGGTTGCTAGCTCTGCAGGCAAGGGGTGACACAACTGGGCTCCTGAGCCTCACAGGGGTGCCGCAGAAAGAATGTAGATGTTCAAGGGAGCAGTGGACTCAAAAAGTTTGAAAACCTCTGCTATACAATTTGGCACCTGGGCCTATATCCTGCTTCCCTATAAGTTCTACTGAATTCAAGCAATAGTTGTTGTCATTAGGGAGTTGGTTTCAGAACTGTGTCCATTCGGAAACATATTTTGCAACCAAGAGCAATGCACATGGGGGGGGGGAGGACTTGTTACGTTTTGCAAGAAAAATACAAGACTGAATCAAATCAAAGGTGAAAATGGCATGCAAAACCTGCTTGTCGAGAATGATTAAGGCTGCACAATAACTTTTCTAAAGGAACAAGAAACAGCTTGAGTTAGAGAGCAGCCACGGTGAGGCAGTTAAAGATCCAGGCAATTCTTTCTTCCCCCCTCTCTTTGGAGCAACAGTCTACAGTGTGAATAAACATCTCTGAGGTGAAAAGTGCACAGCGACCTGCTCCTTTTCCTCATCCTTGCATAAGACTCTCTCAAATCCAGGTCACTGAGTGGTAGTGCCTAGTACTGTATGCTAGATATGCAGGCCAGCCATTCAGTAATATTAAACATTCTAGTTCACAAAATTGTACCTCTGAGCAGGCCTGGACTAAATCTGTAGTGAATTCTTTTTCCTATCTGAAGTGGAGGGGTATAGTTCAGTGATATGCCTAGCTTCAAACTCTGGCAACTCCAAGCAAAAGATGATGCAAGACTGAGTTAAGCCAAGCAAACACAAGACCTCATTTTCAAGCCTACTCTGTGGTAGTGATGACCTCAAGGTGACAATACTACTTTGTCACCATCGTATCTACTCAGTGGTGTCCATTGGAGTTTCCCCCCCAAACTATTCAAGGTCTTCTCTAGCTTGGTCTGCAGAGTGATGTAAAGAAGTGTCCCAGTAGTCTGTTGCAACTTATTTGCTAGGCATTTGGGGGATAAAGTTGCTCATATCTGCCTAAACTCGTAGGCCACTAATTCTACTGTTAAGTCTTTGGATGTGTCCAGTACAATGTTTTGCCCTGTTTTATTTAACAAGTTCCACTCGTGGAGGCCTGATGATGTAGACGAGATCTTGGTGGGGTGAGGCTATCACTCATTTGCATAACCCTTGCCCTTTTTGTCTTCTAATATTCAGCAGCACTAGAATGACAAGCAGAGTCCAGGAAATAATTAATGCCTCCTTGTGAGAGGCAATTAGGAGAAAGCTCCTAAAAGATTTTAACACCCATGCCACGGTTGATCATAAATGTCTACTTTTGAGGAATGTTAACTGGATGGTTGCTGTGCAGCTCAAGACACGATTGTTTTCAGTTACCAGATCTGAGCTGAACTCAGAGACCTCTCACACAAAAGCCGACTCCTGCTTAGCTTTCTTCATTTCAGAAGACTAATTTACTTGGAAAAAGTAATTTTGCTGTTGCTATTATTAAACCATTGGAAGTCAGAAACCCTTGCTGATCTACTGCAAATCACCCAGAGGTCCACCAGCAGATCCCAAAGTACCTACCTTCTCCCTACCAAACAGTATCAGTAATAAATGCAAGTTGCCTTGCATTTATGTATACATTACTGACTTTTTGTAATCTCCTGGCCACCAAATTATTCCAAGGAAACAATGCTGGAATCCTACCCTGGTCATGTAGTGATCATATCCAAATATTTCCCTCTTGTTTTTTTTCCTGCTTAGTGACATGCTGCTTTTTATAGAAAGTTGTTTTCATAAGTTGTTTTGAGTTCATTTTTGAAAGAAGTGACTAATAAATAAAACAAATAAAAACAAAATAAAATACTACTCTGACCGCTGAAAAAACAATTTATAGAAGAATCACAACTTTACATAATGGTGATAACTATCTGTTTGATTTTTAAAAGGAAAATAATGAACTTTAACAGAAGCTCTTCATTTCAAAAAGCTCTTCTGACTAAGCACAAATTAAAGGTAAAAGGACCCCTGACCGTTAGGTCCCGTCGCAGATGACTCTGGGGTTGCGGTGCTCATCTTGCTTTATTGGCCGAGGAAGCCAGCGTACAGCTTATCTACTTGCACTTTGAGGTGCTTTCAAACTGCTAGGTGGGCAGGAGCTGGGACCAAGCAATGAGAGCTCACCCCGTTGCGGGGATTCGAACCACCGAGCTTCTGATCGGCAAGCCCTAGTCTTTGTGGTTTAGACCACAGCGCCACCCGTGTCCCTCTAAGCACAAATTAAAGCTTACAGATAAAGAGCTCCCAGTTGTGTTTCACACAGAACTTGAAGACTTGTTTCCAGCATTCTAAAGTCTTATCGCAGAATTAGTTGAAAGTATTTTCAAAAATTACGCAATTGCCAATTATGAAATATTTTAATCCAGATGCCTTCCTTATCCACTCTCTAAATACTGTTTTCCTATCTCTTGACACAAATGGAAAATATTGGCCTAAACTTTTATTCTTGATAGGATTCTCATATTGGTCTGGCACAAGCAAGGAGCCCAACAGAATTTGGCACCAAGACACATACTTGTTCATTTTGTAATTACCAGATTTAGATATTTACTCAGAATAGTATGCAAAGCATGGGAGAAGTTCCACATTATTTATATCACAAGTTTGGGCTGCAATCCTAATACCATTTACCTGGGAGTAAGCCCCATTGAATCCAGTAGGGTATTTCTGAGTATATAGGGTTAGGATTGCACTGTTAGAGATTTCCATCCAAAATCCTTCAATCTATTGTTTAACTGCAGCCTCTGCATCTATGCAACTAAATATCTATGGGCAGGGGAAGTTGAAGTGAAGATAGTGGAATATGTATTTCTGAAAAATGAAAATCACAACAGTGTCTAATGTTCTAGTCTCTGCAAGTATAACTTATTTTTAAATAGTTTTGTTGAAGAACTGCTATTGCCTTTGTGACACAAGATGTAAGAAAATTCATGAAAATATGTAATTATTAGCTTATAAAAGAATGACCCTCCACACACACACGCTCTCTAGAGCATCAGAAATTGCAAACACTAGACACAGTATGCTGGGTATACTGGACATTTGTCAAGACACAGAACCAACAAGATGTCTGAGAGACCCAATGTCTGAAAAATTAAAATACACACTAGTCTGTCTACATATCCAGCTGTTAGGGAAGCAAATATGTGGATACAGATGGCAATTAATAAATGTAGACACTGGATGGTTTCCCCAGAACATCCTGTCTGGTTTCCAAGCTCATGCATTTTTTTGGAATTCACACTAAGAAACGCTTTTCTGTGATGTTTTACAGAGCAGGATTGCTATTTCTGGGCCAAAATTCATGGACAACCTCCTCCTCATATGTGGTGTGTGTGTGTGTGTGTGTGTGTGTGTGTGTGAAGAGAGATGAGCTAAAATCCATGCAACAACATCAACATAAATTTTAAGCAAAATAAAACAAATCCTTCCAATAGCACCTTAGAGACCAACTAAGTTTGTTATTGGTATGAGCTTCTGTGTATCTGAAGAAGTGTGCATGCACACGAAAGCTCATACCAATAACAAACTTAGTTGGTCTCTAAGGTGCTACTGGAAGGATTTGTTTTATTTTGTTTCGACTACGACAGACCAACACGGCTACCTACCTGTAACTATAAATTTTAAGGTTCTGTTTCCCCAGACTTCTTTGCCCCCATACAGAAAATCCAGAGACTAAGAATGCAACATAGTGGGTTTCCAAGATGCCCTAAGTGCCACTCAGCACAGTATAGACTAGCTGGTTGGAAAGTGGCAGTGAGAGAAACATTGTGCTTAAGAAGCTAGCGGGCCACTGTGTAAAGGTTTGTGGAATTCATGCATTAGAGACAACTTTGTTACAGGAAAGCTTGGTTCAGTTGGAACTCTGCATGCATCCCAGAAATGTTTGTCTGTTTTGGCTCTGCTGCGAGCAACAAGTGAAACACCACTTGCAAATCAATCAGAGGAAGCTGTGGCCATTCAAGCTAAGTATATTTCTATCAGGAAAAGTTCTAGTGATTCCTGCCAAATAACCTTTCCATAGTAGTCGATGTGCAGGAAAATTTCCTCGCAGTAACCAGTGTGCATAATGATGATATGGCCAAGCTTAATTAGTCCCTCTATCATATCTAGTGCAGACAGTTACCCTTATTTAGCACTAATTAAGCGCTAAGGCTTTCCCAGTGAGAGCTGGACCATCAAGAAGGCTGATCGCCGAAGAATTGATGCTTTCGAATTATGGTGCTGGAGGAGACTCTTGAGAGTCCCATGGACTGCAAGAAGATCAAACCTATCCATTCTGAAGGAAATCAGCCCGGAGTGCTCACTGGAAGGACAGATCCTGAAGCTGAGGCTCCAATACTTTGGCCACCTCATGAGGACAGAAGACTCCCTGGAAAAGACCCTGATGTTGGGAAAGATTGAGGGCACAAGGAGAAGGGGACGACAGAGGACGAGATGGTTGGACAGTGTTCTTGAAGCAACCAGCATGAGTTTGACCAAACAGCGGGAGGCAGTGGAAGACAGGAGTGCCTGGCATGCTCTGGTCCGGGGGGGTCACGAAGAGTCGGACACGACTAAATGACTAAACAACAAAACAACAAAAGCACTAAGGCAATGACAGTAGGGTATCCTTTTAGCAAGCATCTTCCAGTGGGGTAAGTGGATCATTCCTAAATTGCCTGGGAAATGCCTTACCCTTTCCCCACACCTCATTTATCTGGCTGCAAGTTCTGATTGGTCAGAGATCCTTTGTGTATCTCCCAGACACAACTTGGTGGGGATTCATACTGTGGTGTTTAATGACATCATACTACTGGTATTCTTTGCCATGTAATGACCCTTGCATTCCAGTACTGTCCTTAATGAGATCACAGCCATTAGGCAGCCCCTTTCCTATAACAGGACACCTTTCAGTTCCCACTTCGTTCAGCCTTCTGCCCAGGAGACTGCTTCAAGGCACTCTTCAAACCTGCGCCAACCCTGCAGGTTCCTGTAGGCGCAAGATCTCTACTTCATTTCCACTCTTATCCCCAATCTTACCCAATCTCTTTCCCTTCAGCATTTCCCCATTTGTCTTTTTCTATGAACAAACAGCTGATGTAGACATCAAGATTGAGGTTGCAGAATTCTGAGGTGGAAGAATGAACTAGCCCTTGGGGTGCCACTTTTAAAAATGCTCTTCTATGTAAGGTGCCAGCAAATACATGAAGGGGACATATTGCAATACAGCTCCCTCCCTTTGTGCTAGTTTATTATTGGCATGGATTTTTTTATTTTTATTTTTACCCTCTACCAGTGGTGGTCTGAAATGGAACGGCCTGTTCAGTTCTTCACCTCAGTTCTCTGCCACCTCATTCTGTTGTTTTCATAGGCAATTCTTGTGTTGTTGGAGGTTAGATTAGCCTTGCCGCCTCAGCCAGTTCCTTTTGTATGCCAGACTTGACCCTGTGGGAAGGGGATACTTGCAGAAGTGGGAAGACATGGATGGCTTTGGTACTAAGCACTCTTTCAATTTCTAAGGAGGATCTTAACGGTAGCCCTGGGACCATGGGAGGAAGGAAGAGGAGAGGAAAGCATGAGAGAAAGAAGGTCACAGGCAAGAAAGTCAGGAGCCCCCAAACCTCTAATCAGAGAGACCAGAAGGAAGTCCTTCGCCTTTCTGTCATTTTGTAGAGTTTTTACAATGAGTTTTCGCAATGACAAATATCATCCGACCTGGCTCATTTGCTTCAGCTATCTGGAATTGCCTCCCACTCATTCACTCCTGCTCTCTGTTTACAAGAACATTGTGGTACAGATCTTGGCTCAACTTAGTAGTTGCACTCCATGATCTTCTGGTACTTTTCAATTCTGGGATTCTAGGGAAGACCTTTCATGCAAGTCCATCACATTAGTCTTTGTAGTAGTACATAAATACTGTTCTGAATAATTTTATAAAAATTTATGGGAAACAGTTTTCCTTCTCATAATGACCCTTACCATATGTTCCAGTGAAAGGAAGTTGCTTCCTGCAGGGCGCTGATGTACATGTACTTGTGCATGTATGCAACTCTGGGGTACATTATGTACAAACACAGTGAAAATAAGTAGATGTACTCTACCTTTCCATGCTGTCCTGCTCTTTCATAGCAGATAACTACATCCTCCCACATTTCAAGCTTTTCAAAGATCTGCAGAGCTGAACTGGTACATCCAAGGTCAAATAGTAAGCTTGCAAGCTGCCGCTGCAAAGGAAGATATTGAAAAATTCAAATCCAGAATTTCCCTCTAGTAAAACCATTTAGCATAATATACGTAAGGTGGAAAATAATTTAAAGTGTTTCAAGTTGAGCTTAGAAGGGCATGGGAATTCTAAAAAATAAAAAATAATATACGATAGCTAAAGAAATCAAGCATAAAAATCTACTGAGTTAGCACTGATAATCTTTTAAAATCAACACAAGCAGAGATTAGGCACAGGTCTTACAATCTTAATTCACTAAGAACTAAATCATAAACACAGCCAGCAACTCCCTCCCCTCTACAGTATTTCTCTAGACCTGCGTTTCCCAAACTTTGGTCTCCAGCTGTTTTTGGACTACAACACCCATCATCCCTAGTTAGCAGGACCAGTGGTCAGGGATGATGGAGCTACCAGATGTGGGCTACAACTCCCATCTGCTGCAGCCAGCATGGCCAGCTGCCAGGAATGATGGGAGGCACAGTTCAGTAACATCTGTAGGGCCACAGGTTCCCCACTTCTAGACTGTGCTTTGATAATGGAACTGCATGGAGAAATGTCCCTAAGAGCCAAGTTGCTGCACAGATGACCAGCAACTGTTCCTAGTTGAGACTGTGGCTGGCCATTGTTGACTTCCTCTGCCTTGAGTCTGGGTCATACTGACACTTCTCCGTATGCAGCTGGGTTAAGGTGTAACACTGACTGCTGGGAATTCTATCAGCATGTTACCTACTGCCTTGTAGATCAGCCACTTTCATTTAACCTACCTCCCGCTGACACTGAGAAGCAACAAAGTTGACTGGGGACTTAACCAGGATCAAGGAAAAGCAAATAGGATTCAGGGAGATAGAAACAAACAAAAGAATGGGTGAGAAGTTGGAACGCAACCAAAGAGCCCCTAAGCGTGAACTGATGACAAATGCATCACAAGTCTCTTCCCGTTTCCTTTTACATGGGTTTCTGGGAGTGAAAGAGAGGAAAGCAGCTTGTGGCCTCAGGTGACCTCGCATTCTACAGAAGGCCAGGCTGGAGGAGTTACGATTCCTGACATATGTATGATTTACATGCAATAGTTCTTAGGTTAAGTATGGGAGAAATGTATGAAATGGGCAGTGCTACTTAAGAAAATATTGCAACCACTGTAAATAATAAATCACCAATATACCTCTCAGTAGGACTTGGAATATTGGTTTGGCCAGAAAAGCTAGAAATTAAAACCACACTGGTTTTTTTGTGAACTAGAAAATTAAAAGGGGGAAAATGTTAAAATGGTTTCTACTGTGTCAGAGAAATACAAACAGATTGCAAATCTAAGTTAGAAGTTGAAAGCAGTCTCTTGACCACATTATCTTAACTATTAAGCTGGATTTTAAAGCTCTAAATTTGTGGTTATGTGTGTCCCCACTGATAATATGTTAAGACAGTTTAAAAGGGGGGTGGAGAGACAGTTTAATTTTTTTCCTGGATCATGACTTATTGAACATTTATGAAAGTATTATTCTTTAAGCTAAATCATTATGTTTGTTTGGGGAGGGAGAAGAGACTGTTAACAAACAATTTAATACTGGAGGAGAAATCAAAAGCTGGGGAAAATATATTTAAAACGGAGAGAAATCTGTAACATTCTTCATGTTAACAAAACAAGCAATCATTTCCCCAGTGCAATATCTCAGCTGGGACATTTCAAAAATGAAATGCTTAAAAATCAAATGTAATGTGAATTCTAACTAAAACATTATGCACCAGTTATTCTGTACCTGGATAGCCCAATGTGGAGGAACTTGGCAACTGTAAAATAGTTTCATACGTTCACAAATTGATGTTTTCTTGTCTTCAAATTGGTCTGCAAGAGCCTGAGAATACAAAACACTATGTATATAAATGGAAGTTTACCAGTATTTACGATTCTGTCTAGGACTGAAACAAAACTACAACAGCACAGCTCTTAAGGCTGCTATTCTAAGCACTCAAACAAGGAAGTAAGTCCCAATGGACACAATACACTGGAAAAATGAATGGGATGGTATTGTAAATGTCAACATGCCATAAAAATCTATGAAATAAACCACTTCTTACACAGAAAGACAGCCAAAGCTGAAGAGCTTGTAGTCTCAGTGGTCAGCAAAGGAGGCAATAGCAACAGGAGATAACAGAAGAGCAACACAGCTATCACGGCCTATCACATAAACCACTGATGGACTCCACATTAAAATTTCACTTAACAAAGCACACCTCTCTCATTTTCTTAGATTCCCATGTTTCACATATCCTCAACTTTATAATCATACTAGTTCTACTTGGTGATGCTATCTCATGTTCCTACTCAAAGTTGGCTGCTGCACTAGCTAATAAAGACAGGAGTGTTTCGATTTTACAATTTTAGAGAATGTGGTTTTTGTTATGGACACACTAGTCCCATTCAGAAGTAATTCTCATACATTGATTCAAGGTGTGAGTGGGGCTGCGCCAACGAGCCCCACCTCTGACTTTACGCACACTGACTTGCCCACTGTCGAATGCCTATGTGTTTGGTATAAACGTTTGCAGCGAGGGAGGCTTCATGAATACATGAAGTGTATTTATAGAGGTGCTGAGGATCAAGATCCCAACTTCAAGCTGAGACTTGATGCCTATGTTCATCCATGAGGGGACAAGGAGATTGTTCCCATTTATTACCTGAAAATGACTTTTTGATTCTGTCAGCATTTCTCACTTCACCACTGTGAAGCCCTATTCAGAAGTATACACAAAGGCATTATCACCCACTAATGTTGGTGCCAGGAGTGGGTCAAAGCAGCATGCATGACTGAAAGTCGGGCTAGTTGGTGAGGCTCTGCTCCACTCCCTGCTAATTTGTTGAAACACACAAACTTTACTTCTGAATAGGGCTGCTTAGTGTTCAAGTGTGTAAATCGAAGGTGAATTGAAGAAAAGCAAGTGGTGCCATGTGTTCCAAGTTCCAGGAGGTGGGAAGATAGCCTGTTCCACACAGGGCTGCATTTTTCTGGAAAAAACAGGTCTGTACCTTGGGAGTTGTCACTGAAGGATCAGGTGGCCTTAGTGGCTGGGAGCACATATTTCCAATTCAGGCCGGCCACTTTTAGACTTGGCCACTGTACTCCATACTCTGTTAGCACCTAGATTAAAATATTGCAATGCTTCAACTTGTCCAAATTCAATAGCCAGATTACTGGCTGGGGTTCTATTCAGAAATCATATAATACCATGTTAAAACAGCTGCTGTGGCTGCCAGTTTGTTTCCAGGCACAATTCAAGGTGCTTACATTAGTGTTTAAAGCCCTAATCAACTTAGGCCCCAAATATGTGAAAGGCAACTCATTCCCTACAGACCCTCATATTTAGGGGCACATCCATGGGAGGAGGAGAGGGGGGAAAGTTCCATTGTCCAAGTGGAAATCCTTAGTGCCGCTTTGGATACAAGCCATTCACTATCAGTTCAAACCCCATGTGTATAAATGAGCATTTTGCCCTAATGTGCATTAATTTACATTTGTTTGCATTCACTTGCACCTGCCATTTTAATGCCCATTTGCAGTGTTTAGAGAGATCCTTTCGGAGCTGCTATGCATTGCATTTTTGTTTTAACCACCCTAAACAATTTGGTGTCAGCAGCAAACTTGACCACCTCACTGCTCACCTCTAGCTCTACGTAATTTATGAGCAAGTTGAAAAGCACAGGTCCCAATACAGATCATGGTTGCATGGATCCTGGCCTAAGATTTGCTGTACCAGCGTTATGTATTTTGAGTACACCATCAACTGGCTTTCAAATATATATGTCTAAAGATAGCAAGGTGACTTTCAGAAGTAAAAAAAACACACACAGCAGATATCACCAACACTATTACAAGATTATAATTCAGGCCTAAACACTTTTAAAAGGAATGCATGAACCACAATTCTTAATATATATATAGCCTCAACAGATTCAGCTGAAACATTCTTGTGCGTGCTGTGTAACTTTAAATATCTTTATTGCCATAAACAAACATCCACCTCATGAAGGCAATCACACATTTTTGCTAGTCATTAATCAGCTATCTGATCAGAGAAGATAGCTAATAAATTATAGCAGCAGACTGATTATATTCATTCATCCGACACCAGTATACTGTACCGTATCTATGGTTACAGCTCAACTGCAGAGTGTGGATAAGCCTTATTTTGATTCCCAGCCTCAAAACAGACCAATCCACCTATATAACAGGGTCATTTTAAACAATACTTTAAAGGATCTTCTTTGCCATATTTCAAAAATTGATGATTCGCTGTTTTTATAGAGAAAACAGTGATTTAATTGTTTGGATCAGAGTGCCACTCACAGAAATAGGTAACTTAGTAGGGGGTATTAGGCCCTTTACGTACATCAGAAAACCCCACAAACATCAGTTGCTGGCTTGTATCTAACACCTACGATTTCAAAATAGGGACCCCATGGAGGAAGACATGAGTGAAGGAAGGATACTTTGAGCAGTTGACACTCTAGACTCCCAAGAAGACACTTGCTACACTGAGAAAGGTAAGGACTGATACCCCACTGATTGCCAGACTGCTGTGTCAATGACTACTAGCTAAAGCTGTGTCAGAGCATTCAACTTGCTGCTGACACTGGCAACACTCGCAAAATGTACCAAGGCATGAGGAAAGGATCAACAGTCAGGAAAACTGCATTGCTGAAAAGCTTGTCGGGAGGGATAATCACAGACCACAGCAAGCAGATGAAGCAATGTGCAGAGCACTAACAAGAACTGTACTTGCAGGGAAACATGGTCCTTGACACAGCAATCAACAGAGTCTGCCTGCCTTGGAAGAGCTGGATGTCCCCCCCTCTTTGATAAGCTGAAGAACGCCATCAACTCTCAGGCATGTGGTAAAGCCCCAGGAAAGGACGGAATCCCAAGAGAAGTGCTGAAAGCTGGCTTCAATTCCTCCCTCATGACAAAATTCCTCCCTTTTGCATTGTTGGGAACCAAGGATCTCTGCAGAACCAAAGTGAACTCTTTGAGGCGGAAGCGTGAGCAGTGAATATGGAGGTCCTGGGCTGCCCAGAAAAGACCTCCCTCTCAGCCTCGCTGAATTGATGCTTTTGAATTATGGTGCTGGAGGAGACTCTTGAGAGTCCCATGGACTGCAAGAAGATCAAACCTATCAATTCTTAAGGAAATCAGCCCTGAGTGGTCACTGGAAGGACAGATCCTGAAGCTGAGGCTCCAATACTTTGGCCACCTCATGAGAAGAGAAGACTCCCTGGAAAAGACCCTGATGTTGGGAAAGATTGAGAGCACAAGAAGAAGGGGACGACAGAGGACGAGATGGTTGGACAGTGTTCTCGAAGCTACAAACATGAGTCTGACCAAACTGCGGGAGGCAGTGGAAGACAGGAGTGCCTGGCATGCTCTGGTCCATGGGGTCACAAAGAGTTGGACACGACTAAACGACTAAACAACAACAGCCTCACTGATGTGGTCCATGGGAAAACAAAGCAATACATTTTGAACCAGCTTGGCTGCAGAAGTTGCCAGAAAGAAGCATGCATATAAAACACAATCCAAGGCCAAAACGATGTAGTAAATTGGTGGTGAAGTTGCCAAGAACTAGAGCATCAAGCCTATGCACCAGAAAAATATATGGAAACATGAACAACATGTGCTGAATAAACTTTCAGGATGAAAATAAGGCAAACTGGGGTATCACATGTATAAGGCAACATTCTTAGGAAGTATGATAGAATGGGTGCTATGACCTCATGGAATGGCTACTGGGTAAGTCCTGGTTCCTCATTTGGAGTAGTCCTGCTTCAGCCTTCCTGGGTTCAAACTGAGTATTAGTTTTAGGCTGTTTTCTTGTAATGCATAAACCTGTTCAATCCTCACCCAGGCACGATATATGTTAAATTCAATATTTGCACCCTATATCTTGCATAAGATTTGGTTTCTTTCCTACCTCTCTGTGGTCACAAAAATGTAAACGGTAAGGAACAGATTCTGCTTTTAACACTGTAAAGCAAGTAGTTAGGGAAAACAGTGCCATGAATTATGTGCTGTCTAATCAATTTATATTAAGTTTCAATACTGTGATGTTATTTAACTACACAAGGAATTTACTTAGATTTAGCCAGCTTAAATGCCACATCATCTGGCTCCTCAGATGAAATTTTGGTCTGGGTAACTAAAAACAGCTTTAGGAAAATAACATTGGAGCAATGGATGGACTATTACAAAACTAACAATGCAGTTTGCAAAACCAAGCAGCAACTGTATTTTGCCTCTTCTGCAGTTAATACATTGCGACACATGCAAGCAAATGGAGATTAAAGGCTCCCTTGCTAAAAATGAATTTAATAGACCAGAGGTGTCACTGCAACATACAGATGAAGTACTTTCAAGGGTGTTGTGGGAGCTACAGATCTGTTACAGATAAGTATGTCGGCAAGCTGAGAATAATAATCCCTTGTAGATAGCTGGACCATGAATTCCTAATAATGCAACTGAATTTTAAAAAGACTGTAATTTTGTATGCATCCAGAGAAATGTAGCTTCATTTCACTGATTGCTTCAAGGCTTCTGATTTGAATTTAGTGCAAATACTATCCAGGGCACACAGAGTTTAACAATATAGAATTTTACATACAAGTAGGTGCAGAACGATCTTCTTTCCATAACCATGAATAAGGTACGTAATTCTATTCCAGTGGGTACATCTCTGAGCTTCCACAAATTTAATCTCTGTGGTCACTAAAAGAAGAAGAGGCTCTCAAAGATGCAAAATGAACTGGAGTGCTTGAGGTTGTGTGCCCTCCCCAACCACCAACTTGTAGCGTTGACACAGGACACTACAGTGGGGCTAGGAAGAGAAGCAACAGGTTTGGGCTAGCAAACAAGCAAGCTGGCAATCTGGATTTTAATGTGTGGAGACTCTGGGCGTACAGAACAGGTGTTCCTGTGCTTGTCAAAGGGAAAGTATTGAGACAATACAAGCGTGGATTTTGGCAAAAGGAAATTCTGTTTTTACAATCCCACAGGATTCTTTTATTTTGCTTCTAACATGGCTCCCTAGCCCAGGTCTTTCATTTGTGGGAGCATCTCACCCCCCCCCCCCCACTGCCAATCCTTGGTATGTACATGGATTAAAGTTAGTGTGCTAGATAGGGTAATTCCTTCACTCCATCTTCTAGGCTCCCTTTTCCCTCTCTACAAGGGAAAACACACATTTGGTTAGGAAATAAAGCTTTGACCTTTCTGATCTGCTTGTTTATCCTGGTATTATTATTAGTAGCATTAGTATTAGGAGAAATTCTTATACTCTGCCCTGACTGGGTTGCTCTGGCCACTTTGGGCGGCTTCCAACAAAATTATAGGAAAAACAAGCAGCAGCAGCAGCAGCAGCAGCAGCAGCAGCAGCAGCAGCAGCATCACCACCACTGAAAGCTTCCTGAAACAGGGCTGCTTTCAGATGCCTATGAAAAACTATATACCGTAGCTGTCTAACTCTTTGACATCTGCTGGGTGGGCAGTCCACAGGATGAGGCGACTACTGAAAAGGTCTTCTGTCTGGTTCCCTGTAGCTTCACGTCTCGCTGTGAGGGACCCTTGTGGTCCCCTTGCAAAGAAAGAAACCTGGCTGGGTGCATCTCAAGCCTGATCAGCTTGTCACACAGCCCCCCAGGTTGTTTCCAGTTCACTTTCCAGTTCTACCTCAAACTGGACAGCAAATTGTGACAGCATGTTGGGCCTGGAAACACCATAGTGGTGGAAGTGGTTACACTGGATCCAGCTAACAATGCGCAGAGTGAAAAATTGGGGCCAATAATGACCTGCTAAATACAGATAAGGCATCAAGAAATATATGAGTGCATATCAGTACTTACATCCCCATACAGGAAGTTGTAGTGACATTTTAAGGAAATCTTGATGGAGCACAGAAAATAATAATTCAGCTTTCCAATTCAAACCCCTCCCTCATGCCTCTGTATTAAATCACAGGCAAGTTGCATATGGTACATTATTTGGGATCTTGTCTGTTGATGTTACACTGCTCCTATTTTGAAACATTACTTAAAGCTCTTCACTTTAAAAAAAAGCAATGGATTCCTGAGGTCACAAGGAAACATTTAGCATAACTGGCCGACCCCAGAGGTCCTCTAATCAAGGCAGTCAGGGGGAAGAAAAGACATAACCAGACTTAAAAATTCACTGGAGGCCAAAATATTGAATTTTTCTGGCTCTCCCCCAATGAAATGGAATAACAATATGATAAGAGGGAGGATACGACCGCACAGTGCTATTTTGTTAATGGGTGGGATCTAATTCCTGGCTGATAACATGTGGATACAATAGAAAAGATGATGAAAACTGCATAGAATAGATCACACAATCGCTTTATGAAAGTTAAAAAATGTATCTCATTCTCTTACCAGCGCATACATCTATTAGAATGAAAAATCTCTAAAATCTCCAAATAACTTCTTTTGATTAGTATTAAAATTAATCATTTTCTTACAAACATTTAAAGAAAGCCAAACCTCACCATCTGCTTCTTCCTTTCCCAGTTAAATCTCTGCATTTTAATGCAGTGCTTTAATACTTAAGTGATAAAATTCTGCAACAAAGCAAGTACAAAGCTTCAAGCGCAATTGGTATTCCTACATCTGGGGTTAGGCAGGGAGAACCACCTTTCTCTAATTAACAGGGGAGGATGTAAGACACTGTGTGCTGTTGACAACTATTATTACAGACAGGGTGACTCATACACAACGCCAATGTCATCCAACATTAAGAGACCCTAACATTCTGCAGGTATGGCAAGGTGAACAAAACACAGGCTTTCCAAACCAGCAAAGGTTATGCATATTGCCTGCATAAGAGACTACAATTGAGCATGACT
The DNA here is from genome assembly GCF_964106645.2 of Podarcis pityusensis. NCBI lineage: Eukaryota > Metazoa > Chordata > Lepidosauria > Squamata > Lacertidae > Podarcis > Podarcis pityusensis. The sequence goes on along the minus strand of NC_138026.1, from coordinate 83,144,225 downwards.
GACTTGCTTCCTGATCTTTGAATGGGGGGGGGGGGAGGTCACCTGGTTGCATCCTCACCATTCATTCTTCCATATAGCTGTGGCATTTAGTATGCAAACTAAATTTAACTGGGACCTTCCTCCAAAAGGTCACCACATGGTATTCCATAAATCAGATGAGCTAATGCTATCTGCTGCTTTCACAGTGATGTTTTATGAAAAGAGCATTGCTGAAATCCATTAAGCTACAGAGCTGAATTGCACGGACCACCTACTAGGAAAATGGTAATAGGTATGAGATGAAGCCAGAAAACATTTTAAACACTGCATGCTAAGCTGTGGGGGTGGGGAGACTGTCTGGGTGCAGCGGTTAGGTGAGCTTTCCTAAGGAGGTGTATTAACCTCAACCAACTTTGAACTCAATAACAGAGAGACATGCAAAATATACTCATGGCCAATGATAAAAAAATATGGAAAACAAAATGGAAATGTGCACCAGTATGCAGCTTTTGGCTTAAACAAAGAGAATTAAACAAAAACAAAAAGCCTACCTATTTATTTTAAACAAGACGGGCAAAACAACATGTACTGGAAGTCTAACTCAACCTTTTCATGGTGTCAGGAACTGCAATTTGCTGAGTGCAAGAGAAGATCAGGCTGGAATGCTTTAAATCATGGCAATGTATAAATCACTGAGGCAACTGATTTCAATTGGGAAACTCAATTTAAATAATTCTGAAATGCATATATTACCTGAAAGAACAATATCATGCATGTTGTTTGGTGATATTAACAAGGGAAATGTAATTGTTTACCACTATCTGGAATTTATATAACCTAAAGCAAAATTACAAAACTCTGGCTATACAATCAACATATATTAGCACTGCAGAATTCTATCTTCTGAGAGAACAGAGACAGATTTCTGGATCCTATGAACACTTATTTGGATGCAAGTCCTATTAAGCAAAATGGGAATTTACTTCCAACTAAAAATGCATAGGATCAGACTGTAAACAAAGGTCCAGACCTTTTCAGAAGCAATGACTGATTGTTAATGGGCAAAATAGTGTTTCTTAAATCATAGAATCGTAGAACAGTAGAGTTGGAAGGGAACACAAGAGTCATCTGGTCCAATCCCTGCAATGCAGGAATCTTTTACCCAACGTGGGGCTCGAACCCATGACCCCACTATCCAATGTAACAGAGTGCTTCCATGGTGTAGTATTTTGAGATGGTTTTTATTGTCTTGTTGTGGTCTTTTTTTTTTTTTTTTTTAAAAAGATGTAATTCTGGGAACTTAAGGTGAAGGGCAGTTAACAAATATAATAAATTAATAACAATGTGTAATTAGATAACATAAAGTAGAATTTCATTTATATGGGCTCTAAGGATAATCCTAATGAAGCTCAGTTTAGCAAAGTACAACACGAAGGCTTGCCAGGCCAGGCCCACCATGGGTGTGTGGGTGTGAAGCAACCACCTTGGTTGGCAGAAGCCCTTGTGGCTGCACCCCGGGGGGCACCCTGCCCACAGAACCTTGCCAGAAATCAGTGTTGATGCTGGCAGTGCTTCTCCACCAGCAGGGTGGCACTTCCCGTTTCACCTCAAGAGGCTCAAGGGGACATGCCGGCCCTGACGGCTGCATTCTTATCTATATTTACCTGGGAATAAGCTCTATTAAATGGATAGGATTGCACTGTGAATGTTTTAGAGTGCTTAACCACAGAAGTCACAGATTTCCCTCCCTCCGTGATCCTTGCATTTAGATGCTTTAGGGCAGGGGTGACCAACTCCCAAGAGACTGCAATCTACTTACAGAATTAAAAACTGGCAGTGATCTAGCAGTAATCTGGTCACTGGCAGTGACCCCTGTTTTTTGGGAGTTCAGGTCAAAGGGAACAGCCACTCACCAACAAATGAGCCTCACTGAGTAAACACCGTCTTCCGTTCTGGAGGGAGGGGTGAGGGGGCGGGGCTGGATTTGATTTTACCAACGCTAAGGAAAGGGACTCAGCGATCGACCGCGATCTACAAACACTCCCAGGGATCTACAAGTAGATCGCAGTCAACCTGTTGGACATCCCTGCTTTAGGGGACACTTCCAACAGCTTACATTTTGAAGCCCCTGGCATTCCTAGGGTCTGCTGAAGGAGTTAAAGAAATGGGCTTGGGAGAAAGACTCTTGCTTTGCAGGGTGTCGGGAAGAAATGATACTCACGATTCCTTCCAACTCTATGATTCTATGAATATTGGAAGCCTAGAAACATGGCTCATTTACGAAGACCTCCACTAAAAATGATTCATGTGCTTTTGCTTCATTTTATCTTGTTTTCATCAATTTCCAGTGCAAACCATGAGATAAAAGATTCTGTGTACAAAAGTAATATTTATTGGTTACCTCTATAGAATGCAGAGGGAACCAATTTAGTGATTGCTAAAAACCGTTTTAAATTAAGGCCACTGTATTTTAAAATATAACATTCCATCCTTGTTTACCCATATGAGGATGCAATTACCACATAAAGTGAAAAGGGTTTATGACACTCACAGGATTTTAGGCTTCTCTGTTGAAATAAGACCACTTTTTATATTAGGAATACAGTCAACGTAAAAACAAAGAGCACCAAGTTTCATTCTGTTGAACACACATTTCCAATGAATCTTTTGAACTATTCAGTGATGATAAATTATACCGTAACTTGTTTTAATTGCCAACATTGCTTCTCTTTTGAAGAAACCACAAAAAAGTAACAGCTGCAGTTGATTAAAAAACCCCCCAAACTTGCTAGTCTGATGTTGCAAAATCTTATGCTACTGGAATACTCTTAGAACTATCCAGAATTTTATAGGAGTCAGAAGACAGCAAAACTATCTGTCAAGGAAGAACTGAATTTCTAGTTTTCATTTATTTGAGGATATGCAAGGGAAGCATGCTTTGGGGGGCTGGAGACCACATAACACCAGTCTTGAAAGACCTACATTGGCTCCCGGTACGTTTCCGAGTACAATTCAAAGTGTTGGTGCTGACCTTTAAAGCCCTAAATGGCCTCGGTCCAGTATACCTGAAGGAGCGTCTCCACCCCCATCGTTCTGCCCGGACACTGAGGTCTAGCATTGAGGACCTTCTGGTGGTTCCCTCACTGCGAGAAGCAAAGCTACAGGGAACCAGGCAGAGGGCCTTCTCGGTAGTGGCGCCCTCCCTGTGGAACGCCCTCCCACCAGATGTCAAAGAGAACAACAACTACCAGACTTTTAGAAGACATCTGAAGGCAGCCCTGTTTAGGGAAGATTTTAATGTGTGACCAAATGAGCGGGGTATTACTACTACTACTACTACTACTACTTATTATTATTATTATTATTATTATTATTATTATTATTGGAACCCCCAGTTTTCAGGAATGGCTTTTCTAATGGTGGGGTTTGCGACAGGAGAGAGAGCTGCAAGTCTTCTTTCTGATCCTGAGAGAGCAGCAATGTGTGGGAGACAGCACTCCAGCAGCAGGCATCCTGCTACAAACGTCACCATCAACATCATCATTTATTTGTATGCCACCTTTCCACAGTTAAGCTCAAGGCGGCTTACAATATGAAAAGCTTTACATAATTACAAATATAGCAAAATAGTCATAAAAATAAAACACATTAAAAACTGCATAACCAAACCGAAAAATTTCCACTTAAAATTAAGATACAAAAACACCACTAACAACCAATCAATTCAGTTGAATCAGATGTTCAAGAAATGCTTTTCGGGAAGAATTTTGGCCAGATTCACTACGATAGTGACTGGACAGCCACACTGATTCTTAACCAAATAAGTGGCAAATAGTTGCTCCCCTTTATGCCCCCTATACAAAAATGATAATTATTGCAGAAAATGACACTTAAAAGAGACCATTTTTAGTAATGAATTGCCATTTGACACAAGCTACCACAACCACATCTGTGTTTGATTAAGGGGGGGAAATAGTCTTGGGTGACCTTTCAGTCTTAAAGACAGACAGCCCTACCCATTAGAATACCAGTTTGCTTGCTAAGCAATTTTTAAAGGCACCTTTGGTATGACACACCACTTGCCTCCTTAATAGGAAAATTGTTTAGCTGTGAATGAAACACATACAAGAAATCCTAAATAGGAAAATTTCCATGATTCAGCAGCAAAGAAAATATGAAACTATCGAATGCTAACAGGCACAATAACTGCATTATAAAAGCAAAGATATGATTAGGTGGGAACAGTGTTGGCTGCATGAGATTCTTGTGTAATAATCTTACAGATCAAAACTTGTATCTGCTTATAATTCCCATGAAGACAGGCAATGGCAGATTTCTGACAGGTAACTAAAACTACAGCATTATCACTTTAGGCAGCCTGAAAAGTAACAAATCAACAAATTCCTTAACATGGCTCACAAGAATGAGACTTCAATATTAAAAAAACAACAACTTGCCTTAAAATCCTTAGCCCGGTTCAAGAAAATAGCATGTGTACACCAAAATAAAGGAAATATATTTTCATAAAAATATTAATCTGTCAGCATTTTTTGGATTTTGCATTAAACATTGCAGAAACCTTACTAGCGATATCAACTATTGCTCAATCCTGTATGTTCACCCAGAAATTCCACAGAGCTTGATGAAACTTTTTTCCTAAGTAAATGTCCATAGGCCTGCAGCTGTAATCAGTAAAAATACTTCAGCAGTCTTTCAAAAGATATTTTTGACATTTCAGTTTGTTCTCTACACTTCTAATATCTTTTGATCTTCCTGAACATTTTGTCCTTGTGCTTAATACCAGTAGCTATTTGGCCAATACTGTACAGAGGCAGAACATCATCTGCCACTATCTAATAATGGTGATCCAAGCAGAAACAGGTTTCTATCCCTGGGTATCCTTCACCAAGGCTGCAAAAAAGCTACAGCTCTAAATAGCCTACAGAAAATGTTTGTTCGCTGCATTTAGAAATAACTAAAGTATGCAAGTAATTCAAGTGTTATGAAAAGCCCTGAATATTTATATTGCTTCTTTATTTAAAAAAAGAAGAAAGAAAGCACTTCAAATAGCAAGAGTAGAAAATTGGAAGAGAGATTTAACTATATACCAAAAAACCCTCTTACCTGAGTCTGTTTCATAGCCCGTTCTACTCGACGAATGCTTCCCCTCTCAAGCTTCGTTCGGAGAAGCAGAGCAGAAGTTTGAATTGCCCAGAATTTTGGTTGTGAAAGCAGATACTGGGAAAAAGGAAAGAAAAAGGACAGAGCATTTATTTTTACTGAGTGGAAGATGAGAAATCTTACTGCGTGGTACCCCAGGACACTTGAGTTACAGTAGGTAGTCAACTATAACCAATATCTGACAATTAATATGACTCTTGATATCTAACTAGTGATTCAAAGATCTGTACCAATACAACAAAGTCAGCATTAATTTATTGTAGCATTGTAACTACATACTGGAGATTATTTGTTGTGTATTATGTCGCTGGTATCAATGCATTTCAAAATAGCATTTCATGCATTTATGTGGCACAAAAGGAACCATTAAATGACTGTACTCTTTCTTAGTAGAAGATAATTTGCCATTTTTAGCTGAGTAAGGCTAATTGCTTAAATTGCAGGTAGAAAAAAATAGCAAAAAAGAGGTAACATTTCCATTTGCCACTGAAGGAAACCATCAAATGCTAAACAAAAGGCTGTATCAAATTTGAATGGTTTGGATCTAACAGCACTATGTGCAAGCATAAATGTACTTCCACTCATATAAGGTACCCCCTTCCAGAGGTTCCCCACTGTGCCATACCCTACACCAGAGCTTTCCAAACTGTGTGTCGTGACACGTTAGTGTGTCGGCTACAGTATATAGGTGTGCTGCGCAAATGCTCACTGTAAAGAAGAAGAAGAGAAGAGTTTGGATTTGATATCCCGCTTTATCACTACCCGAAGGAGTCTCAAAGCGGCTAATATTCTCCTTTCCCTTCCTCCCCCACAACAAACACTCTGTGAGGTGAGTGGGGCTGAGAGACTTCAAAGAAGTGTGACCAGCCCAAGGTTACCCAGCAGCTGCAAGTGGAGGAGCGGGGAAGCGAACCCAGTTCACCAGATTATGAGTCCACCGCTCTTAACCACTACACCACACTGGCTCTCGTGTGCTCCTGTCGGAACTGGAAAGGGGTTAGTTTAACCTCTGGTTTGCTAGTAAAACTGAATTACTGTGTCGCGAAATGATGCATGTCTAAAAAGCGTGTCACCAACATGAAAAGTTTGGAAAGCTCTGGCCTACACTATTCAGGGGCTGCACTGATGAGGAAAGGGAGGAAAACTTTACAGTGGAACTGCAGTTCAGCTTGCATGTCTCAGGATCCAAGCCAATTATTCGAGACATACTTCTGTGTCCACACAATTCTTGACTTCAAAAGCTAATAAGAGATTGTTTCAATGGCTCAGTAACGTGGAAGCTTATCTTTCACTGGCTGCTATCTTGACAATGTGGTGAAGCGACCATCATAAATGAGAGTTGCCGGACGATGAAAATTTGAAATGCTATTGAATAATCCTTCAATAGGATTAGGCAGTAATAGCATGACTATTGTATGACTGTCCCAGACCCAGTACTTAATGGACTGCAGTTACCTAAAGCAGCTCAAGACTTTTTGCACACTATTGGTTTTATTCTGCTAATTTTACAGTTAAGAGGTGTTTTTAAGAGTTATGGAGCATGGCGCTTTATTGCTTTGCCTCCAATATCTTGATGCACTGGATAGGAAGGCCTTGAACAATTATTTCAACCAGGAAACTTTTCAAAGGGGGAGAATATCTGGTCAGACTTTGAAATTGGTTACTGTATCTAATGATCTTTGCTAGACGCGACACAGAAGGAAGGGAAGAGGATAGCAGCAAAATGGATTGACTTTAGTAACAGAATGACAACATGAGTGAATACGTAAATGGCAGGAGCACAAGCACAGCTACTAAAAGCCAAACAAGCTGAAGAACGGGCTATGAGTCATTATGGCACTTGATGAGGAAGTCATCTCTACGAGCAAGTACCAAGCACCTACATTGTAGATAGAATCCCAAAGCTAAAGCTACCAAACATGAGAAGACAATTCTGTGATCATCAGCATGCTCTGCTGCTCGACTGTTCTTACAGCTTAAAAGATTTTTCTTATATATATATATATCTATTAAAGGTAAAGGGACCCCTGACCGTTAGGTCCAGTCGTGGCCGACTCTGGGGTTGCGGCGCTCATCTCGCTTTATTGGCCGAGGGAGCTGGCGTACAGCTTCCGGGTCATGTGGCCAGCATGACTAGGCTGCTTCTGGTGAACCAGAGCAGTGCACAGAAACGCCGTTTACCTTCCTGCCGGAGCAGTACCTATTTATCTACTTGCAATTTGACGTGCTTTTGAACTGTGAGGTTGGCAGGAGCAGGGACCGGGCAACGGGAGCTCACCCCATCACGGGGATTCGAACCGCCGACCTTCTGATCGGCAAGTCCTAGGCTCTGTGGTTTAACCCACAGCGCCACCCGCGTCCCTATATCTATTACCTCTTAGTTATTGTCTATAATGCAATCTTTTTAACTACTGGGCAACTCTGGTTCTTAGTTTTGTCCTGTAAGTCTCTTTTCTATTGCATTCTCAAACTTTTAGTATCTAAGCTTTTGCCGACAACGATTTTAGAATATGGTAGCCAGAGGCAAACACAATACTCTTTGTTTTTTTGTTAGGTTTTTTTAAAAAAACAAACACACATTTCTAAAGCATACAGTACAATGGAACTTTCCCTCTCTCTCTTCCCTTGTGCACTGCTCACACCTCCCCAATATTCTCTGGAGGGTTGTAGGGAACCCAAAGCAGATCTGGCAGAATGCAGGGACACACAAGGAGGGGGTGGGTGGGAGTCAAATTGCATGAGTGGAGAGATTAGAGGGGCCCTACCTGCTTGCTCTTTTCCAACAGCCACCTTAGTACCCTTTTATAGAAGGCTGTAGTCGAGCTATGATTTGGCTAGTTTGGGGTAGTTTGGGGGATGGGGCTACTTTTCCCCTACCATAATTCAAGCACTGCCTATAGTCCCATATAAAGTAGAGCTTCTGGAGAAACTGAAAAGCAGCAAGAGTCACCTGCCCCATTTCTAAGTACATTCCGTCCCAACAAAGGAATCACTTATACTGCTGTGTCCCTCCAAATCACAATATGCAAATCCATTATTGCTGTATTCAGATTGTTCACATCCCATCAGTCCGGCAAAGCATCGCAAAACGGATCACAAAATGTAGTCCAGGAAAACAATAATACAGAGTCCCAGTCATATAAGTCCAAATGGTTCTCAGTGTCATATCAAAATTGTATTAAAATCCACTGGGGAGTAATGTGGTGTCCAAAGCCTGACAGACACTTGCATGGTAACCACTTGCAATCAACTTAAATGCATATGCTGGACCCAGATGGATGTCACAGCAACATACACAATGCACTACAGCTGACATCTTTTGACTGATTTGGCACCTATGGGCAGCCTCTTTCCAGCTACTTTGCTCCTTGTGTCACGTGAATGGCAAAACAAGCTAGGATTCAGAAGAAGCCAAAATGTGAAACCATTGTTTGATGGCTTCCTATCTTGGCTTGTTTGGAAACAATTAACCAGTTTTTGAATTTGTAGATAATGGGAAGCCATGGTTAACTGTTGGATCTTGTTTCTGCAATGCATTGCTGCTTGTGCAGTGGGAAAAGCCAAGCGACAGGAAAGGGGGCGCCCAGTGTGTGTCCAGTGGGATTATCGACTTCCTCACATTCTAGCGGCATTCTTACAAACCATGCCACACATTTGTTTTGAAACTGCCCTCAGTTTTAAAAGATGGGTTGCCACATGTGATGGGAAACTGCTGTTTCAGAAACACATCCGAGAAATTGGTTTATGTAGCTGCTTTGATCCAGGCTAACATACTTAATTGTGCCCAGTATCTTAGCTTCCAAAAGCTGCATTTGATAATTTACTTTAGAACAGGTAGCTTTAGATAGCATTTCAGCTGATTCGTTGGCTAATCATTTAGAAGGAAGGCATCTAAGTGTTTTAAAATATTCAAGTGCCTTGGAGTGTAATATTCTACTCCAGAGTAGCCACTGTGATGCCCTCCAGAATGGTGAGCTATAATGGGACATGTAGCCTAACAACACCGGGGGGGGGGCACCTTGTTGGCTATCCTCATTTCATATATAAAATTCATACTTAGTAATGCCAACATTTTTGCGTCTGCCTACATCTTTTAGTGCAGATTATTCTTGATAGTTTCAATAGCCTCTAGGTTTTTTCTTGCAATACCTTTTATAACAGAGACTTACATCCTGTTCAGGGGCAATGTTAGGAGATGAACAAGCCATTGTGGTATAGCTGGCATCAACTATTCTTGGTTTTAATTTGCTGCAAAGCAGTGCCAAAGTTTTACAGCCAAGACCAGGGAAATTTCTTCAAACTCCTACAGCTCTTATTGGGAATCTTAATTCATTTTTGACAGGGTTTCAATACACATTTCAGTTCTGGAATATGTTTTTCATCAGAAGAGACTTGCAATTAACCTTTTTTTTTATGCGAGGAAAATGAGTCCGTTCACTATTTTGTTTAAAGAATTGGTTTTCAATAATGAGTGAAGGCTAAAGCTACACAAGGCGTGGATTCCATTTGCACTTCAAGTGGAGCTGAGCCATTTTACCAACATGTACCTTACTCCAAACATATCATTTATTCTGTGTTAGGCTGAAAGCCACTTTAGCCATGTTTGACTGCAACACTGTCTTCCCACCCCAACTAGATGTTTAGATTGGACCAGCTCCTGAAACCAAGCAAGCGCAGCCTTCCATACCACATCATAGTGCATCAGTATGTATTTCTGAAGGCCCAATCTCAACAGCAATAAATCAGGAATTTGGATTTCTATGAAAAGGGTTTAACTTTTCAATGCCAGAGTTCAAGGATTTTCATAGACAATAGCTAACAGTACAACAGGAATTCTTAAATGAATGCAGTGCATGCTAATATTGTACTTAATCCCTGGGGAATACGGAGTTGGAAATGAAGGGGTCTTCGAGCGAGTCATTTAGAAAGAAAATGTGTGAATTAATTTCTGTCTTACACCTTTTAAAAACAGTTTTAAGATTTCTCTAATATTAAATAGACTGTTCTAATGTTATTTGTTTTAGACAGTGAACTGGAACAAAGCATGTATTATTTCAAGAAGGTCAGCCATGCTTCAGATTCAATCAGAACTTGCAATATTTCAGTGCAAGCCATTTCTCCTTTTTAAATTTTAAAAAATTACTCCACCCCCCTTCCCCACTAGCTGGTCTGCCATTGCCAGGCACCCAGAACACCAAACAAGTCAGAGCCAACACAAATTGAGACTTGTGTCAAATACTTGCCCTGGGGGTGTTCCTGCAACTTCAGAGTTAGGAGGAGGCCTAGGAATCATGCTGGCCAGAGGCTCTCTTGGTATTCACCATGGTGAGCAAAACTGTGGATCCTCCATGTATGAACAAATCCATTCTCCCAGTACACCAAAATCATTTGCCCAACAAAACTTAATAAAAAGGGAAGTTGATAGACTACATATGTAAAAGTTCTTTAAAAGTGTTTCCTCAGACCTCTCCAGTATACATGAGCCACCAATAATCAAGTGGAAAAAAGAATTGTCCTAAGAAAAATTCCTAAGAAGTCATTTGAAACTTCAGTTTTAAGACAGAACATAAAAGCACCTCTTACGGTTACACCAGAGACTGGGGTAAACCAGGATGAAAGGTTGGAAAAGTGAGACATTTTAAAGAACGAACTGTTTCAGCATTCTAAAATACTATGCCAGATCAAACAGCACTCTGTTGTAATCCTGTTTTCATGCTATAAAGAAGTCAAAGTCTTTCCTGACCAAATGACTCACAGAAGATACAGCTGGCCAAAGACAAACGAGAGGGAGAAGATCTTTAGGTACACACCAGGCCAGTTGTCTACCAGGCTGCCAGAGAAAATAGTGACATAAGGAAAGAAAGCGTGAAGAAACAAGAGAGCTTTGTCAGGGGAAGCCTAATTTCACACACAGTACCAGCATTTTACATTGCTAAGGTTTCGGGAATAGAAGACCGCCACAAATTAACTGGCGTGACATAAAAGCACAAAGACAGAATGGAGAGAGAAAAAGTTTAACAGAAGGGAGAAAGGACAGCCAATGTTTTCATGTGAGATCTTCACCAAGCTCATTTCATTAGAATTATTTGTATTATAACACCTGTAGAGAAGGGACAGAATGCTTCTCCGAATAATGTTGCCTAACCTATAACCTCCGTAGTGGTGCTTTTACAATCTTCTAGTCAAGACAAATGGGTTTGAACATATAGGTTATTCTTAGCAGGTGTACAAAAAGTGAACTGCATTGGGGAAGGCACATTCAGTAACAGCAATCAGTAGTACTCATGTCACAGCCACTGGCGGTTGGCGAGTTTGGGACTCCACCTCACAGGAGCAAATCAGCTCTTAGAAAGGCTTCAGTCTGGAGCAATTCATAACACTGAAGAGCTGTTAGGTAAGGCAGGAAGCAAGAAAGGACACTGGGCTCAGCTAGGCAGTTCTCTGCTAAACTCCCATTAGAACCAGAGATGTGGCTTGTGCTGTTTGTTCTGATGTGCCACTAGGACACAAGATGAGCTTCCTTCCTCCTGCCTTGCATTACAGCTGACTGGCAAACACCACAGCCCTATTCTGGCATTACTCACCATGGGTACAGTGGTGCCTCGCAAGACGGAAAACCTGCTAGACGAAAGGGTTTTCCGTTTTGGAGGTGCTTCGCAAAACGAATTTCCTATGTGCTTGCTTCGCAAGACGAAAATGTCTTGCGAGTTCCTGCGGGGTTTTTTTCCTCCCCCCCCCCTTTCCCCAAGCCGCTAAACCGCTTATCAGCTGATGGCTAAGCTGCTTAACAGCTGATCGTTAAGCCGCTTATCAGCTTATCTTAAGCCGCTTATCAGCTGATCGTTAAGCCGCTTATCAGCTTATCTTAAGCCGCTTATCAGCTGATCCACTAAGCCCGCTAAGCCGCTAATACTGTAGCACTAATCCGCTAAACCGCTAATGGGCTTGCTTCGCAAGACGAAAAAACCCGCAAGACGAAGAGACTCGCGGAACGGATTCTTTTCGTCTTGCGAGGCACCACTGTACAAGCAGGGCTTCAAGGCTATGCTTTTATTTAGCCTGTCCAAATTATCACCCAGTTCTTCCCAGATCCTCTTGTGTTTGATACCCGAGGATGCTACCCCCACAATTAAAAACCCCTGGGAAATCAGGGTGTCTCTGCTGTAAACATTCACCTTAAACACATATGGAGAGGGAAGGGGAATCCCAGCAATATCAGGGGCAAAACCAAGCATACAACTCAGTGGCCTCTGTTTAAACAGCACTGAGAGATGATAGTTCTGTTCTACACCTGTCAGTGCTGCAAGTTCAAAAAACTATCAGTGTGTTCCTGGATGGGAACCAAGACGGTATGCACAGTGTTACTTAAAAAGAAGAGATTTTGTGCCCATAGAAATTAGATTTACCTGCATTTGAATTTATTCATTTTGTATTTATACAAAGGATACAAAGGTGCCTGTCTATATACGGAAGATGTCCTACTCACTGAAAGGCTGTTTCATATCTTATGCTAGAGCCTTTTGTAAGAAAATATGTTCTATTTGCAAAACCTCCCCACCAAACAGAAGCATGGAAACTACTACAGGGACCACATAATATACAACTAAGTGAACTCTTAGGAAAGGTTTTGCAAGAACTATCAGCTGATATTTTCCTTCTTTTCATGTTTCTTTGGAGCCAACCCACTTTTTTAAAAAAATAACAACACACCCCTGTTAATTCACCCTATATAATACAATAGTTGCTAAGAGAGATTCTTTAAAAATGGAGTCTCTAGGGAAATTATGAAATGTATCCAGACTAGAGGAGGTGCAGAGGTGAGAAAAAGTATGTATGGATCTTTTCCCTTCCCATATGTCAACAGGATTTGAACACTTATGAAAAATAAGGATCAACGAAGTGGAATGCAGAGCTATTTTCACCATCTGGTTCACCTTTGAACCAGACAATATTCTATCAGTTTTGACAGCTCTCTCGTCCCCTTGATCTTACCCCTTTTAATACCGTTATCTGATTTTCAAAATGTTTTCCTATGTTTCACCAAGCAAGTGGAGGCAAGCAGCAGAAACAGAACAATAAAGACAAAAAGTTTAAACTGTAATACTATTAAAAGTCTCCCGTATAAATTAGAAATATTTGAACAAAGAACACGGGCTAGTGTTCTAGCCCAAATTCATATACTATGAAGAAAAACAGTGACTTGCTCTATAAACTTTTAAGATATTAAAATTGAGTTTATCAAAAGCACAATTGTTTTCATCCCTGGGTCCTCAAGCATGGCCAAATGTAATAAAATGAGAAGGACAAACTGATTTAAATTTATTTCTATTTAAGTTGACAATATAAAAATAGATACAAGATCAGCATTACAATTGTATTTATGCTTCAATTGTTTTTAAAATTATTTCCTTAAAAACTGCTCTTAATGGTTTCCAAGAGCATTAATCCATTCATATTAAGGCGCCAGTTTCAATCTCAAAAGAACTGATAAAAGCTCAGTAGGGCAGATTTATCTTTAAAAACACAATTATATGGAAAATTTCAGACTGTTTTAGAAACTGTATGTAATTTGATTTTTCATTAAAAGCCAATTTTGACTCTGGCTTTGTTCCTCAATTGCCCTCACAATATTCTGCTTTCAGCGTATGCTAAAGACGTTTGTATCGGTCATTGTGAAAAATACTAAACTGCATCCTGTGTCCTTTATATGCCATTTTCTATTGCACATTTTATCCTTTACATAATACTTTGGAATTTTTAAATGTTGAGAGGTTTACAAGAACTCTAAACAAAAAATAATTGAACAAACACACTTGAGGAAGATCCTATGGACCAGCAGAACTCTTTGTGCTGTGAAGGAAAATGCTCGTTCCAATTTACCCCATACAACCCGGCATGCTGTTTTGAAAAGGTCTTTACAATCCCTCACAGCAGAGTTTTAGGCAGCGCTGAGTGGCAGCCGGGGGGGGGGGGGGGGAGGTCTGTAATGAGCAACTATCCGCGAAACAAGAATCCATACAAGCCCTTCCACATCACAGATAAAGTTGCTTTTGAAGCTCAAGGAATTTCAAGAGCAATTTGTGGCAGAGGATTCTGCTGTAGATCAAAGCAACTCCTGCCTACGATACAACAACAGCTCACTGGATTGCGGATGAAGTCTGAAAAATCTATTTACCTAGGTGTGGGTCCCTATCAATACTGTCTCTAGAGTATGGAGTGGAAATTTTCTGGCATGAAGGCTTCAACAGGTCTCCCCACTTTGCCCCTGAGGGCAAAGCCACACCCACCTGCCCTACACCTGATGTCGCAGCAAACGGCTGATAAGAGCCAGACTTGGCTGAAAGGGTGTTGGAAGGCAGTGCCAATGGGTGACTTCTTCAGAAGCTCCACTCAAAAGTGCTATCTAGCCCTCCGCTTTGAGCAGGGCTTCTGTCAGATCTTCAGAAGTTCCTCTTCTAAGAGCTATGAAAGGGGCTTCGGAAGACTCCCGATGGCAAAAAAGGCCACTTGATGTTACTGCAGTGTCAAGTGATTGACAGGTGAGCAGCAGCACCCACCTTTCAAACCTGGCCTGAGGTCACCACAGTCTAGTTCGCTGGACTAGAAAAGTTCCCCACTACTGCTGCACAGCAAGAACTGCAATTATATATTTTGTTTTCAGCAGGGAGCGTGAGGCAGTTCACATGCAACAGAACCACATAATGGGATAAAAAAATATATGATTAGGTATGCTTCTATCCCATTATTTTTTTTAAAAAAAAACCTTTGCTTCTGAATGTTGCAATATTATTCACCTTTTGGTAGATATAAGCCACCTGGAACAGGAGGTACAAATGTTTGAAATAAATAAAGTACCAGATATGCTGCCTCTAAGGAACTGTCTGTGAATGCCTCCCATCTTCAGGCCATTTGGGGCTTGTGGCCAAGAAGAAACATGGCCAGGCTGGAAGTTGGCTGAAAGGACGGGGATGGAAATATAGGCCTCCCCCACCCTTATCAGGAGACTCAGGTGAACAGCAAAAGGGGAAGCAACAGCCATACAGTTGGGAATTGTTACCAATTATTGGGGAAGGAAAGCTAAATGAAAGAGATAAGTATTCCAGACTCTGAGTGATGGAGGAGACTGTGAGTTATGGATTGCCACAGCTCTGACAGAGTGCGAGGAGGGAGAGAATAAGAGAAATCAAGTGTATATTGAATGAAGTGGCCAACCAATATAATTTGAAACTTAAGGTTCCTTATGAGAAAAGACTGGGACTTCCTCTAGCGATAACAGCCAACTCAACTCAAAAACCCTGAGAAAGACCAGGGGTATGGAAGGAACATAGGCTGCTGAAAGTTAAGTTGGACCTCTCTTGAAGCAACAATAATAATAATTACCCATCCTTCACTGTTTCCCCTGGCCTTTTGTTCAAATGCAGGTGTTTGATACACAAAAAAGTCATTGGGTTCATCAAAACATCACCAACCTTGATCTGGATTTTTGTGCGCTGACAGATCAACATGGTTACTGGGATTCCGAGCTACAATGCCCACAATGAAGTAGTGACTCATTAATCACTTTAAAAAGAGCTGTATGAATGCTGATGCTTCAAGGTATCTTGAAACGTCTCATATGTAAGTAGATATCAGATGTATGTATGACAACCATCTAACCAGCCTGCAGATTTAGGAATCCACATGTAGGCTGAGAAGATGCCTGCTCACACATACACACAACAGTGTATATGATGTTAGAGGAGCTAGGATCAAACATGAATCTTGGCTTTATTGAAAAACTCTCTTTCTGTAATTAATTTTTTTGCATAAACCAAGAAGATGCTTACGGTGTTGGCAAATATAATTGGAGGCTTTTAACCAAAAGCACCTGAGAACTAGAAACTTTCCTTTTATTTTTCCACAACTTCCTGAAGTACAGTGAAGGTTAGAGACTTAGTACAAAAGTAAGATGCTTTGAGAAGGTTCTTCCCCTATGGCCAATTTCTGCATCAACAAATTGACAAATAATATGATCAGTATTAACACTAGCAATAAGTATAATGGCTGACGACAGGCAATACATCATTCAAAGGCAGCAAAAGTTTCCTTGAAATTTCCTTCACAGAGAGACAGAAGGTGCACTGATGCACTTGTATTCAAATAATCAGCCACTAGATGGCACAGTAGTAATAACTTTCAGAGGGGCAGCCATGCTAGCCATTTGCAGACAAAAGGAGTATAGTGGCAGCTTAAAGTCTACACAATGTATTTTGGAATTAGCTTCTCTAGACTTGTTTCAGTATACATGCCCCTACATGAAGAATTTGCCCAAAATAAGAGCTTCATTACTTCAAGACACACAAATAAAACTGGGTATGAAAAATACCGTATTTACAAACCTACACTTCTGCTACAAGTGGCTATTGTTGCCCGTTTCCTCCCTGGTATTATCTCAAATGCAGTATTCAGTAAAAGCTTTAGTAGGCATAGGAACAAAGCAATTCATAAAGCCAACCTCTTAATTGAGCCTTTATGGTTTCATAATTTTAAAACAGCTAGAACAGAAATCAAGGAAACCAGAATGCACTCATTCAGTTCACTTGGGGGAGAATTGCTGTATTTTCTCCAGTAATGAAACAGTGCACAAAGCAAAATACAAAGATAAATGGGAATTCTTATGGATATAAAGGAGCTTCTAAATACTGTAATGTTTTTCAATCATGAGAAGAATACTTCTTTGATAAATGTGCTCATTAAGGTAGTATCATACCAAAAGCTGGAAGCTAGCCGCATTTCCAGCTTCCCCCAAGTCACCCACCACCAGCCCCCAAAGCCTGTCAAACTGATCACAGAAACAACTTTGAACTCTGAACAGCTTTTGGACATGTATTTGAACTTGTCGAAATACTAAGTAATCTGTGTCACCGAACACCACTCCTGGTCAGTGGGGATTGAGCATGTAAAGCAATTTGTCCAAGACAATTTTGTCAGGCAATTTCACCAAGTGTTAACACTTAACTCGCGGGATTAGATTGCTTTCCCATACAACTATTAGGAATGTGACTACATGCCACACACAAACTGAAGATGGCACTTTAGACAAACAACATAGTGCATGGATGGGGGACCCTTCTTCCTCAGGGCCACATTCTCTTCTGGCCGCTTGCTAGTGATGGTTGGAGCAACATATGTACATTTTACTTTTGTACAGCAGGCTAGTTTTAAAAATCATGCACACCCCTCAGTGCTGCTGCTGACCTTTGAAGCCCTAAACGGCCTCGGCCCAGTATACCTGAAAGAGCGTCTCTACCCCCATCGTTCTGCCCAGACACCTTCTGGCGGTTCCCTCCCTGCGAGAAGTGAGGTTACAGGGAACCAGGCAGAGGGTCTTCTCGGTAATGGCGCCCGCCCTGTGGAACACCCTCCCATCAGATGTCAAGGAAATAAACAGCTATCTGACTTTTAGAGAACACCTAAAGGCAGCCCTGTTTAGGGAAGTTTTTAATGTTTGGGTTTTTTTGTGTGTGTTTTTAATATTCTGTTGGAAGCCGCCCAGAGTGGCCGGGGAGGCCAGGCCAGATGGGCAGGGTATCAGTAATAAATGATGATGATGATGATGTCCTCCTCCATCCAGACAAGCAAGAGGCAATGTCAGTGCTCAGGGGCACATTCCAGCCAGGCAAAAACATTGAGGTGTGAAGCAGGGTCAGGGAAGGGGGCTGCCTGGGGAAGAGTTCAAAGAGCCAGACGGAGGGGCTTGCTTGGAGGGCCACAATTTCACACATAGGACTGAGGTTCCCAACACCTGGTAGAGAGCCATGAACAGTTTGCGATGTAAATGAAAAGTGATTTAAGAAACACTTTTGCATAATTTATACAGATCCCTCCACACAACTGTGAAACTTAATCAGCCAGGATTTCCAGCTGTGCCCAAGGGCCTCTGTGTGTTCAACAATATGGTCACAGAAGGCATTTTCAGACCATCCCATGAACAAGAGGAGACTGACGGAGGCAGTCCCACCAGGCCCAATCTGGCTGCTCCTTCTACTATGTGCAGAGGGAGAAGCCATTAAACAATGTTTAAACACAATGCAAGTGGAGATAGGTAATTTTCTTACTGATGAAAAAGCAAGCAGCTCCTCTTCTGTGAGCTTATGAACCGGGTTGTTCTTCTGAAAATCTATGCTGCATAGAAGGGGGGAAAAATCACATTCTGAGCCTTACTGGTTTTTGCATTTTATATTGTTAATTACATCAGGCAACTTTGGATGAAGATTTTGGGTACAAATCAGCTAACATAAAATTATTGCTAATCAATTAAATACATTAAGTTGTCCGACAATTACAATACAATATTAAAAATACAATACACAATAGTCAACAACATTTTCAGCTGGATTTAACATATAATTAAGATGTCCAAGCTGAAGAAAAAGGAGAGATGCCCAGAGAATAACCTCCAAAGAGGGATTAATGAAATTAATCCAACACCTGCCAATCAGTCAAATTTTACTGTCTGTTAAATATAAACATTCTGAAATTCATTTTCAAAACAGCTATAAATATCACTTACAAAACTTTCAGATTATCAGATCAGATATATTTTATAATACACCAAGTTGTTAAAGCGAAAGAGCAGTCAAATCACATGAAATTCAATGTCACTCTAAGCAGAACATTTCATCAGCACAAACATTTCTGTTTTCTAGATGGTATAATCTTCCTTCTCTTCTCCCAAGCAGGTTTGGGGGAGAAGTTCCATTGCACTATGGGACTCATTGCATTGACTTCCAATAGCTCCACAACTGAGTTTAACCTGGCCCTTAAGTCTCCTGCTTTGTGTGAAGAAGGTACAAATAGAAGGAACCTTCAACCGGCCCTACAGGGGAGTGCATGTGTGGATCTAACCTCATCCCCAAAAGTACTTCACCAACAAGTTTTTATGGAATAATCATTTTGCTGCAGCCATACACTTGAGAGAGTGACGAAGTGGAACCAACAGGTATCATCTTACCAAATTCCAAGAATAACAGCAAGCTCTTCTGCACATAAGTCAGGCATCTGGTTCTGATGAGATTCTGCAAACTTTATTTCATTTAGCACTGTGTCATCATTTAAATCATAATTCTGTTGGGAGGGAAAAAATCACACAAGTGATCATTCACATTAAAATTGCTCAGCTATTTGAAAGTTACAATAAAAAAACCCTTAACAGCAGCATTGGTGTTGAACTCTGCCAAAAATATAAATTCTCATATTGACTTATCAGTAAAAAGAAAAGTATTCTCTTTCCTAGTAGAAAAACAACTGTATTGAAGATGATTTTTTTTAATAATGCAGGACAACTGACGGAGCTGTAGAACCATGAATGGAAACAGAATTAACACACACAGGTTCTGCAATGGTTGCTAAAGGGTTTTTCAGTAAAGCTGATGTGGAAAATTATCCATGAAAATATAAAGTTAGAAAACCACTGTGCTAGACTGATTATTATTATTGATATCTAATGACTTTGCTTTTAAATGTACATGTACACCAAGTGGCATTTTTTAAACATGTCACACTGGACCCTAGTTAATGGCTTGCTGTGAATGTGGCAATCTGGGCTGCTTTGCTCCTCCTTGCAAGCATGTGAAGGAAACAACAACCCCCAGTTTATCATCTAATCAGAAAACTATGAACAAACCTTAAGAGACAGATCACATCTAGAGCAAAACAAACCAGTATCCCTTGTTCAGACTTAATGCTAAGCCATGTGCAAATGTGGAGGAACACATGGGCCATAGAGAAGAGCTGCATGTCTACCTCAGCATGCCGCTCCAGGTTGCAATACAAGCTGCTGTGAACTTTCCCTGTACTCTGCATGGCCTACACAGACGTTATTGGAGATAGCGCTAAGACAAACGTTCTGCCAGCACAATGATTTATTCCTGTGCAATGAAATGTTCTCTCCCTCTCCTCCCTGCATGCACCCCTAAATTTGTTCTGGGTTTCCCCAAAACCCTCCAAAGCAGGTTTGAGGATGGTGCAACAGCATGAGAATATCACTGCACTAGTAGCAATGCTTGCATGCAGAGACGGAGCAACCTGCTCCGGCAACTGGAGCTGTGTGCATCCCAGGAGGCGTGGTGCGCCGTCTGTGGGGGGCGTGGCATGCATCGAGGGGGTGCACAGCAAGCGCCCGAGGAGGTGATGTCGATTGGGGGTCAGCATTTTGTCACCCCCCCCTTTGGAATGGCACCCGGGGCAGACACCCCGCCCCCGCCCCAGAACACCCCCTGCTTACATGCATGCAACTATTTCATTGAATACTGCCCTAGAATAGCAAAGGCTGTTCATTGAAAACTGCTGCTTTGAACAGCAAATCCATGGTAACACAGGATACTGTTTCCACATCTTCCCACAGTAGTCTGAATCTAGTTTGAGTCACTGCTAGTGAAAGGCAAACAACCATAAAGGCAATGCTTATCAGTAGAGCACCAGCCCAAACACAACGCTCTTGAACAGGAAACTGCCTCTGCAAACAAACAAGTGAGCACACATGCATGTTGGCACTCTCCCTTGCTCCTCTCTGATTTAAGTTGGCAGCATTTTCTAAGGATGTTGCACCAAATATATATTTGAAACACAGCAGTATGAAAGAATTTTGTGTGTGTGTATCATTAGGCTCCAGGAAAGTTCTTGCTAAAATGGCCAAAGCTTTGTGGATTTATCCACCACAGTAAGTACATACATACATACATACATACATACATACTGTATATATAAAATCTGCCGTTACCATTTTACAGCACACAATGAGGTAAGATTTATATATTATAAAAGAAATACTACTATTACTATATCTGTACCTTTCATACACATTATGCAGTCTTAATTTCTATTGGCCTTCAAAATCCCCTTTATCCTTTTTTTATAAGACATACACAGGCAAGCGTGGCAATCTACTTACGTTGAACAGCACATTACATAAGAAAAATTCCTATACCTTTGTTAAATCTTCAAGTGGGGAAGGTGCTGGACTAAGCTCACGGTGAGGAAGGAGAATGCCATCTTCCCGTTGAACATCTAATATGAGCTGTGCTACATAGTTTTCCTGAAATCTTGTCCTTTTCCCCAGGGCACCTGCAGAAAGTTAGGCATCAAGAGGAAACAGAAATTCTAGTTACATATACCAAAGTTACAATTTAAGAGACACATATACATATTTCACAGAGTATGAGGTTATGTTCTCAAGGCACAAGATGTGACATCTTTGCCGACAGATTACACTAACAGTGCAATGGTCTTCGCGCAAGTTCTCTATATGGTATTATTGTCTTAATGCTTGCTAGACATATTTTTTTATACCACGAACGCAACCCTAAAATTTCCCATACAATTTTCAACAAATTTCAACAAAATTTTAATTAAATTTTCAAAAAAACCTCTAATGCAATATTTTATACACAATACTCCGCGTCCGTGCTCATCACACAAAATCAAAAAAATTATTAATATTTTTTCTACAACAACTAAATTAATTATAATACTAAATTTAACCATATAAATTAAAATTTAACTAAAAAAAAATACATTTTTTTTATGGCAAACCCCCCTACCCCCCTACCAATAATTTTTCATATTTAATCAAATTTTTTTCTCGCCAAACCCCTAAAACGAGATTCAACTAAACTGATTAATTATCGGTTAATTACAGTCAACACTACACCATTCAAAATGAAAATGCTACTGCATGTAAGATTATGGAGGGTAGTGATTAATGGATATCCATGAGGTAGTACAGTAATGCACGATATACATGAATATTCTTAAGTCAGATATATAGGTTAATAATACTTAAATAATAGTCGTATGGTAAATATATATATGTACGAATAGTTAATATGTATTATGTAAAATTATATAGGAGTATGTATATATAGGATATTCATGGGGTAAATATATTAATGTATGATTATACATATACGTATAATGTCTTATTTAAAGGATAATGTAAGTCTGGTCAGTGCCTGGAAGGGAAATGGACTAGAAACAGCATGTATGCCATCCTGAGTTCCCTACAGAGCAAAGGACGGGTATAAATGTCATAGTAGATAAATAAAATTTACAACAAAGCACAAATATGTATTAATAAACGGTGGCTTTTTCCAATACAAGCTGTACTGTTAATTAGCTAAATAAATAACTGAAAACACTTGATAAGTATATTTCACAATTAAAGCTGATTACTGTTAGAAGGACACACTGCTACACTGAGGGTGTCTCTCGTTTAACATGATCCTTCATGATATTTGGGGAAAGAGGAGGGAACTAATCTGTGGTAGTTACAGACTTCCTAGAGGCAGGTTCCAGGAAGCAGTACTGAGGAAACCTGTGGCCTTCCAGGTATTGTTGGTCTATAGTTCCCATTGATCCTGTCCATTGGCCATGCTGGCTGGGGTTGATAGGATTTGGAGTCCCACAACATCTGCAAGGCCATAGGTTCCATCCCTGTCTTATGGGGTCCAATCTGGTTTCATTTTATCTTCTACCCCATTTAGCACTACATGAAACCACTGGGAGAGATTGTCAGGCAACTGGAATGTGCTCTCCTCAATTATACTGCCTTAGGGACTTATAAGCAGCAGCCTTGGATAATATATTGACTGCAGCAACAGTTTCCAGAGATTCTGATAGTGGCCAGATAGAATCAGAGCCTTGACAGTTCAGATTTCAAATAAAATACAGAATTATGTATGTGGAACTGTAACTTATATAGTAATTAGAATTATATAATAAAACAATTAGGAATAATTATTCCTCCAAAATGTATCCCAAGTGGAATTACAATTTCACAAACATAGCTAAGTACAATATTAATAAGTCATTTATCATATTAATCATACTCGAGAAACTAAGCAAAGCACTTGGGGGGGCTATTTTTATCATGCAGTTTCAAAGAGATGCTATAGTTTTGGCCACATTATAAGGCAAGCTTCTCTAATTATAGCATGGTGGCACCACTAAATTATGGATCATCGCTACTCCAGCTTGAGCCCTGTTGAGTACAGATTTATAGCTAACTCATAAAATATTCAGTCTGACAATGCTCATTTAAAACCCAAACAGAATGGAAACAGAAAATACTTTTCTCCTTTCCATTGGCAGAAAAATATGCTTTTGAAAAACACTAAATTTGTGTTCATTCAAGTTACAGCAAGTCAGACCACAAAGCCTCAAAAGCAGCTGTTTACCTCTCTAGTAAATCAGCATGTAAGCCGGGTCAAAAGAAAATCTATCAGCTCTTAATATATTGCATTAACATCTATTGTTACGAATTTGGATGCCACCACTCTCCCTACTGATGGGTCCAAACTCAGCTGAAAGAAATCCATTCAGACTTGCCTGGACTTAGTTTTGCTTTTTACTGACATGATACCACTGTGATAAAATGCAGCCTTTCCCCTTCACCCTCAACACTAAAGCACTTACGAGAGACCTTCATTAGCTCACACTGAGGCCACAGCAACAGATCTTCTCTTTGACATTGGCAAGTCCCACTTAACCTCACTAATCTGGGTACTGACACCCAAATAACCTATTCCTTCACTCTGACCATAAATAAATGCACGTTTTGGATCTTTACTCAGCTTCCTCCTATGCTACTGATTTAAACAGAGTGTATTGCATTTAAGGGCAGACTGTCATGATATATTTTTGGACCACAATAACAATGTGAAATGTCCTCAAAAATGTGTTAACAGGAGTTAAGCAGGCTTCTTTCTAGTCAAGAACACCCAATGCTGCCTTCATGGTGCATAAAGGAGCAGTACTACTGACATGTTACTCATGATTATCCAACGGAAGGCCAAACTAGAGGAGACATAAAAAGCATATTTGCATTTGAAAAAACATGCATGTTAATGTAAATATGATCTGGGAGACTTAATTATTGAGATCAAGTGTGGAATGGCAATTTAACCCTCCCCTCCCCTGCAATGGTCCCTCTGAAGCTGCTCTTTCATTGGGAGAAAATTCCCCATTAACACCACCAGTCACTTATTTACATTACAGAAAAATGTATACCTCAAATGCCAAGATGCATTTGGTGCCACATCCAGTTTGGCACCAACTTTCAATGGCTCTTGACCAACCTGAACTAGTTCCAAACTTTAGAAGTACCCAAAAATATAACAAATGTTGGTTTTCAATGTACGTTTATTAGGCTCTAAGCTGACACAGAATAAATCAGCTTTGGACTGTGCAAGAGTTGTACCGTGTTAACTTAGCTTATGGCACCCTTGGGAAGTTGTGCGTAACTTGCCAATTGACATCAACACACTAAATAATTTAAAGAACAGCAGGTGCTACATGCTCTTTAAAATTAAACTGTACAATTCTTCTTCCACTCTTTTCTGGCACGAATTCACAGGAAACTTCCGTGAGGACAATTATATTAAGACAAATGTCCTTGTAGTTGAAAACTCGGCAAGTTTAAATCAATCAGAGTTGATTATTTGTTGATTTTTTCACCCTGTTACGAGTTCCACTTGGACTGCTCATTAAGGCATGGCTAAAGGCCAAGTGTAGTTTGAAACCTTGATTATTTTAAATTCAACTGAAAAATAGGCATTTACTTCTAAGGCATTATCTTGCAGCATAAAACCTATGCTAACCTGAGAATGCAGTTAAACAGAACCTGGACTCTAGCTCCGTAAGACAATCATGAATACTTACAAGTTTATCCATAGATGCAAATAAATTCATGAGTTGTGTGCCGATAGGCAGAACTAGCCCAAATAAGAGCAAAGATTAGGCGCAACAAACAGGACAGAAGAATGGCTCATGAACCAACTATATCCCAATTCTGATTTAAGTATTTATTGTAATTAATCTTGAGAATTTTATGCCCCTAGAATCACAGCAACGCCTGTCATAAAATACTTGGTAGGTGCTCTCTGATGCATTTCTGAGAATATAAAGAGGTGACAGCTCTCTTAAGCAAAGTCAGGCAATTGGTCCATCTAGGCCAGTTCAGTTTATCCTTACTGACATGGTTCTGCAAAGTCTTGCACACAGAGTCCTTTCCCAGCCCTACCTCTGAAATTTTCTTAATAGAAGGAGCTGGAAATTGAACCTAAATGGAAAAATATGTGCTATGACTCTTCTCCCCAATGGTATATAATGCTGGTGCTCCTGATGCTGTGTGTGATAGGTGCTTCCTCAACAAGATGTGTCAGGTCAGCAGATCACTATTAGCTTTGTACATTATTAACAGGTAAAATCAGTAACTCAGTGTTGCCTCTTGGTCAAGCTGACACTCCTAAAGGAATGAGAAGTCAACACTTTCTTGTTGCAAAAAGCCCCATTTTTTTTTATTGTATTGTTGTACCTTGAGACTGATAAACGAGTAATTTCATTCACCATTATTAAACTGTGGGCCTGTCACTTGCAAACGAAGATCTCTGTTCTCTTCAAGGATTGTACATAACATCCTCACACTTCGAGACTTACTTAGGCTCAGTGACATTAAAATTGGAAAGAGCAAGGCAGAGATCAAAGCAAGCAGACTCCCAACTGAGTCATGTTTATACGAACCACAGCTGTATTTTGATGTGCTAATACTTACTCTAAATGCTCCCACTCCAGTATTCCTTCTTCACCCAAAGCTTACCAGCTGCAAGTTGTAAACCCATCCCACAATATTGGCAATTCATCCAGATCATACAGCTTTTTACAGAACATGCCAGTTAAAAGATAAAACAAGAGAAGGCAGTGGGGAGAGAAATAAGGCAGAGCAGAGCCAGCACCAAAACAATTAGCTGAAAAAGACAGAGAACCACCAAATAGTCAATTATCATGGAAGAATCCTAGAATTGTAGAATTGGAAGGGACCCCGCAGGTCATCTAGTCCAATCCCCTGCAATGCAGGAATCTTTTGCCCAATGTGGGTCTCAAATCCACGACCCTCAGATTAAGAGCATGATGCTCTACCAACTGAGACAGGGGTTTATTTTTAGAGGCAATGAATGGTGAGATAGTTCATGCACCAAGTTCCTAAAGACTGACCACATTTCTGAACTGAAGAGGGGATTTCTGTCCATTTCCCACTTCCCTCTGTGCCAGCAACCAGTATTCAAGGAAACATATGCAATCTAATGAACAGGCATCCTACGCAGAAAACTAAAAGAAGCACAAAGTTCAGAAAAGGGCAATCAAAACGATCAAGGGGTTGGAGCTACTCCTCCATGAGGTAAGGTTGAAGCATTTGGGACTGTTACTTGAGAGAAAAGGTGAAGAAGAGGTCATATGATGGAAGTTTGTAAAATCACACATGGCACGAGAAAGTGGACAAAAAGTTTCTCTCTCTCATTCACAACACTAGAACTTGGGGATATCAATGAAGCTGAATGAAGGTTAGAAGGTTCAGGGTAGATGAAAGGACATACTTTTTCCCCACACAGGACACATTTGGACTATGAAACTTGCTTCCACGGGAGGCAATGATGACCACCAACTTGGAAGGTTTTAAAAGATTAGGCAAATTCATGGAGGATATGGCTACCAGTGGCTACTAGCCACAGTGGCCACCTCAGCTGTTAAGAGGCAATATGCACCTGAATTCCAGTTGCTGGAAATCACAGGAAGAGGGAGTGTTCTTGAGCCCTGATCCTGCATATTCCTTGTAGGTTTCCCACAAAGATCTGGTTAGCCACTGTGAGAATAGGCCAATGTGTTAGACTAGATGGGCCACTGGCCTGATCCAGGAGGTATAACAACAACAACAACAACAACAATTTATTATTTATACCCCCACCCATCTGGCTGGGCTTCCCCAGCCACTCTGGGCGGCTTCCAACAAAATATTAAAATACGGAATGCATCAAACATTAAAAGCTTCCCTAAACATACTTCTTATGTTAGAAATTATACTTGTAGAACGAAACCAAACATTTTAGTTGAGATTCCTGCATTGCAGAGAGGTCGGATTAGATGATCCTCGGAGTCTCTTGCAACTCTACAATTCTATAATTTTATTCTATGGTTCTATGATTTCATCGAAGGTAATTCCCAAATAAAGCACCACAGAAACAGGTTAGCACTCTTGAACCCCTTCTCCATTATCTTCCTTTTCCAACTTTCAAGTAACACAAAACCTAGTTAGTTTTAAATATTAATGTTCAAGAAGTGGGAAAAGAAACATACCTGTTAAATTAATCTGTAGCTTGGTTATGTCTTTGGCTGCAAGAAAGTGTTCTTTGGCTTTTTTATACTCATAGTAATGCAAGAATGTGTAAGCGCACTCCAGGTGGAACTGAACAGCAAGATGCCAGCACTCGTCATCAGTAAATAATGTTTCAATTTCAGATACTGCAAAACAAAAAAAGGGTGCTGAGGCAACTAGGAAATGGGACTGAGAAGGAAACAAAAAATGAGAAGCAGAGGAAAAACACGTTGTGTATTACCACTCAATACAAGACAACACCAACATCAGATTTTTTTAATTTAAAGTGGCTCCTTTGTCCTCTAGGTTTTCACACACTTTGGATAGCAATATAATAAGTAGCAGCAGTAGTAGCACTCCACTGTAATCAAATTTAGAGAAGAAGGGGTGGAGGATATGCAAGAAAGAAAGGGAGGGCAAAGGTAAACTTGAGTTCATGGGCCATTCCCATCTCAACCATGATCAAAATGACTGGGAATCATGCCTGCAATGGGGAAAACAGTGCCGGCCTTGAAAAACAAGTCTAGGATTATTAGAAGTCAGGGACCACATGCAAGGTTATAGTCCTTAAATGGTACCAAGCATTTCATCCAAATATGAATTTCTGAAAATACTGGATTATTTTCTAGTGCAGTTTATTAAATAAGCTGCCAAACTATTTACAAGAATGGATCGATCTCATGCATATATACATCCCAAACAGCCCCATTTTCCCATAATGAAAGCACTTTATAAAGGTTTACATTCTTAGAAGCTGGTCAAGGTTGTAGACCAGACAGAGCAGTAATATAATCCTACCACAGTAACAGAATAGTAAGTATGCAATAATGCTTTGCCTTTATACCCTTTTCAAACACAAAGGGAACTGAATATTTATAGATTTGGCATCAAGAAGCTGGACTGGGGGGTGTGTGTGTGTGTGTGTGTGTGTGTGTAAAAAATTACTGCTCTGCACTTATGAACTGAATGATAGCTTTAGTAAAGATTTTCTATTTTAAAAACTGGCTGAGCTCCATGGTACATTTTTTTAAAAAAAGTTACAAGATATTAGTAATAGCCGAATGATGTAATTTTTTATAAAAAGATGCTTAGCGTACCTGCCAAGTATAATTTATTTCAACATACTACTTTCAAGTATGAAAAATCTTGGTATCAAACCAGAATATGTTGTCATATAAAGCTAATTTGTTTTATCTTCCAATTAATCTTCACAGTCATCACTAACCACATCCTATTTCAAACAGAGGTTGTTGTTAAAGCCGAAAAACATGAAGCCGTATCTTTATCTGCCCCACTGATATCAGCAACTGAGATCATAATACTTTGCTGTTATCCACAAAGTTGAGACGGGTACATTAAACAGAAAGAGAAAACACCCAAGTTTATCTATCTGCCAGCAGAACAGACCTGCACTCTCACAATGGGACTTTCCCATGCTCTCCTCCCATTGCATCTCCCTGCATGCCCCCATAATCTGCTCCAGTCAAGTTTTATCTTGCTTCCTACACAAATGATAAAGAAACTTACAAAGCTAAGAACATTTCTAGAAATCATTTACAGCTGATTGAATAAGTACCTGTCAAATTACAAGATTGTACAGATCTTTTCAATTAATTCCTAATATTGCTGTAAGCTGGCTGCTATTTAAAGACAACCTTTTAAAGAAGAATAGGTAACTCAGCACATTTATGGGGAATTTGAGCCTGTCTGAAAAGTACAGTGGTACCTCGAGTTAAGAACTTAATTCGTTCCGAAGGTCTGTTCTTAACCTGAAACTGTTCTTAACCTGAAGCACCACTTTAGCTAATGGGGCCTCCCGCTGCCGCCGTGCCACTGGAGCACAATTTCTGTTCTCATCCTGAAGCAAAGTTCTTAACCCAAGGTACTATTTCTGGGTTAGCGGAGTCTGTAACCTGAAGCATATGTAACCTGAAGCATATGTAACCCGAGGTACCACTGTATTTTAAGCTTTCAAGGGTTACAAAACATCCGTCCAGGAAGAACAGAAGGATAAAATATACCCAACCACACAACGAGGTCACAAAGACTGCAACACTTACTGGCTTGTTATGACAGAATCATCTACATCATTACAATCATTACAGCATCTCTACTCTTGACTTGGAATGGCTAGAGCCTGCCCACCTGCTCCCAGGGCGGCCAACATCCTTTACTGCTCTGGTCAGCCAACATCTCCTTGCCAAGGGTGCAAAGGATGGGTGGAGGCACCAATATAGCTCCTTGCCAAGGATGCAAGAGAGCCTAGATATGCCTCTGTTCCAGGTGGTTACTGTGGGAAATAGTATGCTGAAAATATACGAGTCTTTGGTCTCATCAAGCAGGGTTCTTGTGTTCAATGGGATTTTATTCTAATTAATCAATAACACTATCACCCCCCCCCCTTTTTGAAAAGAGTTAAGGTTGCTAGAGATCATTTTGTTTTTATTTCTTCAATCCTGCATATACTTACTTGGATCCCAACGAACAAAGTGTGACTTACTTCCAAATCGAAATGGACCAATATCCATAAAAACTGTGTGGTAACCAGTGTGCAGCGCTGCCTGCAGTGAGGTTAAATGCCATTGGATGGACATGTAATTAATCTTTTCTTTAAAGAATCTTCTTTCTATTCCTACAATTACTATGTTAATAATAGCCTTCCTTGTCAGGCTGCTTCAGGATGAAGGCGAACATTGCTTTATATTGCTCACTGAAAGCAACTTTCCAATTAGTTATACACTGATGTTTAGGGCATTAATTGCATCCATTAAAATCACACCATTTCAAATGCAAATTTAATTGAATACAGAAGGTGCACATATCCTAGGAAAGCTCAACCAGACTTTTTGTTAATACCATTTTCATATTTTCCGGTTGAGCTCCACCAGAGGAGATTATGCATGGGGAGGGAAGAAGAAGAAGAAGGGGAATTCCCCTTGGCAGATCTTTCCACATGCAGTGTTTAATATAATCCTAAAGTATAGCGTGACATCAAAATACAGTCAGTGAGCAAATGTCTTACAAATCAATAGCAGGGTCCATTGAAATTCATTTGTTTTCATAGTTCTCTCAGGTTATGAGAGAAGTCCTAAAAAATAGTTCACATGAAACTTTTTATGATTGGCATCCTGGACTAAGCAATCAAACAAGCACACAAATAATCCCAAATATAAGAAAAGAATGGTCATCCAAATAGAATGCAACGTGTGATTCTTCCACTAATATCCAATGTCAATTTTGAGTATACCTTGTTGTATACAGGCCTGGGCAATATCAAAGAGTTCAGGTGATCTTTCTTCTAACAACTGCTGATGGATATTTACACACCGTAGAGTCCACCAAGGCAATGTCTAAAAACGGCAACGAAAAATATTGTAAACATTAAATCCACTTGGTTTCAAATCCCCATGTTTTTATTTTATTATGAGCACATTCACTTGTCAATTGTACCTTATCACATGGCCAATTCATCGTAACAGTGAGACCATCTGACCTGGAAAAATATATTCTACAAAGATCACAGGGTTCATATTCCTAGAAAGGGAACTTGTACAGTGGGATGGGAAGGAAAGGGTGCAATTCAGTGGTAGATGATATACAAAAGGTCCTAAGGAAGGCTATGAATGACTCCTGTCTGAAACCTCAGGAAGCCAATGCCAGTCAGCACAGACGTAGAAAAACTAATCTTCTGAATCGATCTAAGGCAGTTTCCTATGTGAATCTAGTTCAAGAATGGAAACTCTAGAGAAAGAAACAACAATATAGCTAGTATAGGAAAACGGAGGCCTAGAGGAACGACTGAAAATGTGCAAACCTTGGAATATTCAGAAAACTGTTAATGTCACTGAAATAAGACAACAGAGGTTTTTATGGAGTAACAGAATACCATTTTTAGAGCATCTAATGGGAAATTTAGTTAGCCATCGAGTCTTGATTTTGCCACTTCTGCTCAGTGCAAGACAATTATGGTATAACACGCCTGCAATAGGCATCATAAGGACTGCATGATTTGAGGGCAAAAATATCTCAAGGAACAATCACATGCTGTTTATTAAAACTGTTCTAGAAACACCTGTCAGGATGGATATTGTATTTTCTCACACAGGACACAATGAAATATGACTTATGCTATCAAGCTGAATAAAATAAGGTACTTATTCAGGAGACACTGTTAGAGAGGTCAGCTCTTACATTTTGACACTTTGTTCAGGAACCTACAAGGCAGTTTATGTTAGACTGTAAATGCTGTTTGCCACCCTGCAGTTAATGCTACCGACAGTTTTCCACAGGGATTCAAAAAGCGGTGTTTTGTTAGCCAAAGCTTGCAATACAAAAAACATGCCTTGAGGAAAATTGTACACACAACCCTGATAAAAAAAAAACCTTGTTTTTTAAAAGTACCTTTTGGCCTCTTTTGGATGTTCACTAATATTTCGGCTTTTCATTTATCAAGCATCACTATGTGAACACAATAAAAACAAACCACTACATATTGCTGCCTGAGATGGAATTTTTTTAAGACTGTGACTGATATTTAAACAACTCCCAACACCCAGAACAACAAGGTCACAAAACCTGTTTATTATGGACAGGCCTGAAAGCAATGTGGTGCCAGGAGTCATTGGACTAGAACTCCCATCATCCCTGACCATTTGGCCATTCTGGTTTGTTCAAACCACACAATGTACAACAAGGTTTGGTGGTTCAATTCACTTGGACTGAATTATTCAAACCACAGTTTGAAAAATAGGAAACCACAAATGGAAGGTTTAAACTTCCGCTTCTCATCTGAGGAGGAGTGTACAAACTCATTCCTGCTCTTCCTCATAACATTATACCATGTTTCAGCATCATGTCTGTATTAAGGCCGCAGATTTACTCTGGCTTTGGTGGGCAAGACAAGTAAAAGAAAGTGGCTATTAGGAAAAGGGGGGTGGGAATCCTGAACTTAAGAATGTAGTAAGAGCCTTCCTGGTCCACCTAGTCCAGCATCCTGCTCTCATAGTAGCTAACCAGATGCCTGTGGGAAATTCGCAAGGAGGACCTGAGTACAACAGCACTCTCCACTCCTGTGGTCTCCAGCAACTTGCATTCGCAAGCATTACTGCCTCCAACCATGTAGGCAGCCATTTTGGCTAGCAGCCATTGATAGTCATCTCCTTGAATATGTCTAGTTCAGCTCCTGCCTTCTGTGATGCCTGTGTCGGTGATCAGGCAGAAAATGCAAGCCCCCTGGTGTAACAGGGATCAGTTCCTCAGTGGAATATGACTCAGCTGATGCCATCTCGTGGGGTGTGGGTATGTATCTGGCTCTGCCCATGTTAGTGCTAGGGCCTGGGTTCAGCACCTTTGCTGTTTGCCCTGCTGGTCTTCATGATCCTCTGTGTCAGAGTCCTGACTGCTAATAAGTAGCAAAAATATTTCCAGGGGCTTCCACTTCCTTCTCTGTGGGAAGCGTTCATGAGATCATGCTTTCAGAAAGTGCCCTTTGTCACTTAATATAAAATACAATATTAAGATCCACTTGAGACTGTGATTTTTTTTTTATAAGTTGTGCATAAGAAATTGAAACAACAGATATACCATTGTAAGAACAAACAATGACTGTGCATATGCTGCCAAACTGCAGTTGAGGACATAATGAACTCCATCTTATACAGTGGTGCCCCGCAAGACGAATGCCTCGCAAGACGGAAAAACCGCTAGACGAAAGGGTTTTCCGTTTTGGAGTTGCTTCGCAGGACGAATTCCCCTATGGGCTTGCTTCGCAAGACGAAAATGTCTTGCGAGTCTTGAGATTTTTTTTTTGCTTTTCGCCCCCTTTATCTAATCTGCTAAGCCTTTAATAGCCTTTAATAGCCTTTTAGCAGCTAATCCGCTAAGCCTTTAAGCCTTTAATAGCCGCTAAACCGCTAATAGCACTAATCCGTTAAGCCGCTAATAGGGTTGCTTCGCAAGACGAAAAAACCGCTAGACGAAGACTCTCGCGGAACGGATTAATTTCGTCTTGCGAGGCACCACTGTACTTCCTACCATGTAAACCCCCCTAGAGATTATTTTCAGTCAGGACTCTATTGCACTCTGCTGGGATTTACAGACTGAAAAGATATGCTCCATGCTGTCCAATCAGAAGAAATTTGTCACTTATAATTTATAATCTGCACTTCACCAAATGGTCTTAGAGCAGGAATATATATCATTAAAGTACAGCACAGAAAAAATGCATAGAGTACTGTAAAAATTATCATTAAAATAAACAGAATCAAACAATACACTGAAAAGGCAAAGAATATTCAAATTTGAATGGCTGATTTTGTCTGAAGACATAATGTATTGCAATTACCATAAGGGTGATATTGGTTTGCTACTGTATTTTCTGAGCACAGACTGGAAAGAGTTTTGTTATGACTTGGTTGAAAGAAATACAGTAATAGAATTGCATTTAAAACATTTCACCTATTCCATGGAGGCATTTATTTCCTTTATACTATTTGGTGTGACTGTTTAGAGGCCCAAGGCAAGAAATGAATGTTCATAAATGCACAATGAGTGGAAAAGCAATGTGTTACCAGTGAAGGGGGAAAAATAGGTTTTAATATTGCGCATCAGGGATCCTTCACAGTACTTTGCCACGACTCACAAGTGCTTCACAGTACTCTGTCACAGCCCACAGAACTAGCCCAGCACAGGAATATAAGACAGAGCCTCCTTCAGGCACTAAGGAGCACAGATCCAACCATCTCCAGGTTGATGGTTCACAAGGTAAAAGTACTGCAGAATGGCCTACTCAAAACACCTACTGCCTACTCTAAATGCCAAAGCTCCCTGGGACATTATACTGCTTTATTAGTTTTAGGCTGCATTTTTGTTAACTGATTTTCTTTTTACAAGTTGTACAAAATTATACATTTTTTAGTATATATTTAAAAAGTAGTACTGTATTAAAAATTACAGAATTTAAAAAAAAAAATTAAGCAGTTTAGAAAAACTTTTAAATGAATTGTTAGGTTGTGGGTGAACATATCAGACGACACAGTGATTCTTCAAACAGCTCTTGTTTATTCAGAGGCCAGAACAGAACTGAGCTGAAGGGCTCAGTCAGCCTGCTTATATAGAGCTCCAGTACAACGTTACTGTAGCAACTTTCTAAAACTATTCAATCACTGAACGTCACTTTCGATCCTTCATTTGCATAACTATCTACAGTATCCCCCTGGTGGCCCAGGGAGAGAACTTCAGTGCATAACATGAATAAATGAAGGGTTCAGAGCCTGTGACTGGACACCAGGAACAGCATCATGTAAATCATCATCAACCACTGTGTAGCCGAACTTGGGGGAAGAAGCCAGGTGCAAACTAATGAGGTTTTGAGTCACTCTGAGAAAGCACACCAAGTGGGGTCAGAGAGCCAGACAGTAAATATGAGTGGCTGCCTCAGGAACAACAAGCAAGGAAGCCTTGTTCCTGCAGCTACCACAGAAGCTACTACAACTGAGGATTTGCTTGCCTTTCTGCTTTCTCCCAACTTGCTCCCAGGCTACAACTCAGTACCTTCTTACTACCGTATTTTTTTGCTCTATAAGACTCACTTTTTCCCTCCTAAAAAGTAAGGGGAAATGTGTGTGCGTCTTATGGAGCGAATGCAGGCTGTGCAGCTATCCCAGAAGCCAGAACAGCAAGAGGGATTGCTGCTTTCACTGCGCAGCGATCCCTCTTGCTGTTCTGGCTTCTGAGATTCAGAATATTTTTTTTCTTGTTTTCCTCCTCCAAAAACTAGGTGCGTCTTGTGGTCTGGTGCATCTTATAGAGCGAAAAATACGGTAATTTGACCCTGCATGCCATACCCTTTCACTACGCTGTGGCTCTGAACCTCCAAGTCTTAGTCCTGTTTCCCCCCTGTTACTCAAGAAACGCATAAGGTACAAGGAACAATATGAATAATATAAGCCCACTGATAGCTGGAAACAAGCATAAGTATTTCCTCATGTTTCTCCCCCCCCTTACCTGTATAGCTTCTAGCTTATGCTTTGAATTCACAAGCACTGCTCTAGCTAGCATCAGCAAGACACTATGGGAAGTCAGGCTATAGATCGATTCACCATCTAGAACCAGCAGACTCAGCACAGCTGTAGACAATGCACTGGGCTGGAAGGAGAAAACAAGAAACTCACTTTAGGCAACTTCAAATTAATCTTCAAGAGGTAGCAAAATTTGCGTGCCGCACACACCAATTTACCTTAGCCCATTCACCTCAAAATGTTTTTATACAATACAGAAATTCAAGCATAGGTGAAGGTTCACATTGCAAACGGTGCTTTGAAACCATGAATCCTTCCTCTCACCTCTCATTGTCAATAATTCCTGAACTTATACATGGCATGTTGTATGCAAATTGCCCATTAAAATCAAAGTAAAATGGATTCTTCCACTGCCGGTTTAAGGTTTCTCTCTAATGTACACCTAAGCTGAGCACAATCTCTATACATCTTTAATTTCTGTGACGATGCCGAACCATTTCTGAGGAGCAGAAAAGGAAAATAAAAGATCACCTGCAGCAATTCTCCCTATTTTTATTTTTACACCTAGCAAGATAAGATCAGCATGATGTGCATATCAATATTTTTCCACTAAAAGACAGTGACTGTACTATTGTCCTGGGGAGTGGGGTGGTGGAGAGAGAAGAGAACAGTACCTCGTTGTATTGTTCTGGTAATACAGTTTGCAAAAAGTCCTGAGGTTGCAATTCAACAGGAGGCCCAGTCCAGTTGCTCTGTACAAACAACTGCAGGCTCCCCACACCAAGTAGAAACACCACACTTTGCCTGCAAGACAATAAACAATTCCATTTTTATTGATACGGTCATACATAGTAGGTAGAAATTGTCCTGTTCCTTCTATACAAGCCTTTAGTTTAAAAGATGGAAGATGCACACAAAAATGGAACAGTTACAAATCTGCATGAAAAAATATCCATCTGAAGAACATTCAACTCAATTGTTCAAGGAAGGCTGTAAGATTTTATTTTCCTGATGTGCTTCAAGTACTGAACTGACTTATCAATTAATTTTTTTTGCTGACAGATAAAAATGGTTTCCAAACTTAGCATAAGTAATGGAGGAATCCTCTGTCCTTCTCCCAAACCAGAAGGAGGGCAGGAAATCTCCCTCAAACTGAGAAAATGAAATTATCTCTGGATTTATCAGAGGTTGTTGCATGGCATAAGGCAATGGAACATAAAAGGCAGAACTTGCCTGTACACATTCTAAAACATGGAGGGCAGCACAGAGTCAGCTATGTTCATTCACCCAATGCACCAAACAAATCCTATTATGCACCTAACCTCTTAAAATAGGAATGCCATCAATGAGAAGCACAGTGCTGCCCCATCTGCACAGGTTGTCAGTTTAGATATGCCATGGAAAAGCAATCTGTGCATCACAACAGTTGCCAATTATAACAATCAAGACCAAGATGTAAAAATAATGAGTTTGATCCCAATAACCAGGCGCATATTTATTCCTCAGATGGGGCTATTGCACATGACTCCTACTGGGTGAGACCCAACTTTGGCAGCCCACAATGGAAATCTGCTTGTGCAATAGAACTTGTAGTTTCTCTTCTCCCGCATGCACAGCTTTAAAATCTGCTCTGTGGGGTTCCCAACCCTCCTGTGCAGATTCTGGAAGTGCTTGGGGAGCTGCGAGTGGGGAGAAGAGGAAGCAGTTGTGCAAGTGGATGTCCACTCAGAATACATTGGATCTCACTCATTATGCTTCCATCTGTCTCTTATTTATCTTTACAGCTCTTCATTTCTGTTTTTCTGCTTCTGTTCTCGGCCTTTGTTTATGTCTCCCTTAAATACCAATGAATGTTAAATACCAGGAAAGCCTTAAAAAAAAACCCACTTTGAAATCTCAAAATTAAAGTTCTTTAAAGTTCTTAGCGATTGCAATGCAAACAGCAGCAACGACGATGAAAGCATACTTAAGATTTGAATTAAGAAGCAGCTTGGTTTTTCATGAATACAACTGATTGCAGTAGAACTTTTTAATAAGCCCAACTATGTGCACACATACTTCTTTGTTAGACTGTTGTCACGGAGGACAAATAGAGCTGCTCAGTTTTGATTCAGAATATTTCAATGTGTTCTCCCATGTGGTTGCCCAACAAGAACTAGGAAATCAGAACAAATCAGCCCCAATATATGGCTAAAAAACCACGATACAAACACAAAAGGCTCAAGAGGCACACATAGGAAAATGGTGCAAAGTGCCTCATATGTAAGTCTCATAGTCATAGTAAATCCTTGCAGTTTTCTTACAACAGATGTCTACAGTTACTAGGTTACTGAAAACATGTTGCAGGATTTGCAGATTTGCATTGATCCTACAAATTATTTTCATAATTCATGTTGCTTTTTCTTTTTAACCCTCCGTCAATAGGTAAGGTGAAACATGAGAGGTTAAACCATGACAGCTCTGAAAAGAATAAAACTTTTGTTTTATAATTAACTCCATAATTCCATGTTCAAGGCAGGCCTCAACAATAACTGGACATTGCCTTGTGATGTGTTAACCCCTCCCCATTAATTTAGTGGGGGGGGAAACAATGTTTTTTGTTCTTACAGGTTTTGGGGTCAGTTCTGCCCCACTGGTATGCCTGAGAAACTGAAAAATCTGAATACTAAATATTCAAAAGATTTAACAACCCATAATTTCTGAGATAGTACACTAGGATGTGTTCAGAATAGCTGTTTTATTTTGAGATTGTTATTAATTTTTATACCGTCAAGTATGAAAAATAAATTTCTTCTTCAAATAATTATTTTTACCTTTCCATAGGATCCGTATCTGCAGAAGAACAGTCCAGATAATTTTGAATCTGCTTTTCTAAATAGCTGGCAATGGTATCCTCTTCTGTTACTTCAGGTGTTGTGAAAATATCCTGAACTGCTTTACTTAGTAAAACGGCCTCATAATTCCCTTCCAACAA
Source organism: Podarcis pityusensis (assembly GCF_964106645.2). Taxonomy (NCBI): domain Eukaryota; kingdom Metazoa; phylum Chordata; class Lepidosauria; order Squamata; family Lacertidae; genus Podarcis; species Podarcis pityusensis. The sequence goes on along the minus strand of NC_138026.1, from coordinate 83,105,887 downwards.
CAACTGCAACAAGGACCCACTTTCTAAAATAAAACACAACGAAAGTCTTAGGAATCCTATCTTGTTTAATGTATACTCGAGGCAAGCGTAACTTACTTCAAAGAGACTTAATCCTATACAATTATAGTGTTGCATTCTAAGACATCTCATATCAGAGGAAAAGAGTTGGGATGCTTTAGAAAAATACCCATTGGCATTTACTAAATTAAAACAGCATTCATACTGGACTCTTATGGTGTGCTTACAACAAAGATTTTAAAGAGATTGAAATTTGTAAACAAGAACCAGCTGTCCAGACATTAGGCTTCTAATCATTTGCTCTTAACCCTCACACATTCTTTGCAAGCAGTGGTGCAGCTAGGTAATTTTAGATTCTGGACTTGATGGTCCTACAAGGCCCTCTTTCAGACAGCAATGTGTATTGTATCTAACTATCGTTACTATATGCTGTCCTTCCCTGAAGACCCGGGGTGGCTAACAACACACACACACACACACACACACAGCATCACAGAACAGTCATTTAAAACATTGACTGATCAGGAACAACCTTTAAGACACAAAGTAGTGGACAAAAAAACCCTCTCTGTTAAAACATGCAGCTAGCTACCAAAATCCTGGAAAAATAAATATGTTTTATGTTGGCATCTAAATATATGGGTGACAAATGAATCTTAGTTAAGAAGGAGTGCCATAGCCCAAAGGGGGGGGCACTGTGCTCGAAGGCACTACTTCGCGTACTTGGGCCCAATGATGCCAACCTGAATACAATATTTGGAAGTGGGTAGGTAAGCCCTACTCACATAATTGATCACAATACACTCACACCATTTGAATGGCAATGCTCATCAACTTTGGGGGGCCCTGGCCCCCTCAAATATTTTATTTTGGGAGGAGCAAAGGGACCTTGGCCCTTAGGAGTTGGCTCCTATGCAGAGTTCCCCAGCTTGGATGCAGCAGGGAACTGTAGTTTAGGACAGTAGCTACAGAACTGGATTTCACACAGAAGCCAGTGTGAAATGGGAGAAGGGAAGAGGCAGGGAAAGAGTGCTTGGGCCAAATGCTCATTCACAGGCTCATAAACCAAGGTTTCTGAAACCTTGAATGATAATCCAAACTGGGCCTCTATGTTAGAAATCCAACCTGATATCTACTGTCACCTTTACAGACCTCTAATAACCAAAGTTAAGGAATAACTTTCTGGCACCTCTCAAGTTACAGCCATTGTCATTCTAAAGAGAATGAGAGAGGTGCTCATGGTGGGTTCTGGCCCCTCTTTTTCTAGAAAAACAGCACTGCTCAAAACTCCAGTTAAATGCAACTTGTCATGCAAGCGCATCTCATGAGGAGGTTTACAAAATATTGCACTGTTAATATGTGGCTATTGCATTCCGTGATCAGGAAAATACTGAACTGGAAATAGTCTCTGTGGCAACATCAGTGCGGAGGAGGAGGATCACTAAAGGCTTTTGCGACTTCACGGAGCCTATCTGTAACGGTCAGACAGTAAGCATGAAATAGCATGACATTATAATGAAGTTATAATAAAGGTTAGCAAAAACTTGGCAGATCAATCATTTGCAAAGCAACGCAGTGCCCCAGCATCCCAGGGGCAGTCTATATCATAACGAGTGACATTCGTACCCACTACGGAAGCTCAAATACGTGAAACCTCCATTTTATTTTTCGGGGGAGAGGAGAAAAATTGACAATGCTATCTACTGATTGTTGGGTGTCAGACTCACTGCCTTTCCACGCCCCCACGACTCCTTGTCTCCTTTCCATCCCGGAACACAAGCAGACAGCACTGACAACTGCCTCTTAGATGGGTTAAGCTTGATGTCCTGGGTTCAGCCCGCTCTCACCCAGCACTATACCCTTCGCACCTCCAACGACTGCCAGGGTTGCAGCAGCAAAGAAATAACTCCAGCGACTACTCCCTTTGGGAGACACACGCGGACACGCCGCCCGCTGTTCCCACTTCCCACTCAAGGAGGGCAAGGGGAGGCAGGATGAAGGAAAGGGAGCCCTGCCGGCAGTGAAGCGCCGCTTTGACAGGGCTCCCACCCGGCTGCCAGGGCGAGAGGATGAGCGACGAAGGCTGCCTCTGGCTCGCCGAAGCCTTACCTTCAGCCGAAGCCGCCTCGTTCTGCTTCCACCGCGGCGACTCCGCTGCGCTGGGGAAGCCCCTCAGCAACACACGCTCCAACGCCCGCATTTTCTCAACGCGCTCCTGCTCTACAGACGAGACGGAGGAGAAGCCGCTTCCTTTCCTTTTTTTTTTTTTTTTTGACGCGTGGCGAGTCTAACCCATGTGCACTAAGCGGCCTTAGGGAGCCGCCATGCCAGTCGCGCGAAGCAACCTGGGAGAGGTGGGCGGGTCGGTCGGTGGGAGAGAGGGCAGCAACGCATGCGCAACGACGCCGTTCGGCGTCAGGTGCTGGCGGAAAACCTCTTCCCGCGCCTGGAGATATGGGTGGGAGGGAGAGGTTGCGCGCGCACGCCGCACGTGGAAAGGAACGCGGAGCCCTGTGCGGCTCCAGCTGGCACGTGTCGGTTGCGCGGGGCGCGTGTAGACGCGCGCGAGGGATGTTGGCGCGGCAACTCGAAGCAGCGCTTGAAGCTCGTGTGGCTGGCGCCGGCGGGAAATGGTCGGCGCGACCAGAGCCCTAAACCCGCTTATTGTATAGCGGCATCACGAGTTGTAGGTGCTTGCATTAGTTTTTCTCACTAAAAGGCGTATGAGTTCAAGGTGTCTGCAATCAGTGCCTGGTTTTTTTCCTAGAAAAGGAGGTGCCAGAACTCACCATGAACACCTGTTTTCTTAGAATGGCAATGGCTCCCACCTGAGAGGTCCTGGAATTGAGTTCTCGTGAGTTCCCACTGAAAAGAAATAATATCTGCGTCTGCCTACCAGTGTAGAGGGGAGCAAAGAGGACATAGGCAGAGTGGGCCCTACCGTTGGCCTGAGCAAAGTGGCTTCTCCGGCAGGAGGTGCTGAGGGATGAGGAGCAGCAGGCAGGCATTTGGAGCACTAAGCTGCAGGTGGGTTCCTTCTTTAAGTCAGACTGCCTTCCTTCAAGGCAGGATAAAGTGCTAAATTAAAATTAAACTGCTACTCCAGTTGGCTTCTATATGGGGAAAGAGAGTGGGAGGCAGCATTTTGTCCTTTACCTTAGACAACAATATTTATTGGATCAGGCTTGGACTGAAGGGTGTGATCAATATAGGTTCTTATTTGCTGTTTTGTGAGGATTCTTTCCCCCCCTTTTTTAAAATTAAAAAGTAGTGTGTATGTGTGTATTTAAATAATATATGTTCAGGTGAGGCAAGTGTTTTGCTCTTGGAGTTACAAACACCTTGGGTCACAAACACTTAAGGTTACAGACCTTGCTAACCCAGAAGTAGTACCTCGGGTTAAGAACTTTACCCCAGGATAGGAACAGAAATCGCGCGGTGGCAGGGGGAGGCCCCGTTAGCTAAAGTGGTACCTCAGGTTAAGAACGGTTTCAGGTTAAGAACAGACCTTCAGAATGAATTAAGTTCATAACCAGAGGTACCACTGTACTTTCCCTTCCTAAGGATGGACACTTAACAAAGAGAAAGAGGGTGGCAGGACATTGTTGCCTGGTGTTGAAGCACACCTCTTTCATATACACTGATTGTCCACAATCCAATCAAAAGATGCCTATCCTTTTTGAAATCAGTGAACTTAAGTGTGTGTGTAATTCTGTTGGGTTGCAGCTCAGAGCCACGGAATAGAAAGTCCATTGCTTTCCCAGATTGTCACTGGGGGCAGTGCAAGCAGTTGTGTGGCTGGGGGTGGTTAGTGGCTCTGCTTCTCTCCAGTTCTTGTGGCACCACTGTCATCTTCTCCCCTGCCCACCCATTCCTTCTTGTTGACTTTTTTTTTTGGCCACCACCACATTAGCAGTGGCACCAATGGTTTATCCACGACTCCCTCCACCACCTCTTTATTGCTTTGCTCTGAGGAAGGGCCAGGTAAGTCCCTCCTCAGAGTGAAGCAGCAAGGAAGAGGTGGAAAGGGCACTTATTGCCTCACCAAGTCGGTGGGTGATGGCACTGGCAGCATTGGTGGCCGATAGTGATGTGAGTGAAGGGCCAAGGCGTGTGCCAATTTGCCATCTCCCACCAGCCATAGCCATCTAAGTGGTCTCATTACCTCTCATAATTGGGTCAGCCCTGTGCAGTTCCCTTATTTTCATTGGAGACACATCAAAGCCACAGAACAGAGCAGAGTGGAGGAGCAGGGTGTGACAGCCAAGAACATTCATGTGGACAAGGCTTTAGGAGAGCAATGCATGTAAATACCCTACTGGAAACGCAACCAGATTATAAAGTCTTGTTTCCAGTTCTAGGGTTTTCCTGCATTTCCTCTTCCACCACCCAAACTCCTTATTGCAGCCACAAGGACTAGAAAATTTAATTAATTAAAATATTATACTTAAATAGGTATTATTAGAGTGGCTTTCATACATATTTATATATATATATATATAACAATAGCAAGCTAAAACAAATAATTCATTAAATAAGTAAATAAGCAACCCGAGAGAATTGAAACAAAAATCCAACAGACATGGGGAAATAAAAGTGCACATCACAGCAGTTCTGCTGCTGCTCATGGGAAAAGTTGGTACTGACGAACACGTTCTGTTCCTAAAATCATTTTTCAGCCTGTCCTAAGATTTCAGAGCCATTTACACTGTACCTGGAGATAAACCTTAATCTGGTGTTGAGAAAATAGGATGGGATATTAATGGCACCGTGACATGTTTTGATGTTGTACCCTAATTATCACAGTGACAGTTGCACCAAACAGTTGTCACAGTTGTTTCAAGAGCTTTTCCGTAAGTGTGGTGTCCCCACTCCAGTATCTCTCTCTCTCTCTCTCTCTCTCTCTCTGTGTGTGTGTGTGTGTGGTGAGGCATAGCCAACCTCCTGACAGTGGTGTGACAGCTGTTTACTTGAACATGGTTGGAATGGTTGAACCGCCCTGAGACCTGAGGGTATAGAGCGGTATATAAATTTAAATAATAATAATAATAATAATAATAATAATAAATAACAGGGCAGTGGCGAGATCATGGTCATGTGACTGCATCAGTAGGATCACCACCAATCTTGTGTTCTCACTGGTGTACCGTCGCAGCCCCAACTTTACTACCATTCAGCCCTGTCCTGCTAAGCAGCAATGGGGCAAGTTTTGGAAGGGCAGCTCCACCCCACCTGTGTGCCACTACTCCTCTGCCCCCTGCCTTTTCACTCATTGATATTTAATGTGGCAGAGGTCCCATCTGGTGTCTGATACTGGTACAGCAACATCAAAATACTCTGCTGAACCACTGAAATACCATTGGGACCAGTCCTGCATTTCTGTTTTCTAAGCAGTTCATAGTATCCAGTCATTAACATCATACTGCCACACAAGTGAATGTATTTCACAAGCGTCTCTAGAATTTTTCTTCTGCTGCTGAACAGACAACCCCTTTGGAAGTAAGTGGTGATAATCCAACTTTTGTAGGATTTATATGGAAAATAGCTTTTTGGAATATGTGTCACAAGCATATCATCCAATCACAACATAGTGACTATGTGCAAAACGTAGCTTATAAGGCTTTTATAAACAACATAATAGGGAATCAGTCCGCATGAATAATAGTAAGATAAGTAATGGAATATTCTAATTAAACCATTTGCAATTAAATGAAATGCCCAAATGAATACTATTTCATTGGAGCATGTATGGGTTTCCTTCTCTATAAAAATAATAGTGTGGCCTCTGGCTTTCCTAAAGAGAAGGGAATAAGAAGATTCTAATTTAAGGGATAATTTTAAAATCAAAATAGGTAGTCATTCAAGTACAATCAAGAGTACTTACCGTTCAATGTACTTTTAAAAGATCCCTAACCTATACTTAGTGCTGGTTCCATGTTTTAGTACTCCCCTTACATCCACTGGAGCCCCTTGATAGCTTACATATGCATGTGCCTGTTGAAGACTTTCCTCTTTCAATAAGCTTTATAAGTGGAGATTTTTGCTCCAATCTGTATCTGTATTGTATTTGAACTTTTTAAAAATATATGTATTTTTAAACTCTTATTCTTGTAATTGTTTTTTCTGTATGCATTCTTTTCTATATGTTTTAATGTATTGGGCCATCACTTTGAGATGCTTCAAAGGAAATGATTTATAAATTAAGTAAATCATAATGATTTGCACATCTGTGTGTTTGCAACCGAAGCAGGCAGGTTACTATCTTACATGGACATGGGCATCTTTGGTTCTATCCCCAGGGTTTAGGCCATATGGTAGTAAGGTATCAAGTCTAGGTCACCACAAGTTTTCTCTTACTTCCAGTGGTTTTGAATCAGGTGGCGTCTCTGTTGCAGAGACAGCTCAGTGGTGGTCATCTGAATTGAACTGCTTTGCAACTGATTGTTCATTAAGACTGTAGATTTGTGCTTCCTAAAATATGTGTGTAGATCAGTTGTTGTTTTACACACATACTGAACATGTCATCATAGACATTTCCACTCAGCAATGTAAATTACATTGCAGGACCTGCAAGTGATGTTTTGTTTGATATAGTAAGGTCTTCCAGTCATAATATGCTTGAAGGTAACTGTCTCCCTCAGATAAACACAGGTGATAACCAATTTGCAAAGATGTGATTCAGGATTGCTGATTTGTGGTTTAAGTACAGTTATTAATAGTACTCTGCATTGATTTGGAGCCTATGGAATACTATAGCAGAAGGCTTGCTGACTGCTTTAAAAAGACATTCCAGTTGCCTGAGAATGAGTTGTTATCTCTGTTTGCCAGGGTGTGTGGGTGTATTGATCATATATCCAGCCTCTTTATTCTATTTCCCCTTCCCACTCAGTTGTCATTCCCTCACTCTTCAATCTTTCAACATTCATGCCTTGGAGTTATGCATGGAATTATTTTGGAGTTCCCATTTTCATTTTCACCCTTGCACCGTACATTTTCACCCCTGTACTTGTGTGTACCTCAGCATTACCTTGAGTCTTCTGGTACTTTTGTGCATCAGTGCTCCGGTTTTGGCTACATAAGCACAAGCACACGACAGTTCAAATTGGTACATCGATTATTTCCTTTAGGATTATGAAATTTGTCTTAAAACCATGAAGATGGCTGAGGCAGAACCACTTGTTATTTATCTTCAGTCTTTAGTTATTTAGCAGCTCTTTCACAGAGGATTTCAAGACTTTTGGCTGAAGAGCAAGTCCTTGATGGATTGTCATTCTCTGGCAATCCAGAGATTTCATGCAAAAGCACGTCTGGCAATGTGACCTTTTTCTGTTTTGTGAAGACCCAACCTTGGATTTCAAGCTATAGACAAAGAAAGCCTGCTTTAGTGTATATGGTTTGTTCTCCTTGGATCAGGACCTGTGTCTCCTGCCAACTTCTTGTCTGAAACACAAGTTATTTGAGGAATGAGGGCTACAAATTATAATCACTGGCAGAAAGCCAGCTTTATTGACATTCAGCCAACCCCATCAATCAATCTAAATCTTTATTTCCCCTTTTTGATGGACCAAAGGAGGGCAGGAAGATGTCAAGGGCCTCCTTCTGTTGACAGTTTTGACTCCATATTAAATGAGTGCATCTCAAGGTTGGCTGTCTTATAACATTGACTAATGAGCCATATATTCATTGGGGGCGGGGAAAGAAAAAATCTTGAACACAAAGGAGGTCACCGTCTCTTTTCCAAGACAGTCCTTCATAAAGGTTGTCAAGGTCTTTGGTAAACGAGGAGAGCTGAATGTCCTTTCTGCTATTAGACATGATTACAACTTGGCTGGGATCGCTTGCTGTTTTAATATTGAGCTCTATGACTCTTTATTAATGTTAATTGCTATTGGTGTTTTGTCCAAGAGGCAGTCATGTACTGCATTCTTGGACAAATTGTGCACTATTATTTCTTTTAAAAAATGTATAATAGCCAGTTTTAGAATGCAGTGATTTTTTGACATGCTTCCACATTTGAACAGAATCTTACAGGGCGGCAAAGGTCATGACTTTCTGTCATCCGTGATGTGGACAGATTGTACTCTAACACCATTTGTTCGTTTCTGAAACAAAATAAGGGTCATTTCTATTTAAATCTCATTTGCAGGTTGTTAATATATTACTTGTGAAAATACTAAGCAATGGAAATGAGAAGAGAGTGTGTGTTTCTTGCTCCAAAAACAATTTCTCACTTTAAATGGAAAACAGTGGCATCTAGAGCTGTATCACTCTGATGTGGTAGAAAAGAGGTGCTGCCAGGAATGGGGGAAGAAATTAAATTCAGTTTACATTTAAAGGTGAACCTACCAAATGTACACTTTCCAAATCAGTAATCAAACCAAAACAAAACAAAACACAGCCAGTCATCCTTTGAAATTTACACTTCTCTTAATTTTGAAACGTAGTTCTCCAGTCAAGTATTGTGTACAAAAATGTGTATACTGGGGTACATAAAAGTTGCAGATATTAGCATACACACATAATTTGCATTATATATGTTTGTCAAAAATTGGTACATTGGCAAAAATTGCATACAAATTGTGTGTATTAGGAGAAATTTGCACTAAAATACAGATGAATTTTCATGAGAAATTTCTTTAAAAAGAATTCACAAACTGATGTGGAAATGCGGCGAACTGAACTGAAGATGGGGAAAAGTGAGAAACCAAAATTGCCAAATAGATCCCATCCCTAGGTCCCATCCAAATCTTTCTCCATAATACTTAGGTTTGACTTCTGTGAAACTTAAGCACATCACACCCTAGCTACTTTTGTACTAAGCCACACTACTTAATTTTGTCTCCAACTGTGCCCCTAATAGCAGCAGCATTCTATTTCTAAACAGAACTAAGCCTGTGATTCCAAACCCACTTACTATGGACAGAGGTATTACTGAAGAGGGGGACTTGTTTTGGAGTAAAGATGGTGATACTTGCACAGCACAACTATTTTAAATTAATGTAACTAATACAGTATTTTTTCAAAGAATAGTTGACCAATACACTGGTACCTCGGGTTACATATGCTTCAGGTTACAGACACTTCAGGCTACAGACTCCGCTAACCCAGAAATAGTACCTCGGGTTAAGAACTTTTCTTCAGGATGAGAACAGAAATTGTGCTCCGGTGGCGTGGTGGCAGCGGAAGGCCCCATTAGCTAAAGTGGTGCTTCAGGTTAAGAACAGTTTCAGGTTAAGAACGTACCTCCGGAACGAATTAAGTACTACCACTGTAGTAACAATACATCTAAGTAGCTCAAATGTACCCTAAGTTGCAGGTCATAGAGCCAAGAAGAAGATCTATGTCAGTTCTTCAGAGACACTTAACTTGTCAAAGCCTCATTAGGTTTAGTAAAAAAAGAAAAAGACAAAAGCAAAGGGGAGACACCTCAGAGTTGGATGATCAGCTAAATCTGCAGGAGACTATCAGTATAGGGGCTACTACTGAAACTTCAGATTGGAGGAGACCCACAAAGTATATATAGAGGAGATGGCCTAGCCTGCTACCTGAGGCAGAAAGTAGGAAGACAGCTCATTTCCTGACTTACCATTACAAACCCCCAAGGCTTGACATCAGCTGGTCAGAGCACCTGCAGATTTATTCATGTATTTATTTCCATTTATTAATTGCTTCCTAGGAAACCTCCCAAAGTGATTTAACAATAAACACAATTATAATTAAGAACAACTCTGGTTTTCTTCTCCAACTAGCTATCATGGCAGTTCAGGGAGTAAGAAACTGATGCCACAGGAAATTATAATATTGTTGTACACCTCCTCAATCACCAAGCAGTGTGAGTTTCCAGGGGTTCCAGGTGCTTACCCAGCATTTGGTTTCCTTGGAACGAGGGTAAGCTTTGAGGACTTTGCCCATCGCTGGTACCAAACCTAATCTTCTGCATTAGGGTGTTTAATTTTCATTGTCTTGCATCTAAAACTGTGGACTCCTCAACAGAGTTTGGAGGACCTGTTCATGTTTTCTGCAGTGATGCTTCTTAACACCTTTCACTCATTTTAGGAGATGAAAGAATAAGAGAGATAACTAGGCAAGAACTTAAATATTCTTGATAGCCAGATGCTCCTTCATTTTGCATGCAGGGAGCTTCCAAGCCCTGTCAACTTGACAAATGAACTTAGTTCTAAATGTGTCCCTTGTTTACTTTAACAACAGAGTGTTCCAGTATTCCAAAGTGTGTGTTCCTTTGCTGCACTGAAAGCTAAGTTCTGCTATCAAAAAGGCTGTATATTTATTCATTGCATATATACTATTTCTGCTTTATTGCTATCTAAAATTGTTGAAATGATTGCCATAAATCATGACATCACTGTGTAGCTTTCCTTGCCCTGCCATCTGCATTCACAATCTTCTGAACCAGTTTTAAATAGGGCATTGATTCAGTGTACCAGGATGGAACCATAATATTCCTCCCATATTCTCCTGAAAATTGGGAGCGAGAGGGGACACACACCAAGCCTCTAACTGACATATGTATTGGAATCTACAGAAGCAACATAGTTTGATCCCAGGAAGAGAAAAGGGAAAATTCTGTACTACCATCCAATCCATCCTATTGTGGTGGTCCTGAAGGGGCTCTGGATATGGTCATTTATCCATCTTCAGTTTTCTCTCACCCTTACAAGGGAGTAATTAAGGCTTACTTCTGAATAAATATTATTAGGATTGTGTGCTTAAGTTACATGTAAAAATGCAAATATGAATCATGCAGTTTGCCTGTGTTTGTCTCTTTGTGTCCCCAACCCTAGGTTTTAAACCATAATTAAATCTGGTTGGGGGTGAGAAGGAGGTCCATGCAGATCACTCACCTTTTGACAGTCCCAGCTCATTTCTGGTCAACCCAATTCAACCTGGGGCAATTTGAGGTTGCCTTAACCCAACCTGACTGTAGTACAATTGTATATTGGCTTTACGTTGTGCTTTAGAGAGAAACAAGCCACAAGTGCTAATCCAGGCATCATGCTAAGTCAACCTTTGCCAACCTGGAATGCCCTACACATGCTGTTGTAGTACAACTCTCAGCAGCATGGCTGGCTGGTTGTAGTTCAACAATAACTGGAGGGCACCAGGTTGTTGAAAAAGTAGTGAGAGGGAGTGAAGCAATCAGAGTGAGTGGTGCTTTCAAAATTCCAAAGATTGGTGACCGCTAAAGTAACATTTCTCACCTCCATCCTGGGCATCCACAGGGCATGATAATGAGCACAGCTGCTCATGTGCAAGAGTACATAATTGTTTGAACCTTCCTTCTAACTACCGGAAATCCCATATGCTTTAAATTCAGATTCCATGCTACTGAATGTGAGGATCCCTAGATCAAAACCAATGTCTATTGCAGAATTCTTTGGGTGTTTATCCAAAGGTCTGTAATTCCAGAGGCCTATTTTGTGTAACAGCTTGTAAAAACAAATATGTAAAGCTCTATAAAACTGTTATCATTAATCTGTGAAAATGATCAGTATAAAATATGAGGCATTAAGTACAATAATTACATTATCATTATACTCACTGATTAAATAATGCCCTGTAAGGAGGACTCTCGTAGGGCCAAGCACAGCCCAAATCTCTGCCAAGGCACAATCTGGAAAGGAGCCATTTCATCTCCAGGAAATGATCCTGCCAAGGGCTTGGACTCTTGACAGAGGGGCGAGGGCTGTCTTCCTAAATAAATAGCTTTCACAATCCATTTCACTAGCACAAATTCATAAAACTGGATTGGCTCCACATTCCAAAGCACATAACATTTCTGTATCATTAATTCCTCCTTGTTGAAGGCAGCAAAGAGGAAAGAACGGAAAAACTCCAACAGGAATGTGTGGAATTTCTTCAAGTTCAACTTCATGGAGGATGAAGCTTCCAGTGATGGCCAAATGCTACTTCCAAGACCAGAGACACTGTGTATCTGGTGTCAATCACTGAGGTACAACAGTGGGAGAAGGCTGTCATGCTGAAGTCCTGTTTGTGGTCTTAGCATAGGCTTCTCGTTGGCCACTGTGGGAAAGGGGGTTATGTACTACCTATGTCTTTAATTTTGAGTCACCAGTGCTCTTCTTGTGTGTACTCCCAGTGAGCTACCATATGCAACACCTTCATACTGTTAGGTTTGCTCCTTTTCCTGGTGAGAAGTTACATGAGTAGAGTACTTGCCCTGGTTTGGTTTCATTGGGAAAGAGATCACTGGCAGTTTATGGCCTTTTGTAAAACTTGAATTTATTTACCAATGTACAGGTTGAGCGTAAGTGAATGCAGAGCTTAAAACACTCCAATAGACAGTCACATCAGATATTAAGAGAGATCTGATGCAACACAGTAGATCTCTAGAGACAGAAGGCTTTCTGTGAAGACACTTTCTTGCATGTACAGAACCCAGAATTCTGTCCCTATCTCAACTGTCCCCCCCCCCACACAAATACAAATCTAGTTTACAACATCCTAAGTGTGTGGAGTGAGAGAAGGTGAGATACAGTTTTTCCAGTTCAGTACATCCCAGATTGGTCCTGTATCAAGAAGCAAATCTCTAACAACTATCTCCCATGGAAACACATCACCTTTTAATTTTGGAATTTTTTTTGTTTGTTACTCCAATATGTGAAAGTTATCTGTAACCTAATAGCAAAGTCAATATAGTTCTTGAGGTCATTTTTGTTCCAGACACTTTGTGTACATTTTTTGCATACAGAAAGAAAATTTAATGACAAGTGTTTGAAATGTGGGGACATGGTTTACTACTCTGCAGGTATCATAGAAGGACTATTTTCAAGGTCTTTTCTGTGTAGATTCTGCATCCAAAAGTGCACTGCATTAAAAATATCACCCCTGAGGTTTGTTTCCAGTGTTCAAAACTCCCATTGTTCTAGGCGCAAATTACGACAAGGAATTTAATTAGTGTGAGCAGTATCTGAGCTTGGGACGCAGTACTGCGCCTAAGATTTCAGATTAAAACTGCAGAGTGGAAGGAAAGGAGGAGCTTTTTCTGCCTCCCCACTTTCAGCTACTCTCTGAAGACTGGAGAAGAGTTATTTTTTTAAAAAAAGCACGCCTAGACATTCCATTGTTGCTCCCATAACCTAGGTTTAAGGTGCCATTTATCTCCTAGCTTTCATATCTCCATTTCTAACACTGTTTATGTCAGTTCCAAGGTTCTGGCCAGGGATTGTGTTAAGACCAACCCACAGTGATCATCCTCTTCACAGAAATATGATAGTAAACCCAAGGCAAGATGGCTTAACCAGAGATGGGGAGTCTGTGGCCCTCCAGATGTTGTTATACTAAAGTTCTGTACAGAACGCAACTGCCAGAGTTCTGTTGGAGGTGAGGTGGTTAACATATGCAACACCTTTATTATAACAGCTGCACTGGTTATTGGTGGGTTTCCAGAACTAATTCAAAGTGCTGGTTTTGAACTTGTAAAACCCAAATGGGTTGAGTTCAAGCTTTTTTTACTAGACTGTCTGTACCCCTATTTCCTGCACTCTTAAGATCTGTTTTGAAGGTTCTCCTGGTTTGCTCACCCACTAGGTCATTCAGGTGTGGGGCACAAGGAAGAAGTACTGTATCATGGTTCCATGGCCATGGAACTCTTCCCCACTCATCTTGTGCCAGCTTTTTATGCTGTAGATGTTTTCTGCATCACAAGTGTGATACTCATTTGCCCATCTTCTTCTGTTCCTTTACCAAGTAGCACTTGAAGATAGCCCTCAGAGCCTTCATTGTAGCCTGGTCAAGAGGGAAGACCTATGAAGAAGTCCTCCTGGGGAGTTTGCTTGGCATGCCTCTTCTTTTCTTTCTTCTGAGAAGCAACCAAAGAAGCAGCAGAGGAGGGGCCCAGAGTCGTATCACAAGAACATTACAGTGGTGCCCCGCAAGACGAATGCCTCGCAAGACGGAAAACCCGCTAGACGAAAGGGTTTTCCGTTTTTCAGTTGCTTCGCAGGACGAATTTCCCTATGGGCTTGCTTCGCAAGACAAAAATGTCTTGCGAGTCTTGAGATTTTTTTTCCGCTCCCCCCCCTTTATCTAAGCCGCTAAGCCTTTAATAGCCTTTTAGCAGCTAATCCGCTAAGCCGATAAGCCTTTAATAGCCGCTAAACCGCTAATAGCGCTAATCCGTTTAGCCGCTAATAGGGTTGCTTCGCAAGACGAAAAAACCGCTAGACGAAGACACTCGCGGAACGGATTAATTTCGTCTTGCGAGGCACCACTGTACTATTATTTGACTCCCATGGAAGGCTGTATTTTCTTCAGTCTAGTTTTCTTGCATCATGAAGGTACCTTTTGTCTTTCCTGCCTCCCCCTGGGAAGGGCAATAACAAGCAAAGGAAATGAATTTGGAGTGGGCTTGCTCTTGCAATGCCTGGCTGCTTGGCAGTTAATACAATGTCAAAAAACTGTGCTGAGTATTATCAAAACTTCTAAGCTGTGGTAGGGTGTTTGAAAGTTGTTTGAACAAGATGTCCACCTTCTGGAACCTTCTGTCTTTAATTATACTTACATTTCACCAGCAAATAAAAAGAGATTGGTGAATTCTCTTGACTGTACTAGCTTGACTCACGCAAAAAGGATCAGTGCCTACAAATATTAATCCTTAGATACTTACACAAATAGATTGCATAATTTCTTTGGGCGTGAGTGAATTCCAAACATCTGTAATCTTCATGGGTTTGAGAACAAAATGAGGTAAAATTAGATTGAACTTTAAATAAAGCTAATGTTATTTCTCCCTCAGCTAATATTGCAGTGTTTCCCTCCCCTCCCACTTAATGTGGAGAAATAGATTAGTAAAGTATATGCCCTTGAAAAAAAATCTATATTGCCATGACTTCATTGAAAACTCTACTACTTTTCAGAAGCTCTTCTTAAAAAAACTATTCATCAGGAAGTTGCTAAAAAATTAACGATGCTTTCCAGAGCAGTTCTGATCTCCAGAGAAAGTTTTTTCATATTTACCTTTCTGAGGAGAATCTACTAAGTGGAAAGAAAGCAGGCATTAACAGTCCCCCAAATGTAACTACACCTCGAGGCTGCTTCTTGCCAGCCAGCTTCAAATTTCAAACACATCTACTCTCTACCTGATCTTGAGAGGAAGACTTTTAGTTACATCTCCTGGTAGAACAGTGGTGTCCTTACCTAGTAAGAACAAGGCTGTACCCATATTTCAGTGTCTCAAGCTAATGAAGTCATAGCAATGACTGGCATTTAGGAAAGCAGATAAGAATGTAGGAACATAAGAGCCTGCTAGATTGGGCCAATGGCCCTTATAGTCCAGCACCTGTTCTCAGAGTGGCCAGCTAGATGTCTGTGGGAAACCCTCAAACAGGATTCAAGCCAAAGAGTATTCTCCCCTCTAGTGGTCTCCAGCAGCTGGTATTCAGATGCATTACAGTGGTACCTCGGGTTAAGTACTTAATTCGTTCCAGAGGTCCGTTCTTAACCTGAAACTGTTCTTAACCTGAAGCACCACTTTAGCTAATGGGCCTCCTGCTGCCGCCGCGCCGCCAGAGCATGATTTCTGTTCTCATCCTGAAGCAAAGTTCTTAACCTGAGGTACTATTTCTGGGTTAGCGGAGTCTGTAACCTGAAGCGTCTGTAACCTGAAGCATATGTAATCCGAGGTACCACTGTACTGCCTTCAGTTGTGGAGGCAGAGTATAGCCATCATGACTAGCAGCCATTGATAGCTTTCTCCTCTATGAATTTGTCTAATTGTCTTTTAAGGCCATCTAAGTTGGTGGCCTCTTGTGCGAGAGAGTTCCTTAGTTTAACTGTGTGCTGCATGAAGAAGTACTTGCTATTTATCTGTCCTGAAACTTCTGTCATGTTGCCTATTAGTCACCTTTTTTCTAAACTTAAAAATCCTAAATGTTGCAACCCTTTTTCTTAGGGGAGTCGCTCCATCTAGTTCTAGTATTAGGAGACAGAGAGAAAAACTTTTCCCTATCCTCTTTCTCCATTCCATGCATTTTTATCTTTCTAACGTATTCTCTCTCTGTGTGTGGTTTTCTTCTGATTTTGCAAACATTTTAAAAATTACATTTAAAAAACGCCAGTGCAGGTAAAGTCCACCATTGTACCCATTTGCAGGAATTTGGCTGAGACTCTTTAGGTACTTACACGAGTCCTGCAAAGTAACCAGGTGTTGTTAAACTTTTTTTTTTCTGAAGGAAGGGGGAAGGCAGTGTATGACAATCCCAAAGTGTAGTTCAGTGTTGTTAACCTAGAAAGCACAGTCAGGAGGCCGTGAAGATGACTGTAGCAGTGTTGCTATTAATTAAGGGCTGGAGGAGGTAAAAGGAGCCAGAGGAAGGAAGAAAGGGTGGAAAGACATTATCTGGATGCCATGTCCACCCATAGGTGGACAGCAGGTCTACCCACTTGGGAACCAATAGAGGAATAGACCTGGAATACATTTTTTTCCCAGAGACCCAGTCTACTGGGCCAACCTGGTCTCCGTGTGTTACTTATGTTTATTTAGATTATTTACTGCCCTGCCTTTCAGAAAAAATCCACCTATAAAGAGAAACTGAATAGTAAGGAGGAGGAAGAAGAAGAAGAAGAAGAAGAAGAAGAAGAAGAAGAATTTGGATTTGATATCCCGCCTTTATCACTACCCAAAGGAGTCTCAAAGCAGCTAACATTCTCCTTTCCCTTCCTCCCCCACAACAAACACTCTGTGAGGTGAGTGGGGCTGAGAGGCTTCAAAGAAGTGTGACTAGCCCAAGGTCACCCAGCAGCTGCATGTGGAGGAGGGGAGACGCCAACCTGGTTCCCCAGATTACGAGTCTACCGCTCTTAACCACTACACCACACTGGCTCTCAATGACCCATTGAGTCAGATCTAAAAGGATCTCAAAAAAGGGAGAATGACCCATAAGAGGCAATGTGACAGAACTGTACTTTGGAATTCTTAACACCTGCAAATTTCAAAATCGGGAACATCTGAATAAAACTGCATGAGTGACTTCGATTGTAAACCATGCAGAACACCACCACCAGTGTTCTGGGCCAGATTCTGTCAGTGGAAGAACTGGGGAAGGATTTCTGCTTGTGCAATACAGCTTTCCTCCTTGTGCACCTCTGAAATTGGCTTGCTGGGATCGGGAGAAGCCCAGAACCAGCAAATGAGTGGAGGGGGGAATCGTTCTCTCTGGCAAGCTGGACAGATGGGAATGTTTGTTCATTGAATTCCACCTAATACGTCTGAACATCACCAATAGTTGCCAGTTCAGCTTTTTCACTGAAATCTCTAGGAAAGGTGACCCCAAGATTTGCTTAAGCAGTTGACTCCTTTGCTGAACTGCTTACAGAAACAATGTTTTTCTCTTGATGATTAACCTATCTTCCTGTAGTTTAATTTTTGTAGGTTTTTTGCTTTTTGTCCTATCCTGAGTGGCTCCAATTAGCAATTTGTACCACTTCCTTCTCTCTTCTTTTTTGAGATCCTTTTAGATCTGTGAAAACTGCCAGCATATGCCTCCTTTAATCTTCTTTTCTCCAGGGTAAACAGACCCAGTTCCTTCAGCTTGTCTTGACACAACTTGCCTTGGAGACCTGTTCCTCTTGTGACACTCTCCTGAATCCTTTCCAGCTTGTCTGCAGTCTTTCTCTGCAGATGCAAATTTATACAATTTTTCTCCAGACTGGTTTTATGTTTTTCCCTGGCTGAACTTCAGTGCATTTGACAGAAAAATGTTTAAAATGAGATTCAGAGAGGGGGAGTGAATAAAAAATAGTTCCAGCTTGTAGAATGTAGAAGAAACTAGGGAAATGTTTCCTACAGCTGTGTTTATTTGTTTTAAAATAATTTGCCAGATTTCTACTGCTGTAGTAAATAGTGATGGGGCTTCATGTGAAGCCTGTCACTTTTTGTCACCATCAAGAACAAAAGCTTGCAGATGCAATTGTTAATCAAAATAGAAGAAAGAAAAACATTTCAAACAGTACAGGACTGCTGCAACTTGCTCTAAAAATTGATTTATTGCAGTTACTCTATGATGGGAGGTGGTTTGGTCTGAATGATATCTCTAGGAATGACCCCTCCCCCCAAAAAAATTCTGATCGTAAAGGCTTATTATTTTTTTTTAGGATCACAGAACAAAAGTTTACTGACAACCTCAGCAATACTATTAAGTAGCCCAATAGAAAATTAGCCAGGAGTGAAGATTTCTTTGTTTTTTGCAGGCACATCTTGAGGCCATCCAAAAGTGCCACCGGGTGTGACTGAACTCTAGAGCATTAACCCTCTTCATCTCATCTGTCTTTGGTGCCGCTTAGGGTATTGGGATCTGTAGCCCTTCAGATGTTGTTGGACTACAACTCCCATCATTCCTAACCATGGGCTACATTGGCCAGGACTGATAGGAGTTGGAGTCTAACAACATGTGAAGGGCCACAGGTTCCCCAGTACCTAATGTAAAACGACTCAGATGAGATCTAGTCTTTGCCAGTATGTAAGTATAATTTGAAACTGCTTTTCTTCTGCTTCAAACTTTTAAACTTTGTCATGATCTCACCAAATGTTGCTTTGGTTCCCCATTAGCTGCTCATTCAGTAGGCTTGAGCAGGAACAGAGAGGAGTGGATTTTTGCTCTTAGATTGAAACAGAGAGATGATGATGATGATGATGATGATGATTATAGATATCTCCTGAGTGCATCTCGTTTCAGGTCTTAGGTTGTGACTTTGCCCATTCAGACTCTCATATGTGCGCCACCCATCTTGATAAACCTTGGAAGTATAATTTTTGCAGAAATTAAAGCATCTAGCTCTTGCCAGCATCTGGCACAAAACATTCCCATCCTAACTAACCTTCAAAACATACAATGTTCCCATACAAGGAATTTATAAGCATGTCTATTTAGGTGATCTGACATCAGACTGGACAATAAAGTGATTTAAATGGAACAATCTATTGCTACTGCTTTTAGACAAAATGAGTTTATGGTGATTAATTGCTTTACTGTAAGGATAAAAAGTGCTTGGACGTAGTTGGCCACTTAAATGTGCTCTGTTCTTTATAAATTCACCCCGCTTCTCCCCTTTAATTAATTCAAGAAATAACCTATTTTAATATAAGATACGTGAAGGATGTTTTAAAATGAAGAGAGGCTTCACAACCTAATTGAGGGAGTGATATGAGAGGCACAAGGTGTATTGTGTGCGTGTGCGGAACAATCCTGTGTCCTTTCAAACTTGTAGTAGATTTAAGCAAGCTTTTTCTTCTTCTCCCTCTTCCCTAAGCTCATGGCAAGCTCTTCAGGCTGCTTCAGCTAATACAAAAGAGCAATTTAATTAATGCCCCAAAGACTTTGGCTTGTCTTTCTCAAACAGCAGCTCTTCATAACATAAGGCAAACCCAAGCAAGAGGGATTGTCAGGTTTGAGGGGGGGCTGGTCAAGGTGACCACCCACTTCCCAGTGCTTACCCAACTTCTCATCCATGCTTTATTTCCTTGCCACTAATGCACCACTTTTTTCCACAATGCCCTCATGCCCTCAGTTTTCCTATCTCATTTTCTCTTTCCCTAGCAAGCTCGTCCCAGAAACCTGCCTACTAGCTCCTAAAAACATGAGGTGACCACATCACTGTTTGATGAGCCTGCCAGGCCAAGTGCACCTTCTCCTCACCATTGCTTTAAGATTTGGATGTACCTGTTTTCTTTAATGTAGCAAATAAATCCCTGTGAGGCAGAGCTGCAGCAGCAGCGGCAACTCAAGACAGAGTCATGCTCTGTTTGTGGAGAAGAGCTCCCTTTAGCCATTTTTAGAAGTGGTTCTAGAATTCAGCACATCATAAAACCTTTGGGAAATGCATCTGTTTTGAAGGGGAAGCTAAGCTGAAACCCATTGGTGAACCCCTCTCTCTGGGAGCGGGTATGGAAAATATATTCTCCTCCCGAAGTTGCCTGACCATTGCTCATTTTGGCTGGGTTGAAGAGCTTTGGGAGTCCAACCAACATCTGGAGAGCCACAGGTGTCTCACCCCTGAGATAAGTGAACAACTGACTTGTGCCTTCCATCTTACAAAGATAGCAATATCAGTCCTTCAAAGATAGACTCTACCCTGGAGAAAGAGGTGTTGTTGTTGTGGCTGTTGTTGTTGTTATTATATTTGTATACTGCCCTTCATCCAAAGATCACAGGATGGTTCACAATATAAAAATACAAAATACCACTGCAAAAAGCCCTGTTTCTTGTGTTGCCGCCTTTTACCCCTCCCATGGGGGCGGCACACAAAGATGGGCCTCAGATAATGATTGCAGGGTCTGGGTCTGTTCATATGGGGAGAAGTGGTCCTTGAGATGCAATCCTGAGCTGATTAAGGCTTTGTAGGTCAAAACCAGCACTTTGAATTGGAAACTAATTGGTAGCCAGTGCAGTTGGACCAGGGTTGGCATTATATGCTCAAACCATCTTGCCCCAGTGAGCAACTTGACTGCTGAATTCTGCCCAACGTGAAGTTTCTGAACTGTCTTCAGAGGCAGCCCCACATATAACATGTTGCAGTAACTTAACTCAGAGGTTGTCAGAGCATAGATGACAGAAATTAGACTATCCCTGCCCAGATGTGGCGCAGCTGGGCCACCAGCCAAAGCTGATAGAAGGCACTCTGCACCACTGAGGCCACCTGAGCATCAAATGATAGCAACAGACCCAGAAGTACCCCCAAGCTGCGTACCTGCTCCTTCAGGGGGAGTGTAACCCCATCAAGAACAGGCAACCTCCCATCCATCTGGTCTAGGGAACCACCCACTAACAGTGCCTCAGTCTTAGTTGGATTGAGCTTCAGTTTGTTGGCTCTCATCCAGTCGATTTCCGAGGCAAGACAAAGGTCCAGCACATCTACTGCCACACCGGAAGATGTAAAGGAGAAGTAGAGCTGCGTGTCGTCAGCATATTTCTGACAACGTACTCTAAAACTTTGGATGACCCCGCTCAGCGGTTTCATGTAGATGTTACATACAGTATAGATTGGCACCCTAAGGAATGTCCAGGCTAACATTTTAATGTTGCAAGTGTTATCTCAAAGCTAATGAAGAGTGACAGCAACCACACTTCTCTCTCCCTCCTTCCCTCTGTCTTGCAGGCAGGCAGGCAAGTTGGCAAGTCTGCTGGCCCACACTCTCTGCAAATTACTCTCCTAGCAAGCTCCATTGAGGCTTCAGCTGCCTAGCATTTTAATTTTAAATATTGCTAGAGCCAGGGCGAAACTAGCAGTGAATTCTACCATTCAGGTACCAGCTTTAGGGTTGTGGGGTCAATGAGAATACCAGAGCAGCAAGCCTTCTCAACATGCCCTGTTGCTGGTTTCATTGGCCCTGCAATACCAAAGGTTGTGTCTGATTGGCTTAGCTTACTGCCAGTGTTGCCTTGAGAGTCATCTTGAACCTTAGCTGTGGATGCATTCATTCCTTTCATTGTGCACTGAGGAATCTTAGGGGTTGTTTGGAGTTCTGTTGGGCTGCACCAGGCCCTGGCCCTATACCCAGTAGCCCAGAAAGTGCTCATAGTGGCCAGGTAACAGAAACTGAGACTGCCCTAATCAGCTGCTTGTCATGGAAAGAGTTGAAGATCTATCTAACTTTTGCTTACCTACCTAAACAGTTCATCAGTAGTGATAGGGGTTTTTTAAAATAACAAAAAACCAGCTAAGAATGTGAATCCCTGACTGTTGGATTGGATTGGGGTAAGGTGCAGTGTGTGTGGCCCCTAGCTGGGTTGGGACATCTGATCTTAGACATACTGCTTTTCTTTTAGGAGAATTAAAAAAATAGACTTTCCAAGTGAAATTAATATTTTGTGCACATATTGATAAATAAGAGCAGATCTTTATGAGGTGATGAAGTTCAGGGCCAGATGGAGGATCATAATGTCCCAGACAAGGGGAAGTACCTCTTCACATAACAATGAATGCTTTGTGACATGCTTTGTTTTAATTCATAACTAATTATTGAGAGATGTACAAATCTACATTTTTCTTGGGAACCAGCATAGCATTTAAGGATTTGTTAATTCTGGAGAATGTGGAAAACTAAAATGCTGCAACTAACGAAAACGAATAGGGGAAAATCTCATTTATTTATATAATACTGATTAAAGAAAGAAGTTTTGACTATTGCCATCACGATGTTCATGTCCTTGACTGCTACCATAACATGACAATTATTTTAAACCCTGGAGGACTGGAATATAAATCTAGTTAATATAATTTATGATAAAAGCATAAGCTAACAACCCAAGGATTTTGTCTCTTTCAATTTATTCAGTTCAGAAATCCAGATCAGGCTGTTTGTTTTCTCTTTCAGAAGACAAACATAAATTAAGAAGATTTAGAAAGAGAAACAAAATAAATGTCCCATTCATTTAAGTACTTGAAAAACAACATATTTCTTTCTGGACATGTCTGTTACTTGGAGCTTTGCCATTAGTACAAAATGAAGCATGCATGTTCATTAAAGAAAAAGTAATGTGAAAATATACTTTTTAATATATCTTTGGTTCTGACTTAAGTTTTGTTTTCATTAAGCATTTAAACAATATTTTTTTTCACTGGCCTAGAATTCATGTTTCATGTGACACACATAAAAACCTCTCCAGGCATCCAGTTTCAAAGGGCCAAGGGACCAAGCACAAGATAAGTCTGGCCTCCTTGACGGTGAATAATACCTGACACACATTTCCCAACCAGCCTTAGTCTGGCTTCCTTATTCATGGGTAGGGTTTCCAACATGGGAAACTGAAATGTTGGTCAATCAAGGAAGCTTTCCCAGGAAAGCTCTACACACAGGCAAAGCAGCCACCTTCAGAATTACGCCAAATATGCTTTATAGTTTTATGCAGAGATGGAATACAGAAACAGGTTAATATGGTAGCGCTTCACACATGCAACTCCATGCATGGCAAAATACCACAATGGCGGGGGTGGGAAAAGAAATAATGACTATGATATGTTAGAGACATGTATAAAGCCAGTCCCCCCCCCCCCCCCCGAATTTACTTTATCTTGTGTACATTCTGCTTGGAAGAGCAACTAAGTCACTATGACATGAGAGATGGTGCATCATTGTGTAACTACCTTAATTTGTCACTTTTCAGAAAATCAGATGAGGGGAAAAAAGAATGGCAGCATTTCATCCCATAAAAACCAAGATTTCACAAACTGATGTGTTTTGGTTGTTAACTTTTACCTTCCTGTCTCAGCTAGAAACAGGTAAGAATTAAATGGTATTTCTGTAGGAACTGCTTTTAAAGCTCAGAACTTTTCTCTCAAACTCACATCTTGAAGTGATGACATGTCACCACAGTTGAGATATTGAGATGCTAACTGAAACTAAAAAGCTTTGAGAATGAAAGCCATGGTAGGAAGAAAAGGAAGGATGGCAAATTAAAACTGTAGGCTAATAGGCATTTTGTGCGTTTGTGAGCGGTTGTGTTTAAATAATCAGAGAAATGGCTACAACTAGCAAATTGGAATTAAGAGTGCTGGATATGGCCATAAGAATATAAATGTATGATAAATTAATCATGTAAACCTAGCCAGATCCCATCTTCTGCACCAGACATGATTAATTTGTAATGGGCAACAGCCATCTAGACATGGCTATGTAATAATTTAACAGTTCAATTACCGTGTATAAGAGATTGACTTGAGCGACAGTGTCTGCCATAGAGTTTATGGGGTGAAAAGTTCAGGGCTTGGTTGAATGCAGTTATTCTGGTACCTGCAGCTCTTAAGACCTGTAGTATGATTATTGCTGCACTCCTCTCTCATAGCATCCCTGTTTAGTCAGCTGATTATGGGGATGCGAAGATCTTGTAAAAAACCCAATACATTCCTTAGCTCACTATAACACAGACGCCAGAGGCAAAGTAACACATTGTGTGGCTAGCATACACAGCAGGGTTTAAAATGGGGATGGAGGGGGGAGAACCTCTTCTAGATGCAGGTGAGCATTTTAATCATGGTTACAGCGCACATGGGGAGGAGTTTTAAACCTTCCCAGACACAGTACTGACAAAAATCCCCTCCTCCAGGCTGCAGTTAGCCTTAGGGGAAAAGTTCTCATTAGTGCAATGGGAACTCTTTTCAAGGGCTAACTGTAATGCATGGCGTTTTTATTTTTTAGGACTACAGCTAGGGAGGGAACAAATAAACTTCCTCTCCCTGCATGTTGCAGTCCCATGAAAACCACCCCCCTTCCCCAGGCTTTATTTTCCTGATATGACTGACCTAAGAGATTGTGAAGCAGAACTCAGGTTCAAATTCTGCCTTTCCCATGAAATCTGTAGGGCGTCTTAAGCAGAACCTCATCTACACCCCCTCAATTGCAATTCGTGGTTAATACAGGCATCTTTTACAGGTTGTATTTTAAGGTTACTGAGAAGTGTGTGTGTGATGGCTTGAACATACGGGTGGATTTTGTGCTAACCCAATCAAGACACGATGAACATGCATCTCAGAGGGACTTGCACCCTTATTACTTCATAAAAGCTTGGCATAAGGACATGCCTATATTCTCCCTGTCAGCGTAGTTATTGCCTAAAATCTAGAGCTTGTCTTGCCACTTCTACTTAGGGTGTCCTACTAAAGGCCTTTGCAAACTATGAGGAGAAACATGCCTCCATAGAAGAAAAAAAGTGCACTAAGCAAATTTCTGTATGTCAGTCAAAACCACCTTGCTGCATCTCCACATTCCTTGAGCTGAGGCTACTTCACTCCTAACATCCATAAAACCATGAGTATTTAGTGACATATCCCCTGTATTAACTTTTAATAATTAAAATGCTTGGCAAGTATCCTTTGTCCTAATTTCCAATTATGTCATGAAAATTCCTAGACAATTACTAACATGCGTTTGAAATGTATGATATCACTTTTTTGCTTCAGTGAACAATGAACGATGGCTGTGTGGGGGCTGTAGCTATATAAGGAGAATGCTTTAAAAACCAACAACACTTTGCTTGAACAAGCTTTTTACATGTTGCAATACCTTAAGCGACTGCACTTAGTTAGCTCTAACAATTAGTGATAAAAGCCTCTGTCTTTCTCTGCTCCCTAGAAACATTAAGAACAAAAGATCCCTGCTGGATCAAACCAAACTTGGATCTAGTCCTGCATCCTGTTTCCCCACAGCAGCCAATCAGTTGCCTGTGGGAAGCAAATAAGCAAGACATGAGCGCAGTAGCTCCGCCCTATTCATAGAATGGTAGAGTTGGAAGGTATTGGCAAAACCTATTTGGTGTTTCGCAACTTTCTGACTAGTTGCAGCCAGACCTAGCAGAGTAAACGCAGAATCCACGGAAGCAATTGGCGACTTGGCTGCAGATAGGATAGACGAAGCAGGAACTAGGAACTTGTAGTTAGGTGTTTATTATATACAGTGGACTATTTACAGGAACAGAACAGAACACGGATCTTTAACTGACTCTCTCATACACGACTCACAACTCTCAACCTCCAGCTCCTACACTGACACTCGTATTAGTTAGGAGGCCATTAACCATTATTCCTGTGAGAGAGCTTGACCAATCATGGAGCTGTCTCCATGCCTCTGTATCACCAGGCAGACTTACTCCTTCACATGACCTTCTGGCTGTCTGCCAAACCTTAATTGACTCTGTGTGAGTAGCTGCATGTATTCAGATTCCCAACAGAAGGGACCCCCAAGAGTCATCTAGTCCACCCCTCTGCATTGTAGGAATCCTGCCCACTATTGTCCTTGGGTGGGCTTGAACCACCACCCTCCTGGTTGTTTCCTAGAGGCTATTAAGAGGCATGTTTCCCCAGATCCTGGAGATAGAACATTACTAGTAGCAACTGATAGACTTATTCTCTAGGAATTGTCTAATCTTTTAAAAATTTATGGATTGGTGGCCATCACCACATCTTGTAAAAGTGAATTCTGTATATGCTTTGTGAAGTACTTGGCTTTTTCCTGTTGTCTGTCTTGAATAGCCTACCATTCAGTTTCATTGGATCACCCCAGGTTCTAGTATTATGACAGGCAGAAACACTTCTATGTACTTTCTCTATATCATGCACAATTTTATAAATCTCTAGCATGTCGTTCCAAACTTGTCCCCCCCCCCAAACTTAAAAGACCCAAACACTGTAACCTTGCCATATAAGTCTCCTGATCATTTTGATTTCCCTTTTTGTGCACTCTCCCCAGTTCTACAATACCCCTTTTCAGATGCAGAGGCTAGAATTCTAACTGGCATTCCAAATGGGCATTATGAAATTGGCAGGGGTATAGCTAGTGCTAGCTTAGAATCCATCAGTATAAATGAGAAGTTTGGATTTTTTGCCCCAATGTACACCATTTTTATTCACATTAACACACATTTATTTTTTAACTCAGTTTGGAGAGAATGTTTTGGAGTTATTCATGATGCCTTTTTGTTTTTAGTAACCTGAATAATTTGATGTCATCCGCAAACTTGGCCTCCACACTGTTCACCCATAACTCTAGGTCATTTTTGAACAAGTTAAAAAGCAGAGGAGTCATTACAGATCTTTGGGGACTCCACTTTTTCTATAATTGTAAGAACAGTCCATTTAGTCTTACTCTATTTTCTTCTGTCCATTTATTCTTAAATTCATTATTGATCCTTAATAGGCTGTCATCTTATATTGAGCTTGTCAAATATGTGTCTCAGTGGGTGCCATTGGGTTCCAGCTCCCATTAGCCCATGGCCAGGGGTCAGGGATGATGGGACATTACCCAGATACTGTTGGAAAGGATCTTCACTGGAAGCATTGTGAAAGTCTAAGTAGGCAGTGTCTACAGACTCACCCCTAGGACAAGCTTATTAAGACTCTCTCAAAAGGTTACAAAGATAGAGCATTCACATGTAGAAGCCATGCTGGCTCTTCTTCAGCAATACTTGTTCTTCTAAATGTTTATTAATTTATCTTAAATAATGTTTCCCACCAATTTACATGGAACAAAAGGCCTGCTACTTCCAGGATTGCCTTTTAAAAATTGGAATTATATTGGCGACTTTCCCATGTTTGGATATAGCAGCTGATCTTAGGGCAACACATATTTTTGTTAGAATATTAGCATTTTCACTTTTCCGCCCAGCTGTAGATGGATGAAATTACTTGTTAACCTTTGTTAGTAATGCCTTCACACGTCACCACTCTTTGCCTCAGTTCTTGAAACTCCATACACTTACTTGAACTTAAAACCTAAGCTGAATTTACAGTGACATGGAAAAAGCTAATCCTACAGTTGTTTATAAGCTAGCTGGCTTTCCCACTTGCTAGGTCTGAACTGTGGTCTTCATCAGTGTATAACTGTATATTACTTTCTGTCCCATTTCTGTCTAGGTTAACTGCAACCGCTCAAGGCTTCCCTGATAAAGGAGAGCAGCATGAACTGTAAGTTTCTACAGAATTACCTCCTCTAAGCTTCAGGTCTTGAACTGTATAGGATTACCCCACCCCGCTTGCAATTTAGCTCCTGGCATACACAATGTCCTTTGCTGTGTCCTTATTTTTTTATTAATCATCAATTGAAACTGAAATGAGTAGCACCTACCTTCTTCTTGCATTTGTGTTTAATTTGCCCATGTGCTTAACAGTTTACCTCAGTGCTTCATCACTAGGGCTAAGGTGCTTTGCCAGCTGGGGTTTCCCAAGTGTTCAGAGTATATGACACAGGGCTAGAGAACTGGTGGCCCTCCAGAAGTTGATGAGCTCCAGTTAGCCCAAGCCAGCATGGCCAGTGATAAGCGATGACTGGTCAACATTGTTCTTGTGGCCTTAAGTGCCACAGGAAGAGAGATTGCTAAAAATTAGAGATTCTTTGGCTGCTGCTTTTATCTTGAAGCCACAACACACCTGGCTTGACCCTTTGAACTAGATAAGAAACCTTCAAAATTCTTCAGTATGCAATATTGTGTCTGCCAGGAAACTGCTTAAAAATTGATAGTTACATACAGTATTATGTTTCCAGAGCTAACACAATTGTTCCACAACTAGACTATTATGTTTTAATGGGTGTTAGTCATTAGGAAGGACCAGAAGGTAACAACTTCCACTGGGGTTTCCTCATGTAAAATTACTTAATGAATTCATTGTCATAACATCCTTTTGCTCTTCTTGAGCAGAAGTCACCCAGCTGTTAATAAAGAGTTATGAAAGATGAATCCAGCAGTCCACATTTTGGCTGAGGTAAAACCATGTGCATTTATTTCATCCGCATTTTTAGAATTAGTTAAGCATAAAATTAAATATGTTGACTGTAATAAATTCAGTCATACAAGTGCAAGTCTCCAACTATAATGAATGGCAGATTATTTTAAAAAAGGTACCAGTAAATCATAAGAGGGAGCATGTCCATTTGACCTTTATTGAAGTATACAGGAGGTTCTTTTTAGAAATCAAATATGAGAATGGAGATATGGCCAAACGTAAAATCTATCAAATTCAGTGAAAACTGTCCGACTTTAAATAGTAGTTGTAAGAATGACCAATATATATTCTTTGTTACAACCGCCCTCACTCTACAAGTAAAAAAAAAAAAATATAAACATTCAGTAAACATTCTTTCCTAAGGTAGCTTCCCTTATATAGCAGTGATTTATCCATTCTTGTATACATAACTTTTTAAACATACCAATCAGTGGTTCTCACAATTGGAAATAAAAGCACAAAAAAGTTTACACTCTTGTACAGGTAAATAAAAGATCATCTTGAATTAATCTGTATATCCTGAAGGGCATAGTATAGTTTCATTACCTATTACATAATTAGCTTCTTAGATACAAATATTGACATATTTGGCTTGTGCTTCAAAGCCTCGTGTGTCTATCAAGTCCATGTCAACGCAGCTCATAATTTGAAGTCACTTGGGAGGTCTTTACTGCTGCTCGGTTTGACTTGCTCGTGCAACAGAGCATCCTCAGCACTTGTCATGTCACTGCATTTCTCAGCTGAATCATCAGCATCTGGGTCCAGGCCTTCGGGACAGGGGAGTTTCTGAAGCTCTTCCCGCAGTTGAGCTGTGTGACGCTGTGCACATACAAATTCATAGTGAGGAAAGGGGCTCACTCACAGCAATTTAGGTGCAGTCATACTGCTATACTTTCACAGACAAAATGAGAAACTGCTGCAATAAAAGCTTTGGAGTCTTCATGTGGTGATACGTTAGTTGTTATTTTTGCTATTCCCTACTACTAGTGGGAGCTGCAGGAAGATTATTAATTAAGAATAACTCTGTGCAGCAGGTCTTTGTGCTCATATCATAAAGCAAGAACCAGTTCTGAAAGCAGCACAGGGGATTTCAGTAGAACCCACTTTGAACCTTTAGACCTACCCTTAGACCTTCCAGGTCAATGCAACAAACTTGTGGGTGGGGATGTCGGGTTGGGTTCACCACGTAGGCAGAGCAGCACCATATGAGCTATTTAAGCCCAGTTCTAATAATGCTTGAACAGGGTTATAGACTCTTAGCGTATAGGTGTGCCTGCAATGTGCAGAACTATGCCACTGTTTTTCTAAAAACCTTGCCTGTTGTATTTAAACCACACACAAAATGAATTGGGGTACGTCTTAGTGAAGCTATTGCATGCCATATACCTCGATGACTGGACAGCCGACATTCACACTTGCAGACATCAAAGTGATGAACATGCATATCTGTGTGGATTAACGCTTTGCCATTGCCCATGTTTGTTCCATCGACATGCCAAGATCGCATAAGGCTATGCAGGGGGATGGGGCTCCTATGGCCCTCCAGATATTGTTAGACTACAGTTTCCATCACCTTTGACCTTTGCCCATGCTGGCTGGGGCTGATGGTAGTTGGAGTCCAACAACCTCTGCAGACCATAGATTCCTCGTGCTATAAGCAAGGATTTACAAGTGCAAAAATGTTTTATTTAAATGGCTTTGGTGGACAGTTGGAGGACTAACTTCAAAATGCAAATATTAATATAGGAAATATAACCAGACCAACAACGAAAGCTGGTAGTTTGTGATTTGGCCAACCTGTTGCTGAAAGTAGCCGGCCCCACAGCTGCCCCTCTTACCCTTTGAAACATTTAGTAAGGCAAAAGGTATGACATGACACTGGGTTGTGAGCTTCCACATCCCTGCTCCTCTCCACTGGCTGCTGTTGGCAGGAATGGGAAAACTTAGTTGTGCCTTATTAATCACTAATGTAGGCAAGATGGAGGGGACACATAGCTGCCACTCTCCCCTGACACAGATGAACTCCTTTTTGTCACAGATCCTGTTTCTAGAACTGCAAAGTTAACACAGGGGAAAAACTGCTTTAAATAAAAATGGATGCAAGTTAGTTGATGCATTCCAGTATGTTCTAATTACAAGGAAGGCATATGGTGGTGGGAGGAGCAGCAAGAAAAATGTGGTCGCAAATTATTTACCGTATTTTTCGCTCTATAAGATGCACCAGACCACAAGACACACCTAGTTTTTGGAGGAGGAAAACAAGAAAAAAAATATTCTGAATCTCAGAAGCCAGAACAGCAAGACGGATCGCTGCGCAGTGAAAGAAGCGATCCCTCTTGCTGTTCTGGCTTCTAGGATAGCTGCGCACCCTGCATTCACTCCATAAGACGCACATACATTTCCCCTTACTTTTTAGAAAGGAAAAAGTGAGTCTTATAGAGCAAAAAATACGGTACTTTTTTTGTAAAGTGCCGTCATCTTTAGAGAGTGTGCAGTGAATGCTTTTAACAGCTCTTATGACTTAAGTTAGTAGTAAGGCATAAAAAAGGTTTTACTGAATCATGGGCAGTAATCTCATCCGTGAACCTTACCTTTAGAGCGGCAGCGTGATGAGACATAGTCCTGCCTACCCGTTTATCGCTGCTGTACTGTTGTATATCTGCTATCCACTCCTCACACTGAGCCATGATTTCTACTCTCTTCAAGTAGAAGTGTTTGTGTATAACCTGTAAAAAGACAGATTGAAGGTTAAAAAGATAGTGGTACAAATTACAGAACTGTAACACCATTTTAATTGTGCACCCTCTGCTAACAAATGGACAAGCTTTGACTGTATTATTCTGCTGCTGCATGAATCTGAAGTTAAAGCACCATATTTAGATACCAGAAATGGCCAACTATATGATGCAAAAATAACAACTGTTTAGACTGTTGTATCATAATATACTGGAGAATGTCCTCATTTCTTTGCCATGTTTCCTTCTTTTGTGGGAAAAGCCATATATATCGGAACAGACTGAAACAATGTGCTTAATATGCACATAAGCAAAGATGCATCTAGGTGATAAATCTTGGGACACCTTGAGATTGTGAGATCAAATGGGTTACTATCCAGGTTTTTGTAAAAGTAGAAATTCCCTTAACTGCAAACCCAATTGGCTTCTGCCAATTTTAATAAAAATCAATATTTATCATGAATAAATGGTATCTTCACTTGAATACCAAAGGGGTAATTTATAACTACAGATTAATGAGAGCTAGATTAAAATTTAGCATTTTGCCAAAACTAGATCAGAAATCCAAATATGCATCCAACACAGAAATATAAAATATCAACAAAATACTCTAATATGAACAATACTTTTGAAAATTATTTCAATATTTAAAAATTACCAGACAATTCAATATTTTTGTTCTCTTCTTAAGGGCAAACATATCCACAAATGAATAAAGAAATCTTCTTTTAGCATACTTATTGTACGAATTGGCTCTTTGGTATAATATTTACAGGCTCTCTTTATAGTAAGTACTGTAATACTAATTTCATTGGGCAGACTGATATTTGTGCAGTAAGTTCCCCATTATGATTAGTCATATTTAACAAATACAACAGTGTCCCAAAGTTGTACTTTTACACACTTTGTAAAGGTAAAGGGAAGCTGTACCTCAGTTTATATATTTTAACCGATATTTGTGTGTGTGTTTGTGACATTAAATCAAATTACCTAATCTGTTCAACAAATTATTTTTAAAATTCCATTTAAACAAAAGCATGGAATGGCTTCAGATAGTGTTTCTGCATTTAACACATATTTGATAATCAATTTGGTAAACGAGCTTTTGATTTTAATCAATAAATTTATTACTGGTTTAAATCTCTATTTTATCTGAAATAAAACAGAGGTGCTTATTCTGATTTACCTCTATGGAAGTGTACATGTGTGCACTGACTCTCATAACTAAAAAGCAATTTGGAGCAGAACACAAGATCAAGTGCAACCCTACTTCTTGTTCCACGGTGGTGTGAATTCTTTTTGCCTTTTAACAGGGTTAAACTTGCACTAGCACCGACTTTAACAATGGCTAAAAACAGCTGCTTTCAAAATCCTCATATTAACAGTGAACTTTAATTAGCAATGATTAGAACTGGTAAATGAAGGCAGGGGGCTTTCTGAAAGCATATGATCATGTGGCACAATCCACATCCCTGAACTGCAATTTGCATGCACTTGGTCTATTTATTTCCATTAGGTTAATGTCTGAAACTGGACAGTTTGCATGGTAAGGCAGTTTACATACCTGCAGCCACCAGAAAGCTAAGATAACGTGCATTATTGTACCCAGTACAATTATGTACTGCATAATATGCACATATATACAAATGTGTCTGCATTGTGTGGGTGCTAGAATTAAGACTGCTATACAGAAATATCTACTGTAACAATGGGGGCCTCTTGGATTTCACATCCCCTTTACATAATTGCGTATGTGGCTGGCAAATGGATGATGGGAGGCAAGAGAGTTTGTGTTGTGGGACTTGAACAAATCCAAGGCAGTGTATTATCAACTCCTGCCCCAGATGCAAGCCTGCAAGGTCACTTCCAAGTCTGGCAATGAGCCAAGAAGAATGGGAACCTACATCTAATACAGAGAAAGGGCCAAGTATGTATTTTATTAGAGTGTCTTAAGTGCTTCATACCCTTAAAAAGCAGAAGCTAGTGCTCTGGCTTGTCCTTGCCACGCTGTAAAGGGTCAAAGGCATTTTCAATGTAGCACTGAGTCTGAAACTCTTCATTATTTTACTTACAGCAAGTGCAAAGGGAGGAAATCACAAGGGAGCGCCTGTGAGTAGGGTTTAATTACTTCTTCAGCAAAAAGCATTACTGGCGTTCTTATGGTGCCCCCTGACCATAAAAGAAGTTAGATTTTTCACTGCAATCTCTATCTACTAGTCATGAACACTAATCTTGTTGCAGGAAAGGACAGGAGGGGTATTGCTCAGGCCTAGGATATTATTATGTGTGCCTATGACCAATATATTGTGCGCACTACTCAAGTTTTCATAACCTGTAACCTGCTCATAAAATGCAAAAAGTCCTGTTGGCTATGAACAAAACATATTTTTTTATAATTCAAATTTATAGCTCAATTTTTTATGTAAGTGGTTTAAAAATTAGGTAAATGTATGTGGGAAGACATGTTGCAACCATAGCATGAGACTGGCTCCCCCCGCCCCAAGATAATTTTCCAGGTATGTCTGTATCACCGTTATTGCATTAATCACCCTTGGTCCAATTTCCTTGGATGCTAGGCAAGGTACTAAATTCCCTACTGCAAAATAACCTTAATTTTTGACATGTACACCTTTATAGTCAATTAGAGGCATGAAATTATCAAGGAAAATTTATGACAAATGTCAGAACTCTCGCTTGGCTACATTATTAGCCAATTTATTAGCAGTATCAAATATCATTGGGGAGGAAGTAGATCACAGCCTGATGGCATCTTAATTAAAATACTGAAATAAAAGGGAATCTAGATGATTTACTACTAGCGATAGAAACTATTTTTCTTCAGACTCAGGTTTTGTCCCCCCCTCCCCCACCAAACCAAACAGAGAAGTTCCCTGTGGCCATTTTCACATCCAGGGGAAAAGGGAGAAACACTACATACCAACATTAGAAAGAAAATTAAGCCATTCAGCTGTTCATATTTGTCAACTATTTCCATTTGCCACACAATCCTCACTTTGAGCACACCAATATGGGATGGATTCACAGTTTGAGATGCAATTAGTATTTTATTCCTGCTCAAACATTTTTTTGGTTAAAGTTGATAGGCAGAATATATATTTTAAGATGGAAGCAGTTATCCTGACCAAAACAGGTTTTGCAAAGGTATATAAGGGCTGTATGTGAACTCATGCATTTGAAATTGCACCTACCTGACTATTCAAAATTTGACTCTGGCAATGTGGCACACAGTGGCAGACCACATTCAATTCTAACTGTGAGACAATTATTGATATGTTGTCTGTAACACAGAAATCCTCAGAAACTGATGACCAGGGTGCGGGCCCACAAATAACAGGTTTGCTTACAACCCAGGCTTTATTTGTCCTTGCTACCAACAGGTCTTCTGGGATTGCTCAGATGACTTTAAGACGACGTATAGATTCCTATACAGAAGCTTGAGGAAGGCAAGAAATAGAAGGAAACTCTCCTGCTGTGTCCTCCTTCCTCTTATGTGCTGGAAGATGTGGATAAGCAAGAGTTTCTTCTGCTGTTTCTAACATTCTCCATACATCTGCCTCTGAAGAGCCTTCTGCAGTTGCTAAAAGGCTTTGGAGTCATGGGATCTCTTTTCACTTGTGCAGCAGTTTTGGAAAAGGGAAGAAAGAGCAGGGGGAACTCCTGTTACTTCTTTCCTTTTCCTAACTGGAAAACAAGCAGAGTCTGTCACAGGCTACTGGGAGACCTCGCAGGCATAGGCAAACTCTGACCCTCCAGATGTTTGGGACTACAATTCCCATCAGCCCTGGCTAACAGTACCAGTGGTCAGGGATGATGGGAATTGTAGTCCCAAACTTCTGGAGGGATGGAATTTGCTTATGCCTGCCTCAGGGACAAATACACCTTCCTAGCTGTCCTGCTTTTGGGCTTCCCAGAAACATCTAGTTGGTCAGTGTGAGAAACTGGATACTGGATTGGTTCTTATCCTGACTTTTTGACTAAAACCAATGCAGCCCAATTTCCGCAATAAACCTGAATTTATGCTATTATCCATATCCCTGTTATCAAGGTAACAGACGTTTCTCAGGATTCTACATTTAAAATGGATGGATCATAAGCAGTATGGCACAAAGCACTAACCTCTTTAAAACACGGTGAAGGATTTCTGATTTGTTCAAGCATAGCCCATTTGACTGTTGCTTGCCGTATATTTCCATCGTATTCTCTGGAACTCTGTGTGCCGCTTGGAGTCCCTCTCGATCTTTCGTATCCTGGTTCATTGAAATAGGGCTCTGCAACTAATATGAGGGATTGCACAGACACCAATACCTGTGGACAGACACAGTTGAAGGAGTTTGCAAGCAGTAAAAAGAACAAAACAGACCATTGCCAAGGTCAGAACAATAAAAACAACCTAAACCTTTCCTCTTATTGTCAAACTTTTGCATAGATTGACCCAATGGTGGCAATGCTTTGCATCTGCCATTTGCAGTGCCAAAGAAGGATCTATTTGTTTCAATGGATTCTCTTTAATAATATAATGGACCGTGTGTGTGTGTGTGTGTGTGTGTGTGTGTGTGTGTGTATATATATATATAACACATACATTCATTTTCAATGAGTAATTATGCTATGGCTGTTGAACAAAGCTCTTGCCATTTGCTAATGTTAATCAATACTAGGTTAAAGTCTGGAAAAGCCAATCTTGGTCCCTTAAGGTTTTGCTCTTGAGGTCTTGACAAATTCATTTAAATGCTTTATTTGCTAGGACTATGCTTGATAAATATAATTATATGATTACAAGCATATTAATATTAATATGACACCACATATAAATATTAATATGGCACTTAACTGCAGCAGCCAAGTTGAATAAGGGAATATTTACATAAAGTAAATTAATATTGGGGAAGCATGATTCAGTGGTGGATATGTAGTGTACATTAATATGAGCAGTTAATACAGTTTGGAGTTATCATCACAACATCAATATAAAAAGAAAATTAGGTCATCAGATCGCAATTTTAAAGCAGTAAGCTGAATATATTTAAGGCATATCCTAGACATGACAACATTACAAAAACATTTCATTTTAACTTGAACACACATACTAATTCCTCTTGTTGGAAAGTATATTGAAATAGCTCAAAAAAAAATCAATAGAAATATATAGACTGGGATCTCATAATTCTGAAACATACTTTCCAAAGTGCACCTTGAGCTGCACCAAGACTCCCCAATTTTCAGGATATATATTTTTTTTACTGCTGCATAAAAAATGACTGCACTGAATACAAGATCATCAAATGATAATTTAGATTGTCCCACAAGTATTTATTTGAAATGATATCAGAGAACAAGGTGCAGTGCTGGAAATATATTGGCTTTTGAGGCTTTCGTCTTGCAGAAAAAACTTTGTTTTCTGAATTATTTACACACCCACCCTCCAGCTTCCACACTGAAGAAAGCCACATACTTGTAAAAAGCTTGATGTCTGGGGATTCCACTTCTCTTCTGGTCTTCCATGCCAGGTGTTAAGAATACTTAAGCAAACCTGAAGATAAAGGTTTTGAACAGTTATATATATAAATATCATGGTTGCACTTTATACATTGTTCTAATCCACAGTTTAATGATTTTCATATATGAGTTGACTGGTGCTGTCTAATCCAACATCGTCATCCCTATTCTCTCCTCAGTAGAGCAGGATCCCTCTTTCATTACTACAGTACAGTTTGCTTCCAGAAAGGCAATCCATACATGGATGCCTGCTTGCATTCACTGACAGGCTTTTGTGAGACACTGCCAGGCAACTGGATATATCCTAGAGTAAAGCAGACAGGGTTCTTGAAAAAATAAAGCATCGTGTTACCGTATGTACTCAAGCATAATGTGCCATCAAATCTAATGTGCACCTTAATTTTCACAACATAATTTGGCCAAAAAAGGTGAGCATAAGATTCAAGTAAATATGGTATATGGTTACCCATGTAAGTTAAGCTATCCATAGGTACCTATTTATTCAGAATGACTAGAAATTGTTCCAACCACATTAGTCTGCAATAAAATAGCAAAACTATTTACCTTGCCATCATTGTAAAGATTTGGATTGAATCTCACACTGTGTCCTCCAGTTGTTTCCAGATTTACAAGTGGAGGTGAATTAGGATAGTCTTGCGGAAAATACACATCAAATTCAAAACAGCCATTTGCATAAGGTGTGTCTGCTGGGCCAGTTATCAAAACCTTTTGAAAAAGACAAATAATGTTATAGCAACCAGCTTGGGAAACTAGTATATCATATACAACACTTTAGAACTAGGGTTGGACAAATCCTGTCAGTTTGTTTCTCTCAGCTTCTCATTTTTCCATTCTTGCATCCACTTTGCCCCATTTCTGAATTACTTTGTGATTTTAAAAAAAGAAAAGTCTGCACAAAAATCTATGTGTGTTTTTGCAAGGAATTGGGTATTATAAGCATTTTTTGTGCTCTCTTTTGCTTGTGGATTTTGAAGGATAGCTGTATTTGGTTTGCAGATTGGTTTTGGGAAGTGCAAATTAAGTGGTTCTGCATTTTTAATATGAACCAAACAC
The DNA here is from genome assembly GCF_964106645.2 of Podarcis pityusensis. Lineage (NCBI taxonomy): Eukaryota > Metazoa > Chordata > Lepidosauria > Squamata > Lacertidae > Podarcis > Podarcis pityusensis. The sequence goes on along the minus strand of NC_138026.1, from coordinate 83,068,295 downwards.
ATTTCCCCTCTGTCTCTAATTAGAACTGCAAGTGCTCACTGGACCAGGTCTTATTCTAGAGAAATATCATTGACAAGTCCAATGCTATCTTGCATGTTTACTCCCTCAACAAAGACATAGCCCCTCTGCCCATAAGACACATGATCTCCTCCAGGACCTCCACTTCTTATATGATTCTAGTGTCACACCTCCACATTTTTCCCTCTCTCCTCCAACTTCGTTTCCTTGAATCAAAGAGTAGTAAATATCTAGCAAAGGGGGGGGGGGGGTAAGTATCAGGCAGCCTGTGGGCCAAATCTCACCTGCATAACTGTCAATCAAGAAGTAAAAATAAAATAAAAGGCACAACAGAAACAGCAACCGTTGCAAGAAGACTTACCAATAGGCTAATTTGGTAGGAAAGTTTATGTCCCTCCATCCCCACCCCAGCTAAAGAGAACTTCTGGCAAAAAATAGGTGCTGAACAGGCTTTTATGAAGATGCACTTTTTCAAATTTATCATCAATGCCCTGGAAGTTTCTGAAGTGGAGGCGAGCAGGAGCAGTACATTAAAAAGTTCCCTCTCCTTTTCCAAGTCCCATAGAAGCAGAATAAATCATGCAAAATAAGCATTAACGTGATTTAGACACATCAGAGACCTCTGCTGTTTTTGGAACACAAGTCTGATTTTTTTACCTTCATGATGTCTAGTCTCTCCTCATCACAGCGGACAAAGACACTGGATGAAGAGGAAAGAGGCAGCGATGTAGAAAGTGTCACAGCTTCTTGAGCAAGACGTCTGGCTCTGGCAGCACTGTTTGCATCACTAGCATTTTTCACCTGTGACATGTAGTGGTAATTTACTTTAAACACCATTTTTCCATCGTCATCTTCTGAAACCATCTCAAAGGTATCTAAAGGAGTGAAAAGTAACATTTTAATTTATTAGAATATAATTAAATTGTATGAGGTATCAAAATTAATGGAAAAATCAGTCTGTATATAAATATTTCATTTCCCCCCTCCCCATAGCAACAAGCAATTCAACACAGTAAGATAAATAGGCAGACCCAAATACCTTCCCATTGTTAAAAGATATGTAAGATACCTTGCTAGTCTTGCTAACACACACTATTATACTAAAATTATTCTAATTGGACATCATTAAAGAGTCAATTGACAATAGCGTGAAACTGCATTATTGATAAATGATCATAGGAGAAAACAAAATTAGCACATTATACTTTATGGACCAAAAGTACATCTCTAGGTCCCCTGAACTTTTTTCTGTCCCATTAGCAGAATTCAGCTTACCTGCTTGGCAGGTATTTATGCAGTTTAACTGCAAACATCACTACTCTTCCTTACCCCAAATATACAAGCAAGACTTTTTACACTACACAAACCAAGCAGCATCTAACAGAGACCAAGCTGATATATGTGGAACATCTGAATACTCTAAAGGGCGGGGGGGGGGGGGGAATGTATCAGTTCTAAGCATCAGTACTTTCATTAGCCATATGGAGCTTGTACAAGACAGGAAATATAACCAAGCAGAGGACTTTCAGAAATAGGGCTACAAAACAAGGCTGGTTTAATCGCCACACAAACAATAGTTTACTTTTGTTATTGTCCTTAGTTAATGTGAAAAAAGAAGAACTGAAGAAAACTTAAAAATCAAGTTTTCACTAGCTGAAGCACTTGAAGTCTAAAACAAGCTAATATCATGATCCTTCTTAGAGATTATCTTGGATAAACTTTAAAATACTGTCGCTGGCTGATACATCTAGGACCTCCCAAAGCTACTGATAAATGCTGATTTTTAAATATTCTCTCCTTGAGAAAGACAACCACAGCATGACAAATCTGATGGATTATTTGAAGATTATCGCCAGCATCTATGGATTGGCTGCTACGTTTCCTCATAAATGACAGAGAGCAGTCTTACTGCAGAAGCCAGGAAAAGTTTACACATACCGACTTATTAACATGTTCTTCTAGGATCATAAACTACTTGTGCATTCTCTTTCAGCTTCAGGCTACGTAGAAAAATTGCTGATAATTTCCTAGAGATGTTAAGTGTCTTTGTTCCGTTTTCTAAGCAAGAATCAAGACTGCATACTACTTAACCTTCAAATAGTAAGTACTGGTTCTGTCTGGTTTGCCAGCTACAGCTATTCCTGGACAGAGATAGCCTGACTTGTAGTCCATGTACGGGTAATCTCAAGACTGGATTAGTGCAATGTCCTCTATGTGGGGTTGGTTCAGAAGCTCCAACTGGGGCAAAATGCAGTGCCCAGACTTCTGATTTGGGGGGACGGGGCACATGGCTGACAACATATGACACCATTGTTAAAACATTTGCACTGGCTTCCCATCTATTACTGAGCCAGGTTTAAGGTTCTTATAGGGTTGCCAGAGGCTGAAATAGAGGCTGGACCTGGGTTACCTGAGCTGCCACACACACACACCTTTTTTTTAACCCCAGAAACCCAGACATTTGCTTGAAATGGTAAAGATTCCCCCAGGTGGGCATGTAGACCCCCCCCCCAAGTGGATATGTCCCAGATGTATGGCAACCCTACTATGCAAGTCCTGAATTACTTAGGTCCAGTGTACCTTAAAAGGTAAAGGTACCCTTGACTGTTAGGTCCAGTCGCAGACAAATCTGGGGTTGCGGTGCTCATCTTGCTCTATAGGCCGAGGGTGTTTGTCCGCAGATAGATTCCGGGTCATGTGGCCAGCATGACTAAGCCGCTTCTGGCAAAACCAGAGCAGTGCATGGAAATGCCGTTTACCTTCCTGCCGGAGCGATACCTATTTATCTACTTGCACTTTGACATGCTTTCAAACTGCTAGGTTGACCGAGCAATGGGAGCTCACCCTGTAGCGGGGATTTGAACCACCGACCTTCCGATCAACAAGCCCTAGGCTCTGTGGTTTAGACCACAGCGCCACCAGCATACCTTAGGGACTGCCTAAACTTTTATCCCCGGCTTGATCACAGAGACCACCTGCAGAGCTTTGCTGGTTATTGCTTAAAGTTGGCAAGGCATATCTGACAGCAACAAGAAATTGAGCCTTTAGTTCCTTCAGCCAATTCCTGTGAAATGCTCTGCCAATAGAGATTCAGCAGGTGCCTCCGTTTTAACCTTAAATGCCTGCTGAGAACTTTTCTATGCCACCAAGCTTATGCATCTTTCTGTAGTTTATGGTGGTTGATGTTTTCTGATGTTATATTTTATAACTTTACATGGTTTCAAGATATATAGGTATTCTTGTTGTAAACAGCTTTGATTTTTAAAGATTATATAATAAATATATAAATAAATGATCCACTAACTTTCCAGAGATTTTGTACAGTGGAGTTACTAACACTTTTATGTTTAGATACATTTACGTTCCTCTAGCTCCACAAACCTGGGGCCTCCTCTTCACTCAGAAGATGTTGTAGAACTCCAACTCCCACCAGTCCTAGCAAGCATGACCAATGGCCAGGAATGAGGGGAGTTATCATTCAAAAACATATGGGGGCACTAGGTTGGCTAATCCCCGTCTAATTGGGCCTCTAACTGAGCCTAAGCAAATGTAACCAACACATTTCTCTCTATTTGCTCTGCCTCCACTTGTTCTCATTTTTCATTCATCTGTAATTCACCCTGTGTAAAATTCTAGATTGTAAGCTTCCTAGGAAGGGAATCCATCTTCGTGTGCTCATATGCACACTGAAGGCATATAATACCTTCAATCTCTTACTCATGTTCATACACATAGATATGCAGGTTTTCCATTGTGACTGTGACCTCAGATATGCATTTTGTGTTTCAATACAGAAGGTTCAGACTGATTTTCAACTTACCAAACTGGAGCTTTTTCATTACAACCACATATTTTTCTTCAAGGGATCTTAAAACCGACAAGGGCTTGGGCTTCACGGCAGCTTTTTTAGAGTACTCAGCCAATTTTTTCTCTGTGTAAGAAAAAAATCATATTTAAAAAACTGCATAAGCCAAAACTGATTTATATGAAATTTATCTCACATGTTTCCCTTTGGTCAGGGGTGGGGAACCTCTTGGCCTATGAGCGAATACTGGCTTGCCAAGGGTTCTATTTGGCACATGAGGCTGTTTTTGCCAAACTATCTCTATCTGCCCACCGGCTGATGTTACTGATGATGTCAGCTGATTGGGAGCATGGAGGGCAGGGTTTAATCCTGCACTGAATGTGTTCCTGCTCCCAGCAGGGAACATGGATGTGCAGCCAAGGAAGCAATCTTTTCTGTCCCCACTCATCAGCTAATGAACAGGTGTTAAAGCCCTTTGCAAAAGTGCTCTCTGAAATAGCTCTGTGCTTCTCTTTTAAGGAAGCGGGTGGTAGGGGAGAGGAGAAAACAGCCTGTGCAATGTAGGCATTTTCCCCCTCCCCCCAACTTCCTGACACCCACTTAAAGGAGAAGTGCAGGGCTGCTTCAGAGAGTACTTTGGCTAAGGGCTTTAAAACAGCCCCCCCCCACGCTTTTTGCAAAGGAATTTCTGTTCCTTTCTGAGCACAATTCAAAGTGTTGATGCTGACCTTTAAAGCCCTAAATGGCCTTGGTCCACCTCCATCGTTCTGCCTGTACACTGAAGTCCAGCTCCGAGGGCCTTCTGGCGGTTCCCTCGCTATGAGAAGCCAGGTTACAGGGAGCAGGCAGAGAGCCTTTTCGGTAGTGGCACCCGCCCTGTGGAATTCCCTCCCACCAGATGTCAAAGAGAAAAATAACTACCAAACTTATAGAAGACATCTGAAGGCAGCCCTGTTTAGGGAAGCTTTTAATGTTTAATAGGTTATTGTATTTTAGTGTTCTGTTGGAAGCTGCCCAGATGGGCGGGGTATAAACAATAAATTATTATTATTATTATTATTATTATTATTATTATTATTATTATTCCTCTTTCAGCCTATAGAGGCTCAAGTGGGAGCTGTTTTAAAGCTCTTCACAAACAGCAAGAGGGCTTTGAAGCCACTGTGGGTTCCCAAGGTCCCTCCCACCTGTCATAGTTGGCTCACAATGCCAATCTTGTAAATGTGTAACCACACCTGTGGAGCAAAATCAAGATCTGACAACTTAACCTTATACCATGCTTAATTTGGATCCAACCTATTTTTGGTTTAGTTCCAGTCCTACCATCAAAGTATCGATGAGGATGTTTTATAAGGAAAGGTTGTATGTGTCATTGACAAAAGCGTTTACAAGTTTTGCCTCAATTGCGTTATTCACCTTCCTACCAAGGTAGCCCTGCTCGATGGTGGGAATTATAATAATACTGATATTTTTAGAGTAGTATAAATATTAAGAAACCAGTAGTTTTATCCATTTGCTTACATGTTTATTCTTGATGTGCCTCTTCCGCAAGAGGTCTAGAGAGCAGCAGCATGAGAACAAGCCTTTTTTGTGGTGCCTCCCTGTTTGTTGAATGCTCTTCCCAGGGAGGTTTGTCTGGTGCCTTCGTTAAGTATCTTTTAGTGCCAGGCAAAAACATTCCACTTTTCCTAGGCCTTTGGCTAATTAAACAATCTACGGCCTTTTAAACTGTGTATGGTAGGGTTATTGCTTTTGTTTGTTACTATTTTTGTGGTTTCATATTGTAAACAGCTATGTGATCGTTGGATGAAGGTCAGTATAGAGGAGTTGTTGTTGTTGTTGTTGTTGTTATTATTAATGTCCCTGATTAACCATTCTTATATCCTTTTGTTGAAAGTCAGGTTGCTTTTACAGTTTATGTATATGTACATTTAGAGATTATTGTAATTAAGTGGTGTATATAAACTGGGCAAGTAAATAAATAAATAAATACTCCAGGTAGGTCTGCAGCAAAGATGTGCTGCTGACATTATTTACCTTGGTTTGCCTGGCGCAAACTTGTTGTAGCAGCATAAACTATCTCAGCAGTCCTTTGGATATCTGGTACCAAAAGTGTCAGTCCCTCTGGCTCTTGATCTGAAGTATCTGACTTCACTCCAGTTTTAGTCTTGTCCTTTTTAGACCTACAAAATAAGAAATGACTAGGGTTTTAGGGGAAACTGTCAATGGAAACATCAGAAATGCAGATTTCCTCTACTACCAATTGCTGTGTATTTGCCATTATATATATATAAAATTGTCCAGTAGTACCTTAGAGACCAACTAAGTTTGTTCATTAAATACAATGACTTCCCAGGTCAGCAAAAGTGTGTTTAATGTTAAGGGAATGGTGGAAAGTATAATGCCAATAGAAGAAATCCTGCCAAAATATGAAAACCATACAGAAGATTTTGAACTTGGAGAATTTGGTTCAAGGTTCCTACTTAATCATCCTGGACAACTCAGAAGCCTCATTTACAATGTAGCAAGGTGCATATGCACAAGTGACTAATCTTCTGGTATATCAAGGGAAACTAAAAAAAGAACCTGGTATGTGTTTTAAAAAGGAAATAAAAACTAAAACAAAATTATGTCTCACAAATTCTAGAAACGTCAACCAGAATTTATAAAATGAAAACATTCTATAGCCACCTAACAACATCCATTACATACAAACTTATAATCCATTAAATTCTATTATGAGCTCAATGAAACAATATTATTGTCTTGTTTGTTATTATGTTATTCATTTTTGTGTCTTTATATTCTAAACAGCCCTGTGATCCTTGGCTGACGGGTGATATAGAACATATTGGAATTATAATTGTAAAATGCTTAGAACCTCCTTTTTTACATTCAGCTCAAAGCATGCTACTTTTGATTTCAAATGGACAGCTTCTTTTTCAGTTTACCTAAGCAGACTAAAACAGAACAAGCCCAACAGATTCTACTCTAACCAAGCAGTTCCTAACCAAGTTGAACTTTAGGATACCCTATTCAAATTTCCGCTTTTAAAGGTGGAATGGGAAACCTTTTTGGCTATGTGAGCCTGATCTTTATCACATGTAGCCTTGCAGATCAAATTTGATGGGTGAGGCCACCCACCTGTCAATCATCTGACATCACAATGACATTACAATACATGAATTTTTTTACTGTAAAAAAAAATGTTGCTGGGACCTCTGGAGAAATCTCCAATTTCTCAGTGGAAGACGTGTCTGGAAAATGGAGTGCAACTATAATTCTGCTGTTGCCAGGCACGTCTTCCATCAAGAAATGGTCTCAGATCAACAGTGTCAACCTTTGTCAACAGACCTAACAGCTAAATTGTGCATGTGTTATTTCAAAAGCCTGGCAGACCTTAGGTGTTTCTCATTTTACCATTTTATATATGAACTAGTAAAAAGCTATGCACTTGCTGCTCAGCTTCGAGGCTCATAGTCATAGAAGATCTGGCTGCAGAGATTTACACGAGAGATTTACTGTACTTGGCTGGTCTGCAAGCAAACTTGGTGACTGCCAACTCTGGAAACCAAGGTATCAGGCAGAAGGGGCCTCTGGGATTACCTTCTAGTTAATAGTTGACAATAAACACAACTTCCTGTCCACGAGACTGGCAGATTCTGAGAGGGCAAGGAACTCCTCTGGTCTAAAAACTCCAGTCTTCTAAACAAGAGGTGCTGTATCCTTGGCTAAATGCTGTCTTCTCAAACCTGGTACCCTGTAGATGTTGTTGGACTCCAGTTCCCATCTGCCCAGTCAGCATGAATAATAAACTGAGACGATGGGAGTTGGGAGTCCAATAATACCTGGAGAGTGCCAGGATGAGGAAGACTGGTTAAAAGACTGTCAGATGTGGACAGCTGTGAGAGAATTTTCATTAAAGATATGCCTTTCTTTGCATTTGATTTACAATACACCCCAGTAAATACATATTGCAACCTGTGTTTAAGATAGGAAATAAACGATATATAGTTTAGTTGACAATGATGTGGTAAACCTGTGTCTTATCTATGTACAGGGAATTATTTTCCAAAAACAAGCATTTAATTTTGAGAATCCCAACTTGCAGTCAGAATTGGTACAGCACAGATACAAGTTTCTAACCTTAATGAGAACAGTTCTGAGTGAAAATGGTAACACATGGTATTCTTAAAATGCTACGAGGTTAAGAAAATACCTCAGTCGGTTAGTATAAGTATCAACACACGTCTTCATTTTAGCCAACAGAGTTCCAACTGAAGTCTGGGACTCCAGTTGCTCTTCTTCCTCTTCTCCATTTTCCCCAGACAGAGGCAGCAACAATGGCACCATAGATGTGCATGAAGCAATAGCTCGGAGAAGCTCTAACAGAGCTCTGTACAGGGGAACATGCCTGGCCATATCCAAAACTAGGAAAGAGGAAAAACAACATGGTTAAAATTCCAACCAACTAAATAAATCCTACGCAGCAGAAATAGTTACCTATCATTATCTAAATTTATTTCCAGCCTTTTTCCCCAAAGGAACCTGGGGCAGCAAGTAACAAAATAACAAAACAATATATTTAAAAATAGAATCATATCTAGAAGTATCAGGAAAATTTGAAAACCATTGAGAGCATCCAAACATTTTGAGAACCTTAGTTCAAGGGTGCTTGCAAGTTGAATAGGCAATAGGTATAGTGACCTAGATCACAGGTAGCCACCAGAGTGCCCTCCAGATGACTACAACTCCAATCCTCCCTGACTATTGGCCATGCTGATAGGAGTTGGGAGTACACATATCCAGAGGGCACCACCCTGGACTGCAGTCCAGGGAAAACAAAAGGACCACCTTGAAGAACTGGATGTTCTCAAGTAGAGAGAAGTGATGATTAAGAAATGCAACGCTGGACAATACTGAACCATTTCCATTTAAAGAACAGAAGTGGCCATGCAGATTTAGGATAAACATCAGGAAGCAATTCTTATGAAACTGTCTTCTGTTAGAACATGCTGCTTAGGGACATTACAGATTTTTCTTCCTTGGAAATTCCCAAGATCAGGTTGGCCACACATGTACTATGCATTTGAGAACATAGGATGAAGTTAACAAGCAACAATTTTGGGAGTTCCTAACAAAATCTTTGCTTGTAAATGAAATTCAGTTCAGGAACACACACCCCAAAAAATTATCACAGTGAGTGGCAATATTTTCCTCTGCAGATGACAGAGTATAATCAAGACAAGGTAAGACAAAACAAAAACAGTGGTCTTGGCCTAGAAACAAACAGTTCAAAGGGGTGAAAGCCCAAATAAGATGGTAGAATCATATGTTCCCAGAAAAGGCAAGCATGACAAACTAAAGAATGACCAGAGAGGGGCTTGTTTCTCCTATCCAGCTATCTTCCAGTCAAGCCTGAGCATGAAACTATTTGGTAGAATGGAGCAGCCAAGTTACGCATGGGCTTTCTGGCCCTCAAACACCATGAAGTGATCCAACACTTTGCTTCTGCACAAGGAGAACAGGCCTGGTTTTCTTATTCTGTTGTTATTTTTGGTTAAAATATTTGAAAGGATTTTTCAGTTGGGTTAACTATGGTCAATAACAAATCATGGCTTTTACACTGTGCTCTGCTGCCAGAAAACACATTTTATGGCAACAAGTCATGGTTTGTTGTTGACTTCTGACCCATAGTTTCTTTTAATTATGGCTTGGAATTTTGTCTGAACTCAACAGCCTTGTTTAACCATGGCTTGTTTGGCCACCCCACCCTACCCTTACCATGGGAAGAACATCTGAAAACAAAACTATGGAGAAAGAATTCATGGCTTGCTTGCTGATCTGTATGTTTGTGGTTTATTAAGCAAACTACAGTTAAAACAACCCATGGCTTAGTGTTATGTGGAAACATAATATGTATTCATGTTTTGGTTACGTTTTTTAAAAACAGAATACTACAGAAGTATTATTTTGTGTTTTACTATTTAAAACAATATATTGCCAATATCATATCACATCACGCAGCAGGGATGGTGCATTATCCCTAACTATTGGCCATACTGTCTGAGACTGAGAGAAGTTGGAGTCATACAATATCTGGAGAGCAGCTTCTTAGCTACTCATACCGTAAAGGCAAACGGTGCTCATTAGAAGACAATAAAATAATTTAAAATGACTATGAATCCCAATCTATCCATGTGCATGTACAATTTCCTAAACCTTTACATGCCAGTAGAAGCAATGACCCTGTATCTACAGAAAGTATGAATAGTTACAACAGGACTGTTACTTCACATAAATAACCCACACCTTCACACAAATAAGCTTTGTGAAAACATCTTAGAAGCAAACACACTGTTACATGAAACCTAGTTTTGCTAGATCTACAGCCACATTACTTACGTTAATACCAATTAAAATTAAGGTTAGCAGTATTAAATCTGAAATAAAGTACAAGGCACTGCAACATACAAAATTTTAAAAAGCAGATTAAACTTTATGTGAACAAAGAATCGCCAGTAATTCGAAGGGGTTGACAAAAACTGTAGTTAATACAGTGGTGCCCCGCAAGACGAATGCCTCGCAAGACGAAAAACTCGCTAGACGAAAGAGTTTTCCGTTTTTTGAGTCGTTCCGCAAGACGAATTTCCCTATGGGCTTGCTTCACAAGACGAAATGTCTTGCGAGTTTGTTTCCTTTTTCTTAAAGCCGCTAACAGCCGTGCTTCGCAAGTCGAAAAAACCACAAGACGAAGAGACTCACAGAACGGATTAATTTCGTCTTGCGAGGCACCACTGTATACTGTATTCAGAAATTAGAAAGTCTTCTATATCCCTAGAGAAAGGAAATGATCAAATTCAAAATATGGAAAGGTAAATTAGTTCCTAACACCATTTTTTAGTTGGACAGAAAAGCCTAACCACCTCCATTTTCAAGAAGGGCTGAATCCGTCAGTAGCACTTCCTATTTTATTAGTACATTTGATCTTGAAGTCACCTTCTGTTTCACTATGAAACAGGGGTTGGCAATCTTTTTGGAGCAGTGTGCACATTTCAAACTTCAAGACAGCACCAATAGTTGCCATGGGGACATAACACAACATTTCACTTAGACACCCAACAGGAATTGGTACATGGATATAGCTTGTCTGGTGTCATGACCTGTGCAGTACCCTCTGCTGAAGAGACTACAAGTCAAGGTGTTTTTTCTTCTTCTTCGTTTATAAAAACACATAAACAAATGAAATTTAGCAGAGAAAGCACTTGAACTGGCAATTCAAACGCTGGTAATTTTTAAAAGCAATGGATCTCGACCTAATACTAAATTCTCTTTACGTGCAGTCTAAGGTAGATGGTCTCTGATGAACAAAGTCTCCTAAGAACGAGGAGAAAGCAGAGTTGCTCACTAGAATTGATTTTTCTATTTTGTGTTACTTTGGGGGAAAAAACCATCATCATCATCATTATTTTATTTGTATGCCACCTTTCCATAGTTGAAACTATGCTCAAGGCGGCTTACAACATGACAAGATTTACATAATTACAAACATAACAGAAGTCATAAACAATAAATAAAACACATCAAAAAGTGCACAACCAAATGGAAACAATTTCCACATAAATCATAAGATCTAAAACTAAAGATACAACAACAATATCAGTAACACCCACAAGCTCTCTCAACCTCCCATAAACAATACTCCAGCCCAAGAATCTGTTCAACAGCCTCAGCTTTTGTAGCTGGAGTCAGTCAGCACTCCACTTTCCCAAGCCAGATAGGAAAAGGCCAGCAAGGCAGGGTGCAGGTCTTCCAGGGCTCACAGCCAAGATGGTCTCATTTAAAACAACACAGATAAAAATTAAAAACAATTTAAAAGAGGAGCCCTCTCTGCTGAGCAGCCGCCGCAGTCCTTGTGAAGCCTGTCAGCCCTGCCCCAAGCCAGGTGGGGCCCTTCATGCCCTCAGCAGGCAGTCCACCTGGGCAGCAGCAGCAAGAGCAGCAGTCCTTAGACTGAAAAAGAATGAGTGGCCAAAGGTCACCCATGAACCTTCATCTCTGAGTGGGGATTTGAACCTAAGCCTCCCAGGCCTTGTTGAGCACTCCAGTCACTGCACCACATTGCCTTGTTGAGTGAAATGGTTGAAGCACATGCACAGGAAAGCTGCCCGTAAACGTGCAATTTTCTAGAAATAAAGTTCTAGAAAGCACTAAAACTAGGCAAATCTTACTCATTGTTGATAGTTCTTCCTGTCACTAAAAAGGTAAAGGTAAAGGGCCCCTGACAAGTCCAGTCACAGATGACTCTGGGGTTGCAGCGCTCATCTCACTTTACTGGCCGAGGGAGCCAACGTTTCTCCGCATACAGTTTTTCCGGGTCATGTAGCCAGGATGACTAAGCCGCTTCTGACGCAACCAGAGCAGCACACGGAAACGCTGTTTACCTTCCCGCCAGAGTGGTACCTATTTATCTACTTGCACTTGATGTGCTTTTGAACTGCTAGGTTGGCAGGAGCTGGGACCGAGCAATGGGAGCTCACCCCATCGCAGGGATTCGAACCGCCGACCTTCTGATCGGCAAACCCAAGAGACTCAGTGGTTTAGTGCCACTCACGTCCCTAGGACACCTTTATTTGGCATTATGAGATCTGTCTTTATTTTCTTTATACTTGCCCTTGAAAGAAGAAAACACACTGTGACTACAGTTGATAGCCTGCTGTGTGCTGCTTCATGCCCTTTGGAAACCGGTAAGACTTTCTAAACTTTTTTTCATTCTATTTACATGTGATTTATTATACATTTTAAATTACATGAGGCTGTTCATTTCCAAGATACTGTTTCTGTTTGAATCATTATTGCTAACTGACAGCTCCCTAAGATAAACATAGCATCCCTGTCCACATCTGTTGCTTGCTAATCTGTCTCCTTCTTCACGGTTCAGCCTTGCTACACCAGCAAATGTCATAATGATAACCGTGCTGGATTGATACTCAGGCTTCAGAAGCAAGACAGCTCTCAAGAACTCAGGGTTCTCAATGTCAATTTCACCGTGATCCAGATTTCACAGTCACCTTTCTTGCTTCCTGCTTTTAGACTATTTAATTAATGCTGATTTATGGCACAAAATCTGGCCTTTAGATACACATTCATTTGAGGTGCATAATTTAGAATGCTCTTTATTAAATCCAGTTACAAGATTCAGGAGACACAAACTAAATATATATATATAAAAACTTTAAGGCACATAAAACATACATAATTTTAAAAACACCACATCACTCAAGCCCTAACACTAAGTGGTGCTTATTTTATTAACTTTTACCTGCTTACACAGGGGAAGCAGTGATTGTGGCTCAGCACATAGTGGGCACTAAATAAATGGCAAGAACTAGTACAAACCTGGTGTTTCACATTGGTCTTTTTGTCCAATAAGGGGGCTTTTTGTCACATGGGGCTGGTTTGCACAATTTGTAGTACATAATGCTGCAGCACGGTTGATGACATGAGACACCCCGTCAGCATGTAACACCTCTGCTCAGAGATCTGCACCGGTTGCAAATTTGCTATTGTTGGTATATAAAGCCCTCAATGGCTTCAGACTTTTCCAGTTAGATTTAGGAATGACTCAAATGACATTCCTAGATTCTTAAAGTGATCACATTCATGAAATAGCTTCTGTTTACGCAAGGAACATTCTGTCCCTTTCCTTGCTCTATGTGTCCTTGCAAATCTGTCCTGGATTTCCCCAGAAGCCTCCAGAACCTATTTTTTTTTTGGGGGGGGGGTATGTCTGTGCAGAGGGATGAGTCCCATTGTTCAAGCAGAAGTTCTTCCACAAGCATAAGGACTTTCCTGGATACAAGCTGATCGTTTCCTAAAAGTTCATATGTAAAGTATTCCAAAAACCAGGAAGTAAGCTGCTGCCAGAAACATGGGAAATCATTCATATTCTATGCAGTGATATACCTTGAATGAAGCCAGCCAAACTTTGCTTGGAACTACCAAAAATCTCAATCAGTGGGCTTCTCTGTATGTGTCTTTCCATAAGGAGAGACCCTGGTGGCAGTGAGCTGGTTAATGTGAAAGGATGTCAGCCATAAGAATGTGCCTTCTTTTCTGACCTGTGTCAGCTTTAGTAGAATGCTGCACTGCTTATTTCACACAAACACATCTCAGCTATATCCATACGCTTGAATATGCAAAGCATAAAATCAGTGCCTGTGAATACTACTATTGTTATTTATTAGCTGCCCTAAGGTCCCAGGGCAGGTTACAACAATTAAAACACAATACAGTGGTACCTTGGGTTAAGAACTTAATTCGTTCCGGAGAGCCGTTCTTAACCTGAAACTGTTCTTAACCTGAGGTACCACTTTAGCTAATGGGGCCTCCCGCTGCCACCGGAGCACGATTTCTGTTCTCATCCTGAAGCAAAGTTCTTAACCTGAGGTACTATTTCTGGGTTAGCGGAGTCTGTAACCTAAAGAGTCTGTAACCTGAAACGTCTGTAACCCGAGGTACCACTGTATTGAAAACAGTTTAAAACAACATAAAATTACAAAAATGAGGTGGGTCCTAAAAATACACATCTCAAGTGTCAAAAGCCAGGGTGATCAGGTGCCATCTTCAACAACTGCTGAAAGCTGTATAATGGAATTGCAAGGTGCACCTCTGTAGGAAGGGAGTTCCACAACTCAGTTGTTATAGCACTGCTACACAGAATCCAAGCCCACACGAAACACAGCATTCATTCAAAAACAGCACATTCATTAATATCATGGAATTTTATTCTCTCTAAAGTCTAGCTGGAGGGATGGAGGAAGAGGTTGGAACACAGCCTTAACCAATACAAAATAAAATCTGAACAGCCTGTGTGCTGGAAAAAAAAGTATCTAGATGGTAGATATAGCAGTTCATGCAAATGGCTCCTTTTTTGTCCTTCATAGCACAGTACCATGGCAATTTAAGGTTTTTAAAAACTTCAATTTAACTCCCATCATGAGGCATCAGTGTACATAGTATTTTTATTTCACTATAGAAATATATATATTTTTAAAGACCTTTAGTATCTTACAAAGCTTGCCAGCACACTTACATTCAGGAACTGCTGAAGATAATAAAGAAGTTGGGCCGAAGCTACACATTACCTGATATAATAAAAATAGTTCATACACAGTTATTTCCTCGTTCA
Organism: Podarcis pityusensis; assembly: GCF_964106645.2. Classification (NCBI taxonomy): domain Eukaryota; kingdom Metazoa; phylum Chordata; class Lepidosauria; order Squamata; family Lacertidae; genus Podarcis; species Podarcis pityusensis. Next base: position 83,053,281 of record NC_138026.1, on the reverse strand, counting down.
CTGTGGGATTGACAGTACACTACATTTAATCTTGGATATTTATACCAGTTTTGACAAAAGTATATTAAAGATATCAGTAAGAACAGGAACAGTGCTTTCAACAATACATCAGAAGAAGACATCTCTAAACATAACTATTCTTTTGCTCTCCTGAACATTCCAGGAGACTCCAAACTAAGAATAACCAAGCCTAATGGACCATGAAATAGATAATATTGAGCAGCTCTAAATTCTTTTTCCAAACCATTTAACATAGCTTAATTGGCTACAGATGACAATAAAAAACCCTTTTATACCACTGAAATGTATATCCTCAAAGAACAGGATGAACAGAACATATGGAACCAAAATGGAAAATAAGGCAAACAATGACTATCACGCAGTATCACCTATTATACTAAAAAAAAAATAAAAAAAATACAAGAGACAGAATTGATGGGAAGTTAAGTCAAAAAAATAATTCTCACACCTTCTAGCAGCTACACTGGGTGTTGAAACCTGTTTTCCTTTCTTCTATTCACTATTCCACTCATGACTCACAACCAACTCATAAATTATAAACTAGATGATAATGTGAAATAAGCAGATGCTGCCCAAACCCACATCAGAAATCTTTTTCTGCCCCAGTACAGGACGTTCTGAACTTCCTTGCTCCCACTACATGTAACTGTAATAACTGGCTGTGGATGTTATATAAATGAAAAAAGAAAAAAAAATGACTTCACAGCATGAGGCAAGTTGGGACTATGGGGTACCATTTCCAGTGGCAGCCGTATACATTCACTGTAATGTCAAGTTTGACGTAAAGAGTGTAAAGTGAATTCTTCCTGCGATGAATGCATTGTTCCCCATCTTTTTATTTTTTGACTCAATCCTGTCCCTGTACCACATACCACATACCACATTATGAAGTGCCATGGGCTATACTATTTATTTATAGAGATTTAATTCCCACCTTTTTATCATTTAGGTGTTGAAGGCAACTTTGAATTTTTTTTAAAAAAGTTTGCAGTCTCAGCAAGGGAGAGCTTCCAAGGCAAAACTTCCACCCTAGAACAATGCAACACACTTCCCCACCCTACACTCATGTTCTGGTTCCCTTGGCTAATGTAGCCTCCTCCTGTGTGGATTCTAATAGCCATCAGGTTAGCTTTCTGAGGAAAGAGATGTGGGGCAAGAGCAGCTCTGTCCTCCTGCCCTGGATGTTGTCGCCTGCTCTGGCTCCAGGATGAGTGCCAGGAGGGACTGCTATTTATCAAGGGTCACCCAGAACTGCCAATATTTGCTGCTCTTCTAGGTGGCCAAAAATCTACATGAACAGAACTGTATAGCTGCTCCCTCCTATTTCTTTTTCCTTGTTTTGTCACATCTTTAGATTGCGAGCCCAAGAACAGGGGCCATCACAGTACTGATTTTTCTAAGCGGCTCTGAGAGCCTTTTTGCATAAAGGTATAAAAGAGCTGGATATAAATGTCATAAATAAAAGCAAAAAAACCCTAAGTACTACCCACCCACCCAATAAAATCCAGAGCCGCTAATAATCTGGGGTCAAGTATCATGGCTGCTCCTGAATTTCAGTCAAAGCAGCAGGCATCACACAGGGATGTTTTGAAAAATCCCCACACCGCATTTTGAAAAATCGTGGCTGGTTTACGCAATACAAAAGCACCCCACAAACGTTGAGGTGTGATATTTCTGAGAATTTCGGGAGAACTGGTTGACATTAGAGGCACTCTTTCTGCCTCAATTGTGTATACTGTCAATGTGTTGGAAGAGGTTTGAAAGAGCAGATGGGGAACCTGGTCAAGTGCCCTAATTCACTCTTTCAGAGTCTTTCCCGCTTGTACTGTCAAGCCTGCACAGGGAAATCTTTGGGGAGGAAATTCAGGGCGCAAAGTTAGTTTAGAATTTTACACCCACCTATGAAATTTACAGAACCACTTCTTTTGTGGAGAAGTAAAAGGCCTCCCAGAATTGGGGGTGGGGTTAACCTTGGAAGGTCACTAGATTCTACAGAATTCATACAACTATAGTAAACAGTCACCTATCCAACACAAGGTAATGCTTTGGATGAGGCTTCTAAACAGAAAAAAAATCTCAAAAACCTGAATGCTGTTTAACAGAATGTTGCACATCTCCGTCTACATTGCTCTACGAATAATACAACCAGCCTCATCTGAAAACCATTTTTGAGTGAATGAAGTATGAAATGAAAAGAGATTGGTTTCTTTGTAAGTCTCTGTTCCTCAAGTGCCAAAAGGCATAAGCATCACAATCCATGCTTACCAAAGCAAACGAAAGAAAAATTAAGTTAGGCATTCATTCCTAATACTACAAAAATACAAAAAACACATGCTATGCAGCACAAAGCAAAGAAAATCTCCAAAGAGCATCTATCAGAAGCAACTGTGCCATCCACTGAATACTATGTGATAACTTCAGTCATTCTTGAGGACTTCATAGTCATGAACCAATAATGCTAATGAGCCTGAAACCCTTAGGGTCTGTTAGCTAATTAGATCCCTGAAAATCCCATTAACACGCCAAAGATTTAAAATAGTGACCATAGTACTTAAAAAGGAAAGATAGCACAGTTTTCATTATTTTATTAAAGTGTTTAATAGCAATCTTGTTCTATAGGAACAGCCAAATATTTAGCCCTTCAGAAAATACACTTCTTAACAAATGTCAAGCTTCTGTTTCCTGTTTCCAAATAATTCAGAATTGCAGCCTTTCCTGATTTCTGCTTCCTTACTGCACCTTTTCAAACATACGATATATGAACACAGTCTAAGCTAGAGGCTATAGTGTCAGTTCCAAATACTTCACGCTCTACTGCCTTTTGCTTTTTCTATTTAAGCAACAACCGGAGGCTAGTCTTTTATGAAATGTCTAATTAACACTCTATAGTCCTGTTGCTTTTGAAAGAAGAGCTTGCCTAGAGAAATCTGTACAAGATAGGTGGGGCATCATTTATCTAATAGAGAAAAAGGAAAAGGAACGAAGGAAACATTTTCGTGCCAAAAATTCCACTATATTCCAATTTTAATATCAAAACGTTGAGTAAAAAGCTAGGTGAGGTGAATGCACTTCTGCCATCATTAGGAAGGACCCCGGAACCATTTAATAAGACAAAGCTGCAATCACTTTATATTCCTTTAAAAACGTCAATTAAGAATTCTGGTAAAGTAAAGTAAACATGGTGCTGTAACCAAAGTCTCTACAGTTTCTAGAAAAATACAGTAATATAGATGTGTGCTGATTATTTTAACAATTGCTCGATTCTGAAAATGGCATCAAATCATTGTTTGCAAGACAACAACTGGGACTTGTTAGTTTTAAAGACATGGCTAGCATTTTGTTTATTAGGTTTGTGTAAATTATCATTTCCCTATTTTGCACAATTCATTCTGCAATGTCATAGAAAAGGGAAGGGGCATGGAAACACTTCTTCCCAACTACTGAAATTCTAATTTGGCAATTCCTCTGGTTTTTTGAGATTTCAGCAGCCCTTGTCCACATACTTTCAAGCAACCATAGGGACTTGAAACTTGTTTATTTCTTTCCAAAAATGAGAGTAATGATTCACTGAAAGCAGAAGTCTACTTTCAGTATCACATTCTGTGCTCCCATGGAACAGCAGTACATTCACAGCCCTGCCCTGCCTATAGGCATTTGTGCAATTATTCCTTTTAATTTCATTTTTTAAAATTTACTGTTTCTCATCAAGTTTATCTATATCACCCTTTATTCTTCTTTAAAAAAATAGGCATTCAATAATTCCTCCATTCAATAATTTTCTTCAGTAAGGTATAATTAGATTTAAAGTACAAGAAATATTAGAAAATTTGCCATGGATTATTGCAACAATGAGGTTATTGGCAAGTGGTTATTTAAGGAGGCAGATTGGCAAGAGCGCTGTAATCATTTGAAATGTGATGAGTGGTCGCACAGACAGATTTAAGGTGAGCAATGAAAGTGTAAGAATAACCATGCCTTATTTATGCCTTCATTGTTTCTTGTGTGATTTACAGAGACACAGAAAACTAAGATATTTAGATAGAAGATATTTTAATGATAGGGTTTGGAATTTGTATTGCAGTCTAAAGTTTGTTGCTACAATATGTTATAGTGTGTTTTAGTTCTTCGGGTAAAATATTTTAAAACCAGATTCTGTTCTCTTACCATACTGCACTTGGTTGGACCCTACAAATTTTGGCACACTGTTACCCATGTCAGTGCTGAATTCCAACTGCTTGATTTTCCCAACACAAGAAAATGTGCAATGTCTGCAGAGTACACTCTTATGTGAAATAATCCTTAGAATATTCAGATTTCCCAACATACACTGTTCATGATGTAAATTTATCACTCCTCTAATCATGTAATGAAATCCATTTGATTGGATGTACATATGCCATGAAATATGCCATGAAAGATGGAGGGCACAAGGAGAAGGGGACGACAGAGGACGAGATGGTTGGACAGTGTTCTCAAAGCTACAAACATGAGCCTGACCAAACTGCGGGAGGCAGTGGAAGACAGGAGTGCCTGGCGTGCTCTGGTCCATGGGGTCACGAAGAGTCGGACACGACTAAACGACTAAACAACAACAACAATGCCATGAAATATTGCCTGAAGTTCTGGAAATATCCGATTTTATACAGAAGCTAACGTATGTTCTTAGGATCTATACGTTAAAACGACATAAAGAACTAAAACTGGACAAATACCATAGTAATAAATGGTCTGCTGGATGTCAAAGTTATATCGAGAAATGTGTGGTTTGCTTGTAAAACAACAACAAAACAAATATTTGGATGGGGGTTAACTGTATTTACAAAAATATTTCCTTTGTCTATCGTAGAATGTATTTCACCAGAGTTTTAACAATATCAAAATTGTCACAAGAATGCAGCTCCAGCTGTTATTTAAGATGGTGGTTATTTGCTACCTTAGTTGCATAATGCTGCTTTAGCTGCTTTGTAGATAATTGATTGGCTTCATTCAACACTGCTGCACAAGATTTAACCTGTAATCTTGGACTGCCATGAATTAAAATGAGGTCACAACGTTAAAAGTCCTTCAATAGGCTGTTATAGCTAAATAGCTGTTGCACATTGAAATATTTCATTATCCAGCAACCAGATAAATTCTTAAATGCAAGGTTGTCGTCATCATTGTGGGTTTCCCCTCCAATGCTGTAAGCCATGTTGGATGGTGTTGCCCAGAAAAGCAACTTAAAAGCATTGCTAAATAAATAAGTAACTATTCCCAAGTGATTTGTCCTTGGGCCTTTAGCAACTTAGAAGATGGAACGATGGGTTGCAGCATGATCCAAGGTGAGTCACAACAGGAGCACTACCAACACGCAAGTACATGGTAAAAGGTTAAAAAATGGCTCGCCAAATGCACGTTTGGTTTGTCAATACCTGCTCTAGAAAAGAGGAGAGTGTCTTGTGGCTCAAAAAAGGGGGGGGGGGAAGAGCTTATATTTGGAGAAGTGTTGTTGTTTTTATTTAAAAAGTAACAAACGGATGTACTGATGGTGTTGAGATGTCAATCTAAATCACACTCATATGCTCTCCCTCCTGATTTTCATTAAACACAGTTTATCATGCCATTCAAACGATAAACTGTGGCTAATGCTAAGTCAAGTCACAGTTTGAAGTGAACTTCTTTCACACATTAATCATACTATGACTTGGGTAACAGGACAAGCTGTGGCTAAGCAAAACCAGAAACATAACTTGTGCTGGGGCAGGAAGGGGGAAAGTGTGGGGCTTGCAGTGACTTATTTTTGTCACGCTGAGTTTAGTGTGACTTCTGAAATCTTATTGTGTTATATCTGAAATATAGAAATGGGAGGCTAAAATCAGTAATAGATTGCCTTTTCATTCTGTAAACAAGCCTGTATGAGATGCTGTTGTTGATGTTAGCAGTCCCTTCACATAGAAAAGTTGCGGAGTATGGTGGGTGGGAAGACCGTGCTCAATTTAAGAACAGAAAACGTCAAACAATTCTCAATCAGGATAACCACTGCCAACAGAGGCTATGGGAGGGGGCTAGAATCACTTAAGTATTTCTTAATTCAGTAATAGTAAATAACATTAGTTATTAATTGAGCAGCGGGAGATGCAGAGTTACCAATATCGGCAGCTTAGCTGATAAGCCACCTCCATCCCTCATCAATTGTCACCTGGCATTCCATCAAGCTGCAGCAGAGCAGGGAAGAAAAAGGATTCAGGGCCAGACCAGAAACTTTTGGCTCCTGTTCTCCTTGAACTGTTAAAATTCCAGCAGATTGTGCAAGATACTGGCACCCAAGAACTGGTACTTAAATTTGCTTATTTCCTTCTCTTTTCCAATACATTTGCCTTTTGTGCTGTATCTTTTCCGACTGCAAGCTTGAGGGCAGGGATTGTCTGTTTTTATAGCTCTGCATGCTGCTTTAGGAGTTCAGGAGCAATTATTATTTACCTAAATGTTAAACATGTACATTTAACTTGAACAATATTGGTATCTGACTTTACTGCCAATAGTAAATTGATTTTTTTGATCAACCATGCACATTTTTGGATTCCAGAGAACTCAGATATATGGCTGAAGACAGATTAGGATAAATATAGTGGGGGTTTTGTTTTTACCAGTAAATCCAATTAAAATAGATAAAGAATAGAGGCATTCAGGTCTGGAAATTCAAGTTTCATACTAGCACCTGGCGACTACTTTGCTCTTGCACATCAATTTGTATTACAGAACAGGATGCTGTCTGATTTATTATAAGGATATTACTTAAATTCTTTCCAAAATGAAATATTATTTCTAGCCAATAAACATATATACCAGACAACTGTTGATAATTCCTTACATGCATTTAAATTCCATGTATTTTTAAAGCATATTTTAAAGAGGCTTGTTTTGCAGGAATCAATCACATACAGATCAACATATGGACTCTGTTTCAGTACTCATGCTTGAACATGCAGCCTCTTTTTAAAATAGGAATAGGATATACGATGGAACTCCAGTCATGTAAACAATAACACATGTCTCAATACCATTTCCCCAGTTGCTTTTGGACATGAAAATGTCTTAAGATTCTTCATGCCAAGCTTAGTTAGTATTAAGAATGTCAGTTATATAAAAAAATGTGTTGCTTTACATTGAAGAAGGCCATACTATTAGTACTGCAGTTTTAGAATATGTTTCCATTTTATTGCGGACTCTGTTACATATCAAGTTTTAAACAGCAACACTATTCTTTTGTTCTGCATACACCTTTTGAGGCTTTTAATTCCTTTAAAAGGAAAATCACAGAAACCACAAGGTTTTCCTGGGAGGAGCTCCTCCTAAAAAAATGTTCACAGAAAGAACACATCTGCAGACGAGGAAAGCCACTTGTACATCACACAGACACTGCATGCAAGCAAACACAGTTTTCATTCAATAGCATTCTCCATGTATCTTTTAATGAATAAATACTGAAATGCCTTCCAGTGAGACAGCCACCTACAAAAGTTAACTATAAATACTCAAAAAAAAAAAAAAAATACTGAACAAGCATTACACACAAATCTCACACACCAGCCTGAAAAACACTAAGATCCAGAATTCATACATCAAATTATTTCAAGTTAATGCTTACTACCACAATAGATGGCGAACATTTTCTTTTGTTAATTGTATTATGTTGACAACGTTCACACTGACCTGTATTCTTCGGGTAGAGCACAGGAGAGGAATGAATGCACATTAAAAGGAAATTCCATCCCAAAACAATAGCCTACAAGAAGCAGAATGAAAGGGACCAAAAAAACAACAGCACCCAGCCAGCCTGTTTCAGCATGAATGCCGTAATGTCATCTATTTGTAACAGAGCACATTGTCAGAAAACCCTGACACACAGCTAACTTGGCTTTATTCTACACAGTACACTTTTACAGTTGTTACTGGATTAAAATGTGACTGGCCTGACAATGAAACAGCAGAACCACCGTGTATTGTTATGCAATTCACTGTCTGCAAGGGTGACTTGTAGCTTGTTCTTTATTCAGCAAGTGCCAACTGCATGTTTAATCAATGTCACCACTCACTACAGCATGCAACTGAAGCCACTGTCATTCCACTCCTCAGATTTGACTGGCTGCTAAGTTATGCAATGCTCCGAAGAATGCCTTGGAATTATTTGTTAGATGCTTTGAATGCAGGTGTGCAACACTCTTAACCCCAGAGCAAACAAGAAACTTCCTTCCTTCTGGACAAAAATGTAAACAGATCTGCTACATTTGGATTTACAACTCAGCTACACGAGAGAAACATATCCAGAGAGTTACCCACAACGAGAAGATGTCAAACGACCATTCCATAGGAATGTCTTGGGGAACAGCTACATATACAGGACAAGAAGTGGGAGATTAAATTTTAACTGGAGCCTTAATGCTATAATCACTGTTTGCACAGAAAATGTTTCATCTTATGGAAGATTTCAATATTTAAACAGGGAAGAAACATACAACCTGGATATGCAGAGCAGAGGTTTCTTTACTAACAGCGCATCGTTTCAGTGGATAACCAAAAGAATGCCTACATTTCTCGGAAGAATTTGTAATATTATCGCATCCACAGATTAATCTATCAAGAAATTGTTCATGCATGCATATGATTTCTGCTTTGAGTGAAAAGAACAGCCCTCCATGAAGATAAGGCTGTTTCTCCACTGCAGTGAGGAGTAAGCAGCATGTCTGATGAGATTTTATTCCTGATGCAATGTAGGGTAAGAGAGGCTTTTAAAAATCTTTATTCAAAAATGAATTTATTTATTTTGATTGCTACCAGCATTTTACCTTTAAATGCAATGGTAATAATAAAAAGATCCATGAGACTTCAGGAGAAGCCAAGACTGTTGTAACATAGAATGTCTTTCTGAATGTTAAGTGTGTAAACATGCACAACCATTAGGCATAACATTCTGACCACACTAACAAAAATTTTCAACAGTAATATTTAAAGGCAACGGACAGCAAATAAGTAAAACTGCACACTTGATACCAAAACACATTAAGATTATAGGCAGAACTATGCAGCTAAAAGCTTTAACTACAGCACAGTCACATACTCGGAAGAAAGCCCTACTGAGTTCAAGGGGCTTCAGGTAAATGTGTACAGGATGCAGCTTAAATGTATTTCAATATCACAGAAAACAGACAGTTTACCAAATGGCTGATATTCCACATGAGACACACACTTTCCAAGCCTTTCTAATGCTGTAACGTATGAAAACATGTATGAAAATCACATGAAAACATCTTTACGATGTATTTTGCTTTCACGGGGGATTGCATGCATTCTATATTTTGTGTTTGTTCTAGAGGCACACAATTGTGGGATTTATAAAGCCTATTAAAACTAGCCTACTTTTTCCCAAGGAAGATTAACCACACTTACTATTTCTACATTAGGAAATTTGCACCTCAGTATCCCATCATACAGATATATAAACACCTGGCTATTTCCAGTGATTGGGCTATCAGTGGAGAGACAACTGATAACAACTTTCTTAAAATAGGAAGTACAGCTGTATTAAAGCAGAGAAGGCGCAGGTTCCTAATTTAAATCATCCTGTATTTCCCATTCTCTATTGTGAAAAACAAAATGCCACACTATAACAGTATAGACACACAGAGAGACTGAGGAGGGGAGGGGGCAAATGACCAAGGGTGTGTGGAAGAGAGAGTGAGTGTGAACCAATTCCAAGTTACTATGTGGAGTAATTTTTTCTTCTCCCTTTTAGCCAGCTGTAGGAACACTGGTGAAGACATTTGCAGGAAAAATGAGGAGCTCTGCCATCACAACACTAGAAGACGTAAAAAGGCAAGAAGAGAGTGAGGAAAAGGAGGAATCTGTTTTAGCTCTGCTGGGAATCATCGGAACAGTGCTTAATCTATTTGTAATTGTTTTTGTTTACATCTACACAACACTTTGATGGTTTTCTAGCAACTCGGAGCAGCGCACAGTGCGAAAAGACCAGCAATGGCAAGTAAGGTTGGTGAACACTACCCAACAGGAAACAGAGTCTATCAAACACATTCCAGTGAGAAGTGCCTATTTAGAGGCACAAGACCAGTGACTGCAAAACACGACTGTGAACCCAGTTAAGACTATTAAATTATAGAAATGACAGATATTCAACTTCTCACTGATGACTGCAGAAGCTCAAATACTGGAGGTGCGTATGGCATTCTACTGCCAAGGAATATGCAAGGCATATATAAGCAGGTAAAAAAAATAATAATAATAGTGCCATAAAACCTTCCTACAAGATGTTTTATTTACTTGATCCGGTTATGCTTTTGGATATGTGACTATGTACCTCTGTGTAGGTGGACAACCAGGGTGGGAGGAGTCCAGTTCGTTTTAAAGCTATCATTATGTGCTAAAATTTACACAACTATATATGAAGTGTAGAAAAAAGAGCACTGTAAAGTACTGTATTATGAGTAAATAAAATTTTAAATGACTATTCTTCAGCAACACTTTTAATCATTATACAGCTGACAATCATGTCAATATTTTTGCCTTTGGATATCAATTTTTCACCCATGCCTGTGAGAGATGTTCTATACAAAAGAGAACATTTAAAAATATTTGTACTACAAAACGTAGTTTGCATTTCTTTGGAAAGGTTCATCCATTTTTTTTTAAATGACCTTAATTTTTTTTAAGGCTCTCACATAGCTTAAAGTGAACAAAGTGTTTGAAAGAAGCTACAGAAATTCTCAGTTCAGCTAGATTCAGAAAACAAATACAATGAGCTGGAACTTGTGTTACATGAACTTTGTTTTCCACTGAAATCAACGTGGCAAGTTCCATTTATTTAAATAGGACTAAAGTCCAACTAACTTAGTCGGAATTCAACTTGATTAATTGGAATTTTGAGTTGCATGTAAGTAACCAAACCAGATAGCTTCTTTCTCCAAGTTGCATACTGCCTATGGCCTGGGTTAACATACTTAAAATTCCATCAAATAAATCAAAGGAAGTTATTGTAGAGTTTGGAAGGATACAAACTTAAGCTGCAATCAAATTCACACTTACTTGGGACTAATCTGCATTGAACCCATTGGGATTTCCTTCTAACAGGCATAGGGCTGTGCTGTTGGGCCACTATTATTTCTGAAGGAAAATGTACATACAATTCCATTTTTTCACATTCTACTTTCAAACCAAGCCAATTCTTTAAAAGGACCATCTTCATAGTACTGCCAGGCCATCCTCTGAATAAAGCTTTTAAAATTCGGAATAATTCGGAAACTAGGGCTCCATGCTTCTAGTTCCAGCATGCTATCTTGGGGGGGGGGGTGCAATTTACTAAATGAGAGATATAGATATACATACACATACACATTTTTTAAAAATAAAATATAATAAGAGTAGATATAGAACAAGGCTGTTGCCATCTACTGCTATTTAATCTTTTACATAATGCTCATTCCTAAAGCACCATGAAGGTCACTTTATAGGTGGGGAACTAGGGCCTAGAGATAGGTGGGTTGATCTCAGTCCTCCCAGGAACCAAATTCTCTACCCAGTGAAAGCACTGATTCCTTAATCTAAATTAAACAATGTTTATTGCGAACATCTAAACTAATGCATGGGAGACTAGCCAAGTACTCAGAGATATAAAAAGGATTTTAGGAGCACAGAGGAGCTTTATTTCCCTGGCATGCAACAGGGAGGCAACATTTGGGATCAGAAAGAAAGAAGTGGGCCATGAATAAAGGCAAGATGATACAAGCATAAGCTGGACACATAGTTATAGTTTTAAGTGGAATAAGCCATATTACAATGCTAAACAATGTTTCCTTGATTTACTTCTAAGCTCAAACTATGGTATCATGAAGGATATTGTACCAACTGCAAAGCACAAGTAACCATGTTTGCTTGTGTAAATAGATGTTAATAGCCTTAATCAACCCAGTCTTCCATAATTCTCACTGCAGCCACAATTTAAACACTGCCCACATTCACTACTTCCCCTAAGCCATACAATTAGGATACCACAGGAGGATACACTTTTTCTTCCCCCACCTATTTTTAAACGAACAAGAGGTGAATTCCAATGTTGGGTGAAAAGAACGAGGCTTCACCTCCCTCTCCTCCCTCTGCAGCCCCCTGTAGATTGATTTCAGGGGCATGTGGGGGGAAGAGAGGAAGGCGAAATCCAAACCATGAATAGCTGTCCTGCTCATGCATGCATGCATATCACTAGATTTTACCCTAGACATAGAGAGAAAAGGTAATCACCCTTCCATATAAACAACATTAGTAAAAATGTGTGACTATTTGTAACTGTGCCAGTCCGATAAGCAGCAATTACTACAGCATGCTTTCGTAACATTTTAATTGAATGAGCAGGTCTAAACCAATCAACAAAGCATATACAATGCAAGGGGAAAATGCAAAGAGAAGGGATTAGTATTAGGAGCTATCTGAAGGTATTTTAGAAGGATTTCAATTATGATTTAAAATACAGGGTTTGAGTGATTCATCAGTACAAGAAATTGATTAAGCTATTAAGCCTGGCCCATCACTTAAGTAGGTAGTAATTTCATTATTACTGCAGCAAATTGATGCCATCTACAGACCAAACACATTGAAAATGCAACCACATTTTGGACTCTTATGTGGGAGCACATTTCATCATGGCTGGGGAACCTCAGGCCCAGGGTCTGAATAAGCCCTCCAGGCATCTGTTTGCCCTCAGACAAGCCTCTCCCAAGCCACCCCCCTCATTGGTCCTGCTTGGCATTTCAAGTGTTTTTGCCTACCTGGAATGTCTCCTGATAATGCCTCTTGCTTGTCTGGATGGAGAATACAGAGGGGTGTGTGTGTGTGTGGAAACCAGCTTACCATACAAAGGCAAAATTGGCACAAGCTACTCTCTCCGCCATTGGTGTATGGCCCTCAGAAGGCTGCCCAGAAGGGAGTGCAGCCCTCAAGCTGAAATACATTCCCCACTCCCTTAAAATTTAACCAGCTACATTTTGGACATGGGTTTTCCCCCCTCCCGTTTTCATTCTGGAGCTCACTAACAGTTTAGGTCTGGGTCTGATGTTGTTAATCGGCCAAGCTAACTAGGATGCATAGCATTCTACAAACAATGTGTTGTGGGTTTGCAATATATATGTTTGTGTTATTTTCCTAATTTAAATGATGCCTTTGTTGGAAGCCAGAAACTTAACTGGCTAAAACAGTTGGCAACTATAAGTTGGCAACTATAAATGCAGTATTATGTCAGAGATCCAAAAGGGGATGCTTTGTTTCACTTTTGTTCAAAATACTGTATTGGGCAGGGACTCTGGCTTACTTGGGGCAAGAAAGGACAGGGCAGCCACAAACTACAACGAGACAATTAGGCGGCTTCAGGGAGCTGTGTACTTGAACTGCTCTGTACTTGAATTGTGGAGCTTGTGAATGCTGTTGTCCATGTAACCAAAACAGCACCACCCATGCACACACACACAAAAAAAGATAGCTGCAGGCTTGGAAGAATCCCAAAGTTTGCAAAAGTACAAAAATGTTTAGGAAAAACCTCTGTGAGGATCCCCAAAAAGCCACATGAAGACTTAGCATGCTCAGTGGACACAGAATATTTACTGGCTACTGTGGGGCGGAATGAAAAACCAGGTGGGAAAACACAGAATGGAGCACTGTGGAAAGTGTGTTTAGCTAGCAGGAACAGTGAACAGGAACCCTCCACACTGCAAACAAGTCTTCCCATTTTCCATCCACCAAGTTCAGTATTACCATGACTGGTTCTTGCCACTTGGCTGTTAGGCGATCTTTTATGGCTTCCTAGTTTTGGTGCTGTGGGTTAAACCACAGAGCCTAGGACTTGCCGATCAGAAGGTCGGCGGTTCGAATCCCCGTGACGGGGTGAGCTCCCGTTGCTTGGTCCCTGCTCCTGCCAACCTAGCAGTTCGAAAACACATCAAAGTGCAAGTAGATAAATAGGTACCACTCCAGCGGGAAGGTAAACTGCTGCTCTGGTTCGCCAGAAGCGGCTTAGTCATGCTGGCCACATGACCCAGAAGCTGTACACCGGCTCCCTCGGCCAATAAAGCGAGATGAGCGCCGCAACCCCAGAGTCAGTCATGACTGGACCTAATGGTCAGGGGTCCCTTTACCTTTACCTAGTTTTCCAGCCAGCCCGCTCTTCTACACTTCCACTGTAGACACATGCATCCTTCAGAAAGTGTGGAGCAGTGGCTGCTGTGGTCAACTTGGGCTTATCAATCCCAAGTTCAAATTTCTCATTGAGAAATGAAGCTCCCTGGGTTATCTGGGTCAGACACTATCACTTTGCTTAAGGTACTACACAGGGTGGCTGCAATGATAAAATGGAAGACATTTCAGTTAGCATGCTGCCCTGAGCTCCTTAGAGGGTATGCAGAATGAAAAGGAAACAAATCAGTGCACTGGGATCTTGTAGTAGACCAACTCGTTCATTTGCCACATTTACAGAATAAGCCTCTTAAAGTAAAGTAAGTCTAATGTATGAATGCATAGTTTTTACTTTGAGCTGCCTTGAAAGGACCTCAGTCCTGAAAAACAGCATTAAGATATTTTAAATATACACTTTTAAATCACTCAATGCAGCTTAGTTACAACTGAATGTATTTTAAAGACTTTTGGTGTAGCTGGAGAGTGGCACTAGGCATAACACTTGAATGAGTGTTAATCATAATAATGAGAAAATAATGGCAAATATTGGGGACAAACACATTATTTTCAACAACAACAACAACATAATTTCCTTCATCCCATTCAAAAAGCAAGGAGTTGTTTTTCTTTCCAGCAGACCTTGTTCTGGCACTGATATAGTTCGTGTAAGAGGGAGGATGGCCTTCATATCAAGGTTTTAAAAAATGTAACACTGGGAAATGGAATAAAGATATGCTTGCCAATGTTAATCATTCTCAATTTCTTATGCCTCACACTCCTCCGAAATGTCTAAAATGCAGAATTTATGCACCTTGCCCAACACTGAAATGAAACAGTTAACCCCACAATGAAGGAAGGCAAGAAAGATAATGGGGAGTTTGACAGGAGGCTCAAGGCAACTGTGCTTCCCATTCGCTATCAAAATCCAAACAGCCAAGCCATCTGCTGTGATTCAGCTCAAGTGTTTAACAGAAATAGGTCACACCACCTAATTATGCTGAGTGATATCCATCCAAGTCATACTCAGAGAAAACCCATCTAAAACAATGGATTCATTTTAGTGGTTTTATTCTGAGTAGAACACATTAGAACACATTACCACTTTAAGGAAAGCCCAGCTGGATCAGAAGAGAGACCCATTTAGTCCAACTCTATGCTCCCCACAGCGGCCAACCAGATACTGGATGTGGACCTCAGGGCAATAGCTGTTCCCCATTAATTGCTTCTATGTCCATAACTATCGGTTTAAATGTAGGTTGCATCCTCTGTTAGTCTATAAATTGTCAAATGGCATTTCAAGATGCACACCTGTGTCATGCTGACCTAAGCTGGGCTAACACCAGTAGCAATACCACCAGTTCATCAGTTTTTGCTTGTGTATTTTTCTAAGAAGAGAAAGCATAAACTGTGTAAATTTAGATATCTATATCTGGATGAAAAGTGGCTTCCCTTGGGCTAACTGGATGCTTGGTTTTTAAAAGGTCCAAGACTCCTGCATCAATCTGCTGATTTCAACAAAGCATGCAAAGATCTGAATTTGTGTAGAACTGCTTCATTTGAGATCATGGCATTAACAATTTGAATCTTATTTTGAGTCACATACTTAGAAATAGGAGACAATAAACCTTAAATGAGACTCCATGGGATCCATAATACAGTGGTACCTTGGTTTACGAACTTAATCCGTTCCGGAGGTCCGCTCTTAAAGCAAAACTGTTCTTAAGCTGAGGCACACTTTTGCTAATGAGGCCTCCCGCCGCTGGTGCCCTTCCACCACTCGGATTCCATTCTTATACCGTAGTAAAGTTCTCAAACAAACACTATTTCCAGTTTTACAGAGTTTGTAAACCAAATCGTTTTTAAACCGGACTGTTCTTAAACCGAGGTACCACTGTACAGGGAAAGGGAACCTGTGGCCCTCTACTTATTCTCTGATTCCCAACTTCCATCAGCCCCAGCCAGCATGGCCAGTGGTCAGAGATAATGAGTCTGACTACAACATCTGAAGAGTCACAGGTTCCCCATCCCTGGCAATACAAATGCTAGCCTACTGATACCTTATGAACCACTGAATAATCTTCTTTGGCAGGGCAAAAAGATGACGTCTGCAACCCTAAGCATACTTATGGAAGCAGTTGCATGAAAACTGACAGTACTGAGTGACTTCTAAGTAGATATGGTCACAATCTGGCTTAAAACTAACCAGAAACTTGAAAATGTATAGATAATATAGATATAGAATGTAGATAGTAAAACATTTTTTTGTAATAGGAAATGCGTATTGCTAAGGAGCTAGGTACAGAAACTGCTGGCAAAATATACTACAGAGTACTCTGGAAAGATCATATGGGAAGTATAGTGAGTACTCATGAAACATACAATAATTAATTTTAAAAGGTCAGTGAACCTGACAAAGCATTTGGGCAATGACAAAAAAACTTGCAAGAGCCTTATTAATGAAATTAAACTTCAAATCACAGTAACTCTCATCATGAAGAAAAAGCAGTAGAGTGTAAGTCAAGTCCAAAAACACCTATGGGGTGGTATTCAACTAAATAATTGTGCAAGTCTATGCAATGGGACTTTCCCTCAACTCCCTCTGTGCTACTATCCATAAATCTGCTCCACAAGGCTGAGAGAACAGATTTAGGTTTCATTCAGGGAGAGGACAGGGAGAGAAAGTTCCACTGCACAGGAAGAAATCCTTGCACTGACAGAATATTTGCTATAGCGCTACACTGAATTCAAACCTTAGTTCAGCAGTTGTAGGATTATCAAAATGTGCTCAAAGACAGCTAGGATGTTTCCTTATGGCCGAACAAACAGAATTCAACTAATTCAAAAACCCTACACTAAAGTGCTTTAATGTGCACACAGGGCAAGTCCTATTTCCACTTCTGACAATTTCCTCATGCTTAATTGCACTACAGCAAGAGCTTCATAGGTCAACAGAAGCAGCTTTGCAGAAAGCAAGGATGGACACACCCAACAGGAAGAGGAACTATATATATTTGGTAGCTGCTGGCATTGGAATGAGACATAACATGCTGACAGACCCTCAACCTGCAACAATTCTGAGTCCTACTGCCAAAAGATAGCATTGTATAGTGTTTGTGGAAGCTTCTAGTGCTTATCACTGCAGTACTTGCATATAGACAATTGACATGAAAGTTAAATAGTACACATTTATATAAGAAAATAGGAATAAGAAGAGGGAAATATGCACTGCCAACCAAAAAACCTTGCAGCCAAACTGTACTTCTACTTGCTTCTAGACTAATTATGTTCAGCTTCAAGCCACTAATTTCTCACACATTACCCAAACTTCAAATGCTACATTTGAATTTGATATCTAAAGCAACTTTTATAAAAACCTGAAATGTATTTACCAGACTAGAACGTGCTGTTTTTAAAAACAAAGAGCAGTACATTACCTGAATCATTGCGGAGATAAGATGACATTGCTGGAATAAGACATGATTGACTAAGTAGTTCTAGCAGAACTGACGGAAGGGCATTGCTGTTTTGTCCTCTACTTTCGTGGCTGGACTGGACATCTCCATTTGATGTGCTGCCTGCAGGATTTATGTAGCTAGCCAAAACCTGAGCAGTTTAAAAACAGTGAGTCAAAATTAGATTAATAACAGTAGAACAAGTCATATAGAATGTGAGCTGAAAGATAACAATTAGACTCTTATTAAACTGAGTATGTGATATATCTGATGAATAAGAAATCCAATATTATAAACTTTTTATTACTAGGCAGACAAAAAATATATATTTAGAACAAAAAAGTTCAGAATTCTTTATGATTTTAAAATGGCAATTTTAATGGGGAATTTAAGAACTCCCATTACAAACACCACCTTAAAAAATGTCAGATTTCATTCCCTCCTCCTAAAGAAGAGAGGAGCTACAAATGTGCTGCAAATAATATTTTTCAAACATCCAAGTGTTTTAAAAGGTTCATTATGCAACATAAAGTCTGAAAGGAAGAGAGGAATAATGAAGCTGAGTTGCATGCCCAAGAGTTAGACACAAGGTTTTCTGACTTGCAGACAGGGTCTTTTGACCATGCAAGTGGAAAATGCACTAAAGCACAACTAAACAGCCAATACACGTAAGAAACCAAATGGTATTTCTGGGCAATGTATGAATGTTGTGCTGTTCTCCAGTACCTGTAAGAGACACGTGACGTGTTCTTCTTCCAGTCTTTGTTTAGTTAAAGCTTGTTCCACATCCCATCCAGAAGCAGTAGAACCAGTTCCAAACCCAGTGCCTTTAGCCCAGTAAAGCTGCTGTTCTTCTGTGGTTGCACTGTTATGTGTGCTTGACACCTGTGGCTAGTAAAAAGAAAAATAAATCGCCCTACTATTTAGAATCACTTCATTTCATATTCAGGAATCAGAAGCCAAATAATAACCTAGTAAACGCTAGATTCTCTTTATTCTGATTCTTTGAGCATGGGTTGTTAAAAGTCCCTCTTAACCATGGATTCTAAGCAGCTTTGGTAAGTGGCTTTCATCCCCAGGATCTATGCTATAGGATGCTAGAAGAGATGAGATCACAAACTGCGGAAGAAACCAACTGCAAAGACTTTAAGGTTTGAACTTGAGATAAGACTTCATTCAGTGCAAATGACGGGGGGGGGGAGCCCATGGTTTCTTCATTTAAAGTTTTCTTCTCTACATTTATGATTCAGCAACCCTCCTCTGAATGTTAGTTCAAATTATATTTATAAAAGCAAGAATGGAAGAAATTGGATTATAAACGTGGAATATAATATCAAATGGAACTGTGTGCGTAAAAAAAAAAGGAAAAAGGGAGGGAAACTTTATTTTGCAAAAGGTTTACGATGGAAACTTAAGAGCTGACTCTTCTACATCCTTTATTATTTACGAAGTGAACTGAATAACGCTTAGAGGACTTGGATTTTAATTTAATTGGAAGTATAATTGCTCATATATCTTCAGTTGGAAGAAAGGATGAAAAAAGTATTTGAACTGCCAAGGAACTGATAAGGTTCTTTATTAAGTCATCCGCAGTTCAAGACTGCTCTTCTTCCCAGGCTGAGAGGAAAAAATGGTGACAACAGGTTATTTACTGGGACAGAGTGACTTTTGCAACTGTTGTTAAAGCACGGGACAGAGCGATAGAGAAATTTCTGGAACAACAATGGGATATCAGCTCCGCCCAAGGCATGACGGATAACAGCAACAACTGGGGGAAAGAAAGACATAACATCTTACAAGGACAGGAAGAAACACCACGGACAGAATAATTGCCACAAACAGGAAGATCAAGGATATTGTTTGAGTTCTTCACCTGTAGTTTTATAAATCATTTAATGTGTCAACATGAATAGAAGTTATTAATATTGCAGATGTTGTATAAGGAATTATTATTATGACTGGAATGTAATTAAAATTAATAAGATTTTGGAATGCAAAAATAAAGAAAATACCAAACCATCAAATCTAGCACGCAGGAGGCCACTTAATATAAATTATATAATTTGGTATTTGAATGATTGGTATTAATAATTGTATTATATACTGGTATTGTTATAATGAGGCCATTATTGGACTGTAATTGAAAACTAATAAAAAATATTATATAAAAAACAAAAACAAAAAGATGTTACTAACTTGAGAACAGAACAATGTGCTCAATATCAGAATATCAATATCAGAACATCAGAATATCAGAATATCAGAATATCAATATCAGAATATCAGAACTACCTGGTGACTGACACACTATTGTGTAAGTTATGCAGCAATTCCTAATGGATTCCCCCACCTACTGACAATTTTAGTTGCTCTCAGATAGCAATCTTATAAGACAATGTTCAGGTTGCAATACAACAATAAAGTGTCTTACATAAGGATGTCTATGCTTCAACTTTAATGGGAACTTATGGACTTTAAATCTCCTAGGTCTTACTGGAACATAAGCATCTTGATTTTCTAATGCACTTAGACATGTAAGGTTACCTCTATGGACTTCAGAGCATTGCTTATTATTTAAAATAACACTTGTTTTGTTTAATGGCCCAGAAGAATCACACAGCATAGAAAAGATGATACAGCAATCACTTTCCACAGTAGTGTTCTCACTAAAGGATCATTTTGCCAAATGAAGCTGTCAGCAGGAAGCATTCTCAGCAGGTTCTTTGAACCTTATCACAACTCTCATTGTATCCCTTGTCACTGTATACGGTCAAGTCATCTACCATGTCCTGAAATGCCTGTTCCAAATTCCTTAAATCTCTCTAATGAAGGTTATTTGTCCAATGTAAAGAGAAGATCGGTGTGGCTGCAATATTTGTAGATGAAGCTTGCTTAGGCATTATGGATTTTGTAGCATGTTCAGTGGCCTGGAACTAGTTGACTAGATGCTAGTTTTGGCTACACTTTAAAAAACTAAAATCAGTCCAAATAAGTTTGTTCTAAGGAGCCACATACAGTATCTCCTATTGGGAGTTTTTGTGGTCTATGATTACATAGTGGCATGCTCCATATATCAGGAACCCTAACCTCCAAAATGTGGTCTGCAGAGCTAATTAAAACTACTCTAGTCTCTTGCTAGATGTATATTATAATCCTTTTCAAAAAGCACTTTAATATGGCCTCCCCACAAAATCCATTTTGTGCTGTGGAAGCAGTCATTTAAACCCTGTGTTCATACTGTTTATACGTATTAGGGAGAAAGACTGGAATAATGTGGTGGATGATCAAACCCTGGAACATGTTAGAGTCAGATCTCCAACAGTTTATTTATAAAAAATATGTATATGCCGCTAATTCATAAATAAAATACAGTTCACAACAACTGTATGTAAAACCTATACAATAAAAGCCACATAAAAAGTTAAAATCAGAACTCAAATGACTATTGCGTAAAGATGTACCGGTATTCTTAACTGTCTGCGTAAACCTAATGGAACAGAAAAGTTTTCAGCAGGTGTTTAAAAGTTGGAACAGAAGAAACCTGCTGAATCTCTATCAGTAGAGTACTCCACAAGACTGGGCCAATGACCCTCAAGGTTTGGCTCCCTGTTGTTGTCAAATGAGCATCTCCAACTTGGGGTACGACCAACAAGGCTCCGACATATTATCTCAGTGACTGAGCTGGAATGTAAGGGTTCAGGCAGTTCCTGAATTATGCAGGACCTAAGTTGTTCAGGGATCTGTAGATTAATACAAGAACCTCAAACCTGACAGAAGCTTTAACTATGGTGACACATGTTGTTGGCCAGATGCCCTCATCAGAAATCTTGCCTCCTGCACCTGCTGGCGCTTCCAAACCAGGCCAGAGGGCAGTTCTGCACAAAGCACATTACAGCAGTTTAGCTGCAAGGTTATCAGCGCATGGACTACAGCGTTCTTCCTATCCCTGTACAGGAACAGTCGTAGCTGGTGAACCCGACAAAACAGATGAAAGGCACTCCGAGCCACACTTGGGACTTCTGATGACAAATATGTATCAAGGAATACCCCCAAGCTAAGTTGCTTTGCTGTAAGGGTAACAGGTATTCTTTGTAAACAACTTACGGTTTGGAGAAACCGTTTCTGACCATAAATATTAACCACCTCTTTGATATTAGATACTGTCATGTTTCAATATGTCAGCTATAGACATGCCACTTCCTAGTATGACATCATAACAACTGAATCAAAAGTTAAACATTTTATCTCTATGGAAGCAAGTACAAATTTGACCATTATTCTGAATACATGGAAGAAAGGATAAGTTGGCTTAACCCTCCCCCACCCCAAAAAAACCCCATCTTGATATTTCTGATCCTATTATTCTGAAGCAAAACTGACCTCCGTCTGGTTAGAACTAGAATTGGGGACTCTTGGAGCATGGTGGCTAAGAGCAGACAGACAGGCAAGGATAAGATGTATTGCCCCAATTTCTAATGCCATTCGCCTGAGGAGTACTCCATCATCAGTAGTCAAAGGTGTGGTGCTGAACAAGCTGCGCAGCACATGAAACGGAAGGGTTGGAAGCACATTAGCGGAAGGAGACTGCAGAATATGACCTAGATGGAGAGAGAAAACAAGTGTTAACATTTCTGTCAGCACACTGCATTAAGCTTAAAGCATATTACAGGTATTTCATTGAGTTTTAAAATACTATTTCTTGTTTGTTATTTGTAAACAATTGTGAGTGACTGAGGGAACTGGAGAAGGACAGAAAGAGGAAAGTGCGATCATACTGTCATTATGAAGTAGGTATAGAACGTAGTATTAATTTTCTTGAAAGTGGCACAAGGAAGGAAGGTATCTGGTAAATAACAAGGCTGGACTCTACTGGGCTTAGTAAACGTAGTTCTTAGCCTTCATGAAACATGGTTGGACTAAGTGTTGCTCTCTTTGCATAGGATTATCATGTGGATGATATGTGCTAGAGATTTTAGAGTGCTTCTGCATGAAATAATTCCTCAATGCAGGAAGCTAGATTCTTGTAGACATTGATTAATTTAACAAAAAATTAAACAGCATTGCCATTTTTTCTGAATCTACATTTAGCCCTATTACACAAAATTTGCTCCACATCTGAGAGTAATATTATGGCAATACTGTGAAGTGTTGCAAGACTGCATATGAGGAACATTTTGTAATGTGGGAGTACCAATGTTCTTTAAGTCCAGGCGTACAGATTAGATATGAGAAATCCCAGAACACGCCACCTGATTAAACATTTGCTTGAAACTGTTCTGTCATTAAGTCCCAGTGTATATGAAACATTTCTCCATCTCTCTACCACTGTTAAGAGACATGAAACAAATGGCAGGCTCAGATACTCCTTTTCTCCTACAGGAATGAACTATGGCATGGCATGACACCTGTTTTAGGATTTACAATAAATATAGCTTTACAGCAATGTTTGAAATTAGTTTGCTAAGGCAGGTTAAAATGCAACAATGGTTAGCATCAATAATGCTACAACACAACACTAAAAGGGATGGCAGAACATGCGCCTCAGGCTCTAGTGTTCTCTTTGCTAAAATAACAAGTTTGCAAAACATTATAGCTGTGCTGGGTTTAACCATTTGAATTTTGGATATTTTATTTTTCTGCAGCACTGATGCTAATCTATTTTTCTTTCTAGCAACATTGATAATGGTCAGAATGGCTGATCTAAGTTTGCAGCTTGGGGCTACTCCTGGATCTGGCTGGGGCTTAGTTACATCATAACTGGATGGATTACTGCAGTGCACTATATGAGGTTGTCTTTAAAAGCAGTCTGGAAACTTCAGCTGGCCTGGAATGCTAAGGCCACATTGTTGACTGGGGGTCCCAACATCAGAAGCATGTTCAGAGCAACTTCACAGCTTTTCAGCTTATTTCTGGACCCAATTTAAAGTTCTGGTTAACAATCTTTCAAGCCCTCTATGACTTGGGATATATAAGGGAAGTTCTACGCTAATTAAGTTCTTCTACAGAGACTATTCTCTGTGGCCATACCAACATCTGAATTGCATTTGGTTGGGAAGCAGGAAAAGGTTTTTTTTCTGTAGTTGCATCAAGACACTGTAACTGTTTGCCAAGCAGGCTGCACCACCTTCCCGGCAGCTTTTCACCACTGCACAAACATCTTTTTCTTAAATGCGTCTGGCATGCTAGTTCCCCGCCTCTTCCTGCCTTATTTATGTGCTTTATTTGGTAGCCTCTGTCTTTAGTTGTGAATGTTTTGTATGTTGTATTGTTATTTTAATTGATTTTTCATTATGCAAGTGGCCTTGACTACACTTCAGTGGAAAAGTGAGGCAACAGCTTTCAACAAATAAATTAGTAGGGTATCTCTAGCATCAAATGAAAACAACATATCCTATGCAAAGCATTTGAAATGCTTTGATAAAACGAATACCCTGATGGTACTCATGAGAAGTATTAACTTCTACAGCTCCTTTTATCAGACAGTAAAGTGTTAATGTGTTAAACTCAGCAGAGAAAACTCTCTGCTGTAGCTGCAGTCTACTAAAACTATCAAACATCTCTAAATACACATAACCAACTAATGAAAACAGAGAGAAAATACTGCTATGTGGAGGAAATGAAGTACGAAACCATTGCCACTAGAGACAATGCATCACAACAATCAGTAAGAAAACAGAAACAGAAAAAGTTTGAAATTACAATGAGCATCAACATTTTCAGACTGTATGAAAGGAGAAGACAAGCAACAAGCAGAATGACAGTGGTCAAGAAGCGAGGGAAATAGGTGATTTATAATCAAGTATGTTTTCGCACACCAATTGGAGGGAATATCTACACAGAAACTTTCTGGTAACCTTGGTTCATATTGTCTCCCACCCTGTGCATAACATAATAAAAGTTGCAACACAAACCTAGGGAAAGGGAAGCAAAAGCAGAAAATCAAGGTGCCAGTTAAGATTATTTTGCCCTTTCTTATTACTTACGACAACCTGTCTACATTTGGATGGATTCAAACGAGAGCAGAAATAAGTGTCAGATAAAAAACTAGGCCAATGTCTAGATATTTTAACTTTCCAAGGCCATCAAAATCTGGTTTATTTAACATGAAAGGACAGAGATTTTCTGAAATCCAGTGAAATTAAGTTGAACAGTTATTGCTCTTAATCAAGGTTCCATTAGAGGCCCTGTTAAAAATAAAATTAAAGTCTATTAGCTCTGACCAATTTTTCTGTGCAATGAAGGTAAAAAATAATAATAATCTGCCCTTCAGGACCGATTTTGACTCTCATATACTTTGGTTCCAAAGCCAGAAGAGATATGGAATTTCACAAAAGCCAGTTTTATCTCTTTCAAATACTTGTAAACTTGTACAGTCAAGAGAAATCTTTAGCAGTAGTCCCCAAATATATTTAGTAGTTACAGTACATACTTCCTTCACCATCATCTGTAACTCCCAACACCAATCTAAGCAGACACTGGGCATGTTTCCTCTCTTTAAGTAGCACCTCAGCATAGCCTGGGAGGCGAAGAAATAATCCAAAAGCAGCCAAAGAATGAGCAGGTATGGGAGACATAGTTTGAACTGTTGATTTGATTGGTGGAGGTTCTGCAGCAATTGTTTCTGGGGCTTCATAAACCAGCTCTCCCGATTGTTCAATGGTAACCCATTCAAACTGATCACTGTCCTTCTGCTTCTCCTGGGTGGTGGATGTAACCACTGGAGCACTCACCTTCAGAAAGAAAAGAAGATGCTTAATACTATCCTCTGAGGCAGCTACTTCAGAACACTTTCTGATGCAAATAATGACATTAGAAAGTCCCTAGACTAATTCAGTTACTATAATGAAATTGCACCAATGTAAAATAAAATCAAAGATTTCCCAACTGCTATCCAGAAATGAAAATCGTAGCATTATGCAGACTGTGAACAGGTCTACAGTATATTTAATTATAAAACACAAGTAAGAACTTCTCTACTTATTAAAGGAAGGCAAAATACAAGTAGTAAGGATTTGACTTACTTGCTGAATTACATCTGGGTAAAGCATAGGAAGCCTTTCTGCGATGAGGGCCAGGCCACCCATACCAGCAAAAACTTGCAATGGAGACTGAATGGGACACACTTCAAGAAAGGATTCATCCAGCACAGCATCCATGCACTCTTCACCTGGTGTGACTGCTTCATCTTCAGTGCAAGGCCCCAACAAATCTGCATGTTCTATATACACACAGATTTAAAAAAGGCAATTGCTCAGTGAAATTATATTATTAAATAAAAGGCCCTTGCACAGACACTGTTAATCTGGAATACCCAAGTAATTGTGGAACACAGGCTAAAGCAATCTGAAATAAAAAGCTTGCACAGTTTATTCTATTTTTAGGGTAGGAGTATGTGGCTCCTCTTTCAGTTAAATAGCAGTTATCCATCTCTGAAGAAGTAGGCAAAAAGGGAAGTAACTTTTGAACAAAAGAATCAGTGGGCAAAAGATATGGGTGACTCTAGAATACTTTGCCCATATGAATTATAATATCTATAAATAAATGTTTTTAATATGTCATCTATGTATATTGCACAAAGAACAGGTATGACAGAGGGGAAAAGAGAGGCATGCTTACACACTGAAGGGAAGGAGCAAAAAGGCAGAGGGGTTGATAATGTGGAGGAGAGGATGGGTAACAACAGGGGAGATGGTCAGAAAGGGGCAGTATCAAAGGAGCATGTGCAGGGGTTAGATGAGAATAACAAGCTTGCGATTTCATCAAATGTGACAGGAGAGAAGGCAGAAAGGGTAGAAGGAGGTGCAAGAGGAGGGAGAGGTGGAAGAGAGAGCCACAGACACCAGAGCAGACGGCTTCAATTTTAGCACCGAAGGGGCCAAAATCTTAAGCAGAGAAAGAAGGGGGAAGAGGAGTTATTAGCAGGGCATCAAAGGTAGAGAAGAGCCACTTGGCGATTCCCAGAGTTCACGTGGGTGAGAGGTGTTGATTAATTAGGCTGACTGCAGAGGAGAAAGAGCGGAATGAGAAGTTAGGAAAACATGATGAAAACAGATAATTCAATGGATACCTTTTTCAGTGTGGAGGCGCTTGAACGAGTCTGTTTTTGAAAGGCTTGGATCTGAGATCACCTTGGAGCCCAGCTTAACTGCCAAGTCTATGGATCGGTATCCTTGAGGGAGTTTGCGGTCATACAGCAGAGTCAGAAGCTGGGCAAGGGTCATCTCGGGCGGCAGTGGCTGACCTACAGAACATTAACTAGTTAACAAACAACTTTAAAGAATGGTTTGTACGTTTAGAAGTTCAAATGATGCTTTGGATGCTCAACTGTGCTTAATGCAAACCATGGTTTTGGTGTGACGAGCTTTTGTCATTTCAAGCTTTCACATTTTTATTTCTTATAGTATTGACAATGCTTAGACTTTGGACTCTTTCCTCAGATTTTCAGCTAATTTTGAGAAACTTCTGGATTATAAAGCAAACACATTATTCGTCTGGATAAATATTTAGATGCTACAATATTGCCTTCATTTGTTTGCTAACTTTAAGATGCATATAGTACAACCTCCTGGGCAACAACCACATACTAGCAGCTTACATAATACGGAATCCCAACCAGCAATATAAAACAAAGACAGAACAAAAACTATTTATAATGCCACAATTTGGGTGAATGGATAGATCCAGGACTTTATATGACTCAGAATGCTGGAAAATATGCTTTATCAGAAAATATGGAACACTACCTGGTAGCAGTTTATGGTACAGGTGAAAAACAGGAACACTAATAGTTTTGCTGGAAGTGTCACCTCCAGTGGAGGAGTTGCCTACTTTATCTGCCATCACTCTCCCTCGTCTTGAGGGTGGGCGAGGGGGGGTAGAGGATACAGCCCTTTTCGACTGAGACTTCAAACCTGTAACAGAAATGAAGTAGCGTTCTAAAGACATATATGACAACACAGCTTGAATAAATGAGATTCTAACTGCATGAGAAATGCCCACAAATCATTCCACATGGCACCATCTCATGTTTGAAGAACTTTTAACCTGTGTGGCAGACCTATGAATGCACTGCTTGCATGCCAAGGCAATTCTACCTGGGCGGCAGAGGGCTGTATGGATGGGAGCTGGTGCGAGGATTTTGAAACCTTTAAAACTAATGCAGAAACATGTGGAACCTTCCACAGCTAAGTGTCACACCCAGTGTCCTATTCAATTCAGTTCCAATTCTTTAACACATACTATAATCTTTATTTCAGTGTGTTTACTCCTGCATTCCACTGTGTTGGCCAACAGTACAAAGGAACTGACATTATATATTTTTAAACAACTTGGGAGGAGTACTTGTATTTAACTTGTTGCTGTTTTGAACTGAGCAACAATGACTACATTGCAGTGTGCTCTCAGTCCCTTTCTCCACCCCATCTCAAGCATACCCGACAACTTTACATCAAAGCTGAACAAGTAAACACATACCAGAGGCAACAACAACACTGTAATTGTCCTGAAACCCATTTTCTGCTTTAACTTTTTCTTTCTCTTCGTAGTTCTTTTTCTCCTTATCTTCTTTTTGTTCACTGATTAATTTTGCGGTTATGCTTGGGGTATCTGAAAAATAAAGATTACTGTATATGAAGAAATGTTAACCAGGATTTTCATTAGCTGACTACCTGTTCACTCAAGAGCAATTATCTGGTTTTCGCTTCTCTCATGACTTCAAGCACACTGAATGTCCCCAAAATGTTCCTACGAATTGTTCAATCCATATTGGGATATATGGAGTGTACCAATATGCCCTACAATGGCCTGACATTCACATATTGTGTGCACTGGAGCATATGTATGGAGAGGAGTGTCTAATGCACTTTAAACTGTTCTGTGTTATCTGCACATTTGTCCAATGTGTACATGCACTAGGATCTACACGTGTGAAGACAAAGTGGGGTGTGAACATGCATGAGAAGAGCAAGGTGGGCTGGTGTGATCTGAACTGATCTAACAATTGCAGCAACATCAATCATCATCATTGGAGATCTGCTCCCAAATAAATGGGTATAGCATTGCAGCCTAAGGTATTTCCTCCCTGAATGCATCTCAGATGTTTTATATTTTAATTTTTAAAAAAGATTGTAAATCACTGAGGATTTCAATTGAAAGTTTTACTACAGTTTGTATACTGTACATTTTATTGTTGTGAGCCACGTTAAGACCTACATGGTGAAAAATCGAATATAATTTTAAAAATAAATAAATAAGGAATTCAACATCATGCTAGGGTAAGCATTTGAGCTTGCCAGATTGATTTATCCCGCTTCTCCCCCAAGTGCTGTTCCAGGGTTTTTTAGGGGTTGCAGGGCAGCACAAGGGGGACAGCCCCGTTCTGCCAGCGGAAGTCCTTGCATAGGGCTTTCGCTGACAGACTCATTAGTTGAATCATAGAATGGAAGGGACCGCAAGGGCCATCTGCTCCAACCCCCCTGAAATGCAGGAAACCTTTGCCCAACATGGGGCATACGTTTAGACAATGTTTCAACCCCATCAACTATATTCATTTTCTGCCCCTACATATATAGTTAAATATCAAATCAAAATGTTTTTGTTCACTCGGGCTTTTGGTTTGTAATTTGTTTCATCCCAGGAGAGTTGATTGGCATTTTTGCTGCTGCTCAGTTGTGTGTTAATGTAACCTAACAATTTTACGTTCACTTATTTTAGATGGCTGTTTTAATTATTTCTGATATGAAATCCCCCTGTGCTTTGGACTGGAGAAAGGGTCGAGTATAAAACATCTAACAGGTAATAAGTAAAGTGTATGAAACTTACTTTCATTGGTATGGTTGATATCTAGGTCTAAACTTTCATTAAATAAAACAAAAAGGACATTAAAAAAATTAAGAATAATAAGCAACTTGCCTGACACTCGATCAAGAACCTCTGCCAGTGTTGTTGAGACTGGTAAAAGAAGAGTGCGGAACTTGTGCCCTGCCCCATACATTGGATGCTGAATTACATGGCTGGTTGCGTTAATTCTACCTTTATACAACTAGAAGATAGAAAACATAAAATTATATCAAGCATTTAGAAATAAAACATAAATATTACTATTACTATAAATATTAAATATTACTATTACTAGTTTCAAGATGCTATACATAAACATTTCTCGCTGTCAGCGATATAGGGTGGCACTCAAGTAAGGTTTCTTAGAGTAGACCCATTGAAATTAAAAATATGACAAAGTTAGAGCCATCCATTTCAATGGGTCTATGGGTCTATTCCAAGTAAATCTTAGCTGCCTGCCACCCAAAATAGGTTTTATTGCAATACAGTGGTACCTCTGGATGCAAACGGGATCCGTTCTGGAGCCCTGTTCGCATCCTGAAGCAAACGCAACCCGCCTCTGCGCATGCCGCGATTCGCCGCTTCCACGCATGACGTCATTTTGAGTGTCTGCGCATGCACGAGCGGCGAAACCCAGAAGTAAAGCGCTCCATTACTTCTGGGTCGCCGCGGAGCGTAACCTGAAAACGCTCAACCTGAAGAACATTTAACCTATGACCGTACTAATGCTTTATAGGATGTGAGATTCAGGGTGATTTTAACAGTTTAGAAAAGTTTTTCCCGCTGTCAACTACAAAATAATTTTCACTGTGATATTATTCAAATACTTTATTTTGAACATATACTTCCAAGAAACCTGTATTTTTGTACTACAGTTGAAGGACTGTTTATCTGAAAGTGAGAAGGCGGCATCAGGATCTGCCCACTGAAAAAGAAACAAGCTAGAAGGATGGCCTCACAGTAGCCACTGGGCCAAGTAGGTCAAGTAATTAAAACAGAATGGATTTAATCAGTAACTGTGCTACAGCTAATGTTAAAAGACATTAGCATTTTGGCCTTATGAGGAGCTGGGTAACCAAGAGTCCCCTTGTAGTGTTTCTTTCAAATATTCAAACACCTTCTGCTGTAGGCCTATGAATCATTCTTGGTAACTGACACATATGCAGACACATAGTAGTAAGGTTTTCAAATTACTTCCCACTAATTTTTTAAAAATAACCAGTGCTTCTGTTAAAAACGCTTATAGCACAGAATTTCTAATAAAGCAAAAAGCTTAAACGCATGCAATACACCAGACTTAAAAGAAGAAAATCATCCCAGGGTTATTTTCATTATAATCAACATCAACCTACTATTATAAAAAGATATTATTATTTTTTAAAAAGTGCATCACTGTCTTTATGTCTTTGGGGCTGGAAAAACACTGTACATGTTTTGACACCAACTCCCACCGTTGGGGGTGTGATATCAAATCATCAAAAAAACCCCTCCAATATCTAGTTACATACAGATTGTTCCAGTCCTAGGTGGGGGCGCAGAGAGAAGTAACTTACTGGACAAGGTGACTGAAGGAACATTGTGACTTTTTCATCCTCTAGCATCAACTGCAAAAACAGCCTTCTAATGAATCCTGAAATATTTCCTGATGTTGGGAGGTTGCTTCTTTGAGGAGAGGAGTGGAAGAGTTCACAGAGAACCTAAGAAGGGAGGTGAGGAATCATTTGTTTGTTTATTAGAATATCAGAACATGTGAACAATACTTGTGCTCTTATTAACTGGTGAAACAACTTTCCCCTCTATTTGTCTTAAAGCTCACAGTGCTTCTACAGCTGCTAAAATGACACTAAGTATTAAAATGAAACACTTGGGGGCAGCAAACAGGTTTTTATGTTGCAAAGACCAAGAAGCAATTTATTTGTACAGTCGTACCTTGGATCCCCAGCGCCCTGGAACTCAGACGTTTGGGCTCCCAAACGCCGCAAACCTGGAAGTGATTGTTCCGGTTTGCAAACATTCTTTTGGAACCCAAATGTCCAACAGGGCTTCCATAGCTTCTGATTGGCTGCAGGAGGTTCCTGCAGCCAATCAGAAGCTGCGCTTTGGTTTCCAAACATTTTGGAAGTCGAAGGACTTCTAGAACGGATTCCGTTCAACTTCCAAGGTACGACTTTACATACATGCCTTAATATGGGGTTTAACAACTGGCGGCCATGGAGGGGCATCATCTGCTGCCCCAGAGTCCATAGTCATTCATCCTTGACTCAAGAGTGCATGGAAGGGAGTGAGCAGAGTGTTCCAAGTCGGAATGAGTCAGAGCGCCCCAAAGAATGCAGTCTCTTCATTTCACATCCTCAGCCCACTGGACTTAAAAGACCAATGTGATATTATTCATGCTTCTTCTTGCCTGGCTGGTATACTGTGCAAAATGAAGCAAGCCCTAGATGACGACTCTGGATTTCATTCCAAATTTTGTACAAGACAGCAAACAGCCAGACAAAAAACAAAGTTGCGTGCCCTGCAAGTGGTGCAGTGAGACAATTCTGAGGCACACTTCAACTTTGCAAACCATTCCCCTCTGGTCTGCATCTTCTTTTGATGTATATCAGGAAAAAGGGGGATACTGGCAGAGAAGATGATGAGGAATCATCCTTCTCCACCACCTGATATCACCTATAAAGAATGGCTCACAGGCAACATTGTCAAATGGACCCTTAACCATTTGGCTAATAGTGAAGCAAGTAGGATAACGAAGAAAATAACATTTGTATTGACTAAGTTGTGGGCAGCTTACAAAATACAAGAATGACCCCCACACACTATA
Organism: Podarcis pityusensis; assembly: GCF_964106645.2. Taxonomy (NCBI): domain Eukaryota; kingdom Metazoa; phylum Chordata; class Lepidosauria; order Squamata; family Lacertidae; genus Podarcis; species Podarcis pityusensis. The sequence goes on along the minus strand of NC_138026.1, from coordinate 83,020,944 downwards.
ATTAGAATAAAGTTTAAACATTAAAATCCCTTCCAGTGTCTGCCTGATCAGGAATGCATTGCATCACCTTCAGAATGCCAGTGAATCTCTGAAGTGAAATGATTCCAAACTGTGGGGGCCACCAAATAAAAGACTGGGTGTCACGTCTTGCATTGACCGCACTCACCAAGCAAAATGAGGTATTTCCTCATTTGCATGTAATAACAAACAGGCTCACGAGGAAACTATCTCCGCAATGGCATCAGAAATTGCTGCTATCATGGAAGCTCTGTGTGCTGGGGGGAATCCATATTGCAAGGGACTTCCATGTTATAGTCATCTATTACAGCAACCCTTGGCATGATGATTATAATGTCTGAACATTACATCAATGGCTATGTTTTAACTTTTTCTGGGGTTGTGGCTTGAAAGAGTTGCAGATTTTTGATGGGGGCAGCATCGCACATTATCCAGCAGCAATGGCATATAAACCCCAGCAAATCCAGTAGCTTTATTTTGAAAAGGAATCTAGCCTGTTCTGCAACACACCCTAAAGACTCTGCTCTTATCATAGGCAAAACACAAAAGGAGGTCTGGATCCCCAAGGGAAGTCTCAGCCCCCACATACTCAGCCAGTCCTTCAAATCCAGCTAAACTGATCTTTTAATAAATATCAACTACTCAACATGTGAATTTGTTTATTACCTGAGCCATCAACCTCTGGTTATTCGGATGGCAAGAGATGCACTGCAAGAAGAATGCAACTGTGGCATTTTCAACTGCGGTCCTTTGCTGAGTCGTCAGTCCTGTTCCAGAAGCTGAAGAAAGTAAAGTTGACCTAGCACTAGTCTGCTGAGTCACCCCACCATGTCCACCAGAAGTAGCACCAGAATGGCAAAGGAGAAACAAAAGTGCTGTCCACAGTGGGTTGACTTCAGAGCCGCCCAGCCAGTCCTTCATAAGGTTGCTGTTTCCAACTTCTGTCAAAAACCTGAGAACAGGAGCAACTAAGTCGGCTGTGATGGGCATCTTGTTAAAGTGCTGTGGGACGTGGTGTCTTCTGAGCCTGTCTTGGGAACTGTCCGTTGACTGAGTGTTGCAGTCGTAGGCAGAGGTATGGTTAAAGCAGAAACTCGCAAGGCTTCTTACAAGAAGAGAGGGCAAACCTGAGTCCAACAGCTGTTTAATAGCTTCAGGAGACTGAGACGAGGCAGCGAGGGTGGCCAGGTGAGACTCTGTTAGTGCAAGAGGTGCTTGTGCATTTTTAGAGTCATCTGTTAAAGATGAACTAAGGTCCTGCTTTTTGCTGTCATCTGTCATAGACAGTCTGTGTTGCAACTGCACAGGGGGAGGAGTAATACCCATCCAGCCCATGAGTAAGGAAAAATAGTTTGGGTGAATGTGGCACATTGAACAAAGCAGACTGTCAACAGCTTTCTTCAAAACCATATTGCAGGGAAGAGACATGGACCAATTAAAGAGAGACCTAAGGAAGAAGGGGAAAGTAATTAGAACATAACACGCACTCAATTCTCCTAGTTAACAAAAAAGAATCCTAAATATCACCCTGTTCAATATGGCAGACAGAAGCAGATACTGTCGTCTCTAACTCCCATCGGCCCCAGCAGCATGGCCAATAGTCCAGAATGATGAGCCTTATATATAGCTCACCAACTAAAACTGCTCCCCATCCCCGATTTAAAACTTCCAATACAAGAAATGTATGAAATGAGCTGTCAAAGTCACTTAAAACATCTCATACAAAAAGAAGGAAGGTGAAAAGTGATAGTCAGTAGATCTGATTTCCTTTGTAGAATCTATTTTTGAAGAAAAAGTCTTGCATCATGTTAGTAGTATATAACCATGCACTGGTTTCTTAAGCACAAATAAAAAAAAATGTGGCTCACTATTGCTCTGTAGGACTAAGGCTTAAAGGTTTTAGAAAGAAATATAGTTTGGAGATAGCGCAGGTGTTTAGTTAAGCTACTTACTCAAAGAGCTCTCTGTTCAGCAATGCTGGCAAGTCGTACTCTACAAGCAATTCATAGCTGTGCCATAAAATTGCTGCTACACAGTGCAAATGGGAAGGAGATGGCATCAGAAGACCATACTCTCTTGTAGAGCTGTTTGGACAGATATAGTTAATTCGGCCACTTTTTTTCATAGCAGCTACTCTTGCCGAATCACTGACCCACTTCAATAGGGCTTGAATTCTAGAAAATGGACACACATAATTTCAAGGTTAAACTTAGTCACACATTACACAGGCTCAAGGTACAAGGAATAATGTGCTATGGAATAGAAAGAAAATGAAATGAATGGTAGGCGTGAATACTGAATATCAACCAGCAGACAAACTAAAAATAATTCCAACATGTCAGTCTAAGATCAAATGGGCAGTATTTTTAACAAATTTCAGGTGACACTGACAATTCAGTATTTTCCCAGGGGGTCTGATTAACAGACATGGCAACTGCAAGTCATTAGCATAGGCATTTTTCTAAGGTAGATGTGCCTAAATTAACTGCAAATAATTTGTCAATGGCTTGACTTATAGCATTAACAGGGGAAGTATTTGCAAATATCAAATATTCTGTCTTGTATGGCCATTTCACTTCCCCTCAAACTATAAACAGAAGCCTGTGCAAGGGGAAAAGGAATCCAGGAATGGCTTAAGTCTGAAAAAAGCAATTGCAACCTCACACACATCTAAAAGGCAGCTTGCTCTGGCTTCTGTTGGTTGGCTACCTTGGACTCTCAAAGATTTACACACTTATGTCCCTCTACGGCATGTATATATAATACTAGTGTTGTGGAATTTAGTTGTATGCTTCATCCCATACACAAGGAAAACATCAGGCCGCTAGCACTGCCCCTACTTCCAAACACCTTTTACCAGTCTCCACTGACATGCATACAAACTGGTAATGTCCAGATTACCCAGATCTGCATTTGTGGTCCCTTTGAGGGCATCACTGTAATAATCTCTGCAATCCATGATCCCCACATTTTGTGTGTGTGTGCTTGTGTGTATTAGAGACAATGCACATTGTTTACCTATCTTTCGTTCCAGGGTCCTGAGTAGTCCCAAGCTGATAGAGGATGTCAATGGTAGAGTCAGATGACAGGCCATTTAATCTCCCAAAAAGCAAGGGGCTATTCAAATCTTCTCACATAAAAGAAAAATAGATTTGTTAATGTCTTGAGGAACATGCAATTCACTAGCTAACAAAGTGTTGTTTAACGGATTGAATAATAAAACAAACCTTAAACTTTTATCTTAACAATAGTAGTATAATTATCATCGATACAAAGAAAGGTAGCTGGACAACTTAACAAATTATCTTACACTGTTGAGAACTTTAAAATCACTTATTTTTAAACTACTAAACTAAATGCTTTTCATTATTCTGATACAGTTATTCATTTCTCTAAACAAGGAAAGGCTGTAAGACTCTTTATCAAGTCACCAGATTATTAAAAAAGGAAACAGCCACATTCTTACCTGTAGGATCACTCCCTGATGCAGAACAGTTTCTTAAAAGAATGTCTATCAGTTTCAGGCCTATTCTGGTAGACTGAAGTCCAATTTTTACAAGCACTGCCTCAATGTTTGGAGAATGCATGCCACAGTATGGAGACATCAGTAGAGCAGCACACGTCTGCAAGAGGTTGGCAGTGGGTGCCGCGGCACTTGCCATCATTCCTTCTAAATCACTTATGTGAGTGAGGCAATGGTGCAACAACCTTAACCATCCAATGCTGGGAAAGCAAAGAAACCAAAACTTAATTAAAACAAGCTTAAAAATGGAAGGAAGGGTACTTTCAACTTCAGTGCTAACAGTGGAGAAGCTTTGCAATGCAGAAAATGACAACATGGATTCAAGAAAGCATACGAACTCCATGTAAGCCAATAACAGACCAAAAGAGAAAAATGAAAAGTACTTTATCCCAGATTGATCATGTTCTTTTAAACAATGAGAATAGCAACAACTTTTTTAAATGGCAAGATAAAATGCTTTGGGTTCCAAGCTTAGAATCTGCCGGGCATGCTATGTTTATGGAAGGATCCCTGTGGAAAACTGTAAGGTCATCTTTGGCCTTGAAACAGTGGTACAGACAAGGTAACAGACAGGTGCAAGTAATGAGAGTATTGGAAATAAGCAAAGAAACTGCTTTCTCATGAGGTCACCGTTTTACCCAGAAGTCTGAGCTCCCAATAGAACAATCTTTTTTGGACAAGGTCTACAAAAAGCAGACTTTTTGACAGTCACTGCAATTTTTTAAAAAAAGATTAGTTACGATTCAGTCTACAACAGATAGTACTGAACCTCTTGATGAACTGTTCCATGCTCTCAGGCCTGGCACCAGAAGGGCCCCAGGAGAGGCAGTGGCCTGTGGCCCAGATGCTCTGAGGGGCCAATGGGCCCATTGGCCACCCTCCCTGCTCCAGTACCCCAATGTAATGCACTGGGTGGGCAAAGAGGTCCTGCTGCTGCACTGGCAGCATGGTAATGGAGCCACTTCAACAGATGTGCTGGGGTAATGAAGCCACCTGGCGGGCTCAGGGCACTTAAGGTGGGGGCCTCTCCATCCTTTTTGAGGATGAAAGGGTGGCAGCTGTTCTCACTTCACTTAGGCAATGAAGGGGATACGTCCAAGTTCAGCTGAAAAAGTCCCGTGGGATCTGCTCTTTGCCCCAACCCCATGGCAGTTTCCTTTTCCCCTTCTTTCCCAATGCCACAGCACAGCTGGGATTTGTCTACACGCCTGTGTCCTACCTCCCTCTGCCCCCCCCAAAGATGCCCAAAAGGGGGAGGGGCTTTTTCTTTCTTTTGTGCATATATAAACTTTCATTTCCTTCCTCTCTTCTCTCACATACTCATGTGTGTGTGTGTGTGTGTGTGTGTGCGAGCATGCACCTATAATGTAAAATCCAGCTGATTTGTTCTTCCTTTACCCAACCACCAGAAGTCACTAGACTTGCAGTCAGGTTGGGGGGGAAAGGGTGACAAAGAAGCCAAAGCAATTCATTCCACCCCTGCAGGTTAAAAGCATGAACAGGATTTCCATTACTGAGGTTGTATACCCTGAGCAAGTTTATTCAGTTAGTAAAGCTTCTTGGGACGGTGTTGACATCCACATAAATGTACCCTGATAGGATTGTGGCAACTTTATAGTCTGATCCTTTTTATTTCACTTTGGGATTAAGTCTCCCCGGGTTCAATTTTTGCTTTTGTTGTTGTTTGATTTTAAAAACCTACTGAAGGAGGAGGAGGAGGAGGAGGAGGAGGAGGAGGAGTTTGGATTTGATATCCCGCTTGATCACTACCTGAAGGAGTCGCAAAGCGGCTAACATTCTCCTTTCCCTTCCTCCCCCACAACAAACACTCTGTGAGGTGAGTGGGGCTGAGAGACTTCAGAGAAGTGTGACTGGCCCAAGGTCACCCAGCAGCTGCATGTGGAGGAGCCAAGACGCGAACCCGGTTCCCCAGATTACGAATCTACCGCTCTTAACCACTACACCACACTGGCTCTCTTAATTCAATACTCTTAATACTTAATTCAAGCATTTTAGAGTGTGCTCCCTAGAGTGTACTCCCAATCCTTCCTTTTGGGTTTGGCCCAATGGTCACACAATGTCAGGTAATGGACAGGTGGGTGTGGTAGGGGACAAACCGCATCACAGAACAAAAGTTGAGGCCTTGTGTTCCCTACCACTGTCTTGGGGCTTCCTGCTGCATTTCCCATGCATATGCAGTTTCCCTCTTAGGACTGTGCTAGGCAGAGGCTTTGCTTTTTTGAATAGGAAATTGAATTTAAACATATATATGCACAGATATTACATAAATTATTTTGCAGAGGTTGGTGTTTTAATGCAACGAAGAAAAACACAAGTGATATCTATGGAGTTGCAAAGCAGCGGAAAGTAGCTTCTATGTGTTTCTGGCCTACAACATTGCTGACATCTCATAACCTGGCGCATAACGGAGGAAACGCAAGGATACTGACCATACAGAGGGCCTTCTCGGTAGTGGCACCTACCCTGTGGAATGCCCTCCCATCAGATGTTAAAGAGATGAGTAATTATATAACATTTAGGAAACATCTGAAGGCAGCCTTGTATAGGGAAGCTTTTTAAAGGTTTAATGTTTGCTTATGTTTTTATATATGCTGGAAGATGGGCAGGGTACAAACAAGTTGTTGTTATTATACATACCTTGTTTTGGATACCTGGTCTTCAGAAGGAAGGAATGGATTGTTGACGGTTGCAGATGAAGTGTTACCAAAGGCAGTGAGGCCAAGTAATTTAATCTGAGATAGTCCCAACGTACTAGCATCTCGTGGGCGGTGAAGGCGAAGACAAACGGCGGAGGCAACTTCAGCTTTTACAAGCTGTATTTTTATGTACGTAAGACCACTTGTGATAACAGGCGTAGACAAAGGTAACATGTTCACCCCATCTGCACTAATTTCAACAGATACTGACGAAGGACATGCTGTAGAGACAGGCAGGCAAACCATACAGTTACTTAGATTTGTGTTATAAATTTGAAGGCATCAAGTTCATTACTTTTAAATGTTAAGTAAAATTATTCAACACGTAAAACAATGTATGCTGCACACACTAGCACTACCTAAATAGTTGGTCAAATAACCAGAAGAGAGGCAACCCTGGACTTCATAAGAAGTGGCATCCAGGACCTGGTGCAAAAGAGACCATTTGATTCTTACCTGTAAAAGAGATTTCTTAATGCATGTAGGAGATTGTTTTAAAATGGGCATTCTTTATTAAAAAAATAAAAATAAAATGGGCATTCTTGCTCCACCCAGTGGTACTAGGCTGTAATTTTTGCCTGTTACCACTAGGTGGAGCAAGAATACTGATTTTAAGATCATCTCCACAAGCCTAAGTGAACATTAGTGTTGAACTGATTGGAAACAGGGACGACAGTGCTATCAAATTCAACAAATGGTTAAGTGAGCAATTGTCAAGGGAGTCCAACGTCAAAAGAAAAGAAGTACGAAAAAGAAGTGGGCTAGTGAAAATGATGAAAGGAAAAACCAAGAAGTCAAATAAATAAATAAGCCAAATCTCTCCAGAAAGCATGAGGATTATTCAAAACTACAGTCAACAGATGCTCAGCTAGAATGTATACTGCAGATCAGGAAAGCTACCACCAAGACTAAGAAGACCAAAAGGACTATGATCCAATGTTATCTAGTAAAGCTGATTGGTGGGATAGTCAGAACATATGGAAGGAAGTACTTCTTCTCATGGCACATCTATGGAGTTCACTGCCATTTATCCATTTATATGGCTTTTAATGGGAAATAGCCTTATCCTCAGTCCATAGATTTGTGCATCAAGGGTTAAGTGTCTAGTTTGCTATATGCTACCTCCAGGTTCAGAGGAACTATGTCTCTGAATACCCGTGCCAAGCAACAAGTCCTGCTTGTAGGCGTTACATGGGCATCTGGCTGCCCACTGTGGGAAGCAGGATGCTGGGTGAGACAGGCCTTTGGTCTGATGCAGGAAGGCTTTTCTTATGTCATTTAACAATCCTGCTTAACAAATGGTAGCAAGTCACCCATTAAATAAAACATTTCTACAAGGCACAAGCATTCTATAGTAAACTACAGCACAGGTCTTAGCCAAACTGCAAAGGTAACTAGTGTATCGAAAAGATCATCTAGTTGGTACAACATGTGACTTGCCGTTTTCTTTGCAACTGCTGCATTCATTCATTGAGGTCTTATGCACATTGTACCCCCTTAGCATGAAGCTTTGTACCAACAAAGTTAAGGCCTGTGTGATATGCTGAATAATTGGTTAGTGGAGGGAAAGGAAAGGGAGACTGAGATGCAGACTGATATTAAAAATTATAAAAAGCAATATGTTACAGTATTGGACAGAGAGAGCAAAGTGATTGTATCAGATATATTTGCCAACTAGCCTTTTATCAAATCTAGACAAATAGCTTCAAAAACAAGGAATTCTATATTGGATTCAAGATTCCATAAAACACAAACTGTAGTTATACGGCCAACACAAATTTATTAAACCAAGATGTGAACTGTTTTGACTCATGTGAATATTGCCTTTGTGGACAGCATTCTTATTTACTGAAATAATTGATAATTAAATATTTAATTAAAAACACCCCCTTTATCCTACAAGATAAATTGTGTTCTCAAAATATACTTACTTGCAAGAGATGCAAGATGAGGCTGAATGTGTATTTCTTTTAACAACACTGCAGCTGGAAGATGAATTGTAAGGTCGCACCAAGCTTCCTCAGGCAAAAAGATGTAAGACCAGGCAGCAGACCGAGCTCTTCTGTGGGGTGGAGTCGCTTGTAGCAACACTTCGGCAGGCTGGGCTGTAGGACTGCTTGATGTGATTGAACCTTTAACAAACGAATGGCACGAATGTGTGAATGATTTCAAAATGAGAGATGGCAGAAACATATCTTATACTATTTCAAACCAAAAGCAGATGATACAAGAAGCAGATGATACAAGAAACATGGAAAGCCTGCACTCTCATGAATGGTCTTATACATAATATTTTTATAAGTAATTTTAATTTCAGTCACTATTATATATATAAAAAAATTACTATTTAAATCAGCTGGGGATTCAGAATATACCTTCTACACCCGATTAACCATATGCATATCGTATTTACTAGTAAAATACTTAAAACAAAATGCGGCAATGTGGAGTGATCCTGCTCAGGACTTCAGCCCATAACATTTCAGTTATCTTCCCCTTGGTTTTCGCTCCCCAACCATCAGCCAGCATTCCATAGCCACTGAGCAAGCCTCCAGCAGCCCCATTTCCTGCCGTCCCTCTCCTCTCCACCTCATTCCCTGAACAGGTTTTCCACTGGATGTGCTCATTCATCTCTCCTTTCTCGGAGGTTTTTAAGCAGATGTTGAATGACCATCTATCAGGGGTGCTTTAACTGAGATTCCTGCATTGCATGGAGTTGACTAGATGACCGTTGGGGTGCTTTCCAACTCATATTCTATGATATGCTTTGGGATTTTTCTTCTTATTCTAGGATGGGTGGACCCTGCTGTGCCTGATTCCAGCTACAATAAAATCTGAAAATTTCTTTACAGATTTCTCGAGAGAGCTCTCACTTCTGCACCCACAAGGACATTTATATATAGCTTCACTGTGAACTAAGAAATGACTTATCCTGAAAAAATGAGATGATTCTCTATATGCCTTTATATCTATATGTCCCTGCCTTTATCTGCCTTTTCCAGCCAATCACTGGAAAGGGGCTTTCTCCCTAGTGCCTGGATTGTAGCTTTCCCCCCCTCTTAGTTGACTAACATCCCATGATCCCAATGGATTGTTTGGGTTCTTCTATGACCCAGGTTTTTTTCAGTCTGAAGTTTTTTTGTACTGTTATCTGTTGATACCTGCCCCTTGTGTGGGGATGGTGCTATTTTGGCTACATTTGCAGGAGAACATGAACACTTGAATCAGAAATAGAGGAGGTTATTATTACTATAGCATCTGCAATGTCACTGAAAAACTAAGGGGGCTTCAACATGGCAGTCTTAAAATGGCACATAACATACCCAATGGTGCGAAGTTGTGGATTCCTTCTGCATTATCAGGTTCAGAAGCTAGCACTCTTGCTTTCAAACTACTATCTGTTGCCTTGCTAGGGCCTGAGTCTAGAAATTTCATAATAGTTGAAACCATGCTTCTTGCTGTGTTTACTATGGCTCTGGTACTTGTCACCATGTTATTGCAAATAAGCTGAACTCCTCCTATAATGAAACAGAAAGTTAATGAAGGTTACAGCATGACATGAAGCAAACAACAACAACAACAAAAACCCAAGTCCCTCTTTTTAAACAAGCAAGACACAACACTGCAGATTTGGTCCTCTAACTGGTTGTTATTGATGGAGTTCAGACACAATTCCAATTGCAATTACCCATACTATTGTTTCACTGAGAACCTAGAAATTAAGAAATTGTGGTGCACACCCGAAGTGAAGTAAAGTAAAAGTAAAGGACCTCTGGACGGTTAAGTCCAGTCAAAGGCGACTCTGGGGTTGCGGCACTCATCTTGCTTTCAGGCCAAGGGAGCCGGCATTTGTCCACAGACAGCTTTCCAGGTCATGTGGCCAGCATGACTAAACCGCTACTGGTGCACGGAGGACCGTGATGAGTGCCAGAGTGCACGGAAATGCCGTTTACCTTCCCGCTGCAGCGGTACCTATTTATCTACTTGCACTGGCATGCTTTAGAACTGCAAGGTTGGCAGCAGCTGGGAAAGAGCAACGGGAGCTCACTCCATCACAGGGATGCGAACCGCCGACCTTCTGATCAGCAAGCCCAAGAGGCTCAGTGGTTTACACATAGTTGTAGGCCAATATTGATATGTAAAATCAGATTCCATGTATGTAATTTGTATTGATATGTAAAGTGTAAAATCAGATGTAAGTCAGATTCCAAACAGCCATGCATAGAACCATGCATGCATACTGGGACCAACACAGGTGCCACAGCAGTCTCTTGAACCGCACCCCCAAAAGTAACTCCTGATGGCCAGGGAACCTCTTCAACAGCATATGTTACTCTGTAGAGTTCCACAGACTGAGAGAGGGAGGGGAGAGAGAGTGAAGATTCTCACACACAAGGCTGTTTTTATCCCAACCTTAGTAATCTTCTAGACAGATTTTCCCAGGGAAAAGACTCACCCATATCATGAAATGCTTTCAGGGCCTCGCTGGTATCCAGCACTCTTAAGATGAACCACAGCAGTGGTTCGGACAACTGGCAAGTGGCAAGAGAACCCTGGTGGAAATGCAAAGAATCATATAGTTTTAAATAAACATGATTATACTATTTTGATTTTTTTGACAGAAATTGCTTCCAAATGATCAGACTTTTATAGTTTATTTCTTCATACTAAAAGGGAACAATGCATGCCGCCCACTTTTTTCAAACCAAACATTAAGCAATAGGTGATGGAACATTCAATTGTAATGCCTGATCAATATACTAATGAGATGAGAAAATTATGACCAATTATTTGACTAGCACTGCAGCAGCAGTGAAACAAAGAAATCTAATAATACCTGTCTTGACCTTAAAAAAGCATGTAAAAAATCTACTAATGAAATAAAATTATTTAATAAAACCAAAAGCAAATCCAAAAACTAGTTAATATTTGCATGTTGATCCATGATTTAGGGAGTTCTCCATTTTTAATCACAAAGATTAATAGAGATTCAAAAAATCACTATCAGCTGCCAGATTAGCCAAGCTAATCGGTCATCCAAATATTTAGAGAGTTTTACTTTTATTGACTACACCACTTCTGGGGGAACCCAGTCAGATGTGCAGCAAATAAATATTATTTTTTAAAGAAATCATAAGGAAATTTAAAAACAATGTTAAAACAGACATTTCAAAACAGAACAAAATACTACTAAAACTGGCATGAGCTAACATAAGAAAAACCCAGCTGTAAACAGGCAATTTAAAAGCAGAATAGCTATCCATCAACCCATATCCCCAACAGATCAAATTACGTAATATGGACTCCAGTGCATCACAAGCAGATAAAAGGTGCTTGCAAAACGGCTTTAGATTACTCAGGTAAATCTAGTCCTGCCACATGTTGCACAGAAGGCAAAGAGCCGAAAATGGTCATAGACCAATCAATCTGTTTCAGGTTTTAGAGAAAATTCCTTTGCACTCTCAGTATGATGCTCAGTCATGCACATGAGCAGTAGAGAGCCAGCGAGTCATCCAAAAACACTTTTTACAGTGCAGCACCACACTAATAATAAACTGCTATTAGTTGTGGGTCTTCTTCTGCTTCCTCTGGTGCATTAAGATTAGATAGGGAATTCCCTCCATAGGGCTTGAAATGGCTTCATGCAGCACAGTGTAAAATAATTAAGTCAACAAACATGTAGAGGAAAACCAAAAAATATATACTATCCCATTTCACCAGAGCTTGCATAAAGGATTATCAGGGCTTCCCTATCTTTACTAGAACTACTACTCACACATCCAAGGATTGCATTCGCTCACTTTGTAGCCATTTGAAACTACATTCTGCAGCATGTTCAAAGCTGTTCTGGTAGCAGCATCCTGAGTCCACACAAAAGTTATGAAGAAGACACATTTGTCTCCATCTAAATTGGCCTCAATCTGGTGCTCTTCAGGACATGGAAGGAGAATTATTAGTTGGCAACACAGCTGGTCTTGACACAGCCTGCTGCACAAGAACACACACTGTATGCCACAGGAGGGAAGGGCTCCACAAGCAGCACGCTCAGGAACCTGGATTCAGTTGTCAACAACCTTGCATAGGAAATGCAAAAGAAACTCAGGCCATTGGTCCATCTAACTCAGTATTGTCTACAATGACTGGAAGCAGGTGTTGGGGACTGAACCTGGAACTTTTGACAGAGCAGGTGCAATGACACTCTAAGTTGAATATGCTGTTGTACAGTTGTATATACAGAGTTTCCAAATGCCTTAGGCAGGGACAGGATCAGGCCCATTCAACGCAATTACAAAGTAATATTTGAAACACTTACTTGTCTTCCCATATACCCACAGGCCATGTAGGTAAGAATTGGCTGAAGCATCACCTGCACCGTAGTGGCTTTTTTACTGAGTGTTGTTAGTATGGTAAACAATCCATCTCCAACCGAAATGGCATCCAAACCACCGTGAAAATTCTCGTGTTTTGTAAGATGTAAACCACTTGCACCTAGGAGCAATTAAATATATTCCTATCAGCTTGAGGGACTAAAACAACCCTTGCTAAACACTGAAGATAAGCTTTGCCCCCACTTAATCTTGGGTGCCCTTTAAACTATTGCAAATAGAATATATACTGTAAAATCTATTGCCCAAGAAGTGCATATCATATAAATAACCCTATGACAGCATAATATTAACAAATTAATATTAACAAATGAAATTCTGTTGAGACTTTGAGTGTATTTGAAAGCAAGTAAGGGATTATTTGGCCTTATCTAGAGATATATTTGGGGTTTACACCCCCTCCCCAAATTAGGAGACTAATTTTAATTCAGAAAAATTAAGCTACTGACAGAAGGATGATGCACTGAGAAATTGATGAGGTGAGTTTAACACTGGGATTTAAGGGCCCAAGTACTCACGTGAGTGCTCATGTACCAGATACTGATTTAGGATACAATAATTTTAATATAGGCCACTCCGTGCTGTGTTAAAATATTGCAAATTAAATCAAAACAAATCAAATTAAAGCCTTTAAATTAAAAGCCCAGAGCCACTAGGCTCTACAAATACAAGCAGGATCTGGTCCTATAATATGCTAGCACGGGAAACTGTCTAAGAACTGAGTGTAGACAACTGCTTTAAGCTTTTTAGCAAACAAGGCGGATATAAAAATAAGTACATTCACTATTAAAATACCTACCAATTATCATTGCCATAGCACTGCTGTTACACTGGCCCAGAGCAGAAAGAATCTGGCTCATAATCTGCTGGTTAGCTAAGACTAGGTCAGCCACATATGCTGTTGAGCCTTGAGTACTGCCACTGTTTCCATTGCTATCTTTTCCACCTGAAACCTTTTCTTCATCGGAAACGCTGTCCGTAGTGCTGCTGGCCATTTGAGCCCGAGCGCTATATTCTCTGTTGCTTGAAAGTGGCAGCTGCACTAGGATGTTGACCAGCTTGAGCAAATCGAACATGAGCTGATCCCTCGTCATCTCTCCACAGACTGCTTTGGCATCCCCTGGCCGGATGATATTAGCAAAAAGCCCTCCAAAACATGCTCTAGCACCCACTGAACTGTCGGACCCACTGCGAGACATAACTTTGTCAGCACACGTAATGTAATGGTGCACAAGAAATGTGATGGATTCAATAACAGCAGAAATGGTGCTCACTGAGACAACTTCAAAATTCTGCTCAAGGGTAAATTCCAGAAGCTTCACTTGTGCATCCAGAGGCCCCTGGCCAGCCTGGAAAGCACCCCTAGAAGGGAAGGAAATTCAAATTAGGATTATTTTCGCTCATGAAAACCAACAATTTACACCCATTGAAATTGTGCATGTAAGAAGTGGCTGCCCACTCTTCCTGTTTGCTTTTTCAATTTCTATGGTTGTATTGTTTTATTACTTCAGAATCTTTCTAGAGATTAGAAGGTAGGGTATACATTTTTACGTAGATAAAAATAGTAATTGCAACTCCTGATCACATGCAATTCATTCTGCTCTCTCCTAGGGCCAGTAACAGTGGTTGAGAGTGTTGGATTAGGTACTGGGAGACCAGGGTCCAAATCCTAACTAGCCATGAAGCTTGCTGGGTAATCCTGAAGCCGTGTCACCATCTTTCACCATAACCTACTTCAAAAGGTTGACCTCATTGGAGGCAAGGTGTGATATTATTGTAATAAGAAGTAAAAAGGAAGAGCATAGTCCCTTCCAACTCTAAAATTCTGTGAAATGCTGAAAATCAGACAGTAAAAAATCATCTTGTTTCTTTTTATAAATTTAGATTTCAACTAGAGAAGTGAAGGCTTGGGGAAAAAACTTGGGGAAAAAGGGGGGGGCCTGGAAAAATTTGGACAACAGAGTCGGGGGTGGGGAATCCAATCCACCCGAGACCTTCACACCATTAATTTCAACCCAACTTTGAACCTTAAATAAAAGTATTTATAATAATCAAAAGTTTACCTCTCCGTTGAAAGAATATGTATTAATTTTAATAAAAATTCACTGAACATCTGAGGGCATGTTGAAGAAAGGTGCACTTGTAAACGAGTAAGAAATTCTTGCATAGCTTGAGTAGCTGTTGGACCAACCTAGGGGGAGGGAAAGATTTTAAAAGGTATTTTGATTATGTTCTGAAGAATGGCATTTTCTGAAACAGTTCCCAAGCCCTTGTCATTATAGATGGCTGCATAAAGAGTCTTACAAGCTCAATCAGAAACAAGGCTGGTGACAATGCTATCCCACACTTTCAGTGGAACATGCACTCTACGCTCCACATGACTAAAATCATGTGATGAGATAGTGGATCACATGAGAAATCCCTTCCCACTGTGTCTTCGAGGAAAGGCCTGAAAAGGGGGGGGGGGGGGAGGGAGCCTGCCAAATGTCCATAGGCAGTCCTTGAGAGCTGGAACCCTGCACATGCTAACTCCTTCTTAAGAGTCACATGTACATGGTGGAAGGCAGTAAATAGTTTTACACTATTGACAAAGCTGGCACACAGTCATTTTGATTAAGAAACAGACAAGTAGAGAATGCTGACAGGAAGCAATCAGTCTTCAATCATTCAGTGTTATTTCACACACAAGCTTTTCACCATCCTTAGGTGAGCTGAATGCCACCAATATTTGTTTACAGCCAGTAAAAATATTACCTGTGGACTATGTTGATTTGTTCCATGAGGGTTGGTTCCCGAAAGAAACTTCACTAATACATGAATGAGGTTGGAATCTGACACCAACAGTTGGGCAGTACTTTCCTGAGATGTAATGGCACTGCTGGGACCAGCTGTAAGACAAAGTTTTTAAAAAGTAAAATTCCCAAACAGCTACACTGTTTCATCCAGTACAGAAAAGGCTGTACTGTATCGTCTTATGGCATCAGACAAAAGTTTAGTTAAGGTTTCTGTGGAAATGTTTACTCAAAAACTGTTGAGAGTTTGTTGTAGTTCTAGCTCATGTTACTGAACCTGTGAGTGTTTCAACCTTTCCTGTTTCATCCCTTATTTTGAGCTTTTGCATAATAAATGTTCATCTCGTTTCTCTTTCATACTCTATTTTTGTAAGGAAAAATGCTGTTGGGCTGCAGTTTGTATGGCCGCCGATACGAGCTGCAGGGTGACTACAGGACTGGAGGCAGATGCCTCAGGCAGCCAAGTGGGGAAGTGGGAGGAAGAAGGAGGTAACCAGAGGCAGGCAGGTGGGTAAATCAGCACAGTGTAGCTTTGCAAACCTTCCTAGTCTCCCTCTGTTGTTGGTTGGTTTGGGAGACAGGGTGCAAGGGAGTAGGCCAACGGAGGAAGAGGGGCAGGCAAGTGGCCAAGACACACCTTCCCATGCCCTTCCAGTCTCCCCTTTGTCTGCCTCTTACTTAAAGAAGGAAAAGTGCGTTTAAAAATGCACACTTTCTTCCGGCCATGGCACAAGAGCAGTGAAGGGCAGAAATACTTCCACATCTTCATTCCCCTCCTCTTCACCAGTGGCAGCAGTGATAGGGGGATCTTGGGATCAGGGGTGGGCTGCGAGAGGAGGGGGGGGATGAAGATTGGCAATGGGGTGGCGGCTTTGGTTGGTAAGCTGCAATGGAAGAATTGGGGTGGTTTAAAGGAAGCAGTGAGGGGGTGGGAGGTGAAGGGAGCTCGGGGGGGGGGGCTGGCCATGGTACAAAGGTAGGCAGCGTTGACAAGGGGTGAGTGGGTTGGCAACCAAAGTGAACAGGAGCAGTAGCCCATAGTTAATAAATTTCCAATTAACCTAAATAAATTCGCACTTCCCTAATTTTGAGCCCAAGGTGCTATCTGGCAGTTTCTAAGTGCCAAGGGGTGATACTATGGATTGATTTTTCTACTTTTAGAAGAATGCTAAGGCTGTGTACTTTTGGCTGTACTGGTGAAGGCAGTGGCTCTCACACATGCAGTCAAGGACTTGTCAAGAAGCTATTGGACCCATATCACGCCCCTGTTCACTCTTGGGCACAGATTCTGCCTGCAAGACAACCTCTACAACTTTCAGAGCCAGAAAGGTCCATCAGCAAAGGAGATGAAGCTGCAGCTCTTTTGGCACATATAGCCAAGCTGGTCCCAGGAGGAACAACAAATGCAATTAAGGAGGAAACTAGAAATTCCATTACGGAACTTGAAGTGGCCATTTTCAGACTTGCAATTTGGTATGAGCTTCTGAGGCCGATATCTGCTACCCAGAGAAAATGAGTTAAATGAGTAACTCGGTGAAGATCTCTGCGCAAATGCACCTCTCCATCCACTTAAACAGCATGTTACGATCCCTGTATCTTCTTTGCACAAGGAAAAAACCACAAAGTTTTTCACAATATAAAACATGGTTCCTTAAGTATTTAAATATTTAACTCAAACACCCCATGATACCCCACATGAAGGCTTTTATTTTACATTTGCTATTACTTATACTGCTGCATAAGGGACTGGTAATGCTAGATAAGAGCCTCCTTGTTGAGTTTTTAGTGACTTAGAACAGATGTGCTGGCATGTCTATCACTTACATTCAAACTAAATCAAACCAATTTAAAGATTTAGTATTTATAAAAAAATAAAATCAAAATTATATTTTAACATAGGCTTTAGAAGTGCAACATTCCAGAGGAACTTACAGTTGAATTGCATGTTCGTCATGAGGGTTAGACTATGGAGTACAAGGCACCATGTTCTCAGTAAGGTATTAGGATACCATGCCAGGACAGTCAGGAAGCTAGTTACTGATGCTGTAATAAATACACAGTTCAAAACACAACATATCACAACAGATAGTTGAAGGGGTTTTTATAATTACTGGAAACTTCAGTTATGGGGGGAGAGGAGAATGAAAATATCACTTTTTAGAAAGGCAAAAGCTGGCAAATATCTGGATCTCTCAAGCTGGAGAATGCACTGAACAACCAATTTGAGTAATAAGCATATGGGTAGGAGATTAAACTGATGTGAGCAAGGCCAGATAAGAAATTTCACAGGTTCACCAGCACCCAAGAACAAAAATTAACTGCAGAACTCATTCACAGCAGAGAGCTGCCTAGCCTCAACTTTGCCATTTCTTTGCAGAATAAATTAAGGCAAAGATTATGTTGCCATGATTTTTTTGGCACCTTGCCTAGAAGACAAGAGGGGCCCAAGTGGTGGGAAGCTGCTGCAGACCTTCACAAGTACAGCACTACACCAATAGTGTAAAAATGCTGTCTTACACTATGAAGAAATACACACACACACTGATGCTGCTTACCTTGATTTAAGGGAATGACAGGTGTCCGGTTGGCATTATACAAGAAAACATCAGTGCAGTTGTCTTTAGTCCCAGTGGACCCTGAATTCAGGCTTAATGTGAGCCATAACTGTAGAAGGGATTCGAGCTACAGGATAATGGATAATCAGTTGTCATTTTCCAAACATATTTAGGAAAAGGTTATGGAACTTGGAAGTCAGGGATGTGCAATAAATGGGTAAGTCAAGAAGTCCAACATTAATTTGTCAGCTTCCAGAGTAGACATCATGTTCTCTTGTAACACACTACTACTATTAGTGTAACACACTACAACTACTATTGAAGAATGTATTTACTGCATTCCATGGGGTCACGAAGAGTCGGACACGACTAAACGACTAAACAACAACAACATGTCATTTTGATCTTAAGTAAGCCAACAAGCATATGGTTGGCAAAAGGCAAAGAAAGAAGAGTCGTCTCACGGATGTAACAGTAACTATAACAACCACTTCAGTTTCTGGAAACTTAGTATTGTTTTTTAAATAATAAAAAATCCAGCATTAGCAAGTTTCACTCTTCCAATGTTGTAAGCAAACCTATACAAACACCAGTTGAACAAGCTGCATTGCCCTATTAAGCTAAAGAGCCTATCTGAAATTGCCTCAGCATCTGCAGACACAGCACACGTATTTTAGAAACACAAATTGCTTTTATAGTTTGCCATTGCAGGCGTAAGCACACTGTCCAAAATGATAAAGCTTAGTTTCTCTAAGGTTTTTCAAATATTGTGTCCTCAAAGTGCAACAGTTATTGTTCAAAAATTATTTTTATATGCCTGTAATAATTAGCAGCACAGCACAACAGTGGAAATTAAGCTCTGGATCAATTCTTCGCCCAACAGGAAACCTGCCAGCTCTGCATTATATTGATTGCTCTAAGATGGAACAGTACAGCTATAAAAAGGTGTACCAAAGAACAAGACCACCTAGCTATAAGGAACTGGAAATACATCTGAGGCAATTTTTGTGTGTGTAAGTTAAACCAACATGTGATCAGACGTACCGCCCTAACACCAGCAGAGGAGAATTTGGCTTACTAAAGGTATTGCACCCATTAATGAACGTATATCATTCTCACAGGCCAACACAGAAAAACTCTCTACAAACAATTACATACCTGAACATGATGGACTTGTAGCATAGAGAACAGTTTGTTGAAGCATGCACTTAACATTGGTATGGAGGACAGCTGGATAATAAACTGGTTGTTCTGATTTGATGCATGCAGCCCCTGTAACAATGAATCATCTGTTCCACTCGGAGACTGAGTTACTGAAAGAAAAAACACACACCAAGGTAAGTTATTTTTAAATGAAAAAGAGAAACTGCATCTTTATCTTTGTCACCAAACACATTAATTTACTCTTTCACAATATACAGAACAATTCCCCAGAATACAAACTGAATACAGTAGTAAGATCTTTAAAAGGACAGCACATGAAGATACTTTGGGTTACACAACAGCTGTGCAAAGAGAAGGCTACTTGCACAATAGGACTTTCCCACCCTGGCCTCACTACCACAGCCCCCTGACCCACTACTAAGGGTCAGATGATTCTCAGAAATGGCCTGGCATGTGGCACATTGGCTGCAATGGAAGGCAGAATCAAAGAAAATCAAGCAGAAGCAGCTTTCACAAGTACAGTTCATGCAAATAGCTATTTTAGTCTTTGCCCTCTTTAAGTGTGAGGGTGTGTATGCAACTGCTTATTTCCATATGATTAAAAAACCTCAACAAATTAATCAGATAATTAATCCCACTCACTTCTGAAAAATCACAGATAGTTAAAGGGCACAGGCCTGGTTATAGAGGAGTTTTCTCCCCTGGTGCCTAAAGATATGTTGTGCATGCGTCCTCAGCTAGTAAGGGTAGTTAAAGTGCTTTGCATTCTAGCTAGCTACCAGAAAACTGAGCTTTTAGCATGTTGGTTAGCGAGAAAAGATTACCGCAACGTTCAGAGATGTTTATTTTTAACTGTGCAAATTTACATGTAGGAGATGTGTTGGTTAATGCCTGCAGAATGGAATCAGCTTCCAGAGTAGACATCATTTTCAGCATCAGTTCTGCTTGTTGTTCAAGTCCAACCTCTAAGCGTGCATCTAAAGCTTTGGAAAGCAGCATAATGTCAGCATTTAAATTACAATTTTTACATAAATTACAAATTTATGACCTATTACACATTTAAACAGTAAACATTTTATCAAATGTTAACAGATCATCATAAAATGCTTAGGCCTATGGTACTGACTGTTTCTGTTGCTAGATATGGGGCTTGGTGTATGAACTATGGTGTATGAAAAAAGTAGGACACATAATGCAGATAATAAAGCAGATTTTAAGTAAATCCAGAGACTTAGGTCAACAAAGTCAGGTGTCTGCCCTCAAACTACAACTGTTATTTTCGGGAGCAAGATTCAGTTCAATAATTTTTGGAACAGATACCAACTGAATGGGGCTTTTTACTGAGCACAGCCTGGTTTTTACACTGTAGCCACAATACAGAGAACCACATGTCTAGCTCCATTTGTCCAGCAGGGCACTGGACTTTCCCGAACCACCCCCTTTCCTCAATAATCCACAAGGCTTCTGGAAACTGGGGGACCTTACAGTTTTCACTATGTCACAGATGTGCCAAATATAGCTCTTTGGAAAGGAGCTATAATATAATAATCAGAACATGCATTTGTAAACCTTTAATTATATCTCAACTGTCTGGCATAGAACATTGCATAATTCAAATATCTAAATAATCATAATGTCACATTAGCAAAAGCAACAACAGCTCCCCCAACAAGCCAAAATGAACAGTACACAAGGTAAGACTATAGCTATTGCTTACCTTGAGAGACTGATACGCTCACAGTTTGTGACCCATTCTTTTCTGTGGTAACTGGTGGTTTTGCCACAGAGATTCCAACACCTCCGATGTAAGGGTTGTAATTATATGTACCGTAGTCAGCACCCCAGTAATCATACCACGTGCTGCTTATAGGCTTTATAAAATAAAATGAGATACAAATTTATTATTCAGATTATTTCTGTTAAAAAAACTACTTTTTTCTACTGCTACATTTTGAAGTAGGATTATAAATGGTATTTTAGAAGTTATAATAAATTGGAATAGCAACATGTTTTGCTAGGCACTGCAGAGAAGCAAATGACAGTAGTATCCTCTAAAGTGTATTCAAATTAAGCCACAGTACAGAAGCTGAAGAAGAAGAAGAAGAAGAAGAAGAAGAAGAAGAAGAAGAAGAAATACATCATGATGAGAGACTATGTTTCCAAATGCTGATGAATTTTTATTAATAGCCCAATGCATTTGAGCATTGAAGGAGGTATTTTCCAGGTATCTCTGAAAGTAGATGAAACTCTGAAAGACAGTCTTTTGGCGGAAACACCATGGGCATTTATTCAAAATTCACCAGCATCTTGAGACTTTCTCTTTCTCTGGCAGTTCATTCTGTATCACACATACAAGACTAAGGAGATAACTTTGGAAAAAGTTGCACTGTGTTAAAGATATAAGCTTTTTTGAAAACTCATGCATGCCATACCTTGAAGACTTTCGCTGCAAGGGGATCTTTCTCTAAGTCAATATCTAAAGGATCAATATCGACTTCCATCAGGTCTTGTAGTAATTCAAGATCAATGTCTTTATCTTTTTCCAAAGATGACAGAGGTGGAGTACCTTTAGGTGATTCAAAGAGCTTAATACCACCATGCTCTGTAAAGGTTCATAACAGACAAGACTGGCAAAAGGCTGTGTAACTTAAGGGTCAACCAGTCTACCTAGCCCAAAACTCACATCTATGATTTCTAGAAGGTTTAACAGGCTCTGGTTTTCTACCCATCCTCTATCACTATAGCTAGTGACCCCACAACCTTTGTTTCATCAAGGGGCATAAACTCTGAACTTGTTATTTACTCTAGAGATCTGGTGTACCACGGCACCTGTCATGGGTAGTAGGATCAAGTTATCAAATATTTAAGACTGTATTAAAGAACCAGACAGTGTTTGAAACTCCCACTGTTCTAGGCGCATTTTGCGACAGGGAATTTCATTAGTGCGAGCAGTTTCTGAGCTCTGGGTGCAGTACTGTGCCTAAGATTTCAGTTTACAACAGCAGAGTAGAAGGAAAGGAAGACCTTTTTCTGCCTCCTCACTTCCAGCTACTTTCTGAAGACTGGAGAAGAGACCCTGTTAAGAATATTAGGGGAGTGGGCAGGGGAAGGACTAGACCATGTGAAAAATGAACATAATATTTTAGCTGCAGTTCATTCATTTTTAGCTTTGTATTCTCGTTATAAAAAAGCACGCCTAGACATTCTGTTGCTGTACCCATAACCTAGGTTTAAGGTGCCATTTAGCTCCTAGCTTTCAATGTCCTCTTGGGACACTGGCATGCCTTCCTGAACAATATGAGAAGGGACACAGGAGGCTGATGGGGGAAAGGGAGAATTGCCCTGGCTGATTTTGGGTGAGTCTACCACCCCTCTGTACCTATTCCCATAAAGTCTAGAAGAGTCACCTGACACTCTGGAGAGGCTTTCTGGGGATGCATGTGAGTCAGAAAACTTTACTTCCAGGAACCTCCTTAAGTTTATTTATAAGATCTAAGCCAATGCTTTTCATCTTTACTTCAATCACTGCAAACACTGTTTTAACTAAAAAACACACAAACACTATTATTGACAGAACCAGTTTAGTTATTTGTTACCCTTTCTAAAATTCTGATTTTTTAAACTGCTTCTGAAATGGTGGTAAATCTATTGGTTAGATGGCAAAACTGAAGCAACAGCTTGGAAAAGGCTCATTACCCCTCTGCAAAGTATATATTTACCTGTGATGTCATGTGTCAAAGGCTCATCAATAGTTTCTACTAACTGAACTGCAGACTGCTGAAGAGCATCATCTGAGTCTGCAGCTGAAGCCCCTGCCTCTTCTCCCATTGCAGCTTCCTCCATGGCTTCAGCAGCTATAGGAGCCAACAATTCTCCTGAATATGTCAGAACACAATTAATTTACTGAAGTGGTCAAAGAAAAACAAACTGATGCATATTGCCTGAATACTAGCATTACTCAATTCCATGTTCTGAACTAAGAAGGTTATCATTTCAACATAGATCACACAGCACAATAGCACTCAAAACTGATCATACTAGTTGCATTTGCTTTTATGCCCAATCTAACCTATCCAGAAAACTTGCAAGAAAACGTACACACCTCAATAATTCTGTCTACGCAAGACAACCCCAACAAGATCAGACCACATGGTCAAGCAGAAATCTTATTTCTCAATGCTGATGTGGAGGGTGGAAGGCCTAGAATATCTCACAGCTAGAGGCACAGATCACCCTTCTCCAAACCATCTTTGGGCCTCAGCATTGTCTGACACCATCTGCCCCCCTCCCACTGTTTTCTACAGCAGACAGGCTAGTTGCCATTTACTGAGGAAGCTGGATGCTACCACATGAGGGTCTTGCCAAACTGCTGGAAGTCAACTAGTCAATAAAGTTGTGGCTCATATTCACCCCATGTTAGTATGTTGGCTATTACATCTTCCATGCTCCCCACTGTATGCAATCATTCTGCTTGATAAGTATCTGGAGTTTCAACAAACCTGCTAGGATGTCTTGCAGCATACACGTCAGAGAATACTGAGCCCATGCTCCTCCCCAAGAGATATCACCTCTGTTAAAGTCTGTCCCAACCAGAAGCAACAGTAGCCTTTCCAGCTGAGCTTCATTCACAATTTCACACAAATGAATTGTAGGTCTTGTAGCATTGGCAATTCTAGCAAGAACCTGGAATGGAATTTCAGAAATGAAAGGTTGCATGCATAGTTCTACCCACAAATGTTTGCTTACAACCATTTATTTATTATGTCAAATTTATAACCCACTTTTCCTCTCTGAAGGGAGCCAAGGGCAGCTATGGGGTATAACATTTCTACAAAAGTAAGACTTGAATTACTATAATGGATGGAGCCTCAGGTATATGGCCTAGGGACTCTCTCACTGGAGCTATGTGGAAATCTATGCAACAGCTTCAAGACAGGTAAAGAGTCAATATCAGGAATGGCTTACCTAGTTATGTTTGTCATAAAAATAAACATTGCTATTAGTCTTGTATCTTGGAAAATGTATGATTTAAGAAATACACAAGCATTGCATAAACTAGAAAATATGGTCATATATATTTATAGTGGAAGATGCATTCAGCAGAGTAAGCTGTACAGGATAAATGCATAACACTTCTGGCATGACATCTCATGCAGCTCTGAAGATGCCCTCCTTCCCTCCTAGTTGGAGCTAGTCTCTGTCCTAAGGGAGCCCTCCTTTCTATTTCTGCATATCCATTATTTTCCATTTTATCTTGGAAAGTTGCAACATTAAGATTCTTGAAGAAAATGAAGAAAATATTATTCATCTATAACATATTCAGCATTAATATATTGGGTTGCCTAAGCAGGGCATTCAATTTTTGCTCCCCCTCCTCCGCAACCTACAGCAGCCTCCTGCACCATGTGTCCTTTTATCCCAAAGGGTCCACCAACTCTCGGGAGCAGTTTTTAGGAGAAGATGGGTCTTAAGTGGCTATGGATGGATTGGCAAATGACTTAGCTCAGTGGGTAGAGCACAAAACTCTTAATCTCACAGTCGTGGGTTCAAGCCCCACATTGGGCAAGATTCCTACACTGCAGAGGATTGCACTGGTTGACCCTGGTGGTCCCTTCCAACTCTACCATTCTATGATTCTATGACTAAGACTTGCATGAATGAAAGCCTTTCCACCAAGGCAAAGCCACAATCTGATATAACCCATTGTTTTTCCTTTCAGCATGAGTGCAGAGAGAAAAATGAAATGTTTGTTTTTACATGGACATATCAGGAAAAGGAGCAATGACACACACTTAGTTGAAGATTCACCATGTTTGACTCAAGGGTGAAAAATACTTGTGTCTCCTAGATATCTTCCTTCTGTCATATAAAACATGCGCAGGCAATGGGCAATACCTAATTATGCCCACCCACAAGGGAAACAGATTTCCATGATAAAAGAAGACTCCCCCTCCCCCCCTTCCTTGGATGACTAAATGCTATCAAGTAGGAAATAGTTCCTATTATTATTATTATTATTATTATTATTATTCCGCCCTATGCCCAGAGGTCTCAGGGCGGTTCAGTTAGTTCCCTGCCTTTGTCCAGAGCAGATAGGAACATAGGAAGCTGCCTTACATGGCTCTGGGCTACTCTGATTTGCAGTAGGATTGTTCAGGTAGTACAAAGGAGGATTCTTCATGAGTTACTCTTTCTGTTAAAGGTAAGGAAGCAGTTGTTGTGGCCTGGTTTCTTTTGTTCTATATGTTGCCTGTCTAATGCCAACAAGAGATGCTTTGACATGAAGTGAACTGAAGCCTGAGGGAGTGGGGAAACACCAACTCCCTTCCAAGGAGAAATTCCCTTCAGGCGAGACCAACAGTCCCTTCCTCTGCAGTCTCCCATGTACCCTAAACTCTCTTCTGAAGGGTTGGGGGACCCTCCAGAGCAGATGTGGGGCTGCAGTGGGGTTGTGCAAGCAGACACCCACTCACACAGCACTGGATACCAACCTATTATTTTACACCATGGGATTTTTCTTTGGAATATCATGCAACTGCAACAAAATGTTCTTCCGCACGTTGGTGTTGAGCATCAATTGGACGTGCCTAAAATGATCACTACCTGTACTGGTCTTCCCCTAACTGCACAGGATAATCATGTAATATACTGCATACCTTACACACGAACAGCAGTAGATCTGCATGACAAGTAAAATCCATTGACAAAAGAAAAAGTGCCAACTTTTGCACTACTGAAATACAGCGTTCATGTGCCAACGTAAATGGAAGGGGTTCGATTTCTGGAGTTTCTTTTGCAGTTGATACTTCGGTGTCCAATGTAGAACGAGGCCACTCTGCAGTCCGACGTAAACGAATCAGATCCTTAAAGTGCTGTGTGAGTCAAAAGCACAGAATGTGTTTGCAATTATCCAACTATTTTTTTATTAAACAGGTTAATTTGTTAACATGAAAAAATACATAACGAGTTGAATCCAGACTGTCAGCTCCATGAAATGGAAGGGCTCCTTCTGTTCACAGAAGTTAACTTCAGTATAGGAGGCGACTCCCAATGGAGAAGAGGGGGAAGGAGATTTTGACCTTTCCCTACAGATGCAGGCATCACTCACATGCTATTCCAGAAGACCCTGCAACCCACACCACTGGGCAGCCTGGGGTGTTTCCCCCCCCCACAAAAAAAAAAATCACTGAAGATTGCTTCTTTCCACTTCTACCTAAAGAAGCGTCCAGTTCCATTGCCGACAAGTCTGAATCCAGTCTGTTATTTAACAATTTCAAATATAATAATATACCTTTAAGAATACAAAACCTCTCTAATTTCACTATTATAGTACTTCTAATAATAACAATAATAGACCATTACTTTTAATTTATCATTAAGGGTGAATAAGGCACTATCTTCAAACTTTTGTCAAAAGGAACTGTTATTCCACAAGATAATTTTCATGGATCTACCTTCTCATATCTGCATATAGTCATTTCAGTTTAGAAATGAACACTTTAACTCTTATTCCATAACATTAACATGCTAATCACATTTTCCATTATGATTCAACCGGCCATCAAGCAATCAGTAGTCATTCCTATATCTGTAGTCTCAAGTCTATCCATTTACCGTATTTTTCGCACCATAGGACGCACCGGCCCATAGGACGCATCAAGTTTTTTTGGGGGGAAATAAAGAAAAAAAAATTATTTCCCCCCCCAGGCGCTTGTGGGGCCGGCAGCGGGGAGAAGCGCTCTTCTCCCTGCCGCCCGCCTTGCGATCAGGTCCGGGGACAGCGGGGAGACGCGCTGCGTCTCCCCGCTGTCCCCAGAGCTTGGGGGCAGGCAGCGGGGAGAAGCGCTCTTCTCCCTGCCGCCCGCCTTGCGATCAGGTCCGGGGACAGCGGGAAGACGCGCTGCGTCTCCCAGCTGTCCCCGGAGCTTGGGGGCAGGCAGCGGGGAGAAGCGCTCTTCTCCCTGCCGCCCGCCTTGCGATCAGGTCCGGGGACAGCAGGAAGACGCGCTGCGTCTCCCAGCTGTCCCCGGAGCTTGCGGGGCCGGCGGCGGGGTCTCCCCGCTGTCAGCCTCCAAACCACTTCGGGAGACAGCGGGATGGCGGCGTTCCACCTCCCTCTGTCCCCCGACCTTGTGGGGCTGGCGCTGGGGCTCTCCTGAAGCCTGGAGAGCGAGAGGGGTCGGTGCGCACCGACCCCTCTCGCTCTCCAGGCTTCAGTGAAAGCCTGCATTCGCACCATAGGACGCACACACATTTCCCCTTCATTTTTGGAGGGGAAAAAGTGCGTCCTATAGTGCGAAAAATACGGTAAGTCGTTGAGGAGAACATGAAAAGGAAGCTACAGGATCACATATCCCTAAATATGTTGAAGACTAAAATGCCAGAACTTTCTTTCCCAAGTGCCATTAGAATAGCTATGTGATTCCTCACACTGCCAAGACTTGTCCTGCACCAGATTCAAAACAGACTTTTGCTGAGTGAGGTATCATTGATGTGGTACCTTAAAAGTAATTCTGTTTCAAATGCTCTGCTATAGGTTTCTTATCTATCCTCTTGCCAAGTCATTGTCTTTGCTTGGTATGTCCCAATTTCTTCACTGGCAGTTTGCATTTTTTGGTGCAGAAGGTATTGATCTGATGTGTAGAGATCCTTCCTATTCTAACTGATTCAAGAGGGTTCTGGAAGCTTCTCTGTGCGTTACAAGCTGGAAGTTTAAAGCTAACAAGCAAGCTTCTATTCTGGCCTTCAGAGAAGCTGAACAGCTGGTTTAAACTGGTTCTGTTATCTCTTTCACTCAAGTTCATGCTGAATATAAGAACAGGCCAGAAGAAGCTTGAGTTTTACTTTCTGTCTCTCTTTCCTTCTGGTGTGGTGTTCTTTCTGGTGTGGTGTTCTGTACATGCTTAGGTGTTAAGGTTTTAACTTATTAAAACTTATATATTTAAGTCTGATTTCTTATGGACTGTGCCGATCCTGAAGATGTATTAGATTTATGACCATTAAGCTCATTTGTCTTCAGTAGTAAAACTCTGCTGGATGAAGCTAATTGCCTCTGGTCTATTTTTTGGGAGTCCTGCAACATGTTTAAGTTATTACTCTGCTAACTATACGCTGGGATCTGCTCTGGATCAATATGAGCACAATTCATGAAATTTACCATTTTTTTTTGACATGGCAGCAGACCATCAAGTTTGACTGCTAAGAAGGAATGTATTAAGGGGGGGGGGGAGGCGGAATGAATAACTTATAGGCCTCTAAAAGGTACCCCTACCTGTACGGGCCAGTCTTGACAGACTCTAGGGTTGTGCGCTCATCTCACTCTATAGGCCGGGAGCCAGCGCTGTCTGCAGACACTTCCGGGTCACGTGGCCAGCGTGACAAGCTGCATCTGGCGAGCCAGCGCAGCACACGGAACGCCGTTTACCTTTCCCGCTGGTAAGCGGTCCCTATTTATCTACTTGCACCCGGGGGTGCTTTCGAACTGCTAGGTTGGCAGGAGCTGGGACCGAACGACGGGAGCGCACCCCGCCGCGGGGATTCGAACCGCCGACCATGCGATCGGCAAGTCCTAGGCCCTGAGGTTTTACTATCCATTGCTAAATCTAATCAGCAATGACCAACATGCCAAAGGTTTAGGAATCATGGAAGCTGTTATCTAACAGCATATGGTATGCATTTACCACATTATCCTTCACTGGCCGAAATAGGAAGAATACCTTCTCTATTAGTTGGTGTTCTAACCATGCTTCCTGGTTAATACAACAACAACATCATGTAAAAATATCCAAACAGACTTGGGGCTGCATCCAAAGGTGCCAGTCATCCAATAGTGTGTCAGATAGTAAAACTTCTCTCAGCGTAACAGGAGTGGAGGCAATTTTCAACTATTCTCTTTATCCCCTGCAGCCCCTCTGCACCCCATCTAAATCTTCTCTGGGAGGTCCACCAATCCTCCTGAGTACTTAAAGGGTGTCAGGGGGCTGTAAGGGGGAGGGTTGACTCCCTCCATGGTCTGTTGACAGAGACCTTACCAGCAGCTGAGTGACACTGCTGGATACAGCACTATGAGTGTGCTGGTTCACCTTCACTACAACTTACGCATAAAGTGGTATCACCCTCCAATTCTTTCAAAAGGTCTTGCTTTTTCATCTAGTCATATTGCCCAATATGCCTATTATGTTAACCTGACAGTATATACCAGGCACGACCAACTCTATAGAGACTGCGATCTACTCCCAGTATAAGAAAACTGGCAGTGATCTACATATTGTCATTGCCCATAGTTGTTGGTGTTTTTTTAGGGGGGGAGGCCAGAGTTGTTGAACTTTTTTGGGGGGACGGATTTAATTATATCGCTCATCCAACAGTCTGAACCCCTCCCTTCTTCCCCCACCCTGCAGCAGACGAAGGGAGAAAAAATCTTTAACAGCACCATCAACAGCGCCGATGGGACATAGTGCTGGGGGCGGGGTGTGTCATGAACGCTCAGGAGCAACCAGGCAATCTCTTTTTTAACTACCGCGATCGACCTGGAGAACCCTGCAGATCTACCTGTCGATCGCAGTCGACTGGTTGGACATTGCTGGTATATACTGTAGAGATGGATATTCACCTTTCTGCTTCATCTTGTTTCAACCGTGTAGGGCAGACCCAGTCTCTCATAGCTGCCAAACTAGAAGTGTCTAAAATAGGGAAGCTAACTTCTCCAGGTATTTAGGGCCTCCTTGGCATTGTAAGTGCAACTGTTGGCAGTTTTCTCCTCCTGTGTTAAGTTTCTACAAAGTATCTGCCAATACTTCAAAGCACACTTCCCAACTCACAAGGGGATAGAAAGAATCCTTCAATTCATCATCTTCCACAAACACCACATTAGCAAAATAAAAGTACACCCTAGATCTGAAGAACATACAGTGCATGGAGATAGCAGAAATCCATGAAGTCTGTAGCTTGCATAACCCTTCAGGTGACTAAGTTATAACTGAACTACCTACTTCATGTGAAAGAATCCAATATTCTCAGTAAAATGTCAGCAGCAGCAGGGAGATTTGCAGGTTGGAGAATTTTTTTTGTTAATATATGGTTTAGGCGCTACTCGTAAATTTACAGAATTACTTACTACAGAGAAGTTCTTAGTATTTCCCATGTGATGCTGAAGCTGCTAATTTAGGCACATCCAAGAGATTAAAAACTGCACCTCCTGAAATTGTGAATGTATTCCTTTGAACAGCATACTTCTATGCTATATCACAACTGCTTTTGAAAGTCCCCCTGTTTCAAAAGCAGTTTGCTATGTGAACTAGGAAGGGAGGGGCCTGCTGTTTGAGATACGCAAAGCCAAACCCACGTTGGGCCACAATACACTGGGTTTTAATAGAATGTTTGAAATCATCTTTGGCTGATTAATATTCTGCAGCCTTTTAAATGTGTCTGTGGAAAAGGGGAGTTATTGTTTTGTTGCTTTGTTTTAATTATCTACTTGTTTTTATCCTCTATTTTATTCTTTGAACTGCCCTGAAATCTTATGATGAAGGGAGGTATATAAATTTAACAAATAATTAAAAAATAACATTTAAATGCATCTAATCTTTGCATTATTCTATAAGCAGATTCATAAGTAGTGCTGCAGGTTATTTATCATAGACCAACACCATACTAGGTAAGTCTCCAAAATAGTTTTTATCATGAGGAACTAACAGGTGCCTATGTAAGAATTAAATGAGCAGTTCCAAAACCAGATATACATCAGGTGATTGAATTAGCAAGCAGATTGGGCCTTAAGAGGCATAATGGAATGATTTTTGTAAAAAATGAACCTAGAACATATTTGAATTTGCAGAAACAGTTCTTTCTGCACAAGACAATAAGTATAATTGCAGAACATCATACCTTTGACGTGGCCTGTTTTAGTTTTGCCTGTTCTACTAAAAGTTTATAGGATGATCCTTTGTTGCTTTGTATTTTCTCTTTTTCCATCTGTTCCACCAAAGCCTTCTGTTTTGCTTTTAGTAAGTTAAGTTGCTAAAAGAAAATGTTAACAGACGTAATATGAAAATGTAAGCAATAAGATGCAAGATAGATATGCACTTTCATATGATGGTCAAGTTAAAGTTTTCAATTTTTAGTGTTTATATTTCCAAAACTTTAACAGACTGCCAACAGAACTATAAAACCAGTTCAAACAGCAGCTTTAAAGCTACAGAAACTGGTAAGCCTTCACTGACTGCGAAAAGCAGTGAGTATTTGCCATATACTTGTCCTCAAGGCCTAGAATTTTAGATGGCTGGACAGGGAATAGTTAAATAATTGCCATATGTAAACCAGTGGTTTCTAGACGTTTTTGCCACATTCCTCCCACCAAAGTTTCAGACTCATGTGAGCTCCTGTTCTCCCCAGGTGGTGGAAATCTACTCCACCCTGCAGAGCACACATAGGATCTCCTCAGGTCCCTTGTCTGCAATTATTGTATTGTCAATATATGCCACACTTGCACAACTTTCAGATAGGTTCATGGTTGCTGTGGGAAAGCCAGGCACCTGGAATTTCCTCCAACTTGTCCCTTTGCCTCAGTGATCTCCGGCTATTTGTTTGCTCACTTGCAAAACCCTACCCCAAGGTGTACAAAATCAGGAAATCACACCTCATAATCAAAACAGGGTTATCAATCGTAACAGAAATCTCAAAACAACTACAATGAACTGGAAGTTACCTGTTTGTGATGAACAAGCTGCTTTCTGATCTTTCTGGAATATAATCTATCTAAGCTACTGTTGCCTTTTGAAGACCTATTGAGGCTTTGTGTGTGTAGATTATTATTAATGAAGCTCCACTGATTGCCTACAAGAAAAGAGTATGTTATTTAACAGCTGACAGAAAAAGCAAGATTTTTGACACAAACAAACAAAACACCCATTATGCATGTCTAGCACAGCAAAGATAACCTGTAATGTTCAGGTTCTTTAACAACATGAGATTTATTATATATTATGCACATAAACAAAGTGTTAAGATTAATCTACATAGACAACAGACCTAATCCAAAGCCCACCACCCACCCACAGCATGATGAATCCCCACCTATAACATAGGATTTCCAGAGTGAATAATGGAGCCTTCAACTGCTGATCCTCAGACAGGTACACCACAAAGCACACAGTCATTTCTCCCAACAGAACAGTCATAAGCACAAGTAACCTGCATGCACAACACTAGAAGGAACAGGGTCATGGGATCTACATACGCAGGTGGCATTCCCACTGGAACAAATGGTTGCATGTGCCATCAGAATTACCTGTGCACATAGGTGCCAGCTCCGTAGGGCCCTGGGTGCCCTAGCACCCAGAAAATTCCTCATGAAGAGGCCAGGCACCCACAAATTTCAGTGCCAGGGCCATGCACACTGCATGCCACCCACGGCCCTGGGCATGCACAGTCACAGGGCCAAGCTGGCACTCCTGCTTCTGTATAGCTAAGGGCTGCCAAGAAAGGCGGTGGTAAGGACTCCAATATGTCCTACAGAGACTCACCCTGCACATATTCCGAATTCTTATTTCTATTTTTCTTTTAGGGGTGGTATCCAACCAAGTACTTCTGCTAGCGCAAGGATTTCACTTGTGCAACTGAACCTTCCCTCCCTCTTCACTCTCCATGCACCCTCTGCAAATCTGCTCTGGAGGGCTGGGGGAACCCCCAGAACACATTTAGGGGGCACAGGGGGTACACAGGGAGAGGAGAAGGAAGGGAAGCTCTGTTACGCAGCCAGAAGTCCTTGCAGTAGAAGAATTCCTTTGTTGAAGAGTCTTTTCCTGGGGCTCAGAACTATCCTTAAAAATAAAGGACTCATCCCAGGATTTTCTTGTCTGATGGGATGCCTTTCTCCTCCACAGGCCAGGAGTAGAAATAAAGCACACTTATATAATTATTGTGCTACTTCTAGTTTAAAGTTGACCGCCACTTGCACAAGTAAACAAGCAGGAAGGAACTGAACGGGGTCATCCTCCACGTGGTGAGATATGTACACTTCATTTACATAATCCTGCCTAGTGGAATGAGTGATTCCATCCTCCACTGCAGAAAATGGTAGGTGAATGCAAAGTACTGTCAGATTGCCTTGTGCATGGCAAACAGCTGCCAAGAAAGGTGGTGGTAAAGGCTCCATTATGCCCTATGGAGATTCTCCCTGCATGTATCCAGTATTGTTTATTCCTATTTTCAAAGTTGCTTAAAAGTACAGCATATGGACATTTTACAACACTCTGCCTTTTACAAATTGCACATTTAAACTAAGTTATCTAATCTCAGATAATTAACAAGCAAGCTTTGCCATATTAAGTATATATATATATATATTGCACCTGTCAAGAATCTGTCTCTCTCTTTTCCATTCAAAGGCTTCTTAGCTGTAGCTGCTTCATCTTCCACAGTTGCCACATAGTCTAAGAGTCTGGATACCAGCATTACAACCCAGCTAATCATAGGAATGTCTAGAACACCTTTAAAATAAGACAATTTGATTAAGTGATTCAATATTAAAAAACTTCAGCTAAGAAAAAGAGTGATGGGAAGGGGCAAGGCTCATTAGTAGAGCATCTGCTTTGCATACAGAAGGTTCCAGGTTGAATTCACAACAGTCCCAGGTAGGGCTTAGAACAGAGCTTTCCAAACTGTGTGTCGTGACACATTAGTGTGTTGGCTGCAGTGTGTTGCACAAATGCTCCCTGCACTCCTCCTGGGACTGGAAAGGGATTAGTTTAACCTCTGACTAGTAAAACTGAATTAGTGTGTCATGAAGTGATGCATGTCTAAAAAGTGTGTCACCAACATGAAAAGTTAGAAAAGCTCTGGCTTAGAATATCCCCTGTCTGAAAACCTGATGAGCTGTTGCCAGTATGTCAACAGGACTGAGGCAGAATCACTTTAAGGCAGTTTCCTATGCCCCTATGGAAACAGGGTAAAGGATGTTTCTACAGCCAATTCAGCAACAGTTTATGTCTCCCTATGCATTGTAAGCCTTGACGTATGTAGGAAAAGGTGCACATTCAAACAGGTTAGGGAAAGCATTCTTATATCCAGAATGAGTATTTTGACCTTAGGACCAGGGCCTAGTGATCTGTGCATGCACAGGAGTTTTCCAGACACACTTTGTACCGCAGTACCTTGTACTCCTCCCAATCCTCCCATTTAGGGGACCTCCTAGAAGAGCAATTAGTGAGGCTGCAGGAGGTGGGGCGGAATGGCCAATCCCTTTTTCTGTGATCAGACTGAAGCACAGGCCACTTAATCCAAGCTATGGCACTGTGCACCCTTGAATGGCTATTTAAACCAAAATGCAACAAAGCAAAACCAAAGCATTAAATGTCAGACCAAAAATGAATCATTTACTTCTATCACATGTCATTACCACAAAATCCTCTAAAGGTATTTTAAACCCTATTCAAAATACATCAAAAAATTAGCCAGCGGATAGAATAGATCATTCTCTCTCTCTCTTTTTCTCCCCACACTGCAGGCAAAGCACAACCCTTTGCATCAATTAAACTTTCACCTGACCTGCAAAAATAATCAAAGTAGCAGTCAGAGATAGTGTTTTAAATACCAAAGTTGGTGAGGAAATATATTTCATGAAAACTACATAAATCTATATTACCTTCTGTGCATCTGTGGGTGGGTAGCTGAGGTTGAAGAGGGGACAACAGGTTATCCAACAGATTCAGCAAACTTTCTAAGACACCAGTATTGCTGAGTGATCTTTGGCCAATGCAAGAAAGTAACATGAAGACCCTAAATATATACATAAAAAGTATTTTTTTAAAAACAAGACCCTTTGAGATGCAACTCAAATTTATAAGCAAAGTACCCAATCTGACAAAACTTTGCTGCTGCATTTCGAAAGAGAAAGACAACCAGAGGGAAACACTGTTAGAGTCGACCAAATAACTAAATTAACCGTTTCCTCTTCTTCTAGTTCTTCATGAGTAAAGATCAAAATCAAAGTGCAACTACTTGGTACAGAGTATTTAGAGCCACTAACAAGATAATGGAAACATCCTAGGCCAAATCAGCTAATATATAGATTTATACTCCAAAATAAATATGGCTACGACAGCTATAAGGGTGTCAATTAGATCTGATGTTTTGGTGGGTGGATGTAAAATCCTTTAAGATTTTTCCTATTCTACCTAATTTCCTGGGATAAATCTTTCCAAGTACTGTTTAACTGAAAAGTAAAAACAAGACATCTTATAAAATACCTGTCCTGTGGAAAAATGAGAAGTTGCTCTGAATTATACAATTCTTGAAGGACGTTTGAAAGGAACTGCCCCCACCACCTTTCGCCGCCACACAGCTGAACAAGCAGAAGGCCTGCATGCAGACGTATCTTTGGAGTCCCACTGATGCACAAGTGCTTGAACAATTCTTCACAAGCTTGAGCATGAAACGTACTTTGCAGAACCACAGGAACAGAGTGACCTTTAAAGAAATCAACAAAAATTCAATTGCAAGTAGTATTCTTTGCACAATAAAAGTTATCTAAAGGTTGCTTCTAAAATTTAATATAAACTACATAATTCTGCCCCAAATGCATCAACTTCAATGAGGTCCCCCCCACCTCCCTTAGATATGAGAAAGAACACAAATGCTTGCCCAGAAAGCTTCTGCCATTCAGATAAGTAAGCACAAGAGATATTGTAAACTTAGAACTTATGTGAATTCTCCTACATTTTTGCCAGGCAGTGGCTCAGACACTGTACGCTTTCTCCAATAAGCAGGTGGACATTTTAAAGACAGACTTGACCACAAGGCAACTCCTATTTCCCCATTTGAACTGGTTATTACTCAGAGTACAGTATCCTAGCACTTATCCTTTATGCATACTGGGAACATGATGGTTCTAAACAGGCAAGGTCCCTGTGAACCGGAGGCAGGCAAATGCTGTCTCCATCATCGTGGCAATAGCTTTTTTAGGGACACAAGCAACCCTCATTTTGCACACATTCAATATACATGCGACCATGCACACGCAGGTCGTTTTCGGATCTGGAAGAGGGTGGGGCAGACTAATGGGTTTTCCACTGATGCACATGACAACCAGGAACGCAGCCCCCCCCCCCATGGAGTTTGCCTGTACTTTTACACTTTTGTCTCATTCATTTAACTTGAAATGTGTATCTGCTGTGTGAGAGAAATACCAGAGTGTTCCACATAGCCCCTAGCCCACCAATAGTACTGTAGGAAGCATACGTGTCACATGTCCAGCACTGACAATGAATTAACAAGCAAGCTTAGAATTCCATACTTGTCAAGAAATATAATTAAGCTACGAACCATTGGAAGAATGGAGCAAACTAAGTAAAGTATCCAACAGGTATCGGATAATAGTGCGCAACTGCTCCGTGGAGGACATCTGAATCAGCTCTTTGGGATCACTTTGTTCCTTGAGAATCTTCCTGCTTGCACCTAGAGCTACTTTGAGCCTCTGCACAGCGTGATGAGCCAAATTTAGCTGTAGCTGTAGCTGAATGCAGTCTTGATAAGCAGAAAATACTCGACTGTCTTCCTCTACTGCTTTATCTGGCTTTCGTAGAAAATACTGAGCATTGTTAGCACTGTTCAACGGAGGAAGATCAATGCTTTGCAGAAGTGTTTCAAGCCTATGGCAGGCTAAATTATACCTGTAAGAGTGGGGACAGGGGGCAAAAGACACCTTCAAATTAAAATTCATTAAGAAACACACCCCATCTAAGAACTAAAAGAAACAACATATTTTAACTTCACACACTCATGCCTCAATGCTTTAGTTTAAACAAAGCAATGAACAGAAGGAGATATCTGTATCTATCTGCTGTGTGTGTGTGTGTGTGTGTGTGTGTGTGTATACGCATGCTGTTACAACTTTAAAATTAACCCTGAACAATACATTTCCAAGACCTCATCTTACCTGCACTGTATGTCTTCCTGCAACGCAACCATCATGGCTAAGTGTTGATCAATTTCTGGCTGGTTTGCAGATTCAACTTCTCCTCGTAAAGGATCATGCATAATCTTCAGCTCACTTTCCAATGGCAAAATATATGTGTGCCCATAGTAAAACCCTAAAGGAATTTTGGCTCTAGCATTTGTACTTCCATAACGACCAATGACTGTAATCTAAAATGAAATGAAAGCCAGTGAGACCTTCAGTGTAGTTTCATAGTTTTGAAACATGAGAAACATGCAACAACTGGGCATTAACTACATGTAAAAACATTTATAAAACCATCTGATAAGAGACAGCATTTTTAATTTAAATTTTTTTACCTTCATGAACCTGCAAACGGGTGGTGGTATTAAATCATGCAGAATGAGAGAATGGGTGCTAATATCTGTAGCAACCACTAGCCTCCTTCCATCAACTTCTTCACCAAGTGTCCAGATATCAATTGACAAGGAAGCAAGATCACCACAAGTTGGAATCAATACATCTGTCAATAAAATGGGTCTGCCAAAATCCAATGTCACAAACCTCCTTGCACCTTTAAAAAAAAGTTAGGTTTGATGTCAACACTTAATAGATACAATGAGCTCAAAGTGCCAATGCTAAAAGGGTAGTCTCAATCAAAATACAAACCAAGAACATAATAAACAAAAATGCAGTTCTAAAGCTATCTAAAGATTTTTAATCTCACTAAAGAAGTTACTTTTGTAGTAGCTATCACGGGCATAATTTGGACAATCCTTCAAACTATGGTTAGGTGAATTATGAACAAGCTGCAGGCTTGAACACTCTTAATTTCATATGACAAAGCAATCTGCTTTTAAACAGAAGAGTTCAAAAATTAGGCAGTTTTAAACCATGGCTATGCCCAAAGTAGCTCTGGGCTATTAATTTCCAATAGCCTAGAAAATATGAACTTTGAACATTTTTGCATTAAAGGAAGATAACAGCATTTACCTGAATGCATTCGCTCTATAATGATGGACTGATGAGGTGGAGGCTGAAGAAAATGTGAAGCATGTGATATTGCAAGAGCAAGGCCAGTCCCAAGTGGATTCTGAAAAAGGGGAAATTAACCAATATGTCAATCACTGCATTTTCTATTAGTCATTACCTTAAAGCTCATGCAAAAGTAAAGGGAGGCAAGCTTTTGGAAACTCAAACTTGAAAACCTCAACAGTTAACACTGCATATGGATTAGTTTATTAGCACACCAATGGAAAAGATTCAAAGCATTAACGAGTTATCTATTTACACTGAAGCTTCATTATGAAGAATTTTAGCTTAATAGATGTGGGGATATTATATAAAGGACTTTTAACAGTACTAGCTCTCAAAACATACTGACTACTCCTTGAAAAATAGGCAAATTAGCAATCACTCAAAGTAGTTCCTATCATTAACATTAGTTAGACTGGAATTTCATGAAAGCTCTTCTGTTTAGTTACCGTTCTGGACTTGTTTGCATTTTTGTTGTGTGCAGAAAGGTTAACTGGTGGAGGATCAATGACTGAGCCCGGAAAAAGCTGTGCAAGCTCTGCATTGATAACAGCAGAAACTGCCTCATTAGGTGGTGTTAGAGGCGGAGTCATGAACAGGGGGGTTGTTTTAGGAGTGGGCGGGATGACATCCGACGGGTGAATGAAGAACCCTGGGGCTGCTACTGAGTTGGAAGGCACAGAGTTGTGAACAGGACCAACTGCTGATGCTGCTGCAGCAGCTGCTGCTGTTGTCTGATGTAGTTTTGCTTCCAGCTTTGCTTTCTGCAGGGAAAATAAAAGCAGCATATGTACAGTAGGGCCAGTGCTGCCTCTATGAAGGCACTAGCAATAAAAGCATTAGCAACAGGCAGCATGAACAGAACAAACAAAAAAGCAAATAGCCTCAGCTTTTGTTTAAACTCATACCAAAGGTTACTACCAAAAAAGATGCAAAGTAGCACAAAAAGGTGATAAACAATGCAAGGGGGGAAAATGGGATTTATAAGAACTAACATTTAAAAATTCACCTAAATTCAATTCAGCGTGTGGGTTAGAGAGACAGACTCATGTACCAACCATATCAACTGAAGCAGTCCACTTCAGAAGTGATGGCCCAATTCAGCGAAATGCATTTAGTCCAAATGTATTAATTGGAATTTTGCTTAGGATTCAAGGCTTAAATCCAAATGGAGTCAGAATGATTACAAGGTGGCTCATACATTCATATATAAAGGAATCCAATATGTACTGTGAGACACCAAGTGGATACTTCCCCATTGTGCATACAACCTAACATTCATATATCTATGTACTAATATGCTAGACTCTGTGACACATCAGAGAACCTTGAAGGAGGCACACACCTGAATCATATATACGAGATTCTCAGACAGATGCATGTGTGAAAACATTTTAAGAGTACACTGCCTCAGTGTACTCTTGGAAGTAAATTCTACTGAAATCAATAAACTTATCACAAAAAGGCACTTAAAATGGTGGTCAGTCTTAATATACTTTTGTTTAATTGGGCTGTGTACAGCTCTAAGAAGTTCAAACTGTAAAATTTGACCATCAATAGGATTACTGGCTTAAACAGTACAAAGTAATATAGCCCAATTGGATTTTAGCTAAAGCAGACATTTGTAGGAACAGTACATCTTTCTGCATCTTTCCTCTTTGTTAATCCTGTAAGATTCATGTTGCATAGCTCTTACTAAACAGAGGCCTGTGTGTTTCGTACTGAAAGAAATCCAACTGTATTTTCCACCTTTATCTCAGATTAGAAAGAAAAATCTGGAAAGACCTATGTGTAAATTAATGTTAAGATGCAAAATTCCTATACGTGTGGAATACCTTTTTGTTTAGGGATTCAAGAACAACTCATGTGCACTTTGTATTTTTGTACTGATTTGAAGTGGCTTCTAAGCTATCCTCTGGAGATGTACTCTTGCTGAAAATTTTTGATTTTTTTTTTTTTTTTAAGAGAGAGACTTTTTGTAACTATGGTAACTACTCTCTCAGCTTTTGAAGTTTAGAGACATCATGAAAGAGATGGCCTCCAACCTGTTGCTGAAGCTTCAAAAGCTGCTGCTGTTTCTCTTGAAGCACTTGGAGCTGTTGCTCGGCTGAGGCCATTGCATGAGAGAGAGACTGCAAAGCTACCTGGGCCGCTGAACTCAGTGCTGTCGAGGCTTCCCCAACTGTCCCAGATGAGAGGCCACCAACTGCTGGGGTAACCCCGAAGGTACTCACTGGCATGAAACAAAGAAACAAAAAAACATGTATGTAGAAAAGCAGCACACCAAGCATTCTTCTTAATATGCATTCCAGTAGTATAAATACTAAAAATGAAAGCAAGCTCGAAAGAAAGAAGAAGAAAAAGCCAGTCGCCAGAGAACATTTACCTTTCATCACAAGATTTACCATTTTATGCAGCTTTTTTTCAAAATTAAGTTTGCAAAAGCAAGCAGGGAAATCAAAATACTGATATACCCAAATACACACATTTTTCTCATCACATACACTTTGGGCTGGTTTTAAAAACTGATGTGGGGGCTCAGGTTAACCACTGCATTCTAGGAATCTTTTTATCGGTCTAGTGTGGCTGGTTAAGAAAGTAGTAATAAAATGTATATACCAGTAAACGTACTTGCATCGTCCCTTTCTATTCTTGTTCCATCACTAGTCGAGACGCAAGTAAAGTGCAGAGGTTCAACTTCCAGGAGACCAGTGAGGGAAGTAAAACTACCTTCAGCTGCTGCACAGCTACTGATCTTTCCATTTCCTGAATTAAAAAAGCAATTATTGTTTAATTTAGTTTCAAAATTACTAGAAATAAGACCGTAGTGGGCTATGGACACCCCAACAAATGCACATGAAAAATTATTCAGTGTTGTAGTATTCAATGTGTTGCCCCATATCCTGTCTGATGCCGACATCCAGTATACTAGGCTCACGTTAAGGAGATTCCAGGTGTTTCACCCTTCAAGCATGCAAAGTACAATTCTACAAACTTGGATAGGACCCTAACGGCCGTGAGTGGACTTGCACTCAAAAAAATCAGGCTTTTCTGGACTTCCTTTCCTTGTGCAAAATTGCTCCTGAGAGCAGAGGGGCCCTTCAGAATGCTGCAGGACATGGCACAGAAGTCCAAAGCAGGAAGGGAGAAATTGAATGAAAATCGGCAACCAACAAAAAACATCCTTATATGAGCTGGAGTACCTTCTGCTCATGCAAGGCCATCTTTGTATCCAAGCCATTAAAAACCAACGTGATAAAAGCAAGAATTTGATCTACCTATTTACATATCTTGAAGGAATATTCTCTGAAAAAATAGTCAACTACCAGAGGTTATACATTTGAATCTTAAGTAAAACTGGCCATTTGGCACAAATATGAGAACACTAGGGGCTGCACTTGCTAACCCGCTGCCATTTTCCCCATATTAACCCCATTCAACTACTAAACTCTTTTCAGCTTGGCAACTTCTCTTCTCTTTTGCAGTCTCACTTTGCACTCATTTTTATTTTCATGCCCATGCCTTCCCCTCCTTCTGTTCAGTGACAACACTGCACAAGGAAGGTTATGTAAATGTAAAGAAGTTATTGCAAAAGAAGAGTACAACGTTGATTTTGAAGATCTCCCAGGTATATTAGAAGCAGATAGTACCATCTGATCTATGTGCGTACCTGAGAGAACATCAGATAAGTCAATCTCATCTGACTGTACACCAATGCTGCTGTTATAGATATTCTTACAAGAAGAGCCACTCATTTCCAAATCGAAGAGCACCGGATCAAAAGGCGAACTATACAATCCGTATCTGGAAAGAGAAAAACAATTCGGCCTCTTAAATGATGTGAAGAAGTGCATATTTGATTTATGGGACATAACTGACAAACTTAAAGTTCATAGGACTTCCAAACTGGATCACAGTTGAGTACTGGATTTCTTCCACATCTTCCAGATTATTGTTTCAGAAAATAAGGAACTAATTGGTTCATTGCATCAGTGAAACTGTTTCACAGAACCATACTGGTGCAAACAAAAATTAC
This sequence comes from Podarcis pityusensis, assembly GCF_964106645.2. Classification (NCBI taxonomy): domain Eukaryota; kingdom Metazoa; phylum Chordata; class Lepidosauria; order Squamata; family Lacertidae; genus Podarcis; species Podarcis pityusensis. The sequence goes on along the minus strand of NC_138026.1, from coordinate 82,978,783 downwards.
GAGGCATGTTAATTGCTTTGAAATATAAGGGAGCAGAGCTTCCATAATGCAATGCCGCTGCTCCTTCAATCTGTCAGCAGATTCTTGTTAATTTTGCCCAAGAGGAGGCAACACCTCTCTTGATTATGTTGCTGCTGTTATTAATAATGTTTTTATTTCATTTCTGAATTGCTTCTCATGAAACACCCCAAAGAGATCATTACATATTAGCATCTACTGTATTAACCCCTTAGACTTGTTCCCAACTGAAACCATGTGCTGTTAAGAGAATATCTGATTCTGTTTCCTGGTTCCATTGCTCTCTCTGCCCCATTCCACCTACTCTGTGAACCAAACTGCAAACACTACTGCTGAAGATGCCTAAAGGTAAAGGTACCCCTGCCTGTATGGGCCAGTCGTGTCCGACTCTAGGGTTGTGCGCCCATCTCATTTAAGAGGCCGGGGGCCAGCGCTGTCCGGAGACACTTCCGGGTCATGTGGCCAGCGTGACAAAGCTGCATCTGGCGAGCCAGCGCAGCACACGGAAATGCCATTTACCTTCCCTCCAGTAAGCGGTCCCTATTTATCTACTTGCACCTGGGGTGCTTTTGAACTGCTAGGTTGGCAGGCGCTGGGACCAAGCAACGGGAGCGCACCCCGCCGTGGGGATTCAAACCGCCGACCTTTTGATCGGCAAGTCCTAGGCAAGGCTTTTACCCACAGCGCCACCCGCGTCCCGAAGATGCCTAGAAAACACAACTTAAGGCAGGTTAGCAGAAGAATGTATGCTATTAATTGCCTTCCTCTCCTCGCTCTGTTGTTTCCTACATACCACCCAAAAACTCCAAAGAAGAAGAGGAGGAGTTTGGATTTGATATCCCACTTTATCACTACCCGAAGGAGTCTCAAAGTGGCTAACATTCTCCTTTCCCTTCCTCCCCCACAACAAACACTCTGTGAGGTGAACCAGAGCAGCGCACGGAAATGCTGTTTACCTTCCCGCTGGAGTGGTACCTATTTATCTACTTGCACTTTGACGTGCTTTCAAACTGCTAGGTTGGCAGGAGCAGGGACTGAGCAACGGGAGCTCATCCTGTCGCGGGGATTTGAACCAGTGACCTTCTGATAGGCAAGTCCTAGGCTCTGTGGTTTAACCCACAGCGCCACCCGCGATCTCCTGACTAGCAAATACATACATCTGTATACTCAGTTTCCTTGCTTTTGCATCACTTTCCCCACCCCATATTCAAAAAAATAATCCAAGACAGTTGTTGTCTCCCATCAAGATAAAACTGTAAGAATTCAGTTAGCAAAATCTAAGCACCACAGAACAGTGGGGAGGAAATCTGTAAAAGTGTCAGAAGGAAACAAAAACAGCTAGAACTAGCACCTCATCACACCCTCCTAAAAAGGAAGATTATTTGCCACGTGTCAGAACGCTGTAAGAGGGGAGGGTGATGGTGAGAGGAATTTCAGTCAGGAAGCAGTTCCAGAGCCTTGATGCAACTACAAAAAAGGTCACAGTGAGGTGGGCTTTTGGGGATAATCTGTTGACGGTCTTAATGAGTGGCCAGGTTCATACAGGAGAAAGCGGTTCTGCAGATATCCTTGTCATAAAACATACAGCAATTCTGAATTGGTTCTGCAAATAAATTTGAAGCCAGTTTCCTTCTTACTTTCCTTTCTCAGGAGGGAAAATATAGCCCTGGTCCTGACAAAGGGAAAATCCACACTCCTGTTACTGAAGTAGGAAGAACAAAAATAGCACAAGGACAAGCACATTTACACATACACTGAAAATAGAGCAATGAAAAATAAAACAAGAGCTTTTAACATGTTCAGTTTTTCAAAACGTGCTTGGTATACAGATACTTTCCACTACCTTGTCTGCAGTAACGCTTCCATGGGTGTTAACCGGTCCTGTAACTGTCTGGACACTGCAGTTAGCAGGGATGCACAAGCTGTACTGCAGCCAGCTAAATCTTCATCCTTGACATAATTCAACAATACAAAATACCAATAGACAGATCCTAGAGGGAGAAACCCACCAACAATCAAGTTTAGTAACTAATCATCATCATCATCTCCATCTTCACCACAACCAAAACTGTGTATAAACATATGTTTATGGGGAAATGACCAATGATTAGGTTAGCAAATAAAATATTCTCTGTTATATAAGGCTTTCTTTAGCTTGCAAATATTTGATGTTTGTCTTCAGAGAGCATTCCATGAGGTCATAACAAATCATGAGTGTATAGTTAGGTTTTAACTACTTAATAATTGGAGCCTTAATTAGCATACAGATGCTGCATAAGGACAAGAAGCCTGGAACACAGTGCTAAAGTTGATGCTATTGCCTGCATGACCTGGCAGCTTATTAAAGAGGGGGAATAAAACATGGAATCAGATCCAGAAACTAAGTCCACCAGGCAAAAACTTAATCCAAAAAAATGACAAAGTATGCATGCACAAAAATAAAAAATGAAGCTCACCTCCAGTTGCAGCTGCAGGTAAATAAGATATATTGCCAAGCAAAGCCTTCAGAAGGATCGATCCAAATCCTTGTTGACTTGGCTCAAATTTCCCATTGCTACAAAAATATAAATTTCATTTTATTATTTTGCTTTAGTACAGAGCACATACTGCTATGGATTCTATGGATGTTATTGCATAAATGTGTTTCTCAGGGGAGGAGAGGCTCTGTAGCAAACCAAAGAAAATTCTACTTTCCAGTTCTATTAAGGGGCATAATTAGAATCATTAATATAGAGAAAGTATGCAAACAAAAGTCGTATTACCAACCTTATGCAAAGAGCTAGAAAACGTGCACATTTGTGTGCTATGCTTCGACCTGCTTCAAAGAAGCACACACGCACTATATCAAAGAGACACATCCTTGCTTTAGACAGTAAGCTCTCATTTGCTTCTTTTGAACTGAAAAAAACCAAAGCAAAACAGACTTTAAACCAAAACACTTACAATTTAAAATGTTTCCTAAAACAAAAGTGAAGTTCTTCTACCTGCCCGGTCCATTTGACTGAACTCCTGCCAGCCAACATAAGATATCTAACACAAGACTTTGAGCATGCTCCGTCACAACTCCATCTTCCGCCTTTTTGCAGAGGGTGTTCAGAAGTCTTTCATGGAATTCTGAAAACTGCAGCATAGCACATCGCTGAACTCTGTGGAGGGAGAGAAAGACAACCCACAGATGTAAACTACTGAAGTGAAAGTTGCTGACATTAAACGTCATTATTTTAAGATTACAATGCTCAGGTCCATTCCCTAAGCCTAAGGAAACGAAAACACACAGGGTTTTATTTTGTTTTCGTTTCCCTCTCATTAGCTCCCCTTACAGAAGTCTAGAAGTTTACCCCTTGAATTTAAAAAGCACAACTGCTTTAGGCAACCAAAAAAAGAAAGAAAGAAAAGACATTAATCTAAGAGCTAAGAGCTGGCTCAGGTATGGAAACAGCAAAAATTGCCTACAACAGAAGAATGGCAGTACAAGGTTATGGAGTTTGCAGAAATAGCAAAATTAACAGTAAAAATTTGACATCAGGGGGATGAAACATATCAAAAAGAATGGGGAAAATTTATGTTATATATAGAGAAGATGATGTGAAATAGGGAACCAGTAGAATTAAAATAGTATCTCATAACGGGAAAATACAAGAAATTTATTGGATAATAATATCAAAATGAATTAAAAATGTATATTAGGACTATTATTGAACAATATTTGTAAATGAATATAGACAGACAACAAGAACTTGTATATATAGAAAGATTTATTTGTTTACGGACATTTAATGGAAAAAATGAAGAAGAACAATCTTATTGAAAATGGACAAAGACAATGCGAAAACTCAAAGAGGACATAAAAAAACCAGAAGAAGGAAGGAGGGAAGTCAGCTCGGGAGAGCAAGAACAAATTTGAAATATAATGTATGTGTATGTACAGTATGTAACTAAAAATTTAATAAAGATCATCTGAAAAATAATAATCTAAGAGCTACTGTAGAGTTGCCCTGACTAGGTAAGCATAAGGCAGCTATGGCCATATGTGCTGGTGGCTATGTATAGTCCATATGGCAGGGAGAGGAGCAAGAACCCAGGTCTGTGCATTAACAGTGACAGAAGTGGCAAAGGCCCATTTTCTGAAACATTTTATTTTTCTACCAAGCCATTCCAATGCACACTTGCACTGAAACAATACAACATATGACTGAAAACCTTCTCTGCTTTTTCAGAATGGAGTTTGGACTTACAGTTTTGTGAATTCTTATTTGAACCAGCATAAAAATGAGGAAAAATTAACAGAATTCTTTTGAAAAAGAATTTTTAACACATATCACTGTATAAAAAGGTTGAATCCCTAAATATCAAACTCACCTTTCCTTTGAAACAGATGTTTTTTTAAATCTTCTAATTGTTACAGAAACTTCTTGAAGCAAGTCACACCCACGGAGGTTGTCAGATTTCCGTGATGAATTGCTGGCTTCTGTTTTATTAGAGGACTTGTCCTATAATTTTTAAAAATATATAAAAGAACCACAGACATTTCAAAAGTAATATTCCACATGTTCACAATCATTTTTCCCCTACGCCTAATTGGGAAGTTCATATAAAAACTATAGCAGTTATTAAACCAAAATCACATGCTTTTCAAACATTAAAATGGCCATTTTTTAAAACAATGCAATTATTTTCTTGACAGAATGGAAGTATAAAGTTCTAAAGCCAGAAAGCAAGTAAGTTCAGATTTGTGTCTATTTATTTAGTTTGCAGCTTCCTTTTAACAGCTATTACCGAGGGAGGGGTTTCAAAAATACAAAACAATATTTACTGAAGTCATCATACACCACAGATAAGGAACCTCAGGTTTGGGGTCCTTGGGATTCTTACCACCCATGCCCCCACCATCACTACATTCCTCAATGGCCCTACTTGAATGCATTTGTCTGGCTAGAACTTCTTCTTCAATTGTGATAATGCCTCTTGCATGGATGAAAGATAGAAAGGCGTTTGTGTGTACAGGTGCGCTCCCACTTACGCGTGACTGACTCTCGTACAACCGTGTATATGTGTAGCACCAGGAAATTTAAAAAAATAATTCAATTCAAACCCGGAAATGGCAGAGAGTTGGAAAGTCCTTGTAGCTTGCAAGGAGACCCTCCCAGGAACCCCCCAAAAATGTCAGTGATGTCAGAGGAAGCCTGAAGAGATTGGGGTGCAGCAGGGCTTTATTTACATTGCTCAGCCTCCCCACCTAACAGCTGATGTGCAGCCGCTTTCCCACACGTCCTCCAGCCTCCTGCCAGCCCCAGAACTTTAATTCTAGTTGTGGATATTTTGGGATACAGTATTTTTAGTACGGATTAAAGAGAGCGTGACAGAGGTTGTTTAAAGAGTGGGTGCTCCCTACTTTACATGATTTCACTGATGCGCACAGGGGCCCGGAATGTAATCCCCGCATAAATGGGGGGACGCCTATATATAAAAACCTCTGGTTAGAATGGAGCCTACTGTGTGGAGGTAGCTGTCACATCCATTCTTCTGCCCTCTTCTGCCTATGGCCCCTCCTACCACTAGCATATCTCCTCTTGAACCTTGCCTGCAAAGGAATTAGGCCCTCTGGCGCTCTCTAATATCTGATTCAAGTGAAGGCAGAAATGAATTGGCTGGTCAACGTGAGGGTTCCAGAGACTTCCTTCAAAACAACCAACGTTCCTCTCCAAGCACATGGGAAGACCCAGCCAGGTGGGCAGGGTAGAAATAGTATATTATTATTATTATTATTATTATTATTATTATTATTATTATATCACCATTATTACATGAATTGCTAAGTTTGGCTGCATCAACTACAATCATAGCCAATAGTATCAAATCTGCAAATACTGTTGATTCCTTTTTGTTTAGTGTTCTTGCAGATAAAGAACAGTATGTGAAGTGGGTGGTGGGTGGGTGGTAAGGTAAAAAGGTAAAGGATCCCTGGATGGTAAAGTCCAGTCAAAGGTGACTATGGGGTTGTGGCGCTCATCTTGCTTTCAGGCCAAAGGAGCCGGCATTTGTCCACAGACAGCTTTCAGGGTCATGTGGCCAGCATGACTAAACCACTTCTGGCGCAACGGAACACCGTGAGGGAAACCAGAGCGCACGGAAATGCCGTGTAGCGGTACCCATTTATCTACTTGCACTGGCGTGCTTTCGAACTGCTAGGCTGGCAGAAGCTGGGACAGAGCAACGGGAGCTCACCCCATTGGGCAGATTTGAACCGCTGACCTTCCGATCAGCAAGCCCAAGAGGCTCAGTAGTTTAGACCACAACGCCACATGTTCCCCCATTCAGGGGAATACTGAACAAAACAACACACATTTTCTGAATTCCATATGTGGATTCTACCCACCTACAGAATTCTAAAGGTTCCATGTTTTACTCTTACCACCTCTATGTTAGTTTAAATATAAATTACACAGTTGATGCTTCAGTTCTAACAGATGGACTTTCAGCAACTGGCTGGTTGAGCAGCAGCAGCTTTTTGACCATGCTTTCTCTATATGTTATTTAAATACCTTGCCTGCTGCAACTTTTGCCAGAAGTGAGGCAAGTGAATGACCCTTGCTATTCTGAGGTTTTAGAGATGGTATCCTTACAACAGGCCAGATTCCACCATTGCAGATCTCTTCTGTTCCTCTGTCATTCACTGCTTTCACATGAATTAAAAAAGAACGGTATTTTCCACCTGCCATACCTAGAATAAGACAAATAGACTATAAGCATAATCAACAAACTCTTTAAGACTTATTTTACACATATATTTTCCTAGCAGGTACCAATTAACACTTTGTTAAAGGTTTTCCTCAGAAATGAAGAGACAATTAGTCTTTGATTCTAAGCGTAACTGGGGATTATCTGTTAATTTCCAGAAAACTCACATTTTTCAGTTTCATTCCAAAATATTCTAGCAAAAATTTACCTTTAACAAGCTTTGGACTTGTTAGTGTCAACATTCCAGCATGCCCTGATAGATCAAGACCAGTAGCCAACCATACAGGACCACACAAAATATCTTCTTTATGATCCTCTAAAAAGGGACATAGTCGGGGGCCTTTTGGAAGAAAAAAAAAAGTTCAAAAATAAGCCGTCTGTTCAAAAGAATACACAACTTGTTCAAAAAGGTTAATGACACTTAATTATTAGCTAAATAATAACCTGGTTCAGACATAATGAGGAACTATGATTTCCAATTACAGAATGCACTGGGGTAAGCCTTGGACTCATGCACAAGAAGAAACATAGAACTTTAAACTGTTTGCAGTAGCAATAGCTTCCCATTACATCAGAACCCATGGTACTGTTATGCATTCTACCTGTAGTTAATTAAAACAAATAAGAATAAAATCAGGGTTCGATATTCTGATTTATCAGCAAACCACAGTTTACAATAAACTATAGTTTTTGATTCAGATATAATGGGGGCTGGCAGTATATATTATATATTCAGCTTTCAGTCTCCTCCCCTTGTGCATGGAAGAGAGAGGGTGGTGAAATGCATAAGCCTAAGCTTTGCTGCAGCATGCTCTCATAACAGAAAACCATGGTCACTGAACCAGGCCACTGTGTTTTCCCGTAGTGCATTACGGTCTCAAAATCCCAGATTTATATCAATTATTAATATTGTCATCGTCATCATATTTCTTATCTACCCTTCACCATGAGTTCCTAGCATGGGTTACAACAATTTAAAAATACAATATTAAAATCAGTTTTAAAAGGTTATATTCAATAGAATGAAAAGTGTACAAAATAGGAAGTTGAAATGAGGAAGGGACTGACTTCAGCTGAATTTCAGAACATCTCATTGACAATTGAAAACTAAAATTCTTTATATTTTCTTATATATTTCTCTTTACCCTGGACTTTGAAATCCGAGATATTTTAGAAACTTTCCCCAGCTACTTGCTTTCAACACACTTATGTAGGTTTTTTGGTTCCCATGTACATCAACACAAGAACAATGAGTTGAGCCCATCCATCAACACTATTCCCCTTATTTTGACTTGCTCCATGTAATCCTTTCCCAGATATCCATGCGTATAGGTCAGCTCTCCACAGGGAAGGGGCCTTGTCTCTAGGGTCTGTAGGGAAGGATGTAATTATACATCCAAAGCTTTTCACAGGAACTGTAACACGCCTTGGAGATTTATTTATTTATTATGTTAGTACTTTTCTACTGTTGGTCTTTTAATGCACTATTTTTGCTATCTGCTTTTACATTTAGTCTGTAAAATTTAGTTACTTTAGTCTGTCGACATTGTTTTTCTATAATGCTGTCATTTTTAGATGTGTTGTGTTTTAGATATTATGTTTCTTTTTAGGGATACTTTTGATTATCTGTAAGGATTATGATGTTTTCTGCTCTTTTCCTGTGCTGTTCCTTCTGGTTATCAATAGTATTTGTCTAACAAATGAGTTACTCTGATACATCAAGAAAGGGAGATAAAAAGCCAGCAAATATAAAGAGAGTAGTGTCAGCATTTTACAAGTTCCAATTAATGAGAACTGACTCTAAAACTTATAGAATACATTCACCCAACCTGTACATGGCAAATACATTTAAAATGGGCACTGTATGTAACTTACATTGTGTCTCCTCCACATCCATATTCTGCATTTCTTCATTCAAATCATCCAGTCCTTGTTTTCCATTCCTTTCAATTTCAATATTATGAGCTGGTGACAGAGGGAAAGCTATCTGTCTATCTACAGCTGCTTCTGGGGAATCAAAGACATTTTAAAAACAGGACTCACAACTATAGGTTTGTTTAAAGCCTTAACATTCCTGTTTATTGATTCTACTTGGAATTTCTTTTGGAATACAATTTAACACTAACTTCATAACAACTATACCAAGAGGCAACTGTATTTTGAAATATATTCATTGTTAGAGGCCTTCTAATTCCTAGGCAGAATCAACTGTTTCAAAATCAATATTAAACATTTAGATATCTGGTCTCTGCACTGATGGAGAAAAAGTGTTAAATCCTTTCAGCACTACCACTAAATTTTAGGTTCTAATAAATACTCAGGCAATGTTCCCCACTGCTGCTACCTTCAGTTATTGTCCATTCACTCACAGATACTTCTAAGTGAGACTATACCAACTTAGACTCTTAACAATTAACGTATGTGTAGCCATTTCTCTCTTAGAATTCTTCAAAGGTTACCCAGAAGATACATAAGTGTGCAAGTGACTTCCAGCAGTAAGAAAATGGTACTAACAAATTTATCTCTGTTGCCTTTACGGTAATATAAGGGATGTCTGGCTTGCAGGGAGGAATTATTTTGAAGGCTTAACCTGACAAGAGATAAATAACCACACTACTGTAACCTTTTGCATCATGGCATTAAGGTAAAAAGCCAGAAGCTTTTTTTTAAAAAAAACCCCAACTTATGTCAAATAGGGGAAATATATTCAGAGCAGCACACAATACTGTATCATCATTTTCCCCACTCCCCTGACAGGGTAAAAGAAATGTATACTCTATTGCCAGTGTAGTGGACACTGCTGCCCACTAAGGTTGCTTACCATTAAGTTTTGTTCCATCAATGGAATTAATGTATGACGATCAGCAACCGAACCTTCCTTTAAACATAATGACTGATTTTAACAAGAGAAGGGACCATCGGTCTTACCTGAAAGGAATTTCTCTTGAATGTAAAGGTGGCCATAGGTCATTTTAAGTTTATGCCTGACTCAAGCAGTTGATAAATCAGCAACGATAACAAGAACTGGCTTCAGCAACAGTTTGAGTCAAGCAGGAACTTAAAACCACCTGAGACCATCTTATGTGCACAGGAGGAACAAAGGGTAGTTCTGTTACCATAAGGACTTCTGGCTGTGAAATATAAAATTCCCTCTCACTCCTTTCTCTGTGGGCCCCCTAAATTTGTTATTGGGGGGCTTCCCCAACCCTCCAAAGAATATCTGGGGAGGGTGCATTGAGTGCACAAACAGAGGAGGGGGATGTTTCACTGCACAGCCAGAGTCTTTGAATTAACAAAACTGCTTCATTGGATACCACTCAAAAGTGCTTTGGCAGCTGAATCATCTTTTAGCAGTGCTACCTTTAAATCCCTAAGTATTAATAAATTAAGCAAGGTATTCATTCACTCTTGGCTTACCACTGACTTTCCCCAAGCCTGGAGCTTTGTTTTTCAATAAAGTCACTTGAATCTGTGGAATGTTTGTGATGTTTGAATTCAAAACAAATTTGAAGTTCACATGTCCAACCATACAGGCTTTTGGCAAGACCAATTCAAAAACATGTTCATCCCAGCTGTTGCTACAAAGGGAAAAGGGAGGAAAATCAGGGATTAAATGTGCACATAATAAGAGAAAAATAAACGTCTCTATTTTGCTTTTGTACATATTACTGCTCTACAGAAGCAATGAATGTTTGAGCTGTACCCTTATAAGAGCATCTGCTTAACTGAATGCTGCTTTTCCACAATATTGTGCCCAAAGCAGCTTACAACTTATGCCTGACATTTACAATATGAACCATATTTGAAGAGACTAGCTAAAACAACAACTGAAGGTACATTCCACATCTGAAATGAAGGGTTTCCTGAGTGATTTAACTGGAAGCCTGCCTCATGCTTAGGATCCTTTCCTCATCACATATGGCCTCTGCATCAGGGAGATCCAATGTTCAATGAGAAAATCTTTTGGTACAGGCATGATTTATATCATTACTAATTTTACCTATCTGTTTGTAATTTCCAAGTCCGAGTATGCTGAGCTGCATCTCCATGATGCTGCTGGTGCAAGTGTTGCGGGTGCCGCCTTTGCTGCTGTTCCTGCTGAACCTCTACCCAACATGGAGGAACAGTGGCAGAAAACCGGGGTGTCAAAGTCTCAAAGCGAGTCAACTCTACTAAAGATGTTAATGTTTCAAGGGAAAATGGCTGGTCCACCAGAAGATCAACTCCTGTTTAGATGAGAGAGGTACAGGAGACTCAAAATACGAAATGACTATTCAGGTAATAGTTAACGCAAGGATCAGAAACACAGCCTTTTAACTTTAACTCTTTAGAACACCTATAAAACCAGAAAGATACCAATTTCATCAAATTGTAGCATGTTGTTAATGGCTTTTAAGAAAACTGATACCTTTGCATTTAGGATGATCTTTTATCCTCCCTCTCTTTTATCAGAGGAGAGTCATCATTAGATACAACCTAGAATGGTTTTTTCAGGTTGTTAATTTTCAACCCTTCAGTGCCCTGTTCTGATACAGATAAATCTGTATCAGAAGGCTGGGGGATGCCCCAGAGCAGATTTGGGCCATTCAGGGAGAGGCAGATGCAAAAAATTGGCTCCCTCCTCCTTCCACTGATGGACTGCTTTCATCAGCGGAATGTCACCAATGGATACCACCCTTGTGGAAAAAAAATCTGACTTGATAGCATAGTTCTACAAAATAATCACACAATATAGCTTAATTTAGACAGACTTCAATAATGTGTTTGTGTACACAATGCAGAAGTGAATTTAGTTTGATGGTTAACATTGCAAAATGCACCGTTAAAGCATGCTTCAAATAAAACCCCGTACTAAATACTTATTTCATAAAATTTATATACTGCTTGTTGGTAAACAACAACAACAACAACAACAACAACATCTCAAAATGGTTTACCTGTAATGCCTGGACTGGAAGGATTAGATAAAGGTTTTGTGCCTTCTGTTAACTGCTCTGCCACTTTAGAGAGAGATGCATCCACAAGTATATCAGCTTCATCAACATCATCACAAGTCCCTCCAATCTGGAGGAAATGAAGTTCTCCACCTGAGAACAGTTGTCAATTAAAACACAAGTTAAGATACATTTATTTTGCATAACACTGTTCGCAACCGCAAACTCACTAATAACATTAAAATTCTTTTCAAAATGTATCTGCATATTGCACTTAACATTTTATTTTTAGACACCCCTTGCCTAATTTTAGAAGACATACAAGGCAGCTTAAAATTTGCAACACAAACAAAATCAAATTCCCATTAAAATCACCAAAACTGACAAATCACAAATGTTAACACGAAAGTCCAGCCTCCAAAGCAAAAACCAAAATAGAATTGAAAGGAAGACACCAAAGATAAACCAGCAAAGAGAGAACAAAATGCTTTTTGAAACAGACTAGTTTTTAGCGGTCACTTAGAACAACACAGTGATCCAGTCGCTCTGTTATGAAAAAAGTACTGGTGGCCATTAGCTTAGGTAAATTCATGGATGGTGGAGTTTTCAACCAGTATTAGCCACGGTAGCTAAAGAGAATCTCTGAGTTGCTGGTTTTTCAAATTTCCAAGTATTGACAAATACAAAAAGGAAAAAACAAGTTTCACAAGCACAGAACCTCTGAGTTCAGAGAATATATATTTTCACTTACCAGAAACTGCAGTCAAACAGGGAAAAGATACCATTACTTGCCCTGCTGCTACACTTCCATAAGACAGAGATCAGGAATGTATGATCCACAGGTCTAATTTAGTCCATTAGGTATCTTAATTTGGCCTGCAAGGCTGCTTCACCACAGTCATGCTCACCTACCCCACACCTGACATTATATGACTTCAAGTGTGAAGCAGGTCAAATTGCTTTGAATGGATCCTTGACTGTTCCTCTGTCATAAAGCAGGGTGGCTGTCAGCACTAAATTTAGTATTAGAAACTGAGATATGAAAGCTAGGAGCTAAATGGCACCTTAAACCTAGGTTATGGGCACAACAACGGAATGTCTAGGCACTTTTTTATAACAAGAGTACAAAGCTGAAAATGAATGAACTGCAGCCAAAATATTATGTTCATTTTTCACATGGTCCAGTCGTTCCCCTGCCCACCCCCTGATATTCTTAAGAGGGTCTCATCTCCAGTCTTCAGAGAGTAGCTGGAAGTGGGGAGGCAGAAAAAGGTCCTCCTTTCCTTCTACTCTGCAGTTTTAATCTGAAATCTTAGGCGCAATACTGCACCCGGAGCTCAGAAACTGCTCGCACTAATGAAATTCCCTGTCACAAAATGCACCTAGAACGGGAGTTTCAAACACTGACTAAATGTAAATTCAGTGCCAAGTGCAAGCCCCACTGAGATCATCAGCCCCACTAAGGAGTTCCCAGGGTTTGCAGCTGTGCTGAATGTAAATTTAGTAACCACTGCAAGCTCTGCTTTCAGAATGGATCTTTTCAGCTGTGGCTTAACTTCAAGTCACAACTGCAAAGATACTTCCTTTGTTGCATACCTGGTTCTCCACCCTGGCCCCAAGTGATGTGGTTGGCCACAGAGTTCTTAACTAAATAGATCTCTGGTAAAATACAGCAAGCAAGGTTATTTCTAGCAGCTTTGGAGCAATAAAGGGAACACAAACACCAGGGTGCTTAAAATACTGGTGATGAAAAAATGAAAATGAATCTTTTGTCATACTGAACACCTACCTCACTCGTGTTATTATGAACTACTTATCAGAATAACCTTCATAGCTAGACATAACAATTCAGTTAAAGTTTTGTTTCTGGTGATAAGCCATTCCCCATAATAAAGATATTGAAACTTCATTCACTTGTTTACTTCTCTCTGCTTTGTGGTATCCTCCTTGAGATGAAGTTACCAGAATGGCATAGTACTTTAAACATTATAGATTTATGAAGTGGCATCAATTCTTCTATTCAGTTCCCTCCCATATGATTTTTAATGAAGAAGTTCCTATTTTTGCTCTTACAATACCCTTAGTAGATGTCCTCAGTGAGGCAGGGGGAATGGGAACAACACATTAGAACAAAATACTCTTCCTTTTTAAAGGCTAACGCTAGGGATTTTACTATTTCCCTTGCTCAGGATCCTTTCAAAGCTGGTGATGTACCAACTCCCTAAACTGTCAACCTCGCAACAGTTGCTTCAACTTTAAAGTCTGGCATAATCAAGTATTCTGATTATTAAACTGGAAGCAACTGGTATCAGTTAAAAGAAATTCTTCATTGTTCTGCAGCATTTACACACACACACACACACACACACACACGGTATATTTCAAGTGGGATTGATTTGCCAAAAGCAAGCACATTAGAAAAGCATTAGCAATCTCTGTATACATTCAAAATGTTACTATAAAATAAACAATAAAGCAATTAATCAATTGGGTGGAAATTTAAGAACTTTGGGGAGGGGCAGGGAATAGTGAAGTCTCTATTACAAGTCAGAATTTCAGCCAAAAATGGAGAACAAATCAGCAAGCATCTATTTCCTGCTTCACAGCTCTGCAGCTTACCAGAAAAATCAGGTTAGCAAATATACATAAGCTTTGAAATACCATAAAGGGGCAAGAGCCTCTTAGATTAAGCTTAGGGTTGCACACATAATACAACTGGCAGAAATGTAGTTTTATAGACTGACAGTATTCTGCTTATTAAAAAAAACCCTTATAAATTCAAAGGACCATGCAATGCAGTATTATCTCTGTTGTACCTTCAACATTCTATTTGCAAACACTAAGAAGAAATCGTTAGTGGGTTCTTGTCAGGGTTTTCCCATTTCATTTTGCAAATTATTTCCTCCTTTGTCCCACTAACTCACTTCGTTTGAAGCTAAGATTTGCTTGATAAAAAGATCATGTTTGGACAACCATATCTCATCTTAAGAAGCTAAGATATACCGTATTTTTCGCTCTATAACACGCAGTTTTTTCCTCCTGGAAAGTGAGGGGAAATGTCTGTGCGTGTTATGGAGCGAATGCCTACAGATGGCAGGGGAATCCGCTGCAGTTGTGAGCAGTCCGTGGCTCTCTTTCAAACTGCAAAGCGGGTGTAAGCGGCTCCTGTCAGCGAGCAGAGCCGGGGAGGAGGGAGAGAAGCAGATCGGGGTTGGTTGCTTTAAAACAGCCCCGTGCTCTATGTCCCTCTCTCTTCTCCAGTGAGCTGCTAAGTAGCAGCAAAGCTTTTCAGCCAGCCTAGCCGGGAGGAGGGAGAGAAGCAGATCGGGGTTGGTTGCTTTAAAACAGCCCCGTGCTCTATGTCCCTCTCTCTTCTCCAGTGAGCTGCTAAGTAGCAGCAAAGCTTTTCAGCCAGCCTAGCCGGGAGGAGGGAGAGAAGCAGATCGGGGTTGGTTGCTTTAAAACAGCCCCGTGCTCTATGTCCCTCTCTCTTCTCCAGTGAGCTGCTAAGTAGCAGCAAAGCTTTTCAGCCAGCCTAGCCGGGAGGAGGGAGAGAAGCAGATTGGGGTTGGTTGCTTTAAAACAGCCCCGTGCTCTATGTCCCTCTCTCTTCTCCAGTGAGCTGCTAAGTAGCAGCAAAGCTTTTCAGCCAGCCTAGCCGGGAGGAGGGAGAGAAGCAGATCGGGGTTGGTTGCTTTAAAACAACCCCGTGCTCTATGTCCCTGCCTGCAGTTTTTTGCTGTCCGATTTTGGATCAGCCACTGTAGGGGCTGTGTGTGTGTGTGTGCTTGAGCTATCGTTCTCCTCCTCCTCCTTCCTGTTCACTCTCACAGCGCCCCAGCGCTCTCCTGCGACTTTAGAAGTGATACTCTGTGTGTCTCTCTGTGTGTGAGGCATCGTTCTCCTCTTGCTTCCCCTTCACTCTCCCAGCGCCCCTGCTACTTCCAGCGCCCCTGCGACTTTAGGATTGATATTCTGTGTGTGTGTCTGTGTGTGTGTGTGTGAGGCATCGTTCTCCTCTTGCTTCCCGTTCACTCTCCCAGCGCCCCTGCGCTCTCCTGCGACTTTAGGATTGATACTGTGTGTGTGTGAGAGGGGGGGGGGGATCGTTCTCCTTCTCTTGCTTCCCACTCCCAGTGCCCCTGCCTCTCCTGCGACTTTAGGATTGATACTCTGTGTGTCTGTGTGTGAGAGAGGGATTGTTCTCCTCCTCCTGCTTCCTGTTCACTCCCCCAGCGCCCCTGCGACTTTAGGGCGACTTTAGCATGGATCCACATGGATCCTCAGGATTTTTGCATTGGGCTACCCCAAACTCACCGTCAGATCACATGTCTGTGGCCACAGCATGAACCACAAAAATCATACATCCACTGTTTTGTTTAGAATATTTTTTTCTTGTTTTCCTCCTCTAAAAACTACGTGCGTGTTATGGTCTGGTGCGTGTTATAGAGCGAAAAATACGGTAATTGAGCCTTGCATACTTGCATGCAGCCACTTCTCCCTTTGCACAAATGGGGAGAGAAGCCTACAAGTCTTCATGTAATTATAGTCTCTCATTATGTCCAATATCAGGAAACCATAGTTAATGATTTCTGAACAAGCCATGGTTTCAAATCAAAATGGGAGTCTCTTGTTAACTGAAGACTTCCCAGTATGTTTCCTGGCTTGCACGAAAGGAGCGGCAAACCGTGAGGTCTTGTTCATCATATCTCAGCTTAAGACACGCTCACTATAGGGAGAATACAAGCTTTTCCTTCTAGTACATATGTGAACTAATATTGCACAGTATGTCAGATACTTGTGTATCCATTTTCATGGTACATGTCAGGAAAACCCCATTAAAAAATTTATGGATTGGATCGAGCGTTAGGCATATGCAAAGAGGCTGGCAGAAATTTATTTCATAGCCATTCCTCTCCATGACAGCCCCTCAGAAATATTCTATAAGGGCCAAGGTACACTACTGTATGGGTGGGCTGTGGCTTACGAGTAGAACCCCCGCTATCAATAGTTTTCTCTGGGAATAGTTCCTGTGGCGGCTCCTTCCCCTCAGAACACCATGCCACAGCCCATCCATTCATCTGGATCCCCCAGCCGCATGGGAGGGGAACTGAAATCACCCCTGCAGTGAGTGGGGGGTGAAATCTCCTTCTGTCAGCCCTGCTACACACACAACTATGTATACAACCCGCTAGTAATAACCAAACCACTATCCAAATGTTTCCTGCTAAACTGCTAACCCAGTGCATTAACCATTTAGAAAGCAAGAAATTCAATTCTGCATGACCTCAAATTGAACTTCAAAACACTTACTCATCCAAATAATAACTAATAACTAGTTTTCATGCCGGGGTATCCCCCCCCCCGATGTTTTGGCCTACAACTCCCATTGTTGTCTACTATTGTGTCCCCACTGTGGAAGGACGTGTGGATCCAGAATTGGCCTCCACAGTCACTTACGGACTCATTGTTAAAATTGTGTTTATGGAAGACAATCTTACTCGGCTACAAGTGATCGCCAAAGAAGAAGACATACAAATCTACAACAGTAAAAGATTACAGATTAATGAAGATGTCATGGCAAAGGAAATGTAACTATAGTAGGGCATGTCTAAATTGGCAAACCATACATGCTCCACTTTTGGACTCCAGTGCATCTAGAGAACTGGACTGCTGAGCAGAGGGAAAGAGAAAGAAAGCAATTCTAAGGCATGAATTATCAATATATTTTGGAAGCTCAAACCAGAGTTTGGGATCTAATCAAAGGTTAGCAGAAACTGATGTCAGAATTGGCCCTCAGTCTTTTAAAAGAATGATTAACAACACAGCAGGGAGATGATGGACGCCTATTAGAAGCCTTCTAAATGTAAATAAGGAACATAGTACCCCAGCACATTATGTACTGCATTTTGACTTTACAAATTTGATTAGAGAACTGAATAAAGATCTTACCTTTGGTGCATGCACAGAGTCTATCTGTACCCGAGCAGTATATTACAGAGACAAATTTATCTGGTTCCTCGGTACCCTCCTTTTTAGGCGGCTCCACTTTGGCCAGAATTTCAAAGTTTGAAAGATCTAATATTTTTACATATCCTCCCTGAGTGGTTATTACCAGATGCCCAAGAGTAGAAATTTCTGATCTTTTCTCTCTCTCGCTGCCATTCTTAGAAGTTATTTGTATTTCCTCTGTGGGCTCCTCACAGTCGTCTTCTCGATTATCCAAAATGTCTGGTGGGAGCAAAATCAATGAGGTAATGGTATCCTGTGGGTCTTTGATATGTTGGATTTTTATGGGTTCCTCTTCAAGAGTCACAATCCGAGTGGCATAGTTCATTTTGTAAAGTACTAGGTAACCACCACTAGCATTCCGCTGCTCTGGCTGAATTATTAAAGGCGTCTGAACATCTGCTGGTGACTCATTCTGGATCATACCAATATTTGCACCGTTCACTACAGCAAGGCTGGATTCTAGCTCTCCTTTTCTTCTATTACATAGTGCCGAGTTTAATTTATTTAAATTATTCAAGGCCTCTACTTGATTTATTGCACTCAGGGATTCAACAGGGCATGCCCGCAGTCCTATTAACAAATGAACTCCATCTGCACAAGGAGTGATTGAATCTACACAAAAGTTCTCCTCCTCTGCAAACTTTGGCAGCCGTAGGCACTGAACCAAAGTCCCAGGCTTAGGAACCATAGAGCTCCACTTGTCAGAGTCTGGAGAAGTTAGGCTAGCTGTTGCATCTGCAAACTGCTGAATATATGTCACAGGAGGATCCTGCAACAGCAATTGCTCCTGACTATCCAGCTCCATCTCTATGATCTGTGGAACTGTAAAACCATCATCATGTAAACTTTTACTCATGATATTGTTCATCTGTGAAAAGATTTTTCCTGCTTTTTCATCAGATTCCTTAATGCTGTAAAGCAGCAATATAGGTAAAGTCCTCCTTACCAGAGGAGAATTCAGTTCTGAATTAGTACAGGATTCATTGTCAGTTGATCCCTGGTCTGATACACTACCACCTTGAGTCCTGCTTAAATCTTCCAGTGACCTCTGAGAATGACTACTAACAGGAGAGGTAGCAGGTGATTTGTATGTTAATAAACCTCCAGCTAACAAACAAGGAAAGGGAATGTTGTGGTGTTCCAGATGCTTTTCCTTCATCTTTTCACTCTTACAGTTACTTAGGCAAGGATTTGCCCCAAGTTCTTCTAAGTCTTTCACTGTATCTTCAAGTGCATTTGCAACTATTTCCCACTGAAGTTTCTCAGGCTGCTGAAGAATGCTGAGGGCTGTTATATCAAGGCTCACTTCCATGGTTTCCTTTTGTGATGTATGTCCTTTGGGATAAATAAACCAGTGTTAGACAAAAATAAAAATTTATAGCTACATGAGAAATTATGAAAATCCTATCATAAAGCCTAGCAGAATCAATTATCTGGCATCTTCAATCAATGACAAGATAGGAAAATCAGTCAAAGTAGCATATTTTAAGGCTGTTTCACAGATTTCTCAGGAGCAAACCCTGGGTTGCTCCCAGCAGTATACTCAACAGCAGGGGTCACCAACCTAAGCGGCCCACAGGGGTCATTTTACCGGCCCACGAGCTGCCCCTGAACCGCGCTGCCCGCTCAGTGAGCCCCTGTGCACTGCGCTAAACCAGCACAGCACGGCGGGGGATTCACTTTCTTGGCGCCAGAAATCACGTCTGCACATGCACAGACACTGGAAATCATGTCTGCGCATATGCAGATGCCGGAAATCGCATATGCGCAGACATTGGAAATTGCGGGGCTGCACCCGTGATCCAGCCCATAGAGGGGGCTCTGCGGCAGTGTACCGGCCCAGGCAAGGTAAGTCTTGCCGACCCCTGCTCAACAGGGTGTCGCATCTAAGCCTAGTTCCCTGGAAATTTGCCTGTATGATACAAATTTTTATAGAACAAATATAGGCCCAGTTCAGATGTAACAACAAATTATGGTTTGTTTTGACCCAAATGAGCCAGCACTAGTCTCATGCTTGCACAATCAACCCCTCTTTGCAAATATAGGGAGAAGACTTAAAGCTTTTAACTCTGGTTAGCATTTCCCCCCACCTCCAATACATTAAGACGGGAAAAGCATGCAAATATTGGTAGTATTACTGTCTCTACTGCTAAAACGAGATGTGTGGGGGCTATTTCAGGGGTCTCACTTGTAAAGGGAGCAAGGTAAGACAGTTTGCCTCTCCCACCATAAATAAAACAGTAAGGTTTACAATGGCCCTCTGCTTCCCCCATCTGCAGCAATGGAGATTGGATATTTTGCATATTTTGTCAGAGAAAAACAATGTAACTTAGCCCCCAGCCAGCCCAGGCTGCGAGAAAGATCCTTTCAGCAGCTTTGGAGATTGCTCCTACACTGCTGAAAGGATCATCCTTCATCTGAGCCCAATTCATCCACAAAATATTACAACTTGTTAAATGTAAATTCAAATGGCTCTTCCAGACTGTCACTATTTTGCATGTGAAATCAGATGCAATAAGCCTCTATCGTTTTTATTTTTGCAGAAAGGTAGGTGAAAGGAAAATACACAGGAAGATGAGGGATAACAATTGCTTCACATGACACCAGGATATCTCCCCACAAATCAGAATGAATATTTAATAAATAGTGGGTGTCTTATAATCTCCCTGGCAACTTTGTCCAAACAAATTAAGACGAATGTTCAATAAGTTGTTTGGAAGAAACCAAAATATTTTACTACGAAAAGCAGTATACAAAATTCTAGCCGTTTACTGACTTAAGTATACTTAAATCACTCACTGCTAGTGATGCTACATTCCGCACTGTACCAAAGAGATATTGTATGCCTACCAGTCACTGATTCTGATCTGGAATGCTCTTCACTGTCTGAATCCTCCAGTAAATCATCACTAAAGACAAGACAAAGATCACAGAGATGGTGAAGCCAAAGCAGCAATTTAATGTATTAACATTGCACTTAGCGCTAAACTTCTTTAAAAAAAACTTCACAACATTTTCAAAATTAATGTTTATTAATTGTGTAAAAGAGAAGGCTATAAATCATAAATAACGAACACGGGAGAGAAACTCCCAGGGGAACAGAATAATCAGGGAAGGATTTAGTTACAAGAAAGAAGTAGACTCCACTCAGAGCTCTTTGGGAGACTTAGCCTTGAGAGTAAGAATGTATAGGTGGGGGTGGGGAGCGTGTTATGGGAAAGGAAAACATCTGGACAGAGGGGTAGGTGAGAAAAAGAAGTATCACAGGAGATAATAGTCAGAATGCGGAAAGAAGTGGATGATTGCTTTCCTCCCACTCGTTTCAGAGCAGTTCCTCTGTCTATATAGGGCCACATTGATATTGGATTGAAGGGGGGGTTGCAGTAGAAACCTTTTCCTGTAGACATTACATTTTTCTTTGCCAATCAGAAAATGAAAACAATTAAAAACAAAAGCTTCACGTTCCCAAGAAAGGATGTTTTAGCAGGATCTCTCAATGTTCCAAAAATCCACTCTCATTTTCAGGCAAATAAGTACACACAGGTCCCATTTTCCAAACAAAATGTGTTCCCAGGCAAACATTCACATAAGGAGCTAATGATTTCCATTATTTCCTATGGGAATGTTTCTAATCTGTGATTTTCCTCTTCTCTCTCCCTCCTGCCCAAAATTGCTCCAGCCAAACAAAGGAAAAACTGATTTATCCAAACTCCCCTGCTAGCCAATTTGTCAATTCCTCTCCCTCCCTCAGTGGTTTCTGCCCAAAATGGCTGCCACCAGCCAGGAAAACACAAACAAGTAAGAAAGTGGGCAAACTCTGACTGTTGGGATATCTGAATCAGATGTTTGTGTAGCAAGATTTGGGTATAATTATTTGTGCCGAGATTTCTGATAATGAGCATTCTTATAGAAGGACCTGTGTACACTGTATACCAATAACAAATTGTGAACAGCATTTTCTTTGTGCATAACCAGGGCTAAAAAGAGGCAAATTTTAGCATACCTATCTCCTTCCAATTTTGGTATATCTGAACAGCTAGATGAATCTTCTATCCATGCTATTGTTGGTCTTCTTGAGTCGACCCCTGAGCTCTGCTCTCCAGACAACACAAGCTGTTGTACAATTACTGGATCATAAGCATTGATCTCAAATTTTAAGTGCACCTAAGCAAATCCAAAAACATAATGCGATTTAGAAAGACATCCCCATCTAGCAAAATTAGCATTAGAACTCTTAAAATATGAGATACCTTCATAAGTTTTGAAACATCCCATATACAGATCTTTCCTCGTTTCGTTGCAGCAGCTAAAAAGTGAGGACAGCTCCCCGATCCAAAGCAGACTATTCTGTCTGTGCCATCTGTACAAGGAAACTGCGCTGGACTTGTTGCCAGCGTCACCGAGAGGGGCACATTTTGCGTGTGCTCGCCTTTCACAAATGGGCAGTTTGGGGAATGTCTTTCATGTTCAGACCTTAATGGATTAGAAAAATAAGTGTTTAAATGCAATAGCATAAGCTTGTCTCATCAACTTTCTTGATGCGCACAGGCTAGGATCCTTAGCACCTTAACACACAAAGTATATTAAAATACATAAATTGGAAGCACTTGTCTGCTTTGAGAAAACATTGTTCTTAAAATGGCTACAATTTTCACTACAATAATTACTGTAGAATGAGTACTGCTGGCAAATGACTGTTTTCTCATTTTAAAAGTTTGTGTGCATATTTATTTATTTAATGTATATACTACTCTTTGCTCAAGCCAGAGTGGTTTACAACAGGTATATAAGATAAAAACCCACGAATAAGACAATACTTAGAAAACACGTACCACTAAAAAGCAATTGCTAATAGTAGCAGCAATGAGATCTCTCCTCCCAATGCCTGTCCTAGCCGTCCTAAAACTATAAACATATGTGAACGATGCACCTCAGTAGGGAGATACTTTTTATTAAGGATAACATAGAAAATACAAATAACAAATAATGGGTATTGTTCACCACATGCAAAGCTACATTTTAAGCTTTTTATCTCTTTTAAGTTTCGTTACCAGCTGGGCTAGCTAAAAATCTACATAGACCAAATATTGTTTCCTATCTAAAATACTGTACAGTATTGTAATAGAAAGCAAAAAGTGTATCTCAAATATTTTATTCTCACCAAGGTTCATCTGTTGGCTCCCAGCACACCAAACACACACTACACGTAAAACACATGGCTCTGTCATCTCCTGATGAGGCAGGCTGTTAGGAGCGGGGAGGGAAAGAGAGAGAAAATACTAAGTTGTAAGAACACATCAACATTGTAATGAGCTACCTTGGCCATTTAGTATATAAATTGAATTGGGAGTAAGCCGCACTGAAGTGGTATTATTACTGCCAAGTAAACATACATAGGATTGTACTATGTAACACACTCGTTAACCAGGTTCCCAAAAAATGACACAAATAATTCTATGTTCTCAAGGATGCAGCATGGCAAACCACCTTTAAATATGAGATCCAAAAGCAATTTCGCATATGGCACGTGAGCCTGTTTCAAGAGGGGGAAGATCAAATACATCCCACGGCATGTGTCAAACCCTAGGAAACAATTAACTCATGAGTAGCCAATGTGATGTCATCTAATACCCCAGATCATTGTCATGCTGACAGCTGGAGAACAAGAACATCCATGCTGGGTAGCCTGCTTTAAATCTTGAAATCACAGCTCTACCTCAATAATGTTAACCTAAGGTTTATCTGGCTTTCTATTATCAAGATACCCTTCCACATGATTCTCTTTCTAAAGGGACCCTGTACATCCAGCATGCAACTTCTGCATATTAGAGTGCCCTGAGAATGCATTGTAAATATTAATATTCTGCAAACCAAGGGAGTGTCTTTCCAATGATGGTTCCCCAGATGAGGAATACCCTCCCCTCAAAGGTATGTCTGATGCAGATTTATGAGTTTTTGGTACCTGATGAAGAGATACCTGTTCCCTCAGGTGTTTGCTAGACACTAGTGTCTGTTATTATTCTAGTAGTTTCTTTTGGCTGTTGAGGATGTCATGATCATAGAAAATCAACTGAAATCAATGAACTTAAATTAAATCCATTTATTTTAATGGTTACTCTTCATGACTTCGTTAGATATCACAGAATCATAGAACTGTAGAGTTGGAAGGCACAACGAGGGTCATCTAGTCCAGCCCCCTGCAATGCAAGGATCTTTTACTCAACATGGGGCTCAAACCCATGACCCCGAGATTAAGAGTCTCATGCTCTGCCGACCAAGCTATCTTTTATTATGTGCACTGTATTTTATGTCTGTTGCTTTGGGTTTGCCGTTCCATCAAGAGAGGGTAATATTTTAAATAGAATAAAAATAATGTTGCTGGTGGAAGACAGCCATCTTTCTGGTAGATCTGTTTGCTATTACTCATCTTCTCTTTGAAAACAACTCACAGGTTTCCTTGGAAGATAATTCAAAAACCACTGCTACAGCTCAACATCATTTTGGTCTGTCTCATTCAAGAACAGTAATTAAAGTTTTAAGAATAGCATATTGTTCTTGGCTGGAGCCAAAGAAAACAGTTCCAAATACTGTACTTCTAAACAAAGGCTGGAAATAAGTATTTCACAACTTTTGCTCCTCTATATACAGTATTTTATTTTTGTTATTTTTATTTATTAGATTTGTAAACCACCCTTCATTCAAAGATCACAGGGTGGTTCACAACATAAAAATACAAAAACAGAAACAGAACAATAATACATTAAAAAAAACAACCATTAACTCGCCTCCCACAAAAAAACACTTAAAGGCCTGGTTATAGAGAAATGTTTTCACTTGGCACATAAAGATATGTAAAGAAGGCGCCAGGTGAGCCTCCCTGGGGAAAGCATTCTACAAATAGGGAGCCACTGCAGAAGAGGCCTGGTCTTGTGTTGCCGCCCTCAGAACCAGCTGAGGCACACATAGAGCCTCAGATGATGAACGTAGATTTTGGGTTGGTTCCTATAGGGAGAGGTGGTCCAGTATTTTGATGCAATTGCCTTTCAAAAATAATTGCAAAAGTAATAAAATATGGAAAGTTCAAATAATTACTTTACAAGAGTCATTATATAACAATTTCCCCATCTTTCTATTTTGTGAGCTCTTGCAACAGCAACCAAATAGTCACAATTTCACTTTATAGGTCCAAATAAAACAACAGTCTAAACCAGCAGACACCTAGCAAATTGTCTTCCACAGTTATCATATTTGAACATTCAGCATCAAGAATATAATACTACATAATTGTAAATAATGGCCATTTATAAAAGGTGCCGAAAATTTTACCTGATGGTAGAACCCAGCTTGAGCCATGGGATCTGGCTGTGCCCACCTATAACCTACATGAGGCCATGAAGTGAATGTTTCCCGTCTGTTAGCTTCACTATACATCAATGACCTTTAAAAACAGAAAACAGAAATTGCAAGTTTAGGTGTGATAAGAGGCTGCTTAATTTTTGCAACACCCCACCCATCTTAGTTCTGCTGTCCCAAAGAAGAAATATTATTCACTACTGTATTTGCACCTTGTTCACACAACCAGAGATCACTAACATAACTGCCTGCCTCCCATTCCCTGATTCAAAGAGTTTCCTACCCATATATTAATTCCACCACCCATATTCTAACTTTCCACAATAAAAACAAACAACCTCTTCCATCCTTGGGCACCTTTGCCTGCCACTAAAAGGCATTTCCCAAAATGGAGATTTAGCATGTTAGGTCACAAGTCATGCAGGCTTGCTGTATTGTGTTACCAGTGGAGAGATTGATAAAGAGTACCACTCCACAAAAGCCTAGATACATACAACCTACCAACTGCTCTAGGAATCTTCCTTGTGCATCCAAAGGGCGGGCAGGTGTTAATGTATGGGGCTTTCATCTTGATTGTGCTTTGCAATCAAGTTTCTGGTCCTCATATAAGATGGATACATGACAAATGCTTGGTAATGCAGCCCATAGTCATACATACTGGTCCAAAAGGACTTGGTCCAGCAGACCTTTCTGCTCAGGCCCTCTGGGACTGCAAACCTACTGGGACTGTCAAGTCATCTGAAAGACGACAGCACGTGGCTAATGTCTCTATTTGGCTTGGCAGCTTACAGGTCATAAACAGGTCTACCCCCATTCATAAACATTTGTGTTGCAACTGAATACACACTAGCAAGTTGTACTTTTCCCTTCTTCTAACCATCCTACCATCAACAAATTCATTCCTCTTTCAGAGTCAGGAACCTCTTCTTCAAGCCATCTAGAGAAATAAGGTTAAAATGGCACCTTAAAATCCTCTCACCCTCCCACTTACATTATTTCTTCTATTCAAATTAATTCCAAATGTGTTTATATTGGAAACACCTGAAAGTCACATACAAAAAGCAACAGATTGCAACAGATAAATTAGCTTTTCCATACCTATCTACTGATCGGCCAGGCCCCACACCAAGTTCAGGTCGTGCACTGGGCAAGAGGTACGATAATCTATCCATCACAGATGAGGCTACAGGTAAGGCAGCAATATTTTGATTTATCTTCTTGAGTTCATTTACAATGGCACTGGCGACAGACTTCAATACATGATGCGGGAGATGGAACATAACCGTTGCCCACTACAAAGAGAAAAAGCAATGTAGTATGTATATGTGTATGTATACATATATATAAACACAATATTGGACATGCGCTTCAGGTCTATATGGAGATCCTCAAAATCTGTCAGTACGGACCATTTAAACAGCAATGATTCCACTACTTTGAGATGTGGAAAGAACTGGCATTACAGATTGTGACTAATCAGACCTTTGAAGTTTCACATAGTATAGGACAAACTAGGGAATGTGAAAAGCATAAAAAAACATTGAAAATTAACAATAGTTTGATTCCTACTTCTAAGAATACAGTGGTACCTTGGTTTGCGAACATAATGCGTTCAAAAACCAAAGCGTCCTGCAGCCAATCAGAAGCCACAGAAGCTGCACTGGATGTTCAGCTTCCAAAAATCATTCAAAAACCGGAACACTCACTTCCGGGTTTTGATCGTTCGGGAGCCAAGGCGTTCAACTTCCAATGTACGACTGTACTGGGAAAGGGACCTCCCTGATTTTCAGAATCAAACATTCCATTGTGGGAGTTTCCCCAACCCTCGGAAGATACTTTTCCTCACGCACAAAGTGGTGTAGCTGAAAGTGGTTTACTCAGTTCAGGCCACTTTCTGTAGCCCTCCCATCTTGCTACTGTATCTTACACTGGGATTCAGGGAAACTCAAAGACCAGAGCAGAAATTGGGTCAGTTTCACCAATTAATCCAAAATACAAAGAATTATGCTAACACTTGGTAAAGGTCGTTCCTCAAAAACAGTGCAAATATACACCCACGTAGACTTAACACAGCTGATAGAGAGAAACAAGCCTTTTACAAACTGATTAAAACACTTTTTTCATTTTTCCTTTCAAAAACTTAAAGCGAGTAGCTTTAAGGTAAACAAGAAAGACTGGTAAACTTCCTTCTTTTAAGATTAAGCCAGACACATGTCATAGGTGGATTTAAGCAATAAGAAAATTACTTAGCTGACTCCCAGAAAAGTCCCCTGCATGGATTTATGGCATGACTGAGCCTCATATGGTTAAGGGGAACAAGGTTGTGCCCCTGGTCCCACCAAGACACTACCCCTGCCTGTCCAGCTCTCCACAACCCAGATCTACTGTGCATTAAAGCAAAGGTCTACATGGGGAGCCAGCTATATTTGTGGAAACTTCTCCATGCGATCAGGAGACCCAAGCACATAGAGGTGCCTTCCCAAGTACACCCAGCTCCCCTGTCAGATCTTTTCTCAACATACTGAGGTTTAGAGGCAGAGCTGCTAGGAAGGCACAATGTCAGGACATGGCCAGAGCCGCAGCTCCACTTCCCTTTAATCATGGAGTCTCTTCACATAATAAATGTGGGGAGAAGGCAAAAACACAAAAACCTGCATTGAGTTCTCTATCCTTTACATGTTATTATGGCATGCAATTCTGTACATTATTCATGTTTAAGCCCTGAAAGATAAATTAATTGCATATGACAACAAAAACCTGTAAAGATACTTCCAACAACATGCAACAGAAACAGCCAAGAGGTTATCCTTCTAGCATTTGAAAGATTTGAGCGGATAAATCTCTTACCTTTGCAACTTTGTGGTTTGCTGCTGTTTCATGTGAGGTATTTTTTAAGCCCTCTTTCAATTGTGCGAGAAACAAATCATACCCCTCTGTGCTTGACACATCTACCTTCTCGATGCATGCAGATAACAGTTGCTGAGCCTAAGATGTGCGAAATATGTTAAAAATGTCTAAGACAACATCAAAAGATCAGTCCTCGTTCAGTATTATTTATTTAATTTCCTACATCCCTACAAGTCTTACAAACCAACGTATTATATACCCACTCATTATCAAAGTTCTTTTTTTAACATTCAAAGGCTTATCAAAGCTTTGCAGATGCTGGTTTTAGGTATAAATTCAAGGCAGGGAAGTTTAAGAAATATATTCTACGTTGTACAAACATTAAATCTAGATAGCTCTGAGGCACACACTACTAATTTATTACTATTTATTGCATTTGTATCCCGCCTTTCCTCCAAGGAGTTCAAGGTCATATACATGACTCTTCCCCATTTTTACTTCTCAGAGTTGACCTGAGATACTAGTTTCTCAGACCCCAAGTCTATTCAGGCCTTGCTGCTGCTCAGTCACTATATTTACCAGAAATGTTCTCAGAAGCTATTTATATTTATTAATTTGGAGCATTTACTTCTCCCACCCCAGAAATATTCCTGTGGATATTCATGGATCTAGCTCCAAGTAATTAAGAGATAGCTAATCCAAAAGGAACTCCATTAACAGTATAAATATGAACAATTTCCGACATCTACTGAGCTGCCAGCCACCTGAAATCCCAAAGGCAGAATAAGGCCTTGAGTTATTCACCAGCAAATTCTAATCAGGAAGGAGATCCAGCCAGAGGCACAAAGGGCACCCAGCAGAAGAGAAAACAATTTACTACCACTTCCAAAAGCTTGCCTGACCTTTGATATTAACAAAAATTACTCATTCGTGGCGGAAGAACATTGATATTAGAGGAAAAACATTGAGCTACAGTTTGAACATTAGAAAAGAGCAAGGTAATAGTAGGTGGCTAATGGTTTCATTTACCGTATTTTTCGCTCTATAACACGCACCTGACCATAACACGCACGTAGTTTTTAGAGGAGGAAAACAAGAAAAAAATATTCTAAACGAAACAGTGGATGTGTGATTTTTGTGGTTCATGCTGTGGCCACAGACGTGATCTGACGGTGAGTTTGGGGTAGCCTAATGCAAAAATCCTGAGGATCCATGTGGATCCATGCTTTGTAACCATGTTTTTGCGCCATTGCAGCCCCATGAAACAGTGGGTGCGTGTGTGTGTTTTGGTGCAGGCTATAGCCATGGATATGTTATGTGATCTGATGGTGAACTTGGGGTGACCCAGTGCAAAAATCCTGAGGATCCATGTGGATCCGTGCTTTGTAACCACGTTTTAAGTGGGGAGGGAAGGAAAAGCATTCAAGGGACAAGGAGCACGCGTGGGGTGTGTGGAGAAGGATGCTGCTAATAATGCAGGAGAGGGGTTTAAAGGGAGGAGCTTGCATGGGGTGTGTGGAAAAGGAGCTTTTCGGCGAGCTGAGCAGGGAGGGGGGAGGGAAAGAGCACTGTTGCTTTAAAGGAGCCAACCGGACAGCAGCCACTTACAGCAGTGTAAGCAGCTCCTTTCCTCTCCCGCTTTGCTGCTTTACGCAGCTAATGGCGAATCCCCTGCAACCCAAGTCCTGCTTAGCGGATCAGCTGAGACGCTGGGAGAATCGTAATTTCCCCCTCTCCCTCATCCCGTGCCCTCCTGTCCCCAGCAGCCTTTTTAAAAACTTTTTTACTGGTTTTCACTGCGCTCATGGCTCAGAGCCCTCCTGTGCCCTGCCGTCCCTCTGCAGCCTCATTGCTCCGTTTAGAGAGCGCACGGACCTTTGCTAGCTGAGGCTGCAGCAGCTGTTGCTGGCTACGCGGCGCTTTTTCCAGCTCGCTATGGCTCCCGTCTGTCCCTCCTCCCGTGTAAGCGGCTGCTGCCCACTTTGCTGCCATGGCTCTCCTTCCCTCCCTCCTCATCGGCTCCTCCCCCTCCTCCTGGCTGTAAAGCAAGCAAAGCTAGAGCCGCGCAAAGTGGGACAGAAGCCCTGCAAGCGGCTCCCGCTTTGCTTGACTGACGGCAGCCATGGCTCCGGTCGAGTGCATTCGCTCCGTAACACGCACAGGCATTTCCCCTTACTTTCTAGGAGCAAAAAAGGTGCGTGTTTTGGAGCGAAAATTACGGTATTAATTTCAATTTGTAGCCAATTTTTCCCTCTAACTCAGTATTATATACACAAAGTGGCAGCTGCTCTCTAGGATTTCAGACAGCAACATTTCTCAATCTTACCAGGAGATACTATAGATCAAACCTGGGATCTTCTGCATTTGGAGCATGGGTACTACTGAGCTACACCATTCACCATTCCTACTGCTAAACTCAACTGAAGCCCCACCAGTGTGCCATGAAATCAACAGATATATTGTGAGCAAGCTTTTGTGGGCTAGAGCCCACTTCAGACCCTTCAAATGTTAGTTGGCAGCTATGCAGATACATAGATACAGAGCGGGAGAAATGTACACAGTGGGACTAAGTGACCATGAAGAGCAAGAAGCATAGTGTCTGACTATTGTACGTAAAGTTTAAAATGTATGCAAGATAAGCATAATGACTATTCAGCAGTAGTGGGTCATAATACAGTCTTCCTAGCTTTGCTATGCCAACATATAACATATAACATTTAACGGGAGGGGAAACTAAACTTGATCTAAACTTAAATTATTCTTAAACAAATAAAATCAAGCTCATGATAACACTGGTAACCAGGTTTATGTAAATATACACTTTCAAAATGTTATAGTAAAACACACAGCGACCCCTGGTATTTCTGTTGATTCTTACATAGTGTCCTCACAGCATGCATCTCAACTCATTGGGGACACATTAAGAAATGGGGGAGGACAGGGAAGTCAAGAACCTATTCCTATACAATTTACAAAAAAGCCACTTAGCATCTTCAAGCAATTCTTACTCATATCAGCCCAGACAGGCAAGCATCTATTTAAATACATTCTCATCC
The DNA here is from genome assembly GCF_964106645.2 of Podarcis pityusensis. Taxonomy (NCBI): domain Eukaryota; kingdom Metazoa; phylum Chordata; class Lepidosauria; order Squamata; family Lacertidae; genus Podarcis; species Podarcis pityusensis. The sequence continues at coordinate 82,947,825 of NC_138026.1, read as the reverse complement.
ACTAGTTATTTATTGGTGTACTCAAGAAAGGTTCACCTAATTCTACCAAATCCAGCAGCAGCTAGTAATTTTTAATCTGAATATTTTCCAAATAGCCAATATAGACTTTAAAATAAAGGAAAAGCTATGGATGGGTATTTTCATGAACACAAATGATTTAAACATCAATCTTTCTCCGAAACAGGCAGAACATAAAGAGATTACAGTATATGATCTCAATGATCAGGAATGTATGTATGGGAGAAGGGACTTCAAAAGCACCCTAGATCAAAACTATACAGGGTTTTAAAAGGGAAAAAAACAGGATATTAAAATTAGCCTGGAAACAAAGTGACAAGCAATAGTGCTCTTGCTGTATTGGTGTTATATGCTCCTAGACTCTAAATGCTGACACTCCTCATGAACACTAACATATTCTGGACCAACTGAAGTTTCCAAACTGCTTCATGGTTGCTCTGTGTATAATACATTATACAGTCCAGTTGACAGTTTACCAGGGCATGTACAAACTGCACACATATAGATAAGGAGCAACTACAGTCTTGCACCCTACAGCCGCAGCAGCAACCCTACAATGTATTCTAAAATAATGAATATGTATTACTGCTCTGATACAGACACCTGTAAAATGTTATCCATTAGGCGCACAGTTTAAGCAAAACTAGGAGCCAAGAAAAAATACTGCAGTGATAGTAACAGCTCTAACTACTTACCTCTGTCACTGGCAATTCAAGCTGAACCACATCATCTTGCTTAGAAACAGGTGTTTGCAGAGCTGTGTCTAACAGCAAGATACCATTCAGATCTTTCCTACATCCAACTGCATAATCATCCACAAAGATTACTTTATCCACAGCAGAAATGTACTGACATTTCACCCGTCCACCTGGCTTAGCTGTAAAGAGTAAAAAGAGAACTATGTTAAAACAATTATTCTTCAAATCTTATTAGTAGCTTTGGAGGAGAAATAATAACCACCCTGGCTTTTTAAAATCAAAAGCAATTAATCCTGTTGATGTCTTGGCTAATTGGAATTAGACTTATGGTCATACTTTACCAGCAGGGTAGGAGAGAGATTCTACTAGCTCCAATTCCAACAACCGTGTATGACTCTCTGCTTCCTAGCCTCCTCCTCCCAATAGTAGCTTCTATGAAGTCTTAAAAATCAAACTAAAAACTTGGAACATCTTCAGAAACATCCTGAAGTGGAACACAAGGTAATGCTATCCAAAAAAGAGATACACCATCACACATGTTTTTTACATAAGCCTAAAGTGGATCTTTGGATAAGAACCACTATTTTTTAGATAGTAATTACTATGTATTGCGTGACTCTATGATGTTGTATTCTTCACACCAACAGAAGATTTTGGATCTTCGAATAACAACCAACTTTTTCCCCAAGTGCACCAGGCTCACCATTTGAGAACACCACTTTGTGCTATATAATACATATGCAGCCCCAAACACCTTAAAGAAGTTTTGCTATTAGTCCACAAACACTTTCTGCCTGCGCTACTTATAATTCCACAACGACTGTGTTTTAAAGTTTCCAGCAGCCTCAAAACTTAATCATATTGGTACTTTATCTTATTCAACCTTCAAATTAAATTTCACAAATTGCACACAAAAATCTTACAAAGATTCATGGAACACATCTTCATCTGTATCAAGTTCCACAACCCTCCAGGATCTTTGGAACACCCCATTATCTAGTAAAAGTACTACAGAGCTCAGCAATTCTCAGCTCTATCCAGTGAAAATCAGGTAGGGGATGGGAGTGTACATTATGAAACTGCTGCCCATCTCCTGGCCCCCTCCCCCACTAATCGATGCTGACAATTGCACTGCAATGGGGGAGGAGTCATATGATAAGCCATGTTCATTAAGATGCTGGACCCAAACTGGGATTCACTGGTTAAAACTAAAACTTCAAACTGTATGTGGAGGATGGTTGATGGGCTCACAGTTGCCACAGAATAATCAGAATACGATACAGAATAATCAGAACCCAACAATGGGAGGTTGTGAGTGTTCCTTCACTGGAGGTTTTTATGCAGAGGTTGGACGGCCATCTGTCATGAAAGCTTTAGCTGACTAGATGACTCTTGGAGTCCCTTCCAACTCTACAATTCCACGATTCTATGGTTCTCAAAAAGCAGGCTGTGACATCTTACCAGCTGAAGCTTCTGGACATTTTTAATGGAAATGCCCCTTGCACAGTGCATTGCAACAGCCGATCCCTCGATTACAAAAACATGAAAAATGGCAAGCCAATGTTTTCTAGGGTGGCCCAGCCAGCATAAAAATTATAAGAGATAAAAGGTGCTCAAACAACAGCTGTCACCTGATTCCATAAATAATGATGGTTCAGAAGCACTCCAAGTTATGAACCAGATCCAACAAAAAACTCCAAATATGACATACTCACCCCTCAAAGAAAGCTTCCAAATCCCCACTAAATATTATTCCCATCTTGCCTACATTTAGTTTCAGCTTACTTTTCCACAACTGGCACAATGAGATGGCTGTGAGCACTGAAACCATTGCTCCTGGATCCATTAACACTTATAAAGCTCAATACTATCAGCATGCTACGCTTCACTGCAAATTTCTATCAGACTGTACAATTACCAGCATTGAATGAAAAATAATTCCTTTCAAAAGGGTTTATGTGCAGCAATGTCTACACACGTTAGTGTTTCATGTAAGTGATATTTGCTACATGATAGCATTAAAACCTCCTATTTGTATCATAATGACTGACCAGAAACAATTATTCTTGGTTGTGTCAAATACTGAGGAACATGCATAGATTTCTCCACACCATCAACAGCAAAACAAATGAAGGACATCATCACACTGCTAATTCTGTGTTCAGAAAAGAGCACAGGCAATCTGGCTTTAAATGCACATGAATCAGGCTTGCATGCCTGCAGGCAAAATTTGGCCACCACTGTTAATACTTGGCATGACAGGACTAACACAAAGTCGCGCAGCAGCCTTCATGAACCTGGTGTGCCTCCATATGTTTTGGGCTACAACTCCAATCAGCCCCTGTTAGCTGATTGCTCACTGGAATTGCTGTAGTCCAAAATATCTGAAGAGTACCAAGTTGGCAAATGCTGATTAAACAAGACAGAAGTAAAGAATGATCAAATTCAGCTCAAGTATGTATAAAGACCACTCCTTAAGACGGGTTGTAGTTGCAATTATTCCTAGACAGAATTCTTATTCCTGGAAAGCATATAAAGTTCACCTGAAACTCAAAGTCAACATCTTTACTCGATATGGGTGTTGCTTACAAGGTCAAGTTCATCTACAAAAAAGAAACTAGTACAGTGGTACCTCGCAAGACGAATGCCTCGCAAGACGGAAAACTCGCAAAACGAAAGGGTTTTTGGTTTTTTGAGTTGCTTCGCAAGACGATTTTCCCTATGGGCTTGCTTCGCAAGACGGAAACATCTTGCAAGTTTGTTTCCTTTTTCTTAAAACCGTTAATACAGTTGCGACTTGACTTCGAGGAGCAACTCATAGCACGCGGGTTTTTGAAGACTTTGGTGATTTTTGAAGCTTTTCCAAAACTTTTCCGACACCGTGCTTCACAAGACGAAAAAAACCGCAAGACGAAAAAACTCGCGGAACGAATTAATTTCGTCTTGCGAGACACCACTGTAAAAGTGTTCAGCCAAAAGAATGAATGCTAATAACCCTTTCCCATCTGAGCAGCCCCTTTCTAACATCAACAGTCTGAAAGCCTACATCAAATCACATCTGTCCAACTGCATCACAATCCCCAGATTAGACTGGATGAATTCTGGAAGTTAATAAATTACTACTGATATGAGAAAACAGAACTCAAGACTACCTTATTTTTGTTATATTATTGTATTATTAACAACACTACTTAAAAATTGAATAAACACTCTCTTAAAACACATATGACTGAATACACATGAATGCAAAAGAACTAAAATTATACTTAGGAATATAACCGCTTACACTGCTGAAGTTCCACAGAAGCCAATGGGACCAGTACACCAGTGTAAAGGGCAATCCTGAAGATAGGCTCAAATGCAGGCCAAATGTTAATGTATGGTGAAGAACCGACTGTCAGGGACATGTGACTCATGACCATGACCTGTATATAAAGTTTAGGACAAAATTAATCCTAAATAGTCGTACTTTAAGAACAGAAAGGCATTTCCATGCACAAAGAATGTTGGTGACATTACCGTGCATCCTCAAATAACATGTTTTAAGTACTTTCATATTCTTTACACATTAACTAAAATCAATGCCTCTACTTGGCTTTAACTACCTTCTGGATTTTAATTCCTATTGCAAAGAGATCAGATATCGCAACTAATTCAACTAAAAAGCTACACTACATTTATGATGTAAACTATTTTAAGGAAGTAGATCTTCAATAAGAATTAAAGACTTGTTTAGATATGAAGCTTCTTGACTTTTGCAGTTGTTGTCAGTACTGGTTCCCCATTTTTATTCCAGAATTTATTTTTAGTACTTGCCAATCATCTTCTAAATATACTTTGAAAAGCCAGGCAATTTCACAGGCTGAATATGTACACATCTATGCTTTTATAAAGAAATGTGGCAGGTGATTTCAAAGGTCACAAACAAAAATAAGTGAGCTATCACACAACCCTCTCATCCGCCTTGCTACACCCCACTCTACAGAAGGAGCTTAACCAAGCTAATTTGCTCATCAGGTCAACTTTTCCTCTTTCCTGATGAATAAACATAAACTCAAGATTCGTTTTTATTTTAAGTACTGATTTCATACTAACATTTAGCCAGTAATTCTGCTCACAAAGAGCTGACCCCAAGCTTGCCTGCAGGAGAATTAGCCATTTCCACTACTGATTTTTGGTGATGATGATGATGATGATTATTTGTATACATCCAAATTGGTTCATCCAAAGGTCATAGGGTGGTTCAGAACATAAAACAACAAAATCAGAAGTTGAACACATGTAGATGCCAAACAGCACCAGGGATAAAATTGAACCCTAAGAAACCACACATTGAAGGCTCCACAGGGCCAAAGAACACTCCCTAAACCAGGGCCCCCCAAACTTTTTAAACAGGGGGCTGGTTCACTGTCTCTCAGACACTGTCAAGGGCTGTACTATAGTTTTTTTAAAAAATTAAATATAAAACCAGATCCCGACTTTCAGAGCATGTAAATCACATGGGTGGGGAGGGGGGGCAGAAAACACCCACGCAGAGACCAGGGACGTCGCCCTGCTACTCTCCAAGCAAAACTTCTCCCTCTGCCAATCAGCGCAGGGCGAGGGGAGGCAAAGTTACTGACCCAGCTTTCCCAGCCTGGATCGCTCGCTCTCTTTTCCAAGGGTGACCCCAAGTCAAACACCCCAGCTCCTTTGCATGCCCTGATAGGGTGTCCGCATGTAAACGGCGGGAGACGTTGGCAGGATAACTCCAGCCCGGAGAAGGATGAAGCAGCACCACTGCCCTGAGGATTTGACTGCTGGAGTTACACTTACCACAGGTTCCTCACAGGGCAGCCAGAGGAGCAAAGAAGCAAGGGAGCAGATCGAGGAGGAGGAAGAGGTTTGAAGGCCGCCTCTCCCATTGGATTTGTTTCTTTGCAGGGATCTGCAGCTGCAATATGACTCTGGAAGAGCTCACTGGGGAGCACCAGACTTTCGGTAGCAGCTGCAGCTCAGCTTTGTAATGCATGGAGGTTGGATAGACAGGAGTTTGCCTAAGCGCAGGGACTCGGATTGGCTGCAGAAGCTTCCTGCAGCCAATCTGAAGCCGCGGCAATGTCGCGTGGTCAGTCCCCGTGCAGCGAGGCATCTGTGGCTTCATGTAAAGGAAATGCCACGCCACGCTGGTTTAGCTCAGCGCACGGGGACTGACCAAGTGGGTGGCAGGGTCCACAGGCTGGATTAATGAGCCTGGTGGGCCAGATCCGGCCCGCGGACCATAGTTTGAAGATGTCTGCCCTAAGCATTACCCTCTGGAAATGTCCATCCAAGTAGGACCAGAATCACTACAAAGCATTGTCACCCACCCCTAACTTGGACAGCTGCAACAGAAGAATACCATGGTCATGGCATTGAAAGCCACTGAGTGGTTAAGGAGAATTAACAGTGACACATTTTCCCCGTCTCTCACTGAACAGAGGTACTTGTACAGGGTGACCCAAGCAGTTTCTGTGCCAAAACCAGGCTTAAACCCAGATTGAAATAGATCAAGAAACTCCATTTCCTCCAGGAGCACCTGCATCACATCCATGACCGTCTGTGCAAGAACCTTGCCCAAGAAGAAGAGACTAGCAACTAGCTGGTAGTCACTTAGGTTTGCCTAATCCAGGGAGGGTTTCATGAGGAAACCTGCCCCCCCCCGCCCCAGCTAGTTTTCATCAGCCAAGAGGGGAAAGGGAGCAGAGGGAAAATGGTCGCCCTTACCAATCCAAGCACCTTGTCCACATCCTTGAGCCTTACTAACTGAAACTCATCCCACACAACAGAACTAGACAGTGATGTGAACAGCCCTTGGGGTCATCTGCTGTAACAGTGATGTCAAGATCCCGGTGGATGCAAGTGATTTTATCCTCAAAATGCTTTGCAAACAAGTCACCGCAAGCTACCATTGGTTCTGCCACCTCCTTCAGGCCAGACTGTAGAGGCCCTGCACTACCCGGAAAAGCTCCGCCAGACGACACAATGAGGATGCAATGGAGGCTGCAAAGTATCCCTTCTTTGCTGCCTTCAATGCACTAGGTAACTCAATGATGAGCCCTTACCAGTGCAATTGCATTTGACCAGTTTTCCTACAGACTACAGCAACTCCCCCTCCCTGACCCACAAGTCTGCCCTGATGCTGCACCAAGTACCAAGTTGAGCACAGGTGTGTGAGAACAACTCTACCCTGCTCACCAACTCAGGTCTTGGTAATACAGACCATATTGGCCTCCTCAGCCATAATCAGATAAAAAATGAGAGAGGGCTTACTAGAATGGACCTGGCATTCAGCAACAGCAGCCACTGACCCAGGGGCCCGGCTGACAGGACAACCACAAATACCCAGGTTGGAATTTCTCACCCCAACCCACCATTGCCGCCTAACACTCAAATATCTGTTCCAGGGAGTTGAGGGACTAAACAAAACAGCATGGGAAGTGGTACTGAGGGCTGTAGTAGGAAAGGGGAAAGCAGCTCAAGTTATCTCTCCATCCATCTTCCTCCAGCGGAAGCCCTCACTAGATCGGAAACTCTTTTCCTAACGGAAGTCCTTCTGTTCACAGATCAGAAACTCTGGATGAAGCATAAAGTACAGACAAATATCCAGTGTGCACAGTGGGCAATCTATGGTTGGTTAGGAAAACTTCTATGTGAATATCAGTAGAGGAAAAAGAAAATCAGCATGCTGGCTATGGTGGTCTAGGATTGCACAGCTGAGCAAGGATTTGAGCAGTTCAACATTAGCTACAAGACCATAGTGGCTTTTTATAGACAGTATCATTTAACCTTCTTGTATTCTAAAATATTCTTCTATGTACGCACTCTTGTTCCTGATAATTTTCAGTACTATCCTAGATATCTTTGGTTTTCTCCTATTTTGCATGAAATCGAACAACCCAAACCTTATGTGAGACCCCTGTGTATAGGGCGGTATATAAAGTCAATCAATAATAATACTAATACACAAAACACAAAGTGTGGTGCACAAATAATATACAAATCTTACATTTTCATCCCTTCTTCAGTAATACATGCTATTTCATTTTCTATATATTTACATTTAGATTATATGATATAAATCTGTCAAAGGGCTTAAGACAAATATCTTTAAAATACCAATAACATGTTTCTGTACAACTGTTTTCATCAACAAAGAATGTTCAAAACATCAAAAGATTGATTTAGCTATAACACCATAAGCCATAATATATCAGAAGCAGAAGAGTAGTTTTTCCATACTACTATCTTTATTTTAAAACTTGGTATTTCTAAGTCAATGTATCCAAGAAATAAACCTGATTTAATTCCTACACGAGATCCTCAATGGAAGTGCTTTTGGTATCCTTAACTGAGTACAATCCGAACACAGATTACCACATCCATTTTGCCATGCACAGAAACACAACACAGAGAAACCACAGCCAATCCTGGCTGGCTAACACATACAAAGGCAGCCAAACACATGCATGTGTGTCACAAGCAATGATCTTCTATTTCCTACAGAAAAGAGCTTTAAGCTTCCACCTTTTTGTAAAGAGAAAAACCCTGCTCCCCACCCTAACCCCGTAGGTACAGGCTCTGTCTTTAGAGACTTGTCTGGGAAGCAAGAGCGGGAACAACCGAGATTTTAAAGCGAGAGATTTATAGAGGGAGGAAAAGAGAAAGCGCTTAAAAGAGAAAGGAAACCCTTTGGGAAGGCCCGGATGACGACAGGCAACTTCGGACTCCCAAAGCCACCTATCTCCCTCCCTTCCCACCCACTCGCTTTAACAGCCCCGGCCGGCTCCTTGTCTCTCTCCTGACTTCCTCGAAAGTAGGGAAGGAGAACGGAAGGGTGGGCACAAAGACGCCGGCTCACCTTCGCGCTATGTCAGCTGAGGAAAGGGACTTCCAGGCCCAAGAGCCCAACCGCCACATTAGCAACCCAGCCGGCAGGAGGGGGGGGGGAGGTCTTCGGAGCCTCAGCGGCGTCTCCTCCCGCCGCCCCCCCACCCGGCTTCCCTCTCCTTCACCCTCCCTCCCCCTCCCCCCCCGGCCGCCGGGCCCGGTTTCGAGGCCTGACCCGGCCTCCTTGCCCCCTCACCGCTGAGCGCCGACGCCTGCAGCGTCGCCCCTGAGGTGCCGTCGATGACTTTGATGGCGCCGTGGGCGGTCACGGCCAGGATGGCGTTAAGCGCAGGGTGGTAACAGAGGCTGCAGAGCCCGTCGGCGTCGCAACGCAGGCAGCCGTCCCGCAGCAGGAGCCACTCGCAGAGGCCCGGCCCGGGGCCCGTCGACACCGGCCCCGGCGCCGAGGAACAAGACGCTCCCCCGGCCTCCTCCGCCGCCATCGCGCAGGACAAGAGGCCCGGCGGAGCCGCTCAGTGACAGTCCCGAAAGGAGCCGCCGCCACCAGTCAGCATCCGGGTCCGGAGAAGGGGGGGAGGGAAAAGGGAGAGGGGGAAAGAGAGACAGAGAAAGGGAGCGAGCCGAACGTCGGCGCCGGCAGGAAGTGACGTTGTCACGCCGGATGCGGAATGCCGACAAAAGAGAACCGGCTTCGCGAACCGGAATTGGAGCGAAGGGGTTAATTAAGGGGGGGAGGAAAAAGAAAACCCCCATCCACCACCTGAGTGGCCAAAGAGACGCTTCTCGAGCGACGTCACTGGCTCAGTTGACTCCGCCCCAATTTCGTCTTGTTACGCATTCTTTCCCGACAGGCACCGCGCGGCCAGCCGTATAAACTGGAGCTGAGCTGCTTGTACGGTGCTAGGAAATGGTGCGCTTGTGTTTTGTTGTAGGGAAAAAAGGAAGAAAAGAAAAGCAGGGCGGGTCTCGATTAAAAGAAAGATTGTCGTAGAAGAAATATCCGGGTTTCTGCATCAGGATTTATTTATTTTTTGCTTGTACACATTTCTTCGTGCTGGGCTTGGCAGCTGCGTTTTCAGCGCTGTCTTTTCACGAACCGCCCCCCGTTTTGTGTGGCCTCCGGGAATAAAATATTGGTTACTTATAAGCGCAGCCGAGCATCAGAGAGGATCGTCCCAAAAAAAGCCGGGACAGAAAACACTCGCCGCGTGGGTTTCCTTTATTTTCATAAGTGGCACTGGATTGTGTGTGGCGGGAACACAATACCTAACCCAGGTGGGATGGGAGTTAACAGAAAACCGCACCTCGTTTAATATGGACTGACTGACTTTGGTATCTTTTCCGCACCTGTCTCCAGATACCCCCATATCGCTTCATTCTTTCCTGTTCCACTGCAGGTGGAATAATACTGAAATGAGGCTTTATGAACATTCACAGCAAGTCCTAGTCTTACTTTTGAGCTTAGAGCATGTTCCACACATTTTTATTTAGGCTTTTGGTTTCTGGGTTATCACGAAGTTCTAGTTTTTCCTGTGAGGTTTGCCTAGCTATTCAAAATCAAAATTTTGTACGTGGCCTATAATTTTGCCTTTGATTTATAAACAGTGACATATGACTGAGCCTGCAGCTGTTTTCTCATTATGGCATGCTGTCAGGACTGAATTGTGCCTAACATGTTTCCAAACACTGGTTTTTCTTCTCTTCTGTAATGGAAATTTATCTGCTTTGCTGCATTTTGATTGCCTGTGTACATAATATAGCAATCCTGAATTTTGCACAAATTGCAGAATACAAAATTATATAGTACTTCATTTTCAAACAACCTGATACAGACTCTGTTTCTCCTAATCCCATGTAAACGTTGTGTTGCTGTGCTTATTCAGTTGTGAAAAAATCCACACTAGTTCTTACAAGGCTGAACAAAGAATTAGGATAAGCCTAGAAAATTAGTTCTAGGAAGGAAAACAAATATGCACCCTTAACACTGAAACACAATGGTGAATACGTTAACAAATTTAATTATTTCATTCATCTGAAACACTGATCGTGATAGTGAAGTTTACAAGTTATTAAATCAGTCTTATCTCTAACCTAGTTTTCAGTTTTATGTTGCAACCAGTCTTGCCTCTCAGGAACCCCTTTCCAACCACGTCCCACTATTTCTAGATATATTTATTACTAATAAAACATGAACAATACAGTACAATTGTTGTCCCCTTTCCTTTCTTACCACCCAAGTCAGAGCAACCTTTTATAATGTAACAAAATGAAGTATTCCCAATGCTTGTTTTGAGCTTCTGAAGTCCAGTCTATAGTGATATTCACTTGACCTTTCTAATATGCATTCTCGGTATGTGAGAATTTTTTACAGAATCCTGGTGCACAGCTGTAGCGTATTTTAGTGTAATAGTCCACAAAATGGACTATGTCTAATTTTGTATTAAGGCAAAAAGGTTTCTCTTGTTCAACAGCAGGGAAACATAAGCAGCTGCTTCCTTATGTAAGTATAATGGGCACATTTAACAGGCAAAAAATTCCACTCCCCATGTTGTCAGCAAGAGGCAGGAGGTCAAATTTTCAATATGTATCCATACAAAATAAGTAAAAATAAGTAAGAATGCTACTGGGCACACTTAAAACACTGGTATCAATTGCTAAGGGCCCCTGACTGCAATATACTGTAGCAAAATGCCAGGATATGTACAATTAAAAGTGGACTTGTTTCAGTTGCTTGTGAATTTGTATTTAGCTGATACTACCAATTATTATGAACTTTAGCAATGTATGCTTTAAAAGACCAAAAAGCAATCATCCGATTTTTCTGGTATATAGGAAAGAAAAAATAGCACATGAAAATATTAGCTTCCTGAATTCAAAAATAAAGTTTCGGCATCTTCACCTTAAAACAGTCATGTATATAAAAGTATGAGGGGAATTGTGTTTGTAAACTGGAATTGTTTTTTCCCCAGGGACAAAATATTTAACATGAAAGCAAAGCAGGTTTTATCAAACTCCAGTCACGGATAAATACCCACATCCATCGGCAGTGAAAAGAAGTTCATGGCAGAACTGTTCAGAGGTGATGTCAAACAGAAATGTTACATGTTTTCAGGTATAACAAAAGCTTGTGTTATCCATAGTCTTATAAAACTAATTTTCTTTTTAGAAATGCACAAGTTTAAACAGGATAGGTATGGAGATCTTGGAGGACTGAATTGGGAAGACTGGAGCAGGGGGGAAATGCTGTTGCTGGGAGGTTTAATGAGTACAAATAAGCTTCATACATATTGTGCAAACAAGTTTAATTCCAAATTTTATAAAATACATTTACTGTATTTACATATATGCCTAGCCTAAAAATAGTAATCAAATGTAACGAAAAAGGTTCATTTGTTATAAACTGTTAGAACCATTAAATAACCCAACGATTTCTTTGCATAGCATATGCAGAGGTGAAATATCTTTTGAAACATTATGCAATTCTGCTCATGTGTATACAAACTGATGTTAAATCCAAATACACACTACAAATATACACTTTAATCCAAACTGAGCGCAGTATTCAATGTTAGCCATACCTAGAACAGACCCATTGAAATTGATGGATATTACTAACTTAGTTGGATATCACACTACGTCTTCTAGGGTACAAGTTTAAGAACGCAGCAGCAACAGCTTTAAGGAGCTAGATATTATACCAAGTCTATGTTACTGTTCTTACGTGAGTTCAAAAAGACTGGGCTATTGCATTTTATCTTTCCCCATTAGTCAAGAGTGTCATACTGTTGTTCTGAACTGCATATTCCCTGTACTGTATATTCCATGTACTGTAAACTAGAAAAATGAACTTCAGTCCTTGTCCTTGGGCTCCAATATTAGTAATTAAAATTGTCATTAAAACTTGCAATGCTAGTATTGACATTTTAAACAGCAGCAATATTTTTTGTACTTCCATTTGTATATACGGTTCTCATAAAAAACGCCGATTGATTGTCGCTAGGCCATTTAATCATACATGGTTCTAAAAAGAACTGTCACCACAGGATTACTGAGGTGAGCATATGCTAATTGGAACTATTAGCATATACTTTCAGAAAAATTATAATTAGATGTATCACTTATACATGGGTCATTCTATTAATTAGGTACGTCAAGTTATTCTTAGATTCTTACATAAACATCTTCATGGAAGGCACCTATGAAGCTTTCATAAAAGCCTTCCCATGTTCTTGGTTCTGCTGATGGGGTGAGTTGCAAAAGCAACTTGAGAAAATTGGAACATAGAAAATTCTAATATAGGAAGTGACTCTACTAAAGTTACAATCTACTGAAATTAGGTAATATTTTAGATTAAGGGCTAAACCTTTAGCAACATCTCAATAAAGTACTCATTATAGAATACATTCTTGACATAATTAACACAGTACATACAAACTAGGAATTAACCCAGGAGTTATTTTTTCAGTAATAATTTGGGCCTAGCTGAATAATGAACACAGCCTACAGGCAAAGTGATTCATACATAGTGGCTTGCTTCATATGGTTTGCCTAACAAAGAGGTTAACCACAATTTTTCCTAAAGGTGATCAAACTATGGATTGTTTCTCCAAGTGATTTATTTTCCAGCTGTTCTTGGCCTTGTGCCTTTGCAGTTTGGTGAGCATCTGGGGTGAAGTGGGCAAACAAACCAAAGTTAACTATGCCAATCCATGTTTAAAAGAAAGCAAGGTTTGTAAGCCAACAAAAAGCCATTAAAAGCCATTGTTAAGCTGCTAGACACAATTCACACATAACACACTGTCATGGTTCAATAAGCCATGGTTTAGTGCAAGATTCAGACTAGAAACTTGCTCAGTTGTTTAATTTGTTTAAATTCGATTTAAACAGAATACTTCAAGAGTTACTTAAACTGAACCCAGTTTAAAGACATTTTAGGCTGATCGGCTGCTAAATTAGTCTCCTTTTTTGTTATTTTTGTAACCAAGGAAACAATTTGGTAATATACTAGCAGTTTTGCAAGGTTCATTTTTTAATACCAATTGTCAAGGGCTCTGATCCAGCTCATTTCTTTTAAAAAGGGGGAGAAGACACTGGGCAACGTCCAACCAAGTAACTCAGAGCAGATCTATTGAAACCAATGGATTCAATATCCATTGATTTCAATCGGGCTACTCCAAGTATGAGTAACAACCGACATCAGCTACTAGCACATGACGGCTTACCTAAGAATGTGGGTGGGGATATGCATCCAAAGCTGAATCTGATTCAAAGGCATACATGTGCTAAAAGCATCCCTATTCAGATGTGCATCTGAATAGTGCCTGGGGTTCCCAATCCAGCAGGTGATACACATAATTAGTCTGCTTATGGGCACAGAGCTCCATAGGTGGCATGGACCAAGGGTGTATTTTGGAAATGCTAAATCATATTAAGAAAGTCCTTGTAGTTAAGACTATAATTTCAAGTTTTCTTGGTGGGGAAAAGTTAATCTTGGGCCAATATTAAACAGCCATTTCCATAATATTCTTAAGCCAAGTCAAAAATTATCCTGGTCATCAAAACACAAGTTTAATTCTGTTACTAATCAAAGTCTAACTGCTGCCATTCTTCATCAGGTATCATCTCATATTAAGGAGTGCCATTTTGCCATAAAAAGTAGTACATTACCCCACTCTGAACAGTAATAGGTCAAAACAGCAAAACAAGGTGTTATAAAAACAAGTACAGTTTTGGAGAAGCACTGTTTATTCCATTATAAGATTTGGTTCAGAACCATAAGATTTATTTAAACCTTTCTCCCCATTTATCACCACTATGATAAAGATTTCCAAATCAACACTGTAAAAATGTTCTATGGCATGCATACAATTTTATCAAGAAACAGTGACTAATTCAAACATTTGGATGCTCAAATTGTTATGCATCTATAACCCTCCTTCAACAAGGAAATAACTTAAACCTACATACGGATGCACATAAAACACTTTTAAGAGTCAGAATTTGTAATGGCCAAATCAAGAGTGTGCAAGGCACCACATTAAGGGTCATGTCTTGGTTACAGGCTAGTCTGAACAATCAGGACCGATTCATAAATATATCTACAGAATATGCTGTGTTGAAAGTAAGAAATGAACTATTAACAGTAATCAGAATTCCACTTCAATTTAATGTACTAATCATATGGTCCTTGTGCATTTGGCACAAGTAACAAACTGTTATTCTGACATTTCAGGCTATAAACACAATGTTCTTACTTTGTTCAATAAAAATCTAATAAGTCTTCAACCTAAAACTCTGTTATAAATCTCTAATGTAACTAAAACTGCTTAAATAATATACACAGATATAGTTGGATTACCACTAAAACCTTGACAGCCAGATATGACACAGTCATTTGTATTTTCAATCAGGCAACATTTCATCAGTCCTCATGGCAAGCTAAGACATTGTTCCTGTCCACAGCCAACACTGCAGTCACACCCCAGTATATAAGGACAAAAAATAGATGTACAATAAGAAGATGGGGTAGATTAGGAGGGGCTTCTTGGTCTTAAATTCTTCTCCAACTAATAATGAAGCAGCACTGTATGCAGCCCAAAATACTCCAAAAAGCTGAGAAAAACAAGAAAATGAAATGTTATCATAGCATGAAACCCCCTCAAACTCTCCCAGAAGCAATATTTATATCTAGAACAAGCAGAACCAGTTGTGACCAAGCACAGGACTTAAAAATCAAGACCTATTGAAAATCAGTGGAGCCAAGAAACTATTCACAAAGGCATTCCAAGTTGTTTTTCTTGTTGCCTTTTAGTGACTGAAATGACAGATCAGTTCACATGGGTGCTTCAGCCAGCTGTCCCATTCAATTAAGAAAGCAGCATTAGAAAATCTGTGAGCTTACACAGCTAATGTGAAAGTTGCAGTGTCATGTGATCTTCTACATCAGATGAAATAATTGCTCACTGGAATGGTGCCATCCTGTGGATGGCAGCAATATTGTAAATTAAGTTCCTCTAATATTTAAATTTTTGAATATTGTCCTTCCACATTACTGTACTGAAGGCAGTTTACAAGCCACATAAATGGCAAAATATGCAAGACAAATCACAGTGTTTTTGAATTGCTATAGGGCAAACATATTCAACTGGTCGACCGCAATTGACAGGTAGATCCCCTGGTGTTCCCTGTAAATCGCGGGATCCTTATTGATCATGGGATTAAAAAAGCTGCAGAATGAATGACTTCACCCCCCGCCCCCCCTCACTCTGTCCCTCTGTAGCATCAAATGGGTGGTGTTTAGCGTTTTATGTTGGCGATGGGGAATACAAAGATTTAGCAGTGTGTGTGTTTGTTAGCGGGGGAGTTTGAGGTGAGCGATTTATGTCATTCCCCCTTAAAAAAAAGCTTATCAACTGTGGTGAATGCCCCCCTAAAGAAGCTCAACAATTCTGGTCAATTCTCCCCCCAAAAAGCTCAACATCTCTGGTCAGTCCTCAATGGCAATGGCTAGATAACTGCCTCTCTTAGGAGTTGAACGGGCATGCTATAGGGTAACAGACCAACAAAATTCAGAATCCGTTTTGCATATACTATTACAAGGTAACAAAATATGAACAGAACAAAACCTGAACTCCAATACTCATGGGCATCTTATATATAAAACTTAAGCACCCTAATCTGTTGCTAATCTGCCATAAAGGATTCCAAACAATGCTTTACTGATATGGACTAGCTGAGTAGTCATGGTTCCACTTCCAAGTAAAGAAAATATTTATTGCTTATAAACTGTAGAAAAATGAACTGGCATATTTTTCAGTCAGCTGTGCCATTCTGCCAAACAAAATAGTGAACTTACTTTTATTAGAGTAGAAACAACATCAAATGATCCAACCACCAGAAGTACAGGTGCTATTACAATAAGAGGAAGTAAAGAATATCCAATCACGCCGAGAACTTGGCCATATGCAACCTGCAAATTTGAAATAAACAAAGTTACCAACTTCCTTCCAGTAATATATCAGCTTCAACAAGAGATTCAGATGACTGCTCAACCTGAGCCCAAGAGGTCAACATTTTGTTATATGGCAACTCCCCCAAACCCTCTTCTTCAGCTTGTCTAGAGATGGGGAACCTCTGATCCTCCAGGTGTTGCTTTTATTCCCAACACTTTCTCCATCCTTAATCCAGTCCTTTTCTGACCTATCACATTATCTGCACTGTTATTCCACCTCATAAATCTTCAGTCAATCCCTTTTGCCACCCGGTATGCTTGGCCTTATCAGCCAAAAGTCAGTTATAAGCCCCCTGTGGAAAGAATCAAATCCCTTCTCTATTCTGCATTCTAGGTTGCTGTATTAATGTTAAAATGTAAATAATAGTGACCAAGTACTATTTTAAAGGCGTCTCAGATCAGAAATTATTAAGCAATGTAACACTGAAAACGCAAATGGTTAGAACCAATTTTGAGGTAATTCATGTTTGACGTTCAGTGACCAAGTTCACTATCACAAGGTTCTTACCTCGCCTCCAAGAACCCTGGCCAACAGGAATATTGTCAAGGATCCAAATATCCAAATAGTTATAATCCATGATACCACCTTAAGAAATGTTTAAAAGAGTCACGTCAATACTCTATCTTCTTTCATCAAGAACAACTAATTTTGAAAGAACACAGCTCAGCTAACTTCTTTAAGTTATTAGCAGGTATTCCCCTCTTTTGCAACCATTGAAGGAAGAAGGTTTACCATTGTGGCATCAGGGGTTCCTGATTTTTCTTATGGTATAAAAGCTGCAGCTAAACATATGAACCCCACTGGATCAGACCCAGCTCACATCTCATCTAGCATCCTGTTCTCACAGTGGCCAACCAGATGTCTAGGGAAAACCTATATGTTATACATGACCACAACATAACTATCCCCACTCATGTTCCTCAGCAGCTGGTATTTGGAGGAATGCCACCTCTGATACTGGAGGTTGGATACAGCCATCATGACTAATGGCCATGGATAGCCTTTTCCTCCATGAGTTTGTCTAGTCCACTTTTAAAGTATTACTGCAACTTATGGTTGTGTATTCCATAGTTCAACTATGCATTGTGTGGAGTAGTATTTCCTGAATCTTCCAATATTCAGCTTCATTGGGTGGCCCTGGTTTCTACTTATCAAAACAAACAAATTTATCTCTCTGTTCTTCTTCTAATCCTATACACCATTTATACAACTTTATCATGCCCTGCCCTTTATGTCTTTTTTCAAAATTAGAAAGTGTTAAATGTTATAAGCTTTCCTTGGGTGGTGCCGGTACTCCAGAGCTATGTAGCAACAGAAACATAGAGTTACGGTTGCTGTTTCTTCCTTCCTTCCTCCCTAGAGCGCCTCTGAAAATACACTGATGTAATTCTCAGAAGCACTGTGTGAAGGAAGGATGGCAATAGTCATCAGAGCTCTACTGCAATTCCTGGTAGAGCTTTTAAATTACAAATAAAGAGAAGCCCCACCTTTGTGCACTGGAATAATTGCACCCAAAATGGGGGTGGTGAATAAGGGTTGCTCATTTCTTTTCTGACTTAGTGTGTTCAAAAGATCACTTAATTCTTCAGTCTGGAATATTGCATTCACATCTGACTCTATCTGTTGGCTAGAATTCTGAGTGTTCAGGAGTTTTTGCCCTCAATGATGTCCCTATGGCTGCATGCACAGGACTGCATGGCTAGATAAAGAACCACTAGGGGAAGGAAAGCAAGGGAGGAATAGCATTCCAACATTCTTTTCCAGAACAATTTACTTCTGGTTATATGTCAAGTTGTACAAAACATACTGTGGCACAATGGGTCAGTGTGTCTGGCTGTTAACCAGAAGGTTGGTGGTTCAAGCCCACCCAGGGACGCCTGTGGGCAGAATTCCTGCATTGCAGGGGGCTAAACTAGATGATGCTCAGGATCCTACCAATTCTAGAATTCTATGTTTATAAGAACTGTGCATTTATTTCAGATCATGACACAAGAAAAATGCTTTTCAATGGACACTTGCCTAAGACCATGTGATAACTCAGCTACCTTTATTGTTATTTAAGATAAAGGCCTTTACACACCTTGAATTGTCCATATAATGAGATCATTGAGAAGAACAGGACAACTGCTAGAGGGCCCCAGAAGTCAGGATTATCTCTTACTACTTGTCTGTTAAATCCAAGAGAAGGCATCGGCATCAAGACACATCGGATTTTGTAGTATATGTCCTTCAGATCAATGTCTAGCTCCTCCCTAAAGTTATATAAAAAAATACAACTTTCAAAATATGCTTCTGAAATTATTTAAGCACCAGAAAACAAAGTAGCTCAAAGATTTATAGAATATTCATACATGTTCATATGAACTATTGAGAATATATGTTTTGGTTTAGGTTTATTAAGATTATTATAGCTGTATTATGTTTTGTATTTAATTATATATATAATAAATATTTTTATATATTTGCATTCTAGCCAGCTTCTGAAATGAAAACATATAAATCACAACATGAAAAGTAAAAAGAAATTGCTCTCTGCCCACGACAACCTCAGCTATCACTGAACAAATGGAAGCAATGCCACTTTTCTGTAACAGCAAGACAAATAGTAACAAGGCTTATCATATGTTCCTGACAGCTAGATTTGCCCCATAGTTATTACTTTCTAATACATTTCTAGTCTGCCCTTTATCATTACCAATCTCAGGATAAGAACCTATTGACTCCTTACTCTGCTCTTAGCCCTCAGGAAAGAAGACTGCAGCAGGAAACCTAAGGAGGCAATGCAACAAACAAACAGCCCACAACCATGGTGCTAACAAAAACAGAGCCAAAAGTGTAAAATTTTTGTTAGATTTAACAAGCCACCTTCAGCTACATTTTGAAGTTGGCTTCTTTGAAATTAAGGCAGATTAGAGTTAGGCACAGTTTCTTCCTCACAGAACATGGCAAATCATAGTTATGGAAAAGCAAGAACTTCTGAAGTCCTTTTCCCAGCCAAGAAGAAGAGGAGAGGGGAGTGCAGAAGCCAAACATTCATTGCTGCTTATTCCTGCTCATGCACATCATGGTAAACTACAGTTTAGTGTAATGAGAGAATGTGTCCACTATGAACAGTGATGAATTGTCTTTAATTCTTACCTTTACTTATAATGCTTAAAAAAATCTCTTGAATGAGACACAAATAATCTGTTTCTACACTTTATTCAAGGGTCTGTAGTTAATGAAGAGTTAATGATTTTCCTATTGCATCCTTGTTCACCATTCACACACAATACTGACCTAAAGCAAGTAACCGCTTCAAATACAAAATTAAACTAAGACTCTCAGAGTAATGTTACTTACAAAAGAGGTTTATTATCTTCAGGGTCATCATCTTCTACTTCCAAAAGCCAGCCATATCCTCTCTGCCTCAGGAATGTAGTTGCAGTAGATTCTTTGATAAATTCCCCATTTCCTCCACCAAGGTTGAGCTTCACATCTGCAGAGGCTATTGAACCACTCAGATCTTGACAGGGAAAATGACACATTTATGAGAAAGCTACCAAAAATACAGTTTCCTTGTTACAGAATAGGTGATTATGCATGAGTTTCAATACATATATTCCACAAAAGTGGAATATACCAAAATTATAGAAAAGATCTCTTATAATAGAGATCATTGAATTATCCAGGATCTAACATTTTCCCCCCAACCCAACAAAGTGCATGCACTGCATATTGGTTTTTTCTGCTGGTCTTAAGGACCCCTGTCAGGACTGTACTGCCTACTGTGCCACAATAATCCCAATCAACAAAGCAGGTTGATGTGGGCAGCTGAATCAGATACGCATCATAGTGCTATCTGGGCACCAAAGAATTTGGCAGACCACTGTCTAAATAGCACAGTGGTTCTTGAAAACACAGAAGTCGGCCTTCTCAGAAAAGACAGGATGTGTGAAATGTGCTGCAATATAGTCGTCCACGCACACCTAATCCATTTCTCCCCAGCACAAAACTGGTCATTCCCAAAGCACAAGTTTCCATGCCAGGATTTGCCCCCTCCAGACGATCCTGTGTGCAGGGTGAGGCTACCAAAAGCAGGTAAAACGAAGAAGCCTGGAAGATGAGGGTGGCCTGTCGATCTCACATACCTATTTTATTTAGCCCTCCATTCATTTGCCATTCAAAAGCTTGCATGCACCCCCACCAGAAAGCTCCCTCGCCATCTGCATCTGCTTATTTTTTTAAGCGGGTCAAACACTCCCCACCTGCACGCAGGTGCCTTTTGCCACGCAAACCCTGTGGCGGGGCCACAAGGCGGAGCATTTGCACTGGATCACATTCCCACACCCAAACAGCAGAAAGAAGCCCGACGGCACCCGCTTATTCAGCCTGGCAGCCCCGGGTATGCGGCTGCCGCCCCTGACGCAGCTCCTGCCGCCCCTTCCTCCAGCGCCCCTTCCCTTCCCACTGCAAGACCCCCCCCCCCAATTCTTACCTTCGGCGTCGGCAGAAGAGACGAAAGTGAAGTCCCCGTTGTTGGTCGCGTAAAGGGGCGGCGGCGGGGGCCGTGGGGGCTGCTGGGGGCCCGGAGGCTGCATCGCCCCGCCCGCTTAAAGCCTCGAAAGCCGGGCCCGTCGAGCGAGCGACACCACCGGGAAGCCCGTCGGCAGCAACCCGGAGAAGCAGAGCCGAGCCAAAGCTGCTGCTGCTGCTGCCACCGCAGCCTCCTCCGCCTCTTCCTGACTGAGGGACAAAACAACCGTGAGGCCGCCCTTCCGAGTGGGCCTCAGTAAGGCCCTCTCCGATTGGCCGGGATGAAAAGTGCTTCCTCGTTGCCGTCGCCTCGCCCACCTCTGCGACAAATCTCATTGGTGCGCGGGGCCATCGAGCCCGGTGATTGGCTGAATGGGAGCTCGCGATGAGGAAGGGGGAAATAGATTCGATGTGGACGATTGCGAAGAGGGAGGGGAGGATGCGAGTGCATCCGGCCACGGGAGGCCTAACTCCGCCTTCCTCGGGCAACTCGCGCGTCATTGGCCGCTCCCACGCCTTGTATTGGATATCGCCTGACGCCAAGTCAGACCAGCCCAGCTAGCTCAGTGGGGTCTACGGCGCACTGACTGGCAGCCGCTCTCCAGGGTTTCTGGGGGTTGCCCTACCTAGCCCTACCTGGATATGCCTAGGAATGAACCTGAGGTTTTGTTGGAAGCCGCCCAGACTATTATTATTATTTATTATGAGGTCTTCCTTCTGCATACAAAGCAGATATTCTGCCACTGAGGTATAGCGGCTGGCTATGGTTTCTACCTGGGATGCAGGTGGCGCTGTGGCTTGCTGATCAGAAGGTCGGCGGTTCGAATCCCCGCAACGGGATGAGCTCTCGTTGCTCGGTCCCTGCTCCTGCCAACCTAGCAGTTCGAAAGCACAAAGTGCAAGTAGATAAATAGGTACTGCTCCGGCGGGAAGGTAAACGGCGTTTCTGTGCGCTGCTCTGGTTCGCCAGAAGCAGCTTAGTCATGCTGGCCACATGACCCGGAAGCTGTACGCCGGCTCCCTCGGCCAATAAAGCAAGATGAGCGCCGCAACCCCAGAGTCGGTCACAACTGGACCTAATGGTCAGGGGTACCTTTACCTTTACTATGGTTTCTACCTTTTAGTATCCTAGGTTCTCTTTCACACCTGGGCTGTATACATACTTCAGCCTTTGAAGCATTGTACTCAGCAAAAACATCATCACATATGTGAAAAGCCCCCCCCCCCCAGTGCACATCAGTGTGTCCACAATGGAAATTTATATTGGTTTTCCCCCCTTTCCTAATGGATTTTCCACAAACAGGAAATCCAGTTTGATTGGGGTGGGGGCGAGTGTATGCTGCCACTTAGATAAGGACAGACGTGAAAAACGTGCATACATGGGATGCATCCAATCCACTCCAAAATGATGTGTGTACACACAGCCTCTCTTTGCTCCAAGCTGGGCGTTTATAGTGGGATTGGTGCTCATACATGCAAGTTCTTTCCTGCATCTATACAATGCTGTTGGCATCAACACTCCCCAATTTAATCGGAATTTAGCCCTTTATGAGGGAAATCCAGTAAGTAAAAATAACTTGCTAACAACACATTTGCAATTTAGGGTGCAGCTACAATCTGGAAGATCTCCCCCCCCCCCCCATACACAAACAACATCAGTTGTGCAAAGGTCTATTTCGGACTAAACCCTGTACACAGTGACTTGAGAATAAGCACATTTAATTCAGTGGGACTTAATTCTGAATAGGCACGCTTAGGATTGTATTGTATTTTATTCAAGTTGGCACCCTTGACTAGAGCTGAGAGTCCAGCTACATGGTTAGTTTATATTGTTGCAATTTAGCTATCAAATAGCAAAGTTCACCACCATTGTATTAAGATGTTCCTGCAATTGTTTGTTTTCAGGTGCTGCTTGACAAATGTTTCAAGAACACCTTGATTGCTTGGTTCAGGATTTAGCTGACTTTTATAAGTATCCATTATTTTAAAATTTTGACCTACTGTGTGAATAAATTGACATCATTTTTAATTTTACAACTACTTATACAGATACTTTGCTTTGGAGGCTAGGACAGCTGTCTTTAAATGCCCTTTTAGATGAAGTAGAAGATGGCTCATTAGGGCTGCCATACACCTGGAATTTCCTGGACATAGCTGGGATTCGTCTGTCAAAAGTAGCGTCTGGGTGGAATTTTCTAAAATCAGTTAAAATGTTTGGCGTATGGCAGCTCATCTCAGAAATACTGATTTTTTTGGTGAATTTTCTTTAAAAACCTTGGGTTTTTCTGGAGATTTTGCAAAACAAAAACAAAAACTCAACAACTTTTTGAAATATGGCAACCTGTATAATAGAGGGAGAAGCTGGCAAAGGAAAAACAACTCTCCTCAAAAGGATTGCCTGGTTGTGGGCTAATTGAAACCAACATTCGATGAGAAAATTCAAGCTTGTTTTCTTTATCAGTCTGAGCAGTACTCAGGCTGGACTGTATGAAACAGTGTGTGAGCAACTTCTTACAGAACAATATGAGATGGGCAAACAGGAGTTTTCTGTTTGATGGATATGATGAATTCAAACCCCAGAGATGCACAGAAACAGAATCACTGATCAAAGACATTTGTAAATTCAAAAACAGTCATTGTTACTACAAAGACTGAGTCAATTAGAAGTTTGAGGCTTTTTGGGTTGCTGATTTATGAGACAGGTGATCTGGCTGAGGAAAGTGCAAAACAGCTAGTTAGAAATGTATTGAAAGGCCAGTTAGCAGAAGGCTTGTTGTCTCAAGTGGATACAACAGATTCTTTTTTTCAGAAATCAGGTCAAGAACCATATGAAGACCCCTTTGTTTGTAGTTATTGCTTGTGCCATCCAAGTGGGGGAAACTACTTTAAATCCACAAAACAAACCATTCTCTTCTCTACAATACATGATTTGCTGGCGGGGGAAAACAAGCACAAGAGCAGAGGGATTCGTGAAGACCATTTTCGCCTAAGCATAAACCCCTGTGGATATTTAGCACTAGAGGGAGTATTTGACCACAAATTTGATTTTCAGCCTGAGGATTTCTCCAGTGTGAAAGAACAAGTCCTGCTAGCTATAGTCCTCATGAATAAATACACAGCTCGGAGACTAAAGCCAGTATCTTGAATTTTTCATAAGTCTTTCCAGGAATACACTTCCAAGTTATTAACATCCAATTGGGATGAGGAGGAGGCCAGAGGGCATAGTTACCTTCTAAGAATGAATAGCATCTCAGATATTATTACTACATACCGCAGTTTACGTCTTTTTCTTTCTTTCTTTTTGTGTATACTTGTAGCCACCAGAAAAATTATCAGGCACCTATCACCCATTCATCAGCAAGACAGTCTTTCTGGATTGCCATCTTCCCATGATCTGTCATCAGAAATAGAATCCATGAAAAAGGAAGGAAATTATCAAGTGGAAGAAGCGCTAGTTGCAGTTCTTGGAAACTCATTTGTGGAGTGTGCCATTAGCTTCCTCTCTGAAAGTATCTCTGAAACAACTGAGAGAAGACTTCGAGGAATTTTTCCATGATAAAAAGCTATACATCAATACTCAGATCATTCCTACATACATTTATGGGGTGTTTGGGTTTTTTTTTTAAATAATAATTTCTAATTGTGTGAGCATGCTGGAACTCATCAAATTAGATTTTTTTTTGGCAGTTCCTCCTCTTGGGGAGATGTAGAAGGTAAGGAAAAAGGAATGTTCTGAAACTATTCCATTGAAAACAGTCATCCCTGAAAAGGCTGTCTCCTCATTCTTCAACTGGGACTCAAAAATCAATTCTTTAGAAATTACACTCAAGGAATTCAACAAATTAGGAAGAGGTGATGGAAAAAACATGCCGCTCTGTGTCACGTCTTAGGCTGAAGATCAGCAAAAGTCCTGGCCCCACAGGAAAGCTGAAGGAAGAAAAGGGTCAAATCTATGCTGGAAGTGCCACAAGGTAGAGGGAACCCTGATCCACATGTGGTGGTCGTGTAAATATGCTAAAGAATACTGGGAGATGATTTATACAGAATTTAAAAAGATCCTTAAGATCACATTTCCCAAAAGACCTGAGGCATTTCTATTAGGGATAACAAGTGATTATATTCCAAAAGAGGCACTCAATCTCTTTTTATACACGACCACCACAGCTAGAGTGGTATATGCGAAAAAATGGAAAGAAAAAAAAGAGATACCCATGAAAGAAACTTGGCAGAATAAATTGATAGAATACACAGAATTAGATAATGATGACTACTATATGATGTATCTATAAGTTGTAAAAATGCATAAACAAAATAATAAAAAAGGAAAGCTGAGGTAAGTTCTCAAAAGTTGTACAAACTTGCAAGACCTTATTGTGGAATTGACATCTCTTACCACAGAAGATGAGCAACAGAGAGCAAAAATGGTGCCACAGATAAAAGATCCACAGAAAGAAAGCCTAGATGGTATGTGGGCAATAATTTTGGTAAGCATGTACTTCATGGTTCAAATGCAGTGACTAGGCAGTTGACAGGCAAAATATCCCTTCACATGACACTCAACAGATAAAACTGTTTCTCCACCACAGGGTTATGTCTTTCCATCTTCCCAGTTTTCTTACAACCTCTCTGAAGAACCTTCAGTCTGGGATGTTTTATTACTTAATTTTCATCCAACTCTTCAGTCAAAAAATCTCCAAGAGAGGCTTACATAGGATCAGAAACTTTTTAAGATTGCTCAAAATAATAAGCCTGTAAAATATTTTCCGAAGTAAACTTTTCATGAAGACATCCCTGAGACAGCTCCAGCACCTGGACGTGGCAGAGAATCTCATGACAAGCGATGGATGGCTGACCATCCTAGGGGTGCTATCAGATCTCAAGAAGGTGGCCTTGCTCGATTTCAGCTGACAGCAAGGCTTCCTGCCTTCCACCCACTTAGTGTGGACAACGACCCCTGTGATAACTCAGCTAGATTATTTGCAAAAGATCAATTTGACTGGCTGGCAGTTCAATACTCATGATCTTGATGTAATTAGCACAGCAAAGAAGAGTCACAGAAGTGAGGTGGAGGTAATACTTTCTTAAACAAGGCCAGTCCTGCACACATAGTTTTAACCATCTCTTGTCATATAAACCCCAAGACTGATGAAAGTGGTTTTCTAATTCAGCGTGATTCTATAATGCAGGTAGGCCATTGGTTAGACTGGGTGGAAAATAGCCTCCTAAAGATAACAAAAAACTTTGGAGACTGTCAGACTCTTAGTATCTGAAGTTCCACAATAATGTGGACTGTTGTGTGATCTTTGGATGAAGGGCGATGTACAAATTTAATAAATAAAGTAAATAATAAAAATAAATGTTTGTGCAAAGTTGTAGAAAAATATATTGGGGCCAGCTGTAAAAGCAGCTGTAGGGTAAGTTATAGTACTCATTACTAGGCTGATAAAATGTGAGCAAGTGGAACCAGGCCAGCCCCAAACATTTTGCTGCTTGAGGCAGATTAGCAAACGGTGCCTCATCCGCCCCATGTCAAGGTGCATTGTGCACAAAACCAGCCTGGTTATTTGAATATTTGAAGAAGAAGATCCCACAAAGACCCCTTCCCTCCCTGGCTGTAAAAACAGAAAAGTAAATTAAATAACATAACAATTTGCTGCCCTTTGATGATACCCAGAATTTGCTGCCTGAGGTGCCTCCTTCTCTGCCTAATAGTAGGGCTGGCTTTGGATGGAGACAACTTCATGAATAAAGCTTTCTGTAATGCTTTTAAGGCAATTGTGCATCTTTGACGTTGCACTCAATGAAGTTCTACAGGAAGAAGTCATTTCAAAATTAGCTTCAGATAGCTTTCCGAGTTGAGATTTGGAGTCCCATCAGTTATAAAGTACTGGCTTTGCCTAGAGATAAGCAGCTTTAGGGTTCATTTTAGTTGGACTATTTCCCACAAGTGTAATAAAAGTGTTCTTAATGCTCCTTAGAGGCTTGTTAATAAGATTAGAAGAAGGATTGTAATATTTGTAGTAGATGACTATCCGATAAATGTCTAATCTCCTTTTTAGGAGAAAGAGGATTGTTAAAGAAACAGCCTTTTGGTATAAATCCCAAACAGTAGCAATTGTTAACTTTCAGCAGCTTATGAGCATTACCAGGCTGTTGCTAATTAAAATTCTTACACAGAAAAGTCATGTCACCCTGGCCTTGACCTGCCTCATATGATTGCAGCAGTTGCCCTGAATCAGTGGAGACTTGGAATGTGTTGATCACCTTCGTCACTTAATTTCTTGGGCGAGCAAATGGCACGCCGCCGGAACATTAATTGTATTCACACTTTATGGCACACAAATATAATCACTAGGCGACCTTGGACCAGTCATTGTCTCTCAGACTAACCTACCTCACAGGGTTGTTGTGGGGCTAAAATAGGGAGGGGCAGAGTCATGTATGCCACTTAGAATAAATTTTACAATAAATAAAATAATATCAATGCCCTTTAACTCAGTGTTGGTTTTTATTTATTATTATTATTAATAATAATATTAATAATATATTATTAATAATAATATATTAAAACTCCGGCCAAGGAGTTTTAGTTCCTTTGACCACTCATGGACCATCCATCACAATTTGTCCCATGGAAGAGGCTGACTATAATGACATGAATAACAGAGAATATTCAGGAATTCTAAAAACTAAAAATAAACAATTGTAAATGCAAAAATGTAAAGTGAGACTAATATACTTAGGGGAGCAACACAAGGATGTGCACACCCTGTTGTGAGTGTGTGTGTGTGTGCAGCAAAATGTTTAGTGCGTAAAGGGAACTCTTCCTCTAGTGTAGGCTAGTGGTTAACAGTGCAATCCTAATCATGTCTATTCAGAAGTGCTACTGAATTCAGCAAGGCCTACTCCCAGGTAAGTGGAGTTAGAATTGCAGCTTAAGTGTGTGAACTAGGAGCCAGGAAACCCTTGCTTTAAATATCAAAGTTAGATTACTGCAACGCATTATATGTGGGGCCACTTCTGAAGATGGTTGAAAAATTTCAGCTGGTGCAGAATTTGGCAGCCAGGTTGCTCACCAAAGCAAGACAGTTTGAGCATGTAACACCAATCTTGGCCCAACTGC
Organism: Podarcis pityusensis; assembly: GCF_964106645.2. Taxonomy (NCBI): domain Eukaryota; kingdom Metazoa; phylum Chordata; class Lepidosauria; order Squamata; family Lacertidae; genus Podarcis; species Podarcis pityusensis. The sequence goes on along the minus strand of NC_138026.1, from coordinate 82,919,590 downwards.
ACTGGCTGCTGATTAGCCCTCATTATCCAAGGCCCTTCTTTAAGTGCCTCCCCACAAGAGGTCCAGAGGGTGGCAACACAGCAATGGTCTTTTTCTGCAATGGCTCCCCATTTGTGCAATGCTCCTCCACAGGGAGGCTTGTCTGGTGTCTTCATTAAATATCTTTAGGCAACAGGTGAAAACATTTCTCCCCGGCCTTTGGCTAATTAAACAAACTATGGCCTTTTAAACTGAAGGAGGGTTATTGTTTTTGTTTGTTACTATATTATGTATTTTTCTGTTTTTATATTGTAAACTGCTCTGTGATTATTGGCTGAAGGGTGGTATAGAAATTTACTTCTTATTTATTTTAGTATTATTGGTCCCAAATTATTATTTTCTGTGTAGATGTGTGTGTGTCTTTGTAGTCAAACAAGCTGTTATATAGTAGCTCAGTCTTTCTCTTCATGGAACAACCCAGTTGGAATTATTGCAAGAATTACTAAGGGCTGCTTCAAAGTGTCTGGGGAAAACCTCTGGAGCACAGGCTATTGGACATACCAAGACACCTTGCCACTTTTAAAAAAAGTTTACTAATTTAGTTATGTCATTTGGTTTTAATTATAGTGTGTTTTGTATTTGTTTTCCCTCCACCTTTTTTCGTTGTAATTATACATGTGGTTCCCACCCCCTCCTATAATATCATTTTGGAAAATTATTTTTTAAAGTTCAGAATTTTATTCTTATTTCTGTTCCTAGCCACTGGGTGTCACTATTTCTCTATGACTATAATCGAAAGAAAAATCAGAAAGAAACCAGAAAAATTCAAGTAACCCAATAACGTCTTTGGAATAGAACTGTAACTCGTTTTACACCAGGCTAATAGAATTCAAGAGCAGATTGGGGCTTGTCCACATCTGAACATTTGTTGTTTAGTTGTGTCAGACTCTTTGTGACCCCATGGACCAGAGCATATCAGGCACTCCTGTCTTCCACTGCCTCCCGCAGTTTGGTCAAACTCACGCTGGTAGCTGCGAGAACACTATCCAACCATCTCATCCTCTGCCGTCCCCTTCTCCTTGTGCCCCCAATCTTTCCCAACATCAGGGTCTTTTCCAGGGAGTCATCTCTTCTCATGAGGTGGCCAAAGTATTGGAGCCTCAGCTTCACGATCTGTCCTTCCAGTGCTGATTTCCTTAAGAATGGATAGGTTTGATCTTCTTGCAGTCCATGGGACTCTTAAGAGCCTCCTCCAGCACCAAAATTCAAAAGCATCAATTCTTCGGCAATCAGCCTTCTTTATGGTCCAGCGCTCACTTCCATTATTAAACCCTTTGGATATCCCCAGGTATCTTAAATGGGAGACTCTTCCCCCCCCCACCCCACTTGGCAGTCATCCATGAAGGAGATCTGAACATTATCAAGCTGTTAATTCACTCCCCCCTCGCCCCCATTCAGAATTGACAGTAGTAGTTCACACCGGCAGGTATCTGAACTTGCATATAAAGAGCAACTTTGGTCTTTCCCATTCACACTAGTGGACAGGGGTGAAAACTTGAATAAAATATGGGGGAGGGGGCTAAGTAAGCCCTGCCCCGCATAATCAATCACATGACAGGGTGCACGAACACCATTTGAATAGCAAATGGGGGGGTCCTCAAATATTTTATTGGGGGGGCAGAGGGACCCCAGCCCCTAGGAGTTGACTCCTGTGCCAGTGGATGTTCCCTTTTGTCCCTGCCTTCTAATTTGTCGATTCTGTCATGTCAATAAAGTACCAAAGATAGCACACAGACTTTGGGTTGTTTTTTTTTTTAAAAAAATCCCTGGCCAGAAAGTGCGCAAAAGCAGTTAGTATAAATAAAAAAAATCCTTCCAGTAGCACCTTTAAGACCAACTAAGTTAGTTCTTGGTATGAGCTTTCGTGTGCAAGCACACTTCTTCAGATACACTGAAACAGAAGTTGCCAGATCCTTCTATATAGTGAGAAGGTGGGGAGGGGTATTACTCAGAAGGGTGGTGGGAATGGGAGATTGGCAGCATTCCCACCACCCTTCTGAGTAATACCCCTCCCCACCTTCTCACTATATAGAAGGATCTGGCAACTTCTGTTTCAGTGTATCTGAAGAAGTGTGCTTGCACACGAAAGCTCATACCAAGAACTAACTTAGTTGGTCTTAAAGGTGCTACTGGAAGGATTTTTTTTATTTTGACTATGGCAGACCAACACGGCTACCTATCTGTAAAAGCAGTTAGGTAGTTGTAAATTCTCGACACACTTCAGATTACTGTTCAATATCTGTTGTAGAAACTTCTGATGTGGTTTGCTTGTGCAGTTTTCTGGTTTTGTGCAAATCGGAGGGATCAAATGCGAGAGAGAAAATAAAGCTACACTCCTCCATTCAGGAGCCTGGAGGAAACAGTTACAGGCACAGCCAGAATAACAGCATTGAGGAAGTAGTGGCCAGGCAAAGGGGAATAGCAGAAAGTGATGGTCGACCCACCTACCCAAAAACACGAACACAAATTGTCTGCAAGCCCAAATGCATGATTGCAACAGGGATCAGCAAACTTTTTCAGCAGGGGGCCAGTCCACTGTCCCTCAGACCTTGGGGGGGGGCTATGTTTTTTTGGGGGAATGAACAAATTCCTATGCCCCACAAATAACCCAGAGATGCATTTTAAATAAAAGGACACATTCACCTCATGTAAAAACACGCTGATTCCCAGACTGTTCATGGGCCAGATTTAGAAGGTGATTGGGCCAGATCCGGCCCCTGGGCCTTAGTTTGCCTACCCATGATTTAGAACCTGGGGGAGTTTCTTTCTTCCACAGCTCCCTCCCTTCAGCTTTTCAGTGAGCCCTAGGCCAAAAGGACTTTGAGTCCTGGCAAGCTCCTAACTCTACCCACACACTACACCCCAGGATCGCTCTGTTTTGGGTGCAAAGTATCAATCTAGGCAGCCTTATCTAAGCATACTTTCTAACAGGAACAGGAGATGGAAGAAAATATCTGTACCTGCTGAGAGGATAATGCAGGAACATTTTGCTCTTCCATCTTCTGTGTGGCAGAGTACAAGATGCACGACACCACTCTTCTGTTCTTATAGTATTATACTTCCCACATTTGCCATGACAGATGTGACATTTCTATTGACACACCGCATGTATTGCCTACATATCATCTCATGGCCTTCAGGCTATAGGACAAAGTGCCACCTCACGTGAAGAAAATCTTTCTGACATCTGTGGCAAGCAACTGTTTATTTCCAGTTGCCTGAGGATGTAAATCCATCCTGGAATCATATAAAAGTGTTTTCTTAGCTTTTTGTGTGATGTTAAAAGCGACTGGGGAAAAAGAAGACCATAACGACAGCTAAAGATCTTGCAGAAAAGCAAACACTTTTTAAAAGCTCCCCCCCCCCCCCACAACCAAATAGATTTCTATTTTTGTGGAGCTCTTGAGTACAATGAAACTTTATTTTCTGAATGACCAGAAATACATTCAGCATATTTGTTTACTTTGGAGTTCAGATAAACAGACTATTTGCATATATATTTGGGGTTATCAGGCATGCTGAAGGGTTGATGGAGGAAAGCAATGTTGTTATGCTTCTTCTTTTCCCTTGTGACTTTTTTTTCCAGTTTGACCCATGAAAACTATTCATCCTCAGCAATGTATATATGATAGTGTCTGTCAAATAGATAATGGCTGCATTATGATATTAAGCCATAGCATGGGAACACTGGTTCTGGTCCAGCAAGAAAAAATGGATCTCTGATCTTTCAAGAAATAAAGTTCTGCGAGTGACTGGCCAGCAGATCAGCAAGTGAAATACCTGGTGTTCAACAAAACCTACATTGCTGGCATATTTTCAAATTCTTCCAGTAGAAGGGAATTTAGTAGCTCTCCAAATCCCAGATTCGTCATTCGGGGAACAGGTTGGATGGGTCAGGGGTCATCCTGTGTCTCAACCAGAACAGTTCTGCCAGCCTCTGCTCACAAAATGAGACCAACATTGCTTTGCTACAGTCGTGTTTCCTGTTCCACCCACTAAAAATTCAGACAGGCAGAATGTGGGCATCCTTGCTATGGTAGCCCTCATTATTCTATTGAATAATACAATAAAGTACAATATATAATAAATAAAAGCTGCAACAAAAATAATTAAAAATCTTGTATCAGCTAGCACAGCACATTACAAATTCTACAGCAGATAGAAAAATCTGCCAAGACCCTCAGAAGTTTAAAGTGGCCTATTGGGGGTGGGGGCAGAGATTGAGAACCACTGACATAGACACATGTAACTGTAGCCTGGTGGGCTTTTTAAATGCAAGAAACTTCACTTTGGGAACAGAGAGATATCAGAAGTTGGGAAAGGGTCTGTTGACTCCCACCCCTTGCTATCATGGCCATTTGTATGTATTGCAGTTTGGCCTTATGTAAACACAACACCACTGTATAAGGACAGAAGCTTTCACAGCTGGAGGAGACACAGCAACCTATTAATATGAGACATGACTCATTCAAGCCTCAGAAGGATAGCTAAAGGCTTGTTTAAATAATGCAGTCCTCACACGGAGGCACTGAAAAATATTTACCACTGTTGGAACTTGAGAGAAAAACTTTGTGGTCACGAGTGGCATACCCTCCATTTCGGACTGCTCGCAGCAAGTGTTGTTCTTTTCACCTCAGTCAATGTCTACTGTTATGACACCTAAAATGTAAGAAAACATATTGAAATTCAGCTTGCATTTATGAAATGGCACACTTCATTCAGCAATAAATATTCAATATGTTTTGTACAGGTAAATGGCTTTGTATTTTACAGGTTATACTTGCAGAAAGAAATTGAAAATGTGGGTTCTTGTTGGTGCATGTACTGAACTGGAAATGAATATGTTGTTACCACCATCATCATTTAGTTATTGGCCAGCATTCCAGTTGTCTACCTGAGCATGTTTTTTCCAGCCTACTTTCTGTTGTGTATGTTCCATGATAAACCTCTAGTGAGCCTCTGCTATCGCTATGTAAATTTATTAGTTCAACAATACTGGCAGTTTATTTTTTGGGAGGATCCCAGGGCACAATGTACTTGCTCAAGGCAGTGAATGTAGGCCAGTCTTTTGCCATATTGTCAAAAGGGTCCATATACTTGCTTTCTGATCCCACTTGTACAGTTTTAATCTTTGTGGAGTGGTTACTCTGTCACATCACATAGTAGTAGCTTTAAGTAACCATCGACTCTGCACTTAATGGCCTAATGGGGTGGGAGGAGTTCTTTAGATCAGGGGTTTTCAAAGTGTTGTCTGCAAGCTTCATTGAGGTGTCTTCATTCAGGAGGTCAGGATTGGCTGAGGGTGTAGCCAGATAAAACATTTGAAGCACAGCAGTACTAGGAAGAACCCTAGCCAGGCTGTAGGAGAGCCAAGGTAGCACAACAGGAACTGGAGAGCAGAGAAGCACAAGTACTTGAGCCAGGCCAGTGTAGAGCTCTTCTGAGGCCCAGGGTGGTAGCCTTGTTAGGACAAAGTTATAAGCTCAAACAAAAAGCAGCTGGTCCTTGGCAGCGGCCCCTGGCCAGCTTAGCCCTTCGAGGCCCAGGGCAAATGTACCCGGCTGGCCCCCACCCCTGCATGGACCTGACTCGAGCTCCAGGCCACCAGAACTGTCTGCTACTCACTTCTGATAATATATAACAGCAAAAGACTTACCTGGAAGTATTTATAGCCAGGCCATACCAGGGGTTGGGGATGATGTTATATTGGGACCCAGGAAAACAAACCTTCTTCCTCCACTTTGCAATTTCCTGGGACTTGCTGAAAGGCGCATGAGTACACAAGCCAGGAAAGTTGTAGCTGGGATTCCAGTTGGCCCTGAAAAGTGTGTAAATGATATGCCCACTAAGTGAAGCTCCGACATGGTGGATTTAGGGGATCGCAACCTGGGTGTGGCGCCTTGGGGGCACCACAAGGGAAACCGCAACTATGTTGTAGAATGGAAGGTGAGAGGCAGGACCATCCATTTTTGCCATTGCACAGGATGCTGTTGAAATTTGAGACCCCAGGGTCCACCACAATTTTGGCCATACTGTTTAAAGTGGCCCAAGTTATTCCATATTGGACTAAGCAAACAGAGATCCTCAGTAATATATATAGGTTGTTAAGGAGAAAAGCTGAGCTTATCCCTAAATATTGGCTCTCCAGGAGGTGTGATGAAATGACAGCAAATGGGTCAGTGTAATATTGCTCAGGGCTCTTGTTGACCATGCCATATAACTTAATGCCAGCAAGAAAACCCTGGCCAACACACCTTTTCTTTCTCATTTGCTTAGGCTGGTTATGGGGTGTTACACATAATGCCTGTATTTTAGGATGCTGTATATTTAGTATTTTCCATGTTAACTAACCTAGCCTAAAATATTCCCAAAGAGGAACAATAATAATAAAGATGGACTCTAGGGTAATAAGGAAAACAATATTCCTGACCACAGTACTTGGGTGCAGTTGTACAACACAGAAAATAGCAAAACCATTCAAACAGCTCATCATAAAGGAAAAGCCCACTGGACAAAGGAGGACTCAAGGGCATGATCTACTTTAGCCAAAGCATTGCTATAAGAAGTGGCTCCTTGACCAGTTAGGGCATGTTAGCGGAAATATGCTCCTCGCCCCAAATTAAAGAGGCTTCTTGCAACAAATTTTGACAACCTTGCAGTGAACATACAGGAAAACAATAATGCTTTAAATAACAGCATATGCAGTGGGTGCTGTCTTTGATGGGCGTCTTGTCCTGATGGCCTCTACTGTTCTCTTTTTAGCATTCTATCTCTAGGCTGGAACTGCAGAAGTCAACAGGATAAATGTGCTGCAAGAAATATATACTTTCATCCAGTGGTTCAAAGCCCCACATAAAAATTGTACAGCCTTATCTGTCCACAGTGAATTGTGGCAGGAGACAGCTTGGATCGAGTCTCAGCATGAGTCCTGGCTGTGCGTGCTGCTAAGTTTAGGGAGCATGAATAAAGGTATTTATTCCTAGGCAGAGAGAAAATACGAGACCAATTATTTTCTATGGAAACTGGAAAATAAACACCCAAACTGGCAGCAAAACATCTCCCTTCTGTTTAAGAAAAAGACCAAGTGAAAGGTTACTTTGTAATCTTCACTGCTAAAGTGTTTATTCAGTTAAATTCCATATTAGCTTTTTCTCGGACAAACAGCGCTTGATACAACTCTCTGTGAAGTCAAAGGAAAGAGTCCCTTTGACTTCAGTGGAAGCTGAGTCACATGACCATAGGGACACATTCATCTGTGGGTCAGTCAGCCCTAGCCACAACTCATTTATGGTAAGTCAAACCAATGTTCTGCCTTTAAAGTCAGTAGAACTCAATTTGCCAAAAAGTAAAGGTTTGTGGATTGGCCTGCGTTTAAAACGAGGTGATGTGCTAGTGGTTTTCAGGGAATGCTATGTACCTCCTTCCCTGCAGGTGACTCCCCAACATAACTGATTACCATCTGAGTCTGAGCTAGCAGAAAAATTTCCCAATAAGCTTCTTTTTCTAACCCTTTGCCATTAAATTTTCATTTACAGTAATTTTGGTTTACCAAATTTTTGTCCAAAATGGCGAAAAGAAAAAGATACTGTATTAAAATCATAAAATTTCTCATCTGTAGGCATACATGAAATCGTCTAATATTCAAAGGGAGGGGATTTCAAAGAGTAGGTACCACAACCCTAAAGGCCAAATTCCTACATTGTGTGGAACAAACCTCCTGATAAGATGATACCTGCTGGATGTTCTCACCTGCAAACCAAAGGGCTCAATTTGGTATGTTAGGGTTGAGAGGATCCTTCAGGTATATTTCAGTACATTAGTATATATGATTATAACGCCAACTTTCTAAACATTAGTATTTTAAATAATGAAGTAAACACTAAGGAAAATAATAAGGTCCATTTTATACGAGCTATGAGCTGCGGAGACAGTTGAGCTTGCACTGGTGGCTAGAACAAAGGACACTTGATGCTATGGTATAGACGCTACAAAACAAATGGCGAAACAGACTGCAGGAGCTGGCAAATGCTGCCCACCCAAAGCTGTTTTCCCTATTATTCTCTCCCCCCCCCCCCCCCGCTTAATTGCACTCATGTCTTTGCCACTGTCTTTTTCAGTGAGATGACAGGGATTTGCAAATCCCTTCCTCCTTTCCACTGAATTCAGAGTATAAGTATTTAATTTTCTAACCGGTGTTTTGATGCCTTGAGCTCCTTTCTTTCTGTAACAGAAAACACATTCTGAAATGTGTATTTACTACGAGTTCACAGGGTAGAAAGTGTTGCTGGTGAAGTAATCTGTTTGTCTAGGGTAGTGTGGTGTATCAGTCAAGTGTCCTTTGGCCCAGCCACCAGTACGAGCTCTGCTGTCTGTGGCTCTCAGCACCTGTCAAAAGGCTGTTGCTAGAGCAACTGGATTCTCTCACGAGACAGACTTTTGGTTGCGAGGCAACTGGCCGTTAAAGTTTATCTGCAGCGGCTATTTTTCATGAGGCTAACAAGTAACTTCTTATTGGGGTCTTCACATTATGAAGCATAGCCAAACATCATCAAGAGTGCCCTAATGAGATTGTCAGTGAGGTAACAGAGAATCAGCCTCACCAGCCAGGCCACTGCAGTGTTCAGTGACTCTACTTTTGTGTTCCTTCCTCTGGGAAGCTAAGCTGAGCTCTGGACAGGAAACTAAGGCCTCCTGCTAATGCTTATTTTCTTTTATTGCCCCTGTGCTAAGTACACCATGGAGTCTGCAGACCGACTCCACAGGATACAGGCTGGGGTTTGCGATGGTCTCCTATGCAGTCACTCTTTTAAGATCACATTAATATATGTTTAAAACAATATTCCTGACCACAGTACTCGGGTGCAGTTGTACAACACAGAAAATAGCAAAACCATTCAAACAGCTCATCATAAAGGAAAAGCCCACTGGACAAAGGAGGACTCAAGGGCATGATCTACTTTAGCCAAAGCATTGCTATAAATGCATATTTTGGAACTGGCACTTTTTACAGTGCCACATAATATTCATTCCATACTTGCAAGTGATCTTTCAGTGTGATATCACCTAAACTCTGGAATTCCCTGCGCATTGATATTAGGCGGGTGCCTTTGCTGGATGGTTTTTGGCACCTGCTAAAAGTTTTTGTTTTGTTTAATCTAGTCTACCCAGACATGTATATTTGACATGCATTTTAATATGTCATCTTACAGTGTATGATAGGGACGCGGGTGGCGCTGTGCGTTAAACCAAAGAGCCTAGGACTTGCCAATCAGAAGGTCGGCGGTTCGAATCCCCACAACGGGGTGAGCTCCCATTGCTCGGTCCCTGCTCCTGCCAACCTAGCAGTTCGAAAGCACGTCAAAGTGCAAGTAGATAAATAGGTACCGCTCCGGCGGGAAGGTAAATGGCGTTTCCATGCGCTGCTCTGGTTCGCCAGAAGCGGCTTAGTCATGCTGGCCACATGACCTGGAAGCTGTACGTCGGCTCCCTCGGCCAATAAAGCGAGATGAGTGCTGCAACCCCAGAGTCGGCCACGACTGGACCTAATTGTCAGGGGTCCCTTTACCTTTTTACAGTGTATATTTTTGAAATTACTGATTTATTTTGTAATTTTTTAGGCTAACTTGTTTTAAATATCTGGTTTGCTTGATAATTTCAATTTATTTTTAAATAATATATGTAAAGCGCTTAGATGTTTTTGTAATTAAGCGGTATCTAAATCCTGTTAAATAAATAAAAGTGGAGCATTTACCCCTCTTCAAACAGGTACTATTTTAAGCAGGAGAACATTGGCATGGCATGGCCTGCTGTGCTGGTCTAGGCTCTCATAGGATAAGGGCATTATTTCATTTTTTGACTCCATGAATGTATATGCAAGCAGAGTGTGCACATATCAGCAGGATAACTGGAAAATGAGCTAATAAATAATTCAGCTTGCCATCAGTTGTATAGTATAGGCTATATTTAGGAAGAATATAAATTTTGAATAAACTAATTGAAGGATTTCTGCTCACACACAGTGCAATCCATAATCTATTTACCTTGGAATGGTACCATTAAGTCACTGGACTGCTCTGGAGTAAGTGGGTTGTGGACTACACATCTTATTCATTACCGTACAATGTCTTATTCATTTTACCAAAGGCTTTATCCGGATGTCTATTCATTCACTCTTTTTTTTTTACTTGGGGTTGTGTCTAGCATGAAATTTATTAAGCAAGGGTCAGCTGTTTCTCAAAGGAAGTATGAAGGCAGAGAGAGAGAGATAAATATATGAGCTGCAGTGCAGCATATGCGTAGAGCTGAAGTAGCAGTTGGCCATTTATGCAGAACATTTTTCTTTCCTGAGACCACATGAGACAAGGAAGATACTTTTTGTTATGAGACGCTTCCGTGTCTTTGCAAGTAAAAACTGGACTGCTCAGTACAAGAGACAGAAGTTAGGGCATTTCTGTGGTGATCATAGTGTTTCTTTCAGATGATTGGCATGTTGGCATTCCTAAACCTGTAATCCAAACGTCAACCCTGCTAATCCCCATGCTGACCGTTGCTAGCAGAATTAACATGGATGCATGTATACAGGGAACAGCCATTGAACAAGCCCACCATTGGCGGATCCAAACCAATCTAATACAGATACGTCTTATATGATATAGGTAAAGGTAAAGGGACCCCTGACCATTAGGTCCAGTCGTAGCCAACTCTGGGGTTGCGGCACTCATCTCGCTTTATTGGCCGAGGGAGCTGGCGTACAGCTCCAGTGATGTGGCCAGCATGACTAACCTGCTTCTGGCGAACCAGAGCAGCACACGGAAACGCCGTTTACCTTCCCGCCGGAGCGATACCTATTTATCTACTTGCACTTTGACATGCTTTCGAACTGCTAGGTGGGCAGGAGCAGGGACCGAACAACGGGAGCTCACCCCGTCGCGGGGATTCGAACCGCTGACCTTCTGATCGGCAAGTCGTAGGCTCTGTGGTTTAACCCACAGCGTCACTTCCTTTTTAATTACTGGGTCTTGAACTAAAGTTGCTGTAGGAAATTGTATCTGGAAAAACCCTTGCCTGGGCGAAAAACTTGTGGAAGAAGTGGGGGAGGTTTTAATTTCTGGTTTCCTTACCTTTTAAAATTTTAATTTATTTTTATTTTTTAACCGAGCTATTTCACTATTTTAAAAATGGGTGGAATTCTACATAGCGCTAATGAGATTGGTCCATTACCGCAAGCATTTCTTCTTGCCCAATGAAACGATCTCCCCTCTACCCCCTCAACGCTACTCTAGGGGATCTGCCAACCTTTCAGGATGGCAGGGGAGCCCTGTTGTATTAGTGAAGAGTCCTTGGGCTGGTTTCCTCTAGCAGGATGGGGTAGTTGAATCTGGCCCAGTATAAGGAAAACAGTAATTCTGTCCTACGGAGAGAAACTGGGCTTATTACAGTACAGTTATTTGGCTATTCATCATGAATCCCCAGCCTAGATAAGCAGGAAGCAATAAAGCAGGCTGGACCTGCAAACAGGAGATGTTTTATTAAAGGCATAGGAGCCCTGAAAGTCTTCAACAGTGCACTGTTAGTACAACCTTGGGAGATCAGTGCTGCAATTGCATTTTGTTTTGGGGGGGGGAAACACACACCAATATTTTATTGGGGGGGGGCTGAAGGTACCTCGGCCCCTAGAAGTTGGCTCCTGTGATGGGAGCATAACATATAAAATATTGTACTATAACCATTTGATCACATGAGTTTCCAGACTGGAGCTTTACATCACAAAAAGTTCATTTGGATCCAATATTTCCTTGAGCATGGTTGACACATTAGCTTCCATGCATTCCACCCCAAGCCAAGCCTAGATATTCCTCGCTATTCTACTGCATGGTATCCAGGTCAGTGAGAAGAGATTGATGGAATGTATACAGGATAGTTATGGGTCCTTCCTCTCATCCACTCTTCTCTCATCGTTCCGTACCTTTTTCTGTCCTGGGTATTTTTGTACCTGAATGCATAGACACAAATATAATCCCAGTAAGTATGTAGGAGTTCAAGAGCAAATGTTACCAGCCTTTATTTATCATGTTCCACACGGAACAACATGGATACTTGTGCTCTTGGTGGTGTGTGCATGTGCACACAGTATCCATTTCCAGTTTGTTTGTTTTTAATTTGCAATACTGAGGTCTTGCACAAGAGTGATGTTTAGGTATCTCAATCTGCTGTTTGATTTGGCATGGCTGGAGTGGCTATCAGCATCTCAAAATATTAGGAATGCCCCAAACACCCAGTAAATGTTAATCGCACAACCATGCATTCACACACACACACACACACACACACACACACTAAAAAAACCCTCAGAAATAATGAAATACCAAAATAATAATAAAGAAGTTTTGTGCAACATATCTATCTATCTATCTATCTACCTATCTATCTATCTATCTACCTACCTACCTATCTCCAGTGTAGGACTGCAACAATAGTATCCAGAGTAAAACCACATAATTTACTCTATGAAGACCTTGAGAGAATAACTCCTTTGAACAGGGTACGCCTCTGGTCTGTGGCAGCTGGTGAAAATACAGTGGTACCTTGGGTTAAGAACTTAATTCGTTCTGGAGGTCTGTTCTTAACTTGAGGTACCACTTTAGCTAATGGGGCCTCCCGCCACCGCCGCATGATTTCTGTTCTCATCCTGAAGCAAAGTTCTTAACCCGAGATACTATTTCTGAATTAGTAGAGTCTGTAACCAGAAGTGTCTGTAACCCAAGGTACCACTGTAGGTGCCTTTTGTTTGGTAGGCAGGTGAGGAGCAAAGAGAAGTAGGGGCATGGTGATAGCGACCACCCACTAACCCATCACCACACGTGAGAAATTGCGACACTAAAAAATGTGCTAAGGAGGCTTCACATCAGCAATGACTGCAGTTTATCCACAGCTACACACAAGAACACATCCACAAGAACAAACATCAAAATTACAAGAGATAAAATGTAAGAATATCAGAAGAGCCCCAACAGATCTTATCACACTTTGTATCAAATTGCTCCACTGGCCGGATGTGGCTTGCGGACTGCCAGTTGACCATTTTTGATATAAATGATTCATGTTTCTGCTTACTTCTGCATCATGTGCCACTCAATGCTGCAGTATTTTTAGCTTTCTCAAGCTAAGCAGATCAATATGTGGATGAGAATCTTTCAAAGGAAATCTAATGAGTAACAGCTAAGTTTGTAACTGGCTATACAAAAGGTCACCTTGTCATCTGGATTAGTAGGAGCTGCAGGAAGGCAAGTGGAGACCTGCAACAAAATGTTCCAGTCCCTCCTCAGACCTCAACAGGTCTGCTCTTGTTCAGGTCTCCAGCCAGCCTGGAGCAGGACCCTTGGGGTGTTGTTTAGAGTTCAGGAGAAGGGGGGAATTTCAGGAGGAGGAAAGGAGGGGGGAGAATGACAACTAAATGTGTAAAACCAATGAAAAAGCAGAAGATGAGCTTAGAGAAACCATTACTTCAGAAAAGAAAAATACATGTGGAGAACTTATTATTCAGCTTTGTGATATTGAGCCTTCCTCGTGCTTCCATTATATTTTCAGCAAACAGGAGGGCCAAACATTTTCTTCAAGAGGAAAGCTGAAAAAACAATACACAATCAGCAGCATCTTCAGCCATGGGATGCATATGGAGGCCCTCTGTTTTTCTCCTGGCTACTTAGTCCTTGTATAAATTTTCTAGAGGAGGAAATACCAAAGAATTCCTTTAGTATAAAATTATTGCAATTTGGATTTATTATTCATCTCCATTTCACCATGCCAAAAATGGTATACATCATGCCAGAAATGGTATACATTTTACATGAACATTTTATTAATATAGTAGTGGGCTGAGCACAATGATAAAGGAAGGTCATAAACGTAGCTGCAGAGAGGGCAGAATGCCAGCAGATAAGATGAGCAGCTTGTATGGTTGTAGGACTTTAAGGTCAGCTCCCACATGGGCAAACATTAATGCTGTCACTACATGGATCCACTCCAGGAATTCACAAAAGTCACTCTCTTACATGCTGGCTTTTATCCAGCAGCTGAGCAGCACAACTGCAGCCAGGATATTCCCGTTCTTGGCTAAGAAATGGCTTGCTGTTCTCACTGACACTGAGATCTTGGTTGTATGCTTAGTTTTCAAGACTGGGTCATCATCTGCAGCAACCTTCCTTCTGTTTAACATCCATGTGAATGCTTGCTGATACTAGTAGGATGTATCCACACATTGTAGAAATGACTTATTAGTGTGTAAAATGCTGCCTGCCTCAAATACCTTTTATCACAAATTGGAATCTGGCATCAATTTTACCTGGTCTGGATAGCTAATTCGTTTCTGAGAAACAGTTCCTTCTGCTTGTTAAATGAATATCCTTATTTTCATGCCACCAACATACTGTTCAAAAATAGGTTGGAACAGTGAATGGTTGCACTCTACATCTTGGCCCTTGCTGTTTTGTGGAAAGAGACATTGTCATTTTCAACTCTCCCAAGCCCAGATATCCAATAGCCTTTCTATATAAAAACAGCAATATATATATATTTGGAGTTAACTATGAACCTTGAAAGAGCCAAGCCCCTAGCATACTTCAAGAACATCTTCATAGGGTAGGCAGAGGGAACAGGAGACTGCTGCAGGCCAAAGGGTGGGAGAAGATGAAGTCACTTTCCTGATATGTTGTTGTGATACAGATGCAGATATTCCAAAGCTGAAGGGAATGAAGGGGGGGGGTGTTTGTTTGGTTTTTTTGTAAAAAAAAACCCCACACTAGAGAAAGTTCATGAAAGAGCAGGCCAGTGTCATGAGAGACGGAGCAGGATTATGGGTTTCCCCAGGGTTTAAAAGGAAAACTCTATAATTTGCATTTTCACTGGACTAGGGAGTGTTCACACAGCAAAATACGGAAAGCTTACATTTCTTTTCATTTCTTCAGAAAGTGAAGGAATCCCACTGTTTCAGTTTCCTTCAGAATAACTTCACAAAATTATGAGCCAGTCCTATAAACCATTTATATATAGTGGTACCTCGGGTTAAGTACTTAATTTGTTCCGGAGGTCCGTACTTAACCTGAAACTGTTCTTAACCTGAAGCACCACTTTAGCTAATGGGGCCTCCTGCTGCCACCGCGCCACCAGAGCACGATTTCTGTTCTCATCCTGAAGCAAAGTTCTTAACCCGAGGTAATATTTCTGGGTTAGCGGAGTCTGTAACCTGAAGCATCTGTAACATGAAGCGTATGTAACCCGAGGTACCACTGTACTGGTTTATAAGGAGGATATACTGCCCCTGCACCAGTGGAGCGGCTGCTATATCCTACACCCACCCAGCCTAGGAGGGGAGCGGAGAGCACACAACCCATTAAAAAAGCAAGCAAACAAAAAGAACAATAAAGGTAGACATTCCCAGAGCGTTCCAGTGTTAGCCCAAGTGCCAGAGATGGTGCTGGCACTGCCACCTACATATACAGCCCACACATGGAGGAAGTCAATGAACTCACGACACCAAGAACTACTCTGCATCACAATATGCACACCATTCAAAACATCCATTTAAAGCTTTCAGCTCCCAAGGCCCGCTTTCTCTTTCTGGTGCACCGTGGCAAACTTCTCCATTTCACCCACTGTAATTTCATACTTGGATCTGAAACAAGGAACCACTTGGCCATAAATGCCTCACTGTTGAACCTACTTATTACCTTTCATTCCCAAAGGTGTTTTCTGTCTTTAAAATTACTCAGGCAGACAGGGATGTGGACAAAATCATGGCTGGGCCAGCCCCTCTCACAGCAGGTCATCATGCTCTATTTGCTTGTATTACTGATTATATTCTGGATGACATTTTATTTTAAAATATATATGTGCTAGCAGTGTGATACTTTAATTGAAATACAAAAGGACAAAGGCCTTCTCTGTGAAATCTTATAAATTGATTTTCTTGGACACATCTAAGCACTTGGCATTAAGCTAAGGTAAGGACCTTTTACTTGCATGTTTGGGCTATATTTAACACCCAGCTTATGATTTACACCCAGCCGATCTTTATTCTGCAACAGTATTTCTAAAACAAAACCAAGGGACGCTATCTTGATGTCACTAGTAAAGCAAAGCTGTCTTGTTAAACTTTTGAAATATGCATACATTTGCTTGCTCCCAAAAAATGTAATTCAGAATATAGATAACTTTTTCTATTGGGCCTTTTTAAAGTTAAAACTCTGCCAGACAGGAGTTTTCCCAGAAAGGATCTTTCTTGATAAAGCTGTGTACCCGTGCAGAATGCTTACCTGAGAGCAGGCTGCCAGAAGCATTGCTGGTCCAAGACATTTAGGGGCCTGAGGCCAGTGTCAGATCCTAATGCATATGCGTTTGCACTGACATTTTTTAAAAAAAAGCTAATGATTTTATTCTCTGCTGCTGGAGTTTTTTATGTTGCATTTGTGAGTGTGTGTACTTTGTTTAACGTTGTATCTTAATTTTTTATTGTCTTTGTAAGCTGCCTGGATAACTTTTTTTTTGAGTTGGTATTATAAGCACCATTAATATATAAATAAAATAAACCCCTAACATCTCACTCAAAAGATGAAACAGGGACAGAATGGGAACAGAGACAAATCCCTAAATACTGAACAACTGGAGCATTTGTCAGTGGCACATTATGCAACACATTGTGCAACATGCGCTGTGAGGACCAGCATCAAGACTATGATTGGGCATTATCCAAGGCCTCACACCCCAAAGGGAGTTCACTGCCAAGAGCTCTTTGAAGCTGCTGCTTACCTTCATCATTGCAACTGTTTGGTTGTTCTCTGCCTTTTGCTATGGCCCAGACAGTAGCAGAAACGAGAAGGAGAAGTGGCAATGCCAAGGCTGCTTGCTCATTAGCTCTCTGCCTGGCAAGCGATGCAGTGATGAAGAGAAGGAGGAGCTTTTCATAATTCCAATGAGGAGGTCATGGAAGATGTCTTGTCCAAGGTCCCTCCCAAACCTGAATTTGTCACTGCACTATTTTTGCATTGCATTGCATTTCCTACAGCTGCGCAGATGACATGCTGAGGCATCTTTAAACACCTGCACTGACCCTGGCTCAACCAGGGTATGCTGCTAAACTTTGGCATGCACATTTACAGTCACTACACAGCAAGTCAAGGGACAGGGTTCTCAACTTTTTCTAGCAGGGGTCCATTAGCAGTTGGGTGGAAAGCAGAAACTGTACACTGTAAGCTTAATCTCCTTGATTTCTGCTTCCCTGCAGATGCAAGAAGCCAGACAAAAGAAAGTTGCTGATCCTACAGCTGGCCCATGCCATAGACATTAAAAAACTCCAAGCAAAAAGTTACTAAATCAACTAGTTGTGAAAGAGCCAAACCACACATATACCACAGAGTGTATTTAGCTCATCTGAAAGATTGCCAGAACCACACCTAGACTTGCCTCTCTCTCTAAAAGTTTCATAGCACTTAGTTGGTATGTGGCTACAATTCTTCCTATCTCACTGCTCCACTGGCCCTATGGGGAATCCCTCCTTTTCTGCCCCCTACATAGCTATCAGGATCCAGCTTTGTTCCACAATGTGAAAGGAGAGTAGGCAGTGGGTCTACAAAGCAGAATGTGCAGTTGTTGCACACACTCTAAGGCGCTGTTGAAGAAGCAGCCTGTGTCTCCAGATGAGGCTCAGTTTTACAGTTGACTTAACCTATATTCCAGTCACTAGCATGTTTAAATGAAATATTCAAATGTCCTATTTGTTTAGGTGGGTTTGGGGATGGAAAGAAGCCCCTAAATTATTGACCTGAAAAGCATATGAAGTAATTTTCAAGAAGTCTGTGAGTCCTGTTGCTGCTTTCATTCAACTGCAGCAAACAAATGTCCAATTAATAGAGCAGAGAGGAGTTGGTTTCTATTCCCTGCTCTGGGAAATGCATTTGACTGCAAGTGAGCCAAGATACAGGAGCTGGAAAGACACCTGAACCTCAAATGACTCAAAAGCTGATATTTATATCAGAAAGGAGGACAAAACTACATCTATCACTATAGGAATTGTGTGCGCCAGGTAGTGAAATAGACTTATTTGACCAGACAAACCCTGAAGTGCTAATAAAATGCTGGAGGAAGGAAATGCTTCAAGATCAGATTCTGTAGAAGCCATTACTGTAATCTGTATCTATAGTTTCCTAGCAACAGCTGATCCAGCAGACTCATGTGAATAGCCCCCTGGGTCCAGTGCCACATATCACGAATGACATTGTAGGGCAGGTAATGCATGTTTGATGGCTTGCAGGACCGGGACCAAAAATGTTAACATACATAGTGTTAAATGCAAACCTTATAACTGCAAACATAGCCTTCCTTTAATTATAGACCTCTTGGGGAAACAACCTCAGGAATAATATATGACCCTGGAACAATATTTTTAGTACACATATAACAAGAGAGAGATTTCTAAACTTTGAAACAACTTTTCAAATGTGGCAGATTTAAAGGCTGTTTAAGGAAAGCTCCAAGGCTTGATTTAAATGGTAAAATAAATTGCTGAAAAGTTGAGAAATTTTTCCTTTCACCCTAGAAACACTGTTGATGAATTATATTTACTTACGTTCAACCTACTTGCACTGGGATTATTTATGAAAAGCTATACGGGGGTGGGGGGAATGCAAGAATCTTCGATACTGCTCCAGCCTATTCCAACAAAATTCTACAGTAAGAATCCAAAACATGAATAGGCAAATGTGGAAAAGAATAATGAGTGCACCCAGAGCTTTCGTTTCTGTTCTCACTGCTCCTGCCTGAACAAAATGCAGGGCAGGTTTTTGTTTTTGTTTTAACTGTTTAGTTTGCTCACAACAGCAAAGGCAGAAACAATGCACATCTCTGCAAATTTCAGGTGGTAGCATTACTGACTGTAGCAGTTCAAGTCCAGCACCACTGACTTTTGCTGTCAGAGAAATGGATCGGATGAGGAGGGCTGGGTTGTTCCAACCACTGATGGGTCAAGGGGAATCCACAAACACTTACGTTTTGAGGAGGCAGGGAAACATGAAGCGGGGGAGGGTTGCCTGATACATCTTAAGTGGTATGACAGATGCATTGCTTTATCTGCAATTGCCATCTTGGATAGAATAAGCCCTGTTCTAAAATGTAAATGTAAAACACCAAAACAGTTTTTTTAAAAGTATGTTTCAGCAAGGCCTTGTAGTATTTAACTGAAGAAAAGTTTTCTGCATGTTAACATGTTGGCTGGGGTCTCTGCCCATTTGCTCAGGCATTCTAATCCTAGTCAGTCCAACTGCTTTACAGCTTGGACTGGGGTGGGCACAATCTCTTTGGAAAAGGTGATGACTGATCACATACAATATAGCTGAATTCCAAAAGACAGGCATGCAAAAATGTAACACCATGACTTGTTTAGTGTTAAGCTGCTCATAAATGCTCAGTAGAAGACCTGCTCAGTAGTACCTTGAGTTCCTAGCACAGAGTTCTGAAAGTCATTTGGCCCAAAATAAATTTGACTTGGTGCCTAATTAGAGGCGATAGTGGCATGATCTCTGTGTTAAAATGAACAGGTATAAAGTGTTTGTCAGGGTGGAGGAAGGAATTTCATGGAGCAAGGGAGTAGGGAAAAGCTTCCTGAACTAACTGGTTGTTGGTGCCTATTGGGACTAATGGGGCACAAGGCAGGGAGACCAACATTAAGATGACCCAGAGCCAATCCCAGGCAGAGCCTATCCTTCTCTCTGCTGAGTTCTTCAAGTGTAGCACTAAGTAGGAAGACAGAGTAGGCTGAGGGCAGACTAAGGTTGGTGGTTCATTGCCCTCTTTGTCCTAATGAACCAGCCTTCTTCTTCTCATACTCCATGCACTACTGTCTCTCTAGCTACCTTTTTCCCAGTGTAGATTTTCTGGCAACTCTTGTTCTGGCGACTGTTGTTCTGATCAATCCATAGCAGACACCCATGAGGAAAGGCAGCACCATGGAAAGCTCCAAGTGAGCCACTTGTTCTGACAAAGGCTGGCAGTGAACTGAGTCTCCCCATCCAGTCTTCCTTCCACCTGCTCCCTTCCTTTGTGCCCAAAGAGTGTGAATTCTTAAATGGCCAACCCCAGCCTGAAGGCAAGCACTCCACTTCTTTTCTGTGGTATCCCACCTGGAAACCTTCTAGCGCTGTTGAGCAGGTGCAGTGATGCGGAGATACTTTGGCAAGGGCAGTAGCTCAGTGGTAGAGCACTTGCTTTGTCTGTAGAGAGTCCCAGGTTACATCCCTGGCATGGGAAAGAGTCCCTGTCTGAAACCATAGACAGCCACTGCCAGTCAGTGAGCTAAATGGACTATTGGTCTGAGTCAGTATAAGGATGCTTCCTATGTTCCTATGATTCTTCAGGCAAACAGAATTTGGGTTCTTGTCTCAGATTCATTAGGCTTCTGACCACTAGCTTCCTGCTTAGTATCAGGAAACTTCTCCAGTTCCTCAGCCAGTGGCATAACAGCCCCAGACTAAGCCAGTTCATCGTCCTCTGACTCTGAGATTAAAGCCTCTCTCACACACACCCCTTGTGCTTTGTATCTGTTCAGAAGTGAGCTGCATTCTGAAAAATGAGTCTGCTGCTGTTATGCCTCAAGTGCACAGGAAGCTTATGGCCTTGGCAATAGTGCTACAGAGCTCCCGAACCCTTATCATGAGATTTAACCACAACACCATGTTTTTCTTAAAGACAAACAAACAGCAAGAGTCCTGTAGTTTGAGGGAATTAATGAGTCACGGATAAATGCATTCTTATGTCCCAGCTTTCATAGATTCTGAAGGATTCCCTGAACATGCCTAGCTGCAGTACAAGAGGGGATTTTTTGTTTTGTAATCAAAGGTTTCGGGAATCTTCCATTTCCACACATTTCCAGTGAACATCACCCTTGTACCTTAAAGAAGAAAAGAAAAATCACAACCTGCAGTTAGTCCCTACATCCAGGGTTTGCATGTTTACTTGTAGATTACATTTTAAAAAGCAGTTGCAGCTGCCTGAAATGCCTTTTGTATTAAGTTTATTGCATAGGTTTTTACAAGGGTTGGGAGAACTCCCCCAGCTCAGTTTGAAACTGGGTCAGCATTTGCAAGTTTTCTCAGCGAGTACAGTGGTACCTCAGGTTACATACGCTTCAGGTTAAAGACTCTGCTAACCCAGAAATAGTGCTTCAGGTTAAGAACTTTGCTTCAGGATGAGAACAGAAATCGGGCTCTGGTGGCACGGCAGCAGCAGGAGCCCCCATTAGCTAAAGTGGTGCTTCAGGTTAAGAACAGTTTCAGGTTAAGTACAGACCTCCGGAACGAATTAAATACTTAACCTGAGGTACCACTGTATTCAGAATATTCATCTGCTTTCATAGTTCTCTCTTAACTTGAAATGATGGTCATATGCACCTGCTCACTGGGAATTGTAGTTCCAAGCATTAGCCACAGCAGACAAAGGATTTAACCACTGCCACACTACACACAAACAAATTTATACATTGCTTTGTTATAGAAAACCTCAGTGTTTTACATTTTTTTAAAAAAAAACACTAAGAAAAATAACAATAATTTAATACCTTTGAAAAGTTAAAATAACAATAGAAGAAAAACAGATTAAGACTCACATCAACTTTCTAAACATCTGGGTAGGCTTGTCTTAAAAAAAAAATGTTTTTAGCAGGCACTGAAAAGAGTACAGTAAAGGTGCCTGCCTGATATCAATAGGCAGGATATACAGTGGTACCTCAGGTTAAGTACTTAATTCGTTCCAGAGGTCTGTTCTTAACCTGAAGCACCACTTTAGCTAATGGGGCCTCCTGGTGCCGCCACGCCGCCGGAGCACAATTTCTGTTCTCATCCTGAAGCAAAGTTCTTAACCCAAGGTATTATTTCTGGGTTAGCAGGGTCTGTAACCTGAAGCGTATGTAACCTGAAGCATATGTAACCCGAGGTACCACTGTATTCCAAAGTATAAGTGCTGCCACACCAAAGATCAAGTTCTTAGAAATACAGAACCAGTCTTACGTGGCACCTGTAATTGTGCCAGTTCTGCTGCTTGACATGGTCGAGTGGGGACAAACAGGATAAAGTGGTGTCAGATGCAAATTGATCCCAAGTTGTTAAGAGCTTTATAATACTAATAGCAACATCTTGAACTTGCTCTGGTAGCAAATCGGCAACAACTGCAGATCTCCGAGCACAGCTGTTCTTCACTGACAATGTGTCGCTCCTGTTAGCAATCATGCTGCAGCATTTTGCACTAACCACTTCCAGAATGAAAAACATGAAACTGTGTATATAATGGACAGTCAGAGAAACAATGAGACAAACAAAGCAGTCCTTTCCCTGACTTATACCTACTTGGTCCTTGGTGGCGGCCAAAGATATGCCACAAACATACCAGCACTGGATGCATAAAACACTGGTTTCATATGCGTGGAAATACATTAAATACTTTCTATCTGTAGTATAATGTATGACATGAGCCAAAAACTGAAGGGGGGGGCAGATATTTAATGTCTTTATTGTGGAAAAAATTGTCATCATATCTTTCATAAATACAGAATAAGGCCCCAGATAACTGGGATAATTAAAAACACAGGTAGAATGACAAATATATCCAGCCAGATGGGACATTTTAAACCCTGGCAGAACTTCCATAGTGCATGGTGTTAAACCACTTCCATTAAAATCTCTCTCCCAAATTGCTATATACAGTTGGACACCTGTGGTTCACACGCTGCTGCATTAAATATTGAATCCTGAGTGAAAATAGCGCTTTGTCAGCCAAAGGTACTCACAAGAATTCCCCAAAAGGCTTAACAACACACTGGCTAATGGGAGATTAATCTTTTAGAACTAGAAGTTGACATATGCAGTCAGCATGTAGCATGCTGTATAGGCCTAAGAGCATGGTGAAGCGAGGATTTCTGCAGAGCTTTGCACATTTTTTAAAAAGAGCTGTTTCTTTCATGGGGCAACTCTCCAGCTTGGCCGTCAAATAAGCCAATGAAATATAATACAGTTGACCTCTCAGAGCAAATTAATTGTTGATCGCCCCCTGTACAACAAAGTCTGAAAATGCCAGTGTTGGATGCTGTAGTTAAAGGGTGCTTTGGGTAAATTATGTAAAGGGCTGAAATTCAAAGCTGTATTTACCATATGGCTCTTATTTCTTCCAATATTTAAAGAGATCTCTTTCAGTGGGGTCCTTACCAGATTTATTAACAAATTGAAGGGTTTATCTGCAATATAGACAGAAACTAACTGTCGTTCTTTTAAATAAGTAATTCCTGCAGTTCTGTGAGGAAAGGAATCTCTAACAAACAGTTTTCAGCACCCTGATTCAGAGCCAAGCTAAACAGTGATTAGCTACCCACTTTTAGGTAAAAATAAATAAATAAATGTTTTAGTATTTTAACTTTTATATGCTTTAAAGTAGGGTTGTAATTTTTTTCTTGATTTAATTTTTTTCTTGTTTGTAAACCACATTGAGGTATTTTGGTTTTCCCCCCCAATCAAGCGGTGCATACATTTTTTGAAAAAAGAAGGAGGGGTTCCGTTTACACTAATTGCCAGCATGGAGGGCCCAATCCAGACTGACGCTAGCTGGGAAGGGGGGCTGTCAAGAGACTTTAACCCTTGGTCACCTGCCAGATGAGCGTACACACACACACACACACACACACACACACACACCTGCATTCTAGGGGGGAAAGCCTCCATTGAAGTTAATGCAACCTTCCTCCCAATTCAACTTGCAGGTGTGGGAGGCCTGATCTGGATCCAGTGAGGGTCAAAGTGTGAAAGCCTCCTATTACCACCACCAGTGGGTCCCAATACAGGCTAAGACCCCACACTGTCAGTCTGTGGAGAAGGGAAAATGCCTGCTCTTAAAGGCACAGTTACTTAATGTCTGGTCCTCAGATGGATGCCATGACAGTTAAACTGCCTCAAAACTGATGCAGATTTGTGGTGTACATATACCCTTGAAGAATCCCACCACTTCCTTTTGTTTTCTTTTTGCATCCAATCTGGAAAAAAAAAAAAACCTCACCGTGTTGCGAAGCTCTGTCCCAGAAAGTTGAGGTTACACAAGGACTCACACCCAATATCACTCTAAGGGAGTAAGCAGGTTCAGTTTGATTTCCCTGGTGAGAGGCTGGATCAAAATAGCAGTACAAATAAATGCAACAACATCTTGTCGATATTAGCCATTCTTGTAGAGAAATCTGAAAGGGAGGCAGTTAACAAATCCCATAAAATAAACTTCCAGTTAGGCCCTGCTGGGCTGGATTCTGAGGTACATCTGCTCCCAGATAACTGTATTCCCAACTCTGGATCCGTCGGCTAACTGACCTAAGCAGGATGTTTAAGGACTGTGTGGAAATGAACTTTAACCAAAAGTATGTTTTATGGAGATTGAGTAAAGAATAAGAGCTTTTGGAGTGACGCAGCAATAAAAACAGTTGCCATCTTGCCAGGCTTTGTCAAAGGATTTACAACCGGGAGGAGGAATGGATTTGTTTTTGGACTGCATTTCTGGGGAACCTCCTCAGAGGTTGGATAAAGGCGACAGACTTGTAAAAATTAACGACGGTTAGACTGTTTTTATTTATGGAAGTGATGATATACGGAAACCATCTGAATATGATTCTTGGATGAATAAAAATATCCACACAGGATTACAACTTGTTTTAAGCCGCTTTGGAGAGCATCAGAAGTCACAAAGAGAAAGGAAAAATATATGAGAATAACAAGAGGAGATGTGGAAAACAACAAGAAAGGAGTGGACAGTATTGTGAACATCATATGGACAGATTTGTGGACATTAAACCAGTAGTAAGAAGATGATTGGATCCCCTTCGGAACTTGAAATATGGGTACCCCCAACAAAAATTTAAAATTCGGCTTTGTAATTTGGAATTTATGTAATTTGGTTTGATTTGATGTGATTGGTTGGTTAATAAAAAATATTTTTTTAAAAAATCCCATAAAATAAACTTCCAGTTAGGCCCTGCTGGGCTGGATTCTGAGGTACATCTGCTCCCAGATAACTGTATTCCCAACTCTTCCATATAGTGTAATGTCAGACTGCCCAGCCACCTAGTGGAGAAATGTTAGGTTCCAGTTACTTTGCAGCAAGTTTTTAAACTGAGGGTTACAGCTTCCTTTTTCAAACAAGGGTTGATGACAGGCAAATCTATCCTGCTTCTAACTGGCCTTCAATCCATGCAGAAAAACCTCAATCCAGATCCCAGCCTCTCTTTACAGCTCTCTTCTTGGATGCTTCTGTCACGTTCATGCCAAACTCCTGATCTCTTCCGTATACTTGGCAGGTATCTCTAAGAAGGGTGGATATTTGTTGGCAAACCTATTTAGTCTAAAACACTGAGGAACCACTGAAATAATACTAATTCTTCTCCTATCGTATTTCCCAGACACAGCTTCCAGGAGTATTTCCAGGAGTATTTCCCATGCAACATGACTTACTTCCCAATGAACCTTGACTCCCAGAGTGTGCAGCACATGTGTTTCATGGGTGGAAAAACATGTGAGCATCTCACACACACATAGTAAAATTGTGTCTAAGTAAGAACAACATGAACACTGCCTGCTGAATATAAGGATATGCTCAAATGGCAGTTTCTCACTGTAGGCTCTCATTGTAATGCTTGGCACTACTACACTGAAAGTGGAGGAAGCATCCCAGTAATGGCAGGTATGTCTCTTTCAGTGGGCCTCCCTCTTTGGACCCCAAAATCTGCAAAGCCAATGCGAGTCCCACGATGACCCACATCTGTGATATGGGCTGGCCTGAATGGGGGACAGGGGAAAGGGCTTGGTTCCTGCCACCATTGCCATTTAGATTAGATTCTTCTCTGACCCAGGAGGGTGATCAACTGCTGTATAGGTCAGAGAGCAAGATTTCCTCCAGAACAAGATTGCTGTCCAAGCAGATTATGCAGTGCTGAGATGTTGCATCAACAATGGGGCATCAGCAGGGCATATATCCAGGGCATGTATGGGCTGTAGTTTCTTGCTGTTGAAGAGGGATCAGGGGAAGTAGGCCTTGAAATTCCAAAAAGCCTTCAGGTGTGGACCTCTGCTCAGACCCACACACTGCTGCCCGTGCTTCTGGTGACAATTTTGTAGAAGAACAACTTGGGACAAGTCAGGATGTAATTGGTAGCCCTGAATCTCTCACTCTTCCAAGTGATGCACTTCTATGAGTGGTGATCTCAGGAAGTTTCTCCATTTCCAGTGACTCCCCTTGACCCTCAGTCTCACTAACACTAGCAATGGGGGTCTTCCGCCTCTGATGAAGTCTCCCGACTCTGGCTCTTGTCCTGGTAAATGAAGCTGCTTGGTGCATCTGCTCCACTCTTGGATTGTTACAAGGATACAATCTAACCGGATAACTTGCCTTTGGCAGTTCAACAACAATATTCTCTGCCCCTTTCTTCCAAAAGACTTCACTGTATCAACTAGCCTACTTTGTACTTTGTACTATTATAATTGAAGTTGTCATGAGTCATTTCCAATGGCCTTTGTTTAGTTTTTCTGAGGAACTAGGAGTGATGGTTTGCTATCCATAGAAGGTTAAAAAATGTACTTCAATAGCTGGTTGGTTCTTGTTAACTGGTTCTTGGCATCTCTCATCGCTGATTAATGATGCTAAGAACAAAGTAATCAGAGGAGCCAAGAGTAACGCAACTGTGAACAAATGAAGTAGGCCAGAAAATGTTTCAGATTCTAAGGACTTCTATTTGCTTTTTTCCTTCATTGTCATAATCAGCCAACTTCTTGTGTGATGTATACAAATAATGAGTTTCCTTTGATATAAACAAAGTCTGATGTAAACAAAAACCAAATTAAAAAGAGCTTAGCCAAAATGAGGAGGATGAGTTGTGATACAGATAAAGACGTTCATACACTAAAAATGAAAGTTGTTATTTCTGTAAACATGGAGCTTGGTGAATGAATTACGGACATGAAAAGAGATGTTATGGAAAGGAAACTTTAAATCTGTGATTCCAAGGACAAGCATTTGTGTCCTAAAGCTGTCAGGGAAAGAAAGATGTGCCCTGGATTTTCTGAAGAATTAGCAGGGACTCTTTATTAGGGAATGCTGACTGCCATGAAGCGGCCTATATTAACAGATTACTAAATAAAAGCAAGCTGTGCTCTATTTCTATACAAATGTAAATTTCTCTGGAAATACAGCTCTCTAATTTGAAAGTCCTTCCTCTAATCCCTGATGGGCGAGAATTCCCTGTATATATCGGCTGGTGACAAAA
Organism: Podarcis pityusensis; assembly: GCF_964106645.2. Classification (NCBI taxonomy): domain Eukaryota; kingdom Metazoa; phylum Chordata; class Lepidosauria; order Squamata; family Lacertidae; genus Podarcis; species Podarcis pityusensis. Next base: position 82,892,226 of record NC_138026.1, on the reverse strand, counting down.
ATGTGCTCTGTGTGTCTCCGAAGGAATTTAATATATTTTTATGTGAGGTATTCTAGCAGGAGGCCATGGAAACAACTTAGGCGCTAAATGCAAGGCTATATACTCCATGTAACAGCTTGCCATGGTGCAGGATGCTGTGTCCACCCAACGCTTATGTGGACTGAGACAACTAAGGACCTTCTTATTCCTGACCAGATGGTCTGAAGGAGAACGGAGCTAAGATGGGAATTTACACATCAACAAAAAAGAGAATTAGAGGAGACATATAAATATACTATATGCAAATCTTTATTTACTGTAATTACTTCACCTCACTGAAGGCTGTTCCTAGATGATGTGTGTGGCTGTTCAGTCTGCAGTCTTCCCATAGGATCTTTGGCTGCATTCCTCTACCCACTCCTGAGAGTTCTAGTGCTGCAGAAGAGAGAGAAGTGTATCTCCACTATGCATAGACCTCCCCAAAGCTTCATTTAAAATAGGGGAGAGAGAGAGAGAGAGAGAGAGAGAGAGAACACCAACCCTCTCCCACCATCTTTCACCTTCTCGGTAGTGGCACCCACCCTGTGGAACGCCCTTCCACCAGATGTCAAAGAGAAAGACATCTGAAGGCAGCCCTGTTTAGGGAAGCTTTTAATGTTTAATGTTTAATTAGAGTATTGTATTTTAATATTCTGTTGGAAGCCGCCCAGAGTGGCTGGGGAAACCCAGCCAGATGGGTGGGGTATAAATAGTAAATTGTTGTTGGTGGTGGTGGTGCTGCTGCTGCTTGCAGAGAAAGTGCCTCACCACTTTGGTTATTTTAATTCTCTTTTTGTTTATTTTTCAACTCCATGAAGTTCTAGTTTTAAATGTAGTAACAATGCACACCCATCAAGGAAATGTGGTCAGGTTCTCTCTATATCCTAGTCAATCCCTCAGTAATGTTTTGCAGTAAAGCCGAGAGAGTCATTTCCAGTTGCATTTGCAATATGAAGGTTTGCTGGCCCCATAAGCACAATTCCTCACTATATGAGAATTCCTTCTCATCCCTTTCCTATTGCTTGGCTCTGAGAATATATTATTTTTTTCATCTTTTTCTGGGTTTTATAGCATATGCTGAACCCAAATTCTGTCCTTCCTTGCTGTCCACATGCACAAATGATGAAAGATGTCAGGTTTTCTTCTGTTTCCCCCCTTTTCCTTTTCCTAACATTCTTGATGTGTGAGATATTAGGTGTACCCAATTCTTTTCCAAGAGAATCAAGGCCCCTCCAGGTGTCCTTTTTATTGTGCATTCATGATAATTTGTGGTCATCAGGTCGTTATACGCAGTCCACTTCTGATAATGTTTGTGCTTGCAAAAGTTTTGTTGTGATTGTAATGTTCCAGATTACTTTTTGTCCTGCTTTTGTGATGGCCCTCCCAGTGGCAACAATGCATTAACATTAAGGAAGCATCACATTCAGGAAACAACTAATGGCATGGAAGTGGAATGACGTGCGGATGGTCCACTATATATCTGCCACAAATGCACTAATATCGCGTCATTGACATGTTGCAGAACACAACCACAAAAATTTAAAGAACTCACAACTTTAATTCTAGGACAGAATAATCATCAATCCTGCTTTTGCAGAATAGGAAGTGAGGCTAAGACTGTGTACTCATTACTGGTTTAAAACACAGTGAGCTCATTATTTTTATCAATTTGGATTGAAGCTGTTTTATGAGAAAGAGCATCAAAGAGCAATATTTCTCAAAGAACAACAGGACTGGGACAGGCTGGATATGAATCGTGGCTAATTTATGTACATCGCTTCCCAAACCAGCAGTGGGAGGGCAGTGGTTGCAGTGTAAATAGGAGTGCATATGCAGTCTATGAAGAGGTAGTGCATTGCCTAGGGTTATCCATGGATCAAATTTAGAACTATTCACTCTAAGTCCTAAATGACAACTACCAAACGAATGGGTTTCATGGAGAATTGATATTGGATCACATATTGATCCCACTTGGACTACATTTATATGTTAAGGAGGAAGGAAAAAAGAAAATAATGGAAAGTAATTTAATTAATGACCACTCCACTTAACTGCTCAGAAATGCACAGAAATACTGCACCCTTTGTATCACTTGATGCAAAAAGAAAAAAGTAACAGTTTGGTTTATTCAAACTTTTAAATCCCTGCTTGCATCATTTATTTGTAAGTGCTGAATAAGGACCTAAATCCACCAATATTAACAAGGGACAAGCAAACATTATTCTGACATATTGGCTGTGTAATGTCATCCGCCCAGCAAGACCATACATTTTTTAAAGATGCCTGTAATCTCTAATGTGTTAATGTATTATTTGCTTTGGTGTCTACCCAAATCCCATTATGGAGGTTTTAATATGTTCATTCACTGCTAATTACTCCCAGTAGTGCCTGATAACAAAATGGAACCACTATTTCCCTTCACGATACTTGAATAAGTAAAATAAATATTACTGTACATTTAAATGGATCTGTGGAAATATTTATGAACTGTGCACAGACATATTCAGTCGCAGGTTATTTTAGACTGTAATCCTGATCACGACTCAACCCTCTCTCAATTCTCCTCCTGTTATTCTTTGTTCTTGTTCCAATGGGAACATTAGAGGTTATACTAGAATTGAACACAAGCTTCTACCCAGTGTTTGCAATAAGAACACCAGGCATATTCTCATTCATTCTCTCTCTCTCTCTCTCTCTCTCTCTCTCTCTCTCTCTCTCTCTCTCCATACCCTCATGCACTACAACAAAGGCTATGTACACATCATATATTTAAAGCATACAACTTGCCCCAAATAATTTTGGGAGCTGTAGTTTACCCGTCACAGTTACAATTCCCAGAACCCTTAAACCCCTTAACAAATTACAGTCCCCAGATTTGGGGGAAGTCATGTGCTTGAAATGTATGGTGCATAGGCAGCCATAGTTTCAGGCCAAATGGATACCTATTGGAAAAGGCAGGTACATTATGCAAATGTATATCCCCAAGGAACGAGAGAACAGGGGGAAAGTCCAGCTTCCTTTTTTAGAGTAAAAAAAACCCCAGACAAACCCTACATCAACCTTTTCCATCCCGGTGCTGTCCAGATATTTGGGGCCACAACTCCCATCTGAACTTTAGTCCAGGGCATGCCCTACATAATCACCTTACCTCTTGCTCTGGAGATACATTTGGAGAAGTGGAGAAGGCCAAAGGCAGGAACAAAGAACATGTAATTTATGCTACAACGAAGGCATGCTTTCCCTTCCACCTTCTGCCTGTGTTTTGTTGCTGCAGGAAGAAAAATTGTATTCCCAGCAGTTCTGGGGTTGGTCAGAGGATAGTGTTATACAGTATAAGCTATATGAAAAAGGGAAATTCTTTTGTGGAAGCTGTACTGTGCAAGAAAAGAATTCCAATCTTGGCTGCTGCGCTTATGTGAACTGTTTAGTCAGGCTAGGAGGGAGTTAAACACCTGTGTACCACTGGGATCCAGTTGTGAGGATTACAGCTGCCAAGAAAGGAAGAGAATCTTCATCAAAAGCAGCTTGCTTGGGCAAGCATCACTTATTGACATAAGTAAAGACCTGCTGAATCAGGCCAAGGCCTATCTATTCTCCAGCAATCTGTTTTCACAGTGGCCAACCAATTCCCATGGGAAGCCCATAAGCTAGGCATCAGGGAGAAAGCACTCTCCACAGCTGAGATTCACAGCAACTGGTATTCAGGGAAATACTGTCCCCAACAGTGGAGACTGATCATTGGCATATTGGCTAGCAGTCATTGGTAGCCTTATCTTGCATATAACTTGTATGGCTGCTTGTGAATTACAAATAATTATTTCCTAGTTAGTACTTCGGAATAATTTAACTGTATTTTGTTCCTGTGGAGCCCAACACCCATCTTTCCCCTTATTAGGGGTGAGAGCACAGCCCATACAGCAGTACATACACCCCATTGTGTCATCAGAGGACAATCTATGAAACATTACTGTACTTATGGATTTATGAATAAGTGTGAATACGTCGTATAACCTTCTCTCCTAACTCAATTGCTTTAGACTGGGAAGATTTTTTGTTGTTACTGCATTACACTGAGGGAAACACATGGACATGCAGGCTTTAAACAAATAACTTTTTACATTTTTCTCAAAGCTGGATCTCTCTGGAATATCTCTTGTGTAACTATTTCATGAAAGCAGTTTTATGACTGTTTATAAATAATAGATTCTGAATAAAACTATCTGTTCCCTGATGAAAAGAAAAGAATGGGAAAAATTAAATAAGGAGTGCATTCCTAGCATATATCAATATTATTTATTAGAAGACCTTTCAAAAAGTTTTCCCAGTTTGTCTGAATGAGGACAGAAAGCTTTAAATCTGTGATGTAAGAAGTGTGTATTTTAATGATATTATCTCTAAAGTGATTAGCAAGTTTATGGGATAGGAAATATGAGGAAAGTTCCTTGGTTTTTGAGTATAAATCACATTTAGCACTTACTCCTCTGTACCCTGGCGCTAGAACTGAACAAGATTGTCCTATTTAATATGTCCGATAAATCTACACTGGAACAGTTATACAATCTTGAATCTATATTCTGATTTGTTAGCTTTTTGTGCTGGGGGTGAAATCAATATTGAAAACACGTCGCTGCATTTTGTTGGCACTCTGGTATTTTTCCAAGCAATTTTAAACAATAAAAAGGAACCAACAGTTAATTTGAAAACTGAATGTATAGAGTGTGATTTGTACTGACAAAATAATGACCTTATAGACTGGAAGACTATGTACAGTAATGGAAAAGACCACAAACTTATCCATATGATTGTGCAGAGAACCCTAATACAGAGCTGGTTTTGTCTTTCTGATAAACACCTCAGTGTATGTTCATCCACAGAACTAGCAGGCCCTCCTGTTGTTTCTTTTTGTGCATCCTTGGCTGAGCACATCCCATATGCAATATCCATCCTGCCAGTATAGTGGTAGCATATCTCTGACTCCAATGTAATTGACATATGAGATTGCTCTACTAATTGCCTAACCAAAAAGATAATAGAGAGAGCTGCCTTGGAAAGTATAATGATGGGGAGTGTATATGTGTTTCGGGGGGGTGTCAATATTAACCACCACATGTATGTCACAAAGTAAACTTGATAAGCAGATTTGTATTTAAATTAAGAACAAGGCAAAGAGAAAGGATTTCTCTTAGCAACAGAGCAAATATGAAGCATTGGAAAAAATATTCCTTCGGTCCAAAAGAAACATATTTTAAATAAAAGCAATGCAATTTTGACAACCACCATCAAATACCACAGGGTTAAATGATCCTGAAGCTAAAGTTCACCTGGAAGCAATATGAACGGCCTCACCCTTTGCCAAATTCAATTTTGCTGCTTCAGAAACCTGCTGGCCAGCCAACTGCACATTTCTCAACAACACTGCAACGGTACCTAAGGGATACATTTCAAATAGCAAGCTGAGTGTTTTTGGCACTCTGCTGAGAACTTGCATTGTGCAGGCAAATCGCTATCCAAGAGGCAGCAGGCAGGATCAAGAGGCACAATTAAAAAGAAATAGGCAGGCACCTGAGAAAAAGTGCTGAAGGCCACAACCTGGCTGTATCCCAGCAAACAGAAAAAAACTGGAACTGTATCTGCAAAAAAGAATGGTAAGTGCTTATTGCAAAGCGGCAAGAAAATATGCCTTGTATTGTGCTTATCACTAGCCATTGGTATCTTTTAGAAAGTAATCTGTGATGACCAGTTGAAGAAAAGCATGTCCACATGGTGGTAAGTTATGGGGCCATAAAGACTTATTTTAGGCCTTCTGGTACCTGCAGACCATATGGGAACGATACAGCAGCTAACTGGTCTCTTGCTGGTCCAACAGACCTAGTTCCAGGTGGTAGGGTATCCTAGACACAATTTGGAGAAGCAGAACCCTTTGGCTATAGACAATAAACACTAATTAAGGACCTAACTGAACATTACATTAGCGCTGTGATTAGCCATCACATCAAAAGTTTTTTAAAATAAAATACCGGGCCAGAGTGAAATGGGAAGGCATAGCTATCGGCACTGCAACACATGAGTCTCTCCTCCCCCCCACCACCCGCATGCTATATGATCACAGATGGCAAGAGAAGATGTAAAGTGTCCTTTCCAGGGCACTTTGGGCCCAGTGGCTACTGTGGCAACGATCACCAGTAAATGCACTTGGCATTTTATTTTTTGAAGCCTATGATGTGATTGCTGATCATATTGTTAATGTAACATGATCAACACACTTTGCGTAGAAGTCCATGTCTCTCAGAGTGCCTTGTTTTGTCTAGGAAAATGTATACGATCAGGATGGCTAAACTATGGCTGCAAGGGTTTTTAAAAAAAATAAAATTGAGAATGATTTAGTTAAAATAATATCTGTTAATAATACCTTTTGAAAGAATTTTTTCTCCAGACATTTCAGTGAAATAGGCATTTCTCTGTTACCTGTCTGAATGAAAGAAAGGACCGAGATGCAATGTTAAATGTGACTTTGTGTAGAATGTGCATTAGAAATTTTAATTTAAAAGCAAATAATATCTGCTGGGGGTGGGGTGTATCTAGGGCTGCCATATGTCCGGAATTTCAACAACCTTTGTGTCTGGATTTTCACTTTTTAAAATATGGCAACCCATGTGTATCAATACTTATCAGGATAGCAGCAGGCATCACTAGGGTACTTCTCCAATGCAAATAATTTTTGTAAACCACTTTGAGGTGTGTTTCCTTTGTTTATTACTCAAGTGGTACATAAAATTTGCAAAATAAATAAAATAATAAATAGCAGATTTTGAGAAATGGGAAGGATCATGGCTCAGTTTTCATGCTTTTCATGCAAAAAGATCCCAGGTTTCATCTCTGGTGTCTGCAAGTACAACTGAGAAAGACTCCCTACGTATTACCTTGAAAGAAGAGCCTCTGTCAGCGTCAACAGTACTAAACTAGAGGGACAAATTGTGAGAATGTTCATGGAGGCAGGAGAGGCTATATTGTTTATTAATATCCTTCCTAACTTGCACTAGCAAGTTCTATAACTTAGCAGAGTTTAACATTCCACTTTTAAACGCACAGCAGGTAGCTGGTTGCAGGCTTGTTTAAGCCTCTCAATATTAGATTCCTGTGAGTTCCCTTAGGTAAAGGTAAAGGGACCCCTGACCATTAGGTCCAGTCGTGACCAACTCGGGTTGCAGCGCTCATCTCGCTTTATTGGCCGAGGGAAACAGCGTACAGCGTACATGTGGCCAGCAGGACTAAGCCGCTTCTGGCGAACCAGAGCAGCGCACGGAAACGCCGTTTACCTTCCCGCCGGAGCAGTACCTATTTATCTACTTGCACTCTGACGTGCTTTCGAACTGCTAGGTTGGCAGGAGCAGGGACTGACCAATGGGAGCTCACCCCGTCGCGGGGATTCGAATCGCCGACCTTCTGATCGGCAAGTCCTAGGCTCTGTGGTTTAACGCACAGCGCCACCCACGTCCCTGGGAGTTCCCTTATATCCCTCTTAAAAGAATAAACACACCACAAACTTGTGTAAAGTATACTGTATAAAAGAAGTTTACTCACATCATCAGTTCACAGTTGGATTCCTGAAGGCAGACTTAGTTACAAAGTATATACATGCGGATCTATCCCATACGGAGAGTCAAAAAGTCAGAAAGAGAGAGATGGCTCCTTGCCCTGTCCTTTTGTGTTATCTAGACAGGTAAGGTCATGCCCACATCTAGTCACATGCAAAAGAAGTACGTCCCAGCCAGGAGGAAACAGGAAGTTTTTGACTGGCTGGACCAAACAGTCTCTCGCATGTCCACTCTAGGAAAATAAGGAATGTTGTATTTGACTGCTACTTATGTATCACATCCCACACAAATGGTATGACTCGGTACAAGGAAGCTTCCTAGGTTCCTATGATTTTCCTCAGAACTGAAGCAGGAAAAGAAAGGGTTAAATTCCTCTCTTGGTCTGCTGTGATTCCCTGGCCCCTGCCAGCAGATGCACTTTTGCACTGGATCTACACATTCTGTAGAAGGCAACCAGCGTCTAGTTGGGTCCAAATATTCAAATATTCTATTTCAGGCAAGCTATTGTGGCTTTAAGGACGAAGGAAGGAAGGAAGGAAGAAAGGAAGGAAGGAAGGAAGGAAGGAGAAGTTCTACAATGATGCTGTTATGCATCATTTCTCTCAGCAGGCTTGGAATAGCAGAGTGGGGAGCTGCCAAGGTGCAGGAAAATCCAAACTGTCCAACAACAATGAACGTTGGAACGTTCATTTTCCAACAAAAATGGTGCTCACAAAATTGTCTAGTGGTACTTCCCACAGTATAACTATTTGATTAATTATCCAGTTATCAGGTTTGGACCACAGGGACTGACTTATCTATCAGGTGGTTACACGAACACAGGTAAATGGCATCTGTACTCATCCACAGAGTTCCAGATAATAACTGGGATGTCAGAAAACAGAGGTTTTGTTCCACTTACCGTATTTCTCGCCCTATAGGATGCACTTTTTCCCCTCCAAAAATGAAGGGGAAATGTGTGTGCGTCCTATGGGGCGAATGCAGGCTTTTGCTGAAGCCTGGAGAGCGAGGGGGGTCGGTGCGCACCAACCCCTCTCGCTTCAGGAAGCTATCCGCTAGCCGTGGGAGACGCAGCTCTCCCACGCTAGTGGAGAGCTTGCCTGCACCCAGAAGCTTGGGGCGCGCTGAGCTCAGCACACCCCAAGCTTCGGGCTCCGCTAGCCGTGGGAGAGCCGCGCGAAGTCGGCTCTCCCACGGCTAACAGATGGCAGCCTGTTCTGGGCGCTGGGGTCGGGGGAAGCTCGGGCTTCCCCCGCCCCAGCCCCGCACCTAGGGGGGGGAATAATTTTTTTTCTTTATTTCCCCCCAAAAAAACTAGGTGTGTCCTATGGGCCGGTGCGTCCTATGGGGCAAAAAATACGGTATGTTTCTGAGTGAGTGTGCTCATGCGTTAAAAGTCTTTAGATTTGGGAACACTCTGAAATTTGAATAATTTCTCCCTTTCAATAAAAACCTTTCCACATTCCTGCCAAAGAAGGGAGTCTTCTTTAGAACATAAAGTATCCTTGGCTTGACTGTGATATTGATGACAGCTGACCTCTCCATACATGAGCAGGGGAGTTTGTTTCATTGCCTGGAATCTTCCCACTTATTTTGAAGTTTGTATGTTTTATGTCAGTACTGTAGGAGCTTATTTGAATAGCCTAGATAATCAAAGCCAGTCTTTGATCACTGGAAGGACCACATTGTGGTTTGTTGGGTCTAATATTAATGAGTAATTAGAATAAAAGCATACTGACTTTTTAAATGTAATAATAATAGGCTACAATTTTACCTAGGTCAAAAGTAAGTTATCTTGTTAACATCTTTATTTGTGTAGATCCCTGACCAAATGTGTGTTAAATTTCTTTACCAGCTAATCTAAATGACCTCAAAGTAGTTTCATGACAGCTATCCAGTTAATGATGAGCAGCATTATATAATAACAATCTTATTTATTGGGGAAGCCAGGGAGATACATTTTAATAAGAAATTTATAAAATACAGTGTCATTTGCAAAAGATTATATGGGTATATAGAAAGAACCTAAAGAAAGCACCATGTAGATCTGGAAAGCTGGGATTTTCATGTAACCAATATTATTATTATTTATTTAATCCCATTTATTAATCGCTTCCTGTGATACATCTTAAAGTGAATTAACATGCAGCTCTATTTCTCCATAACATTTGAATCACAAATGATTATGCATGATCTGGACCATCATGTGGATGCAGTGATGGACTGGATGAGTGCCAATCAACTGAGTTGGAACCGTGGCAATAGGGAGGCACTATGTGATAAGTAACAGGAGGGAATTTCAGAGGGTAGGTGCAGCCAGACCACTTAAATTCAAATGGAAAGGCAGTCCTGTTGTATTGTTTCATTGATTCAATTTATATTTTGGTTGCATCAGTTTTGAACTTTCACTTTTCTAGCAATTTTTTATTTTATTTTATTTTATTTTATTTTATTTTATTTTATTTTATGTATGTATGTACCCTCCTAACTTGACACTGAATTCATTCTCACATGAGCCCACATAAAGTTAGCATTTTCCTACCTCTGCAATATTTTATTTTGTTTTTCCCCACATATAATAAACATAATTTAAAATAGCTGCTCCTGTTGTTTATTGCAGATTTTGTCATGTCAACTGTGAGTTGGCTTTCAAAAGTCGGCTATATATATCCACACTCTACCGATTAACTAATAATACTGTGAAAGGGGCAAACCTGTACACACTTGCAGTACAAGTGTGTGTATACAAGTGTCTGCTCAAAAGCAAGTCCACTGCATTGAGTAGGACTTAAGCTGTATGTATAGTATGTCTCAGTGGGCAAAATGGCCTTCATTGGCGTGCATAGCAGCAGACTACAAAAATAAATTTAAAAAATGAAAGACCATTGTTGACAACATAAGATGGCATTTAGCTAGACCTATTGAAAGTAATAGACCTAACCTAACTATGTTCATTAGTTTCAGTGGGGATACTCTGAGTAAAACTTAGTTGGACACCACCCAATGAGTCCATTTTCAGAGCAGTAATTTGTCCACCCAATCAGTAAGATTCAAAATGTTCATTATCTATAAACCAGAAGTACTCAGCAGTTATAGTTACAGGGCAACCCTATGCCTGTTTACTAAGAAGAAAGTCCCACTGACTTCAGGTACAGTAAATGTTTACAGTGGCACCTCGGGTTACAGATGCTTCAGGTTACAGACACTTCAGGTTACAGACTCCGCTAACTCAGAAATAGTACCTCAGGTTAAGAACTTTTCTTCAGGATGAGAACAGAAACCGTGTGGCGGCAGCAGGAGGCCCCATTAGCTAAAGTGGTACCTCAGGTTAAGAACAGTTTCAGGTTAAGAACGGACCTCTGGAACAAATTAAGTTCTTAACCAGAGGTACTACTGTATAAGGAATGCAGCCCTAATCTCATTGCAGTCAAGAAAACTTTAAGGACTCTTATCAAGGTCACACATCAATTCAGCATGAAGAGTGTATTCCAGAAATATTGATATTGGTTTATGAAGGCAGTCCTTCTCAAAAGACTCATGGCCTGCTTAGGCACCAGCTAGTATTGAAGATGAAACTAAGGAGACATTGATCTTTCCACCCATTTTTAAGATTTTAAAAGATCTTTGGTGTCTTCATAAGCTGAGGAATTGATTTCCCTACTATTTTCATGAGACATGCAGGAAGATGGAGCCATTAGCTTTGCGCATTAGAAGGGGAGTTCAATCAATATAACTGGGCGATATGAGTGGAAAGAGGAGACTTCCTAGTGAGAAAGACAATGCTGGTTTAAGAAAGGGATTGCCTGTAAAAGAGCTGAGAAATTGTTTTCAATTCTTAAATGGGAGTGAATGTTTGCCTAAGTCTCTGATAACCATCGAACCATAATAAACTCGAAAGATAGACTCCATACAGTTGCTAAGACACAGTCAGGTTTATTATGTTTAATGCTTCCATTTCATGTCTCTCTCTAGTTTTTCAAGTAATAAGCGTTACTTTCCATTTATTTCACATGCAGTTACTAAAGCAACGCCAGCAAACTGCCTTTGTTAAAAAAATTAGAAATATGGGAAAGAAACACTGTATTTTAAACAAAGATTGAACTTCAGGCCTTTAGGCCTGGCCTTTCGTAGAACCAGAAAAGTGCTAATGAACTGGGCATTGACAACTGGCACATTTGGCAAGCTGAAAAATGGAGCAGTGGCCTGCATATAGAAAGAATTACACTGGGTTTCAAGCTGCATTACGTCCTTTACTGTGCCTACATTTCTCTCTTCCTTTGAAAAAACATTGGTACTTTCCTGTGCTTCTATAAATACGAGTTTTAGAAATGTGTATGTTTTTTGCAACTGCTGAGAGCTGCAGCTGCAGGTAATTATTAAACGCAATCCCTTCCCACTTAATTTATATGTCCTTAATCGGGCCATATGTTTCATTGAATCAACTCCTAGAGAACATATCTATAATAATAAAAGGGTAATGACTCCTACTTCACTGGAAAAGACGGCGCAAAAGGGAGGGAGATTATTTATCTCTATGTATAGATGTTAAGAACGTGTGTGTGTGTGTGAGAGAGAGAGAGAGAGAGAGAGAGAGAGAGAGAGAGAGAGGGAAATTGAATTATTGCTTGTAGATGCTATTTAACTGTGCCTCAAACGTGTTTCTTTCACATTATTCTCTAAAGCATTGGTTCCCAATTAGCTAAGTACTATGTACTTTCAAAAGCCAAGACATGGACCCCCTACTTTTGAGAATATTTATAGCTCTATGGTAGTATTTGTTATCCAAATGGTGCAGGTAGTCTGCGTAACACCAACTGGGAACTACTGCTCTAAACCAATGACAGTAGTTAAAGCTTAAAACTGAGTCTGGACATTTTTGTGGCAATGTGAAGCGATCCCTAGCCCTTTCTGCTTGTATGTGCCCATAACATTACACACAAGGTTACACAGCTAAGCTGCGGCTCCATGACTGCCCTACTGGTTAAATCTAGGATTGCTACGTGTGTGTGTGTGTGTGTGTGTGTGTGTGGCAGACCTCTTGTGCTACCACCCCGGCCTATGAAAAATGAGTTGGGAACTATAGATAAGTAGGTTAAGTGCCTTGCAGCAAGGCAACAATCCAACATAGAGTTAAGCATTATGTACCCCACTGAAACCAAAGGTGTTAAAAGTCTATCTAATTCTGTCTTGGAATATGGCAAGTGCCCACAACAAACCCACAGCTAGATATGTTGTGGTGTGTTCAGAGAGCCTAGGCTAAACTGTGGGTAGCTATCCAGTGTCCATGTGGAATAGCAAAAGCCCGGCTGTAAGAAGTCTATTACAGTTAATCCTTTGCACTAGGAAGTGGAGACCCTCAGGCCCCTCTTTGGTCCATAATCCCTCACCAGGCTACACCAGTTTGCCCTATACCCTCACTGAGTGCTTTTGATTGGCTGGAAGGTGTCCCTGACCTGTTGCTTGCCTGTGTAGAATATTGCTTGCCTGTTTTCCCTTAACTGCGGAAAAAAGAGCTAGAGATGTCCTTAAAGATATCTGAAAGTTCAAGGAAGAAACCTGGAACAGTCCATGAAACACTCTTCAGCAAGTGCAATCTAGAACATTGTTAAATGCTAAGGCCCTATTGATGTCAAAGGGAGGTAGACATCCGTACCATCTCCAGCAACCTGTTCAATGGATTATGTGATTCACCACCACTAATGATTTGGGTAAGGGTGCACAGTTGCTTAAACAAAAGTTCTATGGCTAATAATGTAAATAATGGGAATTTATGGGACACGAGGGTGTCCCATCAATCAGAGTAATAGCATGTTGCACCACACTCTGCAGGCAAGCCCTTTCAAATGAAAATACACTCAGCAGGGTTTTGTTTGATAAGGGTCATAAATATAGGAATGCTGTTATCTTAAAACTTTATAGAAACATTTCCTGTGCTAAAAAATAACAATGCATGTGTCCAATGGAATAAAATTATTCTCAATTCTCTGTTTTCATAAAATGTAGAGAATTTCAAAACCTTGTTGTATTTGGGTATTTGTGGGGGGGCAATGCTGAATCTTCGTTCACTTTAAATCCTTTAAACAACTTGAAGTATGTACTGAGTTTCAAAAATTAACTCTCCAAAAGTCATGGATGTCAAATTAAAGATCAAGGTTAATGTCAGATTTTGCCATTTCTGCCAAAGTCAGAAGGGTCTGGAGAAAAAGAAATGATTAACTAGATCTGCTGTGTTAACACTCTCAGAAGTATCCCCTGAATAAAGTCCTTGAAACTCTAAGGAAACCATTGAAAATTAATTGCCTCATTCTTTTTAGTTTGGTATAAAATGTGGATTCATGAAACACTATCCAGACATGCCTTTCCCTTGTCTCCCACTAGAGAATGATGCCTAACAGTGATAGGTATATTTGAAAAATGAAATAGCTTCTAGCAAATTAGCCCTTGACCTACCAAAAGTTCATATGAGTGCCTCCATACTCTACTAAAAGAACATTAGGTCATCCTTATCTAATGTGTAAAAATGAGAGCAGGGAGAAGCTAGAGCTGGGGTTTTTCTTCCCAGTTTTCTACCCAACTCTTTTGTAGTTTTATCCACACCCAAACAAAAACACACAGGCCTTTGTGACACACACAGTAGTGTGCCACAGATGCATATTGATTATTAACCGCAAAAATTATTTACCACTATTTACCATGTCCTAGTAAGAATAGAATGTAATTATATAGGGCTCGTCATTTTCTAAAGGTAAAACAATACATATTTCTAACTCATGTGTTATAGTACAGTCCTGTTTCTAGCATTTGTTAAGCCTCAGACTTCTGTATACAAAATGTGGAGGTATGTGAACTTGTGCTCTTCATGTTATGCCTAATTTCCTGTGATATGGAACTGTCACAAGTCACTTTGACAGCCTGGAGCCTGACCTCAAATAGCGCATAATGAAAGGGTGCTCAGCTCCGAAGCTTACATTACTACATAGCTAGAGAACCTATCATTTAAGCATTCAGAGATGTTAGCCAGCACCCACTTGGCACATCTCTGCCTAATATACTGTAATAATAAAGAATAATCCAGCCCTTCTACATGAAAGAAAATGGACTGGTGAGCAAATTGCTGGGCTTTGTCTGCAAAGCATCCCTGGAAGGGGCTTAAATTTAACTGAAATCACCGAGCATGTGCTCTCAAATGCTGCTCTCACTAGCAACAAACATCTCTGGGATTAAGTGCTTTGTGCAGTCTGGAAGCCACTATATGACTAAAGCCAGATAGAGGATGCTATCATATGCAAACTTACTTGGGAGCAAGTCCCATTGAACGTAAGAGGACTCAGCTTCAGTGTGAACATGTGTAGGACTGGCTGCATAGGCCAAACTTTATGATTCTTTCAGTAAACAAGATGTGTAGTTTATAGGCAATTCATGCTGCTTTTTAGTTGTGCTTCTAGATGCAGAGCCCATTGTGCAAAAAATTGTGCCATGTGTAGAACTCAGCACAAACCAGCCTCATGAAAACTGTTTAAAACAACAACAGTGGCTCATTCCACATGAGTCCATTGTACACAGGCCACGTTGCAAGTTTGGGATATGGCTACAGAGCTGCTGAAAGTCACCACCCATTGAATAGAAACTGAAGCTGCCATGAATTAAGCAGTTTGTGAGAACTGTCCACAAGTGCGAGCAGTTGCATGGCTATATGTACTGTACAATGGTCCTTCCTCCATGAGATGAAATCCAGGGCTTAATTAAATGTAATGTGGGGAGAAACATGATGATCATCCACAGTTTTCCCTTCTTTAAAAAAGCAGCTGTAGAGCACCTGAACTAGACAGGGTGCTGAGTGGAGGTGTCTATCTGCCCAGTCATGCCAGATAGTCTCCTCCAGCTTCTGCCTGTGGACTGATACTAGTGTTGCTCCATTGGTGCAGAGCTCTCTGTTCTGCCTACCAAATGGGTGGGTAGAAGTGTTCCCTGTGGGCAGCAGCTAGCAACAAATTCTGAAATAGGGCATTCATGTGACAGCACCAGGCCTGATTTGGGCTCAATTGCTGTGCATGCTGCAGGTTGTTCCTGGGTCACTCCCCTCTACTTTCCACCCTGGCTTGTATGCACAAAAAGGTGACAGATTTGGCAGTGGCCCTGTGGTTCTGTTAAGCCCTACTGGGCAGTGGCCAGATTTAGGATTGTACCCTGGCCTGCTGATAGAGAATACAAAAGAGCCAATGTGCATATCAGATTTTACTCATGATGGCAAAATCCTTATGAATGCATTTTTTGGTGCTTTAGTAGCTGTGTGAACTACCCTTTCTATGGTCAAACTTCCCATTCACTTCCTGTGGCTGTCGGTGCCTCTGTGAAAGATTTGCTCGTCTCACAAAAAGATGGAGTGAATCTTATTATTGGTACGTAATGATTTTCACAAGAAAGCTAATTTGCCACTGATTGCAATTGTTAAAATAGCCAGCGAGGAATACTGAATGACGATGTTTATATTGCAGCTTTAATATCAACCAACTGCCTATTCTTCATGGAAGTTCAGTATTTCTAATTACTTTTCAACAGGAGAGCGTTTTAGTATTTGCAAAAAGTAATAAACTGCAGGTTAATCTTGTGTGTTCATTACTTGTTGAAAGAAAGTCAATGGCATACAGCAGAGAATAGATCTAGATTTGGTATTCTCAGTGCATTTATAATCTGGTGTATTACTATTTACATTTTTTCCTCTTATATATAATCCTTTATTCTCACAGTACTGTGAGGTAAATTAGACTGAAATATAACAACTGTCCTTGATAATCCAGTAAAATGTATGGTTTACTGGATTTGAACCCATTTCTCACTAGTGTAAATCCAACACTCTTAACTGCGGTGTTCCTTAATTAATAATAAGCAGGCCAGAGAAGTTGAACAAGAAATAGATTTATTAAAGAACTACGTACAACAAGTCTTCTCTCCTTTAGCTGCTTTCTCTCTAGCTTCTAGCCTTACCTCCTGCTTGGGTCTAATCTCTTAAACTAGATGTGCGAGGTGCTCTTAAAGTTTAAGATGGAATTCTAAACACTGCGCTACTACAATTGTTACATCAGTGCAAGCATTTCAGTTTACCTGATGGAACAATCTCCTCTCTCGTCCCCTGCATCATATTCTGGGGGTTCTTCTCAACCCCCAACAACCAGTTTGAGGGTAGATAAAGGGGCATGTAGGCAGGATAAAGAGCAAGTTGCATTACACTAGGGGGACTAGTGTGGAAGCGCCCTAAAATAGTATATGACATACAGTGAGCCACTGAATGAAATAAGATGCTGGAGGAGATAGACCTCTCATCTCATCCAACAGGAGTCTTCCTACATTAGGCTGGGAAAAACAGAGCCAATAAATTTTCACCTGAGAGCTCGAAGGATTGTGGGCCTCCCACTTTATCACTGTATTTTGGAAAGCCTTGGTCTGGGTTCCCAGTAGAAATTGCTAGTAAGCGGTAGAGCAGATGCAACTGATTTTACTGTCTCTGAGAGCATGCATTGTCAGAGGAGTCTTTAAAGAACTGACACCTGCATGTAACGCTGACAAGTGTCTAATCCCATTGCCAGCTGCTTCCTATGACTGGCAGCGGAATATGCAGTGGTGATATTTCTTCCCTGCCTATGGCCTGCCAGAAAGAATTGGTCAAGGGGATGATCTTACACAGAGGAGCCAAAAAAGTACAACGCAAGGAATACTTTGCAGAAAGTCAATATAAAGTGCACATCTGTGCAAGATTACTTAGCAGGCCTAAGGCACTCAAATCTATACTCTGGCGTCAGCGCTGGGCATTTTAGTTGACAAGCCTTGCAATTTTCCAGACTCTTCTACCTTATAGCTGCTCATTAATTACCTTCATTTGTCAGCTGGCAGTGCAAACAGGGTACAAATGTTTAGTCTGCATCTTGGGTTAATATCTGGGAGCAGCAGCAGTGGATGGAAGGCTTCCAGAACTCTGCTACATAACTGCCTTCTGCTCAGATTGCTTAGCTCTGAAACCAAGCAGCCACCTCAACATGTTTTCCCTTCTTAATAACGTGCCAGCTGAACTTTCTTTGAAGTTGTTGCAATAGCATTCCTGTTGGCATTCATAAATAATATTTTAGAAAAACCACACCACCCCAACACTTTTATTACTAATGGAGTTTGTTTTGTTCACAAAGTCATTCTAGCACTCAGTTTGGGAGGAGTGTTGTGAGCTGGAGAGAGAGAGCTTCTTGGCAGATGAATACTCAAGGCCTTTCCCCAGTTCCACCTGAATTGCCAGTAGCAGTAGGGGAAGGCAGATTCTCTCTCCCCCTCCCCCAACTGCTTATTTGTAGCTGTTACAAACACATGCCTTTCCTGCCCTTCTTGGAAGGAATTCAGACTGAATCCAGTATTCATCCTCATAACCCTGTGAGGCATGCTAAGCGGAGCAACAGTAACCTATGCATGGTCACCAGAGAGATACTTCACACTGTATGAGACAACTGGGTTCCACCAGCTGCTCCCATGCCAAACACATTTGTCCCTAAATATGATTACAAGCATGCTGTGCATCACAACCAATTGTGGCTCTCCAGTGTCCTTTCCTGCCTTGCCCCTTGCCAAAAGTTTAGAGTTGGGCCTCCCTGTAACCCTTGTTTGTTTACATACAGTGGTACCTCGGTTTAAGAACAGTCCGGTTTAAGAACAATTTGGTTTACAAACCCCGCAAAACTGGAAATAGTGTCTTTGTTTGAGAACTTTACCTTAGTCTAACAATGGAATCCGAACGGTGGAAGGGAACCAGCGGCGGGAGGCCTCATTAGGGAAAGCACACCTCAGTTTAAGAATGGACTTCCGGAACGGATTAAGTTCGTAAACCAAGGTACCACTGTACTATGGAAAATGCCAGGTAAAGTGGGAGCAGAATTAGCTGGTGCTAGATACAATTCCATGATAAAGATCTAGGTAGGAAATACGTGAAACCAAACTAGATTTCTCTCATTATTTTGACTCTCAGACCCTTTGCTTGAAGGTACTCTCTGAAATCAGTACACTGCTTAAACATTTTCTCTCTTCCCCCCTGTTCTTCCAAAGTTTAATTAGGAATACTGATAACATTTAAATCAATGCTTCCTGTAATGGGAACTTCCTCATCTTTTATCTTGATCAGAACAAATACCCAGAATAACTCATGTCAGTGAAAAACAATAACAATTACATATGTTAAATGTAATGGGAGCACTTTCCATAATTAATTCACTAGTTAAGAATAGCCTATTTCACTCTAACACAAATTGGGACAGACAAAGGTTTGGCTCCATTTTCTCTGCAGTTCCTTACAATGAAAGTTTGCTTTCCCTCATTTCTTTGTCTAATATGAATAATGGTCTACAAGAGATGGCATATTTGTGGAACTCTATATTCCATAAACCTGGGAGGAAAGTGCTGAAAATCTATTATACTGTCACTCAGCACTATCACTAATGAATTCTGGCTCGTTCCCACTTCATTACTCAACTTACAGTGAATGAAGGTGTTTTTAAATTATTCAGTAATCTCTGCCCTGTTTTAAACAATGGCATATTAGGCAGCCCAATCCTACAGCCTGGTATGAAAGGGTCAGATAAGAATGAGCAAAAGGCGTTCTTCCTCAATGGCTCAAACAGGGTCAAATTCAGCAACCTGGCCTAGGAGAACCCCTCAGTTGTTCAGAACTGAAACCCTGTATTATCACTAGAAGGGGGGGAGAAATTTGTCAATTTATTTTCTCTTAATTTCTCATTTTTCTAAGATTAAATCCAGTTATCCACATTTCCACATCACTTGGCAATTAAAAAAAAATCTTATGAAAATTCATCTGCATTTCCCTGTGAATTTCTCTTAATGTAACACATTCGTATACAGGAAACTCCCAATTTAGACAGGCCTGACGTTCCGAGGCACCGCACGGTGTCAGCGAAATCACATATATTTGAAATACCATTAGAAAAAGCTTGCAAACAACCTTTAAACCTCTGGAAACCCTTTAAAAAAAACCAGCAGCACTTACCAATCACCAAACTCCGCCATAACCACTCCCTCCAAAACTCCCTGCTCAAATTCAACTCTCCACAGGCCTCAATGGTCGGTGCAAGGGCTCCTGGGATTGCATTTGCAAAGGCTCATGGGATTGCTCGGTGCTGTTTTCGTGCTGGTTTTGCTCTTTCTGGGCTCTTTTAGGGCTGTTTTAAAAGTCACTTCTGGCTTCTGCATGGTTGCATGTTGATTGGTCGTTTCCTGTATGCAGTTCTGCCTAATATACACATTTGTGCAAACCAATCTCCCCTTATGGAATACATTAGGGTTCCCATACAACTGGCATTTCATGGTAGCAGTGTCTGTGCAGAAATTGGTAAAATGCGACTTTCTCCATGTCCACACCCAAAAAAAGTTCAACAGCTTTCCTGTCTGGATTTTCGTAGTTTGAAAAATGGCAACCCTAATTTAGCAAGCCATTTAACTTACTATTAATTTCAGAATCTGCATTGTGAAGCAATGCAGCATCGCAACATACTAACCTCACACAGAGAGTTAAGGGAGGTTTGTGAAGACCTTAAAGCTTATCTGTTCCACGTGCCAGTTTAATGTCTCTTGATTAGAAAAGAAAGATCACCCAACAGCAAGCACTGCTAGCTTGGCTTAACCAGGCAGTAAATTTCATGGTGGTCTTGAGGCACCTGTTCACACTTAATTGAATTGCCCTTAATTTGACCTTCCCCTGACATCTGTTTTTGTGTAACAGCCAAGTAAAGTATGACACAGTTTCAAATAGACCAGTGTCTGGCACCTGTTATTTTATTATTTATCACTGAGATTGTGTCAGCGTTCACTTCCATGTGCTCACTGCTGTCCAAACATGGAAAGATAATCTGCTCTTTCCCCCAAAATATCTTTTTAAAAAGCTGAAATATAAATATATTGGAGTGCCTAGCAATAGTTTAAGAAAATAGTCACTTTCTCCAAGCTCAACACACTCACCCCATCTGAAGGGATTTAAAACCAAAAATATACGTGAACAGGATCACTGGCTAAGATCTTTACCTACAGGAAAAGGACTGCCTGCGCGCGCACACACACACACAGCTTCAGCAGTTTCTCTGTTTCTTGTCTTGCAAAATAGATTCAGGAATATTGCTGGAATAGGAAAAAGCAGAATCAAATAAAGTATCCAAAGCTTTATTAGGATAAGTGCTGAGGCAGAGCAAGAGACTGACATGAAGCAGGCAAGGAATTATAACAAGGAGCTAAGCTGTAGTAACTACAGGTGGGGCAATAGTGACCTTGCAGCTGTCAGACTTTAACTGCAAACCTTCTAAATAGCTGTGGCAAGTTAACTTTTTCTTTACACGTGGAGAACCAGCCCTTATTTGTGTGCCCAGGCAGAGACCCCCCAACCCCAGGCAACACCCGAGTGGAATAATGACTCGTGACATGGTATGGGATTAAAATTGGCCACAACTTTATTAAACCAAGGAAGACCTTGGCTTAGGCATTGGACGTTTATCCCTCCCAGTCCCTGGCTGGGGATCTGGGGCACATCAGGGTTAACCAATCTGTCTGGGGATTGGGCTGGCTCTGGAAGATGTATGTTTAAGCAGAGAGCCCCCCCCCCCATTTCACCGCAACACAGGGGAGTGCACTGACAACCTATCGGCGTATGGCCAATGACTCCCCTCAAAACAACCCCTTTAATGGGGAAGCTGTGTCACCACTTCACACACACCCATTTAGGGAAGATAGACTAAAGGATTCTGCCCAAGGCCTAAAACCGCCAAAGTTGTGACATTTTGCTACGGGGAAGGCGAAACCTGCCAATGCAGGGAAAATTTCTTCCCGGTCCTTTAACAGCAACCATCGCAAGACCGTAGCAGCGCCTGCATACCTGTAAAGAAGAAGTTAACCTGCAATAAAAGGCCTAAACTAAGGGAGGGTAGGGCAGGTGAAACTCTGGAGCCGACTGAGAGCTCCCAGGTAGACTCCACCCCCTTTTATGTTTAAAGAGCAGACCCTACCCTTACCTGGTCCGCTCCCCTGGCTCCGCCTCCCCAGTCATGATTGATTATTTAAACTGAGGTTTGGTGGGAACCTCAAGGTTCGCGACTTGGGAAGGTGGTCCTGGAGCACTCTGCCAGGAGTTACATAGGGTCAGGGGTGCTGTGTGCAGGCACACAAAGGACGCCCTCCATTTGATGTGGAGAGCAGTCATTACCGCAAATAACTGCTGCCACCAAATACCTATACAATACTGTTTACTAGCACCTTTAACTATAACTCAGTAGCTGTGGTATTTTATACATGGTACAAAACCAGCCAGACACACTTTTATAATTAAATAAAAGTAGCAATATATTTTTATTATTTATTATAAATATGTGATAAGGTAAATACTATACTTTAGTCAATTACTGTTTATTTAAGACTTATGTTTTACTGTGGTAAGCTTGCATTATCTTTAAATGACAGTTACAGAAGTTTACTTTTTTCAAAAAGTTATGGTTTTATTCTTTTTGTAAACTGTTTTGAGATTTTATTACAGACAAGTAGTGTATAAATCTTGTGAAATAAATAAAAGTAAGTAATAAACACATTTTAAAAGATGACCCCCCCCCAGTAGCTGAAAGAACTTGCACTGTGCTGTCTTTCTCCCCTACTGTTCAGAAACTGGGACAACTTGCCAAAGTGAATTAAATAAAGTAAGCGAATGACATCATCAAAGCTTTTAAGTTAAAACTCAGGTTTTCAAAGGAGTTAATTACTTTTTTAAAAAAAGGTTTAAGGGCTCACACCTGCCTGAAATGTGCCTGCTGACTTCTCTTTTTGGCCCAGTTTAAATGAGGCACTGGCAAAGTGCTTGCCCACGTAGGCAGATGTGGTCATGTTTAATGGCATTTGATCCTGTGCGCAGACCAACGTGAGCGTAGTGTCTGCATGCTGCCGCAGCATCTGCTGAGCCTGCAGTTCATTTCGAGTCAAATTATGGGGTAGCTGCACACGGGAAAATCACTTTTAAAAAATGTTATGCCAATTGCAATAACTGCCCACACAAATAAACATTTTAGCCCTGCTAATGTCTCATTTAAATCATGCCTTCCTTCATCCCAGATGTTTACTCAACACTGAGGAAACTTCACTCAATATACACTCAGTGGTGGTGCCCCCTCCTCCGTTATTATTAGCTCACCTGTTCAAGAGTTGTGCCTTAGGCACTGAAAATAGACCCTGGGGCTGAGCTTTGATGACACCAGGCTTAAAATAGTCCTTCAGTACACATTAAGAAAACAAAACAAAACAGAATATTCAAGAGGTAAATTTGGACTGAAAGGGCTCCTTGCTGCCTGTGCATTTCGCATGCAGCTTAGTCAGCTATTTTTTAAGCATTAAAGCTCTGCTGTGAGAGCTGCTTTTTCTGTGAACTCAGCCCATGGCATTCCCGTAAGACTGAAAGGTGCTCGAACCAAGGTGGTGGCAGGGCCAGTCACATAGGTCATTGACAAGAAATCAGCCTCCAGCTGGGGTAGGGAGAGAGGATTTTCTGTTAAGGATTCACCTGATTACAGATCTTTAAACTTTATGAGAGAAATGGGGAAAGTGTGACCAGCTCCCATCAGCCTCAGACAGCCTGGCCAGTAGTGAGGGGAAGGATTGTAAGGAGGCAGTGATTTCTATCCTGTGCTCATCACAGTAAGCACTTCTGCAAAAATCTACATTGTTGTAGTGTAGTGGTGCTGACCTTTAAACCCTAAATGGCCTCGGTCCAGTATACCTGAAGGAGCATCTCCACCCCCATCATTCTGCCCGGACACTGAGGTCCACTGCAGAGGGCCTTCTGGCGGTTCCCTCACTGCGAGAAGCCAAGTTACAGGGAACCAGGCAGAGGGCCTTTTCAGTAGTGGCACCCGCCCTGTGGAACACCCTCCCACCAGATGTCATAGAGAAAAATAACTACCAGACTTTTAGAAGACATCTGAAGGCAGCCCTGTTTAGGGAAACTTTTAATGTTTAATAGGTTATTGTATTTTAATATTCTGTTGGAAGCTGCCCAGAGTGGCTGGGGAAACCCAGCCAGATGGGCGGGGTATAAATTTATTATTATTATTATTATTATTATTATTATTATTATTATTATTAAGTCTCACTATCTGCAATGGCTGACAATCGACTTCAATGCATTTTAATGAAAGGCAAATTCACAATAGTGAATATCACTTGTATTCACTTCCATGATTTCCATTCCTGACCTTGGACAAATATGCTAATTGAAGCCATTTTCACTTTTGTTTCGGACAGAATTCTCCTGCATCCTTAGTGAGGGGTGAAGGGAATTGGAGTCCAGCAACGCCTGGAGGCAGACAGCTTCCACACTTCTGCTCTCACAGCAGACTTCCCCAACCTGGTACCTTCCAGATGTTTCGGACTTCAACTCCCATCAGCCCCAGCCAGCCAAAAACTGGGATGAAACCAGGAAAAGTGCCCCCCCCCCCGTTGTGCATTTACAATATTTCAAAGGTGCCTCAGCTGCGCAACCTCTGTGTACACAGCTCTCAAATGTATCCAAGCTTACGGACTGTCTGGTTGCTTTGGATGAGCCCCAGGCTGTTTAGATAAGTGAGGGATGTACTGTACACATATTTGATTCATGCGCTGGAATAGCGCTATTCATTTCAGCAGAGCTCTATGTCTAGTTTTAGTGAAACTGTCTCCCTGAAACCCTTTGCTGGCTGTTTCTTCCAGTGTTCACAGCTGCTGACTGTTTTATAAATGTTTGGGTCTGGTCAGCACTAGTGTTCCTAACTGTTGTCAGTACCAGTGGAACTGCTGCAACAAAGAGAGATTCTCAAACCTGGTGGAAGAGGAACACTTATTTGAGAAATATCTACCATTGAAGTGTGCTGTGTGAAAAATGGCAGAGCTTTCTTTGTAGTGGCACCACTGTTGAAACAGAACTTCAACTGTTGTAGCCATAGAATTATATAATTGTAGGAAGGGACCTAGGGGTCATCTAGCCCAACTCCCTGCAATGCAGGAATCTCAACTAAAGCTTCCATGATAGATGGCCATCCAACCTCTGCTTAAAAACCTCCAAGGAAGGGGAGTCTACAACCTACCGAGGGAGACTGTTCCACTGTCGAACAGCTCTTACTGTCAGAACGTTTTTCCATGTTTATTCAGAAATCTCGTTTCTTGTAACTTGAAGCCATTGGTTCGAGTCCTACCCTCTAGAGCAGGAGAAAACTAAATTATACTCAGGACAGATCCATTGAAAACAATAGCTAAGATAGGGCTAACATTGGATATAACCCTTAGTGGTAGGCATATTATTAAACCCTTTGGATATCCCCAGCTATCTTAAATGGGAGACTTCCCCCCCCCCACTTGAGATAGGGATGCTTTAAAAAAATGCTACTTATACTTAACTATACATTTGTTCCATACTGCTTTCCTATTTTGGGGACTTGATTTACTGCAAATCACCTTGAGCATCTTTTGACCAGGGCCAGCTCTGCCATTAGGCAGAGTGAGGCAATTGCCCAAGGCAGTAGATAGGAGGAGGCATCAGCAGAAGCCGTCTTGTCTATTCCTCCTGAACCCCCTGGCCATTCCACTATGCTACAGATCAGAGGCACACTCTGTCATGCAGATAGAGAGGCTTTGGGGGCCTCATTGGCCGCTGAGCTTAAGGCTAACCACCTAAACAAAGATGCTGGTTCTTTTGTTAAGTGTGCCACGTACAAGTCCTTGCATACAAACTGATGCTGCGTGTGAGGATTTGTGGAATTAGCTTGTAATGCTGGCAACGTAGGGTTATTAGCTATCTCTTAAAAACTGCACACAAGTAAATATGAGAACAATGCAGCCACTCTTCCTGAACTTCCTTTCCCCCAAATTGCATTGGGATGATGTTTATCCCAGCATATAGGTGAGACTCCTCTGTCTAGGGTAATTCAGCCCTTCAACTATTGAAGCCAAAGGAGGAGAAAAGCACCACGTGTTTCAGGATCCTATTCCTCCTTAGGACTTTACTGCCTTCCAGGTGCTCCAAAACCCCACCCAGATGCATGCTACATGGTTTGAGAACCACTGGATTACAAGTGTTAAATATTTTTAAAGGAAAGTGTTAACAGAAAGTGAACATTCAGATATGGTTGAAAATAAAAGTCAGTGAAACAACCAGGGACATAGAACTTATGAATGCTTTTGCCAAGAGTGGCAATAAATTATTTCAAAGTAATTTAGGTTTTCTGCAGCAAACATAATGCAATGTAGAAGAGCAGGGTCAGAATGCAGATATCTCCTTTAAAATTCTTACTGGTTATCTATGGTTAGCAGCTAGACTTGTTATAGCTCAGTTTTGGAAAGACTTGAAAGGGGCCCACTTATCGAATGGTCTTAAAAGCGTTTGGCAATTGGCCCTGATAGCGAAATAGACCAACAAAATATCACTCCATAAAGGAAAAAGATACAAAGACTAATTTCCAACTGACTGATACTGTTTTTACTGATTGCATGAATAAGAAAAACCACCCTGAACTCTCACTAACATCCAGGCTTTTTCTCTTTTTTCTTTGGTCAAGGTTAGATGATATTCTATGCTTTAGACTGCTGTGTTGTTTTTATGATGTTAGCTGCTCTGAGCCCTGCCTCGGCCAGGGAGGGCGGGATACAAATAAATAATAATAATAATAATAACAACAACAATAATAATAATGCTGTGTTTTCAGTATTTTTTGTTTGTTTTGGAAAAAAACACCAACACTAATAATGTTCTTAAATATATATATATATATGTTATTTTTTAAAAAAAGAAGATCAGGGCCACATCTACTGGCCATGCCCCCCCATGTCCTCTGTCAGCCATCCATGTATTGAGGGATGATGTGAATAGGACCCTACATGTGTAGGGTCCCTGTACTGGGCATGTGGGGGAAAGAGGATACAATGACAGGGATGGAGTTGAAATAGAGTGAATAGAGCTGAACGCCCAGATAATATTATTGCATGGGTACATTTCTGTATTCTTAATTCTGTTACCACTTACAGCCTTTCTGTATCGCAGCACATCATTCAACTATGGAACTCTCTGCCACAGGAGGCAGCGGTAGCCACTGATTTTGTTGGCTTTAAAAGAGGATTAGACAAATTCATGGAGGAGATGGCTACTGAATGCTACTAGCCATGATGGCTGTGCTCTGCCTCCACGGTTGGAGACAGCAATGATTCTGAATTCCAGCTGCTGGAAATCACAGGCGGGCAGAGTGCTCTTGTGCCCAACTTCTGCTTGCAGGTTTCCCATGGGCATCTGGCTGGCCACTGTGAGAACAGGATGCTGAACTGGATGGGCTGTTCACCTGATCCAACAGGGTCTTCTTAGGGTTTCATGTACTATGCAACCTGGTCCTGTGCAGAGTTACCTGGAGTTGTCTTGCTAAGCTCAGTGGCATTTACTCTCAGTGAGGTGTGAACAGGATTGCCGTCCTAGCATTTCCCCATCTTTCCTCTTTAGAGTTCCCTACAGTGAATCCCAGAGAATGGGATTAGTTTTGCCTCCCATTTAATTTAGTGACACACTGGGGCAGAGTCTGGAATTTAATGGGGTGGTGGATGCCGCCACTATTCAACCCAAGCTGCCACAACTTATGTATTTTCCCTCTCTGCTTTCTTTCCTCTGTCCCTTCCTCCTGAGTTTTCCCATGGAAGAGAGAAGCGAGTAACCCAAGCTTGTCATCCATCATAAAGTGTCAGTGGGATTCTCAATAGAGCCTGCAGCAATAGAATGATGGAAAGTGGTGTCATGCAAATTGTCCAATTAATTGTCTAATGAAAACCATGCACCCTTCTCTAACTCTCTCAGTTTAACTATATTTAGTTGAGTTGCACGTAGCACAACTGAATGACTCTCTGTTATTCTTCTAGTGGAATTGTTTACGCATTACACTGAGGACTGCTTCCTATCTTGGTGATTTTCTACTTACGGCAATAACAAGTAAGTCAGTCGCATATTAAAACTCAGTCTTCACCAAATATTTACCAGATGATATGTACTCTGAAATCAGCAAAAGGATCTTTTTACACAAGCAAAATTAATCCAGGACCAGCTGTGGGGTAGCACTAGGATCACTATTGTGATGCTGGTATTCATCAATATTATAATTCATTATTGCCTACTCACTACCATATTACCTTTTTATTTTTTTTAAAAAAGGAGGCATTGGGAGTGGGACCCTCATCGTCAAAAATGACTGAGCCACTTAATACTACATTGTCCACATTCCATTTGGACGAGCTAGATTTAGATTTGGTCCTAGATATGCCCCGTATCAGGGATTCCAGAAATGCTTTTGAGGGACTGGAGGAGGTCCAATATTAAATTTAAAATAAAATTCAAAATAGGGTCCAAACAGTTCAGTATTGTTCTAGAATGATAGAAGAAGTACCGGCACACTGTTCAGGGCCCAGCCTCTTCACCCCCAACCTCATCTCCCCCTCTCTTCCCACATGTTAATTCTCAGAGCCAGTGTGGTGTAGTGGTTAAGAGCGGTAGACCTGTAATCTGGGGAACCGGGTTCGCGTCTCTGCTCCTCCACATGCAGCTGCTGGGTGACCTTGGGCTAGTCACACTTCTCTGAAGTCTCTCAGCCCCACTCACCTCACAGAGTGTTTGTTGTGGGGGAGGAAGGGAAAGGAGATTGTTAGCCGCTTTGAGACTCCTTCAGGTAGTGAAGGAGTTTGGAAATCAATCCAAACTCTTTTCTTCTTCTTCAGCTCTGTTGGACTCCTCCCTCTACAGCAAAAGGTCAGTGCCCAGGGCACAGCAAACCAAGTCCAGCAGTGGTTCCTTCATGCTAGAAAACAGGCTGCACCTCCCTCTTTCATCAATTAACCTTCAATACAACCGTTATCTTTCCCTTGAACATCTGTAACAGGGAGCACTAGTCCCCGCCCCTCCTCTTGTTTGTGTCCCTGACCTTGATTAAATTAACAGCACAGTGTTAACCATGTGGAAATGCAGAAAACCTCTTTTATTTTTGTGATATCTGTCAATTCAGGGGGGGAAAAGATTTGATCATCACAGTTTAGAATTAAGTTTTTATTGAGACATATTAATTTTTGAAAGAAAACACAAAACAGACTTTTAACAGTTCTGATAGCTGGGTGCAAACCTCCAAAATGGTGCCAATGTAAAATGTGCTTATCAGAGCTCCATGGATTCTTTTTTTAAATCCTTTAATTACATGGCGAGGATTGCTTGCTGGCTCCCCCCCCCCCTTTTATCGGAGGCAAGATTGTTTTAAGTGCTCCAGCAACCTCAAGGAATTTGTATCATAGAACTTTGTGAAGCCGGCGTTGTAAATTAGTTTTAATGAAGCCAAACAGCCTTACAGCCACCGCCCTAGCTTCCTGGCGGTCATATCTGCACATTATAAAAAAAGGATTTTAAGTTGTGATTGCTCAAAATATCCCACCTACCCCCAGAACCAATTAAACAACTATATATATATATATATATGGAGTGGAAGGAAAAGGATACAAATTAAGTGAGGCAAGTAGGAAGAGTACACAAAACAGGAGAGATTTCTGATTCCAGTAGGTCCAAAAATTCAGATCAGATACAAATAAATGTCGTGCTTGTACACACCTGTTCAATGTTGTTCAACACTGGTTAAATGTTCCTTGTCCTTGTGATTGCCCGTTGTTGAAGATCCTCAGTCCAAGATTCAAGATGTGGCTGAGTCGATGCTTTCCAGTGCCAAGTAATATTTAAGTACCATGCCATTTTTATGGAAAGTGCTGAGCTTTAAATTGAGGCATCAGAGTATTGTGGCTGAACCAGGACATTCTGATATGAGTGCTGGAATGGGGCAATAATGGGACAATATTATAACATAGGGGCTGAAGTTCCTTCAGGTGCCATATTTCTCCAGCAGGATTTTGATTTGTAAATCACAACTTATGAAATCTATCCAGGGCCCAAACAAACATGCAAGACAATATTCTTGCAGTCTGAGGAGGAACATAAGATAGACTAAAATAGAGTTCCACTGTGATGATTTGTGCCTATAGTCCTATTCCTACTGAAGGAAAAATATAAGATACTGTGTGCCTGTATAAGCTTTTCTAAGGATTTCAAATTGTGGAGGAAACATTAGGAACGTCAGATAAAGCCAAAGTTCCAGAGTTAAGTTTAGCACTGAAGCAATAGCACAACTGCAGATATTGACAAAATGCTGAGAAGGGTAACTTTAATTCCAGTTTTTAATTCTCAAAAGGTTTAAAAGTACTACCACTATCCTTTGGGACAAAGACTCACTATTCCACTAGAACCAGGTATCCCAAGTTATCACATATATTTTAAACTGTTTTTTATAATCATCATCTGTGATAATTTCTGGGTTACCAAAAGTGAATCTCCGTGTGAACCAAGTTTAAAAGTCACAAAACCTAGTGAGGGTCTCAAGTTCTTTCATATCTCACGTTGCTCTAGATCTGAATGTTAAAATAGACACATTCCCTGGTCTGGTGTTAAAAAGTCAAAGTTCTGCATTTTAAAACTCCATTGATTTTAATGGGGGAGGTCTAAGCATGTGTTCCACTTTCTCACTGAAACCAATGTGTTATAAGCGTGTTTCATTTCGGTTGGATTGTGCCCCATAAGTTAATGCCAGAAAACCTTGAAAGGGATGTTTGTATTAGCAAATGAGCTTTATCATAAACTTTCTCCCTATCTTGTGGTTTTAAAACAGCACTATCTGCTTTCTATTGAGAATTTTCCCTGGAATAGTCTACTGCTGTGAAAATGGCCAGGATCTCATAAAGTCAGCATTCTGATTTGATGAGCTCAAGAAGGAGAGATTACTATTTAAACAACAATCTTCGCTGTCCAGTGAAGTGGCAAGGGGAATAATCAAAGAACTCAAAACACAGAAGGATATTATCTTAATTGTAAGATTAGCTGATATATTTCCCTAGTGGGAGATCTCTTTCAAAAGAATAGCGTTTTCTTAAAGGTAACTTAAGAGACTGACTCTAACTCAGAAAGCTTAATTCAGCCAAAAACATCAGACTTCTGGTCAGCACAGGTCCTGGAAAATTGCACTTTCTGATTCCACTAAAGTGTTGCCCTGACTAGAAAGTGAGTAGTCCTGCCAAAGATGAAACCATTTTCTCATACCCCAACACCTTCCAAACATATATTTGCTGACTTGACAGAAGGTGGAAAGTTCACGGTTATTGAATTCATCTGTGCTAATACTTGGTCCTTCCTTTCTGCTCTCTGGTAATCAGAACCGCTAGTAGCACCAAGCAGTGAAAGATACAAGAGAACACCTTTCCTTAACCTTGGGTATACTTCTTTAATTCCATATAAGAAAATATGGCCCAGTTCAAACATTTGCTTACTCCACTTGTGAGGAAGTTCACAGAAGAACTCCATCAGCTCACTATAACACACATGGGGCTCCAAATTAGGATGAATGAATTTTGCAAAATCTGTGTGGGCAAGTTGTGGAACAGAGCAATAATCTTAATTAAAGTACGAAAGTTATTTTCCTCTTGGCACTACTGAAGCACAGAACTAGTAAAACGTAATGGGAATGTACGGTAAGTGGGTTTCAACTGCATCTTGAAATAAGCCTCTTCTTCTTGAAAGTGTAATTCAGATACAGAAACATGATTTTCCACATTAATTCTTTACTCTTTATTGTATTGCACAAAGTATTAAAACAATGCAGGGACATCACTATATTCCCTGACGTACCATCTGCTGCAGCACAGTCTCCTTTGAGCTTCCCTCTAAAATCATAAAATAACCCATTGCAAAATTTCAAAGATTTGTGTGTCAATGTCAGTAACTGAAAGGAACAAAGCTAAAGGATCAAATACGTATTTTCCATAAATGCACACAAATATACAGTTTATACAATGGCTCTCCAAAAAAATGCCAAGCAACAGCTCACTGGTGCAATTGTGTGTGTGTGTGTGTGTGTGTGTGTGTGTGTAGAATCTGATGTGAATGTGCATAAAAACAGATTTCAGCTCATAAAATAATGCAGTGAGTGTAATTCATCTCTTTAAAAATTGGATTGTCTAAGATTGAATACGTATTGGCATAGGAGCTCACATAAGAGGCTCCAGTAACTTCAATGGCACCAGTTTGTATTGGCTACATATATTTCCCATAACAGTTGAACAGAAGAAAGCCATTCCCATTTGAACACAGAGCTATGCATTAACACTCAACAATAACAGTGCAGCCAGAATGAAAAACATTGCTAATTAAAAAAAACCCCTACTATCATTCTGGGAAAGAGTTACATATTAAGTAATGCTGAACTAATTAACATTTAACCTTCACTTCATAAATCTTCTGCCTGGCACACACAGGGTCCTTGAGAACCAAAGGGTTCCTGAAAATGAATTAATTGTCCTAACTTGCAGAATCAATCCAAATATTATGTTGACGACAACTCTTGGTTCTTAGAAAGCAGTTTAATTGGCTGAAAACTGTGTTGTTAAAATACCTCCTCTTGTTATCTGACATTTGCCATGTTAAAAAAATCATGGAAATTAAGTAAAAAAATAGTTTAAAGTCATTTGTTTTAGAAAAATTGTCTACTGCAAAGGGAGTTGGTTTTGTATATAAACACACAAATCACAATCCATCTAAAGTTAAGCACACTTACATCCCATTCATCCTCAAAAGGTGAACCCAATGCTTTACTGAGAAGTAAGGCTCACTGAGTTCAATGAGGCTTATTCCCAAAGAAGTGTGCAGAGGATTGCAGCCTCAATTGCTTAACCTTAGCTGGATGGCGCCTGTACTTTTCAGTTGTGTTTGTATGAATGACTGAGGCAAAAAAGCAGCAAGTTCTATGTTTTGTTTTTGTCCATTACGTTGAGCACTTCATCCAAAAGTGATGGCCCGAGGTCAAGTTGCAAAGAAAGAAGAGGCTCTGCCAGATCCGAAAGGGAGTCTTCTGATTTAGGCTGAGTCTTGGTTAGATCACATGAAAGATGGCCATTGTCAAATAACTCCTCTGTTTGCCATTCAGCATATTGCTCCGAAAGGCTGGATGAATGACTGTCTCTCCCATTAGTATAATGCGATGTTGGGACGTTCCGCTCCCATGTGATGTCATCTTTGTATATTTTCCCATTCTCCAAGTGTTTGCTCTTCCCCTGCAATTTTTCTTCCATTACGGGCTCGCAGCTATGCCTGGGATTCCTTAAAGGCCCCAAAGAGTCCTGCTTTGAATTAAACGTCACCGGTGACAACAAGGGCAGCATGAGGGCTTGAGAACCACCAATGGCAGGAAGTGATATGGCATTTTTGAGCACCGGAGAAGGCGTTTCGGCAAACACAGAGTCAGAGGTGCTGTTTGCCCTGAGGAACTCATTGTGGCCTTCGCACTGGCTGGCTGTCTCTCCCTCGTTCCCAGGTAAGAGCTCATAATTCCCTTGCAGGAAGGAGATGTCTCCAAAAACATCGTGCTGTCCTTCTTTCCCGATATGAATTGTGTGGCGAAAATCACCGAGAGGTGGGCTGATCATATCAGGAGACAAAATGTCCCTCAGCTTGAATTTCTTCCCTTTCTTATTGTTGCCGGCTTTCAGGTAGATGGGTGTCTTGGCTGGCATCTTTTAGCAGTGTTTGAGCAGCGGCAGGGGGGACTTTTGGTACAAAGGAAGGAATAAAAATAGTCAGCAAGTCTGAGTAGCTCTTCTCCAGCAAATCCTTCTTGTTATCTATGCCATATTATTGACTCTGGCATTGGTTATAAAGAGGCATTCACACACCACCGCTGCTGCCTTCCCCGCCTTCCAAAATTCTGTGCCCCAGAACGTCAGTGTAAGCCTTCCTCCTCAAAGTGACACTTCGCTAGGCTTGCAAGAATGCTCACTTTCCTCCAGGACTTCAGCAACCTGCATGAGAAATAAAAGAGGTTATTATTAACTTGCTCTTCATGGTTCATTCAATCTGATATTTGCACAAAAAGCCCAAAAACAAAGCAGCAACATAATTAATAGCACTCTTGACAGCTCCAGCGTGGAGATTAGCTGTATGAAGTTGCTTCCCTTCATTAAGCAGGATAAAAGGATTCCTCTAACGAGAGGCTAACCAACCTTTTCCCTGACTTTGTACATTTTGAAAGCCAGAACTCCTTAGACATGGTTGCCAAATCCAACTCTCTTAATAAACTTACTATACTGGCTTCTCTTGGTTTTCTTATTTTGTCAATCATCTTCTATCTTAGTGCCAGGCAAAGCCCACACCTTTGGACATTCCAGAGGCACTTCTAAACATCTGTACCAAAAAGTTCCTTCCTCACAAAAAACAGGTTTATAAACATAGCTTTGTGGGCCTTTGAAACTGAAGCTGGAATATCTTTGTATGTGTAGTTTGAAAGATCAAAGCTGAAATTGTTTTAACAGATGCCTACAAATTTTAGGGTTTATCTGGGCAATCAGTTCAAAGAATGCCCTTCCTTGCCCCTCAGTTTCAGTTGCATAATATGACAAGGGTTGATTCACAGGCTAAACAGTATGCTATCCAGGCTACTCATAATGGATTGGGGTTGGAATGACCTCGCTGCAAGGAGGAATATCCAGGCTACTGCCACATTTATTTGCCTTTTAAACTGTAGGGGGTTATTGTTTTTGTTTGTTATTATGTTATGTATTTTTGTGTTTTTTATATTGTAAACTGCCCTGTGATCCTTGGATGAAGAGTGGTTTGGAATTTAATAAATAAATGATGGTGATAATATTTTTTTTAAAGGCTATATTGTATACACCCTTGTGCATCCCAGGTGAAAAGCAGGGACCCGCACAGGTGTTCAAATTGTAGTCTCAGTTTTCACTGCATTGAAACCAACAAGTTTACTAGTTTCAAACTTACTCTTTGCAGGCTGAGTTGTGGTGGATTTATTTAAATAAGCTGTAGTTTAGGGTACAATCCTATACATACATACCTGTAAGTAAAGCCTGTTGAACTCAATAGAACTTACTCCTAAATAAACATGAATAGGATTGGATTTAGGGAATAATCAGGAAAAAAGGGTTCATTTAAATTTGCATTTTCTTTGCTAGAGCAATGATATGAGATTTCAAAAGGGTAAAGCTGATTTTGATTAAGGATTCCATCAGCTTTACCATTTTGAAATTTAATTTATTTCCTAACAGGCATGCATATTAACTGGTTGCTATAATAATTAATACAGAGATTTTTTTTTAAAAAAAAACACCAATCAATAAACACATAAATATAAAAGGCAGGGTAAAAAGAACAACAACCCTATAAATGATTTTATATTACAAACTATGTTCAACTGGGAACACAGAAAGAGAATCAGTATACAAATGAAATCAATGTAGTTCCCAAGACCATTAAAGCTGAAGTCTGATTTTTTAGGGAACTATTTTCCCAATAATTTTGCTGACTACGATTTATAAACTACAAAGCTTGGAATATAGTAAAGCTTAAAAAGAAATTTACCAAATACATTCACACATAAACAGTTCCATATGAATATACAGAAAGAATAAATATAACGTAACAGCAATATATTTTAAACTTCCTTGTTTCAATATATAGGTCAATTTACTACAGGCTTCCTCAAACTCAGCCCTCCAGATGTTTTTGACCTACAACTCCCATGATCCCTAGCTAGCAGGACCAGTGGTCAGGGATGATGGGAATTGTAGTCTCAAAACATCTGGAGGGCTGAGGTTGAGGAAGCCTGATTTACTATATAAAAACCATCATATTTAAATACTTGTTGCATGAATAATCATAGTTAGGATGAGAAGAATGATAATGGGAAGTACAGTACCTTCCACCATGCAACGTGAATTTACCAGTATGTGATTCCACCAAAACAACCAGTGTCAACCTTAAAAGCTGCGCCAGTTTCTCAGAAGCAAGATATTTTCTCTCGTAGTTTTACTTTACATAGGAAAGCAGCCTTAATTTGCTATTTCATGTTAAGATTTCTATTTCTTTCTTCCTTACATTTATATCCCGCCTTTCCTCTGATGAGCTCAAGGTGGCATATATGGTTTTCTTCCTCCCCATTTTATCCTTACAACAACCCTATGAGGTAGGTTAGTCTGAAACTGCAACTGACCCAAACTCACCAAGTTCTAGTCCAACACTCTTACTACTACACCACACTGGCTGTTCTTTTTTTTTTAAAGATGCTTCCTATTATTTTATTTTATTTTATTTTAATATGGTGAAAGCATGAAGTGATGAGAGCTATATCACTTGCTAGTGTTATTATAGACACTATTCAATGTTTCAATTAATTTACCAAATAAAAAGAAAAGACATATGTAGGCAAAAAAACAACAACTTACCTTCAATTATCTTTGTAATCCTGTGGAAAATTCTGTAGCTGTGGCAGAGTGTGGTTTCTGGAAAAGAAGAGCGGAAGAGAATGAATGTTGCCTGAAAACACTCTCTTTTATACTTCTGAAATCCCATCATGCCCCTCAACTAGTAAGTTATGATTGGGTGGCTCCTGTTGTTGGCTTATCTGTAAACATCCTGCCTGGAATTCTTGAAATGCTCCCTGAAAGAATGTGCATCAAAGTAACTTCATTTGATTGTATTAAAGCACTACCCCCCACTTTCACTGACTTAATCACCCTTTAGACTGAATTACTGAGACTTCATACCTCAGTTCAGTAACTTCAAATAATCCTATAATGTCACAAATTACTCAGTGTGGACTTTTGTTTCTGAAACAGAATTTTCAAGCCTAAGGAATTATGTACACATTCCTCAGGGCATATATTTTCCAATATTCTGTTTTCCGCCTAATATCTTAGTTACTGTCTAACCTGACAGTCAAATTTTTTTGGTTGATTTTAAAAAAGTATTTCTGTAATCTGCCTTGTTTGAAGTGTCTTCTCCCCTCAGCACCACAATCATATGATTTATTATTAAATCTGATGTCTTAGCCAGAGCCTATGTTGGAAGAAGGAGACATTTTAATCCATCTCTCTATTGAGAGTAGTTAAATGTTGCAAAATAAAAATGTTTGCTAAAAGGGTTCAGATGTTGCACTGTCAGGCCACTTCACATAGTCATCTATTTCTGACCATTATGTGAGAGGGGCACCATGAGCTATTTCAGAAGATTTTAATTTGATTTTAGTAAAGATTTTACATTACATCCAACCAGCAAAACACGGTTTGGGGTACAAGGTAAGGCTGAACAAGTCCAGTAGTAGCTGTCCTCGAGGGTAGGCACTTGGTGAGTGTCAAGCTTATCACTTTAAAATACTGACTATAAAATTATGACAGCCATTTTAGCTTGCAGAGTTAATAAATTCCTTGAAGAATAAATAAAAAAGGATCAAACAAGATTCATGGCAGGTGGATAATTGTCATAAATTGTATGCAAATTGATAAACTTAAAAGAGGTGAAACAGAAGCAAAACACACCTTTATTCTTTTAGTTTGTAGATACAGTACAGAAAAAGCATTTGACTCTATAGAATGGAGGCCTATGCTTTAAAATGTTGAAGAAATTCGAACCAGGACTTAGACTTCTGCAATTTTGTTGAAGCAATATATACAAAATTGTGGATAGAATTTTGATTAATGGAATCATGCATAATACATAATACATATTGCAAAGATGTGTCAGACAGTGTTTGTATTGAAAAAATGATTAATTTTTTTTTTAAAAAAAAGATGTGTCAGACAGGAATGCACTTTCTCATCATTATTGTTTAATTTACATTTTGAAATTTTAGCACAACAAATCAGGGACAACAAAAACATGAAAGAGATTTCCCTACCATGATCCAAATTAAAATTTTGGTATTTGCATTGCAAGGATGTATAGATTCAGTATCTTCTAGCTATGAAATTAATGCAGAAAAATCAGAAATTACTTATGAATGCTGAAGAACAATATAAAGCTGATACTGAATTTTCAACAGTTTCTAGAGACAAGAAGTTCTAGATCAGTGATACCCTAACTACCCACCCTGGACCACTTGAAAATTGTTGATATGGTGTGCTAGATGCTTTATTATTTTTAATTATATTTTGATTATATTTTATTTCTTATATATTTTACTGTATTCGATGGGATTGATATTGTAATACAATAAAATACAATACAAGAAATAAGAGAAGCAACTAAAATACAATTAACATCAATACATATTTAATGTGATGGATGTGCCATCTCCTGTCTTCAACCAGAAACCCAGACATGCTGCAGACCTGAATGAGCCACTTGGACTGTGGTTTGGGAACCTACATTCACAGTACATAGTAATACAGTTTTCAGATGATAAAGCTGCTTGCTCCAATTCATTGGTAAAACATGGATTTTCTCTGGGGAAGGCACCGTGACAAAAAATATCCGATCAGAAATGGAGCTTTAAAGCCCTGACCTGTGTCTAGAAAAGTGGCACAAAAGGAAGTCTGAATGAGCCCTTAGATAAAGATAATTTGGAGAAATTTAAGCAGGGTGTGAGAAAGTGTGCCAAGCTACCATTATCATGGCTAGGAAGAAGGGTGGTCCTAAAGAGAGAGAAAAATACCTAAATTGGAATTTCTTTTTCTAACACTACCTATAAGGATTATACAAAAATTACACAGCAAAATCCAATCTAAAATTAAGTGTATATTAAGAATATATGGAAGTTCAGATACATTTTCTAGGAGTACTCCCAGATCCATCTGTGTCACTCGAGGCTTAAGTAGCCTCAGTGGCTAGGAGGACCTTTTATGGCTGGTACACCAACTGCAGCTGTTTTTGGACAGGAATAGCCTGGCCATAGTGATTCATGCATTGGGAACCTCAAGACTTGATTACTGCGGTGCATTCTATGTGGGCCTTGGGGCCTGGCCTGGAAGCTCCAACTGGTGCAAAATTCTGCAGCAAGACATTTGCTGGGAGCAGACTACTGCCCTTAACAACATGGGTCCAGCATACCTTAAGGGCTGTCTGACCCCTTATATCTCTGCCCAATCACAGAACCTTTGGAGGAGTCTCTGTTAGAGGTCTCTCATGGCTCAGATGCCATGTATCTACAGGAAGCTGTGCATTCAGTATTGTGGCCCCAAGTCTGTAGAACTCCCAGCTGAAATTAGGCAGGCCTTCTCCCTACTGAACTTCATATACTTGTCAAACATCTATTGCAGCAAGCATTTTAAGGAAGTTACATTACAGTGGTACCTCGGGTTAAGTACTTAATTCGTTCTGGAGGTCCGTTCTTAACTTGAAACTGTTCTTAACCTGAAGCACCACTTTAGCTAATGGGGCCTCCTGCTGCCACTGCACTGCCACTGCGTGGTTTCTGTTCTTATCCTGAAGCAAAGTTCTTAACCTGAAGCACTATTTCTGGGTTAGCGGCATGTGTAACCTGAAGCGTATGTAACCCGAGGTACCACTGTATCACACTCCTCTGTGTAATACAGAGAGCATGTTCTCACTTCCATCAGGCTTGGCTCCAGTGTGAGGTCCTAGTTAGCTCTGGTCCACTTAATGCCCTCATTTACATCCTTTCAGTGTCAGGTAAAAACCGCTCTTTTCTCCCGTGCATTTGACAGATAACGATGGATGTTCTGTTGTTTATTGATAACTGTTTTCTGCTGCTGAAGTTTTATTGTGTCTGTTTATTGATCATAGTAATGGTTTTGTTGTAATGTATTCTTTTTTGTTTTTATACTATGCATTTGGATCTTAATTTTCTTTTCTGTTACATTGCTCAAAGGCTCTTTCGCAGTGCGTGGCTGATAAGTCAAAAAAATGCACAAATAAATAAATAAGAGTATCTAAGTAGGACTGAGGAGACTTTGGTTCAAATCTTCACTCTGCCATAAAGCACACTGAGCAGCCTTGGACTAATTAGGCTATGCCGAGAGAGACTGTCTCACAGTGTGGGTGAGATGATAAAATAGACAGATTTATTCATCTCAGCAGTGAGATTCATAAGAAGTACCATGGTATATATTTTAAAAAATAATGTTTAGATCACATTTACACCCAGACATATTCTTCAAGTGTGTGTTCTCTGAAAACAAGTCAGTCAATCTACTACATCTGTTTTGATTTTGCCTTTGCATCTAGTATGAAGTAGGATGGTGGATTAAGTTGGTTCTGTCAGCCTGCATAAATTTTGCTTTCAACCATCTCATTTTAGGAATAGAGCAACTCTAGTGGCAGAACATATTGTTCTACAATCCTGGATATCTCTTAAAAAATAAAGACAAGAGGACACGTTACATTTAGGAAAAAATGGGGGGAAAGTGAATGCAATTATAATAAATCCCGAATAAGCACGAATAAACCTGGGAGAAATTTTGGGCGTTATTTGAAGAGACCAAAGCTGTTGACTCATTGTTCCAGCCTCAAGCTTTGATCTTGATTTATCATCACATATGCCTTCCTTACCTCCCCATCTTCACTTTTCTATCTTTTTTTCTTTCTTTTTAAAAATGTGGATAATGGGCTGCTGACTCAAGCTGGGCAAGGAAAGCATAGAGCAGATTTGACCTCTGTATTTAGGATTTATAGTTGCTTTACTCTGCTGCCATTTTGAAACTAAAGTCTGCAAACACAAAGAGAGATTACACTTGAGTCTGGATTTCCCACATTCAAACCCAGGGTAAGCCAATGTGATGCCCCTCAGATGTTTTTGGACTACAGTTCCCATCACCTTGGACTCTTGGTCATGTTGCCTGGGTCTGATGGTAGTTCAACAACATCTGGAGGGCACCACGTTGGCTATCCCTGCCCTAACCATTCTACCACACTGACTCTTAAACGACTGCTCAAAGTGCTTCATATACCTTATCTCAGTAATCTTCACAAGCCTCCCTGTAAGACCAGTATGATTAGTTCCCAGCAAGTTTGTGGCCAAGCCAGGATTTGAACTTCTGACTTCTGTTCATAGCTCATACTCTTAACTGCTATGCTAAATGAACCCCATCTTAGTCATGGACCAGATATTGAAATTCATACTATTTAAATAGTTACTGCAGTTCACAGATACTACTAGAATTATTCTTTTCTGCTGTATTTGCTATTTTTGTTGGAAACAGGAGAAATGCAAGAAATGCGTTTTTGATGCTGAAAAAAGGAGCAGCAGAGCTTTAGTCGTGTTTCCAAGCAAAGGTTTATGTCTCCCTTTCTTCTTTCAAATGAGCAATTTTTAAGCACCATGGCCCTGGAGAGGATAGATACTAAAGGTAAAGGTAAAGGGACCCCTGACCATTAGGTCCAGTCGTGGCCGACTTTGGGGTTGCGGCGCTCATCTCGCTTTATTGGCCGAGGGAGCGGGCGTACAGCTTCCAGGTCATGTGGCCAGCATGACTAAGCTGCTTCTGGAGAACCAGAGCAGCGCATGGAAACGCCGTTTCCCTTCCCGCCGGAGCGGTACCTATTTATCTACTTGCACTTTGATGTGCTTTCGAACAGCTAGGTTGGCAGGAGCAGGGACCGAGCAATGGGAGCTCACCCCGTCACGGGGATTCGAACCGCCAACCTTCTGATCAGCAAGTCCTAGGCTCTGTGGTTTAACCCACAGCGCCACCCGCGTCCCAGGATAGATACTATTTATTTTATAAGCTGTAAATATAGGAGAATGAATATGCTACAAAAGGAACCTCTGGATATTGGCCATAATCACGTTTTTGAGCATTTTGCATTATGCTGACTTTGAAATTTAAATGTTCACAAGTCAAGTTATGTAATGGCATTCTTCTTTCAGATACCAAACTGGTCAAAATGAAAGGTGTGAAATGCTTTAATCAGTTCTCAGATAATCTTGTTTGCATAGGATACACTCAAGATTTTCAGAACAAAAGAGGGTGTGTGAGCATGCGAGGATCTGAGTCATAGATGAGTCATTGATAGTGTTAAGATAAGCATTCAAGAAGAAAACAGAGCTGTTTTGGATTAAATACTTTAGGAAGGATATTGAATTCCAAAAAGAGCATAGGGATCACAAGATGCGTGGATCAAAAGCCATAGGTTCTATTCAACGGAATACTAAGCTGTTTCCATTCTTCCCCTTTCTTTCCCCTACACAACTCCTAAGTCTCTTCTGGACTTCCCCTAACCCTCTGAAGCAGATCTGAGGACTATTTAGTGTTTACCACTGTATAGTGGTACCTTGGGTTAAGAACTTAATTCTTTCTGGATGTCTGTTCTTAACCCGAAACTGTTCTTAACTTGAGGTACCACTTTAGCTAATGGGGTCTCCAGCTGCCGTCGCGCCATCACCACGCAATTTCTGTTCTCATCCTGAAGCAAAGTTCTTAACCCGAGGTACTATTTCTGGGTTAGCAGAGTCTGTAACCTGAAGCGTCTGTAACCTGAGGTACTACTGTACTAGTGGTGATCCTTGCATGTATGAGCACAACTATTTTGCTGAATACTGTCCTGTGTATTTATTTATGAGATTTAAATCCCACCCTGCAAAACCTTTCCTAGAGTGGTTGTGTAAGGAAGAATCTAAGAACTAGGATCAGACAAAATCTAATTTTACATCACAGGGTCCAATGGGCTGGGGACCACTTCTCCTATAATGTTCCTCAACCAGCTTGTATTTCTGTGATTACCAGTGGTTTTTAGAAAATAAATTTGACTAAGAACTTGGTATGTTAAATCTAGAAATATAAGTCTAAAAAGGAGGAGATCATTGTGGTCATTTAAAGACTTTTATTGCATGCTTTGAGCAAAGCTAAGCATTTAAAATTCCATTAATTTCAGTACTTGAGAACATTTGGATTCTGTTCTCACGGTGGCCCATTAGGTATTCAGAGACATAAAACCTCTGACACTGGAGGTAATACGTAAACATTATTACTAGTTGCTATTGATAACCTTATCCTCCTTCAAGGTAACTATGGTGAGAATAGCTTTCAACATATCTCCCACTGCAACCAATGGAACTGAAAAATCATTAACTTTGCCTGGATCATACCCTTAATGCTGTTGGAAGGAAGAGAGTGAATGATTGTTCGATTGATCCAACAAGAATAAGCTTAGAAACAAGGAGGTTGAGTTACAATAAAATTTAGGCAAAATGTCTATGAACACTGAAGCAAGTGACTGAACCAGAAGGCCAATTGTATGCCTTCTTGCTCCACATTTTGTGTCCCAAGTGAAACAGAACAATTGTAAATGGCAGATATATCATATACTTTCCTTCTAATGTATTTAAAAGTGTCAGTTATTCATGCTATCGTCCTTAAGCTTTTTACAACACTCCCCCACACATATACCATGGAATTTTCTATAAGCAAAGATGAATGGCATGAAATAGGATGTATGAACTGTTCTCTTGCATATATCTCACTGAAAGATTTGTGTGCAATTAATACATACATTGGTAGGATGTTTTTTAAAATGTGGGTTATGGATATGAAAAATAGACAGGAGCAAAACGTCTTATAAATGCTTTTTTGGGTGGGGGGTTATTTTTTTCAGTGGGCATGTGTGTTTTCATGCATCCAAGTTCAAATTCAGTCTTGGGTTAAACCTGGAAAATATGGATTTGTGATTCCTACTGATCCAACGGTAATATTTGTTCCTCCACTAAAATCACTATAAATGGTTACATAATGGTTACTAACAACCCATTAGTAAAGATGGACAGGAGACTAATATTCTGGGAGTGTTGTGTAAGTCTGTTTGGATGTAATTTCCCAGAAGCTTTTGCATAAATGCTCAGTGTGATGCATGAATGAAGCATGAAAGTAGCCTTTGTACCATACTAAAACTGCAAACAGAAGAAATTAAAACACACCAGATCCATAGCACTCTAGAAGGCTAATGACTATTCACATATGCATGCAGCTTACTTGATTTCTCTATACTTGATGACTGGCAACAGAATAGTGTGGCCTTTTAGATA
This sequence comes from Podarcis pityusensis, assembly GCF_964106645.2. Lineage (NCBI taxonomy): Eukaryota > Metazoa > Chordata > Lepidosauria > Squamata > Lacertidae > Podarcis > Podarcis pityusensis. The sequence continues at coordinate 82,848,704 of NC_138026.1, read as the reverse complement.
AGGCACTGTAAAATTTATATCACTGGGGTTTGATATGTGATGATCACGGGTGATCTTAGGTACTGGGAATCAACAATAACAATGTTAATATGAGACAGTGTGGAAAACTGCACACACATGGGGCACTGCTGGTGCATGGCTTGTCTGAAGTGGCAAGGAACATAGGAATTGTTCTCTCTTTAACATTGCATAGTGCCAAACCTGCCAACTAAGATGTTCCCACACAGGTTTTGGATGTAGTGATGCAGCATAGTCCATCTTTGCAACTGCACAGGTGCTGGTCTGCACAGTAGATATGGGAAATCAAAGCATCAGTGTGGATGGATCACACAGTGCAGTAAAATGTTGTGTGTATAGATAAAAATGGTGCCCGTCCCCAATTGTTGTTGTTTAGTCGTTTAGTCGTGTCCGACTCTTCGTGACCCATGGACCAGAGCACGCCAGGCACTCCTGTCTTCCACTGCCTCCCGCAGTTTGGTCAAACTTATGCTGGTAGCTTCGAGAACACTGTCCAACCATCTCGTCCTCTGTCGTCCCCTTCTCCTTGTGCCCTCCATCTTTCCCAACATCAGGGTCTTTTCCAGGGAGTCTTCTCTTCTCACGAGGTGGCCAAAGTATTGGAGCCTCAGCTTCACGATCTGTCCTTCCAGTGAGCACTCAGGGCTGATTTCTTTAAGAATGGAGAGGTTTGATCTTCTTGCAGTCCATGGGACTCTCAAGAGTCTCCTCCAACACCATAATTCAAAAGCATCAATTCTTCGGCGATCAGCTTTATGGTCCAGCTCTCACTTCCATACATCACTACTGGGAAAACCATAGCTATAACCTATACGGACCTTTGTTGGCCTGTCCCCAATAGTTATTCTCAAATTTCTGACAGCACCTTAACCAAATCTAGCATACTGGTCTTTAGTTCTCTTCAAGGGTTCAAAGAACTTGTGGGGGCTTAAAGTCAGGAGAAGATACACATGCAAGCTCTGTCCTTAATATTCCCACATGGGCTTTTCTTGTTCAACTATGAAGAAAGTGCTTAAACATCTGAATCCCTTAAATGTAGGAAGTTTAATGGAATGGGGATAAGCCATCTAGCTTTATCTTCAGGAGAGGTAAGAATTTTGGGAAAGGATATGTGGCAACATTTTCCAACAAGTGATTCCACAAATGAATCGTAAGGTGGTATGAGGACTCCACCATATGCCCTCTTGAATGTCTGAATAGGCTCTTGGTAACTTTCAGGAATCGTCCCTGAAAGCATCATTACATGACCCATGAATTAAGGATGTCCTAAACCCATTGCTGTGTTAGCTTACACAATATACCTCCCAGTGGCCTTTGAATGATTCCCCCCATGTGCTACTGGAGCGATCTTCCTGATTTTGAGAAGCCCACCCCAAAGCAAAGCTTTGCACAAAAATACGAAAACTCCATTTAAGTGCGCTAACCCCTAATGATACAAATAGGCATGATATTTATGGCCAACCTCTTCCTACTGTCATGTTAATGTTACTCAAACAATCTTAACAATTATGTAGTAAGAGCAGCTTTACTTTCTGCTGTGGCATTTTCCTATCAGTAAGCTGAAGGGAAATCCGAGGTGGCAATGACATTCTGCAGTCTTACACATAGCTTTCGCCTCTGACTAGGAGGAGAGACATGCCAAGACTTGCTTCAACCTCCCTTCTAGAATCCTCCTGCACATTTAACCCTCCTTGAGGCCGTCTGTGCATTAAGGGTCATTTTTTTTTTTACCTTATTGCCTTGGCTCTTGTCTAGTGTAACAGGAAAACAAATGACTGTGAGTAATGTAGAACTGTGCATGGCTTTAGTTAAAAGGGAATCCTAGGAAATGCTGGATGTGGTTTGTGAAATTTGCTGGACAGCAACAATATTTGTTACGTTGCTCTCTCTGGGTCTACATGGGAATCGCTGACTACTATTCTCAAGTCATGTGCATCGGTGCAGCCCCGCTAAGTCAACTGAAACAGGTGGAGTTGTATTGTGACTTATGTTTAAGTCAACATTAGGCAGTAATAGCCACTCATTATACCCATAAGCAGGGTAGAAACCACCACACAGTTTGCCTGTTCTACAAGTTTTGGCCTGGTGTCATTTATATCAAAAGCAAAGTAAGAACGAGCACTTATATTTCAGCAGTGATGTAATTTAAGGCTTTACTTGAAAGCAAGTCCCATTGATTTTAACTAGAATCCTTTCAAATAAGTATATTTAGAAGTCCTTGCAAATGAACATCCAGAAGAAAATAGGCTCCCTTCTTTCCCGCTCCCAAAGTCTGCACACTGACTAGCTAAAAGGGGGGGAGGGGAATAAATCAGCTGTTCTAGTTTAGGAAGGCTTCCTTCTCCAGTTCATAGCCAGAGGGTGGGGTAGTTTTTACTTACCACAGGTAATCAGATGAGTTGCTATTTATAAAATGGGTTTTGGGATTTACATATCCTCCTTCAACTGAAAAGGACATTTTCCAAAATAAGAAAAAGTGTTGGTGTGATAAATTCATTAACCTTTAAATATTTCACACACAATCTCTCCTAGTTTTCAGATGATGGTATAATTAGGAGAAATGGTCTGTTGAAAAAGAGTTGTGTATTAAAATAGATGTTTTGCAGAGTGTCAGCTGATCTAAGGGCACCAGCTCTGATGTCATTTTAGGGCAAGGCAAAGACCTATTTATTTGCCTAACTGTGGTTTCATGCATTCCGTTGTATTTTATGTTTGACGATTTCTGTTTTCTGCTGTTTGTTGATTGTGCAGTATGATTATTGCTGCTGGTGTTTATTTGTTGTTGTTACCTCTGTGTTGTTGCTGCTGGCATCCCTCTATCTCGAGAGACAACAGATTATTCCCTGATAACTCAACCTGAAAGTTTCATTGAAGGGCCACATAGAAATATTTTAAATACAAATAAATACAAAAGCAAGCCAACAATGCAGTGGGTTGTAGAAAGTGAAAAATCTTAGTGCAGTGCTTCCTTATACATGTATAAAATTATGGCTGATTGGGAGGTCTTACACAACAGATCTCCTTCCTCCTGTCCCTTCTCTAAAACTTACCTTTTTTTACTTTGCTTAAAAAGGCAGCTGGGCGCACTGTGAACCACATTGCTGGTAAGAAACCCAGCCACCACTGCCTTAACTTAGGCTTGCCATCCGTCAGGAAAATTCCTGACACGTCCTGGTTTTCCAGTGTAAAAAATGGCATCGGGGGAATTTTGCCAAAACAGCAAAATGTCATGGAAACCCTGGATGTACGGCAACACAATGGGTAAAGCAACAGAAACAGCTCAGAAAGCTTAAGGAATTTTACTTTTTGAAATATGGCAACCCTAGCCTTAACTTCCCAGATATCTATGAAAAATTTATGGAAATTTGTGTCTGGGCCTGTGTCCCAGGGCCTTTAAGTCCTTGCAATGCCTTGTCTGCATTTGCTTTTGATGGACCTAGTCAGCGTCCTTAGGACTAGAGAACCCTGGAAGGCAACACTGGGGACCTAGGCAGGAGGTTCCTCACCCCTGCTTTAGGTAATACTACACCAACTCCAAAGATCTGGGTTGAGATCTGAACTTTTAGACTCTTTTTGAAGCATAAGAAGAGTCTTGTTTCCCACTTTCTAGCAGGCCTTTGCTTAAGAGTTAATCACACAGATGTCATGTTGCACCTTCATCCAGCAGATAAGGAGTGGGGACCTCTGTCCTGCCAAGGGATTTCTTCAAGGGTTCTGCTGGGGATTGTAGGCCAGCAGTGGATGGGACCAAAGTCTGTGTGGGCAGTACTAGAGCCAAAAGTGCATGTTCCCCTTTTCAGTGTGACCAGAAACAAGTGCGAGGGCTGCCCCTTTTCTTTCTTTCTTTCTTTCTTTCTTTCTTTCTTTCTTTCTTTCTTTCTGCCATATTGTTTTTTCTGTCTACCAAACCCTTTCCGTTGTTTTTTCTGTTCCTTCCACCCACAGGAAACTAGGCCGCCCACCCCTGCAGTAGATACATATCTACATATCACAAACACCCCCTATTTTAGGAAAATGAGGCAAGTGGGATATTGTTCACTTTGATGTGTAACTTAATACTATCTTTCAAGCCATGCAGATGGTTCTCTCTGCCTACTGTAGGTGTGGGCTCTGCCTAACTACAACTGCCTTACTCCATTCAGCAGACTAAAATAAACAGTAATTAGACCGTGTTTCAGTCACAACATCTAAAATTGTATGCTAGACCTCCATTTTATACAGTGTGGGGGGCAATACAGAGAAAAGGTATTAAAGATTGACTGAACAGTGTTCTTCATCCTATAACCCTTTCAGAAGCTGATTTTCAGGAGACTTTGCTTGAAAACTCTAAAGCAGCAGTCATAGTCCAAGAGAAGGGGTGTCCACTCAATCCCCAAACACATGAAGGGCTTCCAGTCTTCAGCACCAATACTGCATACCTTGCGTCAATATCTGCATGTTCTGTTGGATGTCTAGAAGCACAGCCCAAACCCTGATTGTGTGGAGTGCTTGAAGGCAGATATTGAGGGTACAGAATGGACTGAGCAAACACCACAGAATTAGTAATTAAGTTTTAATCTACTAGCTGAAATGGTTCATCATAGATTGTAGTCCTGAACATACTTACTTGTGAATAACCCCCATGAATTCAATGGGACTAAGTTCCAAATAAATATGCATATGATTGCACTTCATGCCAATGTAAGTCTATAGCTGACTACACAAAAGTATGGATATTTCTATGCATAGAAGCAGGTTTTTCTGAGGGAAATTATTTCAGTTTTTGTCTGATCTCATCTGAATAACATTTTCCTTTTCACAGATTTGATCTTATCTACGGACTTTCCCAACAATGATCTAGCTGGCATGCAACACTAAACCATGGCTCAACATTACAAGGGTGAGCAACAGTGAGTCTGGTTCCACATGCCTCTCTCTGTCCTCCAGCACTTCTGCAATGACACTGGAAGCTTTGCTTCAGATTATCCGCACATCCAAATCCTAAACTGTAGTTAATCATAACTATGCTTTGTTGAAACAAGGCATCTTCATACACTTCATACATACATGGAGTGTAAACTGTGTTGGATTTGGTCAACATGGCAAGCTCTGACTAATCTATAACAGAAACCAAAGCTTCTGAACTCTTATTTGTGGCCTACTGTAGGAGAAAGGAGTTTGCCTAGGCCTGTTCTCCTATCACTAAACCATGGTTTAGCATTATATCCAAACCTGCACAATATGATCAAAAGAACATTAAATTTCTAATACTGGAAACATTCACAAGCAACAAGGTATATCCAATCAAATATTTGATCTTGGGTGTGTCAAGCCAGGGATTCCATGGCAAATAGATATAACTGCCAAGTTTTGGTAGACTCCCAAATGCAAAAGACTTTGCTTTAGTCTTAAGCCAAACTAAACAAGAGAGCAAATGACACTGCAGGATTTTAGGCTCAGACACTATCAACTGACAAAACACCAAATTGATTTGGCATTTAATTCCCATAGCTAATGTCTCAGGACTGGATTTATGCTGGTTAATTGAGTTGATTTTCCATGGTAAATTAAGAAAAGGTTCCTCCCCTATATATATTTTTTGACCACTAGCTACATGCAAGGGCTGATGTAAAAAGCCTGAGTGAAAGCATATGATTTAAACATTTTTAATGCATTTTAAATTAGCTGAGGTTAACTGAGTTGAAATTAAAGCTCTTCCAGTGACCCCTGTGGAACTGCAATTTATCTCGATGCCAACAATCCCATATATTTAGCTTAAAGAAACTCCATACTTCTCAAAGTATTCGAGACTCATTATTTTCATCAGATATTACCCAAAGAATTAGTCCCTGAGAAAGTATAAAACTGATAAACTAGTAAGGGATATGATCCATGGACAAATTCTTCTGAACATGCACCGTGGAGAAGAATCAGAGTAGTTCAAGAACACTTTTGCTTCTTCGTGGATTATATCCAACTTTTCTCTGCTCAGTGTTAGGTCTGAGACCATCCCATAGAGTGGGCTTTTAGGAGTAAGTTGTGTGGAAATACATAGCTTTACCTCTTTTGCAAGCTATGAAATCCATATATCTAAAAGGCCCCATTGCAGATTTAGAACCAGGAAAGCCTTCCTGAAGAGAACATTCCACAGAGTGAATGTCACGATTAAGAAAATTCTTTTTCCAGGTAAACATCACTCTAAGGCAGTGTCATACTGTAGGAACCCCTCAGCATAGTCAGGCAAGGTGATGCCGCCTCCCACAGCTGCTGCTACCCTACTCCTGTCCTTAGCATCCTTAACACTGAGGCAAGTATTTTTGAATGCCACTTGAAGTATGGAATTATCATAGAATCTTAGAGTTGGAAGAGAACTAAGGGTCATCTAGTCCAACCCCCTACAATGCAGGAATTATTATTACTGTCCATTCTTACTGTGAAAACATTATCAAAGCAAATGGTGAAATGCGTCTATCATGTATTGCATATCTTTATGGGATACGATTCTCCTACATCCTTACTATTCTGTCACATTTTAGAGCAACTCCTTTTTAAATATACAAAATTTTCTACCACCATGCAATGGGATTGGATATAATTATAGTCAGATGTTTGCATAATTGACATGTCACATTGTTATATTATTCTTATCATCGTTCTTATCATCATTGCCTCCTCAGAATTAGGATCATTGTGCACAAGGCACATTTTTTTCTAGCACTTACATGGTTAATCATCAGTCTCTGCCCCCACAGAGCTCCACGTGCTCAGCGAAACCTCTATGAAACTCGATACCACAGCCATCATCTGTAAAAGGTAAAGGACCCCTGGATGGTTAAGTCCAGTCAAAGGCAACTATGGGGTTGTGGCGCTCATCTCACTTTCAGGCCAAGGGATCAGCGTTTGTCCACAGACAGCTTTCCGGTTCATGTGGCCAGCATGACTAAACTGCTTCTGGCGCAACGGAACACTGTGATGGAAACCAGAACGCACGGAAACCCCGTTTACCTTCCTGCTGCAGTGATACCTATTTATCTACTTGCAAGGGAATGCTTTCAAACTGCTAGGTTGGCAGGTGCTGGGACAGAGCAATGGGGTTGCGGGGATTCGAACTGCCAACCTTCTGACTGGCAAGCCCAAGAGGCTCAGTGGTTTAGACCACAGTGCCACCTGTGTCACTCTAGCCATCATCTGTGGAAGCATATTGTCACAACCACCTCCATTACAGTAGCCACAAGGCATACTAACTTTCTCCTGCTGGCCGCATGCTCAGTGAGGGTCACTGAAGGCCAATGCTATGCAAAAAACAACAACATCTTATGGTTTTTGCACACTACTCTTGAGCACTTAATAAGCCACACTAGCAGCCTGTCAATGCAAACTCAACGTCAATGAAAATGAAGCCATGCCATTGGCCTTCATGTGGTCATGCCTGCATGTGGAAGTCAGTTCATGCAGCAGCTGCCATAGTCGATATGGCTTTGAGAATTGGCCAGAATGGGAACTGATCACCACTACCTACAAAGTTATTAGCAGAATTGAATAGAATTTTATTGGGGGGTGGGGTGGGGCTGAGAATATAGTAACCAAAGCCCCACAATGGAGTGTTTGCCCAAAGTAGAGCTCATTATCAGAATTTGAAAACGTAAATGGTAATCCGACAGCAAAGACAACTCCCTACTGGGAATTTATCATTAGTAACACTGGCAGCAGGCATTCTAGACATCCTAAGATTACTCAGCTCTTGGTATCTCTAACTGAAAACAGACCCTTCACTGTGTATATGGAATGTGCATCCTGAAAAACATAGACAAAATAATAGTATATGTCTCTTGTCTTCCACAACATCCCAGCCTCTAGCTTGTTCACCTCAGAGAATAAATTAAATTAAAGAGAGTTTAGGAATCTAAGTTAAACCATATTATCCTCAACAGTTAATTTGATTTTATAGCAAAGCTAGAGGGGGTTATATCAAATGCAAAATGATAGTCAATGACTAATTGTGGTAGGCAATTTAAAGCGATTTTAGTCTAAATTAACTCTGGCCTAGATGAGAAGATCCAGTTACTCCCATACAAACAATATGTGAAACATGCATGAAGAGAGAGAGAAAATTTGCCTCTTCTGTAAAACATAATATAGTTTATAAAACGCATGTAAAATGCCAGCTTGGTAATAGAGAGTGACATTTGAGAATTCCTTTTAAGAGCCAAATATCCAGATGTGTCTGGATATGTGTATCAGATATATGTCAGACTCTGTTCCAAAATCAGAATTCTAGCGCTGGTTTGTATCTGAAGTTCAGACAGCATAACTCCCTGAACGGAGAGGTGCATTCTTCCATGCCTACCAGCAAGAGGGTGGGGGAGACACATTGTGCCACAGCTGCTGCCTGTAGGATAAAGAATAGGTTTAGGAAAATAAACCCTTTCAAGCAATTTGCCACATGCAGGGATCGCCAGGGTTCAATGAAAGAATATATTTGCAATACGAGGCAGGGAATATGCTAAGTATAAACGCCAAGCCTCTGAGTATGTAAAGAATTATTTCCCTTACCACCAAGCCTGTCTGCACATCCGTAGGATTGAGAATCAGGACTTCCATGACAGGTGGGCATAAAAGCCTAAATCGAGTTCTTTCACTTAAGACAGTGATGGCCAAACTCGGCCCTCCAGCTGCTTTGGGACTACAAGTCCCATCATCCCTGACTACAGGTCCTGTTAGCTAGGGATGATGGGAGTTGTAGTCCAAAAACAACTGGAGGGCCAAGTTTGGCCAACACTGACTTAAGATAATAAGCACTAGCCACATGCCAAAGGCAGGGAGGGGACACCCCTGGAAGCAGTTTATTTGTTCGGGTATCTAGCCACATTTCTCCTCTCTAGTAGAGCATCAGCCCCAACAAATCAATCTTCTTCTTTCTAGGACAGCATCAGCCCAAACAAATCAACCTTCCAGCGATTCAACATGGCACCCGGACTTGGATTTTGATGGGCTTTAAAGGGAACAGATTTTTACAATTACAGAGCAGCCATGTTCAATGCCTCTCTATGTGCCCTTGCTGACTGAAGCTGGCACATGAATGGTACCGTCAAGAAGGTGCAGGAGGTTGATCTGAAAAGTTGGGATGGAAGCAAGGAACAAACAAATGGTGTGGTGAGCATTGAAACCTATTAAGATTTTATAGGGAACCTTATGCCTAGAAGCCAAAAAGGAGCCAATGCAGATTTGGTTCCTCCCCATTTCCAGACTGGGTGGCTGGTAGCCATAATCTGAAATGCAACTTTACGCCATCAACAGTATTTATACCAGTTTAATTGTCACACCTTGCCTAAGGGAATCCTGGAAAATGAAGTTATTTGAGACTGCTTGTAAGTCTTTGCAAGGGATCCCCAAAGAAACCTGACAATTCCTTGAGCAGAGGAAACTAAGGCAATTGAATAGGTTCTAACTTATCAGAAAAGATATACAGTAAACCCATCAAAAGTGATAGCTAATATGTAATACGAATATTCAATTAGTTTCCATTTTGAGGTAACAGCTTGAATCAACAAGGGGATGGTAGCAGTTTCATACTTTTCTGGTTATGAACTTATATTATAGCATATGTGAAATCATCCTTAGCATGAATATAAATTGGATCCAAGAAATCCTCTGAAGAGAAAGGTATCTAAGCACCAATGGTACTTTCTGATACCCCATCTTTACTTTTTGTGACTAATGTCTCTCAGTCTCTTCCCACAAAGATAAACTATTCTTGAGGTGAAATTTCTCACCACAGGGTAGCTTTGTCATCTATATCATCCTGCTGAGAGGCATGAAGAATTTTACTATCCCTCAAATGCAGATGTGTGACAATCTGGAAGCAATTTCTACTGAAATTAGTGAGACTCGCATCAAATCACTGAAGAAAGGAAGACAACACCACAATCCCAGGCACACTTTCTTGGAAGCAAAACCTCTGAAATCAATGGACTTACTCATTTCACGGAAACAGGCTTAGAATCAAGATGGAAATAATATTAGGGAAACAATAATTATCTACCTACAGTAGGCCATGATGGAGGCATCAGATTAAAACTTATTATATCCACTCCATTTCCGTTGTTTAGCTGGGGTATATCATCACTTCCTCTTCTGTAATAATAATAATAATAATAATAATAATAATTTATTATTTGTACCCCGCCCATCTGGCTGGGTTTCCCCAGCTACTCTGGGCGGCTTCCACAGAGACCAAAAATACACTAAAATGTACTGTTCTTTTTGAATAACTTGTTTGTTTGTTTGTTTGTTTGTTTGTTTGTTGTTACCAGAGCAGGTGAAATGCTGCCTGTCTCTTAAACATGATTAAACAGGGCCACTAAATTGTACATTGTGTGAAGATACCAGAAATAAACAGGCAAGACGCAAGGTGTGAGTTCAAACACATACCACTTTACTAATGACAAGTTGTAAACTTGTGATACTCAGAGGGGAAGGAAGCCATTGCGTGGGAAATATTCCATATTATTTATCAGTCTGCTAGGCATATTACAATTGGGTGAGCCTGTGCTGCAGGGGAAAAAGTTGGCCTTTATACTGCGTCTTCACTGCACTTGACCCCTTCAGCTGAAGAAGGAGAGTTTCCTGACTCACACCCCCTTAGACCCCACAACTCCAAATAGGTTAGCCTCAAAACTGATCTATAACCTGCCCAATGAATCACCCAACCTGAAAAGTGATAGTCTTTGGAATAACTATACACCCGAAAAGCGCCTCAGGGTGCTCTTTGTGCCAGCCTCTTCCCTTTCTCACGCATGCTTGACAAGTGACCAAACCAATGAAGCCATTTATTCAGCTCCCGCCTCTAAGTGCTCCAACCATGTTCTTCTACAGTATGGAGTAGGCAAAAAAAGAAAAGAAAAAAAGAAAAAGGGACTGCCAATCAATCAATCAATCAATCAATCGCAGCTGATCAAAAAATCCCTACTCACCCCCATCACAACAACCAGCGAATCCCAATCTGTAAATGGGAAAGGCAGGCTGGGCACTAGTTCCAAGACCAGCAGGAGGGAGGGAATGGGTGGGGCGGTCTTTTACATTCCCACCCACTCCTCCTAAGCACTTGAATGTGTCTGCTGGTGCGCAATAAGAGGCCTTTTTGCCCTGGCTCCATCACAAATGTGCTCCCACCTAGACCACTTTAGAGGACAGATGGACGAGTGGCATTCCCTCACTGGGAAAATTCCTCTCCCCTGCCATAACTACAATAAATGGCTATAAGAGCACTGACATGAAACACATTTAATGCAAGTTAGGCATCCTCCTTCACCAGGATTTAAAATCTGGCTTTGTAGCTGGTTAACAAACCCTGCTCAAGAGGGGACCTGGTTAGCTTCAACCATGGTTAACAGGGGCACTCTTGCTGTGCCCTTTAGCTGTGATTTAGGCGGGATGAAGGATTTGGTCCATATGAGGAAGAAGCTAAAGGGGGAAAGGGCAATGAAATCCTAATTTTCCAGTTGGCTGGTTGAGAGAGAGCCAGTATTACATCTGCACCAGCCCTGAGCAAGAGGTTTTAAATGCACAACCCAATAGTTATCCCCATATACTTCAAGAATGTGCTATCCTAATTTAGGACAAGGATTGTTAAACAAAATTCAAGTAGATACACTTGGAACAAGAAAAGAAATTGAGCGTAAAATCATCTAAGGCTGCCATCTCAAATATACTTATTTTAAAAGGATGTTCCATTTAGATGAGCAGGGCTTACCTACAAGTTAATGTTTTTAAATTCATGTTAATTGCTTTGCCTACTGCTATAATTGATAGTACCTCCCAAGCTTTAAAATGACTGTAAACTCCTTTGCCTTTCATCTCCTGTTGTAATAGACCCTGTCATATGAAAATGATGAAGAGTCATGGAAGGAGTCACCTTCCCCTAGCACTGAATAAACAACCTAACTAGAATGAAGAAAACATTTTCATCCCTGAAACTAATCCACTTTACCCAGTGGCAAGGAAGGGCATTTTTGACCCAGTTGTCTGGCCTTCTCATCACGAGTGTTGCAGACATGATCTTGTGATCTGATGTACAATACTAGCATGCAGGATCTGGTGTAAGAGTCCACAAAAGTTATTTGCCTGCAATATATTTTACTAGCCTGCCTGCTAAGAGCCTACTAGCATCCTGGATTTTCATGGATCCCTTTCCTCCACGTCCAGCATGAAAATCCAGGTCACTGGCCTCTTAACAGGCTAGTAAAACAGAAAGAAAGCAAAAGGTGTATTCTCCCAAGTGAGCTGGCAGAGAAGGGACTGCACTGAGGGATTCACTTTCCTTCCTTGCTCAACCAAGCAACCTGGAGGAGGAAAATGGAGTCCCATGTCTTGCCAGCTCATTCAGTGCTTGTGCAGAATTCCTGGTGGCCTCTGGCTAGCAGATGAGTTGTTAAATAAAAAGGTTGTCTCCCAGGCTGAGTGCAAACTTTCCTCCTTGTTCCAACAAGTGCATAAAATTCAATCCATGCCCCACTTGACCTCAGCTTTATGACCTTGACCTTCCTTTATGGAGGTTCTGGGATCATCTCAAGATTCCTAGTAGGAAGGGGATTACTATGAAAGTAGGGCAGAGCAGGGCGATCCTATCTCCACTTTTGCATAGCATAAGATGATTTGTGTAGTGCCGCCTTCACCAACCGGGTGCTCTCCAGATGTTCTGGCCTACAACTCCCACCAGCCCTAGCTAAAGTCCAAAACATCAGGAGGGCACAGGATGGTGAAGGTTGCTGTAGTGTGTGGGTTTTGGACCACCTTGATGTACTGTATTTCAAAGAATCCAGCTTTCTGGAGGGAGCAGAAATATGATGAAGTTTGCTGATCGAAGAGGTTGTTAAATTAATAACGCTGGCCATATGTGCACTACAGTCTCAAGAAAGCTCTGGGAATTGTAGTACTGTGTGGGAACCTCCTTCCTGTACTTCCCTGCACACAGACTGAGTTAGAGTTGCCAAGATTCTTTGGGGGAAGTAATGATACTTAAGACATCTATAAGCTTGTAGAGATATGCTCCAGTTCTTCTGGCTTCACACAGAGCATTTGCCATACATTCCTAGCTTTACAACTGCTACTCCTCTCCTGCTTTTTATATGTTACACTTGCAGAAAGGTATGCAGGAAGGCAGCTTGTGGTTATTATTGCAACATGTCTCAATAACTGCAAATTGTATGAACCTCCTGGTTTTCTAGCAGCGGTGTGCTGTATTCAAAATTGCAACATGAGAATACTACACACAGCATCTTGTGAGGGGCTGATGACCTCTATTCCAAGCAAATGTGTTTAGGATCAAAGCGTAAAAAAGACTGGGAGTTGGTGAGAACAAGTAATCCAAATGGCATCAATTTAGAGTACAGTACTAGACAATCAGTGAAGCAGCAAGAAACTAAGAGACTTCTTAAATCTTCTTATTGTTCTCTGTGAACAATATCCAGTTTCCTTGTACAGTGGACAATGATGAATTTTGGACAAATGGGTACAACAAATGACTCCAGTTTTTACACACTCCCTGCCTAAGTACTCCTTTAAAAGCCCATTTCTAGCTGTGTCTAACTAAATGCCACTCCCTGATTGCACCAGATATATTTGCCATCTCTCTATAAATGGAAGCCCTACTAGTAGAGTGTGAAGAATAGAGAGTGAATGTAGGAAAACTGCCAAAGGGAATGGAATGAATGAAATTAACACACACTCTGACAAGATGACACCCTGACAACTTAATAGCTGTATCCCAACTGTAATTAACATAGTAAAGCACACAGCATCTAAAAGGAGCTATATATTTGTGGAGAGAATGAGGCTAAACCTAGTTTTAAGGGAAATCACAATTTTCACATGTGACACTAAAAAGGACTATTAAAGGGAAATAAGTACTCCACCGCAACCCATAGTTAACTTACAGGATTCACTAAGCGGTCAGGGCCCCACAAACCTAGGAAACTATCTGCAGTCTTAGGTCCTACCCTGTCCTCCAAGACCAATCAGGAACTCTCTCTAAAATACACCAAGTGCCAAACTGGGCCTACAAGAGTCACACTAAGGCATGCCACACAGCTTTGAGATCATCCTCCAAAGAAGCTCACCAAACTCTTGAGCTGAAGTGTTGTAAGATTGAAAGCTTTATTCACATTGGGTTTGGGTGGACAGGGATATGGATGGATAGATGACATTAATATAATTATTGACGCTGAGTCCTTGGGATTGGCTGGGCTCTAAATCCAGCAAACAAACAAGCTAGAGTGATGCTATGGTGGCCACCAGCTTAATATTTCTAAAGGTAAAGGGACCCCTGACAATTAGGTCCAGTTGCGGATGACTCTGGGGTTGCGGTGCTCATCTCGCTTTACTGGCCGAGGGAGCCGGCGTACAGCTTCTGTGGCCAGCATGACTAAGCTGCTTCTGGCAAACCAGAGCAGTGAATGGAAATGCTGTTTACCTTCCCGCCAGAGTGGTACCTATTTATCTACTTGCACTTTGATGTGCTTTTAAACTGCTAGGTTGACAGGAGCTGGGACCGAGCAAGGGGAGCTCACCCCATTGCAGGGATTCGAACCGCTGACCTTCTGATCGGCAAGTCCTAGGCTCTGTGGTTTAGACCACAGCGCCACCCACACCCCAATTTAGCATGCTAATATTTCTAAAGGAGCCCACAAATCCATGGGGGGAGAGGTCTATCAATGGCTATTACACCCAACAGCAAAACAGAAACTGGGATCAAACAGTAGAGACCATCTTGCCCTCTTGGTGAGATTCCCAGGAACATCTGGCTGGCTGCTGTTGAAGACTGAACACAGGGCTTCTGCTCTGATCCAGAAAGGCACTACTTAAGTTTTATGAGTCCCTTCAGTACTATTTGTATACCACATACAAATGCTGTTATTCCATCCTACATTAAGGAAGGTAAATCAAGTGTACATTATAGCTAATGTTTTACATTAATATTAGAGGCCAATTTAAGCACCACCTGATTTAAGCTTCAGATGCAAAAACGTCCATAAGCTACAGCTGACAGAACAGCAAACAGGGAAGCAAAGACCTAATTAAGGATTCTATGAAAAGGGCAGAGCAAGCACAGCAGAGTTAAGGTAACACCCCTTTCCATTTAACATGTCCTCTCAAATTAATGTCCACCTCCACAGCATGGCTGGAAAAATAAATGTCAGCTGATTTAAGAGAAATATGGTAGTTGTGCACGTGTAAGGGCTACTTCTAGCCTATCTTCCAGGATTTGTGCACTCACTCCAGGTTTTCTGTTCTGTATCTCCTTTAAGGCAATTAAGGTCACAGCTGCTTGACTATGCAGTAATTCAGCAAGAGAGCAACCTTTTATTTTTAAATTGGTTCATCCAAAAGTGCACAATTGAAAATATTGATTTTTTTATTAAAAAAAGAGAAAAGAAAATACAATGGACTCCTGAAGCAAAGACTTGCAATTTACATTTGGATACGGTTCAGAGAAAACGAAATCTGCAGGGTTTTAAAATAATTAAAAAAGAAACAACCAGCTTTCAACATTAGTTTTGCAGCTACGCGACTACTGTGAAAGAAGCCAGGTCCCTATTTGAGCTCCTCCTTTAACGTTAATGAATGACAACATTGGTACATGAAAATGGGTTGCATGCCTGCCCGCCTGGCTTTTGCTAAAGAGGGATCTGCACATTGATTTTTATTCATTCGATGAATGTAAAAGCCTACAAAACAGGGCAGCTACTCGTCAATGTACCTGGTATCAAGCTTGATGATGTGAACTGTCACAACATTAAAAAAAAAATCAGAAAAGCAAAACTGGCATAGTGGTGGTTAGAATGTCAGCTGAGGACTAGCAAGAACTAGGTTCAAATCCATACTAAGCCCTGAAATACTGTAACACATAAGCACCCTTTGACAGTGCACCACCATCCTTCAACCTAAACTACCTTGCAGGATTGTTGTGAGGATAAAAGGAGAGGGGCAAGAGAACCATGTCCTGGGCTCTTTAGAGGAAGAGTGGTATGAGAAGTGTAATAAATAATCATGCAGTGTGTGGCTATCAGCAGATCAGCTTTAGAATTTCATATCTGGTTATGCACCGATTCTGCTCACCGACAGCAGGCACAATTCACTGTAAAGCTCCGCCTGGAAATTACAGACCATTTCTACACAGGAGAGAATTTGTAAGAAGGTGGCTTGGGAGATTTCCTGCCCGTTAACACGCAAGAGACACAGATACACAACCCCGTATCTCTTCCCCTGATTGTCAAAGACGCCGCATTAAAATTATGTGCAGATCGCGCACAATCTCTCCCTAGAGGGCCCCCTATTTGCATTGCGAGACGGGGGTGTCCATTCTGCGAGGCTATCGAGGCTGGACTGCGCCTGTTCTCTGCGTTGCAGCCGCTATAGGCGCTTCAGAGCCTGCCCTGCCAGTGGCTCCTGTGTCACCTTAACACCCCTCTCCCCCCACAATTGGCAAAGCCCTCCCGTTATATCTCCGACTCCGCTCTTCACTGACAATCACACACAAAGCAGGAGCCATCCTACAGCGCTGGGCGGCTCCCCGCGCAATCCTCACTCCCCGTTGCCTGAGCCAAAAAGAAAAGACCAAACGCAGGGGGGGGGGCTGCGCGTGTGTCGAAGCCGAGAGCAGCCGGCCGTCGTCGCCGTGGCCTCGCGACAACCCCTTCCGCGACTCCAGCCCGGGCCGATCCAAGCCCGCATTTGGCTCTGCATGCAACGCGCCGCTCCTGCCCTCCCCACGATTTCACGGGGCGAGGAGATACGAAATAAAACAATAAGTAAGCAGATCGCCGCGGCTGCAGCCACAGAGCCAGCTCGTGCTGCAAACAGCGGCTCGCAGGAGCAGCAACTTACTGGTTTCTGCCAGGCGCGAGTGTCTCTCTCTCTCTCTCTCCCCGGCTCCCTCGCGCGCAGCTGCTCGGCTCGTGCTGCTGTCCCTGCACGCGCCGCCTCGGAAGAGCTGCCCTTGGCTGACGGCTGAAGCAGCAGCAGCAGCAGCAGCGCGCAGGGTGGAGGGAGGGGAGCAGCGGCGGCAGCTGGTTGGGGCGCGGAGGCGCCTCTCATCCGACTCAAGAGGCGGCCGCGGCACCTGTGACCGCCTGTCACCCATAGCACCCGCCCCTCCGTGCTGCTGCCTCCTCCTCCTCCTCACGTCGCCCCCTGACGGGAAAATGCTGCCTCTTCCAGCACGACGCCAGCCAGGCGAGGACGAAAGGGAGGCAGCCAGCAGCAAGCGGGCGACGGTGAGTGGCTCTTCCAGCCCCGTCAGCAGCAGCTTTGGCACCGACAGCCCGAAGGGACCAGGAAGACTTCCCGCTCAGAGGCTTGCTTGAGCAGGTTGAGCCTCTTTTCAGGGCTCCCCCCACCCACAAAGCAGCTGCCGCCTCTGAGGGGCGACGGGAGGTCCTGCGTATGTGTCAGGGGCTACCTGGGCAGCGGGCAAGGGGCGCAGCGCGCCAGTGCGTCCGTGGGCAAATGGGACGGTGTCATTGGCCACGCAGCTGTGGGCTAGTGACGTCATTCGTTTCTGGAGAATGGTAAATCCATGCACTTGTGGGCAATGCGACAGTGAGGGCAAAACCCGCCACCTACCTCTAGGAGTAGGGACACGGGTGGTGCTGTGGGTTAAACCACAGAGCCTCGGGCTTGCCGATCAGAAGGTCGGCGGTTCGAATTGGGGTGAGCTCCCGTTGTTAGGTCCCAGCTCCTGCCAACCTAGCAGTTCGAAAGCATGTCAAAGTGCAAGTAGATAAATAGGTACTGCTCCGACGGGAAGGTAAACGGCGTTTCTGTGCGCTGCTCTGGTTCACCAGAAGCAGCTTAGTCATGATGGCCACATGACCCGGAAGCTGTACGCTGGCTGCCTCGGCCAATAAAGCGAGATGAGCACCGCAACCCCAGAGTCGGTCACGACTGGACCTAATGGTCAGGGGTCCCTTTACCTTTACCTCTAGGAGTAGTTGTGCCCTTGCTAAAAAGGGTATCAGAATCATAGAATTGTAGAGTTGGAAGGAGACCCCTGAGGGTCATCTAGTAAAATCCCTTGCAATGCTGGAACCTCAACTAAAGCTTCCATGACAGTTGGTCACCCATCTTGTAGGGTCTACATGTTGTGCAGGTTGAGTGAAATCTGTCTTCTGGATTTCCTGCACATCTGATAAGATCTGAATCAGTGGATTTCTTAGGTTTCATAACCCCATCCATTCTGCCATTTGCTATTTGATAGTGTTGGACCATTCTAACCAGATGTTGACGAACTACAATTCCCATCAGCCCCAGCAAGCATGGCCCATGACCAGGAATGATAGAGTTCAGCAACATGTGGGGGGCAAAGGTTCCTCACACCTTGCTCCTAGGCTTATATGCCACACAATCAGCAAAGTGTCTAGGCCAATGTAATACAGTACACTCATAACACAGCAAAAAATATTTAGCATCTCGACAATAATACACAATAAACAATAGTTGTGCTATAGCACAGAAAAGCTCTGTACAAACTGAAGCATCCTAAGCAGGCGTCTGAATGTTCCAGTGCCACTTGCTTAACAGTAGTCAGCCACAACTTAAACATAGACACAATAAATGCCCTCTGTCTTGTTCACAAGGCAAACATATGTGGCACCCTTTTTATAGTGCTACTCTGAGCTGAACGTAAAGATCAAGCAGATATTATTGCTATTATTTATTGCATTTATTAACCAATTTTTAGCAAAATGTTTCGAAGTGTCTTGCAGTACCACAAAATACATCTAAAATCAGTTAAAAACCAGGTAACAATGAGAACAAAGTACAATAGACAACATTCCTATAAAGTGCTTATCCAGTAATACTATAAAAAGGGCAAATATAAACGGGGCAAGGCAATCCCTTAAGCTGCTGAGGGGTCTATATACCAACAGGTGATATGTAATGAAGTATAGTATTTGAAATTGCTTGATGGGTGACATGTAATTGTGCTTACTGCTTCCCACAAGAAGCATGAGATTTTTTTTATTGGTGCCCTCTTAAAATGACCAAGAGATGTGAGGTTAATGTCTGATGTTTTACATTTTTCATGTGCTGTACGCCGCCCAGAGTGGCTGGGGAAACGGACATACTGCTTCCTGTTCTGCAGAAGTCTCTTCTTCTGCAGTGATGCAAATTGCAAATTAAAATGGATTAGAGGGAGGGAAAGTTTAGTAAACCTGCTTGTCCTGACACATTATCCCACGACAATTTAAGGATTCCTTCTAGCTGACTCCTGACAATCAAACAGGAATCACAGTCATACTGGAGACTACGTTTAAGCATCTTGCTACCGCCCTGTTTCTCCATTTGTATTTGTGTGTGTGAAGCACCTTGAGCCTTTGCACCGACAGTATAAAAATAACCAAAAATGAATAAATAAATAATGGCATGACCCCAGCCATCATTATTTATTTATCAACTTTGCTTTTACTGGGTGCTATTACCAGATGTTGCAAAAAAAGAAAGGAAAAGGCTACTTCATGAATGACAATTTCCACCCACACAATCTCCAATATAAGGGGCGGCGAGAAATGCTTATACACTGTGATATTTTAAGTGCGAATGGGGTTTTGTTTTTTGTCTCTTTGCTGCCTCTATATACAGATCAAGCACTTGAGAAAGCTCCAGCTGTCCACTCAGTGAACTCATGGCAAATCCTCAAAAAGACTTGTGCTGCCCTTCAGTGTTATTTGCTCTGTTAAACCACAGAGCCTAGGGCTTGCCGATCAGAAGGGCGGTGGTTCGAATCCCCGCGACGCGGTGAGCTCCCATTGTTCGGTCCCAGTTCTTGTCAACCTAGTAGTTCAAAAGCACGTCAAAGTGCAAGTAGATAAATAGGTACTGCTCCGGTGGGAAGGTAAACGGTATTTCTGTGCGCTGCTCTGCATCGCCAGAAGCGGCTTAGTCATGCTGGCCACATGACCTGGAAGCTGTACACCAGCTCCCTTGGCCAGTGAGATGAGCGCCGTAACCCCAGAGTCGTCTGCAACTAGACCTAACGGTTGGGGGGGGGGTCCCTTTACCTTTTTCCTTCCTTCCTTCCTTCTTCAGGTTTCATACCCAGAGCCAGTGGAGTAGAATGGGCAGGGCCACGGGGCAGTTGCCCTGTGCGCAAAATTCTTAGGGGAGCATATTTTCAAAGAAAGAACGAACAAACGAACGAACGAACGAACGAAAGAAAGAAAGAAAGAAGTAATAATAAATAAAAATAGTGTTCCTTCCTCCTCGCAGAGAAAATCTCCCAATGTTTATGTGGGCGGACTGAGGAGTGGATTTGATGGCCAGTTGCTAGGAAACCCTCTGTAGGGCTTTAGAAAGATACCTGTTCCCCACCAATTCTCTGTCCTACTCTCTGCCGTGCTCTCCACACACGGGAGCTGCCACATGAGTAGGTCACCAAGCTGTTGCCGCTTCATTCCAACTATTGGTGGGCAGTGCCAAGGATATTTGCCTTGTTTTGGGGGCTGGCCACCCACGCAATGCCACTGCCCAGAGCCGAAATCAGCATCCAGCCTTCTTGGGCAGCTGGCAGGGCCTATTATTGCCCAGAGTCCTCTTAAAAATGTTTTCTGTGCCTGGAACTCTCAGTGGAGCTGGACAGCTGAGTCAAACCACCATTTTAATTTCCCACAGTGCCCCAGAAGGACACTACTGGGGGGGGGGCATTATAGAATATCAAAATGGTGTTTTGGAACCTGGTATTGTTTTGCCGTGCTGCCCACCTGCTATTACTAGGTAAGGCTTCCAGGGCCCACCAAGAGACTTCTCAAACCTGCAGCTGGCCCTGATTGTGCCCTTACACAATTTTCATGCAATGGGCTCAGGAATCTTGCTCAGGAACAGCAGTTTAGAAATGGCAATGGTTCTCTCAAGTAGGTCTCTATAACAACGGTCTAACTCAGTGGTCAGCAACCTTTTTCAGCCGTGGGCCAGTCCAACGTCCCTCAGACCATGTGGTGTGCTGGACTATTTTTTTGGGGGGGGGATGAACAAATTCCTTTGCCCCACAAATAACCTAGAGATGCATTTTAAATAAAAGCACAAATTCTACGCATGTAGAAACACCAGGCAGGCCCCACAAAAACCCAGAGATGCATTTTAAATAAAAGGACACATGTAAAAACCATGCTGATTCCCAGACCGTCCGTGGGCCGGTTTGAGAAGGCAGTTGGGCCGCATCCGGCCCACGGGCCTTAGGTTGCCTACCCCTTGTCTAACTGCTGCTTTCTAGTATGTTTTTGGCTTGTATTGTGGGCAAACGTAGCTCAACAAAAGATATGGCAGGGAAACAGTACTGATGGGGAATTTTAAAACACATTCTCTGTGTTTATTGGAGGCACGCTGTATGAAAAGGCATTCACAAGAGTAATGTAGTTAATGCTGAATCAAGGTTTTGACACATGCGATTCTATAAACATTCTTGTCTCTATGGATATATTTCAGATATATGTCCAAGCATCCCCCCCCCCGCCCCCTTCAAATGCCAAACAAAGGAAATGGCCTGTCAATTTAAGAGGAGTAACAATGGTTTTAACTGAATGTTAAAGAACAACAAGAACAGTTGTTGGCAATCTAGCTGGTCAGTGGATAGGAAATCCATAAATAATGTTAGAAACTTTTACAAGTACCACGGATACTTCTAAACCGAGCATTGTTTCTTTCCTTCCAATGACATCCTTTCAGAAGTTTCTGTTGGCAGTCACTTGGACTTAACAGTACACTTTTGACAGTTTTATTAAAGGCTCGTTTTTCAAAATATGTTACATTTGGCACTGATGATAGCCTAGTATCAAATGTAAATGGATTGCAAATATGAAATATATTACAGACCTTACTTAGACCAATGCATTTTTGATAAATATTTTCACATAATGTATGTATGCCAAGTGCAAACCTTAAGCACAAGCACACATGTACATATACACCTTACAGACATAAAAACAGATTTTAAATAGGAAGCTGCCTTATTCCAAATCGGTTGATTTAGCTTAGCATTGTCTACACTGACTGGCAGTGGCTCTCCAGGGTTTCCGGGGAGATATGATAGCCATCTTCAAATATCTCAAGGGATGTCACATTGAAGATAGAGCAAGCTTGTTTTCTCTTGCTCTGGAGGGTAGACTCAAACCAATGGCTTCAAGTTACAATAAAGAGATTCCAACTAAACATATGGAAAAACGTTCTGACAGTAAGACCTGTTTGTCAGTGGAATGGTCTCCCTTGGGAAGTTGTGGACTCCCCTTCCTTGGAGGTTTTTAAGCAGAGGTTGGATGGCCATCTGCCATGGATGCTTTAGCTGAGATTCCTGCATTGCAGGGGGTTGGACTAGATGACCCTTGGGGTCCCTTCCAACTCTACAATTCTATGAAAGACTCTTTTCCAGCACTACTTAGACCTAGGACCTTCTGCATTCAAAGCAGATGTTATATCACAGAGCCATGACCCTTCCCTAAACATACACATGTACATAAAACTTTACCTCTCCTTAATTTTTATATATATATGTGTGTGTGTGTGTGTGTGTGTGTGTGTATCGATAGTTCAATCCAACCCAAAAATTACAGATTATAAAAAACAATATAACATGTCCCAGTAATATAAAATACACTGCAAAATAAATTATAGTCTTCTAAAATCAGTTCAAACATGTAATACATATTAGGTGCCAAAATGCCCAGCCATCTAACAGCTTAACCACAGCCTGTAAAAATATTTCCTTCTAAAAGGGAAAGATTAACAACGCCCCCAAAAGACATATTGGGCTTTGATCTTCCTGGAGCAGCCACCAAGAATTCCTCTCTACATGATCTAGTTGTTTTCAGCTGCTGCACAGCTGATAAAACCTTAAGGAAATAGGTTCCTGAATTCATATTGATATGATGTAAGGGAGGAGTCAGTTAGTGAATGTTGAGTCTCAGTCAGTAATGATGTTAGAGGTTAAAGGAAAAGAACCTTAAATTGTGCCCGGAGGGTAAAAGTATGGTATTGCAGATAAAGAGGCATGAATGTTATCTTTTTTCAGGTACTTTCCCTTGTCTAAAGACAGTATGCTGTACTTGGTGCCACCTTGAGCTTGCAAATAATCAAAGAACAATTCATCTCTATAATACAAATTCCTTCGTTTCCAGCTAGGGAAATCAGAGAACTTAAGTTGTATGCAAATAATTTTATTGACACACTGTGATTTACCAGAAATACCAGCAAGCGGATGCATGAGTGCCTCACACTTCCAGTTTATGTACTTTAACAGGGGAAATATGCAAGCTTCAGACTATACGCTTGCCAACTTTGCTGTGCAACTTCCAGAGCAGACATTACTGTGGAGATATAATACATGGAAACTTGAGACACACACTTTGAAATGTTTGTGGTTCCAATAAAACCCACTACCATTTATTTTAAAAAGCCATTTCTGCATATTACAGTACTTGAAAAATGCTCCTCATTACATTAAGAATAATGATGGTCTTCAGCTCATCAGTGCTTCTAATTACCACTCTTGCAGCACCATAAGAGAATTGGCGTTCTTAAAGTTCTGTGAAAATTAAATAGGTTTTGTAGCCAGTTTAAATTTGCATTGTAGAGGGCATGCCCTGTAAAGCATATTGCAGTTGCCCGGCCTTATAAGGTAACAAAGCACTGGGGCCACATCTGATAAAAGGGGTTGTAGGCATCATTCTCATAAGATGGAGTTGATTGTTTGGTCTTGGCAGATCCTCAAAAGCTCTCTGCTCTAAATTTCTGCCAAAAGGTTGGGCGATCTAGCCAGATCCCACAAAAAGAAAGATGAATCTGAAAACATGCTGTGAAACAGCCCATGCAGGAGATAGGAAATGACTACTGCCTCTAATAAAGAGTTACACATTGTGGTCATAATTTGTTATCAGGCCTAGCAAAGTTCTTCTCTAGTAAAAGGTTCCATACCACATTTGAGGCTCACCCCTCTTTTGGTATCTGGTTCTGCCCATCATCTGCCCATCATTCAGTCTACTCTACACAGCCCAGACCAAGCAAGCAAAGAGCAAGAGCAAAGCAGTTTAGTGATCAGATAATTTGCACATGACTCAAGACCAAGAGTGATATTGACTCATAATTTTTTTATCTGGCACCTGGAAATCTAAGGTCTGCTTGTGAAACAAGTCAAACTGGGCACTGTAGGGGGAAGACAAAAATTCACCAGGGCTCCATCCAGATTTGACCTGGTGAAAAATTCTTTATCATCCTCAGTTATAGCAACCCTGAGCATGAGAACACCTGAGTTTCCTAAAGGAAATTGCATTGGGATATGGCTTAGAAGCTAACTGGGGGGGAAATGTTACTAATTGTTGACCAAGCAGTGTTGAACACTGGCGTACGTAGATTTTACGTAGAAGTTGTTATCATTTATCTGAGTGGGAAGTATGTTCCACTGCTTTTCAAAATGAGAAAATTCTAATCTGGATTTCATCTACATTCTTTTAATTTTTGAAATTATTAAATGTGAGTCCAAATAAATGTGGTTAGTTCTGATTATGGGAGTGGGGAACTCTCACAGAGGGATATTAAACTGAATACCTAGAGCACAGCTTGAAAATTTTCTTGGCAGACTATAAACCCAGTTTCAGAATCTCATTATATTGCCATTGATCTCCTGAGACTTTAGATTTCAGTGATATTATCTTCCTTTTTGTTTCCACAGAGATGGAAGAAGGAGGAAATTTGTAGCTTGCCCAAAAGGAAACTGGCTTTTCTTTTCACATTCAGAGCAACTTAAATGAAAAATATGTTACTGTACAAACATTCTGGCACATTAAATTCTTGGACTTTACCCAGCTGCGGTGTTATATTGCCCCTTTGCAAATAATAGTACAAGTTGACATGCTGCTTCCTGAACAGCTTTCCATTGCAGGGCAAATAGGTGTGGGATGGTTTGGAGGAGTAGCTTCAAGTAAACATTGTTCAAAGTAAATGGTTCTGTTGCAGAAGTGATCCTTGGCTCTATACGTGCAGTTCCCTTCTGGAATGTAATCATGGTTTCCAGAGAATGTGAATGCCCTAAGAATCAACTGCATTCAGAGACCTAGGCTGTTTCTCCCACTGCTTTTACAATCACTCTGCTTCCAGAATCTCTTCTATGCACAACAACTACCAAACTCCAAATTGTTTTGGTCCAAAATGAGGAATTAACTTGTAGTGACATTTATCACTAAGCAATTCCAGCTCAAGATTTTATTTTTTTTCTGCTTGGAGACTATGTCAATGAAAGAAAAATGTGTACACTGTCTTCCTGTGAAAGCAACGGTCAGTTGTGTTTTCCTGCAAATATATATACTGGGGAAGCCAAAGCACACTGGGCTGTTTATGGGGGCTCATCCACACTTACCTTTGCTCTGCATTTCTAGGCACAGGTCTGGGCTTTGCAGGCCATTTCCAACAGCTTTTGTCTTTGCCCTGGCGCTTTCCTGGTGAAAACCCACTCTCTACTGTTGAATCGGAGCAAATGGCAATCCATGGAAAACCTGAATTGCCATTTGCTTTGATTCAGCAGTTTTCACCAGGAAAGCGATGGGACCAAAAAAATAAAAAAGCACTTGGACACCGACTGGGAAAGTGTGGACCTGTGCCTAAAAAATGTGGGACAAAAGCATGGGATGAGCCCTAGGATGTGGGTCAAACCCAAATAGTAGTTTTCTTGGGAAATTGAATAGATTTGTTTTACTTTTACATGCAGATCCAATTACCGTATTTGGAATTGGGAATACTGTTTTGCCAGGGTAGATTGGGCAGTCCTCATTTTAGGGTGTGGGTTACCTCTGCTTTCTCTGTAACCTATGGTATCTGCATGTGTATTGCTACATTTTTGTCCTAGAGGCACCTTTAACATCTTGCTTCCTACAGTTATGGCACAGTGTAGATTCTGAATGGTGTGGATTAATCAGCAGTGTTGTGGAGTAGATAGTCTCTCCTTACCCTTCTTGCCAGCAGTATTAAGAACATAAGAAGAGCCTGCTGGATCAGGTCCATGACCCATCTAGTCCAGCATCATGGTCTCATAGGAGCCAGCCTGTGGCAAGCCTGCAAGCAGGACCCAAGCACATGAGCAGTCTCCATTCCTGCAGTTTCTAGCAACTGGTATTCAGACATATACTGCCTCCCACCAGGGAGACAGAGCATAGCCACCAGGCTAGTAGGCACTGGTAGACCTATCCTCCATGAATTTGTCTAATCTTTTAAAGTCAACCAAGTTAGTGGCTATTACTGTCTCCTGGGAGAGCAAGCACCATTGTTTAACTATGCGCTGCATCTGATTACTATTCATTGGAGCCTTGGTGTGCTTTGCCTATCATGCTACATTCCCAGCTTGATTCTGCCTATAACTAGCATTCCAAGTTGATACTCACTTCCACAAAAATGACTGACCGCATAAGTCACAAGACCGGGGCTAGATTAACCGTTAAGCAAAACAAGCACGTCCTTTGGGCTTCAAGGGAAGTGGGGCACCACAGAAACTACAGAAGGCTAGTTTTGAGGATCTGATCAAGTACTTCGCAATTAGAAAAAGTAGGAGGAAATGTTTCAGATATTAATATAGTGGAAGTATGCAAAAACAAACATCATTTTCCATTTTACTGTGCCTAGGTTTCGTTTCATTTCAAAAAATAGAATTTTGTTAATGTTTTATTAATAATGTCAATGTTTTATTAGTGTTTAAATTTTGAATTAGATATGATATATGGGGGCAACAAAACCTTTTAAGTGCTCAGGGCCTCTTAAGTCTTAATCCGGCTCTGCATAAGATGTACTATTTTTGTACATCTTCAAGGAATGTTTGATGCAAGGTTGTTGATTCCTTCCCCAACTCTGCATAAAGAAACAGATCCTTTTACTGAAACTCAAGCTAGGACTAGGAATGCCATTACAAGCCCCTCTTATATTGGATGGCTCACAGGAGAACTTTACAAACAGTAAACAGACTCTTTTCTTTGGTTAAGTTTTGAAAGCACAATTTTTAAAAATGCACTCATCTTTAATATGCTGGGGGCCCAGTTCTACAAGGTGTTGAGAGGAACTTTCAGTATCAACTGATTTCATGGGTAAATTGAAAGCACTTGGTATCTGGAATGAATAATGGGGCTCTTTGCTGTCTTTAATTTGGAATAAAAATATTCTTGGGGTTTAGCCCACAATTATTTATATTAGCTCATTTTTGCTTTCATTGTAAAAACGTAAGAGGAAGCCATTCATGACTTCCAACTCTCTTAATACAGCAGGCAATTCCAGATCTTCATTGCCTGAGTCGGTGAACTTTTTTAAGAGCTTCCCAAATTCTTGCGGCATCACAGCGAAGGGTGGTTTTACAAACTATTATTGTTATTATTTTTATCCTCCTCCTCCTGCTTGTCAGACATCACAGAGCAAACATGGATTTGCACAGCCCAGAGAAGATGACATAGCTGCTTTATTGGTTCGCTTCTCTCCCATTGTTCTCCGCTGAAGCCAGCAGAGCAGCTTCTGCCCTACATTCCTGGGAAGTGAATAATATCAACGGAGATTATCATTACCCTCTAGTACCACATCTATTACTAACAGGCCATTATAAAGATTGAGTATAACCTAATTAGGAAATGCTGTAGTCAGCTGGGTGTGGATGTGGGCCGGTGAAGAATCGTTTTACATGTGCTTTGTTTGTTATATATATAAAAGGGTGTTCACAGCGGATACAGGAAAGGTACCTAATGCGGTTCTCAGTGCTGAGCTCAGATTTCACAATCAGGTCTCACATTCCTCATATGAGCGGAGGCTGAGCCAAGGCCAGGGCTGAAGTTTCTGCTGTCTGAAGCCTGATGCTGTAAACGCTGCACAAACACAGAGCCTGTGTGAACCAAATTTGGCTATCTGCTTATTTGTTTTAAATTAAGGCATATTAATGGGTAGATTCCAAAGTTTACTGTATGAAGCAGGAGGTACCCTCCATAGGGACACGACCTCCATCATCTATAATTCCATCTGGACTGTCTCAGGGAATCCAGGCGAGAGCAAATGTTTGTTATCCTTACAGAAGGTGAAAAGTTGTCAATTTTCCCACCATTTCTGCTAGGAGGTAAGGCCCGTGATTGGTTGCCTAACACTCTGATAGCCAGTACCAATCATATTCTGATGAAATTAATAAGAACATGAAACTTACCTCACACTCAAGGGTTGACTGAGAGATGGCCTTGAAAGATGCTTGAATTTCCCTAGCTCGTTGGTACCCATAGGGAACCATCAACCATGGCTGCCTTCACACCACTGCCAGTTTCTCATACAAATTGCTGTCTAATTCCAACTCGCAAATCATTTCATGGCCTTCATAAACATGTAACCACAGCATAAATAGACTTTATAAAATAACTGAATAATCCCCAATGGAAGGTCCCTACGGATGGGTCTTAAGTGCTGGAACTTTGTCAGTGGTATTTATTAATTTAATTTACATATTAAATTTCTATACCACCCTTAGTTCAAAGATCACAGGGCAGTTAACAGCATAAAAATGTAGTAGCAGCCTGTTGTCTGAGGATCAAGGACAAACTACACATTACATGCAAATCGATGCAACAAAGTCCCAACAGGTGTTTTTGTGTCTTTCTTTGAGTAGAGGAATGACATTGGTGCATATCCCAAAAGGAGGACATCCTCCTTTTTCCTGCAAGAGCACGGCAGCCATTTGGGATGCCATGATTTCATGCCAAGATATTGCCTTGAAGAAAGCTCTTTTTGGAAGGCGACAATCTCATGCAATGCCCCAAAATACACATTTTGGGGTGCTGTGAGAGCACAGCCCTGAAAATAGCTTGTTTGTAGGACTCCATGATCACATGATTTACGCAGGAACATGGATGGGAAGACACACACCCCAGTTTTGGGACTCAACATGTTGGAGGGTATGTTGGTGTCCCACTGGCTGATTTTCCATCCAAATTTGTCCTCAATTTCTCCCCCTGCATCACCTTGACTGGATTAAATCTGTGAATGTACCCTTATAAATAAATATCTGGAGACCTATGGAGAAGAAAGCAGCTTGGAGGCAACTGGAAATAGGAAAATAACTCATGAAGGGGATTAAGCTTTCTTGCTGCTCCCTCATTTTTTCAGCCTGCAAATACTCCTTTCTATCAAGCCCAGGGATAAGTTTTGAGGCCTTGGTAAAGCAATCCATTGAAACTGTGGGCCCTACTCTACTGGCAAGCAGCCCAGCAGGGGCACTGAATGGAGCTCTGGGTCTACATTTTCCCTCAATTTACGTTATCAGGATCTGCCTCACAGCCCAAATTTGACGGGTGGGCGGGGCTGCCCAGTGGTCAGTCACCTGACATTACAAATGATATCAGGGCATTTGGTGCTTTGAAGTTCTGCAAACTCTTTTGCAGTGGGGGAGGGGCAGAAAATGCAGTGAACTTTTTAACCAGTTGGCTGCTACTGTTAAGGGCAACTCAGAATGCAAGAAAATACCAAGACATATGCAAATCTAGATGCTACCATGGCTAGTTAAAAAGTTGGCAGCTCTGTTCTTTTCCTCATCACACATATCTTTTTGCTTGCACATCTCTGTCCGTCCCCCCAACTTGGTCTTTGTTATCTTTGCCTAGGATGCAGTGCTCTGATTTCTGACAGACCACAGTGTCACAAACCAGGACATATGGCACTGTAAAGGTGCCTGTGCTTTGTTTAAGAGACTAGGCTGGCAGGAAGCCTTCAGGTGACTTGGAAGGTGATTTGCAAATTAGAAGGGCGTGCCATTTACAGAAAGGTGTGTATGTTTATTTATAGAGGCGGCTCCTGCCAAACTAGGTAGTACTGCATGTGGCAGAGACACCGAGCAAAGAGCACAAATCATCTGAACCTTTTCAGTTCTGATCATGTATGCTCTGATTATTGACGGCCTTCATCTGGAAAGTCAGCCTGAAACAGATGTGCCTGTCTGTAGTCAGCAAACCCTCTTTGTCTATCACTCCCCAGTGCTCAGCCCCATATAGGTTCGCCAATATATCAACACAGCAAACCATGCTTTGATCACTGTATGGAAAGCTCCCTGTCCAGGTGTTTGATGGATGGAGTGCAAGCAGGTCATTTCAGTCACTTCGTATCGCCAACAACAAATCTGGTTGTGGAGAGGCAGCTCCAAAGCTCAGCTGAACTTGAGTAGTTTTGTGTGCTATTAAAAAACAAACCAACCTCAGCATGGATATTTTTGAAACAACACACACTGCAGTTCCCAGTCTGAGGTACAGTGGTACCTCGGGTTACATATGCTTCAGGTTACATACGCTTCAGGTTACACACTCCACTAACCCAGAAATCGTGCTTCAAGTTAAGAACTTTGCTTCAGGATGAGAACAGAAATCGTGCTCTGGCGGTGCGGCGGCAGCAGGAGGCCCAATTAATTAAAGTGGTGCTTCGGGTTAAGAACAGTTTCAGGTTAAGAACAGACCTCCGGAATGAATTAAATACTTAACCCGAGGTACCACTGTACTAGTGCAGTATTCCATAGCCATATAGTGGATGGAGAGACAGTCATTTGTGAGTTCATACAGGCACTGTCCAATTGGTACCCTAACATGCACACTCCGTTTCTGAGATGCCGCCATGTATTAAGACGTCCCCTATTATTGGGGACTCCGATTTAAGAAAATCGGGGGAGATACTATCCGTGTATAAGACGAGCCCATATTTTAAACATTATTTTAGAGTAAAAAAACATAGTCTTATACACGGAAAAGTACGGTATGTCTAGATGGGTGTTCTGGTGGGATCAGTGTTCCTCATGCATGCATTTTTTTTGCACCATCTGCATGAAAATGCCAGCCGGCATTATTTCCCTGATTTAATCCTGCTTTACCCTTTCCAGTGAAAATCCAACAAGAAACCTGTTGCCAATGACCCATTTACAATATCTCAGTTACCCATTTGCACATTTTTGTTTGTTTATTTGCTTATATTAAATTTGTATACCGCCCTTCATCAGTTATCCCAGGGCAGTTCACAACATAAAAATACAATATAAAAACACATATTAACCCCCACATCTATCTGTCTGTCTTAGTCCCTGTGGCATCAACTGGGACGGGGGTGGGGGGATAGTAGGATCTGTCAGAGGAGGAAGAGGAGAAGGCAGAGGCTGGAAGTGGGAAAGTTCAAGTGGTGACTTGGGAGAGGGTTCCACCTCACTGTTGCTGGACAGCACAGAAGAGGGAGGAGGAGCCACCTGAGTCAGTCTCCACTCAAACCTCTGAGAGCAAAGTTTCCATGGTAGCCAGGGAGGAAGCTGGTGAGCTGGCAGGACCAGCTGAATTAGAGACAGGAGAGGCCAAGGGTTGAACTCAGGTCCTCTTGCCAAGGAGGTGCCACTGTCTGCACCAATGCAGACAGACTCAGCCATGAATATTCCCATAGGAGTGCACACTTGGGAGCACAGTGTTCTCAATGGGAATAAGAACCATGTAGGTGAATGGCCCCACCCTATTCTTTAAAGGTGGAGTGGGAGAGGTGTGTCAGGTGCTGGGACAACATCTCAGCTACTTCTTAGCCAGGTACCTTCTCAGTCATAGATTAATCCTGTACTCTGAGGTAATGCTGAGACTGTGCTGATTTCCTGAATAAGACTTTCAGGCTTCCTCAAGCAGAGTGTCTGAGTACTGTGTCCAAGAGTGGACATGGGGCACACGCGCACACACACACACATTCTCTGTCTATCCTAAAGCAGAACCCCAGGTGCGGATGCACCGAGAGCCTAAATAGTGATGCCAGGTTAAGAAAGGCTCTTTACCAATGTTAAAACTAGAGGCTCAAAAATGAGCCCTTCTAAACACCAAATCCAGTTCCGGCTTTGAAGAATGCTGTACATGTGACCACAGTGCTCCTGGGAGGAAAAATTAATTATTTTAGAAAATGCCTACCTTGCATTTTGATTCTCAAAAAAGCTCCCAACACAAACATACGATAAAAACAAAGAAGTAAAAACTGGAATAATTAAATAATTAAAACAGCAGCTAGAATGAGGCATAAAGCTGGGTCAGTTTAAAGATACTTTATCACAACAAGAGATTAAAACATATTAAAGTTGCAGATTTCCTTTTTTTTTAAGCCTTTGTAACCCTGCTAAGAACATCAGAAAAGTCTGCTGCATCAGGCTCAACATCCATGCTCTCCAGCAGTCTGTGCTCACAGTGGCCAACCTGTGGAAAACCTGCAAGCAGACCCTGAGCACAACAGTGCTCTCCCCAGCTGTGATTCCCAACAACTGGCGTCAAACTCAAGAGGGAGGGGGCCAACCAAATATCTATCAGGAAGAAGTTCCGCAATCTGTTGCATTACAAAGAAGGTTCTCTTTGGTGTCCTCACCAAATGCACCTTCAAAGATGGTGCCACAGGTGTTGAATGAAATGCACGGTCAGGTTCCTGTGGGAGTAGGGGGCCCTTCAGATAACCTCGTCTCAAGCCATTTAGGGGTTTAGCAATAATAGCCAGCAGCACTTGGGATTTTGCCCTTATATGAATCAGAAGCCAATACAAACGAAGTCTGTGTGGTATGTTCTGAGAAGCAAACACTAAACGCCATTCTGGATGCTGCATTTGGACCAGATGCAATATGAAGATAAAAATATGGACTTATCTTACTGGCCCGTTTAAAAGATTGCTAAGGTAGGATGGGAAACATTTTCAATACTCAACAGTACTATACTAATGCTCAGTATCATTATGTTTTAATCCCATGCAATAAATGAGTAGTGTCTGTGCATTTATTGTACTCTAAGCTGATTGCCTGGAAAGGGTTTTCCTCTAGTGTTCTTAAGAGGCTTATCTCCATTGTAACCATCTGATGTCTCTAAAAGGCCAACCCTTACCTGGAAGTAACTCGCACTGAGTTCTGTTGGACTTGCTCCTCAGTAAGTATGCAGAGGGTTGTTTGCAGCCTAGACTGCCTATCTTTGCTGATGCCCATCTTAGTGGTATGGTAGGGCAGGAATACATATTTTAGCAGGAAGCGCGTGAGTGAAAGGGATTTGCACTAATCCTCAAGTATTAGTCATGCCTCTATATGATATAATATGCATTGCTTAATTGACCACAAAGCATCTCGTTTGGGGCCTGGAACTGTTAATGCCAGGCATTCCCTTAAATGTGGTTTGCTGTTAAGCTATTAACTTTAACAGTGACGTCTCTGAAGCAAAATAGCCCAGACGAGAGAAAGAGAATGTTAATCAATGCTGTTTGTTTAGACTCAGCAATGCTGAGCATCTCGAGTTCTGAAGTTCTTGAAAATGTTGTTTGCTGTAACTGCATCAGGATAAATGTAACAGCCAAGGATTATTGGTGAGTTCAATGGAACTCTTGGGTTTATGATGTCCCTGGAATATTTCAGGATTTGTGTTTCTTTTAAATATATGTGGGTACAATGAGCCTTACTTATTGTTTTTCCAGACTACATGTGATGCACCTTATGTTTGTACAAAAGTGATGCACAGCTGCCTGATATGTGTGACCTCAAACATCACTTGGATCTGGTCCCATTTTTTCCACCCTATTTCAGCCGTCACCAACCTGGTGCTGTCCATATATTTTGGACTACAACTCCCATCAGCCCAAGTCAGCATGTGCTGCTCAGGCCTGGTGGGAGTTGTAGTCCCAAACATCTGGAGAGCACCAGGCTGGTGAAGGATGCCCTGTTTGCACTTCATGTAGAGCAATCCTATGCATGTTTAGGAAGTGAGTCCTACTGAGCTCACTGGGACTAGCTCCAAGATAAAAGTGTGCATAGTAACCCTAGTCCCATTCCAATGACAGATTCCTGGCTCATGATGTAGATAGAGCTCAGCCACCACATCCCTGCCATTTATAATGGAAGTGAAAAATATTTTTCTTTCTTGAGTAAAATCTGTTTGTTTAGGTGCAGAAATACTTGAAGACTGACTCACTTCCATCTTGCTGCAGTCGGTATGTTAATCTGCTGGACCTGAAATTCTAATACTTAATTCTAAGACAGGCAACCTTAAGGATTCAAGAAAGCTTTGCTTCTCATATATAAAAAGTGGGCTGGCTGCATTTTGAAGGGCTGAGACTATCACACCCAGTACAGCTGTCTGTTCCTTTCTGTAATCTTCATTCATTATTTCCCTGCCCCAGTCCATTTGATGTTCAGCAGCACTTAGTGCCATTTCTCTTTGTTCCTTTTTTGTTAATGCCTCTTCTTTTTGGCATCAGTGATTCTACCCAAACTTCTTACCATTGTATTATGTCAATGAAGTACTTCTTTGTGGTCCTGTCTAGACTGGGTAAACAAATCTGCTTGGGTTCACATAATATCTCATGTCCAATCAGGGCATCCTAATTTTTGTGTTGTTTTGTGAATCTGGTGGCTAATTAGATTGCATTTAATTTATTTAATTTAATCCACCTGTTCTTGCATCAGCTTTTTAAAAAGATGAACCCTTAAGAGTAGTTACACACAGTATAATATCTATATGATAATGGCTATTTCTTTATAATGTGAACGTGTGAAAGTTCTTGCATCAATCGCTATGTGATAATTGGCTTTCATCACCTACAAACTGCTAATCTGCTGAGTGGAGCTGGTAAAATTCCCTCCTCCATCCATGTTGACTCCTGTTGATGGATGCTAGTGCTCTCTGGCTATGTTCATGCATCTAAGATAAGAGCACAACTACACAATTCACAAGCAAATGTACAAAGCATGATAGGTACTCATCACAACCAAATTATATGGCTTTCTGCATATGATTAATCTCATCTGTTGAAAGAGTTCCGTGATGGTGATAATAAATGCAGCAGAATTCAAATGTCCAAGGCTCTTTATATGCATTGCCTTGGTAATTCTTGCAACATCCTCATAAGGGAAGCCAGGTAAGACTCTGGTCTGAAGGTAAAGATGAACAAAACTTGGTCAGTGACAGGATAGAAGATGGTCTGGTAACCCCATGCATGCCACCTTAAGTTTGACTGAAAAAACATGAGATGCAAATGTAATAAATAACCAAACACAATAATAACTGATTGCCAGACTGCTGGTCTGGCAGGAGTGGAGGCAGTAATATATTCATTTATTGAAGGAATTTTTATCCTAGGTGAAAAGGCTTTCAGGGTGACTTACTCAATAAAAACAAGACAGTCCCTGCTTTCAGCTGAGTGGAATGGATGTTGGTGACAGCAGAGAAAGGGAGAATCCTACTGGATTTGCCTAAAGCCACCTAACAAGTTCATGGCTAAGAGGAGGTGCTTCCCATCTCACTGTGTACACACTTAGCCATGATCCCAAACTTCCTCTCACTTATTAAAAATGGTTGCTAAGAATATTTAATCCAATAATCCTAAACCGGAATTAAACAAAACAAAACTACTTTGGGCTGTTGGAATATTTAAACTGTGTCTCCACCTATGCTCAACCTGTATATCAATAAATACATGCAAACATTACAAAACACCTATAAGCCTCCTGCCACCTTCTTCCACAAGGAAAAGACCTGCACCCTTGTAACCTTGCATTATTCCAAGAGAAGTACTCACTGCTCGGAGAGCACAACAATATTGTTACATGCTACCCACCTCTGAAATTCTAGGCATTCCAAGTGCTTACTGAGGAGTCAGGTTTCCTTCAAAAATTGGGCACAGCAGAAACTGTGGTGTCTTTATTATATATGGTTTTATTTACACACACACACACACACACACACACACATACACACATACACAACCTGCACCTAGATGGAGGGATTGCAGAGCAATCACATCCTATGAGATCTGGCTTCCCCCTTAAGGACAACATTGGACTCAAAAGACAGCCACCCTGTATGTCTCTTTGTTCCAGCCTGTCATCCCCAGCTCTCATGGAGTTCTGCCTCTCCTCCTTCTTGCTGCTAACCAACTCCAAGGACTTCCTCCCTGCCTATGGCATTCAGAGTTGGAACCCTAATCTTAGCCTTTGCCTCTGCCCACTAGCACCCAGCAAAGAAGGGGTCCCACTCCACTCCCCTTTGCCTGGCAGTCTTGCCCTCTGATGGTTTCCTTGGTAGGCCATGAAGTGTAGGTGGGTTCCCAAGAGGCAAGACACAGTGATAACAGCAAGAACCTTTATTGAACTACATAACTGGGAAACAGAGGCAAAGCAACTGCTTATATACATTTCTGAAAGCCTGGGCCACTCCCACTCCCATCGTGATTGGCTGTCTAAACTTCCAAACTGCAAATCATGAATCAAAGTTCAAGGGCCAATGGCAGAGGCCCAAATCTGGAAATGTTCTGTGATTGAACAATATGTATCAAATCAGAACACAGGAACTCAGAATCCTTAGTCCAGACTCAAGCTCAGGCAAACACAGACCACTAAAGATGTAACAGGCCAGCCATTTGATCCCCTGTGGGACAGCTGCATATTTCTGCATTGCAGGGGGTTGGTCCCTTTCAACTCTCCAATTATCCAGCTAGCTCTGCCAAGCTGGCTTAGCTTGTTAGCATAATTAAATCCAGAGAGTTTCTGTGTTTGGCAACGTTTAATCAAACCTAGATTAATTCTAACTTTTACTAAATCCAGGAATTATGGGGAGGATCTGGCACCCAGAAATTTAGGGAAACATGGCCCCCCACAAACCCTTAACAATATTGTGCCATGATACTGCAAGACAACAAAAAAGACTTTTCAGAAATTAGCCTCCACATGTTCAGTGCTGCATAGAAGGGAAGTGTGTCCATTGGCCCCACCCCTTCCCCAAACATGTTGATGCCCACTGGCTGTTTCCCTTGGCCTTCAGCAAAGGTTTAAAGGAAGGATTCAATGTGTTTAGGATCCCCTTCAAACCTTCACTTGATGTGCAGAAGTCAGAGCCACTTGATTTCCCCTCTGCACCTTCACCAAACTCAGTTGAATACTTGAAGGGTAATTTCTGAAGAGAACTAAATAGCATTCTCACAGGAGCCCGTGCATGAGGGAGGGAGGTGAAATAAAGAATTCATTATTGTCCCTAAAAACAGAAAATAGTCCTCCCTGAACTCAATTTGGGGTACCTGTAGCCTATAGTTTCATATTACTTTATGACTTATACTGGCGAGGGAATTAAAAATGAGTCAGAAATGTATCATATTTCATGAGAATGTCCAGTAAACAGTGATTCATGGCATCCAGTAATATATCTACATTGGTCAAGAATATTCACTTTATGTGAATTTGGACTGCTGAGCTGTAAAATACCGCCAAATACATGATTAAAGAAGTACCTTCCACTATCCCCTGATATTGGGATTCTGGGTTTTTTAAACAGTTTGTTTTTTCTTATCTAGCACCTTTTGTACCTTTTATTTCAGAAAGCATTGGAACTTTTATTCCTCTCTGCGCATAATCTAAAGAGCGAGGGGAAAGTTAGACAAGCTTCATGCTTACAAGTCACATGGTCATTCACACGTTCCTAATACAGTAGCTCAGACAAGTGTAATTGGAAATTTAATAGGTAAGACAGTGTTGCTATTGGTCATAATCGTTGCATGTTCACATTGCCAAAGGAACACTCCAGAAATGTGGTGTGTGTTCAGAAAAGGGTCACAAAGCAGGGGTGTTCTGAAATCTAGGACACCCATGATTTATTTATTCATTTCATTTGTATCTGTGTCTCCATGAGAGAATGGAAAGTGGCCTACATAAGGTTCCCACATGGCCTCCGTTCAAACACTAACCAGATATAGCAAGGCTGCTGAATCCTGTGCCTTCAGGCCATGCTCTGGAACCATTGTGCTTTGCAGAGCTACATTTCTGTTTCTGAATTGTTTTGGATAAAGGACCAATCCTTTAATACACTTGCAATTCCATTTGCAGAGACATACTTGTAGGAATGGCCACAGAATGTGTCCTTTTAGTTTCAAATTGACTGGGTTCATCAAATTGTAGAGCTGAAAGAGATCTTGGAGGTCAATGCAGGATCCCTGATAAATGGTTGTTCCAATTCTTTTTAAATACCTCCAGCAAAGGAGGGCCTAACACTTCCTGAAGCAGCTTGCTCTACTGTTGAACAACTCGTGCCATTAGGAAGTTTCTCCTATGTTTAGCCAAAGTATGCTTCCCTGCAACTTTCTCTCATAAGGTTTTATCCAAGTTCAACTCCAAGTAGACTCTAAAATAGCTATGTCCATTATTTTCAGTGGGTCAACTTTGAGTATGACTAACAGTATGACTAACAGTGGATATAGCCTATTAGTTTTAGTTCTGTTCTCTGAAGGAACAGAGAACAAGTCTGCTCCATCTTCTGTGTGACAGCCACTTAGATATTTCAAGCCAACTATCATGTCTCTGCTTAATCTTCTGTTCTCCCTAGGCTAAACATATCTTCCAGCCACTCTTCATATATGATTTGGTTTCCATGCCCTTCACAATCCTGGTTACCATCCTCTGGACATTCTCCAGTATGCCAATGTCCTCCTTAAAACGGAGCACCTAGTACTGGACACATTGCTCCAAATGCAGCCTGACCAGCTCAGAATACAGTGGAACTATGACTTCTTGTGATCTGGACACTATGCTTTTGCCTAAGTCATACCACACATTTAAAGTTGGAAATAGGTCCTGTGCACAGAGAAGTGCTTTTCAAGTGCTTTGCTTTGAGTGCAAACTTTCCACACTGAATTGTTTACTGAGAATCCCTACATGTCTGGGTTTTTTTTTGTGGGGGGTTGTGTGTTCTCAGTTGTACGTTCCGGTTTTAAAGGACATCAGTCTGCTCTGTGGCCTCTAGCTGTAGTAAAATGAGCATGTGTACTCTTGAACACATTCAGACTTCCCTGCAGCTGTGGATAGGATGGTGGGCAAGTTGTCTTTCAGGGCAACTTCTCCACCATTGTTGATTAGCTTCTGAGGAATGCCAAGGTAGACCTTTCTGCATCTCCCCAGTCTGGTTTCTCCTTCTCAATCAGACTGGGGCTCCTTTATCTGTTGCCACCAACAGTTATGATTTAACTTTTCTTTGATGTTCCATAATGGCTAGTAAATTACTGAGTCAGCATCTAAAAGTACATTGCTTGGCCTTTTTATTTTTATATCTGTTACTTATTTGAAAGAGGCTATATTTTTTCCAGAGTGTGTGAAAGTAGAATTTACCTGTAGCACTTATGTTGACTAAAGCCATTTTACCTAAAGTACAATGTTTTTAAATCCGGGAGAGCAAAACTCATAAGAGGAACAGGAAATTCCATGAGTTCCATGTGGTGGAGTTTCCAATAAATTTTGCTGACAGGTTCGTGCTCCAGACTCCAGTAGAACAGACAATCTAAAATGCCTTATGATGCTATTATCAGTGCCAGGAGGAATGACACATACACAATAGTAGGGCCTTAGCGTCCTACATTGTACGTATTACCTGGGCAGGTTATGTGTTACATGAACAATGCCACATGCTTACTACCAGGTCACCAAGAGACCATAATTTCAAGGTAGCAGGTTTGAGAGCTCATTCCATTGTTATCTACCAATAGCTTTTCAGAGTCCTAAAAGTTCTCTTGCAGAGCTGTGTATTGTACATGTATGTCATGTGTGTCATATTCATTTTTATTGTAGTCATTGAAACATAGAGCTGTTTCCCCCACCCCATCATATAATTGTAAAATTATTTTATAACTGTTTAAAAATTACATTTTATTTGGACACTATGCACCTTGCTTCTCTAACAGTTAAGAGCCCCGGTTGTTGTTGTTTTCGTGTGTGTGTGTATTTAAGCCAACGTATTTTCCCCAGCAGTTATCCCTTAGATATGAGATTGGGAAGACCCTAAAGCTGTTTATTATTCATTCTAGTAAATGTCATGATTCAGTCGACCTTTGAGAAGCAGCTATAATTAGGAAAATACCATTAATAGGCTTCTCTTGCAATGACTTCAGCCAAGCTTAGGAATAGTGGAAGTTTCCTCAGACCATTGGTCCATCTATCCAGCATCACCTACTGGACAGCAGCTCCAAACTGAAGACATACCCAGCCCTACCTAGAGATGAGGAAATTAAACCTGGGATTTTCTGCATCCAAAGCAGATGCTCTACCACTGAGCTATATGACCCTTCACCAATAGTCCTTCCTCATCTATTACCAGCTACCAAGTCTGGTGTCTACATAGTACCAAGGGAGAAGGAACTCCCACAGCTTTGGAGCATTTGCAGCCCAACTGTGCATAACAGCTGTGCTTTAACATCCCCTGTTTCTCATTGCTGGAGGTACTAAATGGGCATAAACCCAACATTAAGTGCTTATGAATTTTCAGATGAATACTGAAAGAAACACAGATTTCATACTGTGTTTCTAACTCATAATAATGACTCCAACTACTGTACTCTGGAGCGTGATCAGCATGAACAAGCATTGCTGTATAGTGGTTAGCAGCTGGAGGCCCATGGGCAAAATGCAGTCCCCACCCCCTGTTGCCAACCAAGAGATGAAAAATTGGGTGGAGAGGTGAACATTGGAGTGCTAGAACTTGGCAGGAGGATCTTTGGGAGAAAGGGAGTTGGAGACCTAGCCTACCACCACCCCAGCCAAAGTGGCCTTCCAGCAAAAGCAGCTGCTGGCCAAGGAATGAAATGGACAAAAATAGTCTATTCATACATTTATCTTCCTCTAATGAGGTCTTAGAAGAGTTTTTTTGTTTTGCAGCAGTAACCACGTGACCCTAGATTATGTAAACTTGGAAAGACATGGATGTTTTCATTAATAAGGGAGAAAATCAGCAGCAGAATTGATGATTCATTGCTAATGTGTTGATCCAGCTGCTCTCAGAGGACTGGAATTGCTTACTGGGATTCCATGTTCAGCTTCGAGCTATGCAGTTTTCAGCCTTGATGTGCTAGATTAACACTGGGGTTTGAAACATTTGAAGAATTCTTATTAAACTCATAATGACTTCTCTCTGCAGCAACAACTCTTCAGCCAAGTCCAGACTGTTCCACAATTTGCCAATAAAAGGGGAAGGGAGGAACCCTGAGATTATGGTTTCTGTAGTGTATTCATC
The DNA here is from genome assembly GCF_964106645.2 of Podarcis pityusensis. Taxonomy (NCBI): domain Eukaryota; kingdom Metazoa; phylum Chordata; class Lepidosauria; order Squamata; family Lacertidae; genus Podarcis; species Podarcis pityusensis. The sequence continues at coordinate 82,807,665 of NC_138026.1, read as the reverse complement.
TTCCAACTTTTCCTTCTTCATTCTCCCACCACTCCATCTGAATAGGTCACAGTAATTCCAAACTGCCATTGGTGTTTCACTCTTATTCAGGGCCTATGCATCCCGTTTGCCACTTGAGGCAAAACACACCCTCCTGCTTCCTAGCCCCATGGCTTATTCAGGGAGACATTTCCAGTTTGGGTCTGTCCCTGCCCTGGGCTGCTAGGCAAAACTGTTTCCTCCCTGGGTAGATCATGAACCCTTCTCCCAGGACAGCTGTGTGTGCTTCCTGCTGGTCCCCTGCTCAGGGAGCTCTGTAGGTGCACCATTGCATGAGCTCTCTCTCCTCCTCTTTGTGCCTTGAGCTCTGAAAAGGTTCTTGAAAAATAGGAATTCTAACTCCTACCTATAAGGCATATGTAAGGACTAGCCTGGCAAATAGAAGGGGAAGAAATGGAGGCAGTGAGAGATTTTACTTTCTTGGGCTCCATGATCGCTGCAGATGATGACAGCAGTCACAAAATTAAAAGACGCCTGCTCCTTGGGAGAAAGGTGATGGCAAACCTAGACAGCATCTTAAAAAGCTGAGACATCACCTTGCCAACAAAGGTCTGTATAGTTAAAGCCATGGTTTTGCCAGTAGTGATGTATGGAAGTGAGAGCTGGACCATCAAGAAGGCTGATCGCCGAAGAATTGATGCTTTTGAATTATGGTGCTGGAGGAGACTTTTGAGAGTCCCATGGACTGCAAGAAGATCAAACCTCTCCATTCTTAAGGAAATCAGCCCTGAGTGCTCACTGGAAGGACAGATCGTGAAGCTGAGGCTCCAATACTTTGGCCACCTCATGAGAAGAGAAGACTCCCTGGAAAAGACCCTGATGTTGGGAAAGATGGAGGGCACAAGGAGAAGGGGACGACAGAGGACGAGATGGTTGGACAGTGTTCTCGAAGCTACCAGCATGAGTCTGACCAAACTGTGGGAGGCAGTGGAAGACAGGAGTGCCTGGCGTGCTCTGGTCCATGGGGTCACGAAGAGTCGGACACGACTAAACGACTAAACAACAACAACAAGGACTAACCACAGCAGGCTCATTGCTGGTTGTGCTACTGGGATGGACGGAGCCAGGGCAGCATTTCTGCATGTGTTGTTTCTGTGGATGTGTGCTGTGGATGTGTGTAGGGATATGTGCTGGGTGTGTATGTCCCTGTCATCTTGAGTTCATTGGCTCCCTCATTTGTGGGGGACATGTCCCTGCTTGGTGGGCACTGGCAGTTTCCAGGGCATGGTTGGCCCTAGATATTTTGCTGCAGGAGGCAAAGGACAACATGGTACCAACCCCATTTTTACATACAGAAGTCAACTGGTCTGGTATCTTCCACCATCCCTGAGGGCAGTCAGTTAGCTTAGGTGATGCAGTAGCTGTAGCACACACAGCTCTGTCCAGCAATACATGGAAACAGCCAGGAGAACTCAGAAGAAGCAGATGGTGAGGCTGCCACCACTGTCCTCTCACCACTCCATCACTTGCCGCCCGAGGCAGCCACCTACCAAATGGTAGGGCTGGCCCTCTTTCCAGGCATGCTTTTTTATTATTATTTTCCAGTTGTGTATCTTTCTCCTTCTCTCCTGGGCTGAGTATGCATTGGATATGGTGGCTATTCTGCCAGTCGGCGTAGCAGTGGCATATTTCTGATCCCAACATAGTATGAATATCAGATTGCTGTCCCCATCTAGAAGTGGGAGGTAGCTCTCTCTGTCCAACTTTTATAACCAGACATGTGCTTTTCTCATAGCTCAAGATGTCTGTCTGGTATTCAGTGCTCTTTAATTAAAAACAAAAAACCAACCAAAAAAAACCTCCCAAACTCTTGAAGGAATGAAACAGGCTGCTTCCAAGCTTATCTTATTTTACATAATTTATTCTGCTCTGGTTTTTAAAGAATGTGGAACTTTTTGCCATGGGGGAGTAGAATAAGGCACTTGAAGAAGGAGGGAGGTATGGGCAGAGGACTGCAGACAAATTGGTAGCAGCATTAAGCAAGAGGCATCAGTCCCCAAGCAGTCCTTCCTGACATTTCTGGTAGTAAATTGAACTGGTTGCCACTCTTATATCCAGTGCTAGGTATAGAGGGCTCCCAACCATTGGGCCAGATGTCAAAGCAACACTACTCTGCATCCCTAGAAAATCATGTCTGAGTTCTACATTTAAAACCAGAACTTCAGACCATGTGTGACTCTATTCTTTTCTCATGGAGACAGGGAATTTGCTTTTCCTTTAAAACAAACAAAAAACTCAATTCAGGTAGACTTCTAAATTCTGTACTAGCATTCATCCTCAACCAGAATATGAAAGGGAGAATACATTCTACAGTATGCAAGTAAGTTCAAAGCTGACTGTGTCAGTGACATGGTGCTGGAGCGCTGTATGTACACATATGGGTTCTGGGTGTAGGATTTCTTCACTTTCTACAGAAGGGTGATCTGTGTATGGGAGCCTGAAGGGAACAGGAACTAACTATTCAAAGGGCAATACATCAGTAACACTGTGACCACACCAAACAGGAAGCAATTAGAGGTAAAATGGCAGGGACATCAGTTCTATTTAAAGTTAGAGAGGGCTTTGCGGACTGCGTAACCATTATAACGTGTAAACATTGTAAAAATAATCTCAGCCATGGGGATGAACATTGCTGGATAACAGGACACTATATTAACTGCTGTGTTGATTCTGCTTCCAGTTAAGTCCGGAAAAGCAATGTTTCAGCAGTGTCGAAGATTCTAAATATGGAAGCATCCTAGCAGAAGTTTTTAATAGCTATGAACTAAAATATGAACAGCTTAGTCATACAATGATTACGGATGAAGTGCTATAGCAGCCATAGCTATAAACACTCTGGTGTTTATAGGGCAAATGGTACTCGCAGTGCCTGGGTTCTCTTTCTGTTAGAGAGAATATTAATAAGCCACTTTAAAGGATTGTTTAACCAGGCTCGACCCTACTTAGCTTCAGCAGGCAGTGGCTACCTAAGCCATTACACCATCCACCTGCTGGCACTTTAAAGGATCGTTATGAAGATGCATTAGAGATACTGTAAACAACCTATTAAGGTCTAGATCAATTATAATAACAAGCAATGCCTACATTGTAACATAACTTTTTAAAGGTTGGAAGCAAATAGTGCAATCTGCAGACATTAACAGATTCCAACGTCTGGACAATACTTAAGAGAATGTAATTCTGCAGTTCCTGCGTAGGCATGGAATGTGCAGCATGGTGGTGTTCTTTATGCTCACTCAGTACCCTTCAAACTGCTGTTTCCAAGAGCAAATTCAGTGTCGAATAAGTAGAGCCTAGTCTGCTATCGGAGACCTCACATTTCAGACATATTTTGGGGTCTGATGGTGAACTGGGAATGGAAACATGAAGTAAATAAATATCTGCACAATCCATTCTAATCAGAGATCAGAAAAACAGAAAGATTTTTTCAGCCTCTGAAAAATCTGTTTCACCAACCACTGAAATGAACGAAGATAGTCATATAATCCTACAGACTTCAAAAGCCTTGAAACAAGGGTTTACTGACTCCATTTTCTCACCCACAAGTTCTCAGACCTCTTTCCATGATGCGAATGTAGATTATAATGAAAGACTAGAAACCGAGAAATAATATCTAACCCCCATATCCAATAACAAGAGGATGCTAGCATGCTGAGTACAGATTTCTGCTTTTGTCCCTTAGCAGGCAAGACAGAATTCACAAGTACATTCAAAACATGTGACACATCTTTGCCTAGGGAAAGACATGTAGAGAAGGAATGTTTTATTCTCAATGCTCTTTCCTCCATCAGCTTCCTGATTCTCTCTTTTTTTTTTTTAAAGCAATTTATTAAATTTTACAATAAAAATAGACATAATAAACAATGTAACATCATTCTTAACATATTTTCACATTTTCTTTGGACTTCCTCACATCTCCCGCTCCCATTTTCATCGTTGAAACATTTTGTCAGCAATTTATCATCTTATTTAAAATCTTATATCCCTTCTATATTTCATAATCATATAATTCTCAAAAGGAGCTAAGTTTTCACAGTCTTACTTATTTTCTTAAAAAAAGCTTCTAAATTTAGTGGTGCTCAGTTGTTTTATTCTAGCATCTTATTTAGCATTCGCTCAAATTACAATGCTTTTGTAAATAGTTCTTAAATTTCTTCCAGTCCTCCTCAATCCTCTCTTCTCCCAGGTCACGGATTCTGCCAGTCATTTCAGCCAGTTCCATGTAGTCTATCAGTTGTATCTGCCATTCTTCCAGTGTGGGTAGATCTTGAGTTTTCCAGTGTTTTGCGAGAAGTATCCTTGCTGCTGTTGTTGCATACATAAAAAATGTCTGGTCCTTCTTTGCCACCCCTTGGCCGACAATACCCAAAAGGAAAGCCTCTGGTTTCTTAGTGAAGGTATATTTAAATACCTTTTTCAGTTCATTATAAATCATTTCCCAGAACGCCTTCACTTTAGGGCAAGTCCACCAGAGGTGGAAGAACGTTCCCTCGCACTCTTTGCATTTCCAACACTTATTATCAGACAGGTGGTAAATTTTAGCAAGTTTGACTGGGGTCATATACCATCTATAAATCATTTTCATTACATTTTCTTTCAGGGCGTTACATGCAGTAAATTTCAATCCATAACTCCACAACCTCTCCCAGTCCTCAAACATGATATTATGCCCAATGTCCTGTGCCCACCTTATCATAGCCGATTTAACCGTTTCGTCTTGTGTATTCCATTTCAGCAGCAAGTTATACATCCTTGAAAGTACCTTAATCTTTGGTTCTAACAATTCTGTTTCTAGTTTCGATTTCTCCACCTGGAACCCTAATTTCTTATCATTTTTAAAAACTTCTTTGATCTGAGCGTAATGTAACCAATCTCGCACTTTGTCTTTCATTTTCTCTAGACTCTGCAATTTCCATTTGTCTCCATCCTTTTCTAGTATTTCCCAATATTTTGGCCATTTAGCCTCCATATTGGGTCTTTTTCGGGCCTTGGCTTCCAAAGGTGAAAGCCACCAGCTTCCTGATTCTCTCCTCTGCTCCAGCATTACATGCGCTCCACAGTCTCCCAGATTAAGATAACACAGAAAATATAAGGTGCTCATTTACCTCAAAAATGACACCTTAATGTGTGACGAGGCACAATACAACTGAAGTTAAGCACCTCTCATCCCACTGATTTCCTTGAAAGCAATATGCAACACCAGTGTATGAATGTTTACTCTGAAATTAATCACATTAAATTTATCGGGACTTGCTCCTAAGTAAGTGTGCATAGGATTATAGCTTTAATCACATGGTTAAATATACAATTGAAACCAATGAACAGAACTGTTTTCTACCTTTGACATCAATAGAACTTAAGTAAGTCAATGGACTATGTTCTAACAGACTTGTCATGGCTTGGGCTTCTGTAGGCACCCGTACAATTCATCAGACTGAACTGTTCTACAATTATTTACCTTGGGCATAGACATACCCTGTGAGTATGCCATTCTGGGCTGCTCTCTTATTTAGACTGAGCAGGGAGCATGCTCCTTTTGTATATTTTGTACTGTTCCAACCACATTGTCTATGAAAAAATGAATTTCAGTCTAGTCTTGGCCTTCTTGGTAATGCCATCCCTTAATGAGTTCAGAGGATCTACAACCTGCCAGAGCGCTTTCATGGCAATGGTACTTGGTTGTAGAATACCTTTCTCCCTCCTCTGCCCAAAGTTTGGCCAGTGCTAAGTATCTTTTGGCATGAGCTGAAGACCTATTCTGCCAGGTGTTTAAAGTGGGCTCAGAATTCTTAAACAAGTCTTTTACACCATGCTCCAATCAGCAGGTCTCAAGGTGATAGTAAAGCACACACAAAGACACATACATACAGCAGTAGATCCTACAGAGCTGAAGTTGGCCCTGCTCTAAATGGTAAGATTCTGAGCTGTTCAGGACTGTTAATAAAAAACACTATAGGCAAAGGAGGCAGGGTTAGTATTGTTGGTGTTATACCATGTATTTTGTGCTTTTATACTGTACACCACCCTGTGATCTTTGAATGAAGAGTGGTGTATAAATTTAATAAACAAGCAAACAATTGGAGGATGTAGGTCTACATTGACCCCCCTGAAGTGTGTCAGCTGGTCCCCCAGTTGATAAACCAGAGACAAGAAACTATAGTGGGAATGGCAGCCCACTTTGGAAGATGACAGACCACCTGCTAGCTCTTCTTCAAAATGGGCCTCCCATAAAGCTAGTTGCCGACCGGGGTTCAAGGTCTTCAGCTATATGAGCAAGAAAAGATGCACTATAAAAGTGGCAGCAAGTCACATACCGGGGCAACATAGGGAAGGGAGATAAACAACATAGGATTGTACCCAATGTTAGTCAAACTCAAAGAAGACCCACTGAAATTAATGGCCATGACTAAATTAGGCCCATAATTACAATGGTTTTAATCTGAGTAAAATGCACTAGGACTCAATCCACATCTGTTTGTCAGCACAGGACCAAAAATCTCTACATATCTGTTGTATAAAGGAGACTACCATTATTATTCAAATAAGTTACTGCACAGCTTGGTTTAAAACACTGTAATTCATGGGTGTCACCCTAGACAGAGGGCCCCTGTAATTCTTTATGGCTGCAATAAAAGTAAGCAATTGATAATGAGTTATGAAGACTTACCCCTGGCATCATTTTTCATATTGACTGGAGTGGAGCAGGATGAGGGTACATCTGATGATGAAGGGTATTCCAGTCCACTTAGGCCACAATAATAAATGTGTGAGTCTTTACAGTGCGTCAGGCCTCTCTGTCACTCATGCTGCTGCAGACTAACACAGCTACCTCTCTTGATGTTGCCATCTGCAATACAGGGATAAGAATCCTGATCTACCTTACAAAGTTGCGATAAGAATGTATACAAAACACAAAGTGTTATATAAATGCTAAATAGGAGATGATGATGATGATGATTAGCCTCCAAGTGTTGTACCAAAGCCAAGTGTTGTACCAAAGCCAAGGAATAAAGTGAGGGCCAGTTCATTCAAGCCCAGCCACTTATTTTGGGGACTATTGCTGTTGTCACACTAGAATCTGGTTCTCTAGTGGTAAACCAGTTTTCTGGGTACACCACTATGGGCTCACTCTGGCGATCCATTCAAGATTCACTCAGTGGTGGAGGCTGGTGCCCATTCAGACTGGTAGAACAAAAGGCAGGAAGGTCAACAGTAGGTGGAAACAGAGCCAATCAAAAATGGAGCCAACTAATTCTGACTTTGTCCACTTCTTTCTCCCTGCTGACTTCTACAAAGGCAAGACTGAGACTAAAGAGCAGTAAACTGACAGCTAGTTCCATGGCCTGAACTGGGTGTAAGTAAGGAGGCAGGCAGGTGAGGGCTGGTTGAGGGCAGCTTGGTAGGGAAGTGCCTCACCTGTGCTAATGGACAAGACTTCATTCACAAGAAACAAACCTGACACGGGTTGCACCATGATTCACTGGACCTGCATAACTTGCAGCATCTGAGCTCCATGAGCATTGGGAATGATGCCAATATCAGCTTGGATAGAAAATTTTAATATAAATTAAGCAGCAAAAGCACCTTCATCTTTACTTCTCTTTGATTTTTTTTTTTTAAAGACAATGACTCGAATCCCAAATCGCTTTAATAACTGCTCTTTCCCCTCACAAATATTATTTGTTAAATTTATATCCCACCCTCTCTCCCAAAGGAGCCCAATACTAACTGCAGCTTATTTTATTGCAAGGATCTTAATTTGTTTCTGTGTACATTATGACATGCACATTTTACAAACATAGCAGGTTTAAAGTCTTCCCCTACTGAATGAAATACAGTGGTTGGCATTTGCATTTGAAAATCCAGTAAATGTTTCCAGATTGCATTCCAACTTGTCTGGTAAAGTTTGCCAGACTGAATATAGTGTATCTTTGTGTGGTGTTAATATGTTGAGCTTCTGGATTAGAAAATGCTTTCTGACAAATGAGTGCTTTTAGCAGAATGTTTGTGCTATGAAATGGACAAGAGACAAAACAAATCTAGAATTGGTTTTCGCAATCTGATTATTGCTAGGATTATTTCTGTTCTGACTGATGAAGAATTCTGTGTAACTCGCAAACCTGCACACAGGGTTTGTGCCATCAATTGTACAACCTTGCTTACTCAATATTTATGAAGAGATAGATGAAAGTGCTGTATCCTTAGTCATTATTATTATTATTATTATTATTATTCTTCAGGGCTTTTTTCAGCTGGAACTCACTGGAACTCAGTTCTGGCACCTCTCAGGTGGGTGCCATTGCCATTATTCTGACATCTCCTTTTCTAGAAAAATAGCACTGTTGTTGTTGTTGTTGTTGTTGTTGTTAATTTATACCCCACCTTTTCCCTGATACAGTGGTACCTCGGGTTACATACGCTTCAGGTTACAGACTCCGCTAACCCAGAAATATTACCTCGGGTTAAGAACTTTGCTTCAGGATGAGAACAGAAATTGTGTGGCGGTGGCACAGTGGCAGCGGGAGGCCCCATTAGCTAAAGTGGTGCTTCAGGTTAAGAGCGGACCTCTGGTACCACTTTACAAGGCAGTTTACAGACAAAACCAAGAACCACTAAAAATATAGAATTTTTTTTTATTAAAATACAATTAAACATTGATGCAATTAAAACTATTTGCATACATAAAATCTAAATGTTCCCCTGGTGCCTGCTTCCCAAAGCCTGGGAAGCTTTTGCTCGGCTTAGGGAGGGAAGCACGATGATCTGACAGTTCCAAGAGTCCTTCCACCTTCTTCCAAAAGCATGCCCAGCTTGAGGAAAGAGCCAGAAGGACTCCAGGATTCTGCCAAAAGCCTGGCGTCTCCTTCCCAAAGCCCATGAAGTTTCTGTCTGGCTTAGAGAGGGAGACACAATGCTCACACTCACGGTACTAGCCCCCCACCAATCGCCCTCACAAGCTGATGCCTCTGGCCCTAACTGTTCCCCTACGAAAGATTTCACCACACACCACTGGAATTACACCACCCACCACAGGCTGAATCCCTGTTCCCTGTTCTGCCTTCTAACTGACCAAGAACACCTGTCTTGTCAAACCACTGGTCCATGTTGCGAAGGATTATTGCCTCTGACTGGCAGCAGTTGTCAGGAGGATGGGGTGGAACTGGAAATAGTTAGCTCTGCCTGCCATTGGCTATGTTTGCATGTACTGTTGCCTCCTAACAGTCCGAGTGGGCACCAGTCACAGGGCAGGGAACTCTTTTTACTACATCTGGAGCTGAAACTTATTTGTCAATGGACAAATTTTTGTCTTGCATGTGGAGAGCTGTTTGTTGATATTTCACTACCTGTATCTCTTTAAGAACAATCTTTCAGTGTCAGGGGAGCCCAAAAGTATAAACTTCAACATCTTTTTTTGACTTGCTTTTGACTTTTCTCACATGAGGGAAACAGCTGTCAAAGGCTAGGAATGGCCTGAGATTGACTGTAGGCATTACTTTCTTCTCTTCCTTGAGGCAGCTCCTATTTCATATTTTATTAGATGAAATTCCCCTGTGTATCAAATAATGATCTAGACCCATAGGAAGTAGGAAATGCCACAATAGATGTTTTATAGGTAAGAACAGTAAAGTGGAAGGAGGCCAGGAACAATAAATTCTATTTTTCTCTCTCCTACAATCAAGTTAACAGTGACACTCACCACCACACACTGCTACTGTACACCCTCCTTTCTTTTCAAGTTATACAGAACTTGACAAAGAATGCATGGTGTATATCAACTACTGTATGTTTTGGTGGATTCCTTCCTATGCAGGGCTGCCATATTTGCAATCAGGAGACTGGGGTTATGGAGTTAAAACAGGGATGGAGAGTGTTAAGTTGTGGGTTGACATAGCAGACGACACAGCGATTTCTCCAAAGCAGCTCTTTATTTTGTAAGCTGGAACAGAACTAAGCTGAGGAGCTCAGTCAGCCTGCTTATATAGAGCTACAGAACAACTGTAACTGTTGCAACGTTCTAAAACTATCCAATCACTGAACGTCACTTTTCGATCCTTCATTTGCATACAAAACTATCCAATCACTGAACGTCACTTTTCAATCCTTCATTTGCATAACTATCTACAGTATCCCCCTGCTGGCCCAAGGTGAGAACTTCAGTACATAACAGAGAACCTGGACTCATTCCAGCCATGCAAAGCAGGACCGGCAAAGGGTGTCGCTGGAGAGAGGTATGGCCAGCCAAGTGACCTGGGGGTCCAATAGGGAGATCCCTGGATCTGAGGTTCCCCATCCCTGCTTTAAAATGCTGATCAGATTGACACACACAACACCAATGATTCTCCTTCTCAACCCTCCCTGGTTTCTACCCACTCCAGACACACAACTGCTGTAGTAGGCACACTATGGTGTACACAGGTTTGGACTGAGTGAAATGCTGGGACAGTTCACGCATGTACACACACTACCATTTGATGACTTGCAACTGAATGTGTGAATAAATCCCACTAAAAAGTACTGAGGTGAAGCAAGGCAAACACTCAAAGAAGTGTTATGCTAAAGGTACATAAATATATTAAAAGACTCAGAAGTATCCATTTCTTTTTACATGCATAGGCCTTTACATCCACGGAGGGCCTTCTGGCGGTTCCCTCACTGTGAGATGTGAAGCTACAGGGAACCTGGCAGAGGGCCTTCTCGGTAGTGGTGCCCGTCCTGTGGAATACCCTCCCATCAGATGTCAGATGTCAAGGAAATAAACTACCTGACTTTTAGAAGACATCTGAAGGCAGGCCCGTTTAGGGAAGTTTTTAATGTTTGATGTTTTATCACATTTTATTATTATTAATATTCTGTTGGGAGTCACCCAGAGTGGCTGGAGAAACCCAGCCAGATGGGCGGGATATAAATAATAAATAATAAATTGTTATTATTATTATTATTATTATTATTATTATCCATGCAAAAAATGAGAGGAAAAGGTACAATTAAAAGTCCCGGATATAATACTGTAAAGAAAACATCAGGAGAGTAGATTCCACAAAAGATGAAAGGGCAGTATGTTCAACCTGTAAACAAATCTCTGTATCTTGAATTCCACAGCAAACCCTCTAAAACCACCTTTGAACTAAGGGAGATAAGTGCTAAACTATCTTCTAAGAGGCGACAGTTAAAAAGGAAAAAGCCAAACATTATCATTGAGCATACATTGCCAAAATATAAAGTTGAGTTTGTTTAGACTGTTGAGTTTGATTTTGTTTCAGCTCTTTGGATCGTCACTAAATCTATATTTGGATTATCAGCCTTTTTACTCTGTGGTGGGTAGAGGCCTGCAGATGTTGAAGAAACCATTTCAAAAATGAGTTTTTCTCTGAAGCAAGCATTTGACTGACCAATGGAAGTCAATTACACTATTTGATTACCAGTTGAGGGGACAAATCCTGCCACATTAAAACCCTGAGAGATCTGAACTCTCTTCAACAAATATGTTTGTTTCCAGATTTAGACTTCAATGGGAATGTTTGAACCAGACTGGTTTTTACACTTAAAATGCTGTTCCATTCCTGCTTAGGAAATACTTTTCCATTTTACCATAAACCATCACATGTTCAGGAAACAATTGATACTTGAAACTGTATTGCACAGAATTAAGTTCTTTTCCTACCTGGCTACAGGTAAAACAAACAAGCAAACTTGAACAAAACACCTGATCCTAAGAATATTTACACAAAAGTAAATTCCCCTGAGGGAAAGAGTCATTGAGAGAAAACTGGCCGGTGTACAATGTGAACACTGAAGCCAAGAAATTTATCCAGTGTCAGCAAGCCTCTACTCCCTTGTAAATAATCTTTATAAAAACAAGAACAGTTTCCAAAGTTTCCAAATAATCTTTCCATCTGAATGTATTTTATGTATAAAAAGATGAATTTAAAGAATTTGTGTTGCCGGTTGCATGCTCTGGTAGACGAGGGGAGGGGGAGAACACCATATGGCCACCATGCTGGACTCAAACATTTCTGGCCCTTTATCTTCAGGGAAGTGTTTTCTTACCTACCCACACAGGGCAGAACAGGCTTTGAATGGGTCTACTGTGTTGGCTTTCTCCTCTGCCACTATCTTCCCTATTTCTCCTTTGCTGATTTAAAGGGCTGGAAATCAGGAGATCTGGTGTGTATTCTTCATTACAGGCAATGGTCCTTTTTATCACCTGAGGGCCATATGAAAACTCAGCTGTGTTTCCAGCGCTTTCTGTGTCATGCTGAGTCTCACACTGGAGCAGAAGAAAGAGACAGTCAGCATCTGGTTACAAAGCTCACAGCCACCGCTGAGAAATGCAGGCTGTGTTTTAGTTCTTTAGTGGCCTGTGCTTCCTTGGCACGAGCAGATGAGTCTATGTTTAGGGGCTTTCATTTAGATACTACTCAAAAGAAACGTCGGTTTAGAGGTTTGGCTCAGCTTGTGTCCATATCTAAATCTTATCCACTCAACCTACCCCCCACTCCCTCCACAAACCTCTCTCTGAAATCCAGCTGCTCCCACTAGTCCCCTTGCCTAGCTTATATTTGTCCTATTCCCCTCAATGCAACCTTTTCATCATGTGCAAGCGATGTTTGTCAGCAGGGAGGGGGCCCAGTTGTACTACTTGTATACAAATGTCCTCAGGGTTTCCCCAGATGAACAATCCATGTCCACCTCCCCACCCCCCATTGCATTTCATTTGTGGTGCAATACTCCTCCATTTCCTCATTAATGCATTACTGATGTAGGTCAGGCGTGCAGACAACCCAAACACAACCTGCCAATCGTGGATGGTGCTGATGACCCACCAGCATCTCAGCACACCTCTTCTTTTCTGAGGAAAAAAAAAACAGAAGCATCAAGCACTTTGCAGACTACAATTCATTGCTTGGTGAATATTAAGTCATGCAGGCCTGTTTTATGGCTGTGTCCTGTAGTACACACAGCCACTGGGAGAATCTGAGGTAGAAGCTGAAGCAGCTGCCTCAGAGTTGCCTTTCCCGGAGAAAGCAAACCCGTGGCCCTCCAGATGTTGTTGAATGTCAACTTCCATCAGACCCAGCCAAATGGAGTAAGAAGAACGTAAGAAGATTTATTATTTATTTAAGGTGATAGATTTATTATTTATTTAATAATTTTATTTACTTACTTACTTATTTATTTATTTATTTATTTATTTATTGTGTTTATATACCATTTAATCATTAGGATTTCTAAGTGATGTGCATAAAATTAAACCACACCAAGGATTAAACAGTAAAAACTCACCATAAAACCAAACACTACCTTAAAATACCTGATGGAATAATAAAGTCTTTGTTGTGCACCTGATGTTCAACAAGGAGGGTGCCTGCCTAATCTCAGTCATGAGGGAGTTCCACAGGTTTGGATCCAGTCTATGAAATGCCTTTAGGTATGGGCTACTGTCTGACACCACTATCGCCTCCCTGCAGAAGAAATTAAACTTAAACCTACATTCATCATTGAAAAGGGCTCCAGTCAACGAGACCACATCAGGTTCAAAAGGGCCATATGAATCACTCTGCCTTCAGGAGGCAACTTGCTCTTTTTACTATTAAGGAATGTTCCAAAATATCCTTATCTCATCCTGCCTATAACCCTGTGATGTCAGCCAGGCTATGCAAGCAACCGTGGTTTGCATAAGCAGAGATTTCCATCTGGTTTTCCAAACCTAACTCTAGCAACTGCGTGACGCTGGCCAAGGAAAAGAACCAAGCTGAGTTGCTATGTTTTTTATTTTCACTCTGGGTGAATTAACCAGGAATGAATCACTTTCCATTTTTGTTTCTATAATAATTAATGTAGATTAGAGCAACCACTCCAAGTTTTAAGATCACTTTCAAGACATTGTTTTTAAAATGTATGTTCAAGGAGGCAACTGAAAATAATAGCATGTGTGCACAGGTTTTGTTTATATCTCCCCACTGTTTATTTTTTAACAAATATCTTGTCAGTGAGAACAAGATTTTTAAAAAACTCAGAGAGTATTCTCAAAAGGACTTATCACAGATTAGTTAGTCTTTAACATGCTTTACAGCCATCTGTTCCCACAAAGTGTGCCAATAGAGTTCCTCTCCTCAGCTCTTATAAAGGGTGCTTAAAGCAAGGAGTGAGCTTTCTAAGCCATGTACTTTTTCTCACAAAGAGATAAAAAGTCAGAATTTTGAGGCATGCTGTATATTAAATGCTATGTATTTTGTAGCATTTGAATAGGAGTGTTTCCAGTTGTGCGTACATGGATTAGGAAACAATTGGGAGGCTGGTTTTTTTCTGACTTTGAAAATAGAAAGGGATGGTGACTCACTGCTAGTTACTGAGATGAGGTATGTGAACCTCTGAAGATTTTAGAGCAGGGGTCGCCAACTTAGTGCCCTCCAAATATTTTGGACTTGAACTCCCATAATCCCTGACCATTGGCCTTGCTTGCTGGGGCTGATGGGAGTTGGAGTCCCCTGTTCTAAAGCCCAGCTGGGGAACCTGTGGGCTTCCAGATGTTGATGGACTCCACCAACTCCTGCCAGCCTGCCCAATAGTCAATATGATGTAGTTCAGCAACATCCATTTTTTAAAAAAATGATATTTATTAAAGTTTCAAAGAGTACAAGAATTACAAAAACAAAAAATAAAAATACAAGAAAATACAAAATACAGAAAAAAGAATAAAGTTTTTAAGATATAACAAAAAAATGAAGAATAAAAAGAAACATACAAAATAAAAACAGTTAAAAAACACGTTAATTTTCCAAAACATATCTTCCTTACACTTATTTCCCCGGACCTCCTCGTACCTCCCTTTTTTGTATTCCAGTTCAGTTTGTTAGTTCAGCAAATCCTTACCATTAAGCTTTTACCCATTTGTAAACCTTTTTTTTTCGTATCTCTTAAAGCATTACAGCTGGAAACCACTTAGTTTCTATCCAACATCCTTCTAAGATTCCTTAATTTTACAATATTTCTGTAAATAGTCTTTAAATTTCTTCCAGTCTTCTTTCACCGACTCTTCTCCCTGGTCTCGGATTCTGCCAGTCATTTCTGCCAGTTCCATGTAGTCCATCAGCTTCATCTGCCATTCTTCCAGAGTGGGTAGATCTTGTGTCTTCCAATACTTTGCAATGAGTATTCTTGCTGCTGTTGTAGCATACATAAAAAAAGTTCTGTCCTTCTTTGGCACCAATTGGCCGACAATGCCCAGGAGAGAGGCCTCTGGTTTCTTCAGAAAGGTATATTTAAGCTCAGCAACATCCAGAGGGTCACAGGTTTCCCACTGATGCTCTAAAGCCTCATATACATTCTAAGAACTGCTATTAAATTTTTTTTTAAAGATAATATTTATTAGAGTTTCAAAGAAGTTACAAAAAAGAGAAAAAGAAAAGGAAAAAGAAAAGAAAAAAAGAGAGCAAAAAATACAAAATACAAAAGTATAAACAATTAAAAACATTTCCATCTTTCCATGTCTTATCTTTCATTAACTTGTTTCCCTGACCTCCTCACACCTCCCTTTTTTGTATTCTAGTTCAGTTAAATATTTCAGCAAATCCTTTCCGCTTGGTTTTTATCCTAATAATTTATCTTAGTGTACTATAATTTTACATTCTCGTTTCACCACTTAAAAAATCAATTTTTACCTAATCTTTTATATCATTTCTGCTAAAACCACATTGCTTCATTCCAACATCCTTCTAGCATTCCTGGATCTTGCAATGTTTCTGTAAATAAATTTTAATTTTTTTCCAATCTTCTTCCACCAACTCTTCACCTTGGTCTCGGATTCTGCCAGTCATCTCCGCCAGTTCCATATATTAATTAATCTAAAATAAAGCTACAGAATCCAACCTATCACAGAGATCAGGGGAGCTCATCCCTAATACGTTTCATAAGTATGACGAAAGTTTCTTGCTGCTTTGCTTTAAAATATACAAAAGGAATTCATTTCAAGCAGTCTTCTTAAATTGCATGGGTTTCACCTGCTGCTCAGAGAGGTCATTTTTTGCCAGTACCACACATGAATGCATGCAGCGGGAAGAAGTAGCCAAACCATTTTTCTTGGCACATGTTGTTGGCCACATGGATATTGTCCCAACTTTATTAATACAAGTAAGATGTTTTCCTAAAATAAATTTGTAAAGAAAACAATGAATGCAGCCATAAGAAAAATGCAAAGCCTGAAGCTTGCACACAACCACCAGATTGTGATGATTGCTAGGAATTTCTAAACGAAGAGGTATAGGACCACTTAACTAAATAATAAGGCTGTCTGCATTGTGGTGGTGATGAGGTGCAATACACTCCTCCATACACACAACCAGACAGTGTAGTATACAGTGGTACCTCGGGTTAAGAACTTAATTCATTCTGGAGGTCCGTTCTTAACCTGAAACTGTTCTTAACCTGAGCTACCACTTTGGGTAACCCAAGGTACCACTGTAATGGTTAGAGTGCAAGACATGGACCTGGGAGACCAGGGTTCAAATCCACACTCAGCCATGAAGCTCACTGGATGACCTTGGGCCAGTCACTCACACTTAGCTTATCCTACCTCAGAAGGTTGTTGTGATAATTAAATTTGGAGGAGGAGAACTATGTACAGCACAATGAGCTCCTTGGAAGAAAGATGGGATATAAATGCAATCAAAAATAAATCACATGTAACATGAAAGCTCTCTACATTCCATCATTTCCCCACTCCTGTAATAAACAAGCCATTCATTTCTGCCATCAAAATACATCTGCTTTCAAGAAATAAAATTCCTGCCGCTTTCAAAATGCCACATTGATTCCCAAAACATGCAACAATAATGAGTTCACTCAACAACTTCCTGTTAAGGAAGAGACATGCAAAATCAAAGATTGCATGAATCAATGATCACAGCTCTTTGACTTAGAAGAGAAAAGAGACAATCTTGAAAGGTGCTTCAGAAAACGGGAATGGGAGAGTAAGTTTAAATAAAGTACAAGGTTGGGCAGACCCACAAGAAATGTTTAACATTCCAGACTCTCCACAAAGGGAGGTCAAGGAAAAGGGAATGAGTGGTTAGGATAGAGCACATGCCAAGGATATTTTAAAAGTGCTGTTGAGCACAGTCCATCTGATCACACTGTAAACAGCCACAAGAAATAGAATGAGATTGGTTTAGAATGTGGTGAACACTTTGGGTAAGTGCACATTGGCAAGACTGGATCAAACAATGGAAGGCAAGGAAGTTGAAATAACAGATGTTTGTTGAATACACAGTCTCAGATAGCAGGGAAAGCTGTGTGTGTCCTCCTGATCTCCAGATGTTTAAAAAATGACTAGCTTTCATTCCAGGTGAAATTCAGTCAAAACAAGAAACATGGGTTTATCATCATGTGCAGTTGTATGCACAGATCCTGAAATGAATTGTTTTTAAAAACTGAATAAAACAGCAATATATTTTGTACCCGATTTATTATGGATTACATTTTGCTAGTAACCAACCCAGCTAAAGCTGGACACCCTGAATGTACAGATGCTGCCTCACTTCAAATCAAGTTCTCCCAAAATTTCATATGAATAGCAATGGGAGCCAAATGCTCTCTTGGACCTCACAGGCAGGGAAGTATTGACCATTCAAGACTGGTCAGCACTCTTGCCAAGTTTCATAGCTCTATCACCATCACACATATATAATAGCCAATTTCTGGGTTCTGTCTCTTTGTCACATGCTGGCATGACAGGAGGACTGTGTGGTGCTCACCTACAAATCTAAAGTCATAACAAGCCAATAGCTGTGCTGATATATACATATACATATACAAATGCACATGCATTTAAAGAGAGAGCAATAGAGGTAACTGCTCTCAAAGAGTGATAAATCATTAATACATGTTAGGACATTAGACAGGAAAAAGCAAATTACCAGGAATGACAGCTGGTTACAGATGAGGCTCCTTTGATCTTTGCAGAAATGGTTATTAACTCACAGGGTCAGCTGCCAGACGTCTTTTGGCGACTGTGCCCACTCAGCCACCCACATAATAAATGGCCATTAAGCCACTTTGCTTACTAACCCTATTGGAAGAAACGTTCAAAAGAAATTTAAGTTCAAAGCAGCCTTCTGTTCCATTGAAGTCACTGACAAGCTTCTTCAAGTTAATGGAGGCAGAAATGCTGGTTTTGAACCAGTTCAACACGCCTCACTTCTGTCCACACTGCAGAACAAAGTGATCTGTTAAATGTCTTGGGAAGCATCTTTATACCAACTGCGTTGCTTACACCAACACAATGGTTATTGCAGGCCGGCAGACTAAAACGGAAGGAAAGGTTTGAGCCCAACACTGCTATATCCAATAGCAAAATCAATGCAAAGTAAATATGAAAATGTAAAATTCACTTTCCCTCAGCTGGAGGGGGAAAAAGCTACTACTGTCAAATGAACTATGCATACTATAGAAGAAGGGCTTCCCAAATTGTGGTCCATGGGTCAATTCAGGTGGTCCGCAGTGTGTCTGTAAAAATACAACTGAAAATCATGAATCATCTATCACAGCACATTACAATTGCTACAACAGGCAAAGGAATTATTAAGTTGTCCATCATGCCCCTCAGCAATTTCCAAGTGGTCTGGCGGGTGAGCTTTGGGAACCACTACTATACAGCAGTTTCAGTAAAAAATTAAGGAGGAGGATGATTTTTTAAATTAGATTTATATCACAGCTTTCCTCCAGGGGGCTCAAGGTGGCATGCATCATTCCCTTTCTCTCCATTTTATCCTCATAACCACCCTGCGAGGTAGGCTAAGCTAAGATACAATGATTGGCCCAAGCTGAGCCCTAGTCTTCCAGGCCCTGTTCTAGCCCTCTAACCACCACGTCACACTGGTTTCTGGTTTAACAACTCTCTGTACCCTTGGAAAACCATTTATGCAACAAGAATACAGTGTTCCTTCTAAGCTTACCACTATGCAGCATGACGCCTCATCTACACTTTGCTTGCCCCACCACTTTCCGCCAGGAAAACCTGCCTTGTTACTGCTGAATCAGAGCAAACATCAAACGGGGTTTCCTCCAGACTGACATTTGCTCAGATTTAGCACTAAAAAGTGAGTTTTCCAGGGGAAAGTGGCAAGACAAAACCATTTGGACCCATGCCTCAGACCCGTGCTTTCTAGGCATGGGGCAAGCAGAAGTATGGACGAGCCCCATGACTAAACCCTTCTTGAACCAGAAGCTTCCAGTGTGGTGTAGTGGTTAAGAGCGGTAGTCTCGTAATCTGGGGAACCGGGTTCGCGTCTCCGCTCCTCCACATGCAGCTGCTGGGTGACCTTGGGCCAGTCACACTTCTTTGAAGTCTCTCAGCCTCACTCACCTCACAGAGTGTTTGTTGTGGGGGAGGAAGGGAAAGGAGAATGTTAGCCGCTTTGAGACTCCTTCGGGTAGTGATAAAACGGGATATCAAATCCAAACTCTTCTTCTTCCCAACTAATGGGAAATTTATAAACGTAAGAACCACCAAGTAAATCAGATTACTGCAGGTGTCACTCGTGGAATTAAGAAGACAGGTATCTGCATGATTATGTCATCCACTACTACTTGGTAAGTGGTTACTTGAACCCCAACCTTCCTCTGTGTCTGTTTCAAGCAGGCACCAAAAAGAGTACAGCGAAGGTGCTTGTCTGGTGCCAACAGGCAGGGAGTTCCAAAGTGTAGGTGCTGCCACACTAAAAGATCAATTTCCATAATAGTGTGGAACGAGTATTATGTGGTGCCAGTGTCAGTTCCACAGCCTCAGCCTATAGTTTCAGAATGGTACCTGCCCAGACATGATGTTCATGTGACCCTGGACCAGTTGCTATCTCTCAGACTTACCTACTTCACCTGGTTGTTCTGAGGATAAAATACATGGGATGAGAACTATATATGCTGCTTTGAGTGCCTCAGAGTTTACTTGTACACCACTCTTTCACATATTTATAAATGTAATAAATAAGTGAAATAAATGCTGCTGCTACTTGGCAAGGGGCGAGAGCATTAGGCAGCAGGTGGCAATGCTAGCAGTTCATTGAACCCATGAGCTCCCAAACCCAAAATATACATCTGATCTAAACCTGAACACTTTGACCTCTTCAGTTTGGATAGGTTGTGGCTTTAAAATTCTAGGGTAGAATCATATTTGCAGTCATTTGGGTGTAACAGCTAAGGCCATGCATGCCTAACCCTACACAGTCATAATTTGATGGTAAAGGTTCTTTTGTAGCCGAACAGTCATGAATTTCAATTATGCACACACCTGTTAAATTGCTATATACAGTCTGATCCAAAATAAGCCAGGCTGAAACACTGTATTCTGAATGGGATATTTAAGCAATCTGGGCAAGCGATGTTGCTTACATTAACACTGACACTTTCCAAAACTTTATCCGGCAATGGAACAGCTTCAACTGCCTACAGAAATATTTAAGGCAGAGTAGAGAATATATGAGAGGAAGGAAGCAGAATTGCAGAAGGCATAGCCCAATACTATGCAACCCTTCTCAGAAGTCAGTCACACAGATATTTAGTGGCGCTCACTCCCAAGTATGTGCGCATATGCAAAAGGCCTGCTTCTTTATTATTATTCAAAAGATGTGTTTGCAGTTGGTCATAAAGTGGCTGTCTCGCTATTGTGATAAGGATCAAGACAGTATCTGGAAAAATATATATTTTAAAACCACAGACCTCTGCAGCCTACAATTACTTTACAGCCTCTACGAAGAATCAGGTTACTCGTTATCTCCATTTTCAAGTCCTGGTCTGCCATTGTCAAATAACTTGCTAGTGTTGAAACCGTTTACAGAAAATACATTGATAAATATTCTGTCCTTCTGAAAAGGGTGATGGCTTTAGCAAGACGTCAGTCCTCCAGGTCACCGAAGATTCTTCGGTGAGAATGATTTTTTAAAGAAAGCACTGCTTTATATCTTGATCCAGTAAGATAAGCAAACATGCATCTAGCCTGTTCAATAGGTGAATAATCCTATAATTTAGCTGGGGTGACTCACTGGTTTCATGGTGGGTAACAACTGGAACCTTAAGGCAATGTCTCTTCAACTGAACGTGCTTTCAAATGAAGTCTGGTATATGTTCCATTCCTTAGCCTGCCATCTCTCTCTTTCTTACCCCCACCCACTCACATTCCTTCTGCATGTCACTCTGTACTTTTTATTTTTGAACTCTCACAAAGGCAAAAATCAAGCTAAGACATAGAGCTGTCATGTTCAGTATTTGCAATAGTAGTTCTGCATTGTTGTTAGATGATGGTCTTGCTGGAGCTCTGGCAGTATAAAAACATTTGAGACTGAGTACATGTCTACACCACAGGTATTTAAACGGGTTTAACAAATGTTCCCTCTCCCCAAGAAATTGTCATTTAATGAGGGTCTCAAGGGAATCCTTGACATCCTAATCAGATTACAGTTCCCAGAATTCCTTGGGTTAGCCACAATATGGCTGCCCCTTCCCATGATAGGCCCTTGTCTCATGCCTACTGCAAAGTTGTTCTGAAGATGGAAGACCATCTAGAACTGCGTGCTAAGCAGTGCAGGCAGCTCAAGGTGCATTTAGAAGGGGAAATCACAGACACCATCCTTGTGAAAGCGTAAGACACTCCTGCTTGAGCTACGGTCTCTCTCTCCCTCCTTGTGAAAGTATAAGACACTCCTGCTTGAGCTACGGTCTCTCTCTCCCTCCTTGTGAAAGTATAAGACACTCCTGCTTGTGCTACGGTCTCTCTGCATCCAAACCTCCTTGTTTGTGTGATGTATTTTACAATCCTCTTGCATCACCATTCCAACACCCTAATTATCCTTTCCATTTTAAAGATGTTTACATGAAGTCTGAGGACTAAAAGGGCTTCCTAGAGCCTAAGAAGAGCCTTGATGGATCAGGCTGATGGCCCACGTAGTTCAGCATCCTGTTCTCACAGTGGCCAACCAGCTGCCTATGGGAGGCGCGCAAGCAGGACCTAAGTGAAACAGCACACTCCCCACTTGTGGTGCCCAGCATAATGCCTCCAACAATGGAGGCAGAACATAGCCATCATGGCTAGTGGCCACTGATAAGTCTTAGCTTATATGACTGCATTCTGATCTCTTGCTTCTTTAACATATCTATGATTTGCAGATTCTTTTTCTTTGTACATTGACTATTTCCAGAATATGTGCTTCTCTGGTCTTTTCAGTGCATCTGAGGCAGAAAGGGCTAAAGGTGGAAGGACCTCTCTCATGATCAACTTGCTATAGTGAGAGAACCAAGCATACTGTCAACATCCATTTGACAAAGTCCTAGTTTTAGTGGGCAGCATATGATGGTTACTCTGTGGCTGAGCTATACCACTTCTGACTACAATTGGGGTTTACACCTCACACCTCACACCCCAATACCCCAATTAATATTTCAATTAATAGAAAATTGGCATGACAGGGGAAAGGCCAGGCTAAAATTATTCTTCCCAACATCTATCTATCTGTGTGCAGGGATTTATTATAATTTTTTCAGAAGAGCATTCCATCATTTGAACTGCAACTGAAGTATGATGTGGTACAGTCCCAACATAGGCTTATCACTTCATTTGCTGCTTGCAAGAACTAAATTAAAAGTGGAGTAAGACTACAATTGTACAGTCAGGGACCACGTCTGCCTAGATCAGGACCCATTCCAAGGTTGAAAGATAAGCCTAAATCAGATAAAATTCACATTGGGCAAAAAGCCAGGACACCACACCAGGCCTCAATGGATTATGCCAAAGGCAGACAAATTAAGTGCATGTACCAGAAAAAATGGAACAGATAAGACCAGGGGTGCTGAAGATTAGACTAGAAACAGGAAGACAAAATATTCCAGTGTCTTGGGCAGCTAGCCAATAGTCCTGCTGGTTGTTTGGACATATTAAGCATACAAGACTTACCTGCTGGCCAAAGAAAAGAAAAGCATGCCCTGGACAGTGTGATAGCCATACTGCCGGGCTGCTTCTTTAGCGTTAAAAGCAAATAGAGGCTTTAAGCCATTTTCACTAGTGACACTTAAACCAGGGTTGTGGGTGGTGGGTTTTATGTATGCACGCCTGATGTCCATAACTTAAATGTAAAAACTACATTTCCTGAAATATATATTTAAAAAATGTGTCGTTCTGATTTCTGTCTTGCACTAAGGACATCACAGGCAAATGCATTTCAGGTTCAAAACAGCCTCCTTGCAGCTGTTTGAGTATAGAAAGTGAGAGACCCAATTGCTTTATTTTTAATTAAAATTAATAGGGAGGAGGAAAGGGAAAGAAGTCAAAACAATCGCAAAGTAACACCAGAAAGCTGAGTGGGAGAAGATAGACCTCTCACATGAATCAACAGCTAGCCAAGGTGGGCAGGTTCACCCTAGTACCTGGGTAGAGTCTTCATTGGCTATGTAGGGCAGCTGTGAGTTCCTTATTCTAGGTGTGGTTTTGAAGTCTGACACTAATGACCCAATTTGCATTTTTAAATTATTAGACAAAGACAAATTGGGTTCCTCAATGACAACAAATTGCACAGAAACACCAGCATACATGTTGTTATATATAAAATGGACAGCTTTAAATAGAAGAAAACAACCCAAAATGTCACCATACTGAAATGTGAGCAAGACTGTTCCACATCTACCATAAAACTCACCCTCATTGCAACTTGTTGTTTTGTTACCAGCTAGTAGAGGGATGAGGCAGCTATGGCCCTCCAGATGTTGAACTACAGCTGCCATGCATCCCTATGCATTGGCTATGCTGGTTGGGGTGGCTGGGAATTGTGGTTCAACAACATCTGGAGGGTCACCGGTCCCCCATTCCTTATCTAGCACCATAATTATCAAGAATATTACAAGCAGAATTCAGAAACAAATTCTCAAGGACATTTCATGGCATCCTTTGTTTCATGATGTCTAAACAGGGAATAATTACACAGTTTCAAATTGAACAAACAAACACAAAAACCCAGGGTAGTTCGGGATATTTTTCTTCCTTTCCGTAGAATTCTAAGTATCACTATATATCCAAATACGAAATCTGTGATGAAGTGTGGCTTCTTGGGTTTTGATATGTGTGCACACTGAACATTTACAAGCACCACCCAGAACTATTTTAGTTTCTGAAAAGCTAACCCTGTGATTATCTACTGCCTGTGCAAGTCATAACAGCAGGGCAAACTCAACACATGTGCAAATAAAGGAATGCAATAATGAAACTACTCTCTCTCTCTATATATATATATACCCTTGACAGGTTTATCAATTGTTTGGAAAGTCAGCAAATTTAAGTTTCAGTGCAAAAAACATATGAAAAAATGAAGCCCAGCAAACATACAAAAAGGAAAAAAAACATTTTAAACTGAAGCTGATTGATTTACTATTCCACTCATCATTCTCATAAAATGAGATCATGTTTAAATGGTGACAAATTCTTCATGTTTAGAGCATGTTCTTCAAGCTTGCTTAACAGCAACTGGGGATAAGAAACCTGGGGCTCTCCAGATGTTGCTGAACTCCAGTGCCCATCAGCCCCAGGCAGTGTGGCCAATGGCCAGGGATGATGGTTGTGAATTTTTCTGGGTTTTATTGTCTTATCTTTTTGTAAACCGCTTTGAGGCTTTTTTTTACAATCATGCGGGGTGTATATCTTATGAAATAAACAATAAAAATAATAAAACTGCACCAGTTACCAATTTGTTACTGAGCCAAATTTAAGATTCTTTTCTAGATGTACAGAATCCTAAACAACCTAGGACTGGATACTTGAAGGAATGCCTTCTTACATATAAGCCAGTCTGTATGCAAAGATCCTTTGATGGGGCCCTCCTGCTTGTGCCACAGCCTGCTTCAATCTGGCTTGTGACAATCCAGAGGAAGGCCCATTCCATTACAGAAAGAATAAATAACATTTGGGGGCACGGAGGACCCAAACGAAATATCACATATAATATCTTTACACAGGAGCATCTATTCTCAATATTTCTACATGAGCAAAGGAAGATCGTTTCTCATCTTGTTTGCTCAACTGATGGAAAACACACTGCACATTTCAACCACAAGCCTCTCTTGAGGGGGACAGAATTTATTCCAAACTAAAAAGCTGTTGCTTTTAAATCCTTGGAATCTTCCTGGAAGATTGTCTCCATAAGGTCTATTATAGACACAAGATCTATTTTCCTGGAAAATCTTAGTCGTAAAGTTTATGAAGTTGAAGACCCTTTTAACAATTTAGTTTACATAGATTTCATTTATGAGGCAAGTGGCTCGTAATGAAGAATTATCTAAACTGACTTTAAAATTACCTACTCTCTTAAAAATACCTCGCTTGTAATTAAATTGCCCAAACAAGTTTAGGCTGACTGGACTGTGGTTGCGTATAAAGCTGTACTTTTAAACCTCGTGCTTTGGCTGATTTACAGATTTCAACACAACATTACAGATTTATTTAATTGTATCTCCTCCAAAAATTATCCTTTGTGCACATTTTTTCTACTACTCAGGAATGGCAGAGGTCAAAAAATGGAGGGCTGGACAGAGATGACCCTACACATTTTAATGCCTCAGGCAGAAGGTTCAAGGGAGCTTTCTCAGTGGTGGTAAAACATATAATAAACTCAATAACTGATAATTTGCTGGCCTTTCATGGTAGCCTGAGATCTGCCACCTGAGGTGGGAACCTCAGTCTGCTTAATAGTAGGAGCTGCCCCGAGGCCTGACATTAGAAGAAACAAAGAAGCAGTGCATCCCAATGGGAAGGAACAGATAATGAATCATATGTGATGGTGAGTGATGTCTTGAAGGAGGGACAATAGCTCCTCATTTGGGCTTGGGTGCCAGCATTCACTGAGGGCCCACCACACTAACCTTTGCTCTGTGCTTTCTAGGTACAGGTCCAAGCTTTCCAGGCACGTGACAGAGCCGTGGTCCCCCCGCAACACTTTCCCCAGGGAACACATGTTTTACCTTTGAATAGGAGCAAACGGCAATTCATGGAAAATCTGACTGCTGATTGAACTACCATTGGCTATCCTCACCTGGTTTAGCTGGCCAGCCAAAGCCATTCCTGGGGTGTGGCCGCTGTCTCATGTTTACAGCTTCTAGGAGCCACAGATGAGAGCTAAGAGCGGACCAAAGGTGGACATACTACCCCAGAAGGAGAATGACATGTCCCCCACTCCTCCCCTAACACCCCATACAGTCCAGCTACACCTGGAGGGCAACACATTGACTTTCTGCTCTGTTCTTTGTAGATATGGTTAACGAATGATTACTCAAACTCTTTCAATCCAATTTCCTCCAAATGTTTTGAACTATACAACCAATGGGCAGGGATGATGGAGGCTGTAGTCCCACAACATATGGGAGGGTATTCGGTTAGGGAAGGCTGTGATTACTGAATTTTAGATAATGTTTTGCTTGCCAGTGACACATTAATGCAAGCTCAACCTTGCCAAAAGTGGAGGGAAGCCCCCATCCTTCAACTCATAAAATTCAGATTACATCTGTTCCCCCTGCCATTCATAAACAACTATTCTACATAGCATACTGGAGCAATACCCATGTCTTTCCCTGCAGAAAATCTGCATTGAAATCTGCATTGAAGAGACTTTAAGAAAGAAAGAAATCCACAACACAGGTGTCATTTCAGGCACATTTCCAATGTTTTGAACATTTGAGACATTCATCTTAAAACTCATGCACTGAAGTTCTAGACAGAAGTAAAGGGAGTCAAAGTCTGCAGAAAAGTTAGTTTTGGCAAAATTAGAAATGAAAACAAAATGCTAACAAAATGCAGATGGGCTCATCTGTCAATATAAAAGAAATTGCAGGAGGTTTCCCCCCCCTACTTCTAATATGATGTGGGGGTGAGCGACCCACTGCTCCGTGGCATGAACACTTCATCAAAACTCAATGACCAGGAATTCTGTGTTTAATGCATAGCTGTAATGTAAATCTAGATGTAGCGTATAATGAAAATAGTTGTGATCTCAATGCAACCACACATATTGAATGTAATACTTGTTAGCAAATTGGTATGAACATTTCAAAAACTCTAGGATCAGATTGCAAACATATACACAGAACTATTATCTGAAGCATTACAGCAAAATTAAAATGTGGTTGGCATAATGCACTACAGATACAAATCACACCTTGTATGTAAACAAGGTCAGGGACTTGTTTAATGTGTGTGGGTAGAAGGATGTAGTTTTATTTATTTTTCCCCCATACTGCTGTGTGTTGCTTTAAGCACAGTATGGAAATGTGATGAAGAAGACTGTAATCCTGTATCTTGGAGCAAGTCCCATTGAGATTCTGAGTAGACATTTATAGGATTTAAATTTCATGCATTTTCTTATTTAACAGATTTTCAAAACACCTTTCAGAAAAATTAACTTTCCAAGGTGGTTTACGAAAATAAATAAAGTAGGCAAAAAAATTGCAATAAAGTAGTAAGATTTTTAAGAAAAACAAAATATTAAAATATTAAAATAATAGCAGCAAATAAAACTATCAGCAACAGGTAAAACAGCTAGATTAAAATAGCAGCAGCAGATGGAGGGAAATGAAAACACAGCATGCTAAATCATCCACATGTCAGCTGCAATAAAAAGGTCTCTAGAACCTCCTGAAGGCCAAAAAAGAGGGAGCCCTGGGAAGAGTATTTAGCAGACGTTGGGCAGCTAAGATCTGACTTATC
Source organism: Podarcis pityusensis (assembly GCF_964106645.2). NCBI lineage: Eukaryota > Metazoa > Chordata > Lepidosauria > Squamata > Lacertidae > Podarcis > Podarcis pityusensis. Next base: position 82,779,899 of record NC_138026.1, on the reverse strand, counting down.
TAGAAAAGGCTGCAGTTGTGAAGCCGCCATAGATGGTAAACTGCACTCCTGGCCACTGAACACCTATGCCTCCACAGGGAACACAGAGTCCAGGAGTTCTCCCCAGCTGCATTCTTGCTCCTTTAGGGCTAGGGTGGAGAACTGGATTTGGATGGTGGGTTGGATCCAGAACTTCTCCACCTTTGTGGAACACTTCTGACAGGTGGACCTGTTGATCACCCGAGTTGCATGACCTCAGGTGATTCAACTTCAAAGAAAGGAATTGAGAGCACAAACAAGGGTTTCTCCTTACACCTGGAAGAGGCCACGGAATTGCAGGAAGTGAGAAATTCCTGCTAACATGCAGAACCAGAGATGCTGTCACAATAGCATTTTAGTGGTTTGAACGCAAAGAGGTTGTTTCCCGCTGCTTCAAGTCTTTTTCTGACATCCCTATACACACCAGAAGGAGGATGGGTATGTCTTCACCTGATTTGCTCCTCAAACAACAATTCACTGAGGCTGTCATCTGCACATGCTCAATGGCTGACTTTAATGTGTATACCTCAGCTTAACCATGGCTTCTGTTTTCCAACAGGATGGAAGCTGGTTTCAGAGACGACATGGGAGAGAGGGAGAGAGACTCAGGAAACTAAGTGCGGGGGGGGGGGTATTAAAGTAAGAAGGCGCAAATTGGGAAAAGCCTGGGAGGAAACAGCAGAGTGGCAGGGAGACTTCCCATATACTTTTCACAATCCTGCAGATGTGTCAGGTTGCTACACAGCTGTGAGGTGCACATCTTCCTATTGCAAATATGAATATTGCACAGCTTAAAGTGACTGGATGCATAAAAACTGACTCCTTTTGGAAATAAAGCATTGTCAAGGCCTATAAGTTTAATTGAAGCTTTACTTGCAGAACTTTCTTCAAAACCGAACAAAAAACTTCAAAGATACACCCAAATAATTCCATACAATATCTTGTGTTGTCCAGCACAGGATCAGCATCTTAGAAATAAAATATAATTCCAAACAGAACTAAAAGCAAAACTCTCTCCTTACATCCTCCTGGAGCTGTTTTCCTGGAGTGGTTCATTTACCGTAATTTTCGCTCTATAACACACAGATTTTTTCTCCTAAAAAGTAAGGGGAAATGTCTGTGCGTGTTATTGAGCGAATGTGTGGTCCCTGGAGCTGGCTGGCCCGAGCTCAGGGGCAAAATTCAGGCAAAAATAAGATCGCATGGGCGGAGGGAAGGCGGAAGCTGCTGCTTTCCTGCATTCTGCCTCAGGGTCTTACTGCCCACCCGCTTCTGTTTCTGTTGCTGCGTTTGCTCAGACTCAACAAAGAGCAGGGAATCCCCTGCCCTCCTGGCAAGCAGAGGGTTAAGGAAAGAATTGCGTCCTTCCTTCTAATTCTTTCCTAGTCACACTGCGAGCAGGCTCCAGCCCACCACCTCCTCCTCTCCGTGCTCTAGGGACTCGCAAGCAGCCGAAAAACATGCAGGTGGGAGAGAGAGAGAGAGAGAGAGAGAGAGAGGGAGGGAAGGCTGGCTTGGGTGGGTGGGGAAAAACTTTTGCCTTCCTTTCCTCCCTCCCGTTAAACTCCTCTCCTGCATTGTTAGCCAGCTGCTTCTCCGTATGCAGGAGAGACATGCAGGGGGAAGAGAGAGAGAGAGAGAGAGACAGAGGGCTGGCTGGGGGGGGGACTTTTGCCTTCCTTTCCTCCCTCCCGTTAAACCCCTCTCCTACATTCTTAGCCAGCTGCTTTTCCGCACACCCCTCTCGTGCTCCTTGTCCCTTCTGTGTTTTTCCTTCCCTCCTCATTTAAAACGTGGTGACAAAGCATGGATCCACATGGATCCTCAGGATTTTTGCATTGGGTCACCCCAAATTCACCATCAGATAACATAGCATGTCCATGGCTACAGCCTGCACCAAAAAAATCACGCAACCCCACTGTTGCCTGGGGCTGCAATGGTGCAAAAACGTGGTTACAAAGCACGGATCCACATGGATTCTCAGGATTTTTGCATTGGGCTACCCCAAACTCACCGTCAAATCACATGTCTGTGGCCACAGCATGAAGCACAAAAATGATACATCCACCGTTTCATTCAGAATTTTTTTTCTTGTTTTCCTCCTCTAAAAACTATGTGCGTGTTATGGTCAGGTGCGTGTTATAGAGCGAAAAATACGGTACATCCTTAGTTTCACAAAACCTGGGAACCTAAGGCAACTACCTTTCAAAATGGAGATTTGCAACCAAATAGCCTCCCATGTGATCTAAGGTTAATCATTCACATGTTAGTTACTAGAGAACAACAATAGTTTATTAGCAACCCATTAAGGAGCTCAGAGACCACTACGTGCTGTTCTTTAGCTTGAATGGAATCTTCCAGTGTTAAACCCTTTCAGCAATACACATAGCCATTTTCCATTTCGGTGTAAATTAAATAATTAACACTTCCTTCATCTCTGCTTTTTGCAGGGAGACCAGATGTAATTTGGAAGATGATTGGATCTCCTGATTCCCCCCCCCCCCCGTATACCAACATACCTGGCACACAGTTAAGTATCCATGTGCGAGAGGAAGCTCTCATTTTCATTTTTTTACATGTTATATGAATTGCATGTTACATGAATTGATTTTTGTGGGGTACTTACTGATACTGTTGAGTTGGGGGGGGGGGATAGTCAGTCTGAATGATACTCTGAGTCCTTTCCGATTCCTGAGATCCTGTAACTGTGAAGGTAGTGGTTAAGAGTAGTAGACTCATAATCTGGTGAACCCGGTTCGCGTCCCTGCTCCTCCACATGCAGCTGCTGGGTGACCTTGGGCTAGTCACACTTCTCTGAAGTCTCTCAGCCTCACTCACCTCACAGAGTGTTTGTTGTGGGGGAGGAAGGGAAAGGAGATTGTCAGCTGCTTTGAGACTCTCTAGGGTAGGGATATCAAATCCAAACTCTCTATAACAGCAAGCTTGCTAACTCAGTTCCTTTATTAAGGTACTGACATTGGCTAGTTAAGCACCATGATTAGCATACCCCACAAAATTACCCCGTGCTTCCCCTTCCCTCCCCTAGCTGCAATGTAGGAGAGCAATAGCTGGACTTGTCTATATGTGAGCTGGAAGCAAGCTAGAAGTTGAAGACAGAGAGACATGTCTTGCTCTGCGCTGGATCTAAAGCTGTGACTAATGGAGAAGCGAGATCTGTTGGGGTGTAAATGCTGCGAGCACCTCCATCTTATGCTCAGGTTGCATATATGTTTAAATAAACCCATATATCCTAAAGACACCACAGCCTCTGCTGAGCTTCATTCCCAGGAAACTGAATCCTGGATGAACATTTGGAACCCCTGGAGTCTCTCATTGCTCAGAGACTGGGGTAGGGATTAACAATATTGTGGTGTTTTTTTCCAAGTTGTTTCTAACTGCTCATCTCATAAGTTGTCAGGCACTTTGGGCCCAATTTTGTAGAAAAGTGGCAAACAAATAAACAGATGATGGATAGAACAGGAGTTCTGGGGGAAGAGGAACTGAATCCTTCCCGCCATACCATTTCCTTGATTTTAATTACTGTTAAACTACACTACATAACAATTACCCCTCTCCCCAGCAGCGTTCCCTCCTTTAGTTAAAAAATGACAGGGCCTCTATGTGGTTCTTAGCGAAAGAGAAGCTTGGCAAAGAGTTGGGACTCTCAGAATGTAGAGAAAATTTAGACGGGAGTCAGAATCCAAAAGGTTTAAGAAAAGTAGCCTTGCATATACTTCAACACCTTGGTGTTTGCAAAATTCCATTTGGTTCCTGCTTATTTTGTTATTGTCCGATGTGTATATTTTGGATTTTCCCTTTTATTCAACATGAAAATCTGTGGACCAGATTTTCTGCTTTCCATGTTTATATGTGGGCAAGGCAGGGGGAATACTACAGCAGGCCTACCTTCTAGTCTTCTTTATCTCTCAGCATCTGGAAAGCAGGAAGGACTTGGTCAAATGTCAGTGAAAGGAAAGCTTCTTGAGGGGACACTGTCGGATCAAGTATATCCTGGTCTCCATTTTAAAAAAGAAAGAAAGAAAGAGAGCTTAAAGATGTGCACAAAACAGTTCATATGGGAAGCAGTGAGTCCAACACACATTTCCTTTTCACTGATTTTTAAACAAAATAATAGCAGGAGTTGAGGGATTCCCAGAAGACTCATCTGCAACCGTCTCAGAGCCCAGAATCCGAGCTTCCTGCAGGGCTCTAAGAAAACCAAGATTTGTATCTAGAGTTCCAGATTTGAGTCCATATTTGGCAGGAAAGGAATAACATGCTGGCTGCACACTGCAAAAACAAGTGAGAGAGTAAGGAAAGCAAGTACTTGCTTGAAAGAAACATGTTGCAAGGCATGCAAAACAAGGGCAGATTGTATAGCCTTCAGTAGCATTTGTAAATTACAAAAAACAAACACTTTTCAGGTTAGAGAGTTGACTATTAGAGCAGGCAAAAGGTACATATACCAGTCTGGGCTATTTATTCATAACTGTATTGACATTTTTGTGGATTTATTATCTCTTGATGCATGCTATATTTTTAGAGTTGATTTGTTATCAAACCTGAGACCTTTAAGAATGTTGCAGGCAAAAGAGAAATCCACATACATAAATAAATGTTTAAATGGGTATGAATGATCTGTCAGATATCCAACTTTTGCCTAAAAATGCATTGAATTCAGGGGGATTTCAGGCAGCTATTTATTGAGCCACTGGAGCACAATTTTTGCAGTGTCCAAATGATGTCATCATCATTAAAAGGCAAGCCCATATTTTTGCCTCCATTTAATCCAGATTTAACCTTTCCAGCAAAGATCTGCGAAGTTTTTTAAAAAATAAATAAATAAATCTGGAAGCACCCTATGATAATCAAGGTTCATGTAAGAATGTATTTAACATTTTAAACATTCATCTACAACAGTAAGTTTAGTTTAAGTTCTGGCTGGTTTACATTCCGGTCAATATAAATGCCACTCTAATATAAGTGCCACTCTCATATAGTACTAATTATCCCACATAGATGATTCTAGGAGACGTAAAGTGGCATTTTCTGGGTGTATAAGTCTTTATGGTTAGGAAGGCAAGGAGTCTCCTTCTGACTGCCTACACACCATGTTTTCATGGGATATGAAGTTGCTGGTCAAGAAACCAGCTCCACCCAGTGAAACTGCATAGATGGATTTGGCACTCATGCCAAAGATGGCTGTGAAACCAGCTTAAAATCATCATTTATAAGTCTGTTTTCTCATTCTACCTGTGCCAGTAATGCTCTCTAGAGGTGCCAGTCTCTTCGGCTGATAAAAGTGGTAGTTAGAGTCTAACTTTTTAACTTGTTCTATTTGGCGGTACAAAATATTGGCTTCCTCAAGATGAAAATTGTGTGTGAGGGGGTGCTACTGCAGAGTAGATGAGAGGAAAGGAAAGCTCAGTTGCACACGCTCAAATGGAAAATCAGAGTTGGCTACAACCCAGTATCTCTTTCTCAGAGGTTGATACACATGAGATGGGCTCCACGACAGATGGTGTGTTTGAACCCCCCATTCCCCCGTAACTTACTTATGAGGACTTCCACAGCCAGAGGATGGCAAGTCACATTAGACTGAGCAGCCATTTCAGCGAATCTTGGGTTCCACTTCCAAATGGCACCAAGATCTCAATAGGGAAGTGCTGCTCAAGGTCTCTAGATGGCTACCACCAGCATTACATGGAATCGAAACCAGATGCTTATCCCCACTGCCTGAGGTGTAATGGGTGGCTAGCAAACAAACTGCTTTTGGGATGGCGGCACCCTGACTATGGAACCCTCTTGCCAGAGAAGCCTGCCTAGTGCCTCCTTTGTCATGTCAGGAATGGGCAAAGATTGCTAAAACAAAACAAAAAAATCTCAGGTCTTTCCTGGAAATTTACTATTCATTCTTGCTGATGAGCCTTACCTCGCTCTCTTAATAATTTTGTTGCTTTACAAAAAATATTTGTGCCTTAAGGCGCCCTGAAATATTTTAAGCCTGGGGTAGAAATACCTGTAATAAACACTGCCAGTCCATGTAGACAGTACTGAGCTGGAAGGACCAATAGCCTGAGTCATTATAAGGCAACTTCTTATGTTTTGCAAATTACTCTAAAAGCCATTGAAGTAAATATGTTGTTAGTGCTCCTCTGTCTCTACTGATGTGTCAAAAAGTTACAGTAGTTTGGCGGGTTGAATGTTGTTTTTTAAAAGAGGCAAGTGGGACACAGTCATACCGCAAGATGCTACAATCTGAACCAAACCACCACATATATGGTAACTACAAATTATGTTTCATATTACGTAAATAAGCATAAAAGTTCTCCTCCTGACAGCCAATAGGACAAAGGCAAAGTTTTATTTCATTCTCCCTAGCCAAATGCCACAGGATGTCTGTGCTTTGTAATTTTAGTTTATTGCTCATTCCTGCCCTTTCCTCATCTTTCCTTAATTAGACAGCATCTTTCCTTAATTAGACAGCTCTGAATATTGGCATTAGCAAACTATTGCCAATAGGATATAGTGTGACTTAATTATTCTAAAGCCAAGTGGTGACATTTCCTTGGCAATGGTCCTCTACCATAAGGTACACACAAAGGGTGCCACCATGATGGTTTTTGTTGGAAAGGGGTGCAGCTCTTCTGAACGGAAAGCTAAAAGTATTTGAGCAGGAAACAAAAGGCAGGGAAATCAGGCCATCTCCTGATGGTCACACAGAGGTAAAAGACACACTGCGCATTTCAAGCACATGGCTTCCCCCAGAGAATCCTGGGAACTGTAGTTTGTTAAGGGTACTGGGGATTATAGTTCTGTGAGTTCCCAGGATTCCTTCGGGAAGTCATTAGAAATTGGCACCACTGTAACTTTTACTCCTAATGCTGTCATGTGTGGGCAGATTTTTTTTAAACTCAAATTGTAGAACAAAACAAAAAACAATATAGGCACATGGTATGCAAACAGCAAAAGATCTAGCCTCACATGGTTTTGAAATTCCATATGACAACTACTCCAAATCTTTTTATGACTCCCTTGGGGTCCCCCCCCATCTCCTCCCCCAAAGTTCTCTCCAATTCCACTTAAGTACACAAGAAATAAGAAATGAACATTAAACTATAGCAGAACAATTAAAACCCTGGTAAAGCAAGTGTCAATTTGAAACCCCTCTAAGTGCCATTGGCTGGTCTGGAATCTAAACATTAGCTACATAAAGCAATTTAAATGTGTATATTGCCAACAGTGATTTGTGCAAAGGCACAAGTCCTATCTGAGAGTAATGGGCATCTTTGAAAAGAGTGTTCTCAGTACTATCCATTAGGAATATCTAAATGAAGAGCGGAGTAAAAGAGGACACCATGAAGCACACTATATTCGGAATGAAAACATAACACTATTAAAAGCTGCAGCAAGGGTGCCCCTGTGTGGACACAACAAAATACTCTGATCGGTACAAATGGGATCTTTAGTGAAGGTCTACTCAAAACGTCTTTAAAGAAAACTTTCTGCCCTAGTTAACAGACTACAAATAAGTAAAAGCAACCATGATATATTTCAAGAAAGAAACCCACTTCATGGTTTATTACACTTCTTCCCAAAACATTTTGTAACTGATACCTGTCTGGTAATAAATCACACTAACACATCCTACAAGTTTTTCTAAGTGTGTATATTGTGAATAGCATAATTAATTCAGCAAGATCTGAATGTGTGTGTATAGACAGACAGACAGATAGATATCAGAGAGAATACTACTATTATTGTGACAACAACAACACCCACTATATTTGCATCAAAAATATCCTAATAGCCTTAGAGCATCTATTGCTATTTAGGATGTAACAAAAGCATAACAATTCCAAACTGCAAATTACTAGCAGCTCCTAGTTTTACCTTTGACCAAACTACACCTTACATTAGACATAGGTAGGTATTGTAGAATTCTTTCTAAAAAAATTCAGAGCAGCTATAAGGGGCCTCAGGAGTCAGACTCCATCGCACAAAGTGGGGGCTAACTCTTCTTCCCATCCCATAGTCCTGATGAAACCACACACCCATAGCTTCTATTTGGCATGGGAGTGAAGCAGCCATTCAGGAGATAGCATTCTGGGACTGATAAATTAAAAACTTTGTTGATGAATAGCAGGAAAATCAAATGCCCTATAAGAGTGGGAGTGAAAAAGGCAAGTGTGCTCCAAGTTCCGTCCATTTTTGCAGAAAAAAAGTCACCACATTTTGGGGACTTTTCCACATGCTGAAATTACATATCCAATGAACCTTCAGGATTGGTGCTGGTATTGTCATTGTGCTTTCTTAAATCCAGTGCCAGAAGTAGCTGTCTTTGCAATACAAGAGAGGAACAGTAGGCTGCAGAAGATAGCCACTGGTGAGATGTTTCAAGAGTGCATTGCAGTGTTTACCTGAGTTCAGTCTCCTTTGGAATGAGGTCACTGAATGTGGACTACATGCTTCTCCATGTCCCCATTTCATCATCGCAACAACCCTGTGAGGTGTGTTAGACTGAATGAGCTTGATGGGCCTAAGTCCACCCAGTGAGCTTCATGGCTGAGTAAAGGTTTGAACCAGGCACAGGCAAACTCCGGCCCTTCAGATGTTTGGGACTACAATTCCCATTATACCCTAGCAAACAGGACCAGTGGTCAGGGATGATGGGAATTGTAGTCCCGAACATCTGGAGGGCCGGAGTTTGCCTATGCCTGAACTTGAACCCTGATCTCCTAGGTCTCTCCAAGGCTAAACTCCCCCACCAGTCCTGCTCTCCACTTTCTTTTAGGGCTTTTGCCTGGCTGGAATGTGTCCTTCAACAGTAATAATGCCTCTTTCTTGCCTGGCTGAAGGATGGTACGGCACTGTAAGAAATGTTCTAGTTCTCTTGAGAATAACTTTGGGATATCTTCAAGGATGAGACAAAAGGTCATTTTCCAAGGAGCGAGTGCATGATAACTATAAACCGAGTTGCTTCAGAAATGATTAGAAATAAAATGCAGTCAGTGCCTCAGAGACATACTGCACAATCCTCCTCAGTTGCATTTTCTTAACTTATCACATGGATTTCAGAATGTGGTGCCCAAGTACATAAAGTAGATCTTTATCATTATTTACTAGACTGTTCATTGTATTCTGAACTAAGAGCAAAGTTTATCGTGAAATTGTTAAGTAAGATACCTGATGATGCAGAAAAAATTACATATTTGTTGTCCAAGTGTGACAAATTTGTGACAGAGCTACAAGATTTGCAGTGGCAGCTCAAAAGCTGAGGAGAATTTTTATCAAGGCTAATACAGTAAATGCAATTATTTAATTGGATGATTTAATTTAGAAAGTTACCTGGATGCTTTAAAATGTAAAATTTGCTTAACCACTTGTATTTTGATATAGATTTTCTTTTTTTCTTTTTTAACCTTTGCATACATATTATGTTATTATTGGTATTTTGACATATTTTAATATAAAGGCATACTTTGGTGCACACTGTTCTTCAAGATTTTATCAGTTTATATTATTTTCCTTTTCTTTGGTTGATATGACCAAGGTGGTCGAAATAACAATTAACAAGTTAAACCACACGATCCCGTGTAGGTCTACTCGGAAGGAAGTCCCTCGAAGTTCAACGGGGCTTACTCTCAGGTAAGTGGGCACAGGTTACCTGGGAGTTCGCCTCACTGAACATGGGGGAAATTGCTCTGAATAGACCTGCACAGGATCAGACCTCCTGAACAAGACGCAGAAGAGCGCAAAAGAATGATCTCGCTGGCAACTCACCCTGAACACAGTTTTCTCAAGGCAACTCCCGGCAGCAAAAATAGGGGAAATGCTTAACCCAGGACACTGACAAAAACAACAACACAAGACATCGGCTGCATCTGAGGGGACTGGACAAGTTTCTCCAATATTTGGACTCCAACTCCCATCAGCCGCAGCCAGCACGGCCAATGGTCATGGATGATGGGAGTTGTAGTCTAGCGAACATCTGGCGGGCCGCTGCTTTCCTGGGACGAACCCTGAGGGGAAACCTTCAAGAACCGGAAGGATAGGCTGCTTGTGACCACCATGCCCGCCGTTTCTCCCGCCCTCCAGCTGGGCGGCAGGGAAAAGCTTGCGCACAGCGCGCCGCCCCCGACGCGGGGAAGCAGGTAGGGCGCCCGCCCACCAATATCCGGGTCTCGGCATCTGGGACCGCCCATTGAGCTGCGGACGCCGCCTCTTTTCTGTGACGGCTCGGGTAGCCGGCGGAGCGAAGGAGGTTGAGGCAGCAACTTGGAATCAGCTGAAGCAGCCTCGCCGGGGGGCTGCCTTGGCGCGGAAGAAGAGCTGACGCTGCAAACCCCTGCGCAGGTGCCCGCGGCGCTCCAAGGAGGAACTGGGTGTGTGGGACACCTGAGGGTCATTCTCCCCAGCTTCCTCTGGGGCTCGGTTCAGGTCCTGCCTGTTTGCCGGCTGCTTGCTCAAGGGAGGCGAAGCGACTGCCCAGGTCAGTTCCTACTTCCTCGCGAGGGCTGTTTGTTTGCAAGAAGGCTGCACGCACCCCCCCGGGTTTGAAGCACATCTCCCCCCGTGCCAGATTTACGTATAAGCTAAACAAGCTATAGCTTAGGGCCCCACTCTCTTGGGGCCCCACTAAAAAATTTCCACTATTAATATACTTCTTCTTAATTGTATTTCAGTTCAACAATTAGTTTGATAAAATGCATATTTTGTTATGTGCAAATGGCTTTAGATACCTGTTAGGTCCATAACTTGCCATATAGCATATATTCAACACAAAAAACAGGGACAATTTGTTGTTGACAAAGGACAGCTGGACATATAAAGGGCCCCATTACCTTTAGTAGCTTAGGGCCTCATCAAACCTAAAGCCGGCCCTGACGCCGCCGCCCCCCAAATTCTGGGAACTTTAGTTTTCCTATCCCAGAGCTACAGTCCCCAGCACCCTTTAGAAACTACAGTTCTCAGGATTTGTGTGTGGTTTAAATGGGTGCTGTGCGTGCAAGTATCCCCATGAGCTGTTATCATTTCACTCCTCATCGACAATCATTTACTTCCAGAGTTTGCTGAAACTGCGCAACTGCTATCTAGTTACAGAGGTCAGCCTTCACAGTTGCCCAGTTTCTCCAATGCCAGCTGCCTCTGTGACTCTCCCAAATAAAAACCAGAGTTTATTGGAAGTAGATCTCATCGGTTTCCAACAAAATTGGCATGTAGAAGGCGGGACTGTTCAGTTGTCGTGTTTTTCTCAGGCATGCTGAGCCTTGGGTTCCCTCTGACTTTTCAATTATATATTAGTTTTGTAGCAGACTGCATCCCAAAGGCTCAGGGCAGAGAATGCAGGTATTAAAAGACAATAGAAACGCGAGCCACACTTCTGAGCAAAATCAAGTGCACTTAATCATGTTGCCTGGTGCTCACCAATTATACTATTGATTTTCTTGTCTATTTGCTAGCTGAACTCTGAAAGCCAACCGGAATGGCACATGTCTTTAATATGGAACTAAAATAATTGCTAGCTTGGGAGTGGATCAGGAGTGATGATGAAACTGATGAGGATGATGCAAAACAAATACTAAAGATATGCTGAGTTTTTGCTTGGTAGTACCATGCAACAATAAGGGCAAAGTTCAAATGGATTGTTCTTCAAAACCCGGATTGGTTTCGAACAATACAAACATTGCTTAGAATGCAAAACAGCCCCATTATGCAATTGTCATATGAAGCTGTCCCACATTTATTTCTATGCAAGCATGTTCTGGGTTGTGACCTAAGTGCCTCTTAACCAAGAATCCCTGTATAACTGGTTTGTAAATGAAGCTGTCATCTCTCTATAGCCTACATTGCAGTAGCCAGGAATTTCACATGCAACGTTGTAAACCCAGTTTTCTTATGGCTTTTATATCATTTCAGAAGAGAAAAATCATGCCTTATTCCGAAAGCAAAAAAATATTATTTGGCCTAATGGCAGGGGCTGCTGGAATAACCTTGGGCCTCATTTGGTATCGAAAGACACAGAAATGCAGTAAAGTCATGTACTTGCCTCCCTTTTTGAATTCAGAGGGCAGTTTTGACTTGGTAAATTTTCCACATGAAACTCATAATGAACAAGGAACTGTGATGCTATTGCAAGGAAGGCAGCTTCAGGTACTGGAAAAAATGAATGGTTTAATAGCAACTGTGGAAGAACTTAAGAGAGAAGTAACATTTCTGAGAGAAGCAATTCCAAAGTTGGAAGAACTTGTCCGGGATGAACTCCAGGGGAGAACAGATTCTCGCAGGAGCAGCCCTTTGCACAGAGGAACAAAGAAGAGGAAGACTGAGATTGGCAAAGGTGTGTCAGATACCAACAGTTCTGAAGAAGCAGAAAGTGAAGGCGGGTAGGTATTTATGAATTATTTCAGGTCTATCCAACCCTCTAAATATATATATATATATATCACTATTTTGAGTGTAAGTAATTTGCAAATCCACTCTCTAGATCATGGCTTGTTAGCTTTACCTGTAGTTATCCAAACAGCAGCTCCTGGTTCAGTTATAATGGCAATTTGCCATTGGAAACAGAAACAAATGTTTCTGATCTCTGTGGCATTGCTGAAGGAAAATGGGAGTGGGGTACGAGTCTGAGGCTCAGTCGTTTCAGGTGAAGCTGTGGTGGGAAGTGTTTGGTTTTAAACCTGAGCTAGCTGCCCACCCCAAGGCAGGGGGGAAGCAATATTGGAAATCAGTGGCAGGTAAGCTGCATTCTCAACATTTTATTAGTACTATTATTATTTATTACATTTGTTAGTTGCTTTATCTTGCCCAAGGCAACTCAGAGCAACCAAGAAATCCAGCCAGCTTGCATTGCATGAAGTAGCCCAAAACCTTTCAAATATCAGTATATTTTAGGAAAGCCTATGGCAAAGGGATGTATTGCCTTTGCTCTTGCAAACTCGCCCTCAGTTTGGCTTTTGTATGATTGTTTTCAAATATTACGCACTAGTTGCGCTCCTTGGTTTGCTTCAACTCCAGAAACCTTTAGCATTGCAGCTGAGTAGAACTTGCACTTCTTGGTCTCCTCCCATCTTAAGAGTTGTTAACAATGGAAAATACAATTCCTTTGGTGAAACATTATCCCTTCTGCTTTTGTGTTGGCACTTCTGTCGATAATATCTAATACTGGATCGCTCCTGTATCACTTTCCAGTGCTGACGTTGCCTGGAAATGGTTTAGTTAATTCCAATTCACTATAAAATTTAAATCTACAGCAGTGTGCCTGTGCCAGAAATTTCACTCAGAAAAATATCCACCAGACTGTCATATCTGGTGTTGTAGGTGCATGTTGATGTACTATGTACTATGTATTATGTATTTAATAGAAGGCATAAGCTGTGCCTTCCCACCTTGTCACACCAAGGCAGTTTCCATTGATCAGTACAACTTTAGTAAGAAGGGAAAAGGTAATGAAACATAGCAAAACAAACCCCAAAAAATCATAACAAAGCAGACCCACTTAATAATAACCTCTGGGAGAAGAGATTGTGAAGTAGCTCTTAATTTCAATGGAACACAAAAAAGACAGCCTCAATTTAGATAACAAAGTTTCTGTGCATGCTTATAATTGTGTCATAACCAAGCTAATAATGTAGTATTTGCCTAGATACATTATATTGTTGTTTCTGTGCAATTATTTATCAAATAAGTGCTAATATTTGAGTAGCGAGAGTGGCTTGTGACAGCTCTAGAAACATATTTGCCAAGACTCCTTATTCTGCCCTCTCTTTGCTGGATTTGCTTCAGAGTAAGTGGATTCAATTTACTGTTTGTTTGTTTGCTTGCTTGCTTGCTTGCTTGCTCATTTTTTTGTTCATTCATTCATTCATTCATTCACCTGATGGTCACAGGGTAGTTTTCAGTATAAAAATACATAACATAATAACAAACCGAACAATATCCTCACACACAATTTAAAAGGCAATTTTAATTAAATCAGAAAATAGATTAAATTAAATCACAATTTAATCAGCCAAAGGCCTAAATATAGAGAAAAGTTTTTGTTTGGCACCTAAAGATATGTAATGAAGGTGGCAGGTGAACCTCCCTGGGGAGAGCATTCCACAAACAGGGAGCCACTGCAGAAAAGGCCCATCCTAGTATTGCCGCCCTCTGGACCTTTTTTGAGGGGCCTCAGATGATAAATTTTATATATATATATATATATATATATATATATACACAAAACTAATAAAAATGTGTGTGTGTGTGTATACACACACACACACACACACACACATATACATTTTTATTAGTTTTGTAACATATCATTTCCAAAAGTCATATAACGTAACTTCTTATCTTATGCAATGTTTTAGACTTCCGTCAACACCTCTGATGATTTTTCGTTCTTTATCACTTATTCTGTATTTCTTATATTCTCTATTACTCTTAATTGTCATTAACAAATAATTCTCCTCATAGTCTTTCTTGCAATATTTCTAATAGTCCTCCTTACAAAACTTCTTGCACTCTTGACGTTCTCCTCCAATGCATCATGTTTCAATAGGACCGGTCTGAGAATTGGCCACTAGAGGGCAATCATATGAAGGTCACCGCTTTTATCTTTGTGGGAGCATTTTTTTGTACAGTACACAATATATGGATGAGTGACTGGTGGTGTCAGTTTTTAACTTGCATTACACCAAACAAATATTGGAATGATCCATACAGGTGACAACCTTTAATGTTTTATGTATAAATTACAGAAAAGAAAAGCAGGCAACTGAAATGCTGATTGTAAAATGTTTTCCTTGCTCAAGTTGCTTGGTTAGTTTTTAAATATATATTTCAGTCTGTTGGTGTTCTATGCGCTAATTCTTCAGAGCACTGACTAGAATTCACAGGCAGAGGGGGAAGGAAATGGAGAACTCCCAGCTAACTTCATTCAGTGGCTACATTCCCCTACCACCACCCCCAAACCCTTTCCCTTCCTTGTGGCTCTCTTGGGATCCCCCAGAAGTGTGGAGAGCATTGAGACCCTGCCATACCTGCATAGATGAAAACCAGCCCAAATTCAAGGTGCAGAGGTTTTGGTTTGCCTAGAAGTGTCCTCTTGACATATATGACCTTCCTTTGTTTGTAATCTAAGCTGGGAAGATAAACTATGAATTACACTGTCTCCTCACTTTCCCACTCCCTGTCTTGACTTGATTTTGTCTAGCATTTGCAGAAGCTAATAAGTGGTACTTATGGCATGCGGGGGGGGGGAGCCCACTCAAAATTGTTGCAAACTTAATAAGAACTCCAAGAATAAGTACTCGATGCATCATATGAAAACGTCTTGATGCGTTAATTTTTATTTGTACAGCAAATATTGTAATATCCATTACAAATTTTTCAACCTTGTGAGAACAAGGCCTTGACAGAATGTTTTTGTTTTTTAAGCCTGGAACTGTTTTCGTTGGCAGGAAAGCGATAACTTTCCTCATCTCAAGGTCTTGGTGAGCAACATTGATCGCTATGCCTATAACCCTGGAAGGGTATTTGATGTGGTGCCGAAATGCTGCTAGCAGCAAAGTAGATGGTATCATGAAGGAACCTGTAATCCCACATAGTAAATTTCTATCTTTGCTATTGCTCAGGGTCTTAAAACACTTTCAGTTGGTAGCTTTCAACAAGTGAAATCTCTTTTGCTCTCTAATTTAAAGCATAAATATTGCACCAGAAACAAAAGGAGTGGGTAGTATGCTTTGAAAAATGCTTATCGTTAACATTTCACTGCATTCAGACTTAAGTTTCACTGAATTCGGTCAGTGTCCGAAGTAGTATGCTGTTTTGACATTGGGAAAATGCTGCTTTAAAAACCCAGTGGGTGCATAGAAGGTAACAATGAAAAATTGGTTTTTAATAGTGGTATACAGTAAAAGCTGTATACAGTGGTATACAGTAGATACTTTAGCAGTTAGAAGAATACTTATACATGCAGTGCCTCAGAACCCAACCCCTGTGTAAATGGGGAGTTGCCTGTATTCTGCAAAAGCACAATTGATATTACAAAGTATGGCTTCTTCTCTCTCTCTCTTTCTCTAATTTACATTAACTGAGCAACTTTCTTAAGATGGCATAACTGGTAAAATTGTTAAAGTTGCTAAGACTGCTGGCTTTTGTCGCCTTTAGGAGAAGTTAAGCTATTCCCACCCACAAAACCCTTTGTGTTTTAGCTACATTACAGCTCATACTGACACTGAAGGTGAATCTGAGGAAGAAAAAGGATGGATCAGTTCTTCCACATCTCCTCTGGCACCTGAAGAGAAGATAGAATTATTTAATCTTCTACAGAATGCGGACAGGTTGCATTATGGTTCAGACAATGAGAAAAGGGAGAGCTTCAAACTGCTGCTTGAAAATGAGGAAAAGGTATAAAGGGTCCATGCCATGCAAACATTTCATACTAAAAGCTATAATTCAGTACGCTATATGTCATTCTCTTAAATGTTTATGTAATGTTAAAATTAAAGGAGGTATCGCAGAAGGTGCCACAGGGTATGATTACAACTCAGTCCTTGCTCTGATAGAAGAATTAGATTTTCTCAGCCACAAAATGTTGTGGCTGGAACACTAAACAAATGTGACATTCCTGCAGCATAATCTCTACTTCAGCAGAAGGCACCTGGATTCTGCACAACAAACTAGCAACAACTCTCCACTTTGTTGGAGGGTAACTGGAAAAAATTATTGATTTGCAGTGGCTGTTTATTTCAAAGCCCTATTTGTTGTTCCTCAGAAGTATCTGGAAAGACCAACAAAAGAAATCAGTGGCTGAATAGAATGAATTAGAATACAATAAGCTTTAATATGTGCAGAATAAAAAGTGAGGGCTAGCATAACAAGCATTTTAATTATGGCAAAAGAAATATGTGGTGAAGGCAATCTAATGTATTCAAATTCTGTTTATCTGTTTATCAAATTCTGTTTATCTGCAGTATAGAAATCATACTGGCTTTCTTTGGAGGCTTGCCCGAGCTTATGGAGACATGTTTGCAATAACCACAGAGGCTGAAGAAAAAAAGGACTATGCATCCAAAGGTCAGCTGAGTTATGTACTGAGTTTATAATACCAGAGGATTAGGTTCCCCTGCTCCAGCCCTGTGTTTCACTTGGGGGATACTGGAGCCAGCAGAAGGGCTGAGCACCAATCCTTTTAAAAAACTATCATGATAGGAGTTTTCTCTTCATACCTGGGTTGCTTTTCAGTTACTAGACACAGTTCTAGACATGGTTACCCATGTCCCACTAAAATAACTGAGACTTGTTTCAGGGCAAACATGGTTAGGATTAGTGATAATCGTTTTAAGCCAGTTAACCTTTGAACTGGCTTTATAAAGTTCAACATTGTCCATTAATTATTATTATTTTATTAAATTTATATACCGCCCCTCATCCAAAGATCACAGGGTGGCTCACAAACTATAACTAACTATGGTGGAACCATGGAAGCCGAACGCCTGTAAACTCGAATGTTTCAACTCCCGAACGATTGAAAACTGGAAGTGATTGTTCCGATTTTCGAATGATTTTCAGAAGCCAAATGTCTGGCACGGCTTCCGCAGCTTCCGATTCTGCAGCCAATCGGAAGCTGCGCCTTGGAAGTCGAATGTTTTGGAAGTCGAACGGACTTCCAGAACAGATTCCGTTCGACTTTGAAGGTACATCTGTATTGTTATCTTTATATTGCATAGCAAGTTCGTCAGCTAATATGGTCAGGTTTATTGTTATATCATGAATAGTACTTTTATGTTCTGTGATGCATCTTTTGCAGGAAAGCTTGTGAGTGAAAATGCTGTAAACCTGGATCCATCAAGTGCTGAGAGTCACCAGTGGTAAGTCTGAAGGACTTGGATCCATCGAATCAAATCTTTATTGTTACAGCCAATGACCAGGATTAAGAAAGCAAGAAATAAATAAACACGAACCATGTAGAACACATTATCCAAATGTGTATAATAGGGTAAAATAAAATCAATAAAAGTAACATAAAATAAACTAAAATAGGCCACACTGAAAGCAATACAGTGGAACCTCTACTTATGATCATAATCTATTCCGGAGGCCCGTCCGCTGGGCAAAACCAGATGCTAGTAGAGGCGCCATTGTGCGCATGTGCATTCGGCGACAGCGCGTTTCTGCGCATGCGTAGACAGTGGCAGCCACTTGTGCGCACGTGCAGATGGCAGAAGCTGCTTCTGCGCATGTGCAAATTGTGGCAAGCCTGGTGTATACTTCCGGGTTGCCGTGGTTGCAACTTGGAACGTCCGCGAGAAGAGGCGGATGTAAGTCGAGGTTCCACTGTAGATGCATTTTGATCCGAAAGGAGTTAAAAGGACGTAAAATGCATCTGATCATTCTGGAAATTAATAAAAAGGGGTTCAATAGATTTGAACTTTCCAGAGTTATAGGGGCACTTGCATTCAGACTCTCTTCCCATTTAAGCATATCTCCCCCAAAGGCAGCATCTTAAAAAGCAGAGACATCACCTTGCCAACAAAGGTCCGTATAGTTAAAGCTATGGTTTTCCCAGTAGTGATGTATGGAAGTGAGAGCTGGACCATAAAGAAGGCTGATCGCCGAAGAATGGATGCTTTTGAATTATGGTGCTGGAGGAGACTCTTGAGAGTCCCATGGACTGCAAGAAGATCAAACCTCTCCATTCTTAAGGAAATCAGCCCTGAGTGCTCACTGGAAGGACAGATTGTGAAGCTGAGGCTCCAATACTTTGGCCACCTCCTGAGAAGAGAAGACTCCCTGGAAAAGACCCTGATATTGGGAAAGATTGAGGGCACAAGGAGAAGGGGATGACAGAGGACGAGATGGTTGGACAGTGTTCTCAAAGCTACCAGCATGAGTTTGACCAAACTGCGGGAGGCAGTGGAAGACAGGAGTGCCTGGCGTGCTCTGGTCCATGGGGTCACGAAGAGTCGGACTAAACAACAACAACCCCCCAAATTGCTGAGGGAAGCACATATTTAGGCTTACCATTGTGAAGGCTCTGCAATACTTTTGGACCAAGAGACTTGAATTCATATTGATTGGAGCAAATTTCACTCTATCCTAAAGCGAAAGTGTGGGGAAGGACCTTAGTCCCATGGAGAACACATGTGGGACATAACAGAAGGTCCCAGGTTCGATCTCTGGCTTCTCCAGGTAAGACTGGAGAAGATTCCTGTCTGAAATGATGGAGGCCCACTGCCAGTCATTGCTAAGCTGGATGGACCAGTGCTCTGACTCTATGAGGCAGTTTCCTATATTCCATCTCACTGCATTTTGTACATGCAGAGAATGTGTATACACACACATGTGTGGTAGGAGGTCTCAGCCACTCACATCTCCCCAATATATACAGTAAAATATGTGCAGCTATAACACGTGGGATCCACATGTGTTGTGAATGTTCTTACCTACATGGAACTGAAATGCTGCCTGTGTTATACAGCCTGTATAGCGAACTCCTTCTGTTTTCATCTAAACACAGAGAAGAGAAGGTGGAAGGACAAACAGTGTTTCGAACCTCTGTAAGATCAGGGTCAGCCCACAATGTTTTGGCACCCGAGAAGGGAAATCTAAATGACATATTGTAGTTAAAACACAGCCCAAAATCAATGGTACCCCAAATCTAATGCTTCACTTTGCCTCCTGCTAGAGTCAGCCCTGTTTAAAAGTAACGGAAACCTGAGCAGTGGCTTCTGAGTTACTCGCAGATCCCCAGCTGGACCATTAGGTGGCACTAATGGCCCTTCTTGCTCCCTGGCTTCCTCCTATTTCAGAGCCAAGTTGTTTTTATTGTGATTTCACAGTCCACCAAGGTTGCCCGTGCTGCTGACAGCTACGTGACTTAAGTGAGCAAGAAGTCTCCCTGTTCATGAGGTTGCAGCCCAAATGCCTCTTGATGACATCCATACATCTCCACCCTTCCCTTTAATTTTGTGTCTGGCGCTGCCATCTTTTGTATCTTCCCATGCTGGTAGAAGTCTAGGAATATACTTGAGAAATAAAACTTACATGGACGACTCAGTTTCCTTCAGAATTATTGTCACATTTGACATTTTCCGATTCACTTTTTCCTAACTGTATTATTATCCTTCACCAGCATAATTCTAGGCATGTCTATTCAGAAGTAAGTCCTATTGAGTTCAGTGGGATTTACTCCCCACAAGTGTGTGTGTAGAATTACAGCCAGTTTCTTTTCTAACTTCTCTGAATTATTACCTTCAACCAGTTTCTAGCCTCCCTCCTTTGTGGCTTTATTGGATAGCCTTCTTTAAACTCCAGTTAATTTCCTCTATTTACGCATGCTTTTTCAAACTTTATTTTTGAACCGTGCTGTGTATCAGGGACCCAAGATCGGTTTTTAAAAACCACTAGCAGCCTTCACAGTGATGTATTTCTGATCTTCATGAGATGTTCTCCCTGCAAGTTCTGTGTCTTTTGCATCATTTTTTTCATAGCTTTGGTTGGAAAAGTACACAGATGAGTACTCTCTATCCAGTATTACTTAAGTAGACTGGGCTAATGCACTTTGCAGCACAATCCTATGCATGTTTACACAGTCCCACTGTGTGCAATAGAGCTTACATCCTGGCCAGTATTTATAGGATTGCAGTCCTAGAGTTTATTTCACAGAATGTAGCTGTAATTGATCATGTTAAATCTTCATTTTACGAACATGTTTTGCTTACCAGAAGTTGATTTCGAGTTTTGCAAACAAATTTGTTTTTATTTATTTTGCATGGAGATAGTGCAGAAGTTACTAATCTATTGCACTTGACTTAATGACTTTCCTCTATTGAAGACCTCAACTGCTGGAAAACCATTCTCTGCCAGCTCTTAGATTTCTTCCTTGAAAGGATGGGACTAGCTTGTAAGTGCCTGTTTTGCAGTTGCGAGTCATGAAAGCCCTCTGGTCTGAAAGCACCCTAGTGCTGCTAATCATTGCTCCTTAGCTGTAAGCTAATTGCAATTGACTATCTACATTTCAGGGATGTGCAATGCTTTTTGGTATGCTCAGTTCACTATGTTCTGTCTGCATTGTGAGTGTGGCATAGCCATGTGGGCAGAGTTCCTCTTTCTGCACTTTATTGGTAGTGACACATACACCCTTCTATGTACACTACAGTGCTACATAGTTTGTGCTCCTCAATGCCATTTTAGCACCCTGTGTTGTGTGTGTGCCTGTGTGTGGTTCTTACAGTTTTTGAAGTAGCGCAATTGCAAAATAAAAATAATTTGCTTTCAAATGTTTGCCGCACAGCACCAGATTGCAGCTGAGCTTTTATTTGAGTAAACATGATTACAGATCAGTCTGAAGGTCCCTTGGATTTCACCTTAAAAGGCTCGATCTCTGCTGTAGCCAGTTTCACTGGACCTAATCAGGTTTCACAACCTGGTTAGAAAACTTGCCAGCTTGATTTCTCCCTGCTTGTTAGTTTCACCATTCTACTATAGTTCAATTGCATTTTAAAAAATTAATTAGTTATTGCTTGCAGCAAGTTTAGAGGGTTACAGTCAGAACCTACACATCCTGTGCTTGGAAGTAAGTCATGCTCTTCTTAATGTAATCTATGAATCTAATTACTAACTGAAGCAATTCATTAAGTCTATGAACCAGTAGATCAGGGGTCAGAACTTGATAGTGCAGAGCTTTTGCCCTCTATCTGGCCACATCAAATTGTTGTGAAGTGTTGTCAGATAGTGGGTGGAAGGTGAGGGGAGGGTCAATATTGAAAGAATTATAGCAGTTGTCAGTCACAGGCTAAACCAACACAGGTGCTGGTTTTAGTGTTTAAAATCCTATACAGCTTGGGACCAAGATACCTGAGGTTGGATAATCTCACCCCTGGTATACATAAATTGATCACTATGCTCTGCAGGTGAGATTTTCCTGTACTAATAGTAGTAGTAGTAGTAGTAGTGGTAATAATAATAATAATAATAATAATAATAATAATAATAATAATTTATAGCCCACCCATCTGACTGGGTTTCCCCAGCCACTCTGGGCGACTTCCTGCAGAATATTAAAAACACAATAAAACATCAAACATTAAAAACTTCTCTAAACAGGGCTGCCTTCCAATGTCTTCTAAAAGTCAGATAGTTGTTTATTTCCTTGACATATGATGGAATGGCGTTCCACAGGGCAGGCACCACTACTGAGAAGGCCCTCTGCCTGGTTCCCTGTAATCTCACCGTGAGGGAACTGCCAGAAGGTCCTCAGTGCTGGACCTCAGTGTCCGGGCTGAACGATGGGGGTGGAGACGCTCCTTCAGGTATACTGGTCCAAAGCCCTTTAGTATCCTGTAGATACTATCTTATCAGGAGATAATTTCTGCACAATGTAATAGTCGGGCCTTTAGTGTTGTGGCACCTACCCTTACCCTTCGGAATTTCATTGCCTTGCAAAATAGAAAGACCCTGTCTCTGTTGTTTCTTTCAGTGCCTCTTCCAGCAAGTTGCCTGAGCTGAGATCTTTTTCGCTCTGCATCTGTGTTGCAATTTTTAAAAAGAGGTTTTTAACATGTTTTGTTGCTTACTGTTTTGCAGCCCTGGGCTCCTTTAGAAAGAAGGGTGCTTTAAAAATTCAATAAACAAATAAAAATTAGGTCTCATCTAGAGACATGTATGTGACATTACTTCTAGCATTAATGCTCAGAAGGGCCCTTTGCTACAGCCATGTCATTTTCTCTCTGTGTGTGTGTTTTTAGGGAAAATTTCTTTTTTAAGTAATTTAAGTTTGTGCCCCTGAAGAAAATCAAAACTCATGTAGCTCTTTAAATGAAAAATTAAGTGAGAAATGCCAGTAATGCTACCATATTCTCTTCCAGTAATGTTCCATTTTTAAGCACAGATCTTTTCTTCTGTTTCTTTGCTCTTCTTTTTCCCAAACTCTCTTGGCTCCTTTCCCTGAGCCTCCACCTCTCCTACCTGCTCCCCTGGCTAATTTCTTTCCCTGAAATGGAAA
Organism: Podarcis pityusensis; assembly: GCF_964106645.2. Lineage (NCBI taxonomy): Eukaryota > Metazoa > Chordata > Lepidosauria > Squamata > Lacertidae > Podarcis > Podarcis pityusensis. The sequence goes on along the minus strand of NC_138026.1, from coordinate 82,756,882 downwards.
TGTAGTTTGTTTCTGTACTTACCTTCTTCCGTGCTGCCACATATACAGTGGTACCTCGGGTTGCAGACACTTCAGGTTACATACGCTTCAGGTTACAGACTCCGCTAATCCAGAAATAGTACCTCGGGTTAAGAACTTTGCTTCAGGATGAGAACAGAAATTGTGCTCCAACGGTGCGGCAGCAGCAGGAGGCCCCATTAGCTAAAGTGGTGCTTCAGGTTAAGAACAGTTTCAGGTTAAGAATGGACCTCCGGAACGAATTAAGTTCTTAACCTGAGGTACCACTGTATCTTTGAACTTGCTTTTTATTTACAAGGGGGTGTGTGAATGTGCAGCAAATGTATACCTCCCCTTCAAAGGCTCCCTCCCCCCTTTATTATTGGGGGCAGATACGATTGCAACTAGCGTGACTTTTGCACTAAGAAAAATAAGCAGCTTGTTACTTGTCTAGAAAGGCCTTTACATGTAAAAGTATCACCCTTAACTAGTTTAACCCAGCACCTTTCTTCCCTTGTCACGCACAGACTTGGAGATACTGTGAAAACCTGGGATTATCTTGTTTGCATTTCATTGTTTTCTTTTCTAGCTGCAATCCGTTTAGCTATGGTATGCTGAGTTTATCTGATTAGCACCTAATGAGCCAAAGGGTTTTGGAGAGAAAATGTTGCCTGCATTTCTGCAAATTATGGGAATTTAAGTTTGTAGTACCCTTTTCTCATCCAAATAGTTGAAATTCCTTTATCTTTCCTGCTTAGGGCTGCCAACACTCTTGATTATTGTTATTTGAAAGGCCAGTTTTGAAAGATCTTCCATAGCATCGTAAATCATCTCTTTTGGGATACCCTGAATTTGTTCTATAAGGAAAATACAGAGTAGTTGAAATCTATGTTGCTCTGTCCATGCACTACTCTATCCATACTGATGAGAAAGATGTTGTCCTCCCTCTTGTTGCAGCTGTCATAAGCCACTTGTGGTATGAACCTTGAATAGTGTATAAAAGCAGCTGGAGTCAAAACTGATTCAAAGCCATCAGGGTCAGGATTGACAATATAAGGATGAACAATTTATACCCCACACTTCTAGTTAATTTGTCTTGGCATATGGATCTACACATTTACTCACAAGTTATTGATTAATCAACTAAGGCTATGGTCCAAAGGACACTCAAGCAGTAAGTCCTATTGAACTTAATGGGACTGACTTCTGACTAGTCCACATCCTTCAGATTGCAGTGCACATGAACAAAGCTATAGTTTTGAACAAGAAAGAAACCCTTCTTTGTTTTTAGATTATGCCCTTACAAGTCACGGCAGTCTCTGTGTGAGAGAGAGGAGAAAGAACGCCTCTTCTAAAATGAAACACCACTCCTGTATTTTTTGTACTGAAAATTATTGAACAATTACTTTAAAATTCTTTAGTACTTTTTGCCCATCAAAACGCTTAAATGAAATAATAGACTAAACATTACAGCTTTGCTTAAAAGATTTGGACGGGCTTTAGTCAGTTTTGACTACAAGCTGCATTTAAACTGGTTTTGCCTCTGTGTTTTTCCTCGCATGAGGATCTTAGCCAGGCTGGCATTATGTGATTAAAATGATCATCAATGTTTTGATATTTCTCTCTCTTTCCTTGCTGCTTCCTGTTCAGGTTTGCAATGATGTGTGGCTACATGTCTCAGTTTGAAAGTGTGCAGAACAAAATCAGGAATGGCTATCTCTTTAAGGTATGTTTTTGGTAGCTTTGTTAAGCTGCTGCTATTATTAAATTACTTCCTCCTGACAGCTTTGAAGACAGTGTTTAGAGTAAAAGTAACTGCCTGGGGGACATGCTTCAGTGCCAGGATTATGCTGAGGAGATGAGATTATTTTTGTATGCTCCTACCAGACATAATGAAGTAGCTTTCAAACTGAAGAAGATTTAAGTATGACTTTGTGAACCAGCCGTTCAATTTTTGTACTGCTCCCAAGTCTGAATTTCCAAAGAACAGCATGAGACGGGGAAAGAAGTGCATAATTATGTGTTTGTATTAAAAAAAACACCCTCATTTACTCTTGGTTTACATTAACACTCTGAGGTCTGCTTGTGTCTGTTGATTCACTGCTGATGGAGTTTAAATGCAGGGCTGCTACTGATTTTAATTAAAGCAGTATTTCACCCTTACTTGGTTATTGATAAGGCATTACTTGTTATATTCTAAACTTTAGAGTTAATAGGCCATGTGTGTTGGATAATGCTTGTTTGAGGCTTCTTCTTGATACAAAGATGACTTTGGACAACTATATTTACAGAGTGACAGGACAAAAGGGAAATGGTTTGCTTTGTGAACTTGAGCCTATAGCCAGGCAAAGGAAAGTTCATTTTGGTCTTCTTTCTTACAGGAGCATCTAGACAAAGCTATTGAGCTTAAGCCACAAGACCCTTTTTTATATTATCTAACTGGAAGATGGTGCTATGAAGTAAGTGATCCTCAAGTCCTTTTACTAAGCAGAAGCCCTGTGAAGCTTATTTAAAATTGCACCACTGAACAATTTTACTTCTGTTTTCGGAGAGGAGTTGAGTGTGTGAAGCTTTCTGTTAGAGAGCCATGCCACCTAGCCTAGTACGCTCTCCCCTGAGTGGCAGCCGAATCCAGACTCTTCTGCATGCAAAGTTCTGCCACTGAGCTCTGAGTCAATCCTAATGAAGCTTGTAAAGTGTGCCTGTGGCAGGTGATCTGTTTTATTTTATTTAGAGGATTGATCATTTGCTTTTCAATTCAAAATTCTCAAAGGGACAAAACTGAATACAATATAAAAACAGCAGAATCCAAGCAACCAAGAAAATACAAGGGGGCAAGTTGCAACTGCTAGAACAAAACAAAACAAAACAAAACAAAACACAAAGCAGTAAGTGCTAAACATGCACTTGAAGAAGAGGAAGAGGAAGAGGAAGAGGAAGAAGAGTTTGGATTTGATATCCCACTTTATCACTACCCGAAGGAGTCTCAAAGTGGCTAATATTCTCCTTTCCCTTCCTCCCCCACAACAAACACTCTGTGAGGTAAGTGGGGCTGAGAAACTTCAAAGAAGTGTGACTAGCCCAAGGTCACCCAGCAGCTGCATGTGGAGGAGCGGAGGAGCGAACCCGGTTCCCCAGATTATGAGTCTATCGTTCTTAACCACTACACCACACTGGCTCTCTATAGGCAATAACTTGGATCTGGAAGAAGAAGCTGGGTTCCAAAGCTTAAGGGTAGGATGCATGATGAGGCTGACAAATATGGGACCAAGACCCCACCGTCCTCCTTGCCCTGGGAAGATGTCTGTCTCCCTCTGACGAACGTAGATGAGCCCTAGCTCACCTCTCCACTTGAAGTTTCAGAGTACTGTGTTTCTAAGCTGCTTTGAGTGCCTTCAAAACCCAGAGCAGCTACTGGGAAGATCATTGCACCTTCCCCAGCTCCAAACTAGACTGCAGGGCTGAGGTTTAGACTTCTAAAAAGTAGCGGAACAAAAAAAAAAAAGTAGCAGTAGTATTCTTTTCTTCATACCCATATTTAGTGTTTGGATATCTTTTCAAAAAGGATGTAAGCTTTAAATCTACCAAGCATACTTCTTGGTACTTCTTGGACCTGAAAGCCATTAGTAATAAAGACATAAATATGCCAGACTTTCCTGTTCTTTTCACAAAAGAGAACATGCAATTTATGAGTAGCATCTCTGTTTCATGTTATTTAACTTTACCTTGAACATCACCCTACTTTGAGACTGAAATGGTATCCAAGATAAGAGAACTTCATATCCAAGTTGGAAAGGAGCCAAAACACTGAAGATAATAATCTTACTCTTATCAAGTAATCTAGACAGAATATCTCAAGAGAGAAAATTATACGTGAAGCAAGGAATTAGATGAAATCTGGGATCAATTAAAACTCAGGGAAGCAGAATTCCATACACTATGTTAATTGCATAGGCAGACAATTGATTCAGAGCAGCTATGGAAAAAACTGATTCAGAGACACTAGTGTGGGCTGCAATACATTTGCTTTCATTAGGACACCATGATCACGGTGTTAGGTTTGGATGGGGGCAAATAACCGCTTTACATATATAGAGTTTATGGGATGGCACTGGGCAAATTGTCCCTTAGCTTAACCTACCTCTCAGAAGTATGGTTAGGTTGCACTGAGCCTAATGGGAGGGGGGAGAATGTAATAAGAAGGCATTTTCCAGAAAGGGCCCAAGTTTGAAAATTGTCTTGGCTACTTTGAGGCCAAGTACAAAATTGTACTACTTGGGAATTTGCACGGGGTTTTTTTGGTTTCTGTAAACCCCACTGCCACATCCACCTCTTTGTAGTAGTGGAATAATTTAATGTGTACTTGCACATCACTTGTTCCATCACAGTTTTCACTGGCATCCCCTCAAAGCTCCCTGGATAACCTTAGGTCAGTCACATTCTTTCTTAGCCAAGCTTCCTCCACAGAAGTCTTGTGAGGATAAAATGGGATAATCCTGCCCTGAGCTCCTTGGAGGAACTGCAGGATACAAATGTGACAAAGAAATACAGTGGTACCTCAGGTTACATATGCTTCAGGTTACAGACTCCGCTAACCCAGAAATAGTGCTTCAGGTTAAGAACTTTGCTTCAGGATGAGAACAGAAATCGTGCTCCGGCAGCGCAGCAGCAGCAGGAGGCCCCATTAGCTAAAATGGTGCTTCAGGTTAAGAACAGTTTCAGGTTAAGTACGGACCTCCGGAACGAATTAAGTACTTAACCTGAGGTACCACTGTAACATGTACAGCTCTGATATAAAAAGAAGCATTTTTGTGTGTGTGTGTGCAATGGCTTTTGTTCTAAAGAGCAAGAAAGGATATTTCTAGACTTTCTCTATCTGGCAATATTGTATTAATAATGAAAACCCCAAAAGGCCTGTTTTGAGAAATCTCATTTATAAAGGAATTAGAAATTCTTCTGGACATATTTCCCTTTAACAGGGGCTAGAATAGAAAGTCAAAGCCCTGTATGCAATTGACATCATACATTTTTGGTGTTCTTTTAATTTTGTTGGAGATTATATATAGAAAGGTACTAGAGGCAAGCCAAGCAGTTTCTTTTTTGGGTACGAAAGCTTGTTGAGCAGTGAAAACCAAACCCTAAGCCAGCCAGAAATGAAACTGAAACCCTCAACGTCAGTTCTTATTAAATTTTGTAAGGAAACCTGTATATAGTGCCAGACACATCTCATTCTTCTAAGCTCAAGCCACAGGTTTTAAGAAGCTAATTATAAATTCCACAATGGAAAAATTAGAAGTCCTATGACATCACAACTGACCCTTGTGTGGGATCCATCAGTGTACAGTACTATGAGTGTATGTATATTGGAATTTGGGTGGTCCACATGAATATGATATAAGCAGTATTTCCCCTCATTTTATTCTTCTGTCAAGCCATATATGCTTCGTCTGGATTAGCTGAAACTGATGCTAATGCACAAATGTTCCTCCACTTCCAAGAGAACAAATGCTTGTCCACAACTGGCCTTACCAAAAACAACAACCCCAAACTGCTGGGAAGTTTATTTTAAAGTTTGAAGTGTCCGTTTATTTGGTGTGTGTTTTTTAATAAAAAGGACAGTAACATTTCCCTTAAGAAAGAAAGTAGGAAGAGGCTTTGAGGTTGAGGCAGGGAGGTCTATGTGCTTGCTACTTCCTATGTGATGATAGTTTTCATCCTAGAAGTATATTTGCAAGTCATTCCACTAACTAACAAAATATGTTTACATAACCTGTTTATAGTTGTAGGGAACTGTATTCTTTGTGGGTGGGAGGAAACCACTGACACATGAAGAATTTGAATGACACATCTACGGTGAAGTTTGAATATGTGTGTTTGTATACACCCAATATATCATGTTGACCAATGTGAAGTGAATTCTACTGTCTTCACTGGGACTTCTCCTTAAATGTGGATTCTTGGTGTGCCATGGTGTTGTTTTAAATTTCTGCCTCCCCTCCCCCTTTAGACCAGGATACAGGAGTGTATCCTGAGATACAGAGGTGGCCATCTTGCTTATTTGTGAAAATACTTTATTTATTTATATGCCACTGAATGCCAAGATAGCTTCTCATTGGTTAGCAAAATGTAGACACTATCCATCTGAACAGGTCTGCTAGTGCAAGAACTTTTAACTGTGCAACAGAATCACCCTTTTCCCTTCCCACATGTCTGCTTATAAATATGCACCAGGGGCTGTTGGGGGAATCCCTGGAACAGATTCAGTGGGTGTTTGGAGAGAGGAGAGGATGCAGATGTTTCATTGCACAACTAAAGGTCCTTGTGCTAGCAATGCTGTTTAGTTGGATATCACCCATAAAAACCAGTTGTACAACTGAGTAGATCCAGTATGGAGCTTTTTTTCCAGGGTTGGTTAATTTGTTTTTCTTGAAGATAGCTTATTATGGTAATTGGCTTGCAAAACAACACTTTGTTTCATTTCCTAAAAGCATCTCTGAAACAACACTCTCTCCACCCCTTCTTCCTGCTGTTTCCAAAGGTGGCTCAGTTGTCTTGGATTGAGAAAAAAGTAGCTGCTGCTCTTTTTGGGACTCCGCCAACTTCAACAGTTCATGAAGCTTTGCAGAATTTTCTTAAGGTAGATACTGTTTCCCACTCCCTCATTTCTCTGCAAAAGCCCACCTACCAAGTGGCTGGTGTTCAAGAAATTTGCTCAACAAGTTGTTCTCAGCAGCTATAAATTCAAAGCTCTTCTAAAGGCCAAAGATTTCTGAAATGATATCTGTAGAGGAGTAACTGCACGCATCTGCCTAAACTAAATTTAATTCATCTGCTGTGTCAGCGTTTGTTGGGATTTGGGCTGTTTAAAGTGTAAAACACCTTAAGGTTCATATGGAGAGCTGTTTATGTGAAAGTTGCACCTGTTAGAGCTTTTGGCTTGTGAATAGGATCCTGACTGAAAGAAACCTGGCATGATGTATTGTGCAAGTTGCAAGCTGTAATTTGCAGGTTCTGCCCAGGACAGGTGGGCAGGACCATCCACCCAGTGCCACGCTGGTCCTGCTTTTTGAGCTGCAAACTGCCTTGTGGCCCTCCACCTCATTGAAACTGGGGCCATTTTAATTTAACTTATTCACCTCCTCAAGTGCCCCCTCACTGGGTCTGTGTCCCCATGGGTCCCACAATGCCAAATGTGGTACCTCAGTGGCGGAGTTCCCTGCCATTCTTTGTTCCACACACTTTGGGTTATTGGTGGCAAGCAGTTGCAGCCTCAGCTGCTGGGTTCACCATTTCCTACTGTGCTGTGTCTTTCTGTCCCTGGCCTGCTATTGCTGCATGCCTGGCAGATATTCCACTACCACCACCAAATGGTGTAGCCCCTAGGCCTAAGTCCAGGGCTAACAGTCCCACTGTTTCTAGGAGGATCTTTGTGCTTTATTATAAATATTCCGTTGACTTTGGTGTTCTTCATCTTTTTCTCTTCTTGGTCAGGCTGAAGAACTACAACCTGGATATTCGAAACACAATTATGTCTATTTGGCAAAGGTAAGTGAAACTAGTCTGCTCTCTTCTTTTAATATAATGCAGAGATTTCTATTAACTTAGGTACCTGGTGTGATGTTTTCCCTCCTCTCTCCCGTCCAGTGCTACAAAGATCTTGGCCAGAGGACCAATGCGCTGAAGTTCTGTGACACTGCATCATCAATCCTGTCAGTCACCAAAGAGGTGCGTCTGAAGCCCCATTTAAATGTTATTTATTTATTGGACTTGTATATCACCCTTCATCATAAGATCTCAGAGCAGTTCACAAGATAAAAATGCAAGATAAAAAAAATAAATAGCTAAAAGAAAAAACAACAATAACCTCCCCCTTCCCACAGACACATTTAAAAGGCTGTAGAATATTATTCAGCCAAAGGCCTCATTGAAGAGCAACGTTTTCGCCTGGCACCTAAAGATATATAATGAAGGCGCCAGATGAACTTCCCTGGGGAGAGCATTCCACAAAAGGGGGATGCCTTCTTTGGAAGCAGTTTCTGCTGCCTCATCAGTCACCTAGGGATGTTATGATACAGTCATGTATCATAGCCTGAATCATTAAGGTCTTTTCCATGCTATTGTTGGTCGTGATGATGAAGTACAGGGTCTGTATGGTGGTACTTGTCTTCTGCAGCTTTCATGTACTTTAAAGGGTGCCTGCAGAGGAGAGCTTCCTGGTACGTTGTACTTTTATTTCTGTAGAGCAGGAATGGGAAAGATTGTGGCCATCTAAATATTTAACTCCCAAACCCTGTCTAGCCCCAGCCAGTGGTCAAGTGCTGCTACAGTTGTAGCTCCACTATATCTGGAGGGCCACAAGTCCCCAACCTCCTCTTCCTCTAGTGCTCTAGAGGAACAGTTGGAAACAACAAAAAAAGAGAAGTCCTGGGCCCAAATCGTTATGAAATATGGCAGTTGCATGCAAAGTAGAAGGTGGCTTGTGACATCCCCAGTGTGACTGATCGCAGTAACACATGGAAACTGCGTAAATCGAGTAAAAACTAATATGATGAAATTCTGTTTAAACAGAGGACTATTATAATAGTGATGCTTATTTTAATGAGGAACTGGGTGGCATGCAGTGCAGTTAGTCACACTGATCAGATGAGCTGTGACTGTCTGATTTTGAAGTTCTGCATTAGAATTGACATAGGTAATTCAGTAAGCAGTCTGGAGCGTTCCTTAAGGCTATGAAGCCCAACATCGGAGGCCCACCATGCAAAATGTGCTACAGATGCACTTAAATATAAGATGGGTGGTATTTTTTTGCAAGGAGGAGGAAGACTTGATTCAGATAAATTATATCTCATTTACTTACGCAAGAAGTTTGAAATGTGGAATTCTGTAGTGCAAGCTTTGGGACCAGTGCTGCAAGCAGGTTCAGGTGGGGAAGTTGTCTGGCATCTCTTCCTGTTACTTGACAGTATTTTGGCAAAGATTTGCAATGAGTACAATAAATATCTTTCAAGGCACTGATACATAATTTCTTAGTTTGGTTATGTTGTCTTAATGTTGTTGAAAGTACTATCAAGCAAAAGCTTGCTGTGGACACATTAATTATGGAGTTGGATAGATTTCTGAAGTCTTCTCGGATCTCCAGTCCAGTTCATGCTCCAAGATAAACTAAGAGGTCCTTCACAGCTCTGTCTGGCTAGCTTGAGATTTCATATCCTTCCCAAGTGGCTCATTCTGCTATAGAATTCCTATGAGGTTTCCTAACACTTACCCTAAATCTGTTATACTGCACTTTAATCCTACAGGGCACATTTCAAAAGTCTCCAAGACTTTAATGTGTCCACAGAGTTGTTAATTCCTAGGGGTTGCCTGGTTTTTCTGTGTATTGCAGGGTGCTCTGCATTTTATCTCTCCAGTTTACCAGGGCTTGTAATGTGGCCTTCTCAGTGGTGACCCTCCAGTTGCAGAATGTTCTTCTTGTAAGGCAGGCCAGTACTATTCTCCCCATATTGCAGTGGGGATGGGAGGACCAAGGATGAGTGAAAGTAGCTTACCTAAGGCCATCTCATGATATCATAGTGGAGGTGAGGCTTCAGATAGCAGTTTCCTGGCTAATAGTTGACATTCTTAGCCATTATGGGTCACTGGCTCTCAGATGTAATGAGATTACTCTAACAAACCATGACTTGTGTGAACATAAGCAATGAGCTTGAACACTCCCTCTTCTTCTCTGCTCAGCTGCAGAGGAGATTTATTTGTTTCTTATACCTCAGTGTTCAATGACATCTGATCCAGTTGTTTTGAACATCCTGTCGACGTCTGAACCAGGCCTGTTTCTTCTGTTCCCCTTCTTGTTTTACATTGAGTTAAAAGTAGTCAATACTGCTTTCCATTGTTTCTTCTTCTTATGACGAAACTACCAAGTTGCTGGAGATTTGCATCAAACAGCATGTTGCCTCTTCTGTGTATCTTTTTTGCTATTAGCTAGAAATGAACTCACTGTGGGGGTTCAGTTCCTATCATCTGCTGTTGGCCAGGAAGCTTTCGTCAATGGATCCCGAAATATCAGTGCCCGCTGAGTGTTAACAACATTGCAGAGCTAAACCCTTTTCCAATTATCTTTGTGTATGCCTTGTCCCATCAGTCTGGTGGTTGGGACTTGTGATTCCCAGAGTACAGTGACTGGGAATCAAGCCCAATACACCTTGCATAAAACTGAAGACTAATTCATGCATATACCTGGCTGTGTAGGATACTGCTTAAAATAGAACCAGTTTATTGCAGCTCCAAAAGACCAAGGCAACTGCTCCATGCAAGTGTCTGTGCAGTACTGGTGTCCTCAGCCACAGCATTACTAAATTTGCAGTGGTCAGAAGTGCCTCATGCTGCTGTGGAGCCACATCACACAGACAACTTGCTGCTTGGAGATGTAGCGCCCACAGGGTTCCATTTGAAATGGTCATATGCAGACGAACTGAGCTTTGCAACTGTAGAACAGTGACTTTGTGGGAGACACCAAATAAATCAAAATGCAATGCAATCCAAAACAACCATAACTATTGTAATAGACTATATTTGACTTCTAAATATATGTGTTTGAAGGGCCTAGAAATGATGATAATGTAAGCCACAAACGTCAAGCCACAGGAATGCCTGGGTTCACTTAAAGTCTTCCAAAAGGTGATGACTGGAGGATGAAAACCTTTATTAGTATCCGTTAGAATGTAATGTAATGAATACTTCAATGCAGGAGGAAGTTGGAAAGGAAAATCATTGTATCAGGTTAGCCCCCCACCCTTTGTTCAGCTTTCTACTGAGCTACTGCATAATGATTAAAAGGAAGAATGAACTAGTTATGTTTTCCTAGTCCACGAACACTGAAAATAATCCCTTGTTTTGATGCAGAAATTGGCAGTGGGTATAGAAGCTCTGGGTGGTTCCTCATATGCAATGTCTTTTTTTTCCTTTTAGGATAAAGAGGCTGATGAAGATTTAGAAACATTGCTTCCGTCACTGAAACTGTGAACCAAACAACAACAAGCACTTTTCGTTATGTTTTTGAATGATACTGTGAAAGGCATCTGGGAACCCAGATCCAAGTTCTGAAAGCACGCATATGTGGGTTTTGTGGAGTTCAGTGGGGTTTATAGCCATGGAAGGCTTAGAATTTGGGGAAACAGGGCTGAGATAATACCAAAGGGTTGTATCTAAGGCTGGCTTTGATCTAGTGGAAAGCACTTCCACTTGCACAAGATGATGCACCCAGTTTCACCAGTTACCTACTGTTGTGTCCTCTGCCTATCCCATAACGTTTCAGAGGGTTTCCCAACCCACGGGAGCAGCTTTTGAGGAGGCAGGTGGGGGAGTGGGTATGGAACACTGCAATGGATAGGGGTGGGATAGGCAAAAAACAGGTGCCTCTCATGTACAAGCAGAAGTGTTTTCCATTATTACTACAAAGCCACTGCTGGGTACAATCTCAATAATAATCCCAATACAATCCCAATAATAAAGTCAAGGGACGGATGGATCTGTCAATTTCAGTTTTCCAAGTTTCTCATTTTTCCGGTCTTCAGTTCAGTTCTCCACATTGTGGCAGCACCCTGCAGGATCCTGCTCCACTTTTAAATACTAAGGGAAGGAGAGTGCCAGCATTTTAGTGTGAATTTCTTCTCATAAACACAATTTTGTATGCATAATTTTGACTAACATCCATACCTTTGGAAGCAATTTCCCCCAATACATTTATGTATGTTTTATTAACTAATACTCATTTCTATGCACACTTTCTCATAACATATGCATTTTTGTAAATATTGTGCAGTTGGAAAACTGCACTGCAAAATTCATAGAATTGCTAATTTTGAAGGATAGCTGTGTTTCAATTCTCCTATTGTTCCAGAATGTGCAATTTTGGTATGTTCCCCTTTAAATGTGAACTGAATCTAATTTCTTCCCCAACCCTAATGAAGTCTGAAACCCCAGGGGGAAAAGTCATTGGACTGGATTACTTCAAGCCCATTAAGAATGTAGCAGTTACTCATGTGCAGCAGGTATCATATGCCTGCATTAACACAATTCTTTACACTAGACACCCATTCAGCCACATATTGTTGGTTATGCTGTAAAAGAATCCACCAGTGGAGTCCAATCATGTGACTGTTTACTGAGAAGTATGACCCAGCAGGCTCTTCTTATGTTCTTATGCTAAGCAGGATTTTCTTGAATGCCACCCCAGACTCCTGTTCAAATGGGTTTGTTGAGGCATGCCAACACTCCCAATTCTCCATATGGTGGCTGGTTCACATGAAGCCTTATCTGTGAATGCACAACACCAACTTAAAGCATCGCCATATGTCTCAGACATTGCCCTGTTTTGACTGGGCTGAAAAAAGTGCAGCTAACTCTGGAATTGGTTTTAGTTTTAAATGCTGCTTTTTCTCCTTGGCAACATATACTCATGGGCTCTCTGTAGCAGAACACATCCATGATCACCTCATTCCTTTTACAGTGGTACCTCGGGTTAAGAACTTAATTTGTTCTGCAGGTCAGCTCTTAACCTGAAACTGTTCTTAACCTGAGGGTACCACTTTAGCTAATGGGGCCTCCCACTGCCGCCGCGCCACCACCCTGCAATTTCTGTTCTCATCCTGAAGCAAAGTTCTTAACCTGGGGTACTATTTCTGGGTTAGCGGAGTCTGTAACCTGAAGCGTATGTAACCCGAGGTACCACTGTACAGACTTAATCTGCAATGAATAAGTTGTCCATCGGGGCCCTTAGGTGAATGTCGCCAAGGAAATTGGAGCATGGAAATCATGCATTTGTCTCTTTAAACACATTTCTACTAGTATTAATTTTTAAGACTTTGCTGGGAATCTCCAAACATAAAATCCACTGCTGGCAATGGATGTCTTGATGGTCATTAATCGTCTTGAGAGTGACTAGGAAGCTAGTCTTCATTGCCTACAGAGGCATGGAAGGTTAAATTGATGTGCACTTGTTCTTTTCCTTTTTCTCTTGGAAAGTATGTAAGTTGTGGGAGAATTGCTCTTTGAGGCTGTTATTTTAATCTCTGGATTTTAAATAGAAATATAATATTTTATAAATCATGTATTTACATATTATGCTGTTCTTGAAACATCTGAAATTGAAATATTAAATGAGATTTGATGGAATTGCCTGCTGTGGTAGTATATTTCTATATGCATAGTGGCAAAGTGAGTTGCTTCAAGGCACTGCTTCTGGTGAACGACTGATCTAATGTAAAGTCTATGTATATTGGAGAAGGAACCTGAACTGAACATGGGCAGCATGAAGAGTCTGGAGAGTTTCAAGTCATAGCAGTGAAGCCTCAGTTGTCCTCACCCCTTCCCAGTTTCCACCTGCTCAAATCCACTTATATAAACAGTTTAATACTGGCAATTTGTTGCAATCTGGGCATCTGACCAATTCTTGTTTGGATCTATGATTAGATAATCCTTTCAGACTTCACAGCATCAAACTTTGTCTTCCATAGGCAACAACTATCTTACTAAATGAATGCATTTGTATATTTGATATCTTTCAAGAGAAATAGATGGTCCTGATGGCTGCCCTTGTAAATCTTTACTATCCCTTCTGTGGTGGTGTTCCTATAGCGGAGATGGTGTTACAACAAAATTGTGCATACTCCAGAACGTCCAAACCTTTTAAATATAGCTTTAAAGGCCCGTTTTCCCCTTCAGCACTCTGCTTCTTATCCACATTGTTATTGATTGCTTCTGTTTTGGTTTATCATCCAAGCTTGTGTCATGTCTACTGTTTTTGCTTCCTCTCAGTCACCTTCTGGGGGGATGACTGCTTAGAAATATGGAATATTTTCTTGAATGTGCACACTTCCTGTCTCATCTCTTTCTCTAGCTGAATAATTTGTGTATTCAAAAAAAAAACAATCCTGGGAACTATAGTTTAAGGGTGCTGTGAATGATAGCTGTGATGATTCTTTATGGCAGCTGGAAAACATGCTTTTCAACATGGTGCATACATAGCTGTCTCCTGTAAACCGCCTTTTATCCATAGATCTCAGGGCGGTTCACAACATAAAATTACAACGCTGAGTAGGGAAAGTCCACCTTTCCCAATGCTGACTTGCCTGTCATAGCTGGGGCCGATTTGCATATTTAGCTCGCTAAAGATGGCTTTTACAAATACTGCTCAAAGCCACAAACAATTCTGGCACTGATAGGTTTCATATTTACATAACGCTGAAAATAGTTCCCTATTATATTCTATGCTTAACACAATAATGTTAGTGTTTTCGCAGCTAATTGAGACTTGCTACAATAAGCTAGCAAGCATTATTTCCCATACATTCCAGAAGCTTCTGGCATCCATTTTGTGTCGTCTTTCTGTGTGATTTTGATTCCTGGGGATGATGGCTTAGCCACAAAACACATCTAAAAAGGGGGAGGGGAGGAAAGAATCGGCACCATTTCACTTATGCACGTTTAATATGCAGGCTGTACCGCTCTCCTTCCCTTAGGAGCAAAATAATCTGAACCATTTATTTGCTGAACCACCCAGAAAACACAGTTGTGCTGCCTCCCTGCCATCTTTCTTGCCAAACCTAATGTAATCTTAAACTTGTGAGCTACCCAGCCAAGTTTTGAGTGACTTAGTACATGGTTTTTATGCCAAGCAGACAGGCAAACCACTCAGCAGTGACCACAAGCTTGTCAGTAAGCTATACCTGACACAGAAGAGTCCCAGGGGCAGGAAGAAGAACCATAATTTCCAAACTCCAAGTGTGTAAAAGTGCTCAAATATCACATTGCTCGAGTGTATCTTGCAGTGAAAGGTTGCTTGACTTCCACATCCTTATGTGCTCTGATTACACATATGTTTATGTGTGTTTGTGCACATGTGTGTGTGTATAGATATAGGTAGATAGACGATATAAAAAAGTAAAGGGTCTGCATTACTTTTTTCCTTTCTTGTTTACTTTATATGGTCAGTTTATTTAGTAATTAGACCATTTCCCTATACCACGTGGGCCATGCAAGGGAGCTGATGTTATACATGTGGGCATTTTGTAGAGTGTTAACAATGCTTTAATGATCATAGAATAAATGCATAGTTCTTGCTGCATGGTATTTGCATAGGCTGTTTTAGCACAGCTCCTCTTGTGACATATTCTGAAGTTGTCTTAGGAACTTGCATAGGCTAAAAGATAGTAAAACAATGGCTATAAATGGCTCTGTTTAAAACTCCCATTATCAGGAAGAGGAGAAACATAATATCACTCTCTAAGGAAACTGGTCTTGTCGTTTGAAATATTTACACTCGGTGATGGAAAGCAGACTGCAATAAATTGCAGAAGAAAACCCATTTTGTGCTTTTTAATACTCCCCTGGCAGAAAAAGTTCCTACCATATGATATGGAAGCAATCTACACTGTCAGTCATACAAAGGCATGTGTTAACTGCTCTCACACAGCATTTATGGGTTTGGCAAAATGCATTTCTTACACATGTCATTTGCCA
The DNA here is from genome assembly GCF_964106645.2 of Podarcis pityusensis. Taxonomy (NCBI): domain Eukaryota; kingdom Metazoa; phylum Chordata; class Lepidosauria; order Squamata; family Lacertidae; genus Podarcis; species Podarcis pityusensis. The sequence goes on along the minus strand of NC_138026.1, from coordinate 82,741,369 downwards.
GTGTTCTATTAATGGAAATAAATATAGCTTAGGGATATTTAGCCATCTTTTTATTTTATGGCTAAAGATTATTGCTTTGTCCAAATCACCACTCAAAGTAACTCATACTGCAGGGTCCAGCAAGGGGAAATCTGTGGCTACTATTGATATTATTACACATTGCAATGTTCACATAGTCCCTATTGATCTTGATAAGTGCATATACTGTAGCTGCATACTCTCCATGCCTTTAAAACGCGTTCTTTCCCCTGAAGATTCCTAGGATTTGTAGTTTATTCCTCACACTCTCTAAACAAACTACAGCTTCCCGGCTTCTCCATGGGGAAGCAACATGCTTTAAATGTATGGTTAATGCACAGCCATAATTCAGATAAAAGTACACATTCCCAGGTGCCAACAAATCCAATTGCCAGGGGAACGCTGGTGGACCAGCCCTCCTTGTTCTGGTAGGTAATAATGAGGCTTTAAAGTTTTACTGTTGCTTGTTTGTGATGATTAGACTAAATTGAAAGGGTAAGAATCACGTCTGGAGGGATGCGGGTGGTGCTGTGGGTTAAACCACAGAGCCTAGGACTTGCCGATCAAAAGGTCGCGGTTCGAATCCCCGCGACGGGGTGAGCTCCCATTGCTCGGTCCCTGCCCCTGCCAACCTAGCAGTTCGAAAGCAAGTCAAAGTGCAAGTACCTCCGGCGGGAAGGTAAACGGCATTTCCGTGCGCTGCTTTGGTTCGCCAGTAGCGGCTTAGTCATGCTGGCCACATGACCTGGAAGCTGTACGCTGGCTCCCTCGGCCAATAAAGCGAGATGAGCGCCGCAACCCCAGAGTCCGTCATGACTGGACCTAATGGTCAGGGATCCCTTTACCTTTACCTTTAAGAATCACTCTGTAAGAAAGGGGCAGGGAACCTGTGGCCCTCTGGATGTTGATGGGAGTTGGAATCCAAGAAAATCCAGAGGGAGGGATATTTTCCCTCTTTGCTGTGAGATAATACTTATTGAGACTGGAAAAATAAGAGGGCTGTTGCTTTCAGTTTTTTTGTAGTGACTATTGCAAGGGACTAAATGCCAAATTTGAAGAAATTTGAAATAGGAGAAGTTGGATACTTTTTTGAAGGGATTCCTACTTCGGATTAGTAACTTAAACTTTGCAGGTTTGTTTGCATTTTGAACACTAGCACCAATATGGTAAGGCAGCCCCACTATGGAAAGGACACTAAACACCTTGTCCACTATGATACAGCTCCCAGTATTTCCATTTTTGTACTAGAGCACAGCGCTACATGAGGAGCTCTGCCAGCTGCTGTGTGCACATACTCTAGGAGTGCTATACGAAGAGAGAGTTGTAGAAACATATTCACACTGAAAAACCTTCAGTCATACCGACTCTGGTCAACGCAGGCCGAGATTGTCCCAAGGGTCAAGCCTGCTTTTGGGATCCTGTACGTAGCTGTGCATTTTTCGTCCTGATTGCACTGGCAATTGCTGTTGAAGGGAGTGCTGGGCCAACAGTACAGAAGGTTCCCATTAGTGCCGAAAGCAGAAACATGTGGGAATGTCATGAACAACTTGCTGGCTCATTTCAGCCTCAGGGGTACCTGATTGATCACTTGAGGCTGGCCAGTCCCCTTCATTACGCACGGCAGAAGGGGGCAAATATGCATGAAATAGCCTGAAAGTTGCTCTAAAATAACAGCAGATACAAAAGGGGGAGGTCACATTGCTCTCTAGTCTGCCTCTGTTGCATCTGTTGTTGTCATCTGTCTTGGGAGCCTTTTGGGGTGAAGTCAAACTGTTGGAGAGTTACACTGCCTGTTATTGCATCATTAATAATAATGCACATTTCAGAGGATGAGAGTTCCTAATAGACAATGGCCTGGGTTGCACATTTAGGAGTAAATGTGTCCCATTCTTGCCTGGTGGATCTCCATGCAGCCTATAGCTTATGGTACACAGGTTTTTGGTTTATTTCTGGCTTACCACTCATAGTTTGATTGAATATATTTCTTTTTGGAAATAAACCACAGTTCAGGTTTGGAATGCACCACAAGCTATAGACTGAGCTGCACAGGGAGGTGGGGGTGGGGGGTGGGAGAAGCCATGCAGGAGTTTGTGTGAGCAGATAGAGACATGTTCACCATTAAACCATCATTTAGTGTAGTGACTTACACAATTGCCGGGGTATTTGTACATGCTATATCAACAATACCTTCAACAATCCTGTAAGGTGTGCCAGCCTCACAACAGGTAGCTGGTTGCAGGCTTGTTTAAGCCTCTTACTATTTGGTTCCTGATAAGTCCCCTTTATATCCCTCTTAAAGGAATAAACACAACACAGTCTTGTGTAAAGTATATAAAAGATTACTCACATCATCAGTTCACATTTGGATCCCTGAAGGCAGACTTAGTTACAAAGTATATACATTTGTATCTACCCCATAGAGGGGGATAATCCCAGTGACTGCAGACTAGCAGTCACTGTAGCTCACACGACAAAAGGAAGATGGAGAAGAGTTGAAAAGAAGGGAAGTGTGCTGCATGCCTTGCCCTTTTGTTACCTGAACAGGTAAGGTCATGCCCACCTCTAGTCACATGCAAGAGGAAGGATGTTCCAGGCCAGGAGGAAACAGGAAGTTTTTGACTGGCTGGACCAAACATTCCCCTGCATGTCTTCTCTAGGAAAACAAGGAATGTTGTACTTGACTGCTACTTATGTATCACATCCCACATTATTCCCATAGGGCAATAGTGGTTTGCTGAAGGCCAGCTAGTAATTCTTAGTGAATGAGAGATTTGAACTAGGAACTTCCTAACCACTGGGGTAACATCAGGAAAAGCTTTCAGAAGCAACCTTAACTTACCTAAATGTAACTATTCGGGGGGGGGTGCACTGTCATACTGGTTCCCCCACCCTCCTTTGGTTGACTTTTTCAGACTGAGTTCCTTCTCCATAGGAGGGGTGGAAAACCTTCCCTTGGGCATAATCTGTTGGGGGCACTGGGCAGTGATAGGCAGGGGCTCCCCATTATTTTTTTCTGAGACCTACACCCTCTGATTAAATGTGGCCAAGATAGTAGCTCTAGTGTAGGGATGGATGAACCAGTCTATTTCTGGTATTTAATGTACTTGGATATACAGTGATACCTCTACTTACGTGCACTTGTGGTTACGTATCCTTTGGGATACGCACGCAGCAAACCCGGAAGTATTTTTCCAGGTTTCGCTGTGCAAACATGCGCAGAAGCACTCTACAGAACAGGCACCTCCGGTTGCAAAAACCTTGGGATCTGACCAGAGCTCTGGAACAGATACCGTCTGCAACCGGAGGTACCACTGTACTTTTGAGCCCAGAACCATATCGGGACATTCAAAAAGTGCCAAAGGAAACAGCTAACTGCCGACTCACACATTAACCCAGAAACTGTAGATCTAGCTCCTTTGCATCAGATATTTGTGAATCGCCAAACAATTCTACTTTGAAGTGTTTGCCATTGCCAGATCAGCCTTGCACCACTTGGTAGCCTCAGGTATTTTGAACCACAACTCCCATCAGACCTAGCCAGCATGGCCGTGCTAGCTGGGACTGATGGGAATTGTAGTCCAATACATCTGGAGGGACCCAAGTTGTGGAAGATGGCACTAGGTTGCGTTTCAAGAGTTGTTTTTCTAATGTCTATTTTGCTCTCCATCCTCAGACACAGAGACTTTGTTTACATTTAGCTCTTCCCATTTTCCCCTCTACCTGATCCCGCTTAACAATACTGAGACTTAGCTTCTGTTGTAGGTTTCCTTTTCCCCTCCAGAGTGGATTAACTGCTCTGCAAGGGGCTCAGTGTTGCCAGCATCCTTGTCACGCACTTTAGAAGGTACTGTTTGGCATCAACATGCAGGATGTTAGTAGGATACACAAGAGAGACAGAGAATGCATTTAAAACAGAAACAGCTTCAGGGAGGGAAGCTACTTCCCTTTTGTTCTTGCATCACTTGCACCGTTTACCCCACAAGGCACATTGTTCTGGACTGTAGATACAGGTCTGCCTTCTCACCTCTGCCAGAAGACAAGAGGCCAATGCAGTTGTATCTCGAAGCAAGCTGCAACATGAGCCAGGGCTTCAGACTGAAGCTGTTCAACTGAACTGAACCTCAGCAACAGGAAGGAAGCGCCGTCTCGCTAGACGCAGGAGAAATCCCCCAAACAAAGCTTCTTTTCCAGTCCAGAGGGTTTCTAGGAAAAGGTTTTAATCTTCAGATCTATTGTTTTGCTTGATCTATCATCTCCAAACAGAGACATTCAATACAAAATCCACAACTGAGGGGAAAACCTGTATTAAAAATTAAAGCTGTTTATACAAACCCAGAGGCAAGAAACCATGAAAGTTTGATTTTATTTTATTTTAAATGGATACTTGCAGGATGAAGGCTCTATTTTGGCACCTGGCATCCTCAGGCAGCTGCCAGAGCTTCAGTGCCCCAGCAAAACCCACCAGCATTGACTTCAGGAAGCAGAAGCCCTGGAGTGACACTATATTTGGTGGCCCAGGGTATTGTGGGAAATTAAAATGGACGTTCCCAATCTTTGAAGCATCTTGAGGTTTCCACAACCCCATAGCTTGTAAAGTTACCAGCTTAGAACTAGCTTTTTAACAGCAGCTTGATCTGCAAAGGGGTGTATGGAGCATTAGGGGAGGCACAGTACCTCTGGGGAGGAACGTTATGCTCCTTCGGGATAGTTTGTCCACATTTGGTCCTCACCCTGCATCCTGTGGCTCCTGGAAGCTGTCAGCAGGTGACAGGGGCCACACCCAGGCTTCAACTGGCTGGCTAGGTGAGGGTACCCAATGGGTCTCAAACCCTGTTAGGGACTTCCCTGCATGTGAAAACAGGCACTGGTGGATTGAGGGTACAAGACCAATTGTGGGTCCAACGGTCAAGAAGACAGTTTCTGCACATACTGTAGTGGGAAGTGAGGGGCTGATGGGGCTCGTGAACCTGGGAAGGGGAAGGAAAACGCTAATCCTATATTTCCACTGCCTTGTGGGACATCTTCTGGAGAGGAAAAGGCCAAGGGACAAACCCTACACAAATCCGGAGTGAAGTAGGTAAATGGTGTGAAGACTCAAGTGGGGTACAGAAGACAAGCTTAGTTTTCTATCCTTGGAAGCTAGATTCTCAGTCTAGGAAACCTCATAGAACAGAGACAGCCAAAGGGGCTTTCCCCAGGATTTTTGGACAAGTCCCATCAGCCTCAGTCAGCATGACCAATCATAATGGAAGATGGGAACTGTAGTCCACAACACATTGGCTACCCATCCTAAACCATGGGCCAACATAGCAAGCAAAACACCAGACCCATGTAAGGAAGTAAATCTCTGCAACTACAAAGTAGCTGCAGTATATAACTGGGTGTTTTGTCTTCATCATGTTTATAAGAGCTTTCTACTTCTCCGTTGAGGATGATGTTAGGATTAATACATTCCTGTGAGGGGGTGGCAAACTGTCCCTGTTGAAATAACAAGAGGGGTGTAACAAGAGGATGTCATCTTATCTCCTCACAGTTTAAACTGCATGTTATAGCAACAGTGAGCTGGAGTTTGCTCTGAAGAGATGGTGTGATAGAATTTGGAACTGGGCAAGCTTATGCAGCAGTGTAGGCTTGCCAGGGGAGAAATAAAGGAAGACACGTTTAAGGAAAATTTAATGCCTCCCCCCCCCTTCATCAATTTGAATACTTAAGACCCTCCACTCTTACAGTGATCTCTTTAGAGAGACTCTTTAGTTTAAGCTTGGATTCACGTATCCTAAGAAAGAAATTGCAATTAGACTTTCATATAGTACATCAGAAATTGATTCACAGTATGTGACACTAGTTGTTTTATTTTAATTTATTTGATTGGTTGTGTGGTTGTGTGAAAAGAAAGTTTTCTTTACTCTTTCATTAAAATAGTAATCTATCCTAAAACAACAAGAACAACCCAGGTCTGATACTTGTTGTCAAACAAACTGAATGTAAAAATACAGTCAATCTGGTAAACCGGAATTTAAAAATCATTACGTAATCAAAATGTAATTACTACCAGCCTGATATATTTTAAAGCTTTTATGAAAAATAAAATAAAATACAAAATTACAATCAGCATGTATTAAAATAAACTCAATGATTCTTGAGTTATTGGGAACTATTATGTTAGGAGCATTTACACTGCCTATAATATACAGATGAATCATATTTACAGACATAGCATTGGAGGGAAATAGTACTATCCTAAATGACAGATCTAATGTAGACCTGAGCACGAAAATGTTTCATGTAGTACAGAGCTTTTCACAGATGCAGGCTAAGTTCTGCAATACCAAATTATATTTTTATAATCTACAAAGTATCTAAGCATACTACCCTTCTATCGATCTTAACTCTGTTTTTAAATTTCTGCTTTATGTTCTCTAAAACGGTGACGAGATGGAAGACCACTAGATAATGTACAAGATCTTGTAGACAGATCTTGTTGAGTTTAATGACAAAATATTGGTAGGCACTATTGTTATCATTCGGCTACAGAGTTCAGTAACGCATTGCAAATCAAGTAAAACACATTTTCACTTGCATATCTATTGCTTCAGAGGTAAAGGTGAATGTTTCAGCAGGGCTTGGATCAGAAGTTTCGGAAGCACTGCCAGAAAAGCAACACAACTACAGATTTTCCTTCTGTTTTCAGATTAAAGCCACCCATTTAGTCCCTGGTCTAGCTCCTGACAGCTGGATGGTGAGACACCCAAGTAATTAACATGATTGACATAAGCTTACAGGACCTTAGCTATGGAGGGGAAAACATAATATTATTTCATGAGCCATTGCATCCCTATGCAGATATGGTTTTAATAGTGGGGGATTGGGATCATGATGACCCACACCCTCATTTGAATGTCATCGGTACGCTGAGCATCACATTTCAAAAAGGAGCCTACACAAATTGAGACCAGTGAACTCAGGTCTGGTTTGCAACACCTTTAACTCCCAATTTTGAAGGGTAATGACCAAACAGGTTTTCCTATTCAAAGCAATTCAAGTTCAAAGCCTAAGTGGGGATATAAGAGGCGGGGATGGGGGGCAAACTGCCACAACCCTAGATTAGGAATTAACTCTATTTATATTGAAGGCAACTGCAATTCTATTTATTTTAAATGGAAGATGGATGAGGTCCTCAGTCCTTTTGTCACTCATTGGTGCAGAGCTTGGGTGGGGAACCTGTGGTCTCCCAGATGTTTGGGACTCCCCATCAGACCCAGCCCATCATGGATGGTGGAAGTTGGGAACCCAAGAGCAACTGGGAAACCTCATGTCCCCCACCCCTCATAGCAGAACTTCATTCAATTAGAGTGAGAAGCCCAGAACTGATTTAACAAAGTCCAATCCTGGAAGGAAACACACTAATTAAGAAGCCTTTTGGCTTCAACAGCATTCATTAGTGCTTCCAGTTTTTTATTCAAATTGTTTTAAAATGCAGAACCAACCTTAATTAGCACTTTCCATATTATTTATATATATGCATTTATCCAAATTAATAGCATCCCTATTTATGAATGTATATCAATGAGAGCACTCAACCAATAAAACCTAGGTTGTCAAATGCAATTATTTTCCAAATATTACTTTAAAACATTGCCTTACATCCCTATGTGTGATTGTCTGAGGTAAGCAGACGATTTATTCAACATCTTTTAACATCACTGCCTCAATCAAGATTTGTTATAACAGATGCAATGCACAATGAGTGCCTGATTACTTTAGAAAATGTCAATAATATTTGAGAATGAAATTGTGCTTATATTTAAAATCTCTTCAGACAAAAACATCTGGAATTTCAATGGAGAGATATTTTATAACCAAGGCACTGAAATACAATTGTCATTCACAGCTACAATCCCAACTTGTACCTTGGGCAGTATAGGTAGTAGCTGTATCAGATGGTAAAGCACCATTTTTTATTTTTTATTTAAAAGGGATAAAAAAAATTGTTGCCCAGATAGCTGGGGATAGAAAGGGACTTCACCCCATCATATTTTAAATTTTGGCATCATAGTGCTTGCACACTTTCACTGAAGTGGTATTTCACCAATGTAATAAAAACAATAACAATAGACATAAACCCTTGTAAAGCATTTAAAATGTGCTAATTAAAAAGACTGTGTAAGCAGTATGATAAAATGGTGCCTGCAACAGTAGTGAATTGTGCTGTGTTGATTCAACTGCATCATACGTCAAACTGGTCGTGTCAAAATCCTGCCCTTTCTAAAGTGACGGAAGAGCAGCACAATCTCCACTGGTCTAGAGGTCTTCTTCTGCAAAGTCAGACTTCCTGCGGTCTGAGAAAAGACTGAAGAACTGCAGGAAAATATAGGATGGGATGACAATGATTGGATGGCACCATCATGTGGATGCTCCATAAAAAAATGAGTAAACGAAGCATGGCAATCCCAAACTAAACACTACTGTGAAAAGAACTTCAGATTTTTTAAAACAACTTTGGAGAATGCCCTTTTTGCTTCTGCCTGGCAAGAAATGCAGAGGTAATGAAATACCAATGGTTAAAACCAAATCCACATTTGAAAAATAATGCATTGTTTTACTTCATTTTCATGCTACTACCTCTCCAGAATACATTATATTTAAACGCGTTTCATTTAAATATAAAAAGGCAAAGGCAAATGATCCTTATAAGAGGACTACAAACAGTGTTCAAACTTCAACGTTTACATATCTGGGAGGCAATTTTCAGAATCCTTTTCTGCCTGAAGTCTCTGTACGGTGCTATCCAGCAAATCCATGTTATCTCGAAGTGTGACGTTGAGTTCAAACGGCTTGGGTTTAATAGTCAAGCCATAGGTGAAATCCATTTTCGTGTCTTCCTTTGGATTAGCACTGAAATTGCACTGGTGTAGGAATATGGCAATAAAGAGGAAGAGCTGCACTTTAGATAACTCTTCCCCAATGCACCGACGTTTGCCCAGTGAAAAAATCATCACACTGCTGGTGAGATCTTTGTTAAGGAATCCATTCTCATCCAGGAATCTCAATGGGTTAAACTCCTCTGGGGAAGGCCATTTCACCGGGTCGTGATTTACTGACCACTGGTTGACAAAGACCACGGTGTCTTTGGGGATGCGGTAGCCCATTAAGGTGGTGTCAGCCACAGTGGAGTGGGGAATGGTAACTGGCACAAAGCTGCTGAAACGCATGGATTCGTAAAGGAAGGCCATGACGTAAGGCAAGTGGGGCTGGTCCTCAGCAGAAGGCAAGCGGTCCCTGCCGACAACTTTATCGATCTCTTCTTGCAGCTTAGCCTGTACCTCTGGGTACCTGGTTTGAAAAACAACAACACATTTGGGAAATTTTCACTCAACTCTTCTGAAAGAAAATGTTACCTGGGCAAATGTATGTCCCAAACCAATTCATGTCCACTGGTAAAATGTGGGGAGGCTGAATTGGCAGGTGGGATGGAAGTGTGATCACCTCTTGTGCCTCCAGGTCCCCCCTGCAATGTACCCTCAGCAGCCTCTCATGCCCTCAGTCTGCTCCAGTGGGTCCCCAACCTCCCAAGCAGTTTTCAGGTCAAGGTGAGGAAGGGAAGTTCCATTAACACAAGCAGGACAGGCAACTGGATAGCACCCATATCGGCTCTATGAATGTGAAGAGACTAATTTCTTCCCCTTACAAATTCCTGTGTGGTCTGTTTTTATATAACTTCTCACAACAGTACAAAAGCCTGTCTGCCAAAACTGAAGTAAAAATCTATGTTGTTTCTTTACTTGCTCTTAATAGAACAATCTATGCCTCGTTCCAGGTAGGGGAAAGGATTGTGTCAGTGTTAATTACTGAACTGGTTTTTGTGTTAACATGCTTGCAAACTGTTTGCAAATTTTCGCAGTTAACCCACCAGAGCCTTGAGATGTTTAATCTCATATTTCAGCTTTTGCTTCTTGGATTGTTAAACAATGAATCCAAAAATAATATATATTCCGAAACTTTGAGGACTTGCATTCTGTCTAAAAACGTTCAACTATCAACATCTTTCTTTTCTCCCAATGAATATACTAGTGTCCAAAAGAGATAATAATTGACTCAATACAGTTTTAATGGCTTCATATCAATAGCTAATACCCAATACTGGGCTAATCTGTACATGGAAATCTATTTAGTGCATTACACATTTTGGCCTCAGGGTAGGATCCAAATTGGTTTTGTTTTGTTATCCTGCAGACACACAAATTGTTTTGAGCAGCTAGGTTAAACTAGGAGCCCTTGACATGAGCATTGGGTTGACGTAAGAGGGCTGAGCAATGGTTTGGAAAAGGGGCTGATGAACCACTATTTTTTGCCATATGACCTGTTCTTGTATGTCACATTATGAAAGGAAACATCCAATTAAAGGGGGGGGGAGAGATATATTTTGCAGCAACTTTCAGTTTACTGAAATTCTATACAGCAAGGTGGTGCTTCATCATTCTAAAGGAGAACAACTGTATCTTAATGGAGGATACCAAACTGAAATTCAAGCACAACCCTGGAAAATAAGAGTTCTGTACCATATTCTGTTAGGCTAATGTGACTCCTAACAGGATCTGGTGGCCGTTCATTTTCCAAGGATAGAATGGGAGAACCAAAAGACCCAGATAATCACACAAGGCCAAATTCAATGAGAAATTGGATTTTTCAAAGAATTGATTTTTCAAACGCATCCATTCTTAAGGAAATTAGCCCTGAGTGCTCACTGGAAGGACAGATCCTGAAGCTGAGGCTCCAATACTTTGGCCACCTCATGAGAAGAGAAGACTCCCTGGAAAAGACCCTGATGTTGGGAAAGATGGAGGGCACAAGGAGAAGGGGACGACAGAGGACGAGGTGGTTGGACAGTGTTCTCGAAGCTACAAACATGAGTCTGACCAAACTGCGTGAGACAGTGGAAGACAGGAGTGCCTGGCATGGTCTGGTCCATGGGTTCATGAAGAGTCGGACACGACTAAACGACTAAACAACAACAACAAAAGAATGGGCAAAATTGATGCCATGTGCACCTCAGCTATCGCCTTCAACTTTATGGGAAGATACATTCAGCTTTCTCTACATGGTTGGAGAACCTCAGCTCAAGCAGCAAATATAGGCCTTCAGGCTTCTTTGTCCTTCAGCTTTGCACTCTCCTTGAGAGTTTGTGCGTGCCTGGAACGGGTTCTGGCACTCCAATCCATAAAGCCTTTTGCTCACCTGGATTCGGCGTGTGTGTGTGTGTGTGTGTGTGTGTGCAAGTGTATGTAGAAACTGGCCTAACAATGTACGAAGTTAGAATTCCCATTCCTTGCTCTGCCCCCATTTTAGCCTCATCCCTCTCTACCCGCTCATGCGGCCCTCGGAAGATTGCCCAGTGGGGAATGTGGCCCTCGGGTTGAAAACAATGCTTTCTCACCGCCTCTCGGCGGAGATCAGCTCCTCTTCGGGTCCGGACCTTCCCCAGTTCCGCCACCTGAGCTTCTCCGAGGGTCAAGTGGCGCTTTTGCCTCGGTCTCCTCCGAGGCCCCCACCCCACCCCGCGGCCCAGCAGCTCACCTGATGAGGAAGATCAAGAGCCACTGCAGGGCGGTCGAGAGCGTGTCCTGGCTGGCGCCGAAGATGTCGGTGACGGTGGCGGGCACGTGCTCCAAGGGCAGCGCGGGCTGCGCCTGCTGGAGGCGGAGGAAGGCGTCCATGAGGTCGCGGAGGGCGGCGCCCGGGCGGAGGCTGCTCTGGTGCTGCACGAACTTTTGGCGCACGAAGCTGTAGAACTCGTGGTTGAGGGAGCGGAAGGCGCGGAAAGCGGAGCGCACCGGGTTGGGGAAGCGCTGCAGCCAGGGCAGCACGTCCACCAAGCTGCCGGCGCCCACCGTGCGCCCGAACTGCTCGTTGCGGCCCACCAGGCGCCGGAACTCGGCGTCGGCGTGGCTGTAGCGGCGCCCGAAGCACAGCGCGCTCATGACGTTGGCCACGGCCACCACCAGGCTCCTCGACGGGTCGACGAAGGCGCCGCCGGCGCAGGCGCGCACCAGCAGCCGCACCACGGCGCGCGCCTCGGCCACCAGGGGCCGCTCCAGCAGGCGGCGCGCCGAGAAAGCGCGCACCGTCGAGTGCGCCAGGCGCCGCTGCAGCTTCCACAGCTCCGAGTAGCCGCCGAAGGCCAAGCTGCGCCCGCCCGACACCAGCTGGAAGGAGGGGAAAGGCGGGCGGCCCGCGAAGGCGGCCCCCTGGCGGATGAGCGCCTCGCGGATGGCGCGCTCGCCGCTCAGCACCACCACGGGCCAGCCGCCCAGGCGCAGCTGGAAGACGTGGCCGTAGGTGGCCGCCAGGCGCCCGAAGGCCAGGTGAGGGGCGCTGCCCAGCTGAGCCGCGTTGCCCAGCAGCGGCCACGGGAAGGGGCCCGGCGGCTCCAGCCTCCGCCGCCGCCGCCGCTCTTGCAGCAGGAGCCTGGCCGCGTGGAAGGCGGCCAGCAGCGAGAGCAGCAGCAGCAGCAAGCCCTGCACCGGGGGCACGCCGGCCGGGAGCACCTCTTCCAAGGCGCGGGGGCGCACGCTGCGGAGAGAAGGGCGGAGGGTTACAAGCAGAGACAGAGACGGGCAGCAGAGCCTGCGGCTGGGAAGCGCCCCCGCCATCCGCGCGTCAGGCCGCAGGTGCAGTTTTAAATGCGGCGCCATTGAAAAAGAGGGAAAAACTGTTATGTACCAAAACTTCCAGCACGTGCAGTTTCCTTTGTGTGGAAAGGGATCCCCACCCACCAAATTGAGGGCCCTCAAACTTGCAAGCCTGCTATAGACACTCGGCATCCAGCATTCGCAGCCTGCCCTACATACTCGGTAATAATACTAGGAGCCCGGGCAGGTTAATTTTAGGCAGCATGTGCGTGTGTGTCTGAAGAGTAAATACACTGACTTAAACCGTCTCTGTGTTTTCTCAACGGAAGTGTATGTTAATTGGCTGCTGTAACAAGTGTATTGGTTTGTAACTCATAAAGCCTTTTTGCTATCAAGGCTCTTAACTCTAATGTTGATCGTGCCCTTAAACGCACTTGCTAAGGAGTAAACCCCAGGAAACAAGGAGATTTAAGTCCAAATAAAAAGGTACAGGGTTGCACTGTGAACCAAATATTGAAAACAAGGGCTATACTCCAGTATAGAATGTGTACACTTTTCTAAGTGTATATTGCAAAAATGCTGTTTTTGGAGTGAATTTTGAGTAAGCTTTAGCTGTAAGCATCTAGTACTTTTCAAAAGCAAGTGTGGTAATTTCTGGGGGAACTTGTTTTTGCATAAGTTGGGAAGTTTATTGCAGAATCAGAAACGTTCATAATCAAGTATAATAACACATTCATGATTTCCATGGTTTTTTCCTCCATGTTGGAAAAGCAGGCTTTAATTCAGTGTATGTGAGGGGATCGTTGAATGCATGCTTGCATTAAGTACAGGCTTTAGTTTAAACCAAGTTGTGTTTTTTTAAAATATGATATGTAATATCGCTAAAGAGTAAACAAAGAGTAAACAAATAAAAGAACCAGTTTCCTTAAAATTACAAATTTTAAAAACATATTTTAAAAATAAAGACCATCAATTTCCATCCACCCTGCTCTAAACTTCATCTTTGGTTTGTGCTTTTGGAAAGCTTCCCAGAGTCCTGCCAGAAAAAAGGCATGAACACTCCATGAAAATTTGCACTTTGAAATGTTATGTGGGAATTCATCATATTTGTGCATATCTATGCACTGTTTCAGGCAGGAACCTAGCAGTGAAGTAAGAAAACTTGCAATACTTAAACAGCATCCATCACATCACTTCAAAAGTAAGGTGTTCTGCACAATAAGTTAGACTGAATTCAAGCAGAGCAATGAATTGCTTTCGTACTGGTACATTACAACAACCCTCTTCTCCTGACCATTAATTGCTTGCCCAAATAAAAAAGGGATTGCAGCTTTTCAAAATGATACTTAGCTTTTGGTCTCACTAGTTTCAATAGGATGTACTATACTCTCAAGTAAGTGCAGAGCATCACATCCTTACTTGAAACAAAGTCCACTGATTTCACTGGAACTTGTGTGGAAACTTAAGATTACAAGCTAACCTTCAGGTTGCAGTTGTATATCCTGATGCTAAACACATAGCAGTTACCCAGTTCACTATTTGTTTTGTTGTAAGTGGTAAAGGGACCCCTGACCATTAGGTCCAGTCGTGACCGACTCTGGGGTTGCGGCGCTCATCTCGCTTTATTGGCCGAGGGAGCCGGCGTTTGTCCGCAGATGGCTTCCGGGTCATGTGACCAGCATGACTAAGCCGCTTCTGGCAAACCAAAGCAGAACACGGAAACACCGTTTACCTTCCCGCCGGAGCGGTACCTATTTCTCTACTTGCACTTTGATGTGCTTTTGAACTGCTAGGTTGGCAGGAGCAGGGACTGAGCAATGGGAGCTCACCCTGTCGCGGGGATTCGAACTGCCGAGCTTCTAATCGGCAAGTCCTAGGCTCTGTGGTTTAACCCACAGCGCCACCCGTGTCCCTTTCAGTAAGGTTTACTTCCAGGTAAATGTGTATAGGTTTCAGCCTCAAGACCCACCAAAGGCAATGGGACAAGTGATTTATGATTGATTGATTGATTGATTGATTGTAGGATTGCGACCAATATGCAGAAATCAAGTCAATGCAATTTACCATTGATAGGACTGGGGTAGACAAATAGTTGGAGGTAGCCCCAGAATGACTGAGCTCAATGAGACTATCAAGAATGGAAAGTGGAGGTGTGGGATCTTAAGGCGATACCCAATGTTCTTCATACTCTGAATCAGTAGAGCCCTTGATTTCAGTGGATCTACTCCTGAGTGTGACTTAGTTGGCTGTCACCTTTATGCTGTAGATTGGCCACACTCAAACCAGTAGCCTTAGAAAGCCACTTTTAGAAACTTTCACAATCTTGGGTTCTGGACTTGTATCCACAGCCATGGTTTTTTAAACCGCTCTTTTACCCACACAAATCTGTACTCCAGAATTGTGGGCAGGGGAGTGGCCTTCCCATTCCTCACCCTCAGCATGCGTGCAGAAGGTGGGTTGAAGATGGAAACAAGAAGATGGAAACAAGTCAGCATTCGCACTTACAAATGATGCTGCAAGATCCTTTATCCTACTGCGGGTGGAAGGGATCTAACAGCAGGGGGCAAATGAGAGCCAAGGACTCTTCTCCACCTATGCTTGCCAACTTAGGGCAACATCTGCATCTGAGACCTCTAGTCCATGGAAGCTGATGCTATAATAGATGCATTCACTTGAATAAAATGTTGGGGAGGGGCTAGGTAAGCCCATCACACATAATCACATGATGCACTGCATGCACACAATTTGAATGGCAATGCCCATTAACTCGGGGGGGGGGCAGCCCCTCAAATATTTTATGGGGGGGTCGAAGCCCCTGGCCCCTAGGAGGTGGCTGCTATGTACAGTGGTACCTTAATTCGTTCTGGAGGTCCGTTCTTAACCTCAAACTGTTCTTAACCTGAAGCACCACTTTAGCTAATGGGGCCTGCCACGCTGCCACTGCGTGATTTCTGTTCTTATCCTGAAGCAAAGTTCTTAACCCGAGGCACTATTTCTGGGTTAGCGGAGTCTGTAACCTGAAGCATCTGTAACCTGAGGTACCACTGTATTTGCCTGTGCCGCAGAAGTCTTTGCAGTTTTTGCTGCCACAAGCTAAGGCAGCTACACCTCTTTAAAGCACCCCAGGTTGTCACCCAAAGATTTGGGGACCTAAGCAAACCAACTTATTGGGGTGAGACTCAAAGCAGCTATTTGGGTAAACGCCCTTAAGGGAAGTATATGTTGGAGGGGCACCCCACCCCAGGAGGATCCATTGCCTCAAAAAGGCACGACTGGCCGTTTCCTCGCACAAGCCACCCCATATTAAAAAGGACGGGATAGGGTGGGGGGAATTGAATGTTCGCAGGATCGGGGACTCACCTGTTCACCAAAGCTTCTGCCACATCTCTCTGGCTCATCCTGCCTCCGGCCAAGACTCGAGCTCCGCACGCACACAGCAGCCCCTTCTTGGGGGAGGACGAGCGAGCGGTTTCGAAAAGATCCCGGTCGCTCCTCGGCTCTGGGCAGCAGGTCCTTCGCGCCGGCCAATCAGCGCCAGCCTCGGCCCCCGATCCCGGCCGCGCTTGCCGCTGCCGCCCACCAGCTCCGCCTCGGGCTGCTTCGGGAGGAGCAGCGCCTTGCGACGAGGGGAAGCCCAGGCAACTCTCTTGCTTCCTCGACGAGAGACCTGGCGAGCCGTCTCCTCTTCTTGCTCCCTCCGGGCCCCGCGAGGAAAGTGGAGCTCGCAAGTGCCGTGCAAAAAAGCAGCCCCCCAAGCTTCTCGCGGAGCTGGAGGTAGGGGAAAGCCCTCCTCTGCCCCCGGAGGCTGGAGAAGTTTCCTACCCTCGGCGTGTGTCACCTCCCCGTTGCGTGCGGAGTCCGCCTGGCGTGATCTGCGGCTGATGGGAAGCCTCTGGCCATCTCCTCCCCTCCCCGGGCGCGCACGCGAGATCCGCAGGGAAACGGAGACGGAGGAGAGCGCCGGGCCAAAGGGCCCCCCGCGCTGCTTTCCCAGGACGGAGCTCAGCCCGGTACTTCCCTCGCTCCCTCCCTCGAGTTCTTACAGAGGCTTCTGTTTCCCAGGCTGGCTTTGCAAGGTGTGTGAGGACTTGCCAGCTTCAGCCAGCCACCCCCCCCCCCGGGTATCAGCGGGTGAAATTAGAGGATAGCGCGGGGGGCGTGTTTTGATGCCAAATCTCTTTTTGAAGCTACACTCAGATCTTTGACCACTTGGGCATGGCATGGCATGGCCAGAATGCTACCTCTGAAATGGTAGCTGAATCCTAGGAGCTGAGGTCCCCTCAGCCCACCCATCAATAAAATAGTTCAGGGGGCTAGCCCCACCCCAAAGTTGAGGGGAAATCCCATTCAAATTGTGCGTGTGTGCCACGTCATGTGATTGATTATGTGGAGCGGGTCTTACCTGCCCCCTCCACAATATTTTATTCAAGTTGGCGCCCTTGCTTGCCACACAAGACCACATGGTTTGTTGCCTCATGCATCTCTCTATCTGGGGTCCATGAATCCCTTCACACGTTGATATTTATTATTTGCTGCATTTATATCCCACCGTTTTTTCCAGGCAGCTCAAGGCAGCGTACATGGTTCTCTCCCTCTTCATTTTATCCGAAAAGATGAGACCTGAAAGACAAAGGGTTTTGAAGACCACACTGTGGGGGGTTAAATGATGTGCTGGATTTAGAGCCCAAAAGATCAGTTGCTAGGTATTGTTGGCTACAGACTGCAGATTTTAAAACACATTGGAACACTGAAACATAGGAAGTTGGCTTATGCAGAGTCAGACCACTGGTGCCTCAAGGCTAGTGTTGTCTGTACTGACTGACAGCAGCTTTTCAAGCTTTCAGGCAGGAGTCTCTCAGCCCTACCTGGAGATGCCCAGGATTGAACTTTGGACCTTCTGCTTGCAAGGCAGATGCTCTGCCATGGAGCTATGGCCCCTTCCCACTTGATCCAGGCCACCATGTACAAGTCTAGCAAATGAAGTCCACATCAGCATGTCTGCAAACCACTTAAGCAAGTGAATTGGCCTATAGAGGAAGACAAAAACAGAATTCAAGGGTTCCATAATGAATCTCAACCGTGCAAAAAAATCATCCCCAGTTCTAGATTTGATAAGTTAGATAGTGAATGGAGAAAACCATTCAGCTTGTTGTTGTTGTTGTTTAGTCGTTTAGTTGTGTCCGACTCTTCATGACCCCATGGACCAGAGCACGCCAGGCACTCCTGTCTTCCACTGCCTCCTGCAGTTTGGTCAGACTCATGTTGGTAGCTTCGAGAACACTGTCCAACCATCTCGTCCTCTGTCGTCCCCTTCTCCTTGTGCCCTCCATCTTTCCCAGCATCAGGGTCTTTTCCAGGGAGTCTTCTCTTCTCATGAGGTGGCCAAAGTATTGGAGCCTCAGCTTCAGGATCTGTCCTTCCAGTGAGCACTCAGGGCTGATTTCCTTAAGAATGGATACGTTTGATCTTCTTGCAGTCCATGGGACTCTCAAGAGTCTCCTCCAACACCATAATTCAAAAGCATCAATTCTTCATTGATCAGCCTTCGGCTGACTGACCGAACCCAAAGGGTGCTCATCAATGGTTCCTCTTCATCCTGGAGAAGAGTGACTAGTGGGGTGCCACAAGGTTCTGTCTTGGGCCCGGTCTTATTCAACATCTTTATCAGCGACTTGGATGATGGACTCAAGGGCATCCTGATCAAATTTGCAGATGACACCAAACTGGGAGGGGTGGCTAACACCCCAGAGGACAGGATCACACTTCAAAACGACCTTGACAGATTAGAGAACTGGGCCAAAACAAACAAGATGAATTTCAACAGGGAGAAATGTAAAGTATTGCACTTGGGCAAAAAAAATGAGAGGCCCAAATACAAGATGGGTGACACCTGGCTTGAGAGCAGTACATGTGAAAAGGATCTAGGAGTCTTGGTTGACCACAAACTTGACATGAGCCAACAGTGTGACGCGGCAGCTAAAAAAGCCAATGCAATTCTGGGCCTCATCAATAGGAGTATAGCATTTAGATCAAGGGAAGTAATAGTGCCACTGTATTCTGCTCTGGTCAGACCTCACCTGGAGTACTGTGTCCAGTTCTGGGCACCACAGTTCAAGAAGGACACTGACAAACTGGAACGTGTCCAGAGGAGGGCAACCAAAATGGTCAAGGCCTGGAAACGATGCCTTATGAGGAACGGCTAAGGGAGCTGGGCATGTTTAGCCTGGAGAAGAGGAGGTTAAGGGGTGATATGATAGCCATGTTCAAATATATAAAAGGATGTCACATAGAGGAGGGAGAAAGGTTGTTTTCTGCTGCTCCAGAGAAGCGGACACGGAGCAATGGATCCAAACTACAAGAAAGAAGATTCCACCTAAACATTAGGAAGAACTTCCTGACAGTAAGAGCTGTTTGACAGTGGAATTTGCTGCCAAGGAGTGTGGTGGAGTCTCCTTCTTTGGAGGTCTTTAAGCAGAGGCTTGACAACCATATGTCAGGAGTGCTCTGATGGTGTTTCCTGCTTGGCAGGGGGTTGGACTCGATGGCCCTTGTGGTCTCTTCCAACTCTATGATTCTATGGTCCAGCTCTCACTTCCATACATAACTACTGGGAAAACCATAGCTTTAACTATACGGACCTTTGTTGGCAAGGTGATGTCTCTGCTTTTTAAGATGCAGAGACTAGCACATTCAGCTAGTCACTCAAAAAAGGCATTCTGTTGGTTATAATTTTGTCATTTATTTGTTTTTCAGAAATGTATTACTCTCTAATAGTTTGGTAGGAGAGCTGGGGGGGAAAACCTTACATCTGGCAACCAAGGTGCCCCTTGGGTTTCAGATACTACGTGGCTAGACGAGTCTAAAAAGCCTGGGACACAAATTTTCATGGCCCTCTAGTGGCTATGGTGGCTCATTTGCCATATGTAATGTATTTAGTGTTGTTTCAACAGTATACTCAATTCTGACCAAACTAAGCTTCCTGATAAATATTGTGCTCTGGGGGACTTATTATTTCCTTGACTGTGCTTTAAAAAATTTGATTCTTTGAACACTGTGTGCTCCCAGTCCTCATTACTGAAACCCACATGCTTTGATTTATTTATTTTTAATGACAGCAAACAGTTGCTCGTCCTGCTGTGACAGCTGTCACTCTTTTCTGTGTGTGATGGCAGAGGTTATTGTAGGGGGAAAGCCCTAAGGATGTGGATGGTCCGTTTTCAGTAGTGGCTGGTGCCTGTTGAGACTGGTAGGGAAGAAAGAAGAGAGGCCAACAGTACATAGAGGCAGGGACAACTCATTCTAGTTTTGTCCCCATCCCCATCCTCCCTACTGAGTTCTACAGGGGCAACACTGACCCTAAGGCAGAGAAAGCTGATAGTCAGTGCCATCCCCATAACTGGATGTGAGTAAGAAGAGAGGCCATTGGAGGCTGATTGAGGTTGGCGGGGCAGCCCTCCATTTGCATAACAGACAGGCCTCTGCTGTCCATTTCTGCTTAGAACCCTGTGGAAGAGACAGAAAATAGCTGGTCGCTTTTCATAAAAATGGACCTCATACAACATTTCATTTGGTTTATGAAATGTTCATGAGATTTATGGGGTTTAGAAAGAGGAAGTGTATCCAGTTCAAGTGTATCCAATTCACAAAGCTCTTTCAATATGCATTTTGTTTTACAGTTCAGCTGTAAAATATACTTTGTGCCCGTCCTTATTATATTTGGGCTTTATTTTGTTACAAGCCCCATCTTCCCTCAGGGTACGTTTTGACATTTCCCAAACTTCCTCACTTCTGCATTCAGTGCAGACTGAGGGGAAGGCGGCTTCTGCAGGAGAGCGTATCTGCAGATTGTGTGCTTCTAGGGTCAGCCTACCCATGAGGCAAGGTGAGGGATTGCCTCAGGCAACAGGGATAGCAGATCAGGCCTCCAAGGAATGCACTGCCCATGGCAGCGACGCCTGTGCCATGCTTGTCTTGGTGAATAGTAGGTTCAGAGCAGGTTGTTGTGCTCACACAGTTCAAGTTCCACCTCCTTGATGACGATTACATCCCATCTCTCTAAATATGTGGACACAGGCATCCATGTTGAGACAATTCTCAACCATCTCAAGGCTAGCTGGTTTGCTTCATCTGCCTGTCTGAAATCGCACAGGGAAGCTCAGAAAGAATCACACTGCAAATAGTTTGTGGTTCTAGAGAAAGTGCTACCATGGTTTCAGGTCAGGAGTTTTCCAAGATATGCTGGACGCAGACCATATAAGAGTTGAAAGGGGAATCACTGTCACCTTGAATTGTGCCAAGACTTGACAGTGCAATCAATATAGTTGTAGAGTATGGTCATAGAGGCCCACACTCAACAGCTGATAGGCTAAGATACAACTTGCAAACAGGCATCAAGGTTAGTTCCATGTACAGTGCCAGACAGTGGTAAGTCCAAACATCCATAATAATTCTAGTGATGATCCTGCTGTGGAAGTGCACTTAACACATTTTGAGCACATGTACCATCTTCTGCCCTGGATCAGACTTAGGTAGAATTATTTCTCCTTGTTTCCTGCTGAAGTATTATGCTCAGGGCTGATTGGCTGGTTCTTATGCCAGTCATAAAATTAAAAGGTGGAACCTAGGTATAGACTGAGAGCATTTTCCTGTTGGTGAAGCTTTCCTTTGCCAGACTTTCCTTTGGTCCGCCTTTGAGACTGACAATCAACAATGGCCACAAAGAAAAGATCCTGATGCTGTACTAACTTTTCTGTACCTCTCCTTCACTAATGAATTAACTTTGGTCGTGACTAACAGGAAAATTATTAGATCTAACTGCTACCCTTTATTATCCCTTCCTTAGCCACTATCTATTTCCGACTGAGTCTCACAGAAGAACTAATGAATAAACCAGGGGTCAGCAAACCTTTTCAGCAGGGGGCCAGTCCACTGTCCTTCAGACCTTGTGGGGGGCCGGACTGTATTTTGAAAAAAAAAAAAATGAACAAATTCCTATGCCCCACAAATAACCCAGAGAAGCATTTTAAATAAAAGGACACATTCTACTCATGTAAAAACACGCTGATGCCCGGACCGTCCGTGGGCTGGATTTAGAAGGCGATTGGGCCAAATCCGGCCCCCGGGCCTTAGTTTGCCTACCTATGGAATAAACTGTCCCACCCAAATTTTGTTACTGTCACAAATATTTGATATCATCAGAAACAGAATTTATATTTGAACATAATTTATCTCATGTTCTCTTTTTTCAAAGTCATTCACAATTTGGTGTGCCAGAAGACAAGTGATATAAATAAAGTATATTTGAATCAACATGCTCTGCGTGCATTTGAGTTACACATTTTTTTCATCCTTGAGCAGGATTTCCTGAAATTCATTGTAGAGGCTGCACACGTCCAGTGTGAGAAGTAAAACTGACCTCTGTGAGATTTATTTCTGAGTAAAACACACACAGAACTGGGCTTTAAGATTGTGTGCCTGACCAAATCACATGGAGAAAGCAACACATGATCCTGCATTAACAAAGCACAGCACGTTGCCATCCCATAGTCTCTGAGCTATTAGGAGCCTGGCTTTTACAACAGTCATTTTTTTAAAAAGAGAGAGAGAGAGAGAGAGAAAGAAAAGCACTCACAAGGTTAGCTGCTGCCGGGATTGTTAACAAATTGCAACAAATTCTTTCCTAACTTAATATGGTTTAAATTATACATATCTTTTCCTGAGCAGAATGTGTAACTTTGCCTGCGTGCAGAATAAAAGTAAGTTGGTTGCGTGCTTGAAAAGACTAAAGGAGAATGAAATAAAGTTCTGTCACTTTAAAGCCTTCCTCCCCCTTCCAACACCACTATCCACTAATTGCCTGCAGCAAATCTATTGGGGAATTGCGTGCAAACTCTGACATAACCCCAGGCTTAACATAAACTAAACTCTCTCAGGTCATTGGCAAATAACAGGTATATCCGGTTATGCTTTTGTACCTGTCTGCACACAAATTAAAAGTACATGTAAAGTTACCATAATGAAAGGCAGAAGGGAGGAGGGAGGGAGAGCTAATAACCAAGTGGCTCACACTATTCATTACTCTCGTCACCAGTGTCCTAAAAGGCAGATGGAACAAAGCAACGCCTAAATAGCTGGGTGCAAAAAATTGCACCACAGGATTCTGTTGCATTGCAGTACTGTTGTATTGCAAATTACTTTGCTAGGATTTTTCACAGAGAAACAACAAAGGGATCCTGCCATGCACTGCCCAGAGTTGTCTTATTAATATTATTTATTATTATTTATTACATTTCTATACCGCCCTTCATCCAACGATTGCAGGATGGTTTACAATATAAAAGCACTAAAATGCACACCATAGTAACAAACAAAAACACACCCAGTTTGAAAGCCATAGACCAGGGGAAAAGAAATGTTTTTGCCTGGTGCCTAAAGATATGTAACAATAAGCTTGCCATATTCCTGACATGTCCTGGCGTTTGGGTATAAAAATGACGAGGGCAAAAATGCCGAATCGGCAAAATGTCAGGGAAAACCTGGGTGTATGGCTTAAAATCACCATATTGGGGGGAGGAATTTTACTTTTTGAAATTTGGCAACCCTATTAACAAAGGCACCAGGCGAGCCATCTTGTCTTAAGTGTATTCGGGGGAAATGCATCCCCTTGTGGGAAGGAGCATATTGCCATTTCTTTTTCCATTTCAGCAGACATGGGAGACTGAATGATACACGAAGGTCTGGATTTTATTCCTAGTTCCATCACAAATCTTCAGAGTGATGCTTGAGAATAACCAAGACTGAAGTCATGAAACCCAACAGCTGATAAGCTTTAACCCCAAATTTGGGAAGCCAGGAAGCCACCTCCTTTATCACAGTTTCTGAAAAGTAGTAAAAATTAAAAGGCCTCTGGGAGTGGTCATTTTTGCATCAAGTTAAAAGCAGATGAACTTTTAAAATGCTGTTATTCCAATATATAACAAAGTAGACTCCCCCCGCCCCCCTTTTCATCTGCCATTTCTGTCTTGTATCCATGGCTCCCAGCCTCAGATGATACTGCAGTTATAACACAGGTGTTATATGAATACCCAAAAGCAAATTAACAATGATAGTAAATGGCAAATGTGTGTGGGTTTTTCTAGTGGGATGCTCCAGAACAGAATACCAGCTCCTTTGTTCAGGCCACCAGAGGTAAATAGCTTTGTCCCCAAAAGTTAGTAGGGAGGGAAGAGTAGGGCTGCCATATGTCCAGATCTTCCCAGACATTACCAGGATTTCAAAGGTGGGATTCCCCGGGGAAGTATGGCAACCCTAGAGGTATCCCTGTGCATTCAGGCTACCATTGTTTGTCAGCAATGTGAAGCTGGTGGTGGGTGGCTCCTTTACTCCAGGGAGGAAATATTCTGGATGGGGATGTGAGCTCAAGTTGTGTGTGTGTGTGTGTGTGTGAAAGAGAGAGAGAGAGAGAGAAACTGTGTGATTTGTGAGAGAGAGGAAATATATATTTGCAGGGTCTGTGTGAAGGAGGGAGGAAGTGATCTCTTATGTTTTCTGTGCATGTGAGAGAAAAGGCTGTATGTATGCTAGGTCAGTGAGGGGGGACGTGTACTTGGACAGAGAGGGATGTATGTATGTATGTATGTATGTATGGTGTGTTTGTGTTAGAGAGGCGTGAGGCATGTATGCATGTGTGTGAGAGTGGCGGAAAGATGCACCAGGGGCCAGGAAAGAGAGACATATATGTGTATACTGTATATGAAATTTGCGTGTGAGAGGGAGAGAGACAGGCCTGTGTGCATGTGTGAGCATGTGCAAGACAGAATGCAGTTGGCCACTAAGCATGAGGTAAGCATGGGGGCAAGTAGTGATGTCTCTCTTCTCTCTCATTTTGTACTATGCCACACACACCCCGCCATGGCACACACTGTGTGCTACACCACACACCTCACAGTGGCCATTTTGTCCCCACCCCTGCCCAATAATTTTTATTGGTTTTCATGTAAATACAGGAACTACATATAACTACAGTAACTTGTCCAGTCGTACTCAGTGGCCATTTTGTGACTGACACTAGTCTTAGTTTTTAATTCATTATAACTCAAAGTAATAAACATCATCTATAAAATGTTAAACATCTTGATTTTTATTATGTATTTTTGAATATACAACCAACAAGCCAAATATCTCTTGCACTAAAAAATAGTAATGACAATTGAAACAAAAGTTTTGAAGGTAGATGAATCTTGCTTCTTCTTCTTCTTCAGCTCGTTCCACATTTTGGATTTCTGCCAGTCACACTGTGGGTGAAGACCAGGAGCTCTGACATGGAGGCAAGAGGCATATCCCTCAACTTGTGTAAGCTGAAGCACAGCTTGGTGAAGCTTGTCATGCCTTGGATCAAACTCATCTAGCATACAGGTGAGCTAAAGGGTCTTTCCCAGTCCTGGGGGACAGTGGAATATCACACTGTAGAGGTATTAATTAACAAGATGATCGAATGCGTTCAAGAATCGGCAAGATAACTGATCAGAAGGATGGAGGATTTTGATGAAGGATGGAGTGAATTCTAAACTTCCTACATTCCTTAGAAAGCCGTCCCCGCTGAAGCCAGGCCCCTGGGGGCACCCAAATGTAATTAACACAGGAGATTCACCACTTCCCCTAATAAAGATGACAGGAATAATCTCATAAAGTAAATGAGAGACAGTTCCCCAAGGTGATCATTCTAGACAGAGACGTGTCGCTGCAGTTACAGGGAAGTCTGTAAGCACCTGCCACTAGAGGGTCTTAAGGAACAGGATGCTCCAGTGAGACTTGCAGTGAGTGGGAAGGGGGAACCTCTTGTGAGCTCTCAGAAGAAAGTGACATGATTTACAGTCCACTCCTGAGGCCTGCGCACTGCTGGCACATGTGCCCTAGGGACAATATATTCCCAACAGTAATGGTGTAATAATACAGAATGGTACTATTATCCTGGCCCTGCAAGCAGAAAAGGCAGCTCACCTGGCTGTACTTTCACATCCCTCCGTAGAATATTGTAATGCTTACTTTTCAATATATAGTTTCAGGATCATGGTGGTTTTCACGAGCTTAAATTCATATGCATTGACACACCTTCTTCCTCTTCTGAAAAATTAAACAAAGAGGCATGCAGAATTAAAAAGCATATACAGTGGTACCTCGGGTTAAGTACTTAATTCGTTCTGGAGGTCCGTTCTTAAGGTGAAACTGTTCTTAACCTGAAGCACCAAATTAGCTAATGGGGCCTCCTGCTGCCGCCGGGCTGCCGGAGCCCGATTTCTGTTCTTATCCTGAAGCAAAGTTCTTAACCTGAAACACTATGTCTGGGTTAGCGGAGGCTGTAACCTGAAGCGTATGTAACCCGAGGTACCACTGTATACACTATTGATACAACTACAGTAAAAGAATTTAAAACCAAAACATGCAATCTGACAGCAGCACAAAAGTCAAATAAAATCTTAACATTTCAAAGCCTCAGAGAGAAAACCTTTAAAAGCATCAAATTTAAAATTGCACACTAAAAGTCCATTGAAACAAAAGAGATATTTAAAAGATGTCTAAAAACCAACAAGGTCCTGATAACATAGGAAGCTGCCTTACACAGAGTCGGGCTTATTGGTCCATCTAGTTCAGCACTGCCAACATTGACTGGCAATAGTTTTCCAGGAAGATGCCAGGGATTCAACCTGGTGGGTCTACAAAAGGGTCTGCTATGCCTTCACATTATTATGAAAAAATTATATATTGCAAACATCCCCTTTCCTCTGTTGCCAACTTTACCCAGGGAACATGAATGGGAATATTGAAATACTGGATAATTCTATGATTAAAAATGCTTGGTGCAGTATTGTTAATATATATTGACGTAAACACAGCTTGCATTTTACAAATATACATAAATACCTAGTGGCCATAAAGGAAATTCCTACGGTCATCCAATCTCCGGTGTCTCCCCTCTTAAGCTACTGAAATCTGTGAAGAGAAAATGTATGTCCCATCTCTGTGACAGGGCTGGCTCTCACTTGGAAAGTTAGTCACTGGAATGAGAGACAATTATGCATTTCAACTATTAGGTTTGTAAAAAATCATACAGTCACCTGTCGGTCACGCCCCAAATTTGCTCTTGCAACAGAAATGCATAAAGCAGCATCCCAGAGAAGCTCAGAGAGGGGAAAATGAAACTAACGTTTAAAGAAGGAGAAGCACTTGCTACTTAAAGATCTGATGCACTCTGCTAAAGAGAAAGCAAAAGGCAGAGTGTCCCAATATTTAAAGACTATGGTCCCACCCACCAATTTGCTACATGCAATTTGCCCCAGCAACCCGGTCAGCCAGTCGTTGCACCAGGCAATAGCCATTAACCTGCCTGGTAACAGAGGGCTGGCCTGGCGGCCCACACCGCAACCCGTGCTCTCATTTTAGGGAGAACACGCTTTGCTACTTAAAGAGCAGTTGGGCAGTCAAGCAATTAACTGCAGTAGGGGGAGAAAAAGGGCTGAGGAGAAGGTAAATGGTGTTAATTGCCCCAGCAGAGCAACTCTATATCTACCATATCTATCTATCTATCTATCTATCTATCTATCTATCTATCTTACACACACACACACACACACACACGCACACACCAAGGAGAAACAGTTTTATAACATCAATCTGTCATAGCCTTATTATAGCATAATGTTACAGCCAGAGCTATTTTTCTAGAAAAAGAAGTGCTGGAACTCACCATGAACACCCCCTTGTTCTCTTATAATGGCAATGGCACCTACCTGAGAGGTGCCAGAACTGAGTTGTGGCGAGTTCCGGCTGAAAAATAAAAGCACAACAGCATTATACCATTATAGTGCTGTATCTTTCTTTCATTTAAACAACCAAGGGAAAGTGTTTTAGAGAAATTCAAAAACAAAAATAGAAACACTGTGATAAAATGGCACTCATCACATTATAGTGAATGTCTGCTGAGCTGCAAATGTTCCCACCCACAGCAGCTATGCCATGCCTACTGGTGTGGACAGAACATTGCAGGATGTACATATAGGGGTGGGGGGTGGGAATGCAACAGGGTAGAAAGCCATTTGCAATTCTACATGTAGCAATGATCAGGTAGGACTAGGAGCCCCTCATTTAAAAAACAGCCTAAGTCTAGGATTGACCATGTTGCTGGGGAAAACAGGCAAGGAAGCAGAACTAACAAGGGGCCAAAACAGGCATAGGCAAACTCAGCCTTCCAGATGTTTTCGGACTACAACTCCCATGATCCCTAGCTAACAGGACCAGTGGTCAGGGATGATGGAAATTGTAGTCTCCAAACATCTGGAGGGCCGAGTTTGCCTATGCCTGGGCCAAAACAAACCTCACTTGTAGGAATGGTTTTTGTGGAAAAAGGGAGCACCACAGTCTTGTTGGCCACACCTACTGCAACTCAACCTGGATTGCCTGTTCACTCTTTGAGGCACGATTGCATGTGAATTGCATGTGAGCTTGAAAACAGTGCACACACAGAGGAACATATGTAGGATCTGCAAGCAATAGCTGTAATTACATAAGTATAGTGGAACAAACATTGTCTAACCAGCTAGGATCTGTGAAAGAAAAATGAAAAAAGAAAGAAAGAAATACCTTGGAGCAAAGTTCATTGAAGTAATTTATCTTCATCTTGAGATATACCTGCTGTGGCTTGAATTTGCCTGGAGTTAGATGAAGCCGATATCATCAGACCATCATACGTTGCACGCAGGTTGTGAATAATGCTGGTAAAGGCTAATAAAAATAAAGAGATTAGCAGCCACCCTCCAATAGTACAAAGGTAGTATGTTTCAGAAGCTGTGGTTTAAGCAGGAAGCCACAAAAGGCTGAAAGAAAGATATAGAGACACTGACCATAACTAGTAAGAAACATAAAAAATATGGAATGCTTGCTGAATAATTGAGCAAAAAGGGGGGGGGGGGAGAGAACCAGTATTATTATTATAGGGTTGAAGAAGAGTTTAAACAGAATTTGACCATTACAACGGAACTGACCTTTTCCACATCAAACTCCATCTTTCACTATGTGCCTGCTTGTGTCTGAACCCCTTGTGGATTGCCCCCCTTTTTAAAAAGCACATGACTAATTCTGTGCAAAATTCTACACTAAACATTTGTCTATTATATGTATTATACATACACAAGAGGCAAGTCCATTTGGTTGTGCATTGCTGCAACATGGGTGTATAAGTATTGATCTGTAAGTATTTTTATACTTGTTACATTTATTTATGTGCTGGTTACCTTAGGAAAACTGGAGTAGTACATGCATATAATATATATATAATATTATATGTATAGTAGTGCATATAACATACTAGAGTTGTTTGTATATTTTGAGAAATTGGTTCTTTAAAAAATTGCTTCTCATTAAGATCAAGGATATTGATAAGCAAGGCACCAGAAAATTCCATCCCTATTAGTCCTGTCTCCTGTTTTTTGAAAGCCTGGCAACTAGTTGCAAACAACAGCTTATCTGCTGTGCTTATCGGCATAGAATCTGTGGCACCTACCTGCTTCCATGTGAACCAATACAGGCCTTTGTGTTCTCTTAATTTGGCAAGACGGAACCTTTTTATAGAGTCAGTCTAAACTTTTGGCAGCAAAAGCTGGATTCCTTGGTTTCCATAGTCCACGGCAAGACGGGCAAAAGAACTGGCCCAATTTGAAGGAGTAAAGCAGTGGGCCCTGGGGTGTGATTTCCCCCAGTTAACTACATTTACCCTTTTACAAAATAAAAAGGAATAAAGGGTAGTTGCTAACCTTTGTGTGAGAGACTCTTGATGAAAATGAGAGCAAATAAAGATGCCTATAGCTGTGTTCTACATCCTACCATTCATTTATTCTTAATTAATGTTGTTCAGCTTTAAAAAAATAAATAAAATAAATGTGGGGCAGGCATTCCAAATGAAGGGAAAAGAAATTGTTATGCTTAGAAAAAAAATTCAGGTGACTATGAGAACCACCATTGAGCACAAGTCTTTCACAGCCTTTCTACCTGATTTAGTTACCATGTAGAAGCTACCTTAATACATGCAAATCACATGAGCCCTCACATGTATACAAAGCACAGGTGCACACTAGCTTATGCC
This sequence comes from Podarcis pityusensis, assembly GCF_964106645.2. Taxonomy (NCBI): domain Eukaryota; kingdom Metazoa; phylum Chordata; class Lepidosauria; order Squamata; family Lacertidae; genus Podarcis; species Podarcis pityusensis. The sequence goes on along the minus strand of NC_138026.1, from coordinate 82,711,588 downwards.
CAGCGGTCATGCCTTTGACATCAATGTTTTTTAAGGGTGGGTTCTGGGTGCATTGTGCCTATACATAGACAACCAAGCACCTGTTGACTCCTATGCTTGATCTGCAGCCTTCATTTTTTAAATAGGATAAATAATGAGAGCCTATGCATAGTTGGGTATGTGTATTGGGTATATTGATGTAAAGGTAAAGGGACCCCTGACTGTTAGGTCCAGTTCCAGACAATTCTGGGGTTGCGGTGCTCATCTCGCTTTATTGGCCAAGGGAGCCGGCGTACAGTTTCTGGGTCATGTGGCCAGCATGACTAAGCCGCTTCTGGCGAACCAGAGCAGTGCACAGAAACGCCGTTTACTTTCCCACTGGAGCGGTACCTATTTATCTACTTGCACTTTGACATGCTTTTGAACTGCTAGGTTGGCAGGAGCAGGGACCGAGCAACAGGAGCTCACCCTGTCGCAGGGATTCGAACCGTCGACCCTCTGATCGACAAGTCCTAGGCTCTGTGGTTTAGACCTATGTACCTATGTGCATATAAGGCAAAGTGGGTGCAGCCTGATTCCCTCCATCTCTATCTGCAACCCCACCCGCTCACAAACAGGAATGCCTAAACAGAGCTCTGGGCTATGACTGACCTATGGGGCTGTCCAAAAACTGCATGATTCTTCCATTGACAACTGAGATATTTTTTGGCTTTAATGCTGATTGACAGCTGAGAACTGGAATTACCCAAGAAAGCCTAAGAGTCACAAATTCACTCCTTGCTTTTCAAAGTGGAGAAATGAAAGGTGTGAAAGTAAATGATTTTCTAATGTAGCTAGAGGCATTCACTTGAAACAATTTGATTTCTTTCCTAGAACATACTAGTTCTGAAAGCTAAACTAGCATCACGGAAACGATAAAGCATATATGGCACTGACGATAGATGCTATATGTAGAATACAGATGCACAATAAACTTGCTAAGTTAAGTGCTATCTTCTTGTATCTTTAATCCTGCAATAAGTAGCAGATGGCATGATGGACTGCCATTGCTCACCTGAACTCTGGGCAGCCATGCCGCTGCTGCTTACCTGATGAAAGAGGTGGAGGGGTGAGGTGGTGGCGAGTACAGCGTGGAGAAGAGGCACTGGTGGGGCCAATCTGGTGCTCCCACTGGTGCATTTGTCACCGCCTTGTCCCACCCCTCTGCCTCCCAGTAAGCAGCAGTGACACAACCAACTGGAGGTCGGGTGAGCCGCAGGGCCCCATCACACTCTCTGCTCCTGGCCACAATCCCACACAGACACCTTGGAATGAATCCCATTGAATACAGTGAGGCATACTTCATTCTGAATACATAGCATACATAGGATTCCACTGTAAAATATCTATACCATAATAGCATACCTCCTTCTGATTATATTCCATGTTACGAGATTTATGAAGCTCTGGCACAGTGGTTCAGGCATTTTAATGACTTTAGCTCACACCTGTGGGTTACTTTCTTCCCTTCCCTCCCAAACTACTGTACCTGTGATTTGGTTCCTATTGATTGAACTGATGAAGCTGAATATTCGTTTGATTTGACATAATGATTCTTTATAAATATTCCTTTATTAGAAGGTAAATTAATAGCCTGGACATGATCATTTAACTGAATTTAATTGTTTTATACAACTGAAAATAAAGCCTGAAAGTGGCAGAAATCTGTTTCTAATTCAGCTTTTGGAACAAATATCTGTAAAATCTGTGGTTTCTGTTCTCTAGCATGAAGCCATTGACTATACATGGTGGTGCCTGTTTAAATTATTATTGTTTACTAGGGGCTGCACATCTGCTCACTGCTTGCCAACCCTCTGCCCCTGCCAGAGCTTTTCCTTCCCACCCCATGCAATACTAAGCTCCCTTTCCCCCTTTGAAACCTCATTTATGAAGGTATTTCTCTTGTCTAGTCTGCAGGCTTTCTTTGCACCCACTTTCATCTTCATTCCAATGCCCATGCCTCCTCCTCCTTTTCTGCAGGCCTGCTTGCACACAGACCACACCCCTGGTCATCTCCTGCCCCTTCCCATTAGATATGAGGCAGGCATCATCCATGCTAAGTTTCAGTTTTATTTCAGGAGGCCTTTGCAGTGTGAATGTTGTTCTCATGTTTTATTCTACCTTTTAAATCTTGCTGTTGTGTGCTGTATCTTTTCTGTAAGCTGCTTTGAGATGAAAACTGAAAAGGAGGGCATATATTTCTTACATAAATAAATAAAACCCAATATTGCATGTGCACAATAATACTTCCGCTTCCTCGTTTTCCCCTTGCAGGCTCTGACACATCCTTAAATATGCTCAGGAAGGTCTCCCAACCCCCAGGAGCAGATTTGGGGGAAACACAGGCGCTATATGCCCCACTGCCTCAGATATTTTTGCAAATCACTATGTGTGTCTTTATGAAAATGCGACTTACTTTAAGGCATCAGAGATAGCAATCTTCTTTTTGTGTTATGATTCCCTGTCTCAAGGCAAAAGAGAAGTGAATTAAGATGAGCGAGTGTCTGGCCTTACAGTTGATTATTGTTTTTCAACCCTTTTCAACCTCTTGTTCACCCTCTTAGCATGTGAACAAATCAGAATGAAGTAAGTTAAGAGGTTATTTGAAAAATAACCAAAACGACAAAGAAACCATAGATAAAGATAGAGATAGATAGATAGATAGATAGATGATAGATAGATAGATAGATATGATGATAGAGAGATGGATAGATGATAGATAGATAGATGATAGATAGATTAGATAGATAGATAGATAGATAGATAGATAGATAGATAGATGATAGCAACCTACTGTCATAGATAGACAGATAGCCACCTACTGTCAAGGTAGCAACCTACTGGCATATGGATAGATAAGCAGGTAGGGAAGTCGAGGAGACCTCTCTTAAACCATCTTACCCACAAATTAAGCTACACATAGGTTTGTAGGAAGCTCAGCTTCTCTTCACTTCATAAACTACATCATAACCTCTCCCACAAGAGCAGTCTTAAGTGCCTTCTTTAAAAAAAAAAAAAATCAATGGGAAAGTGTTGACAAGTGTTGTCATGCAGAAATTAATTCTTTCAGCAAAATCTTCCATGGCTTAGAGTGATTTATACAGTGTAAAATATTTGGCAAAACTGAAATCCATTTATCCTGTTTAAACAATGGAACAAAAGTTTGAATGCAAACATTCCATTCAGCTCAGCCGCTTGGTTACTGGCTTTAAAACCAAGATATTCACAACTGCAACATCTAGTTTAAGGTCCATTAAGCTGACACATAAAAAGTTTCCACAAGTGCTTGAAAATTTTCTCAATTAGTAGGTGGAGTCTCCTGCTCACCAGAAAGCTTTGGGTGGTATCCAATGTTAGCTTCTGTGGCAATTCACTTGTCAGTTGCCATATCTTTTGATGAAGTGGAACCTCCTCCATGAAAGCGTACATCTTAAATCTGTATTTGGGTACAATACAGACCAAAACATTTTTCATGCACCTCATGAAGTGGACTCTACCCAATGAAAACGTATGCCATAAGTGTACAATGCTAGCTGTAGTTAAGATGCATAGATTATTGTCTGGGAGCTATCATGTTGGGACTGGGACACAGCTATAACATCCCCTGAGCCCTTATCTGTTAACCTCTCTGCCTTTCTCAGCTTTTCCAGGTCAGCCACCTTGGCCTCAAGAGAACAAACTTGTTCCCGGAAAGCCAGGAACTCTTTGCACCAAAGATACACCCACAACTTCTGTCCAATAGGCACATGACAGACAGCGCAAAACACTCTCAGAGCCTTGCTGGCTTTCCACTTGCATAACTGTTTTTGTAGTTTATTGAGTTACTTTATAAGGAACCTAGTTGTTGTTGTTTTTTAGGTCAAAGAAAGGCAGAGTAAACCAGTGAACGCATGATGACCATGTCACTGCCATGCATGTCATCAGTGCACATTTTGACATGCTTTCAGGGTCATATGTGGATCATTGCTGCACAGTATCTTATGTATATCTGTAGGGAAAGCATTAATCACCATCACAGTTACAACATGTGGTAGCGCAGTTTGGAGCATTTAAAGGTGCAGATGTAGACCTAACCTCACTATTTAAAGAGGATCACCCCCTTCTTGTTATTAGGAATCTGTGAACTGTGTCTCCATTTCCCACCTCACTGGAAGATTTTAAAGATGCTAAGCAAAATAAATTATATATTGAAGATAGAGTAAAATGATATTTTTAATATAAAAGAAAGGGGATAGATAATTGAGGGAATTCTTTCTTTCTCTCTCTCTCTCTCTCTCTCTCTCTCTCTCTCTCTCTCTCTCTCTCCCCCCCCCCCTTCGGCACCCAGAGGTTGAGTAGAATTTTTTTGAGACCCCTCTGCCTGAGAGGCTGCATTCTCAGCCATTCACACAGAAGCAGTTCTGAGAAACAGGATGATGAATGATTCAATGAGAAAGGCAGGAGGCCGCAGAAGGGGGGCGTTTCAACTGGTGCTGAACAGACTGTACAAAGAAACTGGCTGGGATTTGGGGTAAGCTCAGGCATCTGGCAGAATTTTGGTGAAACAGACAAAGAACTTTATATCCATAGATATATCTTTGTACAAAGAGTGTTGAGAAATTTGGCTTCCTGATCTGCTCACATAAATAATGAATAATGGCAGATACTGGTGTTATATGAGGGAAAGAGGCCTTTTTTTTAGACATGGGGAAGCTGGAATGTTTTTTGTTTCCCATGACGCTGACATTCAGTCCTTACTTTTGCCTTCCAGTTCCCCCACCTCTCCCTGCTTGAAATATTGCTTAACTGGGTTTAATGGGTTTAATGTGAAATCTTGAGCAAGCCAAGATGTGAGTGGGATCAGACTAATAGCATTTAATAGCTTCTATATTATTTGCAATCTAAAAATATAATCAGTATTCAAAGGTTTCTGGATGTGTGTTCAGATAAGATGCAAACGCTTCAAAATTGAATGTTAAAAGTGCTCAGATTAACTCTATACAGTCAGATCGTTCTCTTTAAAATAAAATGGCACTGGCAAAGTGAATATCATAGATACAACATTAATAGTAGAATATAATAATAATAATAATAATAATAATAATAATAATAATTTATTTGTACCCCGCTCACCAGGCTGGGTTTCCTAGGCTTGTTTACTCTGCAGAAGTAAGTTTAACTGGATTTACTCTCAAGTAAATGTGCCTAGGATTACAAAGCTAAAAGAAAATGTGACAAAACGGGCACACGAATATCACTGATCATAAACTGGGATTTTTAAAATTTGCATTGGCATTTGCATAGTTAAAACTTAAAAAAGAAATCTAACCACTTTCAGTTAGTTCCTACATGCATATTCTTTTCCCAGTGTCTGCAACATGAAGTGATAGCATGTAATCAGGGGTCAGCAAACTTTTTCAGCAGGGGGCCGGTCCACTGTCCCTCAGACCTTGTTGGGGGCTGGACTATATTTTGAAAAAATAAAATGAACAAATTCCTATGCCCCACAAATAACCCAGAGATGCATTTTAAATAAAAGGGCACATTCTATTCATGTAACAACACTCTGATTCCCGGACCATCCGTGGGCCGGATTTAGAAGGCGATTGGGCCAGATCCAGCCCCCTGGGCCTTAGTTTGCCTACCCATGGCATGTATGAATGAAACTGCCATCATAGATCAGACACCACAGCCATCATGGTGTTCTGTATTCGCACCACACCATCTCAAGTGCAATACTTTTCAGTGCAATCCATTCATGAGTTCAGCTGCTTGTCAGTAAATTATTGAATGGTCCAGACCTAATTAAAAGAGCAAATAATTAAATATGATGTGTGACCTCAGCAAGCAAGAACTTATGGTGGTCTCCCAGACACATTTTGCCGGAAGAAATGTCCAAAATTGCAAACACGGGTATTAAAAAGAAGCAAACCCTGATATCAGGAGACATTATATAATACCACTTTTCACACACACACCCCCAAATTTAGCAGTTCAAAGAAGCAGTATTCAAAGCTTTAGTTTACAGGTGGACTAGATGAAGAAGACCATGGAGGAAAGATAACAAACTCTTGGGGAAATAACTTAAAATGTTAATGGAATGATTGGGACCAATGTTTAGGAATTTTCTTGGGTCTATTTCATTAGTGGCCAATAAAATTTGGAGTTTAGAATTGGGTGCTTGGGCTCAATCCAATACTATTAAGATGTGCACATTATAACGAGACATGCTCTCTCCATAAAACTTGGTACTGCATGAAGAATTAATTTGCACATCTCCCTGATGGGCAATATTGTGTTGCCAATATGGGTACAGCTTGCACATTTCCATGAGGGAAATAAAGGAACTCCATCTTTATAAGATACTTAGATTATGGAAGCAGGGTGCAACTATCACTTTAATATCATGTGTTATATTATACTAGGCTGCTCTGAATTAACACTTCCAAATCTAAAAAACAAGAGGTAAATAAACTAAACACTTGTGGAATCTTTCTTTCTTTCTTTCTTTCTTGCTTGCTTGCTTGCTTGTTCAAACATACTTCTAATTGTCCTTCTGAAATTACATTGTGATATCTCAGAGGCATTTTAAATGGATTCTGAGAAACCCCCATTTTTTTTATTTGCCTTTCTTTTATCTTTTCGGTTTTTAATGACAACATTGTTATCTTTCTTGTTATCAATGCATACAGCCTGAGAGTAGCTTGCTAGTAATCTTTCCTTTCTTCCCCAGATTTTGATGCTTGGTTTCGTTAGAGCACAGCCCCCAGTTATCTAATTAATTTGAGCAATCCTTTCTACATCCGTTCCATTTTTTAAATCAGCCTGCCATGTCACAATTACTCAGTTTGAATAATGCAAGTTTCAACTCTCAGGATTCTGTGATTTCTCATATATAGTTGGCCACCCACATTAGTTGTTTCCCAATCAAATGAATAATATTTTTAAGGACTGGATCATCCCCATACCTTGCCCATAGATGATCCAAGAACTGAGACTAAATTGCCAGTTGTTTTGAGTAGACACATCTAGGAATGCACTACCATAAATCACTTTTATACCATTGCTTTATTTGTCTCTTTAAAAATATTCACTTACTTCATGTGGTTTTGCTCAGGGCTATCTAACAGGAAAATAACTTTATTTATCCAACTTGTGCAAAATACCATTAAACATCTCACCATATAATGAAAAATTAACCACAATTTCTTAAGTCAATATGCTTCTCTCTATAACTGGCTATGCATGAATCAATTGTGAACAAAGTTCATTGGTTAGAGATGTTTTAAAGAAAGTTTTAAAGGGATTGAAAATTTAGGAACTGAAAATGTAATAGAAATAATCTTTATCAAGTATATGCATTTCATTACTATGGGGGGTGGGGTGGCGATGGCGGGGGCAACCACTGAAGCTGGAACAGTTCTGAATGTCTGTGAACACCAGCCTGAAGACCCTAATTGCAGCCTATTAGAAATAATGAGATTTGCATGGCAGAAGCCAGAGTATTACAAGGATAAAAGGGGGAAATCACAATGCAAAAGGTTATTACAAACATATACTGCCGAAAAGTGCAAAAGACCCATCAATTGGGGCCTCATTACTGAAGGCTGACCCATGGGTAAAAGTGTCACACCCAGTTCAGAGACTTTCCCATGAGGTTTGACTGTAGAAGTTACAAAATATAAGGACATAGCTGTGGAAACTTCTAAACTAATGAGAGTTGAAAGTCGTTTGAAATATCCCAATGGCCTCACAGATGGGATGCTTATTAAGGTATCTGGATCAGACTCTGTTTTTGTCTAACAGACTCTTGCAAAGCTGTGCCGAGGCGTAGGCAACAGTCCGTGAAGGTGTCTCTCTGCTTTCCAAAGCAGCTATGGCCAATCTGAATGAGTTCAGAATCAAAACCAATACGCTCACCCAGTTTCTTTTTTGTTTTGTTTGCAGACATGTTTGTGGGATAGCGCAAGTGAGACAGTCAACTGTGATTACTTCATCAACGTTGGCCTCGCTGCTACCTACGTGACTATCTGCTTGAGTGCGCTGGTAGCGAGCCAACTCCAAATGTAGGTCTTGAAAGTCCAAAGAAAAGCGCTTTATATGTATGGGTTCCATGAGGGCTTCAGAAAACAATTAAGCCATTTCTTTTCTCTTTTTTTAATAACAAAAGACCAGCCACTGGGATGTGGGATGGACTCAGTAATTAAAACACCATCCAAGAAGATAAATGTGGGCCTTTTTCTCCATTTAAAATAATTTTGAAACCTGTGGTGTGATAGCAACTGTTTGTTGAACCTTAGATGAAGTATTAGTTATGGGTGTGTGTGAAAAATTAAACCATTAAACATTTAACACTGAGAATTTTTGTTATTGGTCTCAAGGTTTGTGGTGTACTGTGAAGACTTGTGGGTAGTGTAGTATTATCATAAGGGGGAGATTGTAGGGGTTGAAATGATGGGATATTTGTGAGAGATGTATTTGCAATGATACAATTTTAATGGCATTCAAAACCATTATTATTGATCAGATTTTGTACACATATGAACATATTTAGTCACTGATGAAGGATAAATTTTATTCAGTATGCATTAAAAGCTGAATTTATTAAATTTGCAAGTTCTGAAACAATATGAGAACCAAAACGGCTATCCTTTAAAATTCACACTTACCTGAATTTTGTGATGTTTACAAAAATGCATATATTGGGAGAAAGTGTGCATAGAAATGGATGTTAGTGAAAATAACATACAAAACTGCATGATATCCAGGGAAATTGCTTGCCGAAAATGTGTGCATCAGTTTTTAAAAAAAAGTTAATTACAAAAAAGTCACACTAAAATGCTGATGAATTTTCATGAGGATTTGTTTTTTTCAAAATTGATGCAAATTGTGGAGAAATGAGAAACTGAGAGAACAAAAATTGGCAACTCTTTTCATCACTACACTGTATGAAGAATGCAACCTAAACAATAAACCATAATGTCAGGCAATTTGAGGAAATCACTCTGTTGTACCATGTTTGTAGAATTTGAATGTTTGAATGGGTCTTTCCATGTTGATTTAAATTTTTTTTTGCCTGATAGCCATCTTACAAAAGTTTCAGGTGCCACAACCCTGGATATAATCAGTTGCCTGGGTTATATAATCGGGCAACTGACATATTGCCTGATTATATAATTTGAGCGACATTTTTTATATGCAATATATCCTTTTATAGAAGTGCAAATGTGAATTAAAAGGTTTGTGCTTATCCATCTATTGAAAGGAGTGGGTTTCTAAAAGCTGGTCCTGAGTTATATTTAGAAACTTGTCAGTTTCATCCAGACTGAGCTGTTTTATGAAACAGTGCTAACTTGCTTCCTGACAACATAGCAAAAATAATGAAAACTTTGATTTATTTATTTTTAAGTAGCAAAATGTAGCAAGTTAGAAGTTTTGTATTGTGTTTTAATTAATAATCTGATTTCGATTCATCAGTTAAATTTAAATGTATTGCCAACATACTAATAATATCAGTCTTTTGGAGAATATTGTAGGACTAGAGTAATTTCCCTTAAAATGTGAAATAATTTAAAAATTGCTAAATGAAATTAACTGCTCATTGTAGAAGGAAAGAGTCTCTTTAATGTTTTATCTTTGATCATTTTGGGAATTGGGAATAGACATCATTACAGTAACATACCAGGGTAAAAAACGGGCTAAAAATCAATGTCAGTGATGTTTCTGAGACCAATTTGAAGTGCTTGAAAACCCTTAAGGACTTGAGACCAGGTTACCTGGAAAACTGCTTTCTTCTTCCACATATAGCTAGCAGAACATTAAGAGCCTAACACTTTCCCTGTGGTCTTTTAGGTAGCAAGTAAAAACCTTTTAATGACCCTGACCTTTTAATAATCTTTTGTACAGCTCGTCACTTTTAAAGAAAGTTTTCTAACTTATGCTTCAGGTTATAATCTGAGCTGCTAATTGGTTTTATTTTTCTGCTGCTAGAAAGGAAACTTTTTCTGTCTGCATTTTACTGTTTTTATCTTGAACTTTAATCATAACCATGCATTTTAATATAGTATTTTATAATAATAATAATAACATCAACAACATTAGAAGCCTCCTGATACAGGGCTACCTTCGAATGTCTATGGGAAGTTGTATTATTATTTATTTCTTTGACATCTGAAGGGAGGCCGTTTCACAGGCGGCCATTGAAGTTAGAAAAATAAATAAATAATATATGCCGACTGAGCACTTCATTTGCATAGTTCATATAGTTGGAAGGAAACCCACAGTAGTTCTGTCCTGAAATATTACCTAATTCAAATTACAAGCTGCATAGAAAAGCTGTCTTTAACATGTAGGAAGGAACTAGCATACTATGTGGGCTACATAATGGTATGTTGCTCAGTCATGGCACCAAAGATTAAGGGGAAGGGCTATAATTCAGTGGCAGAGAACCTGCTTTATACCCAGAAGGTTACAGGTTCAATTCCTAGCATCTCCAGGTAGTAGTGGAAATGTTTCCCAAAAGTATTATAGACAATGTTGTACTAAAGTGACCATTGTTCTGATTCAGTATAAGGCATTTTCCTTTGGAGACAAATTTTAATCTGCAATTAATTTGACTAATTTAGGTTGATTAAATACTTAATGGTACAATCCTCTGTTAGAAGCAAATCTCACTGAGTTCAAGGGGACTTATTCACAGGCAAGTGTGTATAAGATTATGCCTTTAGGTGATTAACATACTGGTTTAATTAATTAAACTGATTAGCTCTAGAGTCAACCCTTTGTTGTTGACTCCATCATCATCATCATCATCATCATTATTTATTTCTACCCTGCCACTCTGGGCGGCTTCCAATACATATAAAAACATAATAAAATAGCAAATATTACTAGTAACAATCTGATCCAAAATAAAAAAGTCACAATAACTTTAAAATAATTAACTTATATCAAATAAGGCAATATTCAATAACCCACTAAAATCTAATAGTAAACAGTAAAATTGAACATCAGCAAATAATAATTGAAGAGTTTACATTTATCAATATATAACGGACTTGCTTCAACAATATTGCACTAAGTTCACTACCGCACAACTGAGAATGACCTTTGGGTAGTGCTTTGTATTCAAAAGATATGGTCAGCATGAACAAGATACCAGAACTTATTTTTGGTGGCTTCTCAACAGCTTCAGAACTTGCTTTCTCTCTAGAGCAGCGGTTCTCAACCTGTGGGTCCCCAGATGTTGTTGGACTACAATTCCCATCATCTCAGCTAGCAAGGCCAGAGCTCAGGGATGATGGGAGTTGTACTCCAACAACATCTGGGGACCCACAGGTTGAGAACCATTGCTCTAGAGATTAATCAACTCCAAACCCAAAGGCAAAGATTTGCACAATCTTTTCAATGTCTAATGTGCTTGGAATGTAGGTTAATTTAGGGCCAACATGGAAAGAAATGTCTAAACTTTGGGAAACCACAAGGGTGGAAGAACTGCCTTTATATGTCCAGGTGAGAGAATGAAGGTCAAGTTCTTAAGCATGATGAGACTTGGCCGAACACTCCTGCTGTGTGCAAGTCAAAACTCTACACTGTGGCAGTCAGTGATTACTTTCTAAGGCAGTGACATATTGGACCTCATGGTCCAGCCAACCAAAATGATGGGTCCTTGCAAATATTACTGCTGCAATCATGGAAGCCCACCCATCCTCTGCGCTGGTGGCTAACGTGTTGTCTGCCTAGTGTATGAATTAGCTCTTTGTATTCAAAGCACTTTCCTATCACATAGCCATTCCTATCACATTCACCCTCACAATAGCCTTTGGAAGGAGGAAAGCCATCATTATTTCCATATTACAGCTGAAGTGTACAGCCCTACACCAGCAAGATAAAGGTTTTTCTAAGACCACATGATGAATCCTGAAGTGAACTGGGATGTGAACTCCGGCCTCCCACCAAGTTAGTATATATTGGGTCACACTGACTTTTTAAGTATTTGAGTTAGTGGAGGAATGTTTTGTTTGTAGTGTTTTTGCCAGTTTGAGACATATCATTTCCGGGCTTCCGGTCCCACCTGCCTTAATGGAAGCAGCCCCCACGACACCGGGGGATCATCGGTGAATGAAAAACAGGGATGAGAGAGAGAGTAAATCATCCTTTCAACTTCCCCCCCGGGATGGGGTGAATGGGCTTCACTCGCAGTTCATCTTGGTACCTGGCACTCGCTTTGGCATGGAATGTGGGAGGCAGGGAGGCACAGAGTGCTAAAGCACTTTGCCTGGCAAAAACCCTCCTACACCGCCATTAAGAAGCAGAGGTTCTCCATTTAATTGGATCCTTAATTGGCCTTAAAGAACTGGCGTGTGATGGGAAAGGGTTGAAACAATATACTGCCAAATATACCAGCTACATGGATCAAAGGTTTGAATTGAGATAAGATTTTCTTTGGTGTGAAGGTTGTTTGGGGAGGAGGAAGCCCACGGTTTGTTTATTCTAAGTTTCTTTTATATATTTATGATTTGGCAACCCTCTCCGGAATATAAGATAAAAAGATATTTACTAGTGAGGAAGGGACGTTGGAGTAATATTGATATTAACAAGCAAAAATGGAAACTGTGTGATCTGAAATGAAGAAAGGAGGGGGAGGGGAAGATCATGTATGACTGTTGGAAAGACAGAGTAATTTCCTCACCTACATTTGAAAACAACAGACAAGGAAAAAGAGACTGAGATTTTTGTGTGCTAATGACAGAGTGTAATCTAAGATGAAGTTTAATTGGGCCATAAATCTCTTGCTGGAAGGAAAAGAATTTGGGGGTTGTGATAAGAACACTGCAGAGATTCTGGGAGTTGGAAAGGAGTATTAAATCTTCAACGTGTTCAAAAACTGCCTACCTTTTCCTAGGCTGAGGGGGAAATGGTGAAGGTCTGCAACATGTTTTACTAGTGAGACAGAATGGTTTCTACCAGACTGTCGCTTGTTTTGAGACATCGAAGCAAGGGATGGAGAGATAAGACATCTGAGAAACTTCAAGATTCAGTTCCGCCCCAAGCCATGATGGGAGAAAACAACAGCTGGGAAGTGAAAGAGACACCATATATGGACAGAAAGAATCTCCATGAATATAACAGTTTTTACACACAGAGCAGAATAAAGATAATTGTTTGAGTTCCTCACTTGAAGCTTTATAAATTTATATATTGCAACATCACAAATGGAAATCATTAATTATGTAGCTGTTGACTAAGGGATTATTATTATCACTGAAATGTAAGTGACATTAATTAAGATTATGGAACTCAGTGATATAAGATCGGAAATGCACCCAAAAACCATCAGGTAGGGAGCTACTTTAACTAAAATCTATTAATTGGAAGTTGATTGACATTTTGATAATTGTATAATTTGAGAATTGTTATTGTTATAATTTGGTTATTATTGGGTGTATATTGGAAAACTAATAAAATAAATACATTATAGAGGCATATCACTTCCTGGCTTGACCCAGTTTGGACCCCGTTCTTTGGAGCGAAAAGGGAACTGGACAGAGCAGGCTCGATTCAGCAGGCAGGCTAAAATGGCAAAGCAGCAATAATTTATTATGCTACAATTTGGCAGCCTGCAGTGAGTTTTCTGTCTCACGCTGCTTTGTGTACCCAGGCCCCTGTTGCTGAGTAGCTTAGAATGATTAATTTAGATGGAAACAAGCCTGTTCACAATGCTGCAACCTGGAATGGTTGAGATGATGAGTTCCTGTTCACATTTAATCACAGCATGAGGGCAGTGCTGTTTTTTTAACCCTAACAAGATCTGTCATTAGAAGTTACTGGAGCTTGACTTTTCTTCATTCGCTGCTAGTCACCCACGTCCAAGGCTGTGGGTCAAATTTTCTTTGGAGACAGCTGAGCTTCTGCTCTGCTGTTCTGCAGTCTTTGTTTCCGCTTTTGCTGGATAATGAAGATCGGCAGTTCTGGTATTCAGTAGTGGATTTGTTCTTTGCATAAAAGGCCTTGGTGAATTACGGCTCTCACAAAGGAGGCAAATATATCAGGTACTGGTCATTCTGGAAACGTATTTTCCCCTACCCCTGCCTATTAAGTTGAAAGTTTGTCAAAATTAATTCATATTTCATCAATCCTCTTTTTTTAAAAAAATCCACATTTACTTATGCTTAACTGAATATTTTTATATTCTGCATTTTAGAAAAAAAACTTTCTTACGAGTCAGCTTACAATAATATACATAAACTGCAGCACTATTTTTAAAAAAATCATAATTAAAAAACACACAATAAAACCAAACAGCCGCAGACAGTGATAAGATGAAAACAGCATCCAGCCTAATAAAAGCAGAGATCACAGCAGCACAATAACATCAGTCCAATGAAAGTCATTAAAACAAAAAGGAAACAGTAAACGAATGTTTTTAGGGGCTTTTTAATTTAGGGGGGAAGTGGGTAAGGGGAGGCATGATAGAGGTGCATAAAATGGATAGGGAGCAGTTTTTCTCCCTCTCTCATAATATTAGAACCTGCACCATCCAATAAAACTGAATGCTGGAGAGACAAAAGGAAGCACATCTTCAGACTGTGCATAGTTAAACTATGCGCTGCGGCGGGAAGGTAAACGGCATTTCCATGCGCTCTGGCACTCGTCACGGTCCTCCGTGCGCTGGTAGCAGTTTAGTCATGCTGGCCACATGACCCAGAAAACTTTCTGTGGACAAACACTGGCTTCCTCAACCTGAAAGCGAGATGAGCGCCGCAACCCCAGAGTTGCCTTTGACTGGACTTAACCGTCCGGGGTCCTTTACCTTTTGTCTTAGTTAAACTATGAAAATCACTCTCACAAGAGGTAGTGATGAGCACCAACTGAAATGGCATTGAATTCATGGAGGATGAGGCTATTGATATCTACTAGCCATCATAGCTGTGCTACAAGATACCTCCACTATCAGAGGTATACCACTTGCTGTAATTATAAGTGGGGAGAGTGCTCTTGAATTCAGATTCTGCCTGAGGGCCTCTGTTCTTAATCATCTGGGTGCCCACCATGAGAAGAGGATGCTGGACTAGATAGGCCTTTGGTCTTTTCCAGCAGGGATCTCCTTATGTTCTTATGTGTGATAGCCAACATCCTGCAAGCAGAAGTCCACTTGCTCAATGGGACTTCCTTTTCCTCTCTTGCTTCAGCAGCCCCACACATGCCCCCCCCCCCCCGTTCTGCTCAGGATCATCTCCTCTCTGAAGCCAGTTTGGGACACTCACGGAAGTCCATTCTGCTGGCAGGCAGACACAGCTGGGTGCCTTGTTTTAGACCAACTTATGCTGCTGTGAAACCACCAAGTTTCACAGAAGTTATGTGTGTTGTGGAAATTTTGTGAAACTCAAAAGCTTGGGTAGTTGCACAAGTTGGTCAGGTAAGAGAGATAATTGTGCTCAGTCTCCAGTTTACTACTTGTTCTTTTTAAGCTATCCTTAAGGCTGCCAAGTAAGTAACAATGTTTTACACCCCAATTCTAAACACATTGGCCATAATCCAGAAAGGCCTGACACACCTACTGGAGATTATATACTATTTTTGGTCGCTTTTGATCTCATGCAGTTTTCCTCAACCCAAACTTCTGCTAGGCTGCAAATCATTTTTTTTAAATACAGAGGAATTTTAAGTACAGTTTCTTTTAACTTCTGCTTCCCCTGTGTTGGCATTGAAACGACAGGTCTTGGTCGTGATCCTTGTGGTAGCAGTCTTGTTCTTTGGGGTGTTCTCCTCTCCTGCCCCTGCACACACCCTAAATCTGTTCTGGGTTCCCCTTCCCCAACCCTAGCTAGCACAAGATTTAATTTAATACTGTCCATCTGATTTAATACACAATAACTTTTTGAGTTGGAAGATGGTGATAGTTAAAGGGGTAAATGGCCTAGCCATGTGCATAGTCGGCAGGGCCAAAATCTGCTTTGGTTTTGAGCAATTTTACAGAAACTCTTGCTTTGTTGGTTTGGTTCAGATAATTTCATGACCAATACATTTTTCTGAGGAGAAACAAGGGGGTATCGTCTGGATCTAGATCCATGCTGTTCCGATGAACCACCCAGTTGTATCTGCATGTTCCACTTCAAAGCCATAAAATTAAACATCAAGATCTGAAGCTCAGTCAGTGTTGCTTGAAACCCAGAACTAATTGCACATCTGCACACGCACGAAAAGCCAAAACTTCAACCTGGACCCATGTTTTTCACGGCTAGTTAGAAATCGAGCAAAGAGACAGACTACTCTTATTGTTTGGGTATTAAAATTTTCCCCTGAAGGAAAGCAGAAAGTCAAATAAATTCCTTGAGTGAAGGTGGTTTAAGAAAGTGCAATTCAAGCATATTTCTGGTGCTGTTCAGCTGCAGACTCTAGTTGAATGGAAGTTTCTTGTTTTTTTACATGCTACTGTATACTTCCATGTGTGGCTCGGAGCTGTGTGTGAATAATGCTGCCATAGACTCTGCACCACAATTTAGCATCTTCAAGCAGTTGCTGGAATCCCAGGATCATGGCTAATTTCAGGGTTTTGTTTTTACACAAATCACCAGTGTAGGGGACATGATCTGAACTGGGAGCCAACAATTTGAGGTAGTTGGGCTTTAACCCCTGTTCTTCACTATGGTCTGAATTCAGATTGCCTGCTATTTGCATTGGGTAAAACCCATCCCATTCACGGCTTTGTATAGTAGGTGATGGGACTTCAGGTTATTCTGCGCAAAATAACTGAAGTCTGGATTCAGTGTACAAGCTGAGCAACAATCCTTGTGACCTCTAGAGGCTGGGGCTTTGTAGTGGAACCTACGCCCCCTGCCCAAGTCACAGCAGGGATTACCAGAGGCATTGAAAAGCGAGAAAAATGGCAGAATCTGAATCCATACTTTAAAAGCTAAACAACTGACCTTTTCTTTTCTTTTTTTGCAAAGTTGTTTATTACCGTAGTTGTAAGCAGGGCCTTTTTGAGTCAGAACGTACTGGAATTCAGTTCCGGCACCTCTCAGGTGTGCGCTATTGCCATTCTAAGAACACAAGGTGAGTTCATGGTGAGTTCTGGCATCTCTTCTTCTAGAAAAATAGCGCTGGTTGTAAGTATTTCGTTGTTGTTGTTAACAATATTATTAACAACAACAAGAACAACAACAATTTTATTATTTGTACTCTGCCCATCTGACAGGGTTACCCCGTCACTCTAGGGGGCTTCCAGCAAAATATAAAAACACAGTAAGACATTCATTAAAAGCTTCCCTATACAGGGCTGCCTTCAGATGTCTTCTAAAAGTCATGTAGTTGTTTATCTCCTTGACATCTGATGGGAGGGTGTTCCACAGGGCAATGTCTTTCATCCAAGCATATGAAGGCAGCATATGTGGTTCTCCCCTACTCACATTTTATCCTCACACCAGCCCTGTGAGGGAGTTGAGACTGAGGCCCAAGTCACCCTGTAAGTTTCATGGCTGAATGAGGATTTGAACCTGGGTCTCTTCATCCTAGTCCAACACTTTCCCCCACCCTCCAATATCATTCTGACTCTTTGCTAAAATATTTCGAGTCCTCCCTTGCTTTTGAAAAATTGCTTTGGTATAACGTTTCTAAAACAATACCCACAATCTGTGATGATCCTTCTTTGTAACTTCCATTCATGATACAATGGTACCTCTGGTGACGAACTTAATTTGTTCCGGAGGTCCGTTCTTAACCTGAAACCATTCTTAACTTGAGGTACCACTTTAGCAAATGGGGCCTCCCGCTGCAGCTGCTCCGCCAGTGCGCAATTTCTGTTCTCATCCTGAGGTAAATTTCTTAACTTGAGGTACTACTTCCAGGTTAGCGGAGTCGGTAACCTGAAGTGTTTGTAACCCGAGGTGTTTGTAACCCGAGGTACCACTGTACTTCCTAAGGAAATCCAAGCAGATGAGTTTGTCTCCACTGCACATTCATCAGTAGGATATGGGTTAAGTAGATTCATAATGTTTGTTTGAGAGAAACATCTGCCTCATTATCAGTGCAACATACTATGTTTGCTATATAACATCAGCTTACTTCTAGGGTATACTTATAAAATGTTAACCACAGTCTTGTGGTGTTAAACCAACTTTTAATATACTATTTAAGCAACACCTTTTGAGCCTAGAGACAAATTCCATTTTTATTTTGAAGTATGTTCCAATGCAAAGGTGCATAAATATAATGAATTCATTAATGCATGAACTGCCACACAGGTAAAGTTATAAATGAGTTATACTCTAAAGGCAAAAACACACCCTTTCTTGTTTTTTAAACTAAGTTTCTTGTGACATATAAATAGCTATTTTTAAACCACACAAGACTACTTAATTGTAAAAATGAGAACAAATAGCATGATGCAATTGGAGTAGGGGCCAATATATCTGCCTTTGGCAGCTAGACAAATTCACAGAGGATAAGACTATCAATGACTACTAGTTGTGATGGCAATAGCATTGTGAAACCATTGCCCTCATATCCTGAAAAAAATGACCTGAATGGAAAACTAAACATTAAGGGCACAGTTCTTCAACAAGTCCCCAGTAAATATCAGCAGAGTACAGCATCCCAACCTATGCAATGTGTGAACGATGCCTTGCTAAAGAATACATAATAAGCTTTGAAAAGAATTCATCCCTACATTAATGGTCACAGTCTGCTGTCACATTTCCCCCAAACTTTTGAAGTCTCAGAGATGCGAAAGACAAAAATCAGGGCCCGAGTTCTGAAAGGTGATGCTATACTAAGCTTAAACCACATAGCCAGCATAGCGTGACTGGCGTGATAAACTCAAGGTGTAGTAGCCTGCCAGAAACTGCCAAGTCTTTTGAATAGGCTTTTGTTATCTCTTAGGCTGTAAGCTGCCAACATATGTGGTTTGGCAGACTGGAAGCGGGTTTCTTGTTTTGTTTTGTTTTTGTTCCCCTGTGTCAACACATTGGACTCGTAGAGCAGAAATGCATTCTTATTAAGTTCTTGCACGCATGAGTTGTTGGCAAATAAAGTGGCTTCCTTATCATTTCAGCAGCTGAAAGCCACAGGATATGGCCATGTGATAACTGTTTGCACTGAGCACGCTGTGGGTTTTTAGACGGACTGAAGTGATTTGCTGGATTATAGCCCAAATGAAGAGTACCAAAGTCCGAAAGAGAGGAAAGTGTTTCTCCTTTCCAGCACTTGCCCTTGAGAGAAGTTAAGGATGCCAATCTCACTTCTCCCAGAGAGAGACATCATAAACAAACCCACACTTCTTGTTGCATTTTTTGGGGTGAGAGTGCACCAGCAAGGCTGTGTTTGCATCACATTCTTCCAAGTTATTAATCCTTTATGGATTGAATCCTTCCTTAGTTCATTGTAGATGGATGAATTTTGAAGGATTTGTGTTTTTCACTTCATATATTTGTTTCAGTAAGTGCAAATTAGGTATATTTGCCTTTAATTGTTAATGGAATCAAATTTCTTCCCCATTCCTACTTACAGGGAAATGGATATGGGATTACATGTCGCCCTAGGCTGTAATCCTAGACATACTCTGAGGTTAGTAAATCCCATTGAATTCAATAGGACTTACTTCTGTGTAGAGATGGTTAGGCTTGCACTGTTAGTTATGCAAACTTTCTCCCACACCCTTAAAAAAAGAAAGAAAAAAGAATGCAGTAACAACACAGCCCTAAGTTAAGACAGCCTATCACCTACTTGCATGAGGCAAATAAACCATTTGTTTTGGGCACGTGGATTTCCAAATTTGCTACACCAGCTATTCTGAGCAGGCAGACTATAAAAGTCATTTGGGATCTTTTGGTTGATGTTTTGCAATTATTTACAAAGCCAGATTGTTTCAGAGTCAGGAATGTGGGTTATTTAATATGAACATGCAGAATGAAGCGCTTTCCACCATCTAGATTTACTAGAAAGAACCTACTTTAAAGTCCCACTGATACTTGGCTCTTAATATATTGCTTGAAGGATTAAAAATTATGTCAAATACATCATTTACTTCATATGCCGGAAACAACATCTCAGAAAAGATAGCTTAATTTTGGTTTTCCCTTTTGTTAAGGGAACACATTATTTAGGTCTGTCAAGATGGGTGTGGTTGGCTGTTCTTCAAACTAAAATGTGCTCAGAAAGATTAAAGCAGAGCTTGGCACGGTTTCAGACAAAAAAAAAATCTACCTGTGTACAAAGTGCCACCAAATGGCATGTAGAACAGCCTTCTCCCTTGCAATTACATAAGGTCTTTACACAACATACAAAGAAATGAATTGACTGGGGTTCTTCATACCTTAATGAAATACAGTATGTGAGAAAAACACTGAATATCTCATTGTTTATATGAGGTTTTGGTGCCTATACAGTGAGACCGTGAGAGAAGCTGAATGAGTACATGGGCTACAATGCATCGATCTGATTACATTGTAAAACTATTTGAATGAAAGCTTAGACCGAGTAAGCATTGCAAACAATGGTTCGTCTCACAGTTGTGACTACATCGCAAGCTGAGGTCTCTAGTCAGGATATGAATTCTGTCTCTTTCTCTCCCATTTAATTTCCATCAGAACTGGTGCTGATTCGGATTCTTCACCCCCTTACTGGGGAAAAGGATTGCACAGGCACCTTCAGCGATGGCACTGAACTTACACAACCACTCCCTGCATGGAATGAGCATAGGGACAAGATAGTACCTCACAGCACCTGAAAAGACAGTTCTTGTGGAATGCAACCATCTTCTGAAAACAGCTTGGATCAGAACCACCATATTCCTATCCTGTTGGAAGTGAAACAGCAGAGATCATTCCATGTGCAACTTAATTCTGTTTGTGTGTATAAATCAACTAGCCAAGAGGGGGATGAATGGAGGTGTTCTTAGCAACCAGGCAGAGTGTTATGATCTTTGCTGAAGTAGCACATGTCCTGACTGGCTATATAGTTTTGAAGGAGTTTTCCTCTGCATGTTTGGTTGAATGTCTCCCTGCTATGGATGAGACCTGAAGTAAGAAAGACAAAATTACTCTGTTTGTTTCTGTTCAGTTTTGCTCAGTAAAGTGTTATCAGGACGTTTCTCTCTTGACTCCACATGCATTATTTTAGTGACTTTGCTTACATTTCTAGCTTAGCCAAAAGGATTAATGGTATTAAAAGTTGCTGAGAAGCCTGAAGAAATCAACAGGACACACTCTCCCTATCTGCTTCCTGACTAAAGTTTTTCAGCCAGCAGAACCAAGGTGGTACCTGGTCCCAATCTGGCCAAAGTTAGTGTCCAGTTTATCAGTTCCCTTCAAGACAACCTGGACCTGACCCGTTACAACCCACCCTACCACATTGCATGTGAAGAGAATATTTGAACTTAGCTTGGTTAAATAAATCTAGCTACAGCTTCTTCACTTAAGGTCTTATAGTGGCCTTTTTCAAGGGCCTTGGTGGAACCATCTTTTCTTTCAGGCATACATTAACCCAGCAAGCAAAGCAAGTTTCTAGAGCTTCTTGCAATAACTTTATCCACATCTTCGGGCCACAAAAACAAATTCAGCCAAGCAACTGTGGTAGCATGAGGTTCTCATGGGACAATTCTGTGACAACTGTGGACTCCAGGATAGAAGGGATGCAAATGGTTTTGTCTGTCATGTGCTTTGCAAATAGGTCCCACAGCGACCAACTAATCACACATGTTTCTGGAAATCCATAAGCAGAACATGACAATGATGCACAATCTCTACTGTTTGGCACTTGCATTGGGTCCCCAGAAGTATATCTGAATGTAGAATATTCCTCTTCAGTCCTAACTCCATTTGGCTGCTTTAGATATGGGCCTGATAAATCCCACAAAAGAGAAAGGCTGGTCACTGCTACCACCAAAGAACAAGAAGCATGCAGAAGTCTTTATACGCCACCTGCTGTATATTATCTCCATTGCAATAAAAATCATGATTAATGAAGCTCTGCATCCAAAATCTGCATGCATCCGTCTCAGATGAAAAATTCGGAATTACTGAAGCATGTTACAGTAGAGGGTATGCTGAATCCCAAAAGGATATTTCATCCTTTTGAATATTTTATAGTTTATATATCCCAGAGCAGAAAAATGTTAAAAGGCAGTCTTCCAATTAAGTGTGAAGGTTGCATCCTTACACACACTTTTCCTGGAACAAGTCCCATTGAGCACAGTGAGCAAACAGGCATTTTACTTGTTTAGTAAATTTCAATACCATCCTTCACCTGAGGATTACAGGGCAGTTTACATAGGATTGCAATGAATCGTGTCCAATAACATTATGCCTTATCACATAGGTCTAGTTTTTGGCCACCCCTACCCCACATCCAATTCTTTCCAGTACTTGGAAAGTCCAAAACAGCCAAAATAAGAGGGGGAAAACACAATTAAAGGGGGAAAGGTTTGGGACAACACTGAGATAGGGTGGACATCATAATTAAACTATGTTAAGTAAGCCTGAGTATGCTTAAGGCTTAAGAACACTTAAGAACACAAATATCTTATGGGATGAAATCAGGGACCAGAATTCTATACAAGGATTCCAGTTAGGTGGTCCACTGGAAATTTGCCAGGAGTCCACTAGTTCAAAACATTTGGAGGGAACAATGAAAGAAAGAGCAAGGTGTACTGTGTTGTTAGTATCAATGGAATGAGAAATACAGTGGTACCTCGGGTTACATATGCTTCAGGTTACATACGCTTCAGGTTACAGCCTCCGCTAACCCAGAAATAGTGCTTCAGGTTAAGAACTTTGCTTCAGGATGAGAACAGAAATCGTGCTCTGGCGGCGCAGCAGCAGCAGGAGGCCCCATTAGCTAAAGTGGTGCTTCAGGTTAAGAACAGTTTCAGGTTAAGTACGGACCTCCAGAACGAATTAAGTACTTAACCCGAGGTACCACTGTATACTTCATAACCTAAGCAAATCTGGAGCCTGCCTAGGATATTTTACCGCCTGAGGCAAAGAAACAAAAAGTTCTCCCATTTATACAGAAGCCCAATAGACTGGCAGTTTAATCTTACTTCAACACCCACAGCAGGAAAGCACCCTTTAATGCACCTGAAGGAAGGATACTAATTTAGGGAGTGCAGATGTGCTACATGGTACACACAACTCTGCCCCTGAATACCTCTCTGCCACTCTCTGCCCCCTACCAGCATCTGCCATGCCAGGTGGCTGCCGCACACTACCTAATGGCAGGACCTGGTAAGTGTATGCTACATGGAAAGCTGGAATTGATTCACAGCCAAAAGACAATCTGACATGCTGGGGTTTTGGTGATGGCAGAGAATCATTCAGAGAAAGTTTGGTTTGACAGAGAGTGCAGTATTTAATTAAGTTTCACTTGGTGTGGACATGACTAAGTTAGGTCCCTTAATTTCAGTGGGTCTGACGGGGTGAGCTCCCATTGCTCAGTCCCTGCTCCTGCCAACCTAGCAGTTCAAAAGCATGTCAAAGTGCAAGTAGATAAATAGGTACCGCTCCGGCAGGAAGGTAAACGGTGTTTCCGTGCGCTGCTGTGGTTCGCCAGAAGCGGCTTAGTCATGCTGGCCACATGACCCGGAAGCTGTATGCCGGCTTCCTTGGCCAATAAAGCAAGATGAGCGCCGCAACCCCAGAGTCGGTCACGACTGGACCTAATGGTCAGGGGTCCCTTTACCTTTTTAATTTGAGTAAAACTCAGTTGAATACCACTCAGATTTTTTTTTTATACTTCACCCTAATTTTAAATGCTGGCATAAATAAAAAACTGGATACAGAATAGTTTTACTGCTTTATTACAAACAAAAAAATTATTGCAAGAAATGGTTAATACTACAATACTGAAATAACATTTCACAACAGAATTATTGAAAGGTTTTAAACAATGTACAAATGCATTAGAAAATGCATCTGTGACTCATATATAGACAAATCAGATACTTTCAAAGTAACTGAGATTTAAGTTTAGAATAGAAGCAAACAGTGTGGTTGTTTCATCCAGTTGCAGGCAGGAAAGAAGCTGGTCACTTCTGTTGTTGATGCATTTTCATACTGAAAGCAAAAAAGAGAATATTCAGGACCCTTCTCAGTAAAATGCCCACAAAAAGACAGTGAAAAACATCAACAGTTTGGAAAACAAAAGCTTGCAACATGTTTGTGGCAATCGCTCCAAATCCCTAACCCTGGCAAGAAATCCTATATATATAATCATGAAAAAGAAGTCATGTTAGAGGCATAAGGGGACAATAATTAAGGTACCATAATAGTTAATTTAGAAAGGATGAAAAGTTAAATACTAGAACTTGGGGGGGGGGGAGAAACACTCACTCCCAATACTTTTTAAAGAGTAATGCTCATGGAAAGTAAAAGTTTAAATAAATAGACAGACAGACAGACATCCTAGTGATGTGTTCTGATATTATCAGAGTATTGAATGTGTATCCTCTCTGGACTTTCCATGCTATGGGTTATGATGCACATACGGGCAACCTCAAATACTCACAAGTGATTTCATATACACAGAGGGGCATCGGCATCACCCTTGTGTGCCTCTCCTGTGCCTTCCACATACCAAGCCTATGGGTTGTGTACACATGCAGCTGCACATGCAAGCCCTGCTGTCATCCACCACCACCTAAAACGGGAACAAAAGGAACATGACAATTAAGGACACACACACAACTGACTAGGTGCCCATGTATGATGCTGTATGCAGTTCATAGTGGGGTTAGATACATGCATGCAGCCCCGATACCTTGCCATGTGTATAGATGCACCATAACACAATGTGGAATAGATTTAAATTTGTTGATGGTTGGGTGGAAGAGTGCTTGCCTTTTTAATGTCATTTAAATTTTGAACGCTCAGCTACCAATTGCATCGAAAGGTGATAAGCTGCACACAGGATTCTACTGGAAAGAAGCACAACTCGGCAGCGACACAGAATTGCAGCATCCAATAATGGAACAGCTTCAGGTTCTTCTAAACCTGATTGGATTCTTTCTTTTCCTTATTACAAGAGGGAACCAGAACAGAACCATGGGAACCCTCAACTGCGGTTGTCAACCAAAGTCACAATCTCCACCTACAGCAGGAGTGGGGCAACTCTGGCCCTTCAGATCTTGTTGGACTCCACCTCCCATCAGCCCCAACCAGCATGGCAAATGAACAGGGATAATGGGAACCATTGTCCAGCAACACCTGAAGGGCTACGGTTTCCTACCCCTCACCTACAAAATGGCAGGAATGATTGCATCTTCATTGAACCTGTCCTGTCTGCAACCTCCTAGAACCAAGTAAAGTAAAGGTAAAGGGACCCCTGACCATTAGGTCTAGTCATGACCAGCTCTGGCGTTGCGGCGCTCATCTCGCTTTATTGGCCAAGGGAGCTGGCGTACAGCTTCTGGGTCATGTGGCCAGCATGACTAAACCGCTTCTGGCGAACCAAAGCAGCGCACGGAAACGCCGTTTACCTTCCCGCCGGAGCGGTACCTATCTACTTGCACTTTGACGTGCTTTCGAACTGCTAGGTTGGCAGGAGCAGGGACCGAGCAACGGGAGCTCACCCTGTCGCGGGGATTCAAACCGCCGACCTTCTGATCAGCAAGTCATAGGCTCTGTGGTTTAACCCACAGCGCCACCCACGTCCCAAGAACCTAGAACCAAAGCAGTATACAAATACTGTAAAATCAAATCTCTCAGATACGTTGTGGCACGATCATGAGCACACTCACTAAGAATTAAAGCACAGTGTTCAATTGAGCTGACGCAGTATGGGTAGGACCAATGGGTTATTCAGTATGTTTAGGATCAGGACTTTTCCCCCCCAGCTGGAACTCATTGGGACTCTAGTTCCGGCACCTCTCAGGTGGGTTCCATTGCCATTCTAAGAAAACAAGGCAGGTGTTCACCCAGCACCTCTTTTTCTAGAAAATATCGTTGCTTAGGATTAATGGGTTATGGGTGACATGTGGAAGAATGAAATATCTAGCAATTATTCTGGGAAATTTCTGTCTCCCATTGCTTCCTGCAGTCTTGGTACCTCGGGGCAACTAGATTACTTGACAGTAATCTATCCTGGCAGTCACTTGTAAATCAGATTTGAATGAAGGTTGATGTCATTCTTTTTCTAGGCTAGGCAACCGGGGGTCCTCCAGATGTTCTTCAAGTGCAGTTCCCCACAACCCTGCCCATCAGCCATGTTGCCTGGAGCTGATGAGAGTTACTAGTCCAACGAAGTTGGGCGGCCCCAGATTTTCCACCTCTGTTTCTCAAAAGAAAGAACAGCACAGTCCTTGAAGGATTCTGTGGAATAAATTATTTGTCTATAAGCCCAAGCCCTCATCAAGAAACAGTCTGAGGGAACCAAATCTAAATATCACTCATCCATGGTGATACAAAAGATGTAACAATAAACTAAAAAAATGACTGTCTTGAAGTAGCTTCCCAGCTGTTGACTCTTGAAGTAAGCCACTTCACCCTGCCGAAGAATTTGGCTGGATCTGACTTCAATCCAGAGAACCCTCAGCAGGTGTGCTGCTGTACCCATATGCAAGTAATCCACACATTTGTGGAATATGGAGAGCCTTATGGATATTCCTCATGGTTTAGGCCATTGCAAGATGTGTTTTCTCTTCCCTTTACTTTACCCCACCTGAAATCCATTCCCCGTGGCTTTACCCACTTCTGTGCTGCATTCCCTAGATTTAAACAGTATAATGAACCATTTGGCTACCATCACTAGGTTTGTATCCTTTAGCTCTTCTTGGGCAAAGCTAATGAAACACATTTCTTATAGCTGAAAAACATATGGCCTTGCCTTGCTTTATACTCCATATGTATGGAAGCTTGCTAAGTCACCTGGAATCGTCTATCATGGCTTTAGTCCCTTACTCTTTATGCTTGTGGCCCTCCAGATAGTATTGCATTGAATTCTCATCATCTCTGACTGACAGCCATGCTGGCTAGGACTGGTGGGAATTGGAGTCCAACATTTGAAGGGCCCCACATTCCCCTGTCCCACTTTACATTCTTTTCTGAAGCATGGGATAGTCCCAAAGCAATCAATGCTATAACACTATTATAACTAAGCAGATGTATGTGTAAGTGAAATAATACTATACTCTGTCCTTGCCTTACCCATGCGTCCTAGTACTCCCTTCTTCTGAGGCCATCCTGTGCTTGTTTTAGACTGCAAGCCCCTTGCAGCAGTGAGCTGTCGCACCTATGTTCTTTGTAAAGCAACACTGACATAGATGGCACACAAAATTGTCATCGTAAGGTAGAATAAGTTGAACTCCAAAGAGCCATACATCTGAGGAAGTTTGAGCAAGCCAAGGAACGCACGTCCTCTTGGATTATATATCATAGGGATGTCATCACCACACTGCTTTAAAATGCTAGCGTTAGTCTATGTAAATATATTACCTCACAAAAAGCAGATTATTTAATATCTCTGATAAATGGGTCTGCATATATACGAGGGCATGGACCATTTCACTGATGATGTTGAGACCATTTTATTTGAGAACAATCACTGCAAAGCACAGTAAAAATGAACGAGAGAACCCAGAATTACAAGAATATGTAAGAGGACAAAGCTGGGTTGTCCAAATGGGGTTTTGAACAATTAGGATTTAATTCCACAATCATAAAACAGAGCTTTATACCACCTTCTACATTCCTGCATGTAACAGAGATGCTTTTCATTCTGTTTGTGTTACATGCAAATACTCCTACTACAACAATGTAGAAATCAAGTGTACATTGTAGCCAATGTAGGTATTTTACTTAGTAACAAGCTGATTCAAGCTTCACGCGTAAAAATGCCCTTTAAAATGAACCCTAGCAGGTTAAAGTCCTAGGTTCCTCAGCGGAACTATCGCACACGTTACAAATACCAGCCAACTGGTTAATTTCTAAGTTAGCATCTCCTTTGTTTTGTAGAAGTCCTGGAAGATCAAGAACGGAAGAAATAATATAGTGAGGGACTGGAGAAGTGTCTTTTGGGGGCGTGACAGTTTTATTTATCCAAACTGTTGCTTTAAAACCTGCATTCAAGCCTCCTTGAATGTCTGTATCTAAAGAGTCACCAACCATCACGCAATCCTCAGGCTGAACCCCTAGAAGTTCACAGCAGTGACGAAATATAGATGATGCCGGTTTCTCTTCTTTTTGCTCTCCCCCCACGACAATGGCATCAAAGTATGGCTGGCAAGCACAGGCTTCAATCTTCTCTCTTTGTGTCTGAGTGTCTCCATTTGTCAGCAGAAGCAAACGGACATATTTTCTAAGGTTGCTGAGCATCCCCCGTGTCTCTTCTGCCAAGGTCAGATGTTGCAGTCGGGTAGTTTTCCAAAGGAAATAACATTCTGTAGCTAGATTGCGGTTGGCTGTCCCTCCCTTTATTTCTTGTATAGCTTCTTCCCAGTGCTGAATCCTTAAGTCAGTAATACACATCTTAGAAGGATCGTGGCACTCTTTGAGGAGTTTGGCTTGGACTTTATCACAAATCAGGTGAGCTTCTTTTTCATCGCAATGATGCTCGGACTGCAAGACATTTATCACCTATGAAGTGAAAGTTAAAACAG
Source organism: Podarcis pityusensis (assembly GCF_964106645.2). NCBI lineage: Eukaryota > Metazoa > Chordata > Lepidosauria > Squamata > Lacertidae > Podarcis > Podarcis pityusensis. The sequence continues at coordinate 82,683,000 of NC_138026.1, read as the reverse complement.
AACAGGATCAGTTTGGTGAAGATTCTACTGGTTTGCTCTGTACTGGACAACAGCTTATTTCTAAAAGATGTTCCACCAGAATGTGCAACAGCATGGATCCAATAAACTGCCACATGGAACGCAATACCTCAAGGACCGCCTCCATACTTACTGACCCAGACCCTGCAATTATCACCTGAGGGCCTTCTTCATGTGCCTCCTCCATGAGAGGTCTGGAGGGTGGCAACATGCAGTGGCTCCCCATTTGTGGAATGATTTCCCTAGGGAGGCTTGCCAGGCACCTTCATTACATATCTTTAGGCACCAGGCAAAAACCATTCCTCTTCTCGGAGGCCTTTGGCTAATTAAACAATCTATGGCCTTTTAAACTTGGGTGTGTGTGTGTTTGTTTGTTTTGTTTGTTATTATGTCGGCTGTTGTTGTGCTTTTATATTGTAAACTGCTCTGTGATCCTCAGATGAAGGACAGTATAGAAATTTAATAGATAATACTAAATAATAATATGACGATGAATGCAGCAATGCTACACAGCCGGTATTCATCTCACAGACACCATTTTCAAGAGCACAACTCTTTTAGTACTCATTCAGCCATTACTTTTGGATGCTTCATCCATTCCAGGGGTAATCTAAAGTGCAACACGCATCAAGAAATTCATGTATTTCAGCCATAACAACTTATACATTATTTAGAAATTGCTACAGCCCATACCTACAAGTTCTCAGTTGTCCTCTTATATTGGTTGAAGTCAGCAAAGCAGCAAAAACTAAATTAAAGGATACTGCACCTGCAGTCCTCTAATCCACATTCTGAAACAGCAATGCTGTTCTATTCTACATTTACACAAGAGCTCTCCTTTTGTTACAACGTGAGTTAATTTCTGCAAGGTGGGATGTTGGAACACTAGAGCTTTCTCTATGCAAGGGCACAAAGCCTTTTAACCACCACCATAATAGAGCCCATGTAAATGACATTAACCCCAGTAAGCATTTTGATTTAGAATGCCAAAATCAAATCATGGCATATTTTGTGAAATACATTATGCTGCATATCCAAGAGGCAACACTATTTTCAAGTTCTTCATGTGAATTCCAAACTACTCTGTCTCTCACACACTGCAATTTTTTTTAAAAAAAGGCAAAGCCTTTATCGTACTGTGCATAAAGTACATAAAGTGTCAAGGTACATTCTCTTCTTCTGGATTACTTGGCCAATGGCCAAGAACAAATAACTATCCTCTGATTATTTGCTGTTACTTATGAGTACTTAATACATTAACGGCTGTGGCTCAGTGCTTGTGCTTTGCATGTAGAAGGTCCCAGCATCTTCAGGTCGGCCTGAAAGAGTACCAACTGGAGAGTCACCCACCAGTCAGTGTAGCCAATATGGATTAAGGTAATAGACTAATGGTCAGATTCAGTATAAGGTGGCACCCCGGTATCCCTAAACTTGCCAGCATTCTTCACATGGCCCCCATAAGTCAGCCGTTCAGGTACGAAGATGCCCTAAGAGAGGACATGCAAAATACCCACAGCATTTCCTCCCCTACAAGGGGCAACAGGGCCTTTCCTTGAAAATATTCAAGAAAGAGATCCATAGTGAAACAGATGAAACATCCAACAGTGATGACTGAAAGAGCTGTAAAAGAAAATCCAATAGAATTTGTGCTCTTGAAAGTCGTGTCTGGGAGTGAATGCTGGCTGTGTGACATTGCTGCATACATCACCACCATCACATTCTTTATTATTATCTATTAAATTTCTATACAGTGGTACCTCGGGTTAAGTACTTAATTTGTTCCGGAGGTCCGTACTTAACCTGAAACTGTTCTTAACCTGAAGCACCACTTTAGCTAATGGGGCCTCCTGCTGCTGCCGCGCCGCAGGAGCACAATTTCTGTTCTCATCCTGAAGCAAAGTTCTTAACCTGAAGCACTATTTCTGGGTTAGGGGAGTCTGTAACCTGAAGCGTATGTAACCCGAGGTACCACTGTACTGCCCTTCATCCGAGGATCACAATGTGACTTAAAATATAAAAACACAAAAATACATAACACAGGAACTAACAAAAAGAATAACGCCTCTGCGCCCCTCCCCCGTTTAAAAGGCCATACTTTAATTAACTAAAGGCCAATATTGATTCAGCACTGGGTCCCCTTAGCCCGAGATGTCCGGGAGATGGGAGTTGCAAAGTACTTTACTTCCTTAAAAACCACAAAAGACACAACAGTTTCAGAGCAGGAACTGTCTGGCAATAAGGCTTTACAGCTTATTATACTTGCACTTCCTTGTCGTTGTGTTTTTTTTAACGGAGGAAGACCAGAAGGGAGGAGCTGCGTGCAACCGGTACCTCCTCAATGGCTCTCCTGCCTGCGGCGGCGGTGTCGATCAGCGTGTTGTCCAAGTCAAAGAAAACAGCCTTGACCCCTTGCAGCCCCATAGCAGCAGCAGCAGCAGCACTGGAGTCGCAGCGGGTCTCGCAGGCGGAGGAACAGCCGCGTCCGCCTCGCCAGCTATACAAGCTCAGCCGGCCGATTCATTTGCTTGTGCTCGCGAGAACCGGCAACTCCCGAGAAAAAGCGAGACCGCTCTTAAGGGATGCGGGACGTGTCCGTCGGAACTCCCGTCCCTGTGGGATTCTCAGATAGACCCAGGCTGTAGACTTTTAAGTGTAGAGCAACCCACACAACCAATTTCCGAGTCCTTCCGGGTTGCGTTTTTGGGGAGTGTTGGCATGGGCTCCGTTTTGAGCTGGAAATGTAAGCCAGCCTCAAGCCCCTTGACGGTGGTCCATCATAGCAATATGGTCAATGGATCACATGGCAAGGCTACTACTTTCATAGCTGTCAACGTTTCCCATTTTTTAAGGGAAATTCCCTTATTCCGAATAGGATTCCTCGCAAGAAAAAGAAAAGTTGACAGCTATGACTACTTTGTAAGCTTCTCTCAGCTTTCACACTGCACTCCAGGGCGATACAGGGACCAGAACTGTTGGGACCGGATTTGGACAGGCAGAGCAGACTCAAAAATAAAAAAAATACAATAATAAAATAAAATAAACGACGATTATTTTCCACACGGCGTCACCTTGTGTTAAAAGAGAAGGGGCGGGGAACTTTATTTACTCCTCCCTGTTGCTTCAGGCGGGAATGCCACATCACATTTCTCCATGGATAACACGTAGCAGCTCTCAGTTCCGCAATGGTGGGCACTGGAAAAAATGCTTTGTTCCCCCCTATCTGGATCCAGAAACGACCTATCGCAGCAGTGACAGAGCTACTCTGTAATTTTAATGCCGTATCTCTGCGGCCTCCCTTCACAAACGAACGCCGTCGGCAGCGGGGGGAGGAGCCAAACCTTTCGCGTCACCGTTGCCTCTTCCCCGCCCCCTTCCTGACTCAGCGCTCAACCTGGTGTGGTGGGGGAGGGGCGCCGCGGCGCTGCTCGTTCTTGCGGGGAGAGGGCGGGGGACGAAGGCGTCTCTTTCTACCTCAGGCGAGCTGCCTCGTCCGCGAGGAGGAGGAGGCGGGTCTCCTGGGCGCCTCGGGAGGGGCTGGAAAAACCCTTTTCAAGTGAATGAGCTAAGGGGCAGCGCAGGTGTCCTCCTGGCTATGGCTCCGTCGACGGGTTGTAGATAAAACCCGCTCGCCTCCCTTCCCTTCATGGCTGCCCTGGTGTTCTGCAATGCTTGCTTCCAGAAGCCCCAAAGAGCCGCCCAAAAGTTCTGCCTGACCAACTGCGGCCATGTTGTCTGTGAGCAGTGCCTCCGGAAAGGTAGCCTCCCTATTCTACAAATAGCTGCTTTTGCAAGAACATACACGAATTGAGGGAGTCTTGCCTCTTAGGACAGGTGTGCTGAGCCTTTGGCCCTCCAGGTGTTGCTGGACTACAGCACCCATCAGCCTCAGCAAGCATAGCCAACAGCCAGGGATGATGGGAGTTGTAGTTCAACAAAAACATGGAAGTCCCCCCCACAGCTGCTCTAAAGGAATATTATGTTAAGGAACCTCAAGTGATAGGTCAAAGGCAGAACCTCAGTATGAACCCAAGTCTACTTTTTAATTCTCAAGGCAGTTCATGGCACAGGGTACTGGCAGTTATTGGAGGGGGGGGGGGTCCTTCATAAAAATTGGACCTACAAACTCGCCCTGAAGTAGCTGCAGCAATGCAAACTGTGGCATATGCCATTCTCAATCTCAGGCATCCTCACTTCTAACCTTAAAATGTCTCCTTTTTGTGTCAACAAGCTTGTCCGTTGTGTCCAATAGTATTAAGCTTTTAAGATGAGCTTTTAATTTAGATTTAAGCTTTTAATTATTGTTCTGTATTGTTTTTAATAGTATTTTATCTCATCGTGAATTTTGTTGTATACCACCCTCAGATTTTGCATGAGGGGTTAATCTATAAATAATTTTATACTGTAAATAAATGTATCTGATCAGTGGGTAGAGTTGCAAGGCCTTAACAACCTCCATCTCAACTCTGTACTTTGAGAAACAAATATACTGTTGTTTCTTTCCTGTGGCTGAAAAGTCATGAAGATATTGCTTAGGGGCACCAGTTATTACAATAACCATTATTTACTTATCCCACTCAATTTTTAGCATTAGAACATACAAAATAAATTAAAACCATTTTATTTATGTGCATCTGTCACATTTTAAGAGTAACACCAGCATTCTCCGTATTTTAAGTCAGGCGGATTTCAGTGGGAGTATTGCAATATCTAGACTTAAAATACAATCATCCTGTACATGTCTACTCAAAAGTAACTTCCAATGGTGCTTACTCCCAGCTAAATAGTTATAGACTGCAGCCTTAACATACTGGCTTGAATCCTGAATTCTCCACTTGTAATGCAAAAGCATCCATTCTGCAGAATTCTGCTCACAGGATGTCTTGCTGGCAAGTGAGGCGACTTTCAGCAGCAAAACCAACAAGAGTCTGGTAGCACCTTAAAGACTAATATATGTTATGCCTTAATAGATCTGTTTATCTTTAATGTGCAACATATGTATGTATTTATGTATTTATATTTTTAATTCATCAAAGGTTACAACACACATTTGCTAATCAAAATAACATTTACTATGCATTGATCTTTATTTTATAGGTAAAAAAGATGAGTGTGTGATTTGCAGAGCTCCTTGTCGTACAATAGTCCTTTCCAAAAAGGTACAGAAAAACAGTTGCTTGCAACTACAATGTTTGAGGATTTACAAATGCTTAGTAACATAAATATTTTTATTGTTATTTTAAAACTTAGTTATTTTGTCCTGCTGATTCCACTGGAACATAATCTTTTAAAAAGTGTATTTTGATTTTGATCCCAGACCAACTACCTAGTTCTGTAACTATTCTGTAACAATTTTTTATTATTTATATGACTTACATACCAGTTTCTGTAAATAATCTCTTAGTGGTTCACAAAAGAAACATGCAAAAAAAAAAAAATGTACAGTGGAGTACTCAGGGTTGGTTGTAAAACCTTTGCTAAGTATAATTCCAATGTTGTGCTGGCACTGGGACCTAGAGCCTAGAATAGTATCGTGGTAGCACTTTGAGATTGTCCTTTATGTTCTGTGCTGTATGCAAGACTGAGTGTTTTTGGTTTTGTTTTGCAAAGTACCGGTAGCTTATTTTTGTATACAGTGGTGTCTCGGGTTACCGACGCTTCAGGTTACAGACTCCGCTAACCCAGAAATAGTACCTCGGGTTAAGAACTTTGCTTCAGGATGAGAACAGAAATCACGTGGCGGTGGCAGTGGGAGGCCCTATTAGCTAAAGTGGTACCTCAGGTTAAGAACAGTTTCAGGTTAAGAACAGACCTCCAGAACAATTAAGTTCTTAACCCGAGGTACCACTGTATTTCAAAAAGATTGATATGCCTTGAATGTTTTTTGGTCATGTGTAATATGTTTCTCTGCAGGTGAATTCAAATATCCAGTTGCTGTTTATGGAAATAGATGGATTATGCAAAACATATTCCAAAGAAATCACACAAGTGAGTTGTTTGTTATCTATTGGAGTGATTTTTCATCAGGAATATGCTAGAGATGATTTTCACCATCAAATTGTCACCAACCCAGAAGAAGAAATTCTTTAATGGATTTGGTATTGCCAATGAATATAGAGTACATCATATAGTTATTAGAAATTACTTATAATGTAATATTTTGTGCAATAAAATTGCATTTTGGTATAGAGCATAGGTGTGAGAACTTTAATTTAGCTTTAAGTGAAAAATTAGTATCTGAAGGTACCTGAAGAAGTGTGCATGCACACGAAAGCTCATACCAATAACAACTTAGTTGGTCTCTAAGGTGCTACTGGAAGGAATTTTTTTATTTTGTTTCGACTACAGCAGACCAACACGGCTACCTACCTGTAAATTAACACAGTTATTCTCATCTGAATAATTTTAGAGTTTATTTCATTTCTTACATTAATGGTTTTTTGCAAAATTTAAAATATTTTAATAAAAATGTAGTTAAGAACTTGAAATTATATATAATCCAGTAATTATGAAGTGGCCTTCATAATTTTATCCAGCAATTAAAATTTCTCTGGTGTCCCCTCAAGAACAATTCAAACTAGTTTGGAACTTGACCTTTAGACATGGGTGGTATATTATCAGATATCATGAAAAAGTTTCCTAAAAGGATTTTTAAAATGGTTCTTAGGATAAAGGAGTGAACAGAAGGTTTCATACAGACAAGGCACTTCCCCAAATAGGAGCAAAGGTACAGAAAAGAAAACTAGGTTTAACTGCATCCAGTATTTTGATCAAATTTACAGTTCTATGCTGTAACTTTCTTGCATAGAGACTTGTGTTGATTCATTTCCCTCCTGTATGGCGGTGTGTCTCTTTGTCTTGCTTCTCCTTTAATCTGAATCTCAAAGAAGTTCCTGACTAATTATAGCCTGCAGATGCCTTTGATTTGTATTGCAGTACAAAGGCTTCAAAGAAACAATGGCTACTGTCCTTGATAGACAGGGTTTAATTATGACAAATTTTTCTAATTAAAAAGTGACATCTATCAACTTGTTTTTTCAGATGGGCAAAGCTGTGAGACAGCCAGCAACTTAAACCCATAATCTCCAAACAAATACAAACAATATTTTTTAATCAGCTCACTTTCTTCTCAGTTCTTAATGTGCATGCACACACACAATATTCTCAATAGACACTTGAGTGCTGCCACATGTGGAGGTCTTGAGACGAGCAGTTCACTGAGTGATCCATTGTGAAGTATGAGAGGTTCTGTCCTTTAGCATTTTGAATGGCCAGACCAGGCTCAATGGTAAAATGGCATGGGAACATCATGCTGGATGCCATTGAAGAGTCGTTCTGCAACTTAAGTTTCTTGCTTGGAGAGAACAGAATAGTGGCCTTAGAGTGAACTGGCTCTGGAAAAGTATGCATACTTGCTGCTGTATTAAAAGAAAGGGTATGATAATTAGCATTAGGTATATAGTTATCTTATTTTTTATTGTTGTTCATCTAGTTGTTCATCATGGCAACATAATTGAATGACATGTAATCCTATTTTTCTTCCTTTCTAGATTGCCCATTTCCAAGAAAAACACAGAAGACGGTTATTAGCAAACTACAAAGGAAAGGTATTGTTATATATATATATTTATACCCCCTTTCCCCCCTGATGGGACTCAAAACAACTTACAGATAAAAACAAGAACTACAAAAAACATAGAAAAATAAATCATTAAAATGCAATTGAACACTGATTAAAACGATATATGTATATAAAATCTGTGTGAAACATGTCCACAATTACAATAAAAACAGCACGGCCCCAGCCCTTTCATTAAAAGCAGACAGTTCTCCAAAGCCTGTTGTTTCAAGATAGTCTTCACTTGCTAGCGGAAGGACAGCAAGGAGGGAGCCAGTCGAGCTTCCCTAGGGAAGGCAGTTCCAAAGTTTGGAAGCAGCCACCGAGAAGGCCCTCTCCCACATCCCCACCAAGTGTGCCTGTGAGGGTGGTGGGACTGAGAGAAGGGCCTTCCTCAAAGCTACCTTGATTCTAGTTGATTTGAAATACTGGAGGGAGGTTAGAGGAAGTTATATTTATAGATTTATATTATACTACTAAAATGCAACAGATTGACTTACACATTTGTATTATTAATATTACATTACCGTATTGGCCTGAATATAAGCTGCACTCCCCCCCCCCCAATTCTGCCTGTGCGGCTTATATTCGCAACCATATGCTGCTGGCAAAGCGGCACAGCTCCCCCCCAGAAGCAGCCCAGATATTGTCTTTTTTTCTTTTTCCCTCTTCAATTTTAAAGGTGCAGCTTATTTGTGGGTGCGGCTTATATTCGGGCCAGTACGGTACATGTCAAGAGGTGGGATAGGTGCAGTGGGTTCTTGTTTTAGAGAGATGATTGCCCAGTCCAGCCCTTTGTTTCATCTGCTAGTCAGAATGTTATGACTATGAGCAGCAAGCCACTTACTCTCAATCTCGTTAAAGACCATTGGACATTTGCAGTGGGTTGTGGATGACAACATAAATCATGAAGGTTAAATTACTGAAATACATTATTCTATACAGATTACAAAATTGGAAGGATATCTTAAGAAAGCAACACAACAAATGCAACATAAACAGCAAGTGCAACAGTAAGCAACATTTTAATTATTAGCCTACCACTTAATTGTTGATAGTATGGGGTAAAGCTGTTTTGTGTACTTCTTGGAAAATATTTCATTATAGAAAATATTACACTGTATTGGGTGGAACTTTGGTATCATACAACAGAAATAATGTATTCTTAAATGGAAAAGAAATGTATTAAATCCCATCAACATTCAAGTACAGTCTTATGAGAGTTTTATTTTTTGTGTGCAGTTTTCAAAATCATCTGCAAAATTGCTTCATTGGAATCCAGATAAGATATATATTTGTGATCTGATGGAATTGTTTGCTTATCATTGATAGCAAAAGTTGCAATTCCATGTCGACTTAACTGTAAGCACCATTGAACCCAGCAGGCACACTTCTAAGTAGGCATGTAAAGGATTGTACTGTAAATCTCTAAAGGAATTATTAACCACTGAATTATTCATAAAGGTATTTGAAGAGTGCAGTTATGCTTGTAGCCTGTTAGAAAAAGGACAAATGGCATGAGATCTTATATAGTTTCATATAAGATAGAAGTTCACTCCAAAAAAGCTTTAATAAGGTATAGTTTTACATAGAGATGCTGCAGTATTCTGTTGTTTATAACTAAACAAATTAAATATAACATGACAAGCTTAGTGGTTTAAAAAATCTTTAATGGTGTTTTATTTTAACATTTAGCAGCTTTCAATCTCAAATCAGTAGGTCTTCACCAATGGAAACAGATTATGTGCCGTCTTCAGTGAGGAAAGTAAGTGTCCTTCTCTTTTCTGTGTCAAATTAGGTGTAATTAGGAATCTTCCACTCTAATTCCCAGATAGATAAAGTGATGTGTCAGCAGGGAGAGTGGCTTCAATATCCAGATAGATAAAGTGATGTGTCAGCAGGGAGAGTGGCTTCAATATGAGGGGATACTCAATTTAGGCAATAGCAACGTATGGGTTTGTGCTTGGGGGTGACACTGTGGAATAGGTTTTCTCTGTGTGGGTCTCTTTACATTACCTTACATATTCCAATCTTCTTTTCCTGATCCCATTTGCACTTGGATTGTGAACATTCAGAAGGGGCTTGTCACCTTAGTAGCAGTGAGAAACAAGAGTTACATTGAGACTGTGAAATGAGCTTTGTAATTGCTCTTCTTCTGGAGGGTTTAAAACCCTTGCCTTCCATTCTGTCTTCTGTTCTGCTGGCTAATTGTTTTGCTTAGTGCTGTTTATTCCGTTTATTGTTTTTGCAATTTTTTATTGCAATTTTTAATTTTATTTGTTTTACTTTTTTGCATGATAGCTTGAGCCTCTTGGAAGCTGCTTAACAGATTCTTTTAGTAAATACGGAATAGGTTAATAAAGCACTTTATTGAATTTAAGTAGTACAAGTTAATAATATCTCTCCTTGTCAAGAAACAATCAAATTACTGGCAAGCTAAAATGTCCATGATACAGCAGCAGTTTTTTTTTAAAAAAACTGAAATTATATATTTTCTATGTTTTTACATATTATACTGTCAATTTTTCTGAATACATCTAGACTGAAACAGCTGCTGGACCAACCAGGATATCATTGATAAGCCCACCTCAGAATGGGCATATGGGTAAGAAGATATCATGACCAATTTTTAAAAGCTGAGTAGGAATAGGTATAATTTAGCTTGCACCCTGATAATGGTTTTATTCATGCACACCTACCACTACTTGCTACCCTTGAGGATGGGACAAGGTAGAAGGTAGCTGAGATGATATTTTAAAGTCTCAAAAATTCCTTGAGGGTTTTCAGGAATTCAGACTGAATACTTGAAGGAGCCAATTCCTTTTAGAGAATCATGCAAAAATTTGTTCACCCAGCTCTAGAATAAATGTCTAACAACCCTACATTCTGTTCAAAGGGTAGCTTGGCTAGTCTGCTCAATACTTAGGTAAACTTTATACCATATATGTCTGCCTTTAGATACTAAGATTCATACAGGTGAAAAGTTTTCAGACTTTTCTAATAAATATAGTGCTTTGGACTACGTAGATTTCAGTTTCTAATTGTTGTGGAAGAAGCACTGTTCTCATTTTCATCATATGTAGAAGTATTTTAACAAATTTGATCCATCAGTATATAAGTGAGGTCCAGAGGAACATATATAGATAGTTAGGAAGATAATAAAAAACCAAATTACAGAAAAATAATATAGTAGATCATGTTTGTTTGTTTTTTAATGTTATCATTGGATTTGTAACTTTTTTACAAAACCATGGCCCATTTATAATGGTAAAAACATTGTTGCTGAAAGTTTGACTGTCAATCATCTTGCTGGCTTCAAACGTAGTAGATAATTTCGAGTAATCCAAAGGATACATTGACATTTCACTTTTTCAAGAGGTATACAGTGGTACTTCGGGTTAAGTACTTAATTTGTTCCAGAGGTCCGTTCTTAACCTGAAACTGTTCTTAACCTGAAGCACCACTTTAGCCAATGGGGCCTGCTGCTGCTGCCGCGCCGCCAGAGCACGATTTCTGTTCTCATCCTGAAGCAAAGTTCTTAACCCAAGGTAATATTTCTGGGTTAGTGGAGTCTGTAACCTGAAGCGTATGTAACCTGAAGCGTATGTAACCCGAGGTACCACTGTATTAAATTTATGCGTTTCTGGACATGTGCTTTCAAAATAATGTAGTATGCCATCTAAATTCTTTCATGTTCTAATATATTCAGGAATGTTGTTTACAGGTAGTGTTACATGGAGAGGTTCTCAATTGTCTGGAATGACTTCTTCTCAAAACAGTTCATCAGGCTCTGTAAGGTAACAAACCAATTTAGCAGTAAGAGTCAACTTTTGAAACGCAAGGGGCGTGTTTTTCCACCTTGGGCTGCAAGCCATACCCCTTTATGCAGGACTGTGCATCCCTCCACTCAATTTTGCCGGCCAGTGGCGCAAGCCTCTCCCTTCTGCCTCCCCACAGTATCCACATCAAGAGAGCCTGGTGCTTGGCCCAAAAATTGGGGGTTCCAAGGACAGGGTGGGGGCAGGGTGTCACCTGCCCAGGACCGCAAGCTACTCTCACAGTCAATCCTGGCTGGCATAGGGCCTGATATTGGCCCTGTTGCTTTACCAGCCTGAAGCTGGCCCAGGGATCAGACCCAATCTGTCTGCCACTCACTCGTCTGTGAGTGGCCAGGCTGTGGGTGCATCAATAGCTGTGCAAAGCAGCGGTGAACAACTTGGATTGAAGATTTATTTATTTATTTATTTATTTAACACCTTTCCTCATAAGATCTCAGGGCGGTTCACATCTAGGAATTTTGTTTCGCCAAAGAAAAAAGTTATTATTCAAATTGGCCTCCGTTTTCAAATATATCCTGCTTGAAATTTTTATTTGTGGATTTTTTATTTATTGTGTTAAATATTAATAAAATGTTTACTTTGTTGAAAACGAAGTCCTAATCTTTATATCTCCATTCTTTTTTATTCTGACAGAATAAAACTTCCAAGAATACATTCACCAAATATGTGGAATGTACCTTGGTAATTTTTTCCTCTTGAGGGGTATCTCCTAACAGTACAGTACAACCTCTACTTACAATCATAATTCGTTCCGGAGGCCTGTCGGCTGGGCGAAACCAGACACTAGTAGAGGTGTCATTGTGCACATGCGCATTTGGCGACAACACGCTTCTGCGCATGTGTAGAGGTGGCAGCCGCTTGTGCGCACACGCAGATGGCAGAAGTCGCTTCCACGCATGCACGAATCGCGGCAAACCCGGTGTTTATTTCCGGGTTTGCCACAGTCGCAACTTAGAATGTCTGCAAGGCGGATGTAATTTATCACTTTTTTGTTTTGTCATTTCCATAATATACAAAGTTTACTAAATGTTTAACGGTCTATAAATGTAGCAAATAAATAATAAAAGCCATGCCTCTTGCTAAACAAAATGTACATCCTGCTAGAATTGATTATACAATAGGCCTACCTTTCTCAATATGAGATATAGACACTGTCTTGTCCTTCTACTTTTTAGGTCATTGTCCTTAAGAATGCCAAATAGGGAGACTTCTTATATGTCACCATTCGTATCAACACAAAATAATAGAGATCAAACGCCAGATGGATTTGGACAAAGAACTATGCAGCATTATCGATGCACACCAACACCTTCACTCTCATCAGTGACAAGACATCCGATCAGCCTTCCCAATCTTTTACAAAGGCAGAATTTAGGTAAGCAAGGTTAGTGAGTGACAGAAATGACCATATCAAAAATTAAATTTATATCTAGTGTAAAGTGCACTGTACAGTGGTACATTGGGTTAAGAACTTAATTCGTTCTGGAGGTCCGTTCTTAACCTGAAACTGTTCTTAACCTGAGGTACCACTTTAGCTAATGGGGCCTCCCGCTGCCGCTGCGCCACCAGTGCGCAATTTCTGTTCTCATCCTGAAGCAAAGTTCTTAACCCGAGGTACTATTTCTGGGTTAACGGAGTCTGTAACCTGAAGCATCTGTAACCTGAAGTGTCTGTAACCTGAGGTACCACTGTATTGATTTGTTGGGGCAGTAATACCATTGTGTGAGCCTGGCAAGCAATTGCCTTCTGAAAATAATACAAGCTAGGCTATCATCCTGTGGTCCCTGGAGTGGTGTTCTATCCTTTGGGCACAGGCCCATGGGCAGAGGAGAAGGTCCATCCTGGCAAACCTCCTTGTGGCAAGTGCAACAGCAAAAAAGGGGGATACCATGGGTGGATTAGGAGGAGGCTTTTCTAGATCCCCTGACCCACAAATAGACCCTGAATAGGGAAGGGAAACACAATAGCCTTGGAGACAGAGTACTTATTTTTATTCCAATCAATCAATCAATTTAGTTCAACAATTTATATACAGTGGTATCTCAGGTTATATACGCTTCAGGTATATTTGGAGAAATATATATTAAATGACATGCTATGATGTCAAAATTATATCTGGCATTGGCCACATGCAGAATTGCTGCTACTAAAATGTGAACCTTCCTTATTTTTAGGTTGAAAGCGAGTTTTTAAGAATTTGTGGCTCAATATGATTTCTTCCATTTTCAGTTTATTTATTTGCTATTGTGATAATTAATGTGTATGAATAATGCATTTAATTTTGGGTAATGAAATTTATTCTAGTTTTAAATCTCTCCTTTTATAGGTTCCACTAGTCTTCCAGGACATTCATTACACCTGCAAACGCCGTTCAACAGAGAACTCATCCGCTGAATATTTTAAAATGTATATAAAAATATATATAAAGATTCATACCACTGTACAGTATCTGGCTTGATTAAAAAGTTAAATTTTTTGTCATTGCTTTTTATTGTGCTATTCTTTCGGAGAAAACAAAATAATACAAGCTAGGCTATCATCCTGTGGTCCCTGGAATGGGGGCAACCTAGAGCCCAAAGGATAGAACACCGCTCCCATTATTTTAATAATCAGAAGGTATGTTCACACATCATACTAAATCAGGCTTGCTGGTTTGTTGATCAGGCTTGAACAGTATGCTGATGCTTGTTCGCTCCTGCTTTGCTTGCACCCCTGGTAAAAGTGGAGAAACAAAGCAGAAAACCTCCATTAAACTGGATGTGTCTGGCCAGGCTCTAGAAGGTGCCGCTTAAAGGTAGAGCTCATTCAGACCTCACCTTTCAGGATACAAGTCCTTATAAGGCGGCTTAGAGGTAAGAAAGATACATGAATGAAACCACATTAAAATATAGCAATGCATCAGGATCCTTATAAGGGCTTTGACCACCAGCTGCCCTGTGGAAAAGGGTTAAAGATTAGCTGCAATTGGCTCTGGTGTCATCTTTGCCTACCCCCACCCCAATTCTTTGCTGGGATGTATTTTTTAAAATTCACAGTACTTCACAGCTCATTATTAGAACATTCTTTTTTGAGTGGACCTGTTAAGCTTTCCAAACTTTTAATGTTGGTGGCACACTTTTTAGACATGCATCATTTCGTGACACAGTAATTCAGTTTTACTAGCAAACCAGAAATTAAACTAATCCCTTTCCAGCCCTGGGAGGGTTTGTGTGACACATCTGCACACTGCAACTGACACACTAATGTATCACGTCACACTAATGTATCACGTCACACTAATGTATCACGTCACACTAATGTCACACACAGCTCAGAAAGCTCTGGGCTAGTCTAATTGTCAGCAATTGTGAATATTGTAGTTACCAGTAATTCACATTTGTTCACCCAGGATAAAAAAGAAGATGTGTGAATTTGGACATGGCTAGCAAATTAAAATACAAGATCTCCATCTGAACTTACTTGCAGATTAGAATGTTTGTCCTAAAAGCAGTAGGGGGGTAACAAAACCTTTAAAAGATTAACCTGACAATGAAAACGCAGAACAGGCCAATTTCAGGGGCAGTTTGGTTTCATTGGGGAAATCTTAGTGACCTGCTATTTGTTAATCCTCTGTTACATTAAAGCTTGTTGATACGCTGAGAACTTTAGCTGTAAAGCAAACATGTTTTTTTAAGTGACTGGATGCTGTTATGGCCTCGCCAGTTTGATACATATACCTTCAGACTTCTCCTTTTGCAAAAGCTATTTAACACTGCAAAGTATGCAGACTTGTTATCATCATAAAAGTTTGTGAACATACATTACAACCCTGTGTCTACTTAGAAGTAAGTAATAATTTACTCTGAGGCATTCCTTTACCTGGGAGTAAATCACATTGAGCACAAGTATATTTCTGGGAGTCATATATACTGTATGTAGGAAGCAGTGTAGGAATTTTTTATGTGTACTTACCAAAGTTCTGAGAGACAGGGGTTTAGATATTTTGTATTAAGAAATCCTAAATGTCTGAACAAACATTTAGTTTTATCCTATCTAGAAAGTAAAATAAAGCAGCCACGTCTAATTTACCCTGTTCAGTAAAATGCCCCTCAAATCTGGGCTTGTTTAATTCCATCAGTTTTGAACATGAGTAAAGTGCTACAGGATTGGCAAACACATTTTATGAAGGAATAATAGATATGAAAGACTAATTTAACTTCTCCAAATCTTCCATGCCCCATCCATAAAAAGAAGTTTTTAATTTACTTTTTATTTTATTTTTTATTTTATTTTTTATTTTTTTACAAATGGGAGCCTATGGGTGGAATTCAACATTGCACTAAGGTTCCATCAATGCAAGTAGTTCTGCCTGGCGGACAGAACAATCTCCCTGCCCCTCCGGTGTGTTTGTGCGGATCTAGTCCTCCAAAACTGACTTTCCAGCACAATCAATGTGCATAGCACAGCCCAAAACAGTGAGCAAAGCTCTTGCATTAATGTAAGCAGCTCTGCTGCCGCCTAAAGCATTGGCCCTTGTCCATATGGATCATTCCTGACAATAAGGCAACAACAGTTAACACAAAATTATGGGTGGCGTTACTGGCACACTATGGCTGTAATCCTAAACACACTTAACAGTTATTTCTTTAGTAGGATATATAGCTTCCCACCCCTGCAATATACTTCCTAGAGTGGTTAACAAAGGGTACTTCTAGATGGATGGTTAGAGTTCTCCTGGTGCATGCAAGTTTCTTTCAGTAACCAAAGGATGCCATTGGCAACAAAATAAGAGCCTGCATTCTCACCCCATCCCATATAATCGGAAACGAACCTTTCTGTGGGAATCCGATAAGTGGATATATGAATGCCAGAAACCTGTTTCATATCTTGATACACTTTCAAATTCTAGAGCACATTCTTAAGCTCTATAATGCTTGTTTCACAGAGTTCCCAAAGAATACCAAAAGAAGAAAGGATGCACTCTGCTATAATTACATAAAGACACAAGGAGCTACTTAATGGAATGGTTTCAGGCTGCTTTTCTCCTCCTACAGGGTCTCGGGTGTTGCAATGTCATTTCCAAGTGATTTTTCCCCTGAGAAAGCACCCAGTTCAGCCAATATTGTGTAATTCATATTTTCATAAAATGGGGCTGTTCCAAGCCAGAGGCTCAATTGGGTACATAGTGTACAAGTTCCTGTGATTCAGAATTGCTAGGTCCTCCACTATATCATTATAGTGCAACTACTGGTTATGCAGAACCAAGTCTGTCTCTTGAAAGGGAATGTGACAAGACCGAGGCAGCCTACAAGAGTAAAGCATGGCCAAGAAAAAGCCGCGTTTTGTGGAAAATATAGACAATATTTTAGCTACAACTCAAACTAAGGAGAATCAGGAGCTGCTGTTTACATTCAGAGGAGTGCTGTATCCAAAACGCCTTTGTAGTCTTGAGACCTTTGAAGCAGTGGCAGCCATGGAAGCGAGAAAGGACGATAGGCTGATTGTTGCTTATCCAAAATGTGGTGAGTATCCAGCTTTTAATGGAATTAAAGAGGAATGGATTGGGTTACCAATTGCTATCTGATCACATATGATTCATATGTTTATTTCCCCCATGTAACCTGGATTTACAGTTTCCATGTTTTGTTGTGCTTTTCATAAACGGGGATTTTGAATGCAAAACCTGCAAAACTGAGCAGCTGACTCCACAATGAATAATAAGCTGTCGTGTGGAAGTGCCGTCAAATAAAGTTTGAACAAGGAAACCAGTGTTTATTTGATACCCAAAATGAACTGAAATGGGTCCCAGGTGAATACATTTTGGGTTGCCTGGATTGACTCTTTCGTCAGTGGCTGAGCACTCCACAACAGCCATGAGCAGCGACTGAAGGCCCTCTTTTATGTGGAGAGGAGATGTGTGCCTCATAAGTCCTTGGCTACAACCCATCCTCCATGTGGCTCAGTGATGCCTCTGAAATGGAAAGTATAGTCTCTTCCAAAACTAGGCAGCACGTTACCAACAACAGGTAGGGAGGAGGCTGTGGCAAGGCTGGGCTGGGGCCAAGTGGGGAGGAAGCTCTCTCACATAAGAAGAGGGAATAAAAGACTGCAGTCTCCAGGGCCAGCCAAGGGGCTTGCATGGTGGCGACAGCCATTTAATCTGGATTTATCATTTCCATGTTTTGTTGTGCTTATCAGAAATGGTAAATGGGGATTTTGGATGCCATTGAAAACCTGCATGCATGAGCACCTGCGTCCACAATGAGTAAGCTGTCATTTGAAAGTACCTTCTGTTGCAATTTGACAAACAAACCTTGCATGGTGTCTATGGCTTTGTTGTGACACTTGGTGTGGTCTTGTGACCCTCTGGTTGAAAATCTGTGATTAAAGTTGACTGGCATACATGAACATAACTTTGCATTTGGTTGCGTAACTTAAGCTCCAGCAAACCATATATGTCTTAATTGCTTTTATGTTGTAGGTACTAACTGGATGCTCAAAATAGTAAATGACATGATAGCTGTGATTCCAAGTTACAAGGACTTACCACCACTAGAAAACTGCCCAATACTTGAATTTGGACCGCCCACAAAACTTCAGGTTGGCGTGATTTCCAAGTTACTCTAGCAAATGATCAGTGCTTACATGTGCCACACAGAAGGCAGACACTTTACAGCTATTATATGTGATTGTGCAGCATACATAAGAGATAGAGTTAGATTTGTTGAACATTGAAGCCAATTTTCGATAAACACAGAAAATATACCAGCTTTTAATATATCTCTTTTCATTAAAAATCAATTTACAAATGGAAAGCAAAATAGAATATACGTGTCATCCTATGTTCCTCAGAGGACATAACCATTTACTTGATGGAGGTGCTTCTCAAAAACAGTGAATTATCCCTAATATCTGTACTTTTTGCATTTCATTTCCCCCTGACACCACTTTTTATAGCCACACCACTCAAGCCTGTATACTGTAAATATAATTGCAACTCAGGATAACAATGTATCTGAATCTCATGCTAAAATCTGTTAGTTTTTAAGGTGTGATAGGGAAGTTTTTTGAGGGGACGCGGGTGGTGCTGTGGTCTAAACCACAGAACCTAGGACTTGCCGATCAGAAGGTTGGCGGTTCGAATCCTCATGACGGGGTGAGCTCCCATTGCTCGGTACCTGCTCCTGCCAACCTAGCAGTTTGAAAGCATGTCAAAGTGCAAATAGATAAACAGGTACCGCTCTGGTGGGAAGGTAAACGGCGTTTCCGTGCGCTGCTCTGCTTTGCCAGAAGCGGCTTAGTCATGCTGGCCACATGACCTGGAAGCCACATGACCGGCCAATAAAGCGAGCTGAGCGCCGCAACCCCAGAGTCGGCCACGACTGGACCTAATGGTCAGGGGTCCCTTTACCTTTTTAGGCAAGTTTTTAATGTTTGATGTTTTATTGTGTTTTTAATATTCTGTTGGGAGCCACCCAGTGTGGCTGGGGAAACCCAGCTAGATGGGTCGGGTATAAATAAATGATGATGATGAGTCATCATTTTTGCTGTGAAAGGCTAACACGGCTATTCCACTGGGAATCCTTGCTACTAATATTCCTGTGCTTCCATGATGGGGGGAGGTGACTTTAATAAGTTTATGAGGTAAAATGGGGGTAGGAGTGAGTATTTAGAATCATAGATTTGTATAATTGTAGTAGTAGTACTACTACTCCAAACCCATTGTTTACTTTGTTGTTTTCTATTTTTATCATGTAACTCAAAGTACTAATTCCCCCCCCCCCCAATTATATGAATCAATAAAAAGGAGGAAATAACAACTTCCCTAGATCCTGAAATGACAACAACAGATCAACATTCCTTTAATTCTCATTCCAGGAGCTGGAAAAGCAGCCTTCTCCGCGTATTATTTCTACACATCTCCATTATGATAACATTCCCAAATCTTTTATTGAGAAAAAGGTGAAGGTAAGTGACTAGGCTCCTATGAGATATTGAAGGAGTCCCCTAAAACCTGTGTGAGAGGCTCTCTCCCAGAGCCCAGCAAGCAAGACTGAGAGCATAACAGCTCTCTGCCTTGCATAGGGGCCAATGGCCTGCTTGATGCTCCAGCCCTGGAAGGTTTGGGGTGCTTACACATTTCTGGGGTTCTGAGGTTCTGGGGTCGTTGTGGCTACACAAGATTTCAGGTTCACGTGCAATTCTCGGACCCTAACCCCTGCGCAAGTTGCTAGTCAACTGTAGTTCATATCACCGGATGACATAACTTGCTTTAAGCAACAAAATCTAATATCTCTTTCTTTCTTTTTAAATAGATGCTGGTCGTTTTCCGAAATCCCAAAGATGCTGCTGTATCCTATTACCATTTTTACAACAAAAACCCTGTTCTTCCAGATGTCGGTTCTTGGGATGATTTTTTTCCAAAGTTCATGAGTGGCGAAGGTATATCATATTAGAAGTTCTCACTTTCTGTATTTCTGAAACTTCCCACAAAGTATTTGTGTACAATGTCTTTTCAGATGAAAGGGAAACAAGTTACAAATGAGCAGGGCTCTTGATTGCAAGAAAAAGCCCACAGTCGATGTTTCTTTTACTCAGATTTGCATCATCAATTGATAATGAGATTGTGTTGTTGTTATTATTATTATTTATTAGATTATATATTGCCCTTTGTCAGAAGGTTTTAGGGCGGTTCATATTATATAAAAAACTGGAATCTTACAGTGGCACAGAGGGCTATTGCCTACCACAAAGGAGGAACCCAGTTAATCTGAAGGAGTTTTAGAGCTCAGACTGATTTCCCCCCCATGTTTCTAATTTCAGATTAGTCAATGCTGAACATACTTATGCAGGATTCCCCCATGACATCAGGACCTCTGCAGCAATCATGTCATTTGTTTTAAGAGCTTAACAAATGGCAAATTCTAAATAGTCACAACCACCTTTGTTTTTTGACCTGTCCATTTCAAGAGATACACACACATTGGTCTCAAGAACTGGACAACTTAGTAATAGTCAACCACCTCAGCAAGCAAAACTCTGGCTGCACTTGCCCTCTTCTGCAAGTATAATATCCCTTTTCTTAAGACATTTTATACCAGCCCTTTAGTATAATAGGTATAGATGACCCTCGTGTCCCTTTCCAGTTCTACAATTGCATGGTTCAATCATAAGAATGAATATTATGTTCATTTATATGAGCAGCAACAGTTTTTAAAAGCCTTGCAGACAGGCCACATATGGTAAAAGACATCCCCCCCCCTTCTTTCTATTCCCTTAGGGGCCTAGGCACCTATAGAAGTTCAGTGGCAGCATCTCTTTCATATGCAGAAGGTTCCAGGTTTAATCCTCAGCACCTCCAGGTTCGCTTGTGGAACAGCCCGTCCGAAATCCTGCCAATTCACGGCCAGTCATAAATGCCAAAGTGAATTTAGGCCTCCTTTCAATTTCTGATGATTTGTGTACAGATTTTACATGTCATGAAAATAGCTCCAGTGTCGGGTTAAAGTGAATGAATGAAGTGCTGTACCTTGGTTCTCAAACAGAATCCATTCCAGAAGTCCGTTCGACTTCTGAAAACGTTCACAAACCAAAGAACGGATTCCGATTAGCTGCAGGAGCTTCTTTCACTCAATCGGAAGCCGTGTTGGACGTTCAACTTACAAAAAATGTTCGCAAACCGGAACACTCGCTTCCGGGTTTGCGGCGTTTGGGACTCAAAACGTTCGAGTCACAAGGCGTTCGAGAACCAAGGTACAACTGTATTCTGATGTCATTCCCCCCCCTCCATGCTTTGAAATATGCTGTTTGCATTTTATTTCAGTTTGCTGGAAATCCTACTTTGACTATATCCTTGCTTGGGACAAACATGTGGATGAAGAAAATGTCATGATCATCACGTATGAAGAGCTGAAAGAAGTGAGCATTCTTAGATACTGAGATAATGATTTCACTTTTCTTCTGTTATGGCTACTATTAAGTATGAGTATTTTATTCTATATGTATATTTCTCTTTTGTTAGAAGGTTTGGATATTTAAATGTCTTAAAATATATTTTTTAAAAAATATGGCCCTGCACTTGATTAAATACTAAGCACACCACTATGCCAGTGTGATTAAGTTTTGTGGTGTAAACTCTTTTTGCATATTGATAGGCTTGCACTTAATTTATTTTTGGTTTTTTATAGTTTATTTGGGACTTTGAATAACTAAGTTTATTTTTTAATTAAAAGGAATATGGCTGATTGAATATATGACACAATGGAAATGGAAAAGATCGGTAGCAGATATTTGAAAAAAGAAATGCTTTTCAAGAATCTAAGTTACAGAAGCAAATAGAAAATTAAATGATGGTACCTTCGCTGTGGCGGGAGGCAGGTGGCACTGTGGGTTAAACCACAGAGCCTAGGACTTGCCGATCGGAAGGTTGGCGGTTCGAATCCCCGCGACGGGGTGACCTCCTGTTGTTTGGTCCCAGCTCCTGCCAACCTAGCAGTTTGAAAGAACGTCAAAGTGCAAGTAGATAAATAGGTACCACTCCAGCGGGAAGGTAAACGGCGTTTCCGTGCGCTGCTCTGGTTTGCCAGAAGCGGCTTAGTCATGCTGGCCACATGACCCGGAAGCTGTACGCCGGCTCCCTTGGCCAATAAAGTGAGATGAGCGCTGCAACCCCAGAGTCGGTCACGACTGGACCTAATGGTCAGGGGTCCCTTTACCTTTACCTTCGCTGTGACAATGTTTCTGTGTTTCCTTTCACACTGCACTTCTTTTGCTAATATCAGATGCACCTCTTTAGGAAGCTATAGCACATACATTTATGAATATATTTATTTAGATGTTTAGCCTGCCCAATTATTGAGTCTTAGGGCTCTACCTTTGTACCAAATATATTTATGAAATCATAACTAACTATACTGTTATTTTCCAGAATCTTCACGAAGGAGTGAAGCGCATAGCTGAATTTTATGAGCTGCCTCTGTCTGATGAAATGATTAAGTCTGTTGCAGAGAGCTCTACGTTCCAAGCAATGAGCAGTAAATCTGAAGAAACACATGGTCGGTTTGCTCCTGTCCTTTTCAGGAAAGGTACTGCAGTACTGTATTGATTTTATGCCACTCGTTTGCACTGAATTCTCTTTCTTCCAGTAACACACGCGCCCTCTAGCGGTGCCATTTATGGGGGGGGCGGGACAACTAAACATTATATTTTGTCAATACAGTGGTACCTCGGGTTACATATGCTTCAGGTTACATACGGTTCAGGTTACAGGCTCCACTAACCCAGAAATAGTACCTCGGGTTAAGAACTTTGCTTCAGGATGAGAACAGAAATCATGTTCCGGCGGTGCGGCAGCAGCAGGAGGCCCCATTAGCTAATGTGGTGCTTCAGGTTAAGAACAGTTTTAGGTTAAGAACAGACCTCCGGAATGAATTAAGTACTTAACCCAAGGTACCACTGTATCTTGAAACTAGTTTTGCTCCATTTCCCTCTTCCTTACTCCCATCCCACATATAGAACCAAAGTTCAAAAACACTGAGAACCCCTATAAAGCCTCTGTAAGACCATTCTGCAATAATTAGAACAAGGAAGTCTTCTGATCCAGAAGAGTTTGCACATGTCATATTTTAAATAGGCCAAATTAGTCTGCAAAAGTAGAAGTTACTTGTGCTGTGACATCACAGTTTTCTGCATTCTCTCCTATTATTAATAATAATAATAATAATAATAATAATAATAATTTATACCCTGCCCATCTGGCTGTGTTTTCCCAGCCACTCTGGGCGGCTTCCCACAAAACACTAAAATACAATAACCTATTAAACATTAAAAGCTTCCAACTATGTAGAGTACGAGGCATAAAAACCATGAGTCCAGGGCAGCTCATGTTTTATTATGTCAATAATCAAACAAGACAACTAAAACTGTGAATAGTGGTCTAAGTGATCAGGGAGTTGGGGATCTTATTGAACTTGAAAGGTTCTAGGTGGACAAGCACAGGACTGCACAGTGGGATAGATGCAATTCAGTGGGGCTTATTTCCAAGTAGGTTGGGATAGAAATAATGCCTAAGTGTTATGACTGTAAACAGACTAGCCACAGTAGAGTTTGCACATGCCATGTTTTAAATAGGCCAAATCAGTTGTTTATAACAAAGCAGCTTCTGCAAAAGTGGAAGTTACCTGTGCCATGACATCACAGTTTTCTGCATTGTCTCCTGCCAATAATTGCCAGTTATGTGGAATAAGAAGCATAAAAGCCATGAGCCGAGGTCAGCAAATACTGAACCAGTACAGTTAAGAAATTAAAAAGCAGTTTAAAACAACTTAAAACAGTTTTTAAAAAAATTCTAAGCACAGTGGACTGCACTCCACGATCTGCATCCGGTTCAGGAATGTGTGACGTTTGCCAGTATTAAAAATGTTAGCACTTGGGTGAGTCTTGGAAATTACAATATTTGGGTCAAGGAACACAGAACAAAGCAGATCCAGGGATGGAACTGGAGCCAGTGGCATAGCATGGGGGGCCCATAGAGGCAGTTGCCCTGGGTGCAAAATTCTTAGGAGCCCAAAATTTCCACTTTTCGCTCATCTGAGCTCTTGAAGCTGCTGAGCACAGCTGCACCTCAGAGAGAGAAGCCACTCAGCATCCTCCTTCCCTGGTGTGCCCCCCCCCCCGCCATTCCCCTACAGCCACAGGAACCTGATTCTGTCTCAGAACTGAAGCTGTGTGGCGGCGGCAGCACCTGCATGGTGTTTAAGGTGGCATGGAAGGAATTCCTTTTTTTAAACTTCCTCTTCTCTTCTCGCACCCCTTGTAGAGGCAGGTCACCACTCACCCCCAACACCTCTCCTCCCCCCCACTCTCTGGCCATCCCTCTGCACTGCAGCTAAAAAAAGCCCCTCTGCGCTTTTGCCAGTGAAGCACCACAACTCCAGAACTTTGTGTGCCCCCTTAAGAGAGCCTAGTTCACTTAATAAACCCGCCCACATATTGAGGGATGTGTGGGGTATGCTGCTGCCTTGTCCCAGGTGCTAGCAATCCACAGTACGCCATTGGCTGGAGCTCAGAACCAAATGGTTTTCAGAGAATCTAGAGGCTGGGTGGCTTGGGGCAGCTCCAGGCAGGGAGATGGTTTCAAAACTGTCCATTATCTAAGAGTAACAAGGTTAACCAAGGTGGGGAAACTGGTCTTTCCAACTTTCTTTGCCAGCAACTAACCTAAAAGAGAAATATTAAACTGCCAACACCCAATCTAATACACCCCTTAGCCTTTGCTTCTCTCAAAGATATTCCACAAGGCAGCTGAGGTTCTGATGCATGTTAGTAATGTCTTTCCTTGGTTACACCCAAGCAAGTGTGCCTGGGGTTGCAGGATGAGACAGATGACAATACATTCACTTGTTTCAACATTCAGAAACCATAAATCTGTTATCTAAATCTCTATACAGGAAGGCATAAAGAGTGAGGTTCATTTTTCATTGTTTCTGTATAGGTGCTGTGGGTGACTGGAAGACTTTGTTCACTGAAGCTCAGAGCCAGGAAATGGATGCAAAATTTGAAGAGTGCTTAGCAGGAACTAAACTGGGTGCAAAGCTAAAATATGACCAATATTGTAAATTTTAAAACCTCTCAGTCTTTTTTGCTTTCAGGTCATGTACTCAAATTATAACATACTAAATGGGAAGAACATGAAGATGTGCTATGAAATAATTTTGCGGCAGTGATCTCTTCTATTCTTTAATGACTATGTCCTATTTCATATCCTATTCTTCTCACTCCTATTGTGGAGCCAAAACCCACTGACCCATTTTGATGTACAATTCTGCTGAAATTAGTTGAAACTGCTTTGGCCCTTTTCATATTTGCAGTGCTCACAGTCAGTGGCGGAGCTTCATGCTTTGGCACCGGGGGACGGAGAGCAGGCAGGGCGGGGCTGGCGAGCATCCTGGGGGCGGGGCACGCCGCCTGCGGGGCCTTGGTGCCCAGCGCAGGCTGGGCGATGGCACCCTGCTAGGATCGCGCTGCCAGGGGTGGTGCGCTCCCCCTGCACTCTTCTTCTTCCGGCAGTGCTCACACTCACCTATTCAGTTGCTGCATTACCCAACTCCTTAAATGTTTACTTTTATAAACTCCTTCCTGTGTATATGGAGCCATAGGAAAGCTACATACGTCTGTTGCATCCCCCCCATATGTTTGTTGTTGTTGTTGTTTAGTCATCTAGTTGTGTCCGACCCTTTGTGACCCCATGGACCAGAGCACGCCAGGCACTCCTGTCTTCCACTGCCTCCTGCAGTTTGGTCAAACTCATGCTGGTAGCTTTGAGAACACTGTCCAACCATCTCGTCCTCTGTCGTCCCCTTCTCCTTGTGCCCTCCATCTTTCCCAACATCAGGGTCTTTTCCAGGGACTCGTCTCTTCTCATGAGGTGGCCAAAGTATTGGAGTCTCAGCTTCAGGATCTGTCCTTCCAGTGAGCACTCAGGGCTGATTTCCTTCAGAATGGAGAGGTTTGATCTTCTTGCAGTCCATGGGACTCTCAAGAATCTCCTCCAGCACCATAATTCAAAAGCATCAATTCTTCAGTGATCAGCCTTCTTTATGGTCCAGCTCTCACTTGTAGGTGTGCTGGTCCCGGGGGTAAGGTACCTTGGGTGTAGCAGAGTCCACACGAAGAGGGGCAAGGTCCGAGGCAGAGAGCCGGGCGGGGAACAGGAACGCTGGAACAGGAGGCTGTGCAGGGAACAGGAACACCGGATGGTCGGGAACAGGAGGCCGAGCAGGGAACAGGAGTACCGGATAGTCAGGAACAGGAAGCCGAGCAGGGAACAGGAGTACCGGATAGTCAGGAACAGGAGGCCGAGCAGGGATCAGGAACACAGGAAGGTCCGAAGCCAACAACGACGTTGCTCCCGCAACCTGGGGCCGGGCTGACTGGGCTTTTATCCTCTTCTAAGGCCAGGGGCGGTCCCGGTCCCCAGGAGCCCCGCCTCCTCTGGCCTTAAGGCGAGCACTCCTCCTGGGGGCAACCAGTTCCCTTCGCCTCTCTGCCCTAAGCCTCTGCAGATCAGGAGAGGCCGAAGGGTTACTGGGCCCTGGAGGAGGCTCACCTGTGGCCACTGAGTCGTCAAGCCCCTCTGGGGCCAGAAGGGCTTCACCTGGGGCCAGCTCCTGATGCACTGCCACAGGTGCAGGCTCTTCAGCATCTAGGCCTTGCCCCAGTTCAGCCGGCCCTGGAGGCGGGGACTCCTGTGCAGGCTGGGATTCCTCTGTTTCATCCTCCGAATCGGAATCCCAGGCCATCACACCATCCCCCCTCCCAGGCCCCCCCTCAACCGAGGGTCCGGACCCGGCTTGCCGGGGTACGTCGCGTGGAACTCTCGGAGGCAGGCAGGTGCGTGGACATTGGCCGCTGGTTCCCAGGAACGGTCCTCCGGTCCGTACCCCTTCCAGTCAATGAGATACTGCAGCTTTCCCCTGCGGTATCGGGAGTCCAGGATGCGTTCCACCTCGTACTCAGGCTCTCCCCGAACCAACACTGGCTGCGGTCGGGGACGGTTCGGGTGGAACTCGTCGGGTGGGGCCACCGGACTCAAAAGGGACCTGTGGAAGACCGGGTGAACCTTCAGGGTTGCGGGTAACCGGAGACGGAATGCCACAGGAGAGATTTGGTCTACGATAGGGAACGGGCCGGTGAAGCGGGCGTCCAACTTCCGCGAAGGTCGAGAGGGGTGGAGGTGGCGAGTGGAGAGCCAAACCAGGTCACCGACGCGAAGTTCCGGCCCCACCTGGCGGTGGCGGTCGGCCTGGGCTTTGTACGCTTCCTTGGCCTGGTGCAGTTGCTCCACCAAAAGCTGTTGCTGGGACTGGAGCTCTTGAAGCCACTCCGTCACCGCCGGGACCGCGGATGCCGGCAGCACCTCTGGAAACAGCCGTGGATGATAACCATAACTGGCCTGGAACGGGGTCTGCTGGGTGGACGCATTCACCGCGTTGTTATAGGCGAACTCCGCCAATGCCAGGTGGTCGACCCAGTCATCCTGCTGGTAGCTGCAGTAACACCGGAGGTACTGCTCCAGCACCGCGTTCGCCCGTTCCGTCTGGCCATCGGTCTGTGGGTGGTAGGCTGACGAGAGGCAGACCTCTGTCCCGAGGGTCTGGTGTAATGCTCGCCAGAACCGGGATGTGAACTGAACGCCCCGGTCGGACACCACGCGCTCAGGTAGTCCATGCAGGCGGAAGACATGCTGAAGGTACAGCTGAGCAGTTTCCTTGGCTGTGGGTACAGATGGACAGGGAGCGCAGTGCACCATCTTGGTGAAATGGTCGGAGAAAACCAGAAGGCAGGTACAGCCACGAGACGAGGGTAAGTCCACTACAAAGTCCAACGAAACTGTGTGCCAAGGGCGCGGTGGAACTGGCAATGGCTGAAGTAGGCCGGGGGGTCGCCCGGTAGGTCCCTTGGCGCGCCGGCAGACATCACAACCAGCAACGTAGCGAGCCACGTCAGCCTTCAGGCGGGGCCACCAAAACTCACGACTGACCAGATGGGTGGTCCGATACCGTCCAAAGTGCCCCGCTGCTGGGGCATCATGGGCCATCCGGAGAACCTCCAGCCGCAGTGGCCCTGGCGGGATGTACAGACGACCGTGGTGCAGCAGGAGGCCCTGATGCAGGACCAGCCCCGGATACTGTGGGCTGGACCCTTCAGCCAGCTCCCGGAGTCGTTCCTGGGCCCAAGCGTCGACCCGCTGCTGTTCCCGCACCCGAACCTGCAGTGGCTGCGCCTCCTGGGTGGCCAGGAATGCAGCCGGAGGTAGGATCGTGGTGGGTTCTGCTTGCTGTACCGTGTCTGTGTTGTCTTCAGGTTTCCGGGACAGGGCATCCGCCTTCTGATTCTGAGAGCTAGGGATGTAGCGGATCCGGAACTGGAACCGGGAAAAGAACAACGCCCACCGGATCTGTCTTTGGTTCAGCTTGCGGGTGGTCTGGAGGTACTCCAGGTTCCGGTGGTCGGTTCTCACCTCCACCGGATGTCGTGCCCCCTCAAGATGGTGGCGCCAGACCTCAAAGGCTACCTTGATGGCCAGTAGTTCCCGCTCCCACACAGTATAGTTACGCTCCGCTGGTAGGAGCTGGCGAGAATAGAAGGCACAGGGTAAGAGTGGCGCTTCAGGACCAATCTGTTGAGACAAGACGGCACCGAGAGCCATACTGGAAGCGTCGGTCTCCACCACAAAGGGTCGAGAGGGGTCAGGATGTTGTAAGATTGGTGCCCTCTGGAAACAGGCCTTCAACCCCTGAAACGCCTCCTCTGCCTCCTTGTCCCAGGAAAATGGCGTCTTTGGGCGCAGTAGCCGGGTCAACGGGGTGGTGCGATGAGCATAATCAGCGATGAAGGTCCGGTAGTAATTGGCGAACCCCAGGAAACGCTGCAGGTCCTTGCGGTTCCGGGGTGCCGCCCATTCTTGAACCGCTGTCACCTTCCCCGGGTCCATTTGCACCCCATCTGGAGAGAGCCGGTGACCAAGGAAGTCCACAGTCCGCTGATGGAACTCGCACTTGCTGAGCTTTGCGTACAAACGGTGCTCACGCAAGCGCTGCAGCACGGTCCGGACATGTCCCTCATGGCAAGCCGGGTCACGGGAGTAAATCAGTATGTCATCCAAATACACCACCACGTACTTGTCTAACAAGTCCTGAAACACGTGGTTGATGTAGCGTTGGAACACAGCAGGCGCGTTGCACAAACCGAAAGGCATAACCAAATATTCGAACTGCCCGTACCGGGTCCCAAACGCTGTCTTCCACTCATCCCCGGCTCGGATCCGAATCAAGTTGTAGGCCCCCCGGAGGTCCAGCTTGGTGAACACCTGTGCCCCTTGCACCCGCTCCAGCAGCTCCGAGATAAGGGGCAAGGGGTATCGGTCTGGGACGGTAATTTTGTTCAGGGCTCGGTAATCATGGCAAGGGCGGAGTTCCCCACATTTCTTCTTAACGAAAAGCACTGGTGCCGCGGTAGGCGAGGTGGAAGGCCTAATGAACCCACGCTCCAGGTTCTTGCGCAAGAAGTCCTGCAAAGCCTCGCGCTCTGGCTCTGTTAGGGAATATAAGCGACTCACTGGTAAAGGCGCTCCGGGTTGGAGGTCTATGCCGCAGTCAAAAGGCCGATGCGGCGGCAGCTGGTCTGCCCCCCGTTCCTCGAACACGTCCTGGTAGTCCTGGTACACGGCTGGGAGCGTGGGTGCTGCCTCCTCTGAGGGCGCGGCCGCCAGCGTTCCGGATTGAGCATGGGAACATGGGTCTGGGAAGTGCACGGTCCGTTTGACCCAGTCAATCTGAACGTTGTGGGCTTCCAGCCAGTCCATCCCGAGCACCAGGGGGAAGCGGGGCATAGAGGCAATGTCCAAAGTTCGCAACTCCCGGTGCTGCTGGAGACACAGGACCAGGGGCTGGGTCTCCTGAGTAACGGCACCTGAACGCAGAAGTCGTCCGTCAATCGCTTCCACCTGGACCGGTACTGGCTTGTTCCGAAGTGGCACCTGATGATGGGCGGCAAAAGCAGCGTCCATATAGGAGCGGGTTGCCCCTGAATCTACCAAAGCCTGGGTGAGGATCCAGGGCCCACCTGGAGGGTATAAACGTACCGAAACCATAAGATGTTGCAAGTCCATTGGTGCGGGCCCATTCTGTACGGTTTGGGACCCCCGGTAGCTACGGCCATCAGCTACTGGGGTTGGCGGTTTCCCTGCAGCTGGCGTTTCTCAGGGCAGGACAGAGCGAAGTGTCCACTTCCGCCACAGTAAAGACAGAGATTTCCCTCCCGACGCCGCGCCTTCTCTGCGGGGGAAAGGCGTGGCCGCACTGCCCCGAGCTGCATAGGCTCCTCCGTTAAATCAGTTGTGACCGTGGGGCTGCCGGAAAAAGCTGGTGCCGTGAACTGGAAGTGTCGGCGACCCCGGGCCTGACGACGATCCTCCAACCGGTCGTCTATTTGTAGACTCCGTTGAATGAGAGTGTCCAGCGTGGTGGGGCGTTCCATTGTGGCCAACTGGTCCAGTACCTCGTCCGAAAGCCCTTCGAGATACTGGTCCCGCAGTGCCGAGTCATTCCAGGTCAAGTCCTGTGCCAACAGCCGAAACTCCGTGGTATATGTGGCCACCGTGGACTTGCCCTGTTTCAAACGCCGAATCGCCCGGTTGGCTTGACTCTCTTTCTGGGGGTTGCCGAACGCGGCCTCCAAACGATTGCAAAACCCCGTATAGTCTGCCAGCAAGGGGGAGTCTTGCCTGAGTAGCGGCAACGCCCACTTGGCCGCCTGGTCCTTTAACAAACTAATCAAAAAGTGCACCTTGGTGCGGTCGTCAGGAAAGTTCCGGGCTCGCCCCTGAATATACAGCTTGGCCTGGGCCAGGAACATGGGAAAGCTGGCCGGGGCTCCATCAAATTTCTCAGGCAAAGCCACTGGGTACTTGCCAGGAGCCGGGGCGTCGGCCCCAGGAGCCGGTAGGGCTTCCAAGCGTTGCTGAAGTGCCACAACCGCGTCGCTGAGCTGCTGCACGGTGTGAGTCAAGGCCTGGTTCTCCTGGGCCAAAGCCACCAGTGCAGCCGCCTGTTCAGCCATGGCCTCTGGCTCTTCCCGAACGCACCCCTACGAAGGGGAAGTGCGGGTGTGGCGGGAGCAAACTGTGCTGGTCCCGGGGGTAAGGTACCTTGGGTGTAGCAGAGTCCACACGAAGAGGGGCAAGGTCCGAGGCAGAGAGCCGGGCGGGGAACAGGAACGCTGGAACAGGAGGCTGTGCAGGGAACAGGAACACCGGATGGTCGGGAACAGGAGGCCGAGCAGGGAACAGGAGTACCGGATAGTCAGGAACAGGAAGCCGAGCAGGGAACAGGAGTACCGGATAGTCAGGAACAGGAGGCCGAGCAGGGATCAGGAACACAGGAAGGTCCGAAGCCAACAACGACGTTGCTCCCGCAACCTGGGGCCGGGCTGACTGGGCTTTTATCCTCTTCTAAGGCCAGGGGCGGTCCCGGTCCCCAGGAGCCCCGCCTCCTCTGGCCTTAAGGCGAGCACTCCTCCTGGGGGCAACCAGTTCCCTTCGCCTCTCTGCCCTAAGCCTCTGCAGATCAGGAGAGGCCGAAGGGTTACTGGGCCCTGGAGGAGGCTCACCTGTGGCCACTGAGTCGTCAAGCCCCTCTGGGGCCAGAAGGGCTTCACCTGGGGCCAGCTCCTGATGCACTGCCACAGGTGCAGGCTCTTCAGCATCTAGGCCTTGCCCCAGTTCAGCCGGCCCTGGAGGCGGGGACTCCTGTGCAGGCTGGGATTCCTCTGTTTCATCCTCCGAATCGGAATCCCAGGCCATCACAGTAGGGATGATTGTGGAGTGGGGTCCGGAGGGAGCACACTTCCCCACCCGCAGGCGGCCTCAGCCTGCCTGCACGTGTGACCTTGGGGTGCGGAGCACACACACCCCTCACAGACAAAGCCACGGCTGTCTGAACATCATTGCCTCTGTCTACCCTTTTGCGGTCTCAGTAGTCTATGGTGCCCTGTCTGTAACCGTTGTCTCTGAGACCTTTTGTCTCTTTCGTCATACACTGTGCAAAGGGAAAATGACGCGGTGGAAACAGGTGCCAAAATAACTTTGTACCACCCCACAACCTCGGGACCGGAAGATGTATAAAGGTCACAGCCCAAAATGTATCTGCCTGGTTTGCATATTTGTCTCAATAAAAGGAGGCTCCACAGGGCTGGCCGGCAGCTTCCCTTTCAGCTCACCTGTGCGCAGCTCACCTGCATTATCAACTCCTGTCTCATGTCCATCACTTCATCTGGCGCCCAGGTCCATGGGGCTGGTTTTACTCACTTCGCTCGGCAAGAAGAAGAAGAGTTTGGATTTGATATCCCGGCTTTCACTCCCTTTAAGGAGTCTCAAAGCGGCTAACAATCTCCTTTCCCTTCCTCCCCCACAACAAACACTCTGTGAGGTGAGTGAGGCTGAGAGACTTCAGAGAAGTGTGACTAGCCCAAGGTCACCCAGCAGCTGCATGTGGAGGAGCGGAGACGCGAACCCGGTTCCCCAGATTACGAGACTACCACTCTTAACCACTATACCACACTGGCAAGAGCTACAGACGCATCCCTGCATCCTCTACAGGATCCCGGTGAGTATTGGAAGGAAGGAACGTGAGTATGGGGAGTTCCCTTTCTGCGCAACAGCTGAAACATCGTAACGAGTTGCAGTGCCTACTTTTAAAAGCACTTAAATGTCCTATTGCAAGTACCGTAATTTTCGCTCTATAAGACGCACCCAACCATAAAGACGCACCTAGTTTTTAGAGAGGAAAACAAGAAACAAGAAAGCAACACAAAGCCTCTTGAGTGAAGAGGCAGGAGCACTCCGGCTGCACTCAAGAGGCTTTGCGTGGCTATCCCTGAAGCCAGAAGAGCAAGAGGAATCACTGCGCACCGATCCCTCTCGCTGTTCTGGCTTCTGGGATAGCTGTGCAGCCTGCACTCGCTCCATAAGACGCACACACATTTCCCCTTACTTTTTAGGAGGGAAAAAGTGCGTCTTATAGAGCGAAAAATATGGTAATTCATACCCAGTGTCCGTGGTACCCTGAGGCTGGTTCCTTTAGGCTCCAGGATTGGGAACAAATAGGACAGACCCTGCACTCAGAGCCCAAAGCCCGAGTGTGAGTCCTGCAGGTTTGGCATTTCTGCCGAGATGCCATTCAGCATTTGGCTCAAATTCAGCGTTCTGCTGTCTTTCAGCATTCTGCTGTTATTCACAGTTTTGCTCCCATAGAAAGAAAGGCTTTGCTTTTGGTTGTTAGGCCACCATCCGCAGAAGTTCAGCCTGTACTTTCTCTTATCAAGAGATAATCTTATTTCTCTTACCATCTGTTCTTTCCGCCCTGCCAAGGTTGTTGGTGACAACGCCCCTGAACCTGGTTTTTAAGAAGCCAGCATCTGAGAAGCCAGTTTCTGAAGCTTCTCAGGTTTCTCAGCAATCCCCTCTCTTATCTCAGCCCAATCTTTCCTGTGATACCTCATTTCACCCCTCAAGTCTGCCTCACTTAGCAGGCATAGCAGTGCCTCCTGAGTCGGTAAAGGCTCAGAAGGCAAACATCTCTGCTGTCCAGCAAATGGTTAAGGAGACAAAAGCATCTTCTCACCTAACTGTGGAAGAGCTTGCTGACCTAAATATGCTGAGTCTGGTTACATGGGCACCGGATGGTCAGGGCCAACAGGTTAGCCATTGGGACCCTCTGCCTTATTTGTAATCAGAGAGGTGAAAAAAGCTGATAATGAAATGGATTTGACCAGTACCTATCTATGTGGACTGGAGGAGGATGAGTCGTCAAACTTTGCCTTGATTCCTTATGATTGGAAAGCCCTGATGAAAGTCGCTGTGAATCTGCAGACTCAACTGCCCCAGGATTTTCCTGTGATTTCTGCATGCGCCCTACATGCCTTTCAAGCTCATAAAACTAGATTAGCTAGTTTTGTGGCTGATTAGCTGCTCTCCCTGTGCAAAGGTCAGAGGGGGCAGAGTTTCTGTTGAGGCAGGTGATTAGCTGTGGGAGGAGCTTATCAGAGCTTGCAGGGCAGTGGCACGCGCCTAGCGGCGCGCACAGTTTGATCCATCTTTTAGATTTAGGGGAGCTAGTCTCAAACGTTTGTTGGGGGAGATCTAGGGTTTTTTTGGGGGGGGAGTTATTTGTCCTGTCTTCACACTTTTTATGATGGAGGACCGCTGTAGCCACCCCAACGACACGTTCTCAAGATGGAGGGTGAGGGAACAGCTGCAGTCACCTGCGGTTCCTGCGCAATGTTTGCCATCTTGCCAAAGGTTGCAGGCAGCTTTACCTGCAGCAATTGCATGTTGATTGCCCTCTTAGAAGACAAAGTCCAGCAACTGGAGGAATGTGTAGCTACGCTCCAAAGAATTAGAGAGCTGGAGCTCTTCTTGGAAGCAACAGAGCACACCGTCTCCACCAAGGAGGAGACAGGGGACTCCCCTGAGAAGGAGGCTAGTTCACCAAAACAGGAGCCAGATATATGGAGAAACGTGACTCAAAGAAGTAGGAGGCCCAGGGTTCGCTCTGAATGTTTAGAAATACACAATTGCTTTGAGGTCCTCTCCCCTAGCATGGAAGACGAAGAACAGACTCCATTTGAGGATCTCTCCCTCATTACAGTCGATCAGGTATATGAAGACGAGCAGCAAAGTCAGTCCTCAGGGAATGTGCAGGCGACCTTGGAACGGACAGCTCACAGAAGAACCCCGACCAAACCTAAGAGGAGGCGTGTAGTGGTGATAGGGGATTCCCTACTGAGGGGAACAGAAGCAGTGATCTGTGGGCCTGACAAGATGTCTCGGGAAGTGTGCTGTCTCCCCGGGGCTAAGATCCAAGATGTAACTGAACGACTGCAAGGAATCATAAAACCCACTGACAAATACCCCCTCCTCTTGGTTCATGTGGGAACCAATGACACTGCAAGCAATAGCCTCCAGAAGATCAAAAGAGACTACGAGGCTCTGGGCAGGAAATTGAAGCAATTAAATGCACAAATTGTCATCTCATCTGTCCTCCCAGTTGAACGACGTGGCCCAGGGAGAGAGGGAAAAATAGTGGAAGTGAACAGCTGGCTTCGCAAATGGTGTAAACAGGAACGGTTTGGATTCTTAGATCACGGACTGTAGTTTCTTGAAGATGGACTTCTGGCAAGCGATGGGCTGCACCTCACAACGGTTGGGAGGAATGTTTTTGCCAAAAATCTCAGAAACCTCATCAGGAGGGCTTTAAACTGACTAATGTGGGGGAGGGACACAGTGCTCCTGAAGGTAGGAGTCTATCAATTGATGAAGATGATCATCCAAATGTCATAGACCAAATGGAGCAAACAGCACGCAGACCTAGTGGTGGAAGGAAAAAATCCTTAAATAAGAGTCACGGGGGAATGATTAATGGACTTCAATGTCTGTACACTAATGCGCAAAGCATGGGAAATAAACAAGATGAGCTTGAGCTCTTGGTACAGCAAACTAAATATGACATAATAGGCATCACTGAAACCTGGTGGGTTAAGTCCCACGATTGGAATGTAATAATGGAGGGATACAATCTATTTCAGAGAAACAGACCAGACAAGAAAGGAGGAGGAGTGGCGTTATATGTCAGGGATGTGTATACCTGTGAAGAGATCCAAGATTTAGAACCTCAAAGCCAAAGTGAGAGCATTTGGGTCAAAATTAAGGGAGAGAAGAATAACAGTGACCTCATTGTGGGAGTTTACTATAGATCCCCAAGCCAAACGGAGGACATAGATGATGCCTTCCTGGAACAGATGGCCAAGCATGCAAAAGGAAGGGAGATAGTAGTAATGGGGGACTTCAATTATCCGGATATTTGTTGGATGTCAAACTCAGCCAAGAGCATAAGGTCAAACAGATTCCTCACTGGCCTTGCAGACAATTTCATTGTCCAGAAAGTGGGAGAAGCAACAAGAGGAACAGCCATTTTATATCTGGTCCTAACCAATGTTGATGACCTGGTTAGTGGGGTAGAAGTGGAAGGATCATTAGGCGCGAGTGATCATGCTCTTCTGAAGTTTACTATACAGCGGAAAGGAGCAGCCAAGCATACTAGGACTCAATTTCTTGACTTTAAGAAAGCCGACTTCATAAAACTTAGGGAAGTGCTGGGTGAGATCCCATGGACAGTAATACTAAAAGGAAAGGGAGTTCATGATGGCTGGGAGTTTGTTAAGAGGGAGATAGTAAAAGCACAACTTCAGGCAAAACCAATGAGACGGAAACATGGAAGGTGCCCAAAGAAGCCAGGGTGGCTATCTAAAGAACTTTTAACTGAGTTAAGATTAAAAAAGGATGTGTACAAAAAATGGAAAAGGGGGGAAACCACCAAAGAGGAATTCAAACAAATAGCCAGCACGTGTAGACACAAAGTCAGAAAAGCTAAAGCACAGAATGAACTCAGGCTTGCTAGAGAGGTTAAAAGCAACAAAAAAGGCTTTTATGGGTATGTTCGTAGCAAAAGGAAGAACAAAGAAACAGTGGGGTCACTCAGAGGAGAAGATGGTGAAATGCAAACAGGGGACACAGAAAGGGCTGAACTCCTCAATGCCTTCTTTGCCTCAGTCTTCTCCGATAAAGAAAACAATGCCTGACCTGAAGAATTTGGAGCAAATGATTCAGCAGAGGAAACACAGCCCAGAATAACTAAGGAGATGGTACAAGAATACTTGGCTAGTTTAGATGTATTCAAGTCTCCAGGGCCAGATGAACTGCATCCAAGAGTATTAAAAGAACTGGCAGATGTGATCTCAGAACCACTGGCAGTCATCTTTGAGAATTCCTGGAGAACAGGCGAAGCCCGGCAGACTGGAGGAGGGCAAATGTTGTCCCTATTTTCAAAAAGGGGAAAAGAGAGGACCCAAATAATTACCGCCCAGTCAGTCTGACATCAATACCAGGGAAGATTCTGGAGCAGATCATTAAGCAAACAGTCTGTGAGCACCTAGAATATTCCCCAAAATAAAACCAGGCTATTTATGTAAGCAACATCAGCAGCAAGGGTTATAGTGGCAAAACACTGGAAAGATAAAAATACACCCACTAAAGAGGAATGGGTAGTCAAATTGTGCGAGTACTTGGAGCTCACAAAGCTGATAGGTGCAATAAGAGATAAACCTAAAAAATTGGTGAAAGAAGAATGGGAATGTTTAAATAATTATTTAGGGGACAAGGGCCCAACAAGAAAGACCTGGTTATGTTTAGAATGATACCGCATGGAGAAATGCTCCCTGATAATGCCAATCAGTTGCACTGATTTCAGTGGGTCTTATTCCTATGTAAGTGTACATTAGGATTGCAGCCATAGATTACTGTTCATCATCATTTATTAGAATAATCAGAAGGAATGTTCAGACATCATGCTGAGTCAGGCTTGCTGGCTTATTGTTCAGGCTTGAACAGCATGTTGATGCCTGGTACCTGATTTCTCCTCTTTTGCTGTGCCCCTGGGACAAGTGGGACAAACACAGCTGATAGACACCATTAAGCTTGGAGGGTGCGTGCGGCCAGGGCTCCAGAAAGAGGTTGCTTAAAGCTAGAGCTCAGTTGGAATATCTGAATCTATCCCCTAGCACTGGGAATCTCTGAATTACCCTCTCTTCCCAACATGCCACAAGGGTAGAGGGAATGTCAGTAACTTTCAAGGGAAAAGAACTCAAGAAAATGTGAGCAGGCTTCAGCAGCATAGGCAGGGCCTCATCTCAGAAGGCACCCCGCCCCTGCTGAATGTGATGCAGACTCTGAAAGAGCTAGATTTAATCTTGGGTACTTGTTGTACTCAAACCTAGGATTATGGTTTGTTAATCCCTTAAAAAGCTTCGTTTGTTAATCCCTATAAAGCCTTGTTAGGTAAGCCGCCAACAAACGCCTGATTTAAAGGTATGATAAATGATAATGTTGCTTTATCACATAAGCCATAATGCTTGCACCTGCAAGACAACCTCAGACAGCCCAGATTTGCTTACACTAGTAGTTAGAACAGCTTGTGGATAGGATGCTCATAAACAGGACAGCAGGTAAAGAACTTGCTTATACCTGTAACCAGCGGCGTAGCGTGGGTTGTCAGCACCCGGGGCAAGGCAAGTAATTTGCGCCCCCTAATCCGGGGCAAGGCAAGTAATGTGCGTCCCCTAACCCGGGGCAAGGCAAGTAATTTGCGCCCCCTAACCCCTAACCTGCCGCCGCTGCCAGCTTCTTCTTACTGCTGCCTGGTCTGGTCTGGTGTGGTTCTCTCCCGCGCTCAGCGCTGTGCTGGGCGGCCGCTGCACTGTCCCTCCCCCAGATAGTCCCTTGCTCTCTCTCCGCACCGCACGCCTGGCACCCACCCCCTCCACAGTGGGCGGCGACCCAGCGGCTCGGATCGGATTCTCACAGCCAGCACTGCAGTGAGAGAGAGTGAGTGAGCCAGGTAGGGGCAGAGAGCTGCGAGTGCGAGCGCGCGCCCCCCAGATGTTGCGCCCGGTGCGGCCGGCCCCCCCTGCACCCCCCACGCTACGCCACTGCCTGTAACTGGGACAACTAGTAGTCAGGATGTGGCTCTGTTGCTTGCACTGGTGAAACAAGAATATTGAGGGGTCCTTTCAAGGGGTTCAGCTTCTTAAGGAAGACTGGACCTTCGGAGAGAGTGTACCTTTTAAAGCTCAAACCACTCGGGAAATGAATAGAGACCAGACCAGGATATAGAAAAGCAAAGTGGCTATAAGCCTGATCTTTATTAAAGCTATTGCAACAGGGTGCTCCCCCCACACTCAGGAGAGAGGAGGAGGACCCCGAGCCATGCATGCAAGCCCTTATATAAATATACTCGGAGTTGAGTGTGGATTTCATGATCTTTATTCAGCTCATAGTAGTGAGGCATGCCAGTTCCCCTGAAATGTCTGTTTTATATACATTATTTACACAAAGGGCCCCACATGATTGGCTAATTCCAGGATTCTCCTGTAGGCCAATCAGGTTGTGGATTCACTTCCACCTGGAGTTGGATTGGGTGGCTCCTGTGGATCAATCAGACTGCTGCATTCTGAATCCTATTGTTTTAGGACCAATCAGACTGCTGCATTTTGGATCCTATTCAACTCAGTACATAACATAGACATATCTTAAATGTGCCCTTGAGACAGGATTTGTGAGCAAAGAGACAATGGGGAGATTTCCCATTTCCTTTGACCTTGCAGAGAAATATTTGAGGTTATTTTGGAAGAGAGAAAACAGTTTCAGAACTTTTTTGTGGGTTTCAGACATGTGGTTTACATATTTGTATGTGTTTGCTTGGTACATTTATGAACATCTATTTTATATATATAAGACCTTAGAATTCTTATAACAGTAGGCATGTAAATGCATAGGAACATAGATCAAATAAGGAATAAGGTAAACAAGAGGGATGGGCATCGAAATCAGAGTAATGGGAGATGAAAACAAGGGTGGGAATGTTAGTAGGGTAATTAGCCGGTCGTGATAGGCTTTATCCTAGCCAATGGGGAGACAAAGGAGAGAACCTGAGCTTCGGGTACAGGGAATATAAGCTTATGCTTTGTCAATTTTGGGTGTGCCTACTCTTGACACCCAGGGACGCCACTGTGGGTTAAACCACAGAGCCTAGGGCTTGCTGATTAGAAGGTTGGCAGTTTGAATCCCCACGATGGGGTAAGCCCCATTGCTTGGTCCCTGCTCCTGCCAACCTAGCAGTTTGAAAGCACCTCAAAGTGCAAGTAGATAAATAGCTACTGCTCCGGCGGGAAGGTAAACGGTGTTTCCGTGCGCTGCTCTGGTTTGCCAGAAGCGGCTTGGTCATGCTGGCCACATGACCCGGAAGCTGTACGCCGGCTCCCTCGGCCAATAAAGCGAGATGAGCATCGCAACCCCAGAGTCGGCCATGACTGGACCTAATGGTCAGGGGTCCCTTTACCTTTACTCTGGACATCCACTCTTGCGAGAAACTCTTTGCTGCTGCACCAATTTTGTTCAGAATTTATTTTGAGCGTCTCAAGACCCACTTCTAACAAAAGGTGG
Source organism: Podarcis pityusensis (assembly GCF_964106645.2). Classification (NCBI taxonomy): domain Eukaryota; kingdom Metazoa; phylum Chordata; class Lepidosauria; order Squamata; family Lacertidae; genus Podarcis; species Podarcis pityusensis. Next base: position 82,642,934 of record NC_138026.1, on the reverse strand, counting down.
CTAGCAATGTGTCTTGTTGGGGAGCAATAAACCATCATCCCAGCTTTGGCTTAACATGAATGGGAGCTTAATTTTTCTTTGCTAGATAAGAGAAGGGAACAAAGCAGATCCCAGGTATCAGAGGAGCTTGCTTTTGTTTGAGAATTAAACTTTGCTGATAACACAAGATTAGTGTGCTGATCTTTACCTTAAGTACTGTATTAAGGGGTCAGAATATTTACCCATGCCTTCCACATTTAAGACAAATTTTATTTATTGTTTATTTATTTATACGCTGCCCTTGCACCTTATGAAACTCAAGGCAAGAACCTTTAAATCATAGAAGAACAATAATTAAAAAACAATGAATCATAGAATTAAAACCATATAAAACAGAAAAGCCATTTGAACCATACAAATAATTACCGTATTTTTCACTCTATAACACGCACCCGACCATAACACGCACATAGTTTTTAGAGGAGGAAAACAAGAAAAAATATATTCTAAATGAAACAGTGGATGTATGATTTTTGTGGTTCATGCTGTGGCCACAGACATGTGATCTGACAGTGAGTTTGGAGTAGCCCAATGCAAAAATCCTGAGGATCCATGTGGATCCATGCTTTGTAACCACGTTTTTGCACCCCAGGCAACAGTGGGTGCGTGATTTTTTTGGTGCAAGATGTAGCCATGGACATGCTATGTGATCTGATGGTGAATTTGGGGTGACACAGTGCAAAAATCCTGAGGATCCATGTGGATCCGTGCTTTGTAACCACGTTTTAAGTGGGGAGGGAAGGAAAAGCACTCAAGGGACAATGAACACGCGTGGGGTGGGTGGAGAAGGATGCTGCTAATAATGCAGAAGAGAGATATAAGGGGAGAAGGCTCCTCTCCTCTCCCGCTTTGCTCCTTTAAAGGCTCAGTGTGATGGCCTGGGAATCTGATTCAGAGGCTGAACCGGAGGAATCCCAGCCTGCACAGGAGTCCCCGCCTCCGGGGCCGGCTGAGCTGGGGCAGGGCCTTGATTCTGAAGCGCCTGCACCTGTGCCGGATCCTCAGGAGCAGGCACCAGGTGAATCCACTCTGGCTCCAGAGGTGGTTGAGGACTCAGTGCCTACAGGTGAGTCTCCCCCTGGGTCCAGTAACCCTTCAGCCTCTCCTGAACTGCAGAGGCGAAGGGCAGAGAGGCGAAGGGAACTGGTTTCTCCCAGGAGGAGTGCTCGCCTTAAGGCCAGGAGAGGCAGGTCTCCTGGGGGCCGGGACCGCCCCTGGCCTCAGAGAAGATAAAGGCCAGTCAGCCCGGTCCCAGGTTGCGGGAGCAACGTCGTCGTTGAGTACTTGCTCCTACCCGGACCCAGACCTGACCTTCCAGTGTTCCTGTCCCTGCCCGGCTTCCTGCTTCTGACCTTCCAGTGTTCCTGTCCCCGCCCGGCTTCCAGCTTCTGACCTTCCAGGGTTCCTGTCCCCGCCCAGCTTCCTGCTTCGGACCTCGCCTTACTCCTTGTGAACTGTTTCCAGGCTAGTGACTCAGGACTGGACTTTGACTACGACAACGGTAACCTTCCCCCCGGGACTAGCACAGTTTGCTCCCGCCACACCCGCACTCCCCCTTCGTTGGGGTGCGTTCGGGAAAAGCCAGAAGCCATGGCCAACCAGGCAGCTGCGCTGGTGGCATTGGCCCAGGAGAACCAGGCCTTGACTCACACCGTGCAGCAGCTCAGCGATGCGGTTACGGCACTTCAGCAGCGGTTGGACACCCTACCGGCTCCTGTGGCCGACGCCCCAGCTCCAGGCAACTACCCAGTGGCCTTGCCAGAGAAATTTGATGGGGCCCCGGCCAGCTTTCCCATGTTCCTCGCCCAGGCCAAGTTGTATATTCAGGGGCGAGCCCGGAACTTCCCTGACGACCGCACCAAGGTGCACTTTTTGATCAGTTTGTTAAAGGACCAGGCGGCCAAGTGGGCATTGCCGCTGCTCAGGCAAGACTCCCCCTTGCTGACAGACTATATGGGGTTTTGCAACCATTTGGAGGCCGCATTCGGCAACCCCCAGAAGGAGAGTCAAGCCAACCAGGCAATTAGGCGTTTGAAACAGGGCAAGTCCACTGCGGCCGCCTACACCATGGAATTTTGGCTGTTGGCGCAAGACATGTCTTGGAATGACTCTGCACTTCGGGACCAGTATCTTGAGGGACTGTCGGATGAGATACTGGACCAGTTGGCCATGATGGATCGTCCCACCACGCTGGACGCCCTTGTTCAGCGGAGCCTGCAGATAGACGATCGGTTGGAGGACCATCGCCAGACCCGGGACCGCCAGCACCCCCCGGCTCCTGGCTCCAGTCCTTCCCAGCAGGTCCACGCCCACAGCCGAGTTGCCGGACGAGCCAATGCAGCTCGGGGCTGCGCGACCTCGCCTCTCCCCCTCGGAGAAGACGTGGCGTCGGGAGGGGAACCTGTGTCTTTACTGCGGTGGGAGTGGACATTACGCCCGATCCTGTCCCAAGAAGATGCCAGTTGCAGGGAAACCGCCAACCTCGGTATCCGAAGGCCCTAGCGACCTGGGGTCCCAAACCATGCAAGAGGGGCCCTCACCAGTGGATTTGCGACATCTCATGGTTCCGGTGCGTCTCTACCCTCCAGGTGGGCCCTGGATTCTTACCCACGCTCTGGTGGATTCAGGGGCAACCCGCTCCTATATGGACGCTGCCTTTGCCGCTCATCATCAGGTGCCACTTCAGAACAAGCCAGAACCTGTACAGGTGGAGGCAATTGACGGACAGCTCCTGCGTTCGGGTGCCGTCACTCGGGAGACCCAGCCCTTGGTCCTGTGTCTCCAGCAGCACCGGGAGGTGCGAACTTTGGACATTGCTTCCATGCCCCGGTTCCCCCTGGTGCTCGGGATGGACTGGCTGGAGGCTCACAATGTTCAGATTGACTGGGTCAATCGGACTGTGCACTTCCCAGACCCATGTCCCCATGCTCAGTCTGAGATGCTAGCAGCCGTACCCACTGAGGAGGCTGCATCCACGCTCCCCGCCGAGTACCGGGACTACCAAGACGTGTTTGAGGAACGGGGGGCAGACCAGCTGCCGCTGCATCGGTCTTTTGACTGCGACATAGACCTCCAGCCCGGAGCGCCCCTGCCGGTGAGTCACTTATACTCTCTAACAGAGCCAGAGCGCGAAGCTTTGCGGGACTTCCTGCACAAGAACCTGGAGCGTGGTTTCATTAGGCCTTCGACCTCGCCCACCGCTGCGCCGGTGCTCTTCGTTAAGAAGAAATGTGGGGAGCTTCGCCTTTGCCATGATTACCTGGCCCTGAACAAAATTACCATCCCAGACCGGTACCCCTTGCCCCTTATTTCGGAGTTGCTGGAGCGGGTGCAAGGGGCGCAGGTGTTCACCAAGCTAGACCTCCGGGGGGCCTACAATTTAATTCGGATCCGAGCCGGGGATGAGTGGAAGACAGCATTCGGGACCCGGTACGGTCAGTTCGAATACCTGGTTATGCCCTTCGGATTGTGCAATGCGCCCGCTGTGTTCCAACGGTACATCAACCACGTGTTCCAGGACTTGCTAGACAAGTACGTGGTGGTGTACTTGGATGACATTCTGGTTTTCTCCCATGACCCGGCTCTCCACGAGGCTCATGTCCGGACCGTGCTGCATCGCTTGCGGGAGCACCGCCTGTATGCAAAGCTCAGCAAGTGCGAGTTCCATCAGCGGTCAGTGGACTTCCTTGGTCACCGACTCTCTCCAGATGGGGTGCAGATGGATCCTGGGAAGGTGGCAGCGGTTCGGGAATGGGCGGCACCTCGGAAGTGCAAGGACCTACAGCGATTCCTGGGGTTCGCCAACTATTATCGGACCTTCATTGCAGATTATGCTCATCGCACCACCCCGTTGACCCGGCTACTGCGCCCTAAGACGCCGTTTTCCTGGGACGAGGAGGCAGAGGAGGCGTTTCAGGGGTTGAAAGCCTGTTTCCAGAGAGCGCCGATCTTGCAACATCCTGATCCCTCTCGACCCTTTGTGGTAGAGACCGACGCCTCCAGTACGGTTCTCAGTGCCGTCTTGTCTCAGCAGTACGGACCCGATGCGCCACTCTTACCCTGCGCCTTCTATTCCCGCCAGCTCCTTCCAGCGGAGCATAACTATACCGTGTGGAAGCGGGAACTACTGGCCATCAAGGTGGCCTTTGAAGTCTGGCGCCACCATCTTGAGGGGGCACGACACCCGGTGGAGGTGAGAACTGACCACCGGAACCTGGAGTACCTCCAGACCACCCGCAAGCTGAACCAAAGGCAGATCCGGTGGGCGTTGTTCTTTTCCCGGTTCCAGTTCCGGATCCGCTACATCCCTAGCTCCCAAAACCAGAAGGTGGATGCCCTGTCCCGGAAACCTGAAGACAACGCAGACACGGTACAGCAAGCAGTACCCACCACGATCCTACCACCGGCTGCATTCCTGGCCACCCAGGAGGCTGAGCCACTGCAGGCTCGGGTGCGGGAACAGCAGCGGGTCAACGTTTGGGCCCAGGAACGACTCCGGGAACTGGCCGAAGGGTCATGCCCTCAGTATCCGGGGCTGGGCTTGCAGCAGGGCCTTCTGCTGCACCATGGTCGCCTGTATATCCCGCTAGGGCCACTGCGGGCTGAGGTTCTCCAGATGACCCAATCTCTCTTGATGAAGCCACAGTCTGTTCCCTATTCATTGCCAACTACAGTATGAGATACAATCTCCTACTTATTCCAAATTATAGGGATGGCCTACCAAGCCTTTCTGAAAGGGCTTCAGCTCAGCAACTTTCATTTTAGTATTATTGTGCAGCATGCAGATAACAAAATAAAACATGTGTAGAAGAAGTCTCATATTTATTATATCTGATCCATCTTTTTGACCAAGCCAGAAAGAAAAACCTGGGATGGAACCGGTTTTTCTTGTTGGCCAATATTCAACTAAAAAATCTCACCAGTGGAAGCCCTATGCAATGACTTCTGCCTGTAAAACAAGGCTTTCCTCTCTCTCCTCCCCCCATGCACCACCATGCCCTTTCCAAAATTCGTTGCAGGGGAGAACCAGGTGAACTCCCAGAACAGCATGTGGGGGAAAGAGAGGAGGGATTGTTCTGTCTGGCAAACTGAAATGCTTGCGCTGATGCAACAATCTAAAGCATGGGTAGGCAAACTAAGGCCAGCGGCCGGATGAGGCTCAATCGCCTTCTCAATCCAGCTCACAGACGTTCTGGGAATCAGCATGTTTTTACATGAGTAGCATGTGTCCTTTTATTTAAAATGCATCTCTGGGTTATTTGTGGGGCATAGGAATCCGTTCATTCCCCACCCAAAAAATATAGTCCATCCCCCCACAAGGTCTGAGGGACAGTGGACTGGCCCCCTGCTTAAAAAGTTTGCTGACCCCTGATCTAAAGAGTGTGACATTGAATTCTGTTGGGTGTAGACTCTTCAGATATAAAAACATGAGAAGACTTACAGTTAGCTGCAGGCCAGTCTGACATATTAGCTAGCATAGCAGAATTTCACACCAGATAACGTGTGTTTTTAATTGTATTCTTCTTCTTTTTAAATACTTTTTATTAGGAATTTCAACAAAGCATTTTATCAAAAAACATATCATCCTTAACTCCACCCTATTTCCCCCCTCCCCCCCCAGACTTCCTCAGCTCCTCCCTCTGGTTTATCAACAAATGCCATTCTCTGTATATTACAAAATTGTATAGATCCTTAATTTGTCTAACTAGCTGTTATCAATAAAAAGTTTGTGAGTGTTTATTCAAAACCTGCCAAGGAGTCCAGTTCATTTTGTTGTTTCTTTAAGTACTTTGTAAAAGGTTCCCATTCATCTTTAAAGTCACAGTTATCCTTGTCACGTAGTTTAGGTGTCAATTTTGCCAATTCTGCGTAGTCCATCAGTTTCTCTTGCCATAGTTCTTTAGTCGGGATTTCCTTGTTCTTCCATCCTTGTGCTATTAAGACACTTGCCGCCGTTGTTGCATACATTTTAATTGTGTTCTTAATATTCTGTTGGGAGCCACCCATTATTAAAAATGAAATCAACTGGGTTATCTGAGAAACACCTCTGCCAAGTGAAAAATGTAATAATGGTGAGTAGAAACTGGCTATGGGATAATTTTGCTCAAAGACATGACCTTTAGGTATAAGTAATCATTAACTAGTTTTCAGCTTTTGCTCGGAAGACAAAAAGATAACTTCATTTATTATGGGGGGGGGGTGTTCTCTATTATGGGGGTATTTTGGTGTTCTCAACTGTTGCCAATGAGATACAACCAATTTGATTTGCAAACCAGAATGTATTAATTTAAGAATATGGGACAAACATTCAGACCCAACCTTTCAGAAATCAAGTCCTTACAAGGTGTCTTAGAGATAAGAAAGATACATGAATAAAATCACAATATGAAAATATAGGAATCCACTTCCCACAGGGACGTTGACCACCAACTGCCCGGTTGGGAATGGGTTAAAGTTTAGCTGGAATAGGCCACCTAAACCACCACCCCCATCTCTTCTGGGATATATTTTTTAAAATTAACAGTACTTCACAACTCCTTTGTATCTAACATCAAGTTCATAGAACAGGAGTTTAAAAAATCCTATTTTTCGTCCCAAAAAGGGACTTAACAAAACCTTTAAAAGATTAACCTGATGAATGAAAATGCAGAACGTGGCCAGTTTCAGAGGAGGTTTGGTTTCCTTGAGAAAATATTAGTGACCTACTATTTGGTAATCCTGTTATATTAAAGCTTTTTTATATGCTGAGAACTTCAGCTGTAAAGCAAACATGTTTTTTTTAAGCGACTGGATGCTGCTATGGTCTCGCCAGTTTGATATATAGTTACCTTCAGACTTCTCCTTTTGCAAATACTATTTAACACTGCAAAGTATGCAGACTTGCTACCATAATAAAAGTTTGTAAATGTACATGGCAACCCAGAAGTACCGTATTTTTCGCTCTATAACACGCACCAGACCATAACACGCACGTAGTTTTTAGAGGAGGAAAACAAGAAAAAAAATATTCTAAATGAAACAGTGGGTGTATGATTTTTGTGGTTCATGCTGTGGCCACAGACATGTGATCTGACAGTGAGTTTGGAGTAGCCCAATGCAAAAATCCTGAGGATCCATGTGGATCCATGCTTTGTAACCACGTTTTTGCACCATTGCAGCCCCAGGCAACAGTGGGTGCGTGATTTTTTTGGTACAGACTGTAGCCATGGACATGTAATGTGATCTGATGGTGAATTTGGGGTGACCCAGTGCAAAAATCCTGAGGATCCATGTGGATCCGTGCTTTGTCACCACGTTTTAAATGGGGAGGGAAGGAAAGCAAAAGCCCCCCCCCCCCAAGCCAGACAGGATATACGAAGTATGATTTCTTTTTTATTTACGGTATTTCTTTTTTGGCCACCTCTGTCACTGCAACCTTTGCTCTGTGCTTGCACACTTTTGGGCAATAGGGCATGTAACACACTTTTTTTCATCTGCCAAGATATAGAAAATCAATTTTAATGTCCCTATATAAAATGCCTAGTGAAGCAGAAGGGTATTACATCAGCCACTGTATTAAGGCTAAACGTTTGAAGAACAGCTCTCTATGGGGGGGGGGGAGACTAAATTCCATTTTCAATCAATTGTTATTGTGGCAGCAATTATCAGTGTATAGCGCACAATGAGGAAAAGAACTTTAAAAAATATATATAAAAAACATTCTCACGTTATACTTCAAAGAAGAGTATTAGGCTTTTAATGAAGGGGAGAGGAGAGATGCTGTAATCCTCCTGGCTCAGGAGATTCTGATTTACCAGCCGCGTGTAGAAAGTATAGATTAAGATATTTGATATACAGCATATAAATCCAGAGATTTCCATGTCTCACTCTGCAATCCAGCCTGCTGTTACTTACGAGCAGGGAAGCAGGGTTTCTCTTCCAAACAAGCATACTGTCTCCCTCCAGCAGTACATTGCTTGGAGAAGCTGTAATTTGGAGGGGGCCTGGGGGCAGGGCTCTCTGCTTTTGGAAAAGAAATGAGAAACCTACCATTGTAAAGCAAAAGTCCCCCCCCCCCACCCAAGCCAGCCCTCTCTCTCTCTCTCTCTCTCTCTCCCACCTGCATGCTTTTGCTTTTCGGCTGCCTGCGAGTCCCTAGAGCACGGAGAGGAGGAAGTGGTGGGCTGGAGCCTGCACGCAGTGTGACTAGGAAAGAATTAGAAGGAAGGACTCGATCCTTTCCTTAACCCTCTGCTTGCCAGGAGGGCAGGGGATTCCCTGCTCTTTGTTGAGTTTGAGCAAACGCAGCAACAGAAGCGGGTGGGCAGTAAGACCCTGAGGCAGAATGCAGGAAAGCTTCCGCCTTCCCCCTTCCCTCCGCCCGCCCGCCCGATCTTTTTTTTGCTTGATTTTTGCCTATTTTGCCCCTGCGCTCCGGCGAGTCAGCGCCAGGGTCCACACATTCGCTCAATAACACGCACAGACATTTCCCCTTACTCTTTAGGAGAAAAAATCTGCGTGTTATAGAGCGAAATTTACGGTAGGTCATATTGAGTTTATATGTCTTACTCTCAGGCACTCCTTTACCTGGGAGTAAGTCACATTGAGCACAGTAGGGCTTACTTCTGGGAGTCATATATATGTAGGGAGCACGGTTAAAGTTTTTAATTGTGAAAGATGGACTTTTTAATGTGTACCTACCAAAGTTCTGTTGTTTTTGTCCATTGAGTTTTCTTGGCAGGGATACCGGAGTGGCTTGCCGGTTCCTGCTCCAGGTGGATCACATTTAGTCAAAACTCTCCACTATGACCTGTCCGTCCTGGGTGGCCCTGTACGGCTTGGCTCATAGCTTCTCTGAGTATTCAAGAATTGATGCTTTTGAATTATGGCACTGGAGGAGACTCTTGAGAGTCCCATGGACTGGAAGAAGATCAAACCTATCAATTCTTAAGGAAATAGGCCGTGAGTGCTCACTAGAAGGACAGATCGTGAAACTGAGGCTCCAATACTTGGGCCACCTCATGAGAAGAGAAGACTCCCTGGAAAAGACCTTGATGTTGGGAAAGATTGAGGGCACAAGGAGAAGGGGATGACAGAGTATGAGTTGGCTGGACAGTGTTCTCGAAGCTACTAATGTGAGTTTGATCAAAATGCAGGAGGCAGTGGAAGACAGGAGTGCCTGGCGTGCTCTGGTCCATGGGGTCACGAAGAGTCGGACACGACTAGACAACTAAACAACAACAACCAACGTTCTGAAAGACAGGGGTTTAGATATTTTGTATTAAGAAATCCCAAATGTCTGAACAAACATTTAGTTTTATCCTATCTAGAAAGTATCTAGAAAGAATTTTTTCTTGAGAAAATGAAAAATGTCCAGACTTTTAAGACCTATAAAGTTTGTGTCACAGAGTTCCCAAAGAATCCTAAAAGAAGAAAGGATGCACAATTAGGTACTTAACCTGTCAGAATGGTTTCAGTCTGCTTTTCTTCTCCTACAGGGCCTCTGGTGTTGCAGTGTCAAGTGGTTTTTCCTCTGAGAAAGCACCCTGCCCAGCCCCTCAAATAGTATGTAATTTACATATCCAGAAAATGGGGCTGTCCCAAGTCAGAGGCAAATAAGAACAGAGTTTGCAAACTCTCAGAGGTCAATGAGAGTGTAGTGTGCAAGTGTTTTGAGAGTATAGTGCTTGTCATTCAGAATTGCTTCCTCTTCTGCTATATACCTTTATTGTACAACTTCTGGTCATACAGAAGCAAATCTGCCTTTTAAAAGGGGTTGTGACAAGACTGAGGCAGCCAACGAGATGGCTCAGAAAAAGACAAGTCTTGTGGAAATAATAGAGCACCTTTTTGCTACGCTTCAAGGGGAGGAGAATGAGGAGCTGCTGTTTACTTACAGAGGAGTGCTGTATCCAAAACTTGTTTGTAGTCCTGGGACTTTTGAAGCATTGGAAACCATGGAAGCTAGGAAGGATGATAAGTTGATTGTTGCTTATCCAAAATGCGGTGAGTATCCAGCTTTTAATGGAATTAAAGGGGAATAGATTTGGTTACCAATTGATATCTGACCACATACGATTTGTATGTTTATTTCCCCCATGTACGGTAATCTGGATTTACAGTTTCCATGTTTTGTTGTGCTTTTCATAAATGGTAAATGGGGATTTTGTATGCAAAACCTGCAAACCTGAGCAGCTGACTCCACAGCGTATAATAAGCTGTCATGTGGAAGTGCCTTCTATTAAAGTTTGAACAAGGAAACCAATGTTTATTTGCTACGCAAAATGAACTGAAATGGGTCCCAGGTGAATACATTTTGGGGTGCCTGGATTCACACCTCAATTAGTGGCTGAGCACCCCACAACAGCCATGAGAAGCAATTCAAGGCCCTCTTTTATGTGGAGATGAGATGTGTGCCTCATAAGTCCTTGGTTACAACCCATCCTCCATGTTATTCAGTGAGGCCTCTGAAATTGTACCTTTTTGTGCTTTGTTCACTTTCTTGCACCTTGTGCCACCGTCTCTGCCATTTTAATCCGCTCCTCTGTGACTCTTGTTCCCGCCTAATGTCAACTTGCCTGAAAACAAACAGGATTTATGGGAAAGGATCCTCACCCTCAGAATCTAATGTAAGTGGCAACTGCTCTTTGTTACCCCTTTGTTGGATGAAATGTGAAGAAACTTCCTGGATTCTCCCACAATGAAGATTTTGCTCCAAAAGAAAATGTTTTGGGGTTGTTGTTGCTTTTTTCATTTTCAAAGCCTTGACTGTGTACAGTTCTTTTTAAAAAGCTGGGCTGGCCAAGGTAGGGAAGGAACTTTCTCACAAAAGAAGAAAGAATAAAAGTTTGCAGTCTCCAAGGCTTGCATGGTGGCAACAGCTTTGTTGTGACTTACCTGGTGTGGTTTTATGACCCACCTGCAGGTCCCAATGCACTGGTAGAAGAACTATGATTTAAGTTGACTGTTGTATATGAACATGGCTGTGCATTTGGTTGTGTGAGTTATGCCCTTGTGATTCATATATGTCTCACTTGCTTTTATGTTGCAGGTACTAACTGGGTGCTCCAAATGGTAAATGACATGATAGTTGCAATCCCAAGTTACAAGGACTTGTCACCATCAGAAAACATACAAATGCTTGAATTTGGATTGCCCACAAAAGCTCAGGTTGGCATGATTTCCAAGTTTGTCTAGCAAATGATCAGAACTGACATGTTGTCAAGGTGGTGTCTGCTCTTCGCTATAAACACCCCCTGTTCACTCAGAGAGATATTTACAGTTCTTTATTTACATATGTACAAACAGCAACAGTTCCGAATCATGCTTCTGCATCTGAGGAGTCAGATTCGGGGAGTGGCTTCTTTCAGCTTCTTCTCCAACACAGCATAGGTGGGAATCTTGCAAGAGGTCTTTGATCCCTGCGTTTTAACTCTCTCTTGGCCTGTGCCAAGGCACCGCTTCCCCTTCTGTTCCTGAACTCCCTGGTTGGTGGCAAGGAGAGCATCGTAGAGCTCATAGAACATCGTAGAGCCCTGTCACCACTTGACTGCTCTCCTCCTCCTCCTCCTCCTCCCCTGCTTCTTTTGTCATTTCCCTGTACAGTGGTACTTCGGGTTAAGAACTTAATTCGTTCTGGAGGTCTGTTCTTAACCTGAAACTGTTCTTAACCTGAAGCACCACTTTAGCTAACGGGGCTTCCTGCTGCTGCCACGCTGCTGGAGCACGATTTCTGTTCTCATCCTGAAGCAAAGTTCTTAACCCGAGGTAATATTTCTGGGTTAGCAGAGTCTGTAACCCGAAGCAAATGTAACCTGAAGCGCATTTCTCCAACACACAAACAAAACTCTGAAGGAAAAACTGTACTTGCCACATTCTGTAATACAGTTTTGTTAATGTCTTCTTTTATATTTACATCAACAACTTTCATTTTTTAAAATAATATTTTTATTAATTTTCCATTTTTACAATCCAATAAAAGCCACAATAATACATTTCCAAATTATAATAAAAACAAGAAAACCAGTTATCCAATGCCAACTTACATATTTTTGAGTGACGTCCCATGTTCTGAAGTTCAGGGAATGATGATCTAATGTCGTGCTGCAATTCTTAGCTAGTCCAAATAAAACATTCCCGATATTAATCCTTCATTTGTTTTGACAGCTACTGGTCCTGCGACTTTCGTTCGTATTCAATTAATTCATCCATTAATTTAGCAAGAGGGTTAATCCTGTGCAGTTATGTGTTAAATATTTTTAATTTTCTTATTTGTTCTTCCTGTTGTAATCCAAAGTCCTCAGCAACATGCTTCACTTTTGGTTTCTGCACACAAGCGCAATTCTCAATGCATCACATCCAAGATAAAGAGAAGTCTGGCATTCTACCATTGACCCCAGGCAGATATCCAAAGTTATCTTCTGTGATCTCATTCCAGCTACTAACAAGCTGATACCTCACCAAAACCATAATCCATCCAGTGGCCCTGAGTGAGAACTGCAGTTAATCTTAATACATAACATAAAATATACTGAGAGAAAATAATGGAGGCTCACCTCACCCAACATGTTGTTGTTGTTTAGTCGTTTAGTCGTGTCCGACTCTTCGTGACCCCATGGACCAGAGCACGCCAGGCACTTCTTGTTGGTTTCTATTTCCCTCACTGAGCAACAACTGCAGTCACAAGACATTGTTTTGCATTCCACAGTCAGAGTTACTGTTGGATTCCCACGGGAATGGGAGACTGGATGTGACGTACACTGGTTTCCTGTTTTTCACTGTTCTCTCGGTGTTCTTTGTTTCCGAGAGGGGTTGCTTCTCTGCTCTCACAGAGGCAAGATGCATGTTTGTATTCTCTCAGCATAGAGTGGAAATAAAGTTAAGAATGTGGCACATACTGCTTATCCTTCTGCTGTGTGGACTACTCTGTTTGGGCTCAAGATGAGATGAGCCTGTATCAGCTTCAGATGGGCCAAAGCTGGTCAAAATCTCACATTTTTGGTTATGGGCCCAGAGAAACGGAATCGGACTGAAGAATGGCTGCTGGCAGAGGAACAGAGGAACGGATCGGACGTTATCTGCTCTGCGCGTCAAGAAGATTGATGAGAGGTATGTGCTCATGCTCCGGGCAGCCTGCCAACTCCTAATTAATGGCTTCAAGGCTGGACTTTGAGCTTTTAAGCCGTCTGCTCGGCAGAGGCTTGGGGAAAAAGTGCTTTTACAAGTGCTTTTGGAAGCAGCTGTACACAGACGCAGCTTGTTTAAAGCAGCAGAGATGGCTAATGCAAGGCTGGCTGATGCTTGTGGGATTCCTAAGCTCAATAAAAAGAATTACGCGAACTGGGTGCTCTACGCAGAGGCTCTTCTGCGAAAAGAAGGTCTGTTTACAGTTATTACAGACAACCCCCCAGCTCCAATAACAGATGAATGGGCAGCTAAGGATTCCAAAGCAAGGGGAACTCTTACATTGATAGTCTCCCCAGAAGAGCTCTGTCTGTTGCATGATAAGACCTCAGCCTGAGAGATTTGGGACACTTTGAGAGATGCTCATTTGAGGACAGAAGCTGGTGCTTCTTTGTTCTACTATGCCAAGCTGCATGATATGGCACTTGCTGAAGGTGCAGATGTGCGTGCTCACTTGATGGAGATGCAGAATCTGAGACATGAGCTGCAACAGAGAGGACTCACCTTTCCAGAGGCTGTGTATTCCTTCATGATACTACATTCTTTGGGTTCAAGTTGGGAGTCCGTTGCCACTCAGATTGCTGTTCAGCCAACTGCTCAGATCACAGTAGCACATGTTACTGCCGTGATTCTGAATGAAGCGGACAGGCGAGGTGCTAGCTGCATTGGTAAGGGGGAGTCTTCACAGACGTCATCCCAGAATGCAGTGGAACCACCAGATGGCGCCAAAGCTTTGAAGGCAGTGAAATGCTACTCGTGTGGACGTCTAGGCCATATGAAGAGGGAATGCAGATTTCCCAGGGCCAAGACAGAGCAGCGCAGCGAAAGCTCATCGCGTGGAAAAGGCAAAGGCAAAGGCAAAGGTCCGGTGTCCAGGACAACGCAGCACAAGGCAATGGTCTCACGCTTCACTCCAAAGGTTGCAAAGGTCCAGAAGACATCTAGGTCTTTCTTCGTGGTAGATACGGGCGCAACGCACCACTTATGCAACGACAAGCGACTGTTCATGTCTTTTACACCGCAGGAAGGTGCGATTCACCAGGCGGATGACCACACGATCCCCAGTCAAGGCTATGGAACTGTTGTTCTTCGCAGTTTGGACTTGTCGATACACAATGTGCTCTACGTTCCAGAAGCTTCACACAATCTACTCAGTGTTGCGCAGCTGAATGAACGGAAAATTGACGTTTCCTTCAAGAACAAGAAGTGCACCATCACAAAGAAAAACGATTATGTATTGCATGCTGAATATGTTGATCGTTTGTTTGTTTTGTATTTTGATGATGATGTGCAGGATGAAACTTGTTGCATTGCAGGTTCTAACAAAAGTTTGCATGCAGGATGTATTCATGATTTTCACAGGAAATTTGGTCATTTGCATTTTGAGGCAGTATCTAAAATGCCTGCCTTGGTTGAAGGTATGACTATTAAACCCTGCAGGTACCACATGAAGTGTAGGGCATGCGCAGCAAACAAAGTGAAAATGGCTGCGAAAGGCAAGGTGTCTAGTAGGCAAGTGGAGAGAATCAGAACCTACAGGGTTAAGAGGTTCTGTGTGACGTCTTACATTCTGAGGCGTGGTTGAGTATACTGAGGGGAGTGTTTCCTGAGTTCAGTTCTGGTTTCGCTTTTGCGGAGAGAGGACGCAAGATGTGTGCGTTGTCGCCCGGAGAGATTTAAGAGCTGTTTTTCTACACGAATAAAGACTTTCAGAAGATAAGGAAGACACCGTGCGTGCTGCCTGATTTATGTTTACACACACGCACAGCAACAGTTTCTCGCTGCGTGCACTCTGCCCCCCTGCCTAGGTCAGCTTCAGGCTTCCGAGCAGAGCTGCCCAGGGGAAGCGCTGGCTGGACGGCAGGGCAATTTGCCAAGAGGCCAATAGGTTATGGATGGTCAGAAAACGCTTTGAAGCTGTTGCCAGACGTGCCGGTGTGTGTGTGGGAGCCAGCTGAGGAGAGGCTGCAGAGAGCTTGGAGCTGTGCCTAACGTTTGAAGGCAAGCTGACGACGCTGAAGCCAGCTTTGAGTCCTGCCTGAAGCTGAGAGAGGCAGACGAACTCAGCTGGGAGGAGCTGATCTGCTGGACCGGGAGCTGGAGAGCTGCTGTTTGTTTACGTGAGTACGCTGGGCCCCGGGGGAAGATGGCAGATGACCAAGAGGTGCTTGAAGCTCCGCTTGAGAAGCTTGAAGAGCTCACCACCCAGTCGTGGGAAACCTGGGTCAGGAAAGTGAGAGCCTGGTTTTGGGCAACAGGGCTGTGGGAAGTATGCAAGAAAGAACCGTCCCCAGCCAAACCGGCTGCTGCTGAAATTGCAGAACTGGTGGACAGAGATGCAGAAAAGCTGCAGTCTGCTTTTCTGGAGGAGAAAATGCAGAGAGAGAAAGCTATGAGAGCTGAGATCTGCATGTTGAGAGCAAGCGTACATGCTAAGCTATTGCCGCATTTGGAAGGCATTGAGTCGGCCTGTGAAGCCTGGAAACTGCTGAGGGGTTTGTGTCAAAGCTCAGCAGGAGGCCAGGAGCAGGATGACGCCGAGTGCTCAGCCAGAAGCCCTGATTTTACAGCCTCACGGAGTGCTGTTGGAGGTGTCGGGGGGGCAGAGAAGCCCAAAGGCCAGTTTGGAAAAGTTTCCACTGTGTATGCCGAGGAGGAGTGCTGTTTCAGAGGGGGCGGAGCTGGCCTGGAAGCTTCGCTAGCTGAGAGCTCACCCCAGTGTTTTTCCACTCGTCGCTGCTACGTTTGCAATTCTCCTGACCATCTGCGTCGCAACTGCCCACAGAGAGCAAGGGAGACAGGGCAGGATGTCTCCAAGGTCGTTTCCCACGGGAATCAGCCGGGTTTCCATGGCAACCAGTCCAGCAGAGGGGGCAGGCGTGTGAAGTCGCAGAGAGGACGTGGCTCAGAGGGGGAAGACGGCGCTTATCAGCTAACTGCATCCATGGCGGTTGTAAAGGACACCTGCAAAGGCCCCAAGGACGGGGGCAGCGGGACGTTTGTTGCTATGGCAGCTTTGAAGGACAGCTGCATTGAGAGCAACGTGATACGTTGGATTATTGACAGTACTGTCAACAGACATCTGATAACTGAGACACCTGGTGTTGAGATGTGGAACTGCAAACCTGTTTTGGTTGGGAAGACAGTGTGTTTTGCAGACAATTTACAAAAGCCATTGTCTAAAGTTGGACATGTTTATGTTTCTGTTTTGCAGGTGCAGCTGCGAGTCTACGTGGCGCCGGGGATACAACATTGTATTTTATCTGTACCTTGTCTCTTACAGGAGGGGTATAAGGTTTGCTTTGAGAAGGATGTCTGCACAATTTCCAGAGGGGGGAAAGTCTTGATCAGTGTTCCAAAAGGGCACAACAGCTTTTTTGTTCTTGAAGCACCTCTGGAGGGTGAAGGGTGTGCTGAGAAAGTCCAGGCAAAGTCTGCAAATGTTCATGCTCATGTTTCATGTGCTTGCGTGTGGCACAAGAAAATGTCACATGGTTCCTGTGAGGATATCCAGATGCTATCGGAGTGCACTAAAGGGTGCGAAATAAGGGAATGTGGTAGACCCCTAAAGTGCAGGGCTTGCAGAAAAGCCAATGTAAAAGGGTGTGGTTTTCCCAGAGTGGAGAGGGTGGCCACAAAGCCTTTTGAGCTTGTGCACACAGACCTTTTTGGTCCCATGCAAAAGCAGAGTCTGGGCGGGGCCAGGTTTGGGCTGACGCTGCAGGATGATTTCAGCCAGGTTGGCTGGTTTTATCCTCTGAAACGGAAAGAGGATGCAACGCAACTGATCAAAGATTGGATTGCGGAGGTGGAACTAAGGTTCTCCACCAAGGTGCAGGGGTTCCAGAGTGACCGAGGGTCAGAGGTCACTGGGTCTGCTCTGCAGAAATTCTTTCGTCAGAAAGGGATACGTCACAAGGTGACTTCTCCTCAGGAGAAGGGAGTGGCAGAGCTTAGGAGCAAAGCTCTGGTTCAAGCAACAGAGATTCTACTGAATGACTCTGGTTTGCCTCAAAGCTTTTGGGGGGAAGGAATTAAATTTGTAAATTTCACGAAGAATAGGTCCTACAATTCAGTGGTAGGTGACACCCCGCATTTTATGCTTTACGGAGAGAAGCCGAACCTGCATTTCCTCCGTGTATTTGGTTCGAAAGCTATGGTGTCGGTACCAAAGTTTCTGCAAGAGCAGGGTGGTCCAAAGGTCCAGGAAATGATCTTCTGTGGGTATGATCCTGCAACAAATGGGTGGAAGTTTGCATACCCAGAGGGTGATCAGACCAAGCTGCTGGTCAGCAAGCATGCTGAGTTCTGTGAGCAGGATGGTTGGGCAAGGCGCAAAGTGAGCCCTGACGTTCTCTCAGATTGTCTATCTGAATCTGAGGAGGAAGGAGAGCTAGAGGCTGAACCTGAAAATGAGGACCAGGTCCAGGATCAAGGTCCGGAACAGGTTTGGGCATCTCCACGGGTTGCTAAAGGAGTGTCCAAAAGTGAGCCTTCATCTCCTGTTAGCATAATGGAGAAAGCTCACAGATGGGTCAAGTCAGAGGGGGAGTCGTCTGGTGAAGAAGACGCACTTGCTGGCCCCAGTGGGTCAGAAGAAGCACCCCAGTTCGTGCCCAGGCGTTCATCTCGGGCAACAAAGGGAATTCCACCTGAAAGGTATGAAGCCACTAGTGTTTGGGTTGGTGTGGCTGGGTGCGAATCTGAGATGTGTGAGGAGGTTCAACAGGTGCCTGACAAAGACGCCAGGAAGAGGCAAAAGGCAATGGGGAAGGTGTTGAACTCTCAAGGGTCTGTAAATATGTGTGCCCACAACTCCTCTCAGATTGTAAGGCGAGAGGGGGTGTGGAGAGAATCAGAACCTACAGGGTTAAGAGGTTCTGTGTGACGTCTTACATTCTGAGGCGTGGTTGAGTATACTGAGGGGAGTGTTTCCTGAGTTCAGTTCTGGTTTCGCTTTTGCGGAGAGAGGACGCAAGATGTGTGCGTTGTCGCCCGGAGAGATTTAAGAGCTGTTTTTCTACACGAATAAAGACTTTCAGAAGATAAGGAAGACACCGTGCGTGCTGCCTGATTTATGTTTACACACACGCACAGCAACAGTTTCTCGCTGCGTGCACTCTGCCCCCCTGCCTAGGTCAGCTTCAGGCTTCCGAGCAGAGCTGCCCAGGGGAAGCGCTGGCTGGACGGCAGGGCAATTTGCCAAGAGGCCAATAACCAGGTTGTTCATGCTGATTTGGTTGGTCCACTGTTGCCCTCTTTGGGTGGAAACAGATACTTCATGGTTCTCATTGATGCATTTTCCAGGTATATTTATGTGTACAATCTCGAGCAGAAATCAGAGGCTCCTACAAGGTTCAAGGAATTCTGTGCTTGGTTGGAAAATGTGCATGGTAAGAAAATAAAGACTCTTTTCACTGATCGCGGGGGGGGGGATTCACTTCTCAGCAGTTTGAAGCTTTTCTGACTGAGAAAGGAATTCAGCACGATTTATCTAGTCCTCGCTCGCCATGGCAGAACGGACTTTGTGAGAGGGCAAATCAGACATTGCTTCAAGGGTTAAAAACCTTGCTGCATGATGCCAATCTTCCAGAGAGTTATTGGGCGGAATCTTTGGCCTGTTTTGTTTACAGTTATAATCGCAGGTTATCTTCAGCGATTGGTTGTACCCCCTATGAGAAGATGTTTGGCAAGAAACCATACATCAAACACATGAGAATTTTTGGTTCTGACATGTGGGTTCACACACCACAAAGCTCCAAGTTAGGCAAGCGTGGATTGCATGGTATATTCCTAGGTTATCAGAAAGGTTCTTACAGAATAATGATGACTGACTCTAAGACAATTAGGCTCACAAGAAGTGCTGAGTACAATGCCAAGTGGGGGGAGAATGTGGGAATTTTCCAATGTTATCCTGATGACAGTGATGAGACTGAGGATAGGCGACAGCAACAGCAGCAGCAACAGCCACAGCTGCCGCAACAACCCACTGATGAAGGTCCTGATTCTGAGTCTGAGACTGAATCGGGTGATTCAGAGGATTTCAAGAGTGCAAAAGCCTCTATGCGACCCTCTGAAAGCTCTGATCAAGAATTGGAGGAACCATTTGTCAGGCGATTGATTTATTGCTCAGATAAGCCTGAGGTCCGGCACACTTCCCCTGTGCAGGCCTCTGCACATACCTGAGCATAGCAGAGTTTCGACAGCGGCAAGAGAAAGACTGCAAAAACTCCAGTGCATTCTTCAGTGTGCTTAAATAAAGTCCACTCAGGATCTTAGCAGCTAAAAGCAGTTTTATTTACAGCAGGCTATCCATTATCTATCACAGCGAACAGCATCGTGAAAAACACGTCCTCTCTCCTCAAAAGCGAAAGTAGAGAGAGAGAACAAAGGCTTGAGGCTCTCGGAAATGACGAACCTCCCCCCTCCCAACAGTACGCAGAGCGTACACTCTGAGCTGTTTAACCCTGTAAGCTCAGGTTCTCCTCACACCCCCTCTCGCTCTGCGCTACTGTGGGGAAAGTAAGTACAGAACTTACCCCCAACTCCAAACCACCACAAAACTCCCCATGACGCTGGAAGCTTAAAGGTTTGGTAAATCCATCGGCCAGGTTACTGTGACTGGCACAATACTTCAGCCGTATCAAACCTGACTGAACACTCTGACACACATTTTGGAAACGTATGTCCAGATGCTTGGTTCTGGCCTTAAATTGCGCAGATTCAGCCAATTTCAAACAAGGTTGATTGTCTTCCCAAACCGTGATGGGCAAGCTACAATCCCCATAGATCTCTTGCACCAAGCATCTATAGAACTCTAGTTCCCGGCACAAATCTGACAGTGCACTGAATTCAGCCTCAGTAGAAGACAGCGCAATGAGACTTTGCTTCCGGGACTTCCACCCAACTAGTGACTTCCCAAACTTTACCACCAATCCAGACACAGACTTGTGGTCCTGCGAATTCGCCCAGTCACTGTCCACATAGCATGTGAGCTTCGCCTCACCTTCAGCTGGCAGCTTAAGACAGAAGTCTTTGGTATGCTGCAGGTAGCGCAGTACCCGCTTGATACCGTGCCAAGCACTCACACTGGGCTTTGACGCTTCCCTACTTAGCAGGTTGGTAGCAAAGGCAATGTCTGGTCTGCTCCATTGGGACAGATACAACAGACTACCTAGAGCTGACTGAAAGAGCTCAGCATTCTCAAACTCAGCACTTTCTGCTTGCTGGCTATCTTTCACGAAGTTCGTCTCCATGGGTGTCCGAACTCCTGCACAATCGGACATTCTGAGCTTCTCCAGCAACTGCTCAATCTTGCCTTTCTGACTGAGCAAGAAGCTACCATCCTCAGTTCTCGCTATCTGGATGCCTAGGTAGATCTTTACTGCACCCAGGTTCTTGAGCTGAAACCGTTTCCCAAGCTCTTTGGCAAACTTCTGCACCTGTTTGTCTGCCTTTCCAACATGGATGATGTCATCAACGTAAAATAACACCAGTTCCTGTGAGTCTCCTGATCCTCTAAGGAACAGGCAACTGTCAGCAAGACTCTTCCTGAAACCTAGCTTCTCCAAAGCTTCATTCAGGCACAAGTTCCAATTCCTGGCCGACTGCTTCAGGCCGTAAATTGACTTGTGAAGTTTCCACACAGTACCTTGCTCATTGCCCTCAAACCCTGGAGGAGGAAGCATGTACAGATCATCCTGGAGGTCTGAGTTCAAGTAAGCAACATCCACATCAAAGTGATGCACCAGCAAACCTCTTTGTGCAGCGATGCCCAAGACCAAGCGTAGAGATTCACTCCTACACATGGGCGCATAAATTTCCGTATAATGCAACCCCCTGCGCTGCGTGAATCCTCTCGCCACTAATCTGGCCTTATACTGTGGTTCTCCTGTCGCTGTGGGCTTAAGACGGTAAACCCAGCGGCTACCCACTGTCTGTTCACCCACCGGCAACTTCGTGAGGGAAAACACACCTAGAGACTCCATTGAGTTCATCTCCTTCTGCATCGCCTCATGCCATTTCCTGGCTTCTTCCTGAGGCAGTTTCTGGACATCCTCAAAACTCTCGGGTTCACACTGTGCCATTCCGACCCACACACTAGTGACGGCAAACCTTTCAGGAGGTTTCCCCTTGGTCGTCCGAGTTGAACGGCTCAGCACTACTTCAGGAACCCCCTCTGACCCACTAGGGCCAGCCAGAACGTCCTTGGCATCAGAGAGCTCCCCCTCTGACTTACTGCGCCTTCTGGACTTCTCAGCCGAACCTGTGGGGGAAGATGGAGCACTGCGTTGCTCAACCTTCACAGCCTTGGGAGAAGTTCTCCCCTCTGCCTGCACTGGGTCTGGACTCTGAGCCTCAGTAGCAGGTTCAACCTCTTCCTCTCCTTCATCAGTAGAGTCTAGCAGACTCTCTGACAGGATGTCAGGGTTCCCATGTATCCTTGCCCAGCCACTCTGCTCACAGAATTCAGCACTGTTGCTGAGCAGAATTCTGGACTGATTCCCTGACAGATACACAAACCTCCACCCCTTGGTCCCTGGCTCATACCCACAAAAAATCATCTTTTGGGACTTGGGTTCACCTTTCTTGCGTTTGGCCTTTGGTATGAGGACCCAAGCCTCACAGCCAAAAACGCGGAAGTAGTGCACCTTCGGTTTCTTGCCATGGAGCAAGAAGTACGGTGTGTCACCTACCACTGAATTGAACGACCTGTTCAGAATAAAGTTGGCCGTTCGCCAAGCCTCCCCCCAAAAGCGCTGTGGGAGCCCGGCATCAAACAAAAGAGCTGCCGACATCTCCCCTAGAGTCCTGTTTCTGCGTTCCGTGATCCCATTCTGTTGGGGACTGTGTGGAGAAGTCAACCTGTGTTGAATCCCCTTTTTGCGGAAGAAACTTTGCAGTGCAGACCCGGTGAACTCCCCACCGCGATCGCTCTGAAAGTTTTGCACCCGTGTGGAAAACTGCAGTTCCACAGCCGCAATCCAGTCTTTGATTAGCGGCACAGCTTCATCTTTGCGTTGAAGCAAGAAGGACCAAGAGTTTCTCGTATGGTCATCAATCAGAACCAGCGCAAATTTGGCTCCGCCCATACTGCTCACAGAAAACGACCCACACAAATCTGCATGAATTAACTGAAAAGCCCAAGTGGTCACCCTCTCAGACCTTGGGTATGTGCACGTTTTCACCTTTGCGGACTTGCACGCTCTGCAAACTTAGCACATGATTTCATTTTGCACCCTTGCGTATACTCTGGGATCTTCATCACTGACCCCCAGGACACGTGTGCCATGCGTCTGTGCCATAAGTGAGGACACGCATCATGAACTGGAACATTGGCACACTGCGCTTGAGCCTCCTCCGTGTCATCTGGACCTGCAAAAGAAGCATCTATCACAAACAACCTGTCTTTACATTCAACACTGACTAGGTGCTGTCCATTCTTGGAAATAGAACACTTATTGTTCTCAAAACACACTCTGTAGTTCTCAGCAAGAAGTGCACTGACAGACAGCAACGCGCAGGACAGTCCTGGAACAACAAAAGCCTGGATTGAATCCTGCAAGAAAGAACAAAACAGTGAGCCAGTCTGCGTGAGTGGGTGTCGAGTCCCATCTGCTAAACAAACAGTCTTCCCAGATTTTACAGAGATGCAGTTCTCCAGGAATCCTGCAGATGGCACTAGGTGATGCGACGCTCCTGAGTCTATGACAAAAGCCAGCACAGCATCCTGTTGACAACTCTTGACTACAGCCATAGAGGCTGCCAAATGTTTACGTTCAGTGTCTCTGCCAGCTGCCTTCGGCTTGCCTTTCCTACGCTTTGAAGAAGAGCCCTTTATCTGGTTGCTACGGGAGACGGCCTTCGGCTGTTCCTCCACTGGACATTCTCTCACCAGATGGGAGGGGGAGCCACAGCGATAACAGCGGCGACGCGTAGCAACAGCTCTCACAGCTCCCTCTTCAGCCATTCCTTTGTTCCAAGCACCCCCACCTTTGGGTGCACAGCCTGGGTCTGCACGCTCCCCAGCACTCTGGTTGTAGGCCTCAATATCACACGGCCCCTCGGAGACAAAGCAGCTACTCCCAGCTGTAACTTCAGGAACATGGCCAGCAGCCCCCTCTGGGCTCTCGGCTTTCTCCCGGCCCTGGGCTCCTGCTGAGTTCTCACACAGACTCCTCAGCACCTGCCAGGCGGCCTGAGCCGACTCAACGCCCTCCAGGTGGGGCAACAGCATAGCGTCCACGCTTGCTCTCAACATGCAGAGCTCTCTTTGCATTCTCTGCTCTCTATCTTCCAGCAGAGCAGCCTCCAGTTCTGCTCCGCCATCTTCAGCAGCAACTGGCATGGGTGGGGCCGGCTCCTTCTGGGCTATACTCCGGAACCCTGTGGCCAAAAAACACCCCCTGACTCTTCTAACCCAGATGTCCCAGGACTGGGTTGTGAGCTTTTCAAACGGGACATCATAAAAGTCCTGGAGCTCAGCCATCTCCTCCCCCAGTGCTCCCATTGGGGCTTTGAAGTACTCACGCGTACCAGCCAGCTTCAAAGGAGAGGCCTCCAGTGGCTCTTTGCAGCACACAGCATTGCAGCCAGCTTCCCTGCTTTTCTCCCAGGCCAAGCCTCAAAGCAGGACTTTTGCCTTCCGGCAGCAAAACAGCAGCTTCTCGGTTTTCTCAGCCTTTTTAAGCACACAGCACTTCAGGCTTCAAAGCAGCTTCCTCCAATTGCAATAACTGCCCACCCATAACCTGTCAGGCGATTGATTTATTGCTCAGATAAGCCTGAGGTCCGGCACACTTCCCCTGTGCAGGCCTCTGCATTCCAAAGTCCACATACCTGAGCATAGCAGAGTTTCGACAGCGGCAAGAGAAAGACTGCAAAAACTCCAGTGCATTCTTCAGTGTGCTTAAATAAAGTCCACTCAGGATCTTAGCAGCTAAAAGCAGTTTTATTTACAGCAGGCTATCCATTATCTATCACAGCGAACAGCATCGTGAAAAACACGTCCTCTCTCCTCAAAAGCGAAAGTAGAGAGAGAGAACAAAGGCTTGAGGCTCTCGGAAATGACGAACCTCCCCCCTCCCAACAGTACGCAGAGCGTACACTCTGAGCTGTTTAACCCTGTAAGCTCAGGTTCTCCTCACACCATTGTTCACAATAGGTCATTTTTCTCCTAAGAAGGAAGAGGAGAGTGTTGAAGACCTACGGCTAGTTCGCAGGTCACAAAGAGCCACTAAAGGCAGACCTCCAAAGAGATTTGCTGATGAATTTGCTAAAACAGCAGTAGCAGCTGTTAAAAGCTCCAAGAAGGTATTTGAACCTTCAAGTTTCCAAGAAATCCAGGATTTGGATTCAAAGGATGCTGAGCCATGGTTAAATGCCATGAAGGCTGAGCTTGATTCCTTAGATAGGAACAAAACATGGGAGCTTGTTCCAGTAGTTCCAGGAATGAAACTGCTTGGAAGCAAATGGGTCTTCAAAGCGAAGACTGATCAAAATGGCAAGATAGTCAGACACAAAGCCAGATTGGTAGCCAGAGGTTTTTCACAGGTACCAGGTGAAGACTATCACGAGACCTACTCACCCACCGTGAGGTATGAGAGCATTAGGCTTATGCTCAAGCTTGCTGCAGAAGAGAATCTACACGTTAGTCACCACAATGTGAATACAGCGTTTTTGTACGGATCTCTAGGTGAGTCTCTTTATATGCTTCCACCTGATGGCGTACAGGTAAAACGGATTTGTTTGTTCTCTGAAGAAGTCTCTTTATGGTCTCAAACAAAGTGCACGGTGTTGGCACACAAAACTCACTGAAGTATTGTTTTCTCTAGGTTTTCAGCAAGGGAAAGCTGATCCATGTGTATTTGTCAAAGAGGAGGGGCAAAAGAAGCTGTATTGCTTGTTTTATGTTGATGATATTCTGTTCTTTTGGAAGGATGTCACAATGTACAATAACGCCCTAGCTCAACTGAAAGAGCACTTTGACATGAAAGATCTTGGTGAGGTAAACAACTACCTATCTCTGGAAATAGAGAGAGATCAAGATGGTAACATTCTAGTACACCAGTCACGGAAAATTGCTGATGTGTTAAGCAAACTAAACCTGATGGATGCTAACCCTGTAGACACACTGATGACAACAGGTTATCAGGTAGATGACACTGAAGGAGCATTTTCTGACACTACACTGTACAGAAGTGTGCTAGGCAAACTGAACTTCATTGCCAGATGTTCAAGACCTGACATTGCTGTTAGCTGTAATTTACTAAGCAGACAAGTCAACAATCCTACTGTTAAGGATTGGAAAGCTCTGAAACGCATAGCGCGCTATTTGAAAGGCACTATGCATTACAGACTGAGATTTAACAATCAGAAGTCTGGTGGTCTTGAGATATTTGCAGATGCAAGTTTTGGAAGTGACACTACAGACAGGAAAAGTACGTCTGGAGTTTGCTACATGTACAATCAGGGTCTATTTGATTGGTCATGCAAGAAGCAAACAACAGTTAGCTTAAGTACTTGTGAAGCTGAACTAAATGCATTGTCTTATTCACTAAAGGATTGTGAATGGTTGTTACAA
Organism: Podarcis pityusensis; assembly: GCF_964106645.2. Lineage (NCBI taxonomy): Eukaryota > Metazoa > Chordata > Lepidosauria > Squamata > Lacertidae > Podarcis > Podarcis pityusensis. The sequence goes on along the minus strand of NC_138026.1, from coordinate 82,617,151 downwards.
TTGTGCAAAGACATGAAAATTCCTGTCAAATGTCCAATCCAGGTTTACCAGGACAACAAAGCATGTTTGGCTTTGCTGAATTCTGAAGGTTGTAAGCAAAGCACGAAGCATTTGCAATTGAAACTGCAACATGCTAGGGAATGTGTTCAGAAGGGACTCGTAACGGTGTCCTATATGCCAGGTAATTAAATTCCTGCTGATGTATTGTCCAAGATTGTATCAAAGGATCAACACTGTACCTATGTGCAGAAGTTGGGTTTGTACTGATACTGTACGAACATGCTGCCCAGTGATGTTCACAGAAAGGGGGAGGATGTTGGTTTCTATTTCCCTCATTGAGCAGCAACTGCAGTCACAAGACATTGTTTTGCATTCCACAGTCAGAGTTACTGTTGGATTCCCACGGGAATGGGAGACTGGATGTGACGTACACTGGTTTCCTGTTTTTCACTGTTCTCTCGGTGTTCTTTGTTTCCGAGAGGGGTTGCTTCTCTGCTCTCACAGAGGCAAGATGCATGTTTGTATTCTCTCAGCATAGAGTGGAAATAAAGTTAAGAATGTGGCACATACTGCTTATCCTTCTGCTGTGTGGACTACTCTGTTTGGGCTCAAGATGAGACGAGCCTGTATCAGCTTCAGATGGGCCGAAGCTGGTCAAAATCTCACACTTCTGTCTTCCACTGCCTCCCGCAGTTTGGTCAAACTCATGCTGGTAGCTTCAAGAACACTATCCAACCATCTCATCCTCTATGGTCCCCTTCTCCTTGTGCCCTCCATCTTTCCCAACATCAGGGTCTTTTCCAGGGAGTCTTCTCTTCTCATGAGGTGGCCAAAGTATTGGAGCCTCAGCTTCACGATCTGTCCTTCCAGTGAGCACTCAGGGCTGATTTCCTTAAGAATGGATAGGTTTGGTCTTCTTGCAGTCCATGGGACTCTCAAGAATCCCCTCCAGCACCATAATTCAAAAGCATCAATTCTTCAGCGTTCTTTATGGTTCAGCTTTCACTTCCATACATCACTACTGGGAAAACCATAGCTTTTACTATACGGACCTTTGTTGGCAAGGTGATGTCTCTACATTTTAAGATGCTGTCACCCAACATACCGATCCAATTATGACGAAAGTCCTTCTCCACATCGAAACCTTGGCACTCAGTGGCTGATCCAATTAGCAGGTTATCTTATCTCCTCTAGTTCAGAGCATGCCTGTTTATTAAGTCCAAATTTCATCTTAAAAAACAGAGTACCTCTGCTCATCGTGACTGCTTTTGAGAGTTCCTGATATACGCAGTACAATGCACCCAGCGTCCCCTGCCCCCCCATTCCTTTGGAACGGGCGGTAGGTATCAGATGATCTGCGGGTGAAGCTAGCCCCCCCCCTTTTGCAAGGATAATTACTCTCATATTATCCTCAATTAGCCGTGCAGAAGGGCTCCGCTGGCATGGGCACAGCTGTTCACCATGGCAGTCAGTGCCGGAAGCCGATGTTAACAACTTTCAGACTCTCTCCACTTCAGTGATCATATGAACTTTATTAATAATTATTATTTGGATCCGAATCATGTCTTTAGGTTAGGTAAAGGGGGGAGGGAGAAAGGTGAATACTTAGAATCAAAGAATTGTACAACTTGAAGAGACCCAAATGGTCATGTACTCCAAACCTCTTTGTATAGTTTGTTATTCTTCTTCTGTCAATATGTAAATCAAAGCCCCCCCCCCCTTATAAAGCTCAATAAAAAGAAGGGGAAAAACAACCCCTCTAGATCCTGAAACAACAACAAAGTTAACATTCCTCTAATTCTTATTCTAGGACATGGACAAGCAGCCTTCTCCACGTATTTTTTCTACACATTTTCATTATGATAATATTCCCAAATCTTTTTTTGAGAATAAGGTGAAGGTAAGTGACTAGCTTCACTACTATTATGATTGCCTAATACTCTAACAGCATTTAATCACAATACTGAGTACTTAATATAGGTATCTTAATTTGACAGCTCTTGTCTTATTGTCAAAGCAAATTCTACATCAGTTGGCCTAAATCCAGGCTAACAGAGCATTCCAACCCTCCCTCGGACTGGGTTGAGGATTTGTGTGAGGACTGAGCAGAGTTGCTCCTCTGTGCGGATCTCCTGGCTGGTTTGGATTGCTCTCTCCTGCTTTGGCTTAGTTACTCATGACTAAACCCATTGATTTCAATAGGACTTAGGTACAACTAAATCTAGACCCACTGCATTCTTTGCATAGCTGGAGGCAAAGGTGCTGCTTTATCTGTAATCTCTGTGTGAGGTAAGGGACCTCTGAAACTGTTCTCTTCACATGCGGGTCTGTCACAGTTCTGTTTCAGGCATAGGCAAACTCGTCCCTCCACATGTTTTGAGACTACAATTCCCATCAACCCCGATGTCTGGTCCTGTTAGCTATGGATGTTGGGAGTTGTAGTCCCAAAACATTTGGACGGCTGAGTTTGCCTATGCCTGTTCTGTTTCATGAGCCAAACCATAGAATAATGTAGACAGTCTCCTTCCTCCGTCTTCTTCCTCTGAAATATACTCAGAGTCGCAAAGTGATTTCATGCTCTTTATTCAGCTCATAGTGGTGAGGAGGAATGAATAAATGTCCCCTCACAGTATCTGCTTTATATACATTATTTACACAATGGGCTGCACATGATTGGCTAATTCTGGAATTCTACTGTAAGCCAATCAGGTTGTGGATTCACTTCTATCTGGAGCAGGATTGGGTGGTTCCTGCCAACCAATCATACTGCTGCATTGTTCTAGGACCAATCAGACTGCTGCATTCTGAATCCTATTGTTCTAGGACCAATCAGACTGCTGCCTTTTGGATCCTATTGTTCTAGGACCAATCAGACTGCTACAGTTTGGATCCTATTCAACTCAGTACATAACACCCCTCCCCTCTAAGTTCCAGTCCTGCCCGGGAGGTCGCATTCATAGTCCTCAAGGTATGCCGGCGGCCTACGTGTGCGTTGTGGCCTGGGGTGTTCCCTGGTCCGGGCTCCGGGTTCTGGCTCGTGTTCCAAGGATGCTGGCTGTGATGCGGCTGTTTGGTCTGGTGCAACCGGCTCGCTCAGTCGTGGTTCTGGTTCCGGTGTCCTTTCGGCCTCACGGGTCCTCTCTGTATTTACTGATTCTGCCTCTCCTGCTGGCCCCTCCTGCTCTATGGGCCTCACTGCCCCGCTGTTCCCTTGGGACTCCTCTGACCTGTCCTCCTCCTGGTTTTCTCCCGGGAATCGTCGCCGTATCTGGTCGCAGTGGCGGCGCCAGCATTGCCCCCCATCCGTTAGCACCTCGTACGACACGGGGCCAGTGACCCTGGTGATTGTGGCGGGTACCCATGCTGGGCCTGCCCCAAAATTCTTTGCGTACACTGGGTCCTGGGCCTCGAAGGTCCGGGGGTTCCTGCCTTCCCCCACCACTACCTCATCCTGAGCTCTATCGGGGTGAAGGCGGTCCAATCTGATTGCAAGGCGCCGACCCATTAGTAGTTCAGCGGGGCTCCGGCCAGTCGTTGAGCTGGGGGTGCTGTGCTGTGCTAGAAGGAATGTGGCAAGGCGGTACTCCCAGTTCCCTTGCGTCATGCGGCGAAGGGTGTCCTTGGTGGTCCGCACCATGCGTTCTGCTTGGCCATTGGTGGCAGGGTGGAACGGCGGCGAACGGATGTGGCGGATGGCGTTCTGCGCTGTGAAGGTTTGGAATTCTCCTGACGTAAATGCAGTCCCGTTGTCTGAGACGAGAGTGTCAGGGAGCCCGTGGGTTGCAAACAGCCTGCGTAGTACCCGGATGGCTGCGGACGTGGAAGTGGACGGTACCAGTGCGACTTCCAGCCATTTGGTGTAGGAGTCCACCACTATGAAGAATGTTTTCCCCTGAAAGGGGCCAGCGAAATCCACATGCAGGCGTGACCATGGTGCTCGGGCGGACTCCCAGGACTGGACTGGGGCCCTTGGGGGATCTGGGCGGGATTCTTGGCAGGCCTGGCAGTGTTTGACCCAGGCCTCTATCTCTCCATCGATCCCCGGCCACCACACATAACTCCTGGCAAGGGCCTTCATTCTTACTACCCCTGGATGTGTCTCGTGTAGGGCTGTGAGGACCCTTTTGCAGAGGGGCTGGGGAACAACGACTCTGCTTCCCCATAACAGGCACCCCTTGTGGGCCGACAGTTCATGTTTGCGGGTTGTGTAGCCGGCGAATTCTGGCCCGGGGCTGCTGCTGGGCCATCCCCTCCACACCCAGTCCAGGACCCGGGAGATGACCCTATCTTTCTTGGAATGGTGTGCAACTTCTTGTGCCTGAATGGGGCGGTCGGGAAGCAGCTCCAGGCTCATAACCTCTTGTGCAGGTGCTGGGTCAGGGCCTGTTTCCGGTAGTGGTAGCCTGCTGAGGGCGTCCGCATGGCCCATCGCCTTCCCAGGTCGGTGAATCAGTGCATACTGGTAGCTGGCAAGGAAAATTGACCACCTGAGGACGCGAGGAGACAGCACTTGGGGGGTCTGCTTTTCGGGGGCAAACAAGCCAAGCAACGGCTTGTGGTCAGTCACCACGGTGAAGGGCCGCCCGTACAAGAAATCATGGAATTTTTTTACTCCCTTTACGATTGCCAGACCCTCCTTGTCGATTTGCGAGTAGTTCCGCTCGGTTGTGTTGAGTGTCTGGGAAAAGTACGCCACCGGTACCTCTCTTCCATCCGGGAGTTGGTGCCCCAGGACAGCTCCAATGCCATAGGGTGAGGCGTCGCATGCTAGCACCACCGGCAGCCTCTCGTCGAAGTGTGCCAAGACCGAGTTTGAGACAAGCAAGTCCTTGACTGCCTGGAATGCGGCCTCCTGGCGCTGGCCCCACACCCAAGGGGCCCGCTTGTCCAGGAGTCTGTGTAGGGGCTCCGCTACCGCCGCCTTGTGGGGAAGGAAGGAATGGTAAAAGTTCAATAGTCCCAAGAAGGCCTGAAGTTCAGTCTTGCTCTTGGGCGCTGGGGCATCACAAATGGCCCGTACCTTGTCCCCAGTCGGGTGGACCCCTTCTGCGTCCACCATAAATCCCAGAAAGTCCACCTGAGGCACTCCTAGTAGACATTTTTCCCGCTTCACCTTGAGACCCGCCGTCTGGAAACGGTGCAGAACGGTGCGGAGGCGGTCCTCAAACTCCTCTGGTGTGGGGCCGGCAATCAACACATCATCGAAGAAGGGGGTGACGCCAGGAATCCCTTTAAGGAGAGAGTCCATTATATTCTGGAATATGCCTGGTGCCACGCTGACACCGAATTGCAGCCGCTTTACCCTGAACGCTCCTCTGTGCGTCACAATCGTCTGTGCCTCTGCTGTGGCCTCATCTACTGGCAGCTGTTGATATGCTTGGGCCAAGTCCAGCTTGCCAAAAATTTTCGACCCAGCCAGGGTGGCAAGGACATGGCTGACCACTGGCACTGGGTATGCGTGGGCCGTGAGGGCCTTGTTTATGGTACATTTGTAGTCTGCGCAGATGCGGACCGAACCATTAGGCTTGACGGGTGTGACGATTGGGGTTTCCCAGGGAGCATTAGGCACCGGCTCCAGCACTCCTTGCTCTACGAGTCGGTCCAATTCCTCGTCTATACGGGGTTTCAAGGCGAACGGGACCCGGCGGGCCTTGAGCCTGACCGGTCGTACTGCGGGGTCAAGCTGTAGCGCAATGGGGGGGCCCGTATACTGTCCCAATTTCCCATCGAAAACCCCTGGAAATTCCTTGCATATGGCGTCCACGTCCACTTGTAAGCTAGTGTGGTTCACCCCGGTGACAGCTAGCCCCAGTGGTCCAAACCATGCCAATCCCAGTAAGCTAATGTAGGGGCCCTTGACCACAAGCAAGTCCAGTTGCCGCGTCCGCCCTCGGTATTGCACCCTGAAGGTCCCCACCCCCATTGTGGGGACCTTACGTTTCTGGAAGTCCCGGAGGGTGAATGGGGCCGGCCTGAGTTTGGGACCCCCAGTGGGACACAGTTTCCTTAAGGTCCTTGCCGAGATTATGGATAGAGTTGAACCCGTGTCAAGCTCCATGCGGCATGGGGCCCCCTCTATCTGTACCTCTACATAAATTTTCTCTACGTTGGGGTGGGGCAACTGGTATACCTGGAAGTCCGTGAGCTCCGTCGAGTTGCCTTGGTGCGTTGGGCCCCGGGACCTGGGGCTCTTGGATTGGTCATCTGATGCCTGGTGTCGGGTGGGCCGAGCCCGACACACCCGGGCGATGTGTCCCGATTTTCTGCACTGCCTGCACTCTGCGTTGCGGAAACGGCAGGTCCTCCTCTCGTGACTCTCCCCGCAGCTTGCGCAGTTCCCTCCTTCTCGTCGAGGCAGCTGTGGTCTGTGCGCTGCTTGAGTGCGCTGCTGTACTCGGTGCACCTCCTCCCTGTCGGATCCTGAGTCGTCGGTGAGGTCTTCATGGTGGACCCTCGGTTGGGATGGCAGGCTCGGCCGTGCCTCTTGGGTCGACCTCTCGGCAGCTTCTGTTGCCAGGGCCTCCTCCAGAGCGACCTGGAACGTTAGGTCCTTCTTAGCGTAGAGGCGCCGTTGCAGCTTCTCATCCTTCAGGCCACCGACGAGGCGGTCACGAAGCATGTTCTCCAGCTCTGAGAAGTTGCAGAACCGGGCGGCTTGGCGGAGAGAGGTCACAAACCCAGTTATGGTTTCCCCAGGGGCTTGCCGCTTTGCGTAGAAGGCATTTCGACGAGCCACCACTGAGGGCTGCGGCGAAAAGTGCCCCTTCAGCTGTTCCATTATTGTTTTGTATGGAACAGTAGCGACGTCTTCAGGCGCAAGGAGAGCCCGGGCGATTTCAAACGTCTCCTCTCCGCAGACGCTGAAGAATATCGCCCTCTTCTTGGCGTCTTCTTCGTCGGTGACCCCTTTGGCTTCTAGGAGGAAGGTGAAACGGGAGGCGTACGCTTCCCAGTCTCCAGATGCTGGGTTGAATGGCGAGAAGCTGCTGTTGGCTGCCATTCTGAGTTCCTTGTGCCCCGGAGCTGAAGCCTGGATACACGGTGCGAGGCAGCGGTGCGGCAGTTGGCGGTGCTGCGGTGCTGTGTGTGGCAGTCAGCTCAGCGGGATCCCATCCTCGTCGCCAGTGAAATATACTCAGAGTCGCAAAGTGATTTCATGCTCTTTATTCAGCTCATAGTGGTGAGGAGGAATGAATAAATGTCCCCTCACAGTATCTGCTTTATATACATTATTTACACAATGGGCTGCACATGATTGGCTAATTCTGGAATTCTACTGTAAGCCAATCAGGTTGTGGATTCACTTCTATCTGGAGCAGGATTGGGTGGTTCCTGCCAACCAATCATACTGCTGCATTGTTCTAGGACCAATCAGACTGCTGCATTCTGAATCCTATTGTTCTAGGACCAATCAGACTGCTGCCTTTTGGATCCTATTGTTCTAGGACCAATCAGACTGCTACAGTTTGGATCCTATTCAACTCAGTACATAACATCCTCAGAATTAGATACTCAGGTTTACCTGAGGGAAATTCCAAAGAGGGAACTATAAAGCAAAAGCCATCCCCCAAGTCTCTCCAAGGCAAAATGTTATTGGAAGCAATATCTACTCTGCTAAACTTCCTGCCTTTTGTTGTGGCAGTCTGTTATGTCCCAGAAAAACAAGTCTCTCCCCACAACCAGTTTAAGCGAGATGGGCAAGAACAGAGAACATTTTAAGACACCAGCTTTTTCAGCATTTCCATTTCAGTTTGCACTGATATGTTACTTTCAGTACACTATGTCCGCAACCTATGTTCTGGGGATCACACCTAATGCCAAAATTGCATATACTCAAAACACATTGGGTTCCATTTTTGGCTGGGACTGCCAAAGCCATTTTCCCCAGAGCCCTGCGCCCACTTTTAATTTAATAAAATACTTTGCCAATTCAATAATAATAATAATAATAATAATAATAATAATTTATTACTTATATACCGCCCAAATGGCTGGGTTTCCCCAGCCACTCTGGGCGGCTTCCAACAAGAGATTAAAAGTACAGTAAAGCTAAATGAGCATAACTTGCACGCTTACTCTATATAAATACTGTTGACTTGCAACCTGTCTGCATTTAACTTGTGCAATAACAGCTTTACTTGTATGGTGCCTGGCCAGCATGCAATGACACAAATTACCGGTAAACTCACACAAGGCAAAGAGCTGCAAAGCACTTTCTGTGCTAAGTTTTCCTGCCACAGAAAGAGCTTTTAAGCGCTCAGCCTTTCTTACTGGGCTCTGGGAAGGTTTCGCATGGGCTCCTGGAGGCTCCTGGGAGAAATTGTGGGAGCTTCTTACCATAGAGCTTGTCTGAGAGGCTCCCTTCCAGAGCAAGGCACGGAGCTTAAAAGTTCTGCCTTAGGTAGGGGCCAATGGCCTCTTTGATGTGTCAGCTCCAGAAAGTTAAAGATGTTTGCACAGGGGAGGTTCCAACAAAATCTAATATCTCTTTCTTTCTTTTTAAATAGATGTTGGTAGTATTTCGAAACCCCAAAGATGCCGCTGTATCCTATTACCATTTTTACAACAAAAACCCTGTTCTTCCAGATGTCAGTTCTTGGGATGATTTTTTTCAAAAGTTCATGAGTGGCGAAGGTAGGTTAGAAGTTCTCACTTTCTGTATTTCTGAAACTTCCCTCAAAGTATTTGTGTAGAGCTTCTGTTCAGATGAAAGGCAAACAAGTTTCAGATCACCAGGACTCTTGATTGCAGGGAAAAGCCCACAGTCGATATTTCTTTTACTCAGACTTGCATCATTAGTAGATGTCCTTCAGATAGTGGTGGATAGCCAGACTCATCACTGATGGGTAATATGAATTTAGGCATCTTTTCAACACCTGATGATTTGTGTACAGATTTTGCATGTCATAAAAATGGCTGGTTTTTATCAGTGTTGGGTTAAACAGAATGAACCAAGTGTTGTATTCTCATTGTAGGATATGTGCAGCTTTTGCCAGCAACTGATATTATTTTGTATACCCCACCCCACACCCGGGATTTGAAATATGCTGTTTGCATTTCATTTCAGTTTGTTGGAAATCCTACTTTGACCATGCTCTTGCTTGGGACAAACATATGGATGACGAAAATGTCATGATCATCACATTTGAAGAGCTGAAAGAAGTGAGCATTCTTTGAAATTGAGATAATGATTTTGTTGTGCATTCATTTTCCTTAGATGGCCTAATCAAGCTGTATGTGGAAATTCAGACAGGTGTATTGATGGTTGTTGAATTGGTAAAGGGAGAGCAGTTGTTTTGCTTTTCTGTTTCTGATCGCTCCCCCCCCCCCGTCATTGCCTTTGGTTTTCTTTCCCTTAATAAACCTGTAGTTAATAATTTTTAGAAATGCACTCATTTTTCCTCATTCTTGTTATGGAATGAGGTCCTCATCAATATTTTTTTTTTGGGGGGGGATGGTAATCTAAATTAAATGGAGGCCTAAATACAGATCAGATTGTGTTTTAGGTGCCCCCCCCCTCTCTCTCTCTGTGTGTGTGTTTGTGTGTGTGTGTGTCTCCCCAGCTGCAACCTCTCCAATCTCCCATGCCAGATTTAGGCTGAAAAACTTTCTGCTGGCTCCAAAAGAAGGTTTTAAAAAACTAAATTGTGATGCTGGGCGGGGGAAGGGATGCTGCAATCTGAGAATCCATCTATATGTTATTATTTTGCATTTCCCAGTTTCAAATAAGAAAAGAATGTTAGATAAACGTTTAGCCTTTATTCCTGGTTATATAGTAGCTATTGCTTTTATTACACCACCCCCTTTTATCATAATTCATTGGAACAATCAAGGGCATAATAAACTTGCCACTTCTCTGGTCTTCACCAAAGGCCTGGTCCTCTGTGTCCTCCTCCCTCCTTGAGAGGGGGATCAAATGGGGCAAGCCCCCTTTTGTCTGAGGTTTGGAAGTTCTTTCTCATCATGCTGCCAAGTACTTTCTGCCGTGTTTCTGCCAGTGTTATATTTTGACTTTTCTTCTGCAACAACTGTTTTCTTAAGAGCATGAGTAGTGTGTGCGTGTGTGCATGTGTGCACGCGTGTGTGCATGCGCATTTGGTTTTTGTTTGTTAAGTAGGTTTGGATATTTCAAATAAAAGAAAAATTACAGTTCTGCAGTTCATTAAATACTAAGCACACCAATATGCCAGTCTGATTAAGTATTGTGGTGTAATCTTTCTGGGTGTGCTCGTTCACAGGCTAACTAAGTTTATCAGAAGTAGTGTTCCAAACTTTTAATCATCTCAAACATTTCTGAGTTAAAAGGAATATACAGTAGATGATTAAACATGACATGCTGGAAATGGAAAAAAAAATGGGTAGCAGAAATCTGGGGAAAAATGCTTTTCAAATCTAAGTTACAGAAGCAAATAGAAAGTTGTAAATGATGTGCCTTTGCTGAGACAATGTTTCTGTACTTTTCATGCTGCACTTATTTTGCTAATATCAAATGCACCTTTTTAGAATAGCTAAAGCACATACATTTATGAATATATTTATTCAGGTGTTTAGCCTGCCCCATTCTTGAATCTTAGGGCTGATTCTAACTTAGAAATCTGCCTTAGTACCAAATATATTTATGAAGTCATAACTAACTTTATTGTTATTTTCCAGAATCTTCACGAAGGAGTGAAGCGAATAGCTGACTTTTATGAGCTACCTCTGTCTGATGAAATGATTAAGTCTGTTGCAGAAAACTCTACCTTCCAAGCAATGCGGAGCAAATCTGAAGAAACACACGGTATACTTGCTCCTGTCATTTTCAGGAAAGGTAATATTGCTTTTATGCCACTAGTTTACACTGAATTCTCTTTCTTCCAGTAACACAGTGCCCTCTAGAGGTGCCATTTATGGAGGGGACAACTAAACATTACATTTTGTCAATATCTTGAAAATAGTTTTGATCCATTTCCCTCTTCCTCACTCCCATCCCACATATAGAACCAAAGTTCAAAAACACTAAGAACCCCTAAAAAGCCTCTGTAAGACCATTCTCCTATAATTAGAACAAGGAAGTCTTCTGGTCCAGAAGAGTTTGCACATGTCATATTTTCAATAGGCCAAATTAATCTGCAAAAGTAGAAGTTACTTGTGCTGTGACATCACAGTTTTCTGCATTCTCTCCTACCAATGATATCCAACTATGTAGAGTAAGAGGCATAAAAACCATGAGCCCAGGGCAACTCATGTTTTATTATGTCAATAATCAAACAAGACAGTTAAAACTCTGAATAGTGGTCTAGGTGATCTGGGAGTTGGTGGTCCTATTGAACTTGAAAGGTTCTAAGTGGACAAGCACAGGACTGCATAGTGGGATAGTTGGAATTCAGTGGGGCTTATTTGCAAGTAGGTTGGGATAGAAATAATGCCTAAGTGCTCTAACTGTAAACCAATTAGCCACAGTATAAATTACTCCAATACTTTGGCCACCTCATGCTAAGAGAATCATAGAATCATAGAATTATAGAGTTGGAAGAGACCACAAGGGCCATCAAGTCCAACCCCCTGCCAAGCAGGAAACACCATCAGAGCAGTCCTGACATATGGTTGTCAAGCCTCTGCTTAAAGACCTCCAAAGAAGGAGACTCCACCACACTCCTTGGCAGCAAATTCCACTGTCGAACAGCTCTTACTGTCACGAAGTTCTTCCTAATGTTTAGGTGGAATCTTCTTTCTTGTAGTTTGGATCCATTGCTCCGTGTCCGCTTCTCTGGAGCAGCAGAAAACAACCTTTCTCCCTCCTCTATGTGACATCCTTTTATATATTTGAACATGGCTATCATATCACCCCTTAACCTCCTCTTCTCCAGGCTAAAGATGCCCAGCTCCCTTAGCCGTTCCTCATAAGGCATCATTTCCAGGCCTTTGACCATTTTGGTTGCCCTCCTCTGGACACGTTCCAGTTTGTCAGTGTCCTTCTTGAACTGTGGTGCCCAGAACTGGACACAGTACTCCAGGTGAGGTCTGACCAGAGCAGAATACAGTGGCACTATTACTTCCCTTGATCTAGATGCTATACTCCTATTGATGCAGCCCAGGATTGCATTGAGAAGGATTGAGAAGACTCCCTGGAAAAGACCCTGATGTTGGGAAAGATGAAGGGCACAAGGAGAAGGGGACGACAGAGGACGAGATGGTTGGACAGTGTTCTTGAAACTACTAACAAGAGTTTGACCAAACTGCGGGAGGCAGTGGAAGACAGAAGTGCCTGGCCTGCTCTGGTCCATGGGGTAATGAAGAGTCGGACACGACTAAACGACTAAACAACAACAACAACAAATAAATTGCTTCACTGTGTAATTTAAACAACACTATTATTTACAATACTACCACATCACGTTTCTTTAACCAGAACCATTTTGACAGGGATAAGCTTCCAGTTTTGTTTGTCTTTTTCAATGGTTTCAGACAACAGAATATTTCCACAGATCAAGGCAAGCTTCTCTACTATTTCTTGTGTTTGCATTCTTCTTGATTGGTGTCAAACTCCCCCCCCCTCAAAAAAAAGAATAGGTTTTTTTTTTCCTGCTGCAAAGATAAGAGACATCTGCAGCAGGTGAGATGGTTTGAGAGTTCTACAAGTTTACAATATACTGAAATTATAATTATGTTAAATTCTCTTATATAGGTACTAGAAGAGTAGCCAGTGCGTTACAAGGAAGTTAGAATGATATTTTTAAAATTTTGCCTTTTAACATTTCAGCCATCATGCTAAGATAATATATTTTATGGTGTGTGTGTGTGTGTGTGTGTGTGTGCTTCTTTTAATTCTCGAAAATCCTTTAGGCTTCTCTTGGGAGGAAAGCTGTGTTTGTTTAATAATAATACAGCTGTATCTCAAAAGTCAAACAGAATCCATTCTGGAAGTCTGTTCGACTTCCAAAACATCCGACTTCCAAAGCGCAGCTTCTATTTGGCTGCAGGAAGATCCTGCAGCCAATCAGAAGCCACGGAAGCCCTGTTGGATTCCCAAAGAATGTTCGAAAACTGGAGCACTAACTTCCGGTTTTCGATCGTCCAGGAGCCAAAACATACAAGTTCTGGGGTGTTTGAGAACCGAGGTACGACTGTAATGATGATGATGATGATGATGATGTTAAAAGAAACAGAAATATTTGAAAAAGAAAACCTTGCAACTGCACGCACATGCACACATATGCCCCTCAAATGTTTCTCTCCACTCACTCTTCACATCCCAAACAGCCCATTCTGATGCATGCTAGTATTGCTCTTCCTTGCTTACTCCCAAGAATGGGTGCATAGGGTTGCAGGATGAGAAGCATGACAGTACACCCTTCTGCTTTAACATTCCAAAACCATAAATCTAATCTGTGAACCTCTATATAGGAAGAAATATGTACAGTGGTACCTCGGGTTAAGTACTTAATTCGTTCCGGAGGCCTGTTCTTAACCTAAAACTGTTCTTAACCTGAAGCACCACTTTAGCTAATGGGGCCTTCCGCTACCGCCTCGCCACCGGAGCACGATTTCTGTTCTCATCCTGGAGCAAAGTTCTTAACCCGAGGTACTATTTCTGGGTTAGTGGAGTCTGTAACCTGAAGCGTATGTAACCCGAGGTATCACTGTAGTGAGATTCATTTTTCATTGTTTCTTTATAGGTGCTGTGGGTGACTGGAAGACTTTGTTTACTGAAGCTCAGAGCCGGGAAATGGATTCAAAATTTGAAGAGTGCTTAGCAGGAACTAAACTGGGTGCAAAGCTAAAATATGACCAATATTGTAAATTTTAAACATTTGGATTTGGAGGTTAATATCTGAAGCCTTTCGATTAAGAATAAAATGATGTTTAAGTGCTAGATACATCTATGCACAGAAATTTTTTAAAAATGCTCTCAGTCTTTTTTGCTTTAAAAATATTGTAATCAAATCCTTAACATACTAAATGGGAAGAGCATGAAGACCTGCTATGAAATATATTTGGGGCGATTTTCCCCCATAGAAAGCGCCCTGCTGAGCTCCGCAAATATTATGTAATTTACATTTCCAGAAAATGGGGATTTTCCAAGTCAGAGGCAAATGAGAACAGGGTTTGCAAACTCTCAGAGGTAAATGAGAGCATAGCGTGCAAGTGTTTGTGATTCAGAATTGCTTCATCTTCTGCTATATAGCTTGTGCAACTTCTGGTCACACAGAAGCAAATCTGCCTTTTAAAAGGGGTTGTGACAAGACTGAGGCAGCCAACAAGATGGCCAAGAAAAAGTCAAGACTTGTGGAAAAATTAGAGAATCTTTTAGCTACGATTCAAGTGGAGGAGAATGAGGAGCTTCTGTTTACTTATAGTCTTTTTTGCTTTAAAATCATGTAATCAAATTCTTAACATACTAAATGGGAAGAGCATGAAGATCTGCTATGAAATATTTCTGGGGTGGTGATCTCTTCTTTAATGGTTATGTCCTATTTCAGAAGATATGCTGTACTTGTTTTTCCTTCTCAATCATATTATGGAGCCAACCCCCCTCCCCATCCCATTTTGGTATACGCAGTCTATGCCAATAACACTGACTCACCTTGCAGCAATGTTGCAGAGATGACGGAGGTACTCTCTGCAACATGCTTTATAAGCACCTATAATACTTAACATTTACTAATTTCAACAAAACATCTGTCCTCAAAGACAGTGATCCTAGTCCCACAGCTCACAACTGTCTACATGCACACCATACATTTAAAGCACATGGCTCCCCCAAAGAATCCTGGAAACTATGGTTTACACCTCACCACACTACATTTCCCAGCACCCTTAACAAACTGCAATTCCCAGGATTCTTTGAGGGGAAACCATGTGCTTTAAATGTATGGGCTGGATGTAGAATCACAGGTGCATTTAATTCTCACAGCAACTGGCAAAGGCGTAACTCCTGATAGAAGCTTACCAGGCAGTGCATGAGGCTCCTGAATGTTTGAATGGTCTTCACAGTAACAACAAATGTAGAAAGCTACCATGACAAAGTATGGCAGGTGTGGGGAATCGTTGACCCTCCAGATGTTGCTCCCACCATCCCTAGCCATTGGCTGTCCTTGCAGCAACATCTGAAAAGACAAACATTCCCCACACCTGAAGTAATGGCAGATTAAGCCACCTAACACTCTAGGGGTGCTCAGTGGCGTCGCAATGGGGGGGGGCCACGTGCCCCAGGTGCCATGTCTGGGGGGGGTGTCAAGTAGGAGGGGGTGTTAATTAATTTTATAACAAATGATTTTAGACTGTTGTTTATGCTGTACTTTTGTACTGTTTTATTGTTGTTAGCTGCCCTGAGTCTGGCTTCGGCTGGGGAGGGCGGGATATAAATAAAATTTATTATTATTATTATAGGAACCCTGCGGGGGCTTGCCATCGCGCAGCCACAGCCACATGTGGAGGATCCTCTGTTCGTGGCTGCAGCTGCGAGCAGAGGATCCCAGTACCGGCGGCAAACCGCTTTGTACAGCGCATGTGCAGCATCGCACGCATGTGCTGTATGTAACATGCGCTGTACGTAGTGATTTGCCACCCTGGGTGTCACGATGCCTTTGTTCGCCCCTGGGCATGCTGCTAAGATGGAAGACAGCTAAGATCCATAATTCCATTACTCAAGCCAGTTCTGGAAAACATTCACCCCTCCATTCATTTCTATGCCGCTTTATAATTTAAAGAAGAAGAAAACCTCCAAGAGGTTTACAGCCTACATCAAACCATCAAAAAAGCAATGCAAAATAAAACATTGCAGAGGAAAGTCAAGTTATAAAGCATGCATTCAAAGCAACATAATAAAATTAAGACATTACCATAACCGTTGCAAAATAACACTTTATTAAAGGGAGTCAGATAAAGTTAGATGACCAATGATTCAGTCTGGTATGCCCCCCCCCCCGATGCCTCTGAACCAGAACCCATTTTGAGGCGCAGTTATAAAAACAACCGAGGGTGGGGGCTCTGCTAGCGACCAAGCTGGGCGGTGACAAGACCAGGCCAGAAGCTCCAAGGATGGAACCAGTTTCTTTTGTTGGATGATATTCACCTAAAAAGTCCCACCAGTGGAAGCTGTGTGCAATGACTTCTGCCTGCAAAGCAAGGCTTTCCTCTGTCTCCTTCCCCCGCGCACCCCCATGCCCTTTCCAAAATTTGTTGGGGGGGGGGAGAATCAGGTGAAGGAGAGGAGGGATTGTTCTGTCTGGCAAACTAAAATGCTTGTGCTGATGGAACAATCTAAAGAGTGCGACATTGAATTTATTGTGTGTAGACTCTTCAGATATAAAAGCATGAGAAGAGTTACAGTTATATGCAGGCCAGTCTGACATATTGGCTAGCATAGCAGAATGTCTCACCAGATAAAGTGTGTTTTTAATTGTGTTTTTAATATTCTATTGCGAGCCACCCAGGTGTCTGGGAAAACCCAGCCAAATGGGCAGGGTATAAATTATTATTATTATTATTATTATTATTATTATTATTATTACTACTGTATTATGAAGAATATGTGTGAAGAGGAAATCAGCTGGGTTGTCTGAGAAATGCTTCTGCCAGGTTATAAATGTAATAACGGTGAGTAGAAAATGGCTACGGGATAATTTTGCTCTATGACATGGCCTTTAGGTATAAGTAATCATTAACTAGTTTTCAGCTTTTGCTCGGAAGACAAAAATATAACTTCATTGGTTATGGGGGGGGGGCGGGAGCAGCAACATCATATTTTGCTGTTCTCAGCATGTTGCCAATGAGATACAACCAATTTGATTTGCAAACCAGAATGTATTAATTCAAGAATATGGGACAAACATTCAGACCCAACCTTTCAGAATACAAGTCCTTACAAGGTGTCTTAGAGGTAAGAAAGATACATGTATAAAATCACAATATTAAAATATAGCAATCCACTTCCCACAGGGACGTTGACCACCAACTGCCCTGTTGGGAATGGGTTAAAGTTTAGCTGGAATAGGCCACCTAACACCCCCTTTCACAACTCCTTTGTCCCAAAAGGGGACTTAACAAAACCTTTGAAAGATTAACCTGATGAATGAAAATGCAGAATGTGGCCAGTTTCAGAGGAGGTTTGGTTTCCTTGAGAATATCTTAGTGACCTGCTATTTGGTAATCCTGTTATATTAAAGCTTTTTGATATGCTGAGAACTTCAGCTGTAAAGCAAACATGTTTTTTTAAGCGACTGGATGCTGTTACTCCCTCGCCAGTTTGATATATAGTTACCTTCAGACTTCTCCTTTTGCAAATACTATTTAACACTGCAAAGTATGCAGACTTGTTACCGTAATAAAAGTTTGTAAATGTACATGGCAACCCATAAGTACCGGTAGGTCATACTTAGTGTATATGTCTTACTCTCAGGCACTCCTTTACCTGGGAGTAAGTCACACTGAGCACAATAGGGCTTACTTCTGGGAGTCATATATATGTAGGGAGCACGGTTAATGTTTTAATTGTGAAAGATGGACTTTTTAATGTGTACCTACCAAAGTTCTGAGAGACAGGGGTTTCGATATTTTGTATTAAGAAATCCCAAATGTCTGAACAAACATTTAGTTTTATCCTATCTAGAAAGTAAAATAAAGCAGCCACATCTAATTTACCCTCTTTGGCAAAAAAGAGAAAGGGGGAAACAACTGGGTCTGATTGCAATTGGAAACAAACTATCAACCCGTAGCGAGCTGCTTCAGACCAAATAATTGCACCCACAGAAGAACTCGCATAAGCACAAATGCAGCTTTCTCTCCCTCCTCTCCTTGAATGCCCCTCAAATCTGGGCCTTTTTAGTTCCATCATCTTTGAAAGTGGGAAAGTGGCTGCAGAACTGCCAAACACATTTTTGCAAATAAGAATTTAAGTTCTCTGACTTGCCCAAGTTTAGTTCCAAGTTTATGTGCCTAGGACTGTGCCATGAAAGAATGCATTTTGCTTTGTGTTTTTCACCATGTTTATGGTGAAAGTTTGTGTCACAGGGTTCCCAAAGAATCCTAAAAGAAAAAAGGATGCACTCTAATACCATTAGCTACTTAACCTGTCAGAATGGTTTCAGTCTGCTTTTCTTCCCCTACAGAGCCTCTGGTGTTGCAATGTGAAGTGATTTTTCCTCTGAGAAAGCACCCTGCCCAGCCCTCAAATATTGTGTAATTTACACAGCCAGAAAATGGGGCTGTTCCAAGTCAGCGGCAAATGAGAACGAAGTTTGCAAACTCTCAGAGGTCAATGAGAGCATAGCGTGCGAGTGTTTGTGATTCAGAATTGCTTCCTCTTCTGCTATATACTTTTATTATACAACTTCTGATCACGCAGAAGCAAATCTGCCTTTTAAAAGGGGTTGTGACAAGACTGAGGCAGATCAACAAGATGGCCCAGAAAAAGACAAGTCTTGTGAAAATAATAGAGAATCTTTATGCTACGCTTAAAGTGGAGGAGAATGAGGAGCTGCTGTTTACTTACAGAGGAGTGCTGTATCCAAAACTTTGTAGTCCTGAGACCTTTGAAGCATTGGAAGCCATGGAAGCTAGGAAGGACGATAGGCTGATTGTTGCTTATCCAAAATGTGGTGAGTATCCAGCTTTTAATGGAATTAAAGGGGAATGGATTTGGTTACCAACTGATATCTGACCACATATGATCCGTATGTTTATTTCCCCCATGTAATCTGGATTTACAGTTTCCCTGTTTTGTTGAGCTTTTCATAAATGGTAAATGGGGGTTTTGTATGCAAAACCTGCAAACCTGAGCAGCTGACTCCACAATGAATAATAAGCTGTTGTGTGGAAGTGCCGTCTATTAAAGTTTGAACAAGGAAACCAATGTTTATTTGATACCCAAAATGAACTGGAATGGGTCCCAGGTGAATACATCTTGGGGTCCCTGAGCACCCCACAACAGCCATGAGCAGCGACTCAAGGCCCTCTTTTATGTGGAGAGGAGATGTGTACCTCATAAGTCCTTGGCTAAAGGGAAGTTCTCTTTCTGCAGTTTGTTCACAGCTTGCATGATGGCGACAGCTTTGTTGTGACTATCGTGTCATCACCTTGTGACCCACCTGCAGGTCCCAACCCACTGGTTGAAGACCTACGATTTAAGCCAACTGCCATATATGAACATGACTGTGCATTTGGTTGTGCAGCTTATGCTCTTGTGATTCATATATGTCTCATTTGCTTTTATGTTGCAGGTACTAACTGGGTGCTCCAAATGGTAAATGACATGGTAGCCGCAATCCCAAGTTACAAGGACTTACCACCACTAGAAAACCTACAAATGCTTGAATTTGGACTGCCCACAAAAGTTCAGGTAGGGTAAAGGGGCGAGGGAGACAAGTTAATACCTGGAATCAAAGAATTGTACAACTTGAAGAGACCCAAATGGTCATGTACTCCAAACCTCTTTGTATAGTTTGTTATTCTTCTTCTGTCAATATGTAAATCAAAACCCCCCCCCTTAATAAAGCTCAATAAAAAGAAGGGGAAAAACAACCCCTCTAGATCCTGAAACAACAACAAAGTTAACATTCCTCTAATTCTTATTCTAGGACATGGACAAACAGCCTTCTCCACGTATTTTTTCTACACATTTTCATTATGATAATATTCCCAAATCTTTTTTTGAGAATAAGGTGAAGGTAAGTGACTAGCTTCACTACTATTATGATTGCCTAATACTCTAACAGCATTTAATCACAATACTGAGTACTTAATATAGGTATCTTAATTTGACAGCTCTTGTCTTATTGTCAAAGCAAATTCTACATCCGTTGGCCTAAATCCAGGCTAACAGAGCATTCCAACCCTCCCTCGGACTGGGTTGAGGATTTGTGTGAGGACTGAGCAGAGTTGTTCCTCTGCGCGGATCTCCTGGCTGGTTTGGATTGCTCTCTCCTGCTTTGGCTTAGTTACTCATGACTAAACCCATTGATTTCAATAGGACTTAGGTACAACTAAATCTGGACCCACTGCATTCTTTGCATAGCTGGAGGCAAAGGTGCTGCTTTATCTGTAATCTCTGTGTGAGGTAAGGGACCTCTGAAACTGTTCTCTTCACATGCGGGTCTGTCACAGTTCTGTTTCAGGCATAGGCAAACTCGTCCCTCCATATGTTTTGAGACTACAATTCCCATCAACCCCGATGTCTGGTCCTGTTAGCTATGGATGTTGGGAGTTGTAGTCCCAAAACATTTGGACGGCTGAGTTTGCCTATGCCTGTTCTGTTTCATGAGCCAAACCATAGAATAATGTAGACAGTCTCCTTCCTCCGTCTTCTTCCTCAGAATTAGATACTCAGGTTTACCTGAGGGAAATTCCAAAGAGGGAACTATAAAGCAAAAGCCATCCCCCAAGTCTCTCCAAGGCAAAGTGTTATTGGAAGCAATATCTACTCTGCTAAACTTCCTGCCTTTTGTTGTGGCAGTCTGTTATGTCCCAGAAAAACAAGTCTCTCCCCACAACCAGTTTAAGCGAGATGGGCAAGAACAGAGAACATTTTAAGACACCAGCTTTTTCAGCATTTCCATTTCAGTTTGCACTGATATGTTACTTTCAGTACACTATGTCCGCAACCTATGTTCTGGGGATTGCACCTAATGCCAAAATTGCATATACTCAAAACACATTGGGTTCAATAGTAGTTGGGACTGTCGAAGTCATTTCCCCCAGAACCCTGCGCCCCCTTTTAATTTTTTAAAAAAATATTTTCCCACTTGCGTAAAGCTAAATGAGCTCAAGTTGCAGGCTTACTCTATATAAATACTGTTGACTTGCAACTTGTCTGCATTTAACTTGTGCAATAACAGATTTACTTGTATGGTGGCTGGCCATCATGCAATGAAACAAATTAAATGCACACAAGGGAGAGAGCTCCAAAGCACTTTTCCTGTCACAGAAAGAGATTTTAAGCTCTCAGCCTTTCTTATTGGGCTCTGGGAAGGTCTCGCATATGGGCTATGGGAGGCTCCTGGGAAAAACTGTGGAAGCCACATAGAGCTTGTCTGAGAGGCTCCCTTCCAGAGCAAGGCACGGAGCTTAAAAGCTCTGCCTTAGGTAGGGGCCAATGGCCTCTTTGATGTGTCAGCTCCAGAAAGTTAGAGATGTTTGCACAGGGGAGGTTCCAACAAAATCTAATATCTCTTTCTTTCTTTTTAAATAGATGTTGGTAGTATTTCGAAACCCCAAAGATGCCGCTGTATCCTATTACCATTTTTACAACAAAAACCCCTTTCTTCCAAATGTCAGCTCCTGGGATGATTTTTTTCAAAAGTTCATGAGTGGCGAAGGTAGGTTAGAAGTTCTCACTTTCTGTATTTCTGAAACTTCCCACAAAGTATTTGTGTAGAACTTCTGTTCAGATGAAAGGCAAACAAGTTTTGTATACCCCACTCCACACCCGGGATTTGAAATATGCTGTTTGCATTTCATTTCAGTTTGTTGGCAGTCCTACTTTGACCATGCTCTTGCTTGGGACAAACATATGGATGATGAAAATGTCATGATCATCACATTTGAAGAGCTGAAAGAAGTGAGCATTCTTTGAAATTGAGATAATGATTCTGTTGTGCATTCATTTTCCTTAGATGGCCTAATCAAGCTGTATGTGGAAATTCAGACAGGTGTATTGATGGTTGCTGAATTGGTAAAGGGAGGGGCATTGTTTTGCTTTTCTGTTTCTGCTCCCTTACCCCCCCCATTGCCTTTGGTTTTCTTTTCCTTAATAAACCTGTAGTTAATAATTATTAGAAATGCATTCATTTTTGACTGAGGTTTGGAAGTTCTTTCTCATCATGCTGCCAAGTACTTTCTGCTGTGTTTCTGCCAGTTTTATATTTTGACTTTTCTTCTGCCACAAGTATTTTTGTTAAGAGCATGAGTATTTTGTGTGTGTTTTGTTTTTTCCCTTTAGCAGGTTTGGATATTTTAAATGTTTTAAAATTAAAAAATAAATGGCGATCCTGCAGTTCATGAAATACTAAGCACACCAATATGCCAGTCTGATTAAGTATTGTGGTGTAATCTTTCTGGGTGTGCTCGTTCACAGGTTAACTAAGTTTATCAGAAGTAGTGTTCCAAACTTTTAATCATCTCAAACATTTCTGAGTTAAAAGGAATATAGATGATTGAACATGGCACACTGGAAATGGAAAAAAAAAATGGATAGCAGATATTTGTTGGGGGAATGCTTTTCAAGGAATATAAGTTACAGAAACAAATAGAAAGTTATAAATGATGCACCTTTGCTGTGACAATGTTTCTGTGCTTCCTTTCACGCTGCACTTATTTTGCTAATATCAGATGCACCTTTTTAGGGCAGTAAAGCACATACCTTACATTTATGAATATATTTATTCAGATGTTTAGCCTGCCCCATTCTTGAATCTTAGGGCTGATTCTAACTTAGAAATCTACCTTAGTAGCAATTATATTTATGAAGTCATAACTAACTTTATTGTTATTTTCCAGAATCTTCACGAAGGAGTGAAGCGAATAGCTGACTTTTATGAACTACCTCTGTCTGATGAAATGATTAAATCTGTTGCAGAGAACTCTACCTTCCAAGCAATGAGCAGTAAATCTGAAGAAACACATGGTCGGTTTGCTCCTGTCCTTTTCAGAAAAGGTACTGCAATATTGACTTTATGCCACTAGTTTGCAATGAATTCTGTTTCTTCCAGTAACACAAGCACCCTCTAGTGGTGCCATTTATGGAAAAAAACAAACCCAGGTCAATGCCTAGAAAATAGTTTTGACCCATTTCCTTCTTTCTCTCTCCCATCCCACATATAGAACCAACGTTCAAAAGAACTAAGAACCCTTATAAAGCCTCTGTAAGGCCATTCTCATTTTCTTGCTATCATTAGAACAAGGACGTCTTATGGTCCACAATAGTTTACACATGTCATACTTTAAATAGGCAAATTAGTCTGCAAAAGTAGAAGCTACTTGTGCTGTGACATCACAGTTTTCTGTATTCTCTCCTACCAATGATATCCAACTATGTAGAGCAGGCTTCCTCAACCTCAGCCCTCCAGATGTTTTGAGACTACAGTTCCCATCATCCCTGACCACTGGTCCTGCTAGCTAGGGATTATGGCAGTTGTAGGCCAAAAACATCCAGAGGGCCGAGGTTGAGGAAGCCTGATGTAGAGTAAGAGGCATAAAAACCATGAGCCCAGGGCAGCTCATGTTTTATTATGTCAATAATCAAACAAGACAGTTAAACTCTGAATAGTGGTCTAAGTGATCTGGGAGTTGGTGGTCCTATTGAACTTGAAAGTTTCTAAGTGGACAAGCATAGGACTGCACAGTGGGATAGTTGGAATTCAGTGGGGCTTATTTGCAAGTAGGTTGGGATAGAAATAATGCCTAAGTGCTCTAAGTGTAAACCAATTAGCCACAGTATAAATTACTTTATACTATATGTGTAATTTAAACAACACTATTATTTACAATACTACCACATCACGTTTCTTTAACCAGAACCATTTTGACAGGGATAAGCTTCCAATTTTGTTTTTGTTTTTCCATTGGTTTCAGACAACATAATATTTCCACAGATCAAGGCAAGCTTCTCTACTCTTTCTCGTGTTTGCATTTTTCATGATTAGTGTCAGACTACCTGCCCCCCCTTCAAAAAAAAAAAGAATAGGTTTTTTTAACCTGTTGCAAAGATAGGAGACATCTGCAGCAGGCGAGATGGTTTGAGAGTTCTACAAGTTTACAATATACTGAAATTATAATTATGATAAATTCTCTTATATAGCTACTAGAAGAGTAGCCGGTGCATAACAAGGAAGTTAAAATGATATTTTTAAAATTTTGCCTTGAAAACATGTCAGCCATCATGCTAAGATAATATATTTTAGGATGCTTGTGTGTGTGTGCTTCTTTTAATTCTCAAAAATCTCTTAGGCTTGTCTTGGGAGGAAAAGCTGTGTTTCAATAATGCTGCTGCTGCTGCTACTGATGTTAAAGAAACAGAAATATTTAAAAAGAAAACCTTGCAGCTGCACGCACATGCACATATATACCCCTCAAATGATTCTGTCACTCTTCACATCTCCAAACAGCTCATTCTGATGCAACCTAGTAATTCCCTTCCTTGGTTACTCCCAAGAAAGGGTGCATAGTGTTGCAGAATGAGAAGTATGACAATACAGCCATCTGCTTCAACATTCCAAAATCATAAATCTGATCTGTAAACCTCTATATAGGAAGGCATAAAGAGTGAGATTCATTTTTCATTGTTTCTTAATAGGTGCTGTGGGTGATTGGAAGACTTTGTTCACTGAGGCTCAGAGCCGGGAAATGGATGCAAAATTTGAAGAGTGCTTAGCAGGAACTAAACTGGGTGCAAAGCTAAAATATGACCAATATTGTAAATTTTAAACCTTGGATGTGGAGGCTATTATCTGAAGCCTTTTGATTAAGAATAAAATAATGTTTAAGTGCTGGAGACATTTATGAACAGAAAATAAATAAAATGTTCTCAGTCTTTCTTGCTTTAAAATCATGTACTCAAATTCCTAACATACTAAATGGCGACAGCATGGAGATCAACACATATGTGTTATGAAGTATTTCTGGGGTGGTGATCTCTTCTTTAATGGCTTTGTCCTACTTCAAAACATATGCTGTACTTGTTTTACATTCTCAATCATACAGTGGTTAAGTACTTAATTCGTTCCAGAGGTCCGTTCTTAACCTGAAACTGTTCTTAACCTGAAGCACCACTTTTGTGAGATAAGATGGCGCCCAGCACTCTTCCCCTGTGCCGAGGGACGCCTGTGCCGATAGAAAAAACTTGAGCTCTTATTGAAGCTCTTAGCAGTGGTAGAAAGTGTTGCCTTGTGTGTGGATAATAAATCAGACTGAACGCAGGCTTCTTGCTAATCTCTAACAGCCTTTAATGTGAAGAAAAACATCATAAATCAGTCCCGGCGAGAGAGCAGACATCCTTCTCGCCTCTCAGCCAAAAACGAAAAGGAAACTCACATACAAAGAAAGATTCCCATATGTGAACCAAACCACGCCTCAGAATGTGAGAAGTCACACAGAACTGTTTAACCCTGTAAGTTCTGATTCTCCTCAACCCCCCTCTCGTCTCGCATCCTGAGGGAAACTGTGAGTATAACTCATCCCAAACACAACCCTTCACAGAACTCCCCATGTCGCTGGAAGGTCAAGGGTTTGGTAAACCCATCAGCTAGGTTCTGCCGGCTCGAACAATACTTGAGCCGTATCCAACCTGCTTGGACACTCTGACATACATTCTGGAAACGTATGTCCAAACGCTTGGTTCTGGACTTGAACTGTCCAGATTCTGCCAACCTAAGACAAGGTTGATTGTCTCCCCAAACAGTTATGGGCAAGCAACAATCCCCACAGATCTCTTGGATCAAGCACCGGTAGAAGTCCAACTCCCTGCACAAATCCGACAACGCACTGAACTCAGCCTCAGTGGAAGAAAGTGCAATAAGACTTTGCTTCCGGGACTTCCACCCAACCAGGGATTCCCCGAACTTTACCACCAGCCCAGACACAGACTTCCTGTCCCCAAGAGATGCCCAATCGCTGTCACTCCAGCACGTAAGCCGTGCATCACCTTCAGCTGACAACGTGAGGCAAAACTCTTTGGTATCCTGCAAATACCTCAACACTCTCTTGATGCCTTGCCAGGCATTCACACTGGGCTTTGTAGCCTCCCTGATGAGCAGATTCACAGCAAACGCTATGTCTGGTCTGCTCCACTGAGAGAGATACAACAGACTCCCTAGCGCTGACTGAAACACCTCAGGGTTTTGGAACTCAGAACGCTCCCCAAGCTGACTGTCTTTCACGAAGTTGGTCTCCATGGGCGTTCTGACCCCTGCACAGTCAGACATCCGGAACTTCTCAAGCAACTGCTCAATCTTGCCTTTCTGACTGAGCAAGAAACTCCCGTTCTCAGACCTGTCTATCCTAACGCCTAGATAAACCTAAACGGGACCAAGGTTTTTGAGCTTAAACTTCTTACCAAGCTCTTTGGCAAAACCTTGCACCTGTCTACCTGTCTGTGCCATGTACAGAATATCATCTACAAACACCAGAATCGCTTCCTGTGTCTCTCCTGACCCCTTCAGGTACAGGCAACTGTCTGCAAGACTCTTCTGGAAACCCAAACTTTCCAGAGCTTCATTCAGGCACATGTTCCAATTTCTGGCTGACTGTTTCAAACCATAAATTGACTTGTCCAGCTTCCACACAACACCTGGCTCATTGCCCTCAAACCCTGGAGGAGGTAACATGTACAGATCCTCCTTCAGATCCGAGTTCAAATAAGCCACATCCACATCAAAGTGGTGCACTTGGTGCCCTCTTTGAGCAGCTACTGCTAAAAGCACGCGCAGAGTCTCACTCCGGGACGTAGGAGCATACACCTCGGTGTAATGCAGCCCCCTTCTCTGCATGAACCCTCTGGCTACAAGCCTCGCCTTGTATTGTGGTTCTCCAGACGCTGTGGGCTTAATCCTGTAAACCCAATGACAGCTCACGGCCTGCTTGCCCTCTGGCAGCTTCGTGGTGGAGAACACACCTAAGGACCTCATTGAGTTCAACTCCTTTCCCATTGCCTCTTACCACTTCCTGGTTTCCGCTTCAGGCAACTGTTGAACCTCCTCAAAACTCTCAGGTTCGCACTGCGCTAAACCAACCCACACGCTGGTGACCTCAAACCTCTCAGGTGGTACCCCCTTTGTAGTGCGTGCGGCACGTCTGAGCACTGTCTCAGGTGCTCCCTCTGACCCACTGGGGCCAGCAAGTGTGTCCTTGTTATCAGAAGACTCCCCCTCTGACTTACTGCGTCTTCTGGCCTTCTGCACTTGACTAACAGGAGACGAAGGCTCACTCTTGGGCTCTCTTTTAACAACCTGTGGAGATGCCCCTCCCTGTTCTTGACCCTGATCAGAGACCTGGTCCTCATCAACAGGTTCAGCTTCTAACTCTCCCTCCTCAGCAGAATCAGACAGACACTCTGAGAGAACGTCAGGATTCGCATGGATCCTTGACCACCCACTCTGCTCACAGAACTCAGCACTCCTGCTGACTAGAATCCTGGACTGATCGCCTTCTGGATAGGCAAACCTCCACCCTTTTGTCCCAGGCTCGTACCCACAAAAGATCATTTTCCGGGACCTCGGGTCACCTTTCTTGCGTTGAGCCTTTGGCACAAGCACCCAAGCTTCGCAACCAAACACACGGAAGAAATGCACCTTGGGCTTCTTCCGGTGCAGCAGAAAATAGGGCACGTCTCCTACAACAGAGCTATAGGACCTGTTCAAAGTGAAGCTAGCAGCTTTCCAAGCTTCGCCCCAAAAGCTCTGAGGCAAACCAGAATCAAACAGTAGAGCGTCAGCTGCCTCAGCTAGCGTTTTGTTCCTGTGCTCTGCTACACCATTCTCCTGAGGAGAAAAAGCAACCGTCAACCTGTGACTTATCCCCTTCTGGCGGAAGAAACTCTGCAGAGCAGACCCGGTGAACTCTCCACCTCGGTCACTCTGAAAGCTCTGCACCTTGGTGGAAAACTGTAGTTCCACCGCCGCAACCCAGTCTTTGATCAGTTGCGCTGCCTCGCTTTTCCGTTTAAGCGAGAAGACCCAGCTGTTCCTCGAAAAATCATCTGTCAGCGTGAGCGCATACCTGGCTCCGCCCAGACTCGGCACTGGCATGGGTCCACAAAGGTCTGTATGCACAAGCTCAAAAGGCCTTGTGGTTACCCTCTCCGATCTGGGATAACTGCACCTTTTTATCTTTGCTCTTTTGCATGCCCTACAATCCAAAAATGTATCACATGCTTTCATCTTGCGACCCTCAGTGCATTCCGGCAACTTCTGGATATATTTCCAACAGCTATGCGACATTCTCCTGTGCCACAAGTGAGCACACGAATCATGTGTGGGAACGTTAGCACACTGCGCCTGTGCTGTCTCAGCGTCCCCCTTACCCTCCAGAGGTGTCTCCAGAACAAAGAGGTTGTTCTGACATGCAACATTGACCAGTTGTTTCCCACCCCTGGAAATAGAACAGACATCATTTTCAAAGCAAACCTTATAACCCTCCTTTACAAGAGCAGATACAGATAAAAGACAACACTTCATTCCTGGCACAACGTAGCTCTGCCTGTAAAAAAGAAACAAACACATTGCCAACAATGGTTAATTGTCTCTGTGAGCCATCAGCAAGAGTGACTGTTTTCCCAGTTGAAACAGCCCTGCAGTTCCACATTTCATCAGGTGATGGCTGGCTCCTGAGTCGATGACCCAACGCAGCATGCTGCCCTCACTGGAGTTGTCCCTTAGGTTGCCATAGAGGCAGCTAGGCGATAAGAAGAACCGTCCTTCTCACTTCCTCTGTCACGTCCTCCCTTCGCATTCCCACGCTGGCCTCCTCTCCTAGACTGGCTGCCATGGAAACCTGGCTGGCTGCCACGAGGACTTGGCTGACTGCCATGGGAAGCGACCTTGGAGACATCCTGCCCGGCCTCTCTGGCTCTCCTCGGACAGGACCGACGCAGATGGTCAAGAGACCCGCAGACAAAACAATGACGAGTGGAAAAAGCCTGAACTGTGCCTTCTGGCTTGGCCCCCCCTCTGTTACCGGCAGGGCACCCTGAGCCAGCTCGGCCCTCTCTGAGACGGCGTTCCTCCTCGTCACACAAACGACCAGTCACATACTGCAGCGTAAGATCCGCTGGATTCATCGATTCCAAAGTTAGACACAAATTGTCATAACTTTTGTCCAAAAAGCTGAGCAAAATATAAACTTTCAGTTCCTCAGTAAAGTTGACTTGCAACAGTCTCAGCTTGTTGAAAACAGAGAGCATCTTAGTCACATGCTGTCTGATGCTATCACCAGGACGCAGCTTCAGCTCAAACAAGCTTCTGGTGGTGTGGATCTTTGCCCCAGCTGTGGTCCTGTGGTGCACTCTCTCTAGTGCCTGGTAGGCCTCCTGGGCAGTCTCAAGACCCTCCACCAAAGGTAGCTGTGAGCCCTCCAAACTGAGCACTATAGCTCCTAGGGCTTTCTGGTCTTTCCTCTGTGAGGCTTGGGCAGCTGCAACAACCGCTGCTGCAGCTCCGGCTGGAGCTTGCTGTGGGGGCCCTTGGGTTGCCTCCCACAGACCCTTGGCTACCAGCCAGGCCTTCAGTTTCCTTGACCACTCTTCCCAGTTGCTCCCATTTAACTTTTCAAAGGGGACTGAGAATGACTCCTGTCCATCTGCCATTTTCTCCCCCGGGGCTAAGCTTACTCACGTAACAGCAGCTCCTCTTGGCACCCGGTCCTGAAGATGAGATCCTCCCCAGCAAGCTTCCCTGCCTCAAACGTTAGGCAGGAGCTCCAGCTGGCTCCCACACACACAGGCACAACGTGGCAACAGCGTCCAAAGCTTGGCTAGCTCCCATAACCTGTGAGATAAGATGGCGCCCGGCACTCTTCCCCTGTGCCGAGGGACGCCTGTGCTGATAGAAAAAACTTGAGCTCTTATTGAAGCTCTTAGCAGAGTTCTTAGCAGTGGTAGAAAGTGTTGCCTTGTGTGTGGATAATAAATCAGACTGAACGCAGGCTTCTTGCTAATCTCTAACAGCCTTTAATGTGAAGAAAAACATCATAAATCAGTCCCGGCGAGAGAGCAGACATCCTTCTCGCCTCTCAGCCAAAAACGAAAAGGAAACTCACACACAAAGAAAGATTCCCGTATGTGAACCAAACCACGCCTCAGAATGTGAGACGTCACACAGAACTGTTTAACCCTGTAAGTTCTGATTCTCCTCACACACTTTAGCTAATGGGGCCTCCTGCTGCTGCCGCGCCGCCAAAGCACGATTTCTGTTCTCATCCTGAAGCAAAGTTCTTAACCTGAAACACTATTTCTGGGTTAGCGGAGTCTGTAACCTGAAGCGTATGTTACCTGAAGCGTATGTAACCCGAGGTACCACTGTTTTGTGGAGCCAAAACCCACTGTCCCATTTTGGTATACGCAGTCTATGCCAATAACACTGACTCAACTGGCAGCAATGTTGCAAAGATGACTGATGTACTCTCTGCAACATGCTTTATAAGCACTTACTGTATAATACTTAACATTTACCGTATTTTTCTCTCTATAAGACGCACCAGACCACAAGACGCACCTAGTTTTTGGAGGAGGAAAACAAGAAAAAAAATATTCTGAATCTAAGAAGCCAGAACAGCAAGAGGGATTGCTGCGCAGTGAAAGCAGCAATCCCTCTTGCTGTTCTGGCTTCTGGGATAGCTGCGCAGCCTGCATTCACTCCATAACACACACACACATTTCCCCTTACTTTTTAGGAGGGAAAAAGTGAGTCTTATAGAGCAAAAAATACGGTACTTATTTCAACAAAACATCTGTCCTCAAAGACAGCGATCCTAGTCCCACATCTCACAACTGTCTACGTGCACACCAGACATTTAAAGCACATGGCTCCCCCAAAGAATCCTGGGAATTGCAGTTTGTTAAGGGTGCTGGGAAATGTAGTGTGGTGAGGTGTAAACCATAGTTTCCAGGATTCTTTGAGGGAGCCATGTGCTTTAAATGTATGGGCTGGATGTAGAATCGCAGGTGCATTTAATTCTCACAGCAACTGGCAAAGGCGTAACTCCTGATAGAAGCTTACCAGGCAGTGCATGAGGCTCCTGAATGTTTGATTGGTCTTCACAGTAACAACAAATGTAGAAAGCTACCATGACAAAGTATGGCAGGTGTGGGGAATTGTTGACCCTCCAGATGTTGCTCCCACCATCCCTAGCCATTGGCTGTCCTTGCAGCAACATCTGAAAAGACAAACATTCCCCATACCTGAAGTAGGGAAACAAAGGCATTCTGTGCATGCTCAGAGGCACTTCTCTGTATTTCACTCTTTCAAGCTCAGCTCAGATATGATAAACATGTGTTAGGTTTCAGCCTCTAGTAAATAATATCTTAAAGTAAGCCTTGTATCAATCTTGTATCAATCTGGCTTTGCCATTAGATGACACTGACAGGTTTTTTAACCAATTCTCACTGACCCAGTTACTAGCACAATTACATTCTGGGACTGATTCTTCTAGTTTCCTTCGCAGTTAGACCTAACAGTACCATTACAATACTGTATATTACAACCCTTCAAGGCTTGTACCAGATACGTATACGTTGCAACCTGAAGCACAGTTCTAACCATGTTTAATCATCCCATTGACTTCATTGGGTCTTACTCCCAGGTTAATTGGGGTTAGGACTGTGGCTTGAGTTGTTCAACCTCTACTGATACATGATTATCATTGTTCATGGTCTTGGGTATGAATTTGAAGGCACATGAAATAGCGACATTATGGAAACTGAGACGTGGGACTGGCGAACGTCAGAACAGGAGATCACCTGGGAACCCCAGGTGCAGTTTTTTGTCCCCCCCTGCTCAGTGTCTGCTGTCCTGGGCTCCTTTGGGAGGAAGGGCAGGGTATAAATCAAACAAATAATAACAATTCACATTAGTCGAGCCTTGAAATTGAGGCATGGGTCTGCTCAATGCCAGATTAAGCCACCTGACACCCTAGGCGTGGAAGACAGCTAGGATCCCTAATGCCATTACTCAAGCCAGTTTTGGCAAAACATTCATCCATTCATTTCTATGCCGCTTTATAATTCTAAGAAGAAGAAGAAATCTCCAAGAGGTTTACAGCCCACATCAAACTACCAGAGAAAGCAATGCAAAATAAAACACTGCAGAGGAAAGTCAAGTTATAAAGCAAGCATTCAAACAATAAAACGAAGGCATCACCACAACCGTTGCAAAATAACACTTTATGAAAGGGAGTCAGATAAAGTTGGATGACGAATGATTCAGTCAGGTATGCCCCCCCCCCCATGCCTCTGAACCAGAACCCCTTTTGAGAGGCGGAGTTATAAAATCAACCAAGAAGGCGGGAGGGAACTCTCCGAGCGACCAGGCTGGGCGGTGAGGAGACCAGGCCGGAAGTTCCAAAGCCGACACGTTCCCGGTACCGCCAGCGGCGCGTTTCAGTTTCGATTCTCCGCGGTGGCCGCCTGTGCCGGGGAAGGAGCGGAGCCCGCTTGCTGCAGGGAAACGAAAGCGGAGCAGCAGCGCTTCCCGCAGACGGACGAGTCTCCCTCTCGGAAGCAGTCGTCTGCAGAGGGGGCTCCGCCGCTCTTGGCCCGGACTTGTCCCAAGGGAGAAGCAGCTGCCCACCGACCACCCAGTGGCGCCGGTGAGTACGCCGAGGTGGTCCTGACCCCGCTGACGGGAGGCGTCCAAAAGTCGGCGCCCCGGGGCGGGGGCGCGGGAGGAATCCCACCCGATTCCTACTCGTGCCAGCCTGCTTAGTTCCAGCGGGGCTCCTTCCGAGGACGTGGGCTTTGGGCCGAGGCAGGTGGCCGCCTTGCAGGGGCGCGCCGAGAGGGGGGTTTCTTGCCCGGGCAGAAAAACAGTTACTTTGTGGTCCATTGCCCCTTTGCTGCCAGGGAGGGCGAGAAGCACTTCTGGAAGGTTCTTTGCCAAATACTTTTCACGGCCTCGCCCCTTGACTTGGGCAGGAAGGGAGAAGGGCGCGCCGCTGTGCCCCAGGGCAGGCGGTCCTCCTGTGAAGAGCATTGCGGCCGCTTTGGCCAGCCTGGGTCCAGGGGACGGCGCGGGTGACCCAGCTTGGCTTTCCCCCTGCAAGTTTGTTTTGGCCACAGCGTCACCAGTCACCGGGCGCTGTGTTCCTTATCAGTTGGTTCACCATGTCCCAGGTCACAGAAAAGCGAGTCAGCGTTTGAGTTAATCTGAACTCTTAGGCTGGATCGATAGAATTGTCGAGTTCGACGGGGCCACGAGGGTCATCTAGTCCAACTCCCTGCAATGCAAGAATCCTTTTGCCCAGCGTGGGGCTTGAACCCACCACCCTGAGATTCAGAGTCTCACGCTCTACCAGCTGAGCTATGCCTGCAGCTGCTCAGTAATAAGGAAAGGGAAGGTTGAAAATTGCCTATTGAGAAGTTTGTAATAGAATTTTTCTTCTTGGCATCTAAGGTCTTCTCTGCATTCTTCCCATAGAGCTGCTGACAAGCTTTCTGATAGGGGAATAGGGAGAGTGTTGTAGGGGCTCCTGTGATGTTATGTTTAGAGGGAGCAGAGAGAGCCACTCTCCTGCCCCTTTTGGCCCCACCACACGGACTAGCAGATTGGCGCTAGTCTGGGTGGTGGTGGGGCAAAAGAAGTGTGAGAGAGTCGCTGTTCATTTCTTTTCTTGGGGAAATGCCTTTGCTTCCACTCCCAGTTTCCCAGTTGGAACGCTTCTGAGCAGCTTCCAGTTCTACAGTTCTTTGATTCTACGATTCTGTGTTTGTGTTGGGCCTCCTGGGGAAGTGGTGGTGGAAACCACTGTTGTGTACCACCAGTGCCATGGTGTGAATGGGGGTGTGGTGTTCCCCACAGTCTCTTTTCCAAAGTGCTCTGGTTTTCCCCCTGGTTTCTGTACTTATAACATAAGGGGGGTGGGGAGTGTTGTTAATAATACAGTGTTCCTTCTTCGAATTTATTTCAGTTTCCTAGCCTGTACCAAAATGGCAGACAACCAAGCTGTTCCAAGAATGTACATGGCGAAACTTAATGAGTATTGTCAGAGAAAACGCTTACGATTGGACTATAAGGATCTTGGTTTTGATGGCCCATCTCATAATCCTGTGTAAGTGGATGAGGAATGCTGGGAAGTGGGGACAGGGAGGAGTGAGGAAATTCACACTTCCCTCCAGATGTGTTTTATGCAAAAACTAAACAGGGCAGGAATATTGGTATGGCAACTAAATTAAAGGATCAGGTTTTTTTATGGCCTTTCCCCCAGACCTATGTTAAGTCCTTCCCAGTTTACCGTATTTTTCGTCCTATAGGGCGCACCGGCCCATAGGACGCACCTCGTTTTTTTTTGGGGGGGGGGAGAAATGAATAAAAAAAATTATCCCCCCCCCCGCCGCGGCTGCCGCCCCAAGCCTTGTGCACACGTGCCCAAAGCATGGGGCACCCTCCGGAGGGCTCCGCGTGCTTCGGGCTGCAGGCTGCCGCCCCAAGCCTCGCGCGCTCGGCGGGACCTCCCGCCGGGCGTGCAAGGCTTGCAGACACTCGCCCAAAGCACGGGGAGCCCTCCGGAGGGCTCCCTGTGCTTCGGGCGACAGGCTGCCACCCCAAGCCTCGCGCGCTCGGCGGGACCTCCTGCCGGGCGCAAGGCTTGCAGACACTCGCCCGAAGCACGGGGACCCCTCCGGAGGGCTCCCCGTGCTTCGGGCGACAGGCTGCCGCCCCAAGCCTTGCGTGCTCGGCGGGACCTCCTGCTGGGCGCGCAAGGCTTGCGGACACTCGCCGGGGCTGCAGGCTGCTGCCCGCAAGCCTTGTGAGCCCGCGGGAACTCCCACCGGGCTTGCAAGGCTTGCGGATAGCTTCCTGAAGCCTGGAGAGCGAGAGGGGTCGGTGCACATTGATGCCTCTCGCTCTCCAGGCTTCAGCGAAAGCCTGCATTCGCCCCATAGGATGCACACACATTTCCCCTTCATTTTTGGAGGGGAAAAAGTGCGTCCTATGGGGCGAAAAATACGGTACTTCTGTACAATTGAAACACTTCCTTAACCATCCCAGTTTCTTGGTCCACTAAGATTTTCCAACTCAAGAGATAAAGCATAACATAGGACCAGGCTTCCCCCACCCCCAAGACCTGACATTGCATTTTGTTTCTCATTCCAATTATAAGGGTGGGAGAAAGTAGTGCATTTTCTGTGCTGTTTTGCTTCGTTGTCCCTCTCTTGCAGATAGGTTAGCAAACTATCCTTAGAAGCTGCACTGTTGAACCCACCTACGCTCCAGACAGCTGCTTGAAACAGCATCTAATTTAGTAGGATGGCTTACTGTGGCTCTCCAGATGTTTTTGGACCCTGGCTCCCAAGGCAGCATGGCTGATTGTCAGGGATGATGGGCGTTGTACTCTAAAACATATAGAGGGCACATGCTTGGTGAATGGAGCCTTATAGGACAAAAAAGGGAAGCTAGCATTAGGCACACTTTACAAATAATAGGAATGAGAGATTTACAGGAGCAAACTATCCAGGTATTTCCCATTTCTGTTTATCCAGCATATAAGACTTAAAGCATAAAATTCAATCTGCAAGCATATTTTGCGGACTGTGGGCTTTGAACTCTCTCTTTTTCACTGCAGATTCACTGTAGCAGTTGAAATAGATGGAAAGCAGTATAGCCGAGCAACAGGTAAAAGCAAGAAGGAGGCAAAAGATCATGCAGCATTCTTAGCTTGGGAGTCCATACAACAAGAACTGCCAGTAAGTAGACCATAAAGGATACATGTCAAGACATACAAATAATCTAGAAAACAGAAAAGAGCCTTTGATCTTGAGGTATACTAAAAAAAAAACCAATCTTGTACAGTGGTACCTCGGGTTACATACTCTTCAGGTTACAGGCTCCACTAACCCAGAAATATTACCTCGGGTTAAGAACTTTGTGCTTCAGGATGAGAACAGAAATTGTGCTCCGGCGGTGCGGCAGCAGCGGGAGGCCTGAAGTGGTGCTTCAGGTTAAGAACAGTTTCAGGTTAAGTACGGACCTCCGGAACGAATTAAGTACTTAACCCGAGGTACCACTGTATCTCATTCTGTTTTAACATCTGCCTGAAGCTGCTAGGAAATGCCATCTGTGGGCAGGGGTAGCTGGTAACGTTTTGAGGTGATATGGCTGCACTATTTAACCTTGCTGTTTCCATCACAATAGGATTTAGGAAAGTGTGCCATTGCACATGTGCAGAGTGCCATTGTCTCCTCCTCTCTTAAAAAAAACCAGTTATTATCTATGGATAGGGGGAAATATTCCAAGTACAATTTTCAGACAAAATTGACTTCATACATCTTATTTAGAAATTCAGCGATACCACATGTGGTAGGTTTTTAAATTAACTTCTATTATGTCTGAGATTTGGGGAAACATATTCCAAGTTTGTGGAAGGGTGTGGCTTCATATCTAGACAGGCATAGAAGCAAAACTCTTCATTTTAGAAATTCACTGAGAAACTCACAAAAGAACAAAGTAAAAATAATACTGATAGGATTTTGCTCCATCCCTGTGCATTTAAGATATACCCCCCACGGGGGTGGAGGAGCTTGATGAAAGCAAAGCCATACAGCATTTCTAGAAAATACTCTGGAACTGCTTGTGACTCAGATTTGCTCCAATTAGTCCTAACAATTTTTCTGCTTTGAGACTCATGGAAGTGACCTCTTTGCCATAGCTATGTTTTTGGATCAAGATTGGATGAGTGCTGCAGAGAACAGGAGATTGACAAACCTGCCTCTGTAAAGTCAAGGAAGTGTATAATGTTTGTGGAACAGGAAAGAGTTTATCTAGACTACATTACTACTTCCAGGGGCTGCCTTGGAAGATGGTTTGGAAATTTCAACTGACGTATTATATTACATACACAGAATGTCATATAATTCAAATTGCATTACAATAAAATGCAATGTAGGAAGTAAAATAAGCAAAAAAATTCCATTAAAAATCAGTATTTAATGTGAGCATGCTATGGACCACCTGAATGTAGCTTGTGGATCATTGGTGGTCCACATACCAGAGTTTGAGAACCCACGTCCTTATACAGCGGATGGTGATGAAGGTCTTTCAGGAAGCACTGCCGTCTCTTAAGTTGAACAATGATTCTTGGTCTGTTGATTCATACTATGTTGTCTCTCTTTGACCTGGACCTTTTGGTGTCAGCCTTCTTGCAGGTTGTGGGTGGCGTCACCACCTCCTTTGAAAACACTTAGTGTTCTTCTACAAGTCTTTCTGTGGAGGGTCCCTCAAGGAGATCCTCAGTGGCAATTCCAAGGGACGCTGCTTGGTCCCCTAGGTCTTCAGTCTATGGGGAGTTGGGTTCCTATATACCCAGTACCAGGTCAGAACTAGGAATGACACGCACCTATCCTGTATCAGGTCTAGCCTTCTGGCCTTTGCCTTGTATGCATATTGTTATTGCCATGTAACATTGCTAAATAAGAACAGTATTTTGTAAGGCCTGCTGCCAACTTAGAACATGAAACCCAAGGTAAGTACAGACCTCCCCATACCATGTAATAAGGAGGAATTCAGTGAGAAACCTCTCACTGTTCAAGCAAACTGACTTATACATATTGTTTACAGGCAGATCCTGTTTTAAGACCAGAGCAGCTGCTGCCTCCTCTGCCATCACCACAATATCCTGTTTTAAGACCACAGCAGCCGCTGCCCCCTCTGTCATCGCCACTATCTCAGTCGCCTGAGCCTGCTGCAAATCTGGCACAACCAGCTCCTTCACTTAACTATCTTGCCTTGCTCAATGAATATTCATCGAGAAACAAAGTGGTGGTTCAATATGTTTTGGTTTCTAAATCTGGCCTAGATCACATGCCAATGTAAGTTGTCATTAATAATTGATTTTTTTGTTGACTACTACTCTTGGCAACTTTTTTTGGTTAAACGTAAAGCTCTTAGTGATTTGTCGATAATAGTAGATGTCTTTTTGTTTTATTTGGGTGCCAGCTCATACTGAGGTTTTTTTAACTCCGGCTTTTGGGAATGGTTTGTGACATTTAGGAATTTCACCACTACTATGACTACTACTGGGATGTGGGTAGCGCTGTGGTCTAATCCACTGAGCCTCTTGTGCTTGCCGATCAGAAGGTTGGCAATTCGAATCCGCATGACAGGGTGAGCTCCCATTGCTCTGTCCCAGCTCCTGCCAACCTCAATTCAAAAGCACGCCAGTGTGAGTAGATAAATAGGTATCGCTGCAAAGAGAAGGTAAACGGTGTTTCCGTGCACTCTGGCTTCCGTCACAGTGTCTCATTGTGCCAGAATCGGTTTGGTCATGCTGGCCACGTGACCTGGAAAGCTGTCTGTGGACAAACACCCACTCCCTTGGCCTGAAAAGCGAGATTAGCGCCGCACCCCATAGTCACCTTTGACTGGATTTAACTGCGCAGGGGTTCTTTACCTTTATCTTACTACTATCACAACTATTATTATTGATTAAATTTATATACTGCCCGTCATTTATCTACCACTTTGGGATACCCTGACCTAAATAAAATAAAATGTAGGAAAATGATATGTGAGACAGGTGACAGGTGAGTTTGTAGTTTTCTATAGCCAAAGAAAGGCTTGAGGTCCCGATGCAAGGCTTTTTATTTCCCTCCACTTCCCACATGCCCTCAAAATGGAGGACCCTTCAGAGATTTTTTGAGCTTGTTCAGGGTGAAGAGAAAATGGAAGGGCCACTGTGCCTGTGTGGACTCTGCTCTGGTCATCCAATTTCTGACTCTTGACTATATGCTCACTTTTGTAACAAAAAGTTTTGCTTGAGGTCATTAGAACTTTGTATGGAGAATGGGTTCCTGCCCAAGGTCTATAGGATTGCTGCCACATCTACAACAGTGTATGCTAACTTATTTCCACCCTCCCGTCTGTTATGCCTTCTAGTTTTCACTGTGTCTGTAAAATTGATGATAAAGATTTTGGTGAGGGAACAGGAAATAATAAACAAACAGCAAAACGGAATGCAGCCAGGCAAGCGTATGAAAAGTTGAATGACCAAGCAACTTCAAGGGTATGTATTGCATATTAGAGGAAAACAACAGACTGTGTTTTTCATGTGTGACACTTTAATGTATTTTTAATCTTTATTGGAAGCCGCCCAGAGTGGTTGGGGAAACTCAGCCAGATGAGTGGGGTACAAATAAATTATTGTTGTTGTTGTTGTTGTTATTATTATTAATTGTCAGTGTAGCAAGTGGGCGTGTCCTATGAATCGTTTTGCCAGCTCTCACCAGCCCCAGCCAGCAATGTGATACTCATTGGGGTTGATGAGAATCATAGAATTGTAGAGTTGGAAGCTACCATGAGGGTCATGTAGTCCAACCCCCTGCAATGCAGGAATCTTTTGCCTGATGTGAGGGTTGAACCCATGACCCTGGAATTAGGGTCTACTGACTGAGAGTTATAGTCCAAAACATCTGGAGTGCACTGGGTTGGCCAAGGCTGGTTTAATCCCTTTCATTTCGTTGCCATTGTTACTTTTTGTTGCAGTAGATTTTTAAAATCCACGGTTAAGGTATAATTCCGAATTGTTTTTCAGGCAGAAAGAAGTGCTTCCCTTCCAAATAGTTCTACAAATAGTTCTAGAAATCCATCACACAGTAATTCCGAAGAATCATCACCAGAGGCATCTGGGACGTAAGTTAAACATTTAATGATGTCTCTTTAAAGTACTCTTATTCTAATTTTTTGTTGTTGATTTAATAGCGATGCTGTACAATATAGCATTCCATAATGAGCAAAAGGGACACTTACGTACAGTGGTGCCCCGCAAGACGAATGCCTCGAAAGACGAAAAACTCGCTAGACGAAAGAGTTTTCCGTTTTTTGAGTCGTTCCGCAAGACGAATTTCCCTATGGGCTTGCTTCGCAAGACGAAACGTCTTGCAAGTTCTTGCGAGTTTGTTTCCTTTTTCTTAAAGCCGCTAAGCCGTTAATAGCCACTAAGCCGTTAATAGCCGCTAAGCCGTTAATAGCCGCTAAGCCGCTAATAGTCGTGCTTTGCAAGACGAAAAAACCGCAAGACGAAGAGACTCGCGGAATGGATTAATTTCGTCTTGCGAGGCACCACTGTATAACATAGCCTTGTAAATGGAGAGGAAGGTGTGATTGGTAGCAATTGAAACAGTGCTTTATTAATGGTTGTATCACAGCTGTGGCCCTCCTTCCCACGGGAGGTTAGATTGTCCTCTTATTTATTTTGCCAACTTTTAATGTATTTTAATCTTGCCTGTATGTGGATCTCCTATTTCAAGCCTTGTGGTCTAGTGTGTGAACTGGGCTGCTCTTTCACTTTATGCAGTAGTTAAAAGTTCTTCAAATGGATTTTATACCTGCCTAATCTTTTGAGTAGTCCGTTTTTTGGAAGTATGTTGCAGCTGAAAATACTTAAACAAGCTTAGAAAAACCTGTTCGTTATACACTTCAGTTAAAGTTGTTATCCCTGCTTGAAGGTTTTGATTCAGACATTAAATCCATGGAGTTGCCTTTTTTTAAAAAAAATAAAAATCATAGCAAGCAGCAAAATCATCCTCTGTGCAAAAATAGAAATCTCTTGGAGAATAAAATACAGTGTTGCTGCACAGGAACCTCTGGAAGATAACAACTGCTGAAAAAGTAACATCATAAATGAAATTATTGAAATGTACAGGCAAACCAAATTGTTTTTGTATAATATGTCATATATTGATATCACATGGAAATCTGAAAGACAGGCAGTATGCTCATCAGCCTTAGGAATAATGGAAATTATGAAAACCAATCTGCTGAAAATGATTTTTGCCTTGATTCATCCCTGTAAAGCGAATGCTCTCCTCATCCTCTCTATGGTTTTCCCCCACAGGATATGCGGAAATGAAGGAAAATAATTAATTAACTTTATAACCCAAACTATTAAATAGAAACTTAAACGGTATTGAACTGTATTTGAGAACCATTGAGAATTGGTTTTACGTTGTCATTTATTCTTTACTTATATCGTTTTTGTTCCTTTTTTCCTTTCGTTATAAATTAAAACCAAAAGGAAGAAAAATACTGAAAGAATTCAAAACTGCTGTTTGGAAACTTGTATTTCAGGTCTGCTGAAGAGGCTGTGGACCTTGCTTCCAACAAATCGGATAGTATAGTTTTTCAAAGTATATATTCAAAGTAAGGAACAATTTCAGTGGCAATTTAAGAGTGGAGAAACAAATGGTGCTCGAGGAGAGTCTGCAGACTTTATCTAGTCTACAATTTCTGTCATTTTGGAAGGATTAGGACAGGGGTAGGCAACCTAAGGCCTGGGGGCTGGATGCGACCCAATCACCTTCTAAATCCGGCCCGCGGACAGTCCGGGAATCAGTGTGCATCTCTGGGTTATTTGTGGGGCCTGCCCGATGTTTTTACATGAGTAGAATGTGTGCTTTTATTTAAAATGCATCTCTGGGTTATTTGTGGGGCATAGGAATTCATTCATTCCCCCCCCCCCAAAAAAAAAATATAGTCCGGCCCACCACATGGTCTGAGGGACGGTGGACTGGCCCATGGCTGAAAAAGGTTGCTGACCCCTGGATTAGGAGGAGCATAAGGAAAGTGTGTGTCCAGGCAAACAAGTTCCTGTAGTTCAAGGATACATTCCAGCCTAGGCAAAAGAACTGGGGGAGGATGTGGAACAGAGCTACTGAGGGATGTCATCTGGAGAAGGACCCAAGGGCCAGCTAGTGAGACCTGCACTAGTATACAAACAGACTTCTCTTGACTTCAGAGCATTTATGGCACTTGAAGTGGATTTCTGGTTGTTCAAGATTAGGAAAGACCTGAGTAAATGCACCCCTCCAGGCCTCTTGGAAATCTCCTCAGGCCACATCCCACATTGGCCCAGTTTCACGCTCCCAAGTGTTTCTGCCTGGCTG
Organism: Podarcis pityusensis; assembly: GCF_964106645.2. Lineage (NCBI taxonomy): Eukaryota > Metazoa > Chordata > Lepidosauria > Squamata > Lacertidae > Podarcis > Podarcis pityusensis. The sequence goes on along the minus strand of NC_138026.1, from coordinate 82,575,591 downwards.
GAATACCTCATTGAACTCTGGTGATGCCTTGTGCTAGTCTGGATGCAGAATACAGACGTGCATGTATGTGGATAGAAACCAGCTTCCTGCACCAAGGTAACATTTGCATTCCTTGATCTGCCAACTCTTGCCTCTGGTGCTGCAGGCTGTGGGCATGTGGGCCTCCAAAGGTTGCCCAGTAGGGAATGCAGCCCTCAGGCAGAAAAGCAGTCCCCACTCCTAAGGCAGAGGAGATAGTGAATGTGGAAGAGCAAGTGTTTTCCAAAAACGTGAACTAGAAACATAACCTAGGAGAGCCTGGGCACAACTGAGGCCTTAAAGAAAATGCTTTTTTAATGCTAAGTTACACTGTGGTGTTTTTCATATGCTTTGTCTTGCTTGTATAGTTGAACAGGCTTAAGTAAATATGCTACGCTCACAGGGATCATAATGGGCATGCTTTCTGGTTTTGATACAAGAAATGTGCCTATATTTTATTTGGTGGACCGTTTTTATACTTTACCAAAACAAAAAAACTGAACTACCTCCCCACCCTAAACTTCACTTCAAGATAGCCCTCCATAATTGGCAGATAATGCTGACATTCGTTTCAAATATTTCTGTAGTGGTACAGATCGGGATTCCAGTTGTAACCATGCAGCTGACAAACTTGCTAATCGGTTTGGTGCCATACAGCTCAATGAAGCTTCTCCATCCTCTCTGGTATGAAAACTTATTTTCTATTGCCATGACAGTATTAACTATTTGTTCTTGTTTGTGCGCGCTAAAATATTAATCCTGCTATAATTTCTTATAGGTCAGTACTGAATTGAAATACATTGGTCAGTCTGATGTAATTTTAAGTATGCTGCCTTTCTGCCAAATGGCTCCTAGGGTGGTGCACCAAGGAAATAGACAGAAGGAAAACTGGCCGGCAGCAGTGATGACCAGGGGATGGGCTCATTCCATTCCACTGGAATATCAGAATATGCCTTATAATGAGTTAAAACAGTGGTCCATCTTACTCAGTGCTGTACACATTGACTGGCAGCAACCCTCCAGCGTTTCAGATGGGATGTTCCCAGTCCTACCTGGAGGTGGAATCTGGGACCTTCCACATGCCAAGCAAGATGCTCTGCCACTCAGCTACAGCCCTTCCCCAGTTTCAGGTTACTGGCCCTCAAGTGTAGTCTGTTCAGTTCCGTTTTGTGTGAAATTTTTAAAAGAAGTACATAAAAAAAAAGTATATTTCAATGGTCTGCCTTTATGCACACTTTTAATGTAAAACACACAGTTTTTTCAATGCCATTGCCCCCATTTCCCTCTAAAATAACATTTTCTACACATCTTTTAGGCGGGTGGTGCTGTGGGTAAAACCTCAGTGCCTAGGGCTTGCCGATCGCATGGTCGGCGGTCCGAATCCCCGCTGCGGGGTGAGCTCCCGTCTTTCAGTCCCAGCTCCTGCCCACCTAGCAGTTCGAAAGCAGCCTTAAGTGCAAGTAGATAAATAGGTACCGCTTTATAGTGGGAAGGTAAACGGCGTTTCCGTGTGCTGCGCTGGTGCTGGCTCGCCAGAGCAGCTTCGTCACGCTGGCCACGTGACCCGGAAGTGTCTCCGGACAGCGCTGGCCCCCGGCCTCTTAAGTGAGATGGGCGCACAACCCTAGAGTTGGACATGACTGGCCCGTACGGGCAGGGGTACCTTTACCTTTACCTTACACATCTTTTGCATAAAATAGGTATTTTTGTGTGCAATCTTTGTACACTGAAACTTCATCGCAAAGTGTGGAGAAGTGTGTAATCCAAATGGGTGTTTTGTTCCAGTCAAATTCAGGAGCATCAGGTCAAGTCAGTCCATTACAAGAAATGGATCAAATCAACTTCTACATCCCTAGCTAAGGGGCAAAGTGCAGAAGCTATAAAGCAGCTAGTGACATGGGGTTGATTTTCCTGGGTTGTTTAACTCCTCAAATCTGGGAAGTTTGAGTTGAGGACTGTGGAGCTCCAACCAGTGGGAGCTTCCTCCTAACCAGGACCTCGTATGGCTCAGGAAACAGGAAAAATTTTCATGACCTGCAGTGGTCCTGTTTTTGAACTCTGATGCCTGACAATAACTGCATTCTGATTTTGAGTGGTCTTTTTAAGTTTTAAGCATTTGGCACTGTGGTAGAACTACAACATTAATTGTTTCTTCTTGATTTTGCCATAGGCAAGTCCCAAAGGTTCTGCTGTGAGACCTAAAAAGTATGTATTCATCTTTTGAAATGGATGCCCTTCATTCAATTGATTTATCGGTTAGTTAGGGGAGATGATTTAACATTTTAAAGTAAATGAGTACTTACAGATGTTCTTGTGTTTACTGCTCAAGTGTTACAAAGTTTCATTTCCTTTTTTTTTTTCTTTCCTAAGAAGAGAGACACCATTGGCACCGAAATTTTCAAAGCTGAATCGAAAGCAAAGCAAGTACACCATCAATGAAAAGTAAGGGTAGCCTTCAAAAGTGCGGCTGGTTTTTTAAAAAAAATAAGTTTCACCTTTTATACCTTTGAAATTTGAATTGAATTGAGACTACGTGGAAAGATGGTTTGTGAAGTACTGACATAAATGCAACTAGTCGTGTCCATGTTAGTGGTAGCTGGTGATTTTAACGCACGCATTGGTTCCTGTCCAAGTACACACACACCTTTCCATTTGCTGTCATGAAAAGGTCTGATCAAATTACAACAGCTGATCTCCTTTAACAAGCTGGTTGTTTAGTTGAGTGGCTGTTTTCTGTGTGTGAGCTATGCTGGTGTGTGTTGTTGTTTTTAATATTGTGTGTTAGGTTTTTTGTTTTTGTTTTTACTATTGATTATTGATAGCTGCTGTCAGGGAACTGCCATCAGCTCAGAGGCGAGAGATGGAAGGGCAGTTGTGTTATAGGGAGCCTCCGAAGATCTTGCAAAGGAGTTCCTTTTCTGGCGAGGAGGAAAGCCCCACCTCCAGTGGAGAAGAGGGGCAAGGACCAGAGGATGCTAGGGAGCCTGAGAAAACCGGAGAGGTGGGAATCACACCCTTGCCAGCGCCCATTCTGTACAGTAGTCTTCAGTCCAGGGAGGGGCAAAAAAGGCTGGGGGTGACACGACTTTTATGCTGGGGGAGTTACAAAGACCGACCACTCCTGGATTCTGCTAGCGATTGAGCCAGCCATGAACTTACGACGCTCTTCACTGTAAATAGTTTGCACCAAGAATAAAGCCTGGAAAAGACAGGTCGGAGTCTTGCCTGGTTACTCTCAAGCAACCACAGCAGCATCTGATAGCTGCCTTGTGCATTCCATGAATGACAGCAAATATACCCACTTCTAGTCTGCTTGGATACCTTGGCCGTGTGCCTTTATTTCATCATTAAATTAATAATTGTTGCGGCTATAATGCCATTGTAACACTTTTCAAAGATTTTGACATTTAACACTAAGACTTGCCTTCATTTTTGGAACCAGGTTTCTGGACGAATTTGAAGATATACAGAAAATTAAATCTGGTGGATATGGAACCGTTTTCAAGGCAAAACATTTCTTTGATCGTCGATTATTAGCTGTCAAACGAGTCAAGCTTCTTGTGTAAGTTACCTTGTGTTTGCTTATTATTTTATTTAAGCTAATTTAAGATTTAACAATTTGTGCTGTTTTCCACATGTGAAATTATTTTAGTTCTAATTTTAGAGGAATCGCTGGGCACTGTAAGTCAAAGTTTAAAAGAGTTAGGCTCAACAGTGGCTCAGTTGCTAATGCAGGAGTAGTCAATGTAGTGCCATCATCCCTGGATGACCAGGGCTGATCGGAGTTGAAGTCCATCAACCACTGTGCTAATCCATGAACAAGTGACTGGGTTAAGAACATGCCATTTGCCTTTCTGTTGCTGGGCTCTATGTTGTAACGAGAATAAATATGGTTGTATCCAACTAAATTCTATTTAGAGTCGACCTAAGCATTCCAAATCAGAAGCCCTTTTTAAAAAAGTGGTCTAAAAATAATCCCCTTTCCTCTTTACAGTACAGACCACTCTCAACTTAAGCTGGGGTTACGTACTGGGTACAGCATGTAGAACCAAAATCGCATATAGTCAAAATACATTGGGTCCAATGGCGGGTGGACCATTGCCAAAGTCTTTTTTGCCTCCCCCTTTTATTTTTTATTTTAATTTGTCACACACATAACTTTGAATGGGTACAGGTTAAATGCATGTAAGTTGTGAGTTACCTGTTCACATATTTAGGGTTTGTTTTGCATACATTTTTAACAATACTCTTTTCCCCTTCTGACCCCCTTCCCCCACCCCAAACCAGAGGAGAAGAAGAATCAAAAAAGGAAGTACAAGCCTTAGCAAAGCTTGAGCATGAATATATTGTTCGATATTATAATTGTTGGATTGGGAAAGATAATATCCCATCGCCAGAGGATAGTGACCAGAGGTAATTCCACTGCGTAATTAGAATGTCTCTAAGGTGCCATGTATTCTTGTTTTTTGCGTAAACCAGGGGTGGATAAGATTTTGGCTTTATTGGCCAGATCAGCTTTGTGACATCCCATGTTGATAGTCGCGTTCTCTTGCCCACCTGTCAGAATCACTTGCATAGGGTTCAGAAGTGCCTGAGAGTCAGCTGACTGTCAGGCCTGTGCTTAGCACTCAAAGGACCGAGCAAAAGACTGGCAACTCGCTTTCTCCTCCTCCACCGCCTCCCACTAGCTGACGTTTATTATTTTTTGTGGGTGGTCATTTTTATCGGGTTCCTATTCTAACTTTTGCATTGTTAATGTTATTGCCCTAAGACCCTTGGAGGCCTTTATTTAAAAATAGAGACAAATTAAAGACATAAATAATAAACTAAGCATTTTGGCAGTGGCTTCACTTTAGGACCTGGCCTCTTCTTATTTATTTTATTTATTACTATATTTTGCTTGTCAGTTCACTGCCTAACTCTAAGAACAGTTGTAGCTGTAGGTAAATTCTCTTGGTCCCAGAATCATTTCCCATAAATAAATATGATGGTGCTAGGATCCAACTCTCTCACTAGAGGCCCTGGTGACCTCAGTGGCTAGGCATACATTTTACCAGCTAAACAATAATAATAAAAAAACTTAAAACAAATCCTTATTTCATGATGAATAGTCTTTAGAGACTATAATGTAACTTAAGTAGAAAACTATTTTTAGAAATATTTTTCCTCCAAAAGCATTTTATTTTAAAAATCCGATTAATTTTTTTTTAAAAATCCAATTTAAATTTTAAAAAAACTTTGATTTTTAGCCTCCCTGCTTTGCTGCCTCATCCTCATTGTGCCATCCAGCATAGATTTTCCAGGTAGTGCAGGGCCTCTTATAGTCTGGCCCAAAGGAGGTGGCAAAACTGATGGTAGCTGTCTCTGACTTTGCAAAGTGTTTTGAGGATAAAATCGCTTGCACCCCCCCCCCCCGGATCATGACTGCTGTTACAACAGATGAATCTAAAGGGTTACAGAGCACTGTTTAGTCTTGTTGTGTTGGATGAGTTAGTAAAACTTGAGGATGTGAACAAGGTGCTTGGATCAGTCATCTGTTTTATTTTTTGCAGGGTGGAAGCTGACTGCCTTTTCATAGTGATGGAATATTGTGAAAAGGGGACACTTAAAGATTGGATTAGTAAGAAACATGCAAAGGAAAGCTATCATGAAGATGTCAAAATTAAATTCCAGCAAATAGTGGAAGGGGTTGCATATATTCATTCTCAAAACTTAATTCATCGAGATCTCAAGGTATGCAGATGAGACGATTACAATATCAGGTGTGAATGATAAAAAGTAAAATATGAACTATTTCATTCCTTTATTTCTCATAAATGGCAATGGTAAGAAAAACCTCAGGAGAAATTTTTGGCATAGCATCAGTTTTTGGTTCCTCTTCTTCAATTGTCATCCAGTATTGTTAGGTTGGGTCTATGTAGGCTTCTCAGTATTGCAAGTGGCATGAATTCCACATGGAGGTAATTTCAGACCAACACTTCTTCATAACATCATTACTTTTAGATCAATACTACCTCATCTCTTGCTGTGGCAAGGTATTTTAAAGCTGACCCACTTGTTTTATTTGCTCTCCTGCTAATAATTCAATTGATGTATTTGTTTTATTTTATTAGTTCAGTTGTATTGGGGGTGGGCTTAATCTGGAATATACTTCGAGTACAAGGTAGACGTTTTCATTTTGAGGGGAACTTGAAAGGCACAGCAGATTCTTTAAAAAAGCAAATAAGAAGCTGAGGTGGTTCAGACCCTGCAGGATAACTGTTGAGTAGACCATGATGACTCACCCAGAGTTTAATGACTTTTACATCTGAGTATTTTGTTTTTTTGTTTCTCTCTGCCCTCCCCCCAGCCAATAAATATATTAATGTCTAGAGACAATAAAATAAAAATTGGTGATTTTGGGCTGGTAACCACAGGTGTAGATGACCATTCAGTACAGCGAACAGAAAAGAGGGGAACACTACTATACATGGCTCCTGAACAGGTAATACTTTTAATATTGGATACATGCATTTGCAATGCCACTTTTCTCCAAGGGCAGTTGTAAATTTGTTCTGCGTACACAAGTGCACACTCATAGTGACCATCATCATCATCACCCCCAAGAAAAATGCTTATGCCCCTGTGGAGATGGCAGTACCGAATCGGTGGTGCATGCCCTTCTGGCTTACCCTCTTTATAAAGACATGAGGAATGAGATTATCACCCCTCTTTTATTGTCTATTCCGGGGTGCCCAACCACTGCCACAGTGTCCTTTCTCTTGGCAGATCAAGATGAGCAGGTGACAGCAAAGGTTGCAAGGTTTTTAGCTGGGGCAATCAGAATAAGATCCACTATTTGACTACTGATTCAAAACCCTAAAATGTATTTTATATAATTGATTTTTTATTTCTATTCTTTTTATATCGTATTTATATCGTATTGTTTTATTGCTATGGCCGATGGCTGACAGAAATAAAGATTCATTCATTCATCACCACCATCACCACCCCATTATTACAACAACAACTCCTCTAAGTTAGGTTAGACTGAGAGGGAATGGCCGTCTCCAAGTCATTCTGCTAGCTTGATGACTGAGTGGAGAATTGAGAAAGAACCAACTGCCTTGATCCTGTAGTTAGTTTTCAGGGGGGGAAATGTCAAAATGTGCTTTGAAGTGCATAAGGCCTATATGCTTAAGCGCTATGAAAAGTTCCTGTTAGAGCATGTTCTTATGACCTAATGTGTTCATGTTTGCATTGTTCACAGGTGGGGAACAAATACGGAAAGGAAGTGGATATCTTTCCGTTAGGATTAATTTTATTCGAAATGCTTTACAGATTCCAAACTTTTCATGAGAAACCTGAGGTAAATCTGAAAAGTTTTGTTAACAGCACATATTTTTTTTCCTCAGAAATGCATAGAAAATATGTATGCACAACCAGGGCTCCAAAAAGTTGAGGGGATGAAAGGGGCAGGACAGAAGGATGAAGGGGCATGTTCATGTGTCTATGCATTCTTGCTAATGGACAGTAGTCTAGAAAAGCTGACCTTTTGGAGTTCCTTCCTTCATAGTCTGGGGAATAGCAGCAGAGTTGTTAGGGGGACCTTTGGGACGCGGGTGGCGCTGTGGGTAAAACCTCAGCGCCTAGGACTTGCCGATCGCATGGTCGGCGGTTCGAATCCCCGCGGCAGGGTGAGCTCCCGTTGTTCGGTCCCAGCTCCTGCCCACCTAGCAGTTCGAAAGCAGCCTTAAGTGCAAGTAGATAAATAGGTACCGCTTTATAGCGGGAAGGTAAACGTCTGGTGCCGGTTCGCCAGAGCAGCTTCGTCACGCTGGCCACGTGACCCGGAAGTGTCTGCGGACAGCGCTGGCTCCCGGCCTCTAGAGTGAGATGAGCGCACAACCCTAGAGTCTGTCAAGACTGGCCCGTATGGGCAGGGGTACCTTTACCTTTTGTTAGGGGGACAGGGGAAGTTTTGCTGGGGAGAACAACCAACTGGCCGCTGCCTCCTCCATCCACTTACCACAGAGCGCACAGGATGCAGGTTTGTTGCCTTAGATGCTGGCAGTTGTTTTGCGTGATACAAATGCAGCTTGTATAAATGGTACATCTCCATTCTAGGTCACCAGAAAGTTGCTTTGCTCTTGTCTTTCTTGCTCCTGCTCTGTCACTCCCTCTCGCAGATACACACCATGAGAGAGCAGGCCAGATAGAGCTTGTTGTGCAGGGAGATGAAAGGCATGGGTTTCAGATGAATTGCCTCCCCCTTCCCAATTTGAGACCAAGAATCTCCACTACACCCCAGCCCATGAAGCATCATGGTTTTTAGCAAGCAAATTATATTATATTTTTAAAAACCTGTATCTGAAAAGTATTATGTTTAACGTTACTGCTTTCTAAAGAAACCCAAAACTTTTCAGGAATTGCCACCAACTGGCCTGCTCAAGGAAAGGTTTGCTTCTATAAATTCAAGAGGCTGCTTCTGAGGTGTGTGTCTTTTTGCAAAAGGAACCTCAATCCAAATTTATTACCAGCCTTTCCTCCTGTTGAGGAATGGGAAATGCAAACCAGCCATTCACCCCTTCCTTCAAACAGTTCCTTAAGCAATGTTGTTTTACTAAATTGGAAAATGGAATTGAGACATAGAACATTGAGAGTCTGCAAGTGCTCCAGCTGTTATGGAGTCCTACCAATGTTTCTCATTCTGCTCCCAAATGTTTTTTGAAAATGAAAATGAAAAATATCCCATTTGCAGACTTTGTTGTAATCATTAACTCTCCCTTCAGGCATTTTTCTCACTTGATTTATGATTGTGATGAAGGGGCAATGGCAGGCTCTGCCCCTCCCTTTTCATGTGTCCCTTGAATGCCTGAATGAAGCCCCTATGAGTACACACGAGGGCCCTCCAATAAATGTGTGGCATGGAGGAGTTCTTCATGTTTGTTTGTTTATTGAAGATAGGCTCCCTCAAACTCGACCCTCCAGATGTTTTGAGACTACGATTCCCATCATCCCAGACCACTGGTCCTGCTTGCTAGGGATCATGTGAGTTGTAGGCCAAAAACATCTGGAGGGCCAAGTTTGAGGAAGCCTAATTTAAGACCTTTATATACTGCTTTTAATTTATAAATTCACACATCTCAAAGTAATTTGCTATATATATATATATATATATATATATACACACACACTAAGTTAAGTAACAGTGAAACAGCAATAGTTTTCAACACAAGTGGAACAAGGATGTTTATGTCTTCGGACACCAAACATTAGGGGTTTTCCCCCCAGGGCTCTTAACTCATTAGGAAGTTCCTTAACTGTTTCAGTCTTCCAGATGTCTTGAACCCCAACTGAATCATGAGTTGCTTCCTTCATGTATCACTGCTACAAAGTTTTATCAAACTGCCTTGAAACTTGGGGCATTGTGTGTTTGTAGGGAGAACAGGGTAATGAAATGCAGAACCTTCAGATACAGTGGTACCTCCGGTTAAGAACTTAATTCGTCTGGAGGTCCGTTCTTAACCTGAAACGGTTCTTAACCTGAAGCACCACTTTAGCTAATGGGGCCTCCTGCTGCCGCCGCGCTGCCAGAGGACGATTTCTGTTCTCATCCTGAAGCAAAGTTCTTAACCCGACGTACTATTTCTGGGTTAGTGGAGTCTGTAACCCGAAGCGTATGTAACCTGAGGTACCACTGTACTTTGCAGTAAGTGCTGTGAGTCCCTGTTGCTGAAAGAACCCAGGCTTCATTTTGAAGAGAGTCTTTTATCCTTTTGGCATATCCCAAACGGGTATCAGTGATATTACTACACGATATTGGATGTTCCATTCCATGCAAGAAGAATGAAGTGTGTATGCACACTCAACCCCTGTTCCTTTATCCCATGTACAAATGTGGAAGGAATTCAGTTTTCCATGTTTGGGAACTTGGGCAGCTGTTTGTGTCAAAATGGCAGCTTTGAACTTGGCCAGTGAAAATTGCATCACACGAGGTAGTCTTAAGTGACATTGTGTATTATTTTTCAGAGATTCGAGAACATAAAGGAAGGCGAATTTCCAGAACCGTTTACAAAGGAGTTTCCAGAAGAGGTATACTGTGGCAAAGCATTTTTTATAGGTTGTCTTTTCCATGCTTGTTGTAATTTAAAATAAAAAACAATCTCTCCTTTGTTTGCAGGTATCTCTAATTAAGAAACTGCTTTCAAAAGTGCCATCTGACAGACCATCGGCACCTGCCATTTTGCATATTTTAAAGAAAAGGCAGTATAGCCCACACACTTGTTAACCTGTCCAAACACAACTGCAGAATTTTGGTCTAAAGGTAGTGGTTCCTTTTGCTGTTGCTAATATTGAAAATCTCGTCTGAATCAAAACTGTGGCACCTGGAAATTTAACTCTGGATTGCCTCTTGCTATATGTTCTGCTGTGGCCTTTGAGGGGAGCTGCAGGGTGCTCTTGTGGAGGCAAAATTTCTCTGAAGCCAGAACTAGACGCCTGTGCCTTGTATGTGTGGCTGTCTTTAAAAACTGTCCTGCTTTCTCATGGGAGGCTCAGCCTCAGTGGCTGGAAGCCCATTTTACAAGCTGTGACAGATATGGTCATTCCTGGACTGAGAGAACTTGACCACAGTGGTTCAGGCATTGGTGACTTCAAGGTTAGATTACTGCAGTGCACTCCTTGAACTTGATTCGCAATATGCTGTTAGTGCACAATGCTAGCAGGAAGAGATCCTCTGCATAGAACAGCTTTGCTCAAAGAACTGCACTGGCTGTCCATTTACTACCAGGCCAGGTTCAAGGTGTTAGTATTAGGGGTAGGATCACCTTTCAAGAATGCTTCAATCTACATTAACCCGCACTGTTACAGGTGCCTCATAATACTTATAAGACATCAATCTTTACTGCAGCGGCACCTTCACTTTGAAACTCGCAGACTGTTGACATCAGGCAGGTGCCTTCATCACATTCTTTTTGGCATCTGCGTAGAACACATTTGTTTACGCAAGCGTGTCCAGATACGTAGAAGCCACATGTGCTTTCTCTCTTTTTAGGTATGGGTTCTTTTAAGCAACTTTTCAATGTTTTTAAATACCTGTGCTTTTTGTTGAGATTTTTAAAGTGTTTTATTTCATTTTTTTGTAAACTGCTTAGAGGTTTTCTTACAATCAAGTGGTATATAAATTTTGTGGGTTTTTTGTTTTTTTCTATTTGGTTTCTGCCAGGAGAGTTCTTTTACTTTTTATCTGCAAGATTGTTTGTTTCCAAAATTCCACCTATTTTATTGATGGGTCATCATATGCATTTAATAATTACTAGTAATAAATAATAAAGGAAAATAATATGAGTGACATAATATGAGGCTTTTGAAGTAATCGAGGTTTTGGAGCTCTCTCTGCTTGGAAGCCTGTGTTAAAAACCTAGCTGTGGTTTGGTAAGACATAGGAAGCTGCCTTATACTCAGTTGACCCATTGGTTCATCAATATTGTCTACTTTGATGAGCAGCAAGTCTTGAGGATTTCAGATGATGTTTTCCCAGCCCTGCTGGGAATTGAACAGAGCATATGCTCTCCCCTGAGCCCTTTTTGTCTGGACACTTTGCTTTTAAGCATAAGGATGATAAAGGGAAACCTGTTTTTCTGTCAGACTTAATTCCTTTCCTGCAATACAACCTAGAAAAAAAAAATGGAAGGTATCCAAATCAGAACTTTTTTGGAAGGTATCCAAATCAGAACTGTTTTTTTTAAAAAATAATGATTCATGATAGATTGTATTCATAAAAAATATTTGTATATCACTGCATCATTTTTTACACACACACACACACACACACACACACACACACACACTGGTACCTTGGTTTACGAACTTAATCCGTTCCAGAAGTCCGTTCTTAAACCAAGGCGCGCTTTCCCTAATGAGGCCTCCCACCGCCGGTGCCCTTCTACCGTTCAGATTCTGTTCTTATACCAAGGTAAAGTTCTCAAACCAAGACACTATTTCTGGTTTTGCGGAGTTTGTAAAGCAAATCGTTCTTAAACCAGACTGTTCTTAAACCAAGGCACCACTGTATAGCAAAGTGGTTTACAGCAAAAGATAATAATACAATAGAAACTTAAACAGACATCAACTAACCATTGTGGATGGATGTCTTGTTAAATGCCTTCATAGGCTGAGAGGAACAGAAACATTTTCAGCAGGCATTTAAAAGTTGGGCTGATGGCTCTTAAGGGGTTTCTTGTCAAATGAGCCTCTTGGGGAACAAGCAAAGATGCTCCTGCAGGTGATCTCAAGTGATTGAGCTGGGATAAAAGAGTTCCAGGCAATCCCTGAGGTACCCTGGACCAAAGTTGTTCAGGATTTTATAAACACGCAAGAATCCTGAGCAGTAATGGGAAGCCAGTACAGTTGTTTAACAATGCTGTGTTGTGTGCTCTCAAGCAGAGCCCCAGCTGGAGCTTCTGAACCAAACCTAAGGGCAGCCCCACAAAGAGCAACATTACAGTAATCCAGCCTTGAGGTTACCAACACATGGGCTACAGTAGTCAGGCGATCCCTGTACATGAATAGCCATAGTTTATGAACCACACGAAGCTGGTAAAAGGCACTTGTAGCCACAAAGGATGCTTGAATCTCTGGTGACAAAGATGTATCCAGGAGTATCCCCAAGCTACATGCAACCCCATCCAGAACTAGTGACTTCCCAAACATGGGAACCACCCATCCAAAGAGCCCCAGTCTTGCCAGGGTTCATATACGCTTTATTGACCTCATCCAGTCCACCAGTGCATCCAGACAACAGTCAAAAGCTTTCAAAGCCTCTCTTGATTTGGATTTTACAAGCCATGTGAAAATAACTTGGTGAAATCTATGGAGTTTGTGCTGTGAATAATTCATTGCAAAGGGATGTTTTTAACAGCTAGGATTTGATGAGTTTTTTATACCATAAAGCTGCAGCTGTGTCAACTTACTCCTGAGTAATTCCATTGCACCTAGTTCACAGGGAACAGCTTTTTGGTGCCATCATCCAACACTAGAGGAGAATATTCACACTGGATTCCGGATGAAACCGAATCTATTGTAAATCTTTAACTTGAATTCTTTCATGGAACTTTGTAGTGAATATTAAATTTGTTTTTAAATCACTGGTACAGTGTTAAGAAGCACATTTTACAATATAATTTTTCAACCGAAGCATGTATTTCTCGTGTATGCATGGCTTATGCTACTGTTCAGTAGCTGCTTTCTCTTTCCTAATAAATGACGTGCATTAAAAAGTCCCCACGTTGTTCATTTCTTTTAGAAGCTACATGGCATACAAAGGAAGAGGCATGCACTTGAACAGAGGCACCTCTTGGGTGAAAATCTTGGTGAAAATCTACCCCTGTGCGCAATTAGTAATGAAGATACCAAATGCAGCCAGTAATGGGTGCTGCACTGTGACTGCTTAATGCAGAAAAATTGTGTTCTATATAGAGTCTGGCAGGTGGTTCACTTTTAGACTATCGAGAAAGGTACAGTGCATCACACTGTATATAACAGAAAGGAATCAAACTGCAAGGAGACGTGTTATTTCCTTTTTAATGCACACTAGAACTATGTGCCACCCTTCTGCTTACATTAGTACTGTCACCAAGTTCTTTCTCCTGATAACTTGAGGCACAATCTAGCCAAACCTGAACACTTTGGCAAGCCATTGAGCGTTTCATCTAATTGAAACTTCCCCACTGAAAAATACAACACCTTTACTCAGGTGTAAGGGCTACTGAGTCCATTAGAGGTTACTTCCATGTAAAGCTAGCAGTCTGGTTCACACTTTACCTTAATGTTGGCTTGATCATGCCGTTTTCCATGGGCAGTAAAGTGGATTAACCTTAAATAGAAGCCCATCAACTAATTTAGCCAGAAAGGCATTTTTAAAAAAACCTTTTAACTAAAGAACCAACTCAGAAGAGAACGGGAGGATGGCAGAGTCAACATCAGATGGACTAACTTGTAACTGCCCAGGGAAAATATCATTAGTTGCCACCTCCTGTTTCAGTACAGCTAGTTATTTTTGTTTTCAGTACTGTATGGGGTTCTCAGTGTGCCTAGTATAGTATTTATACATTTGAGCCAATTTGCAGGTTAGTAAAAAAACCCAAATATAAATCTGTTTAGACATATACATACACAACAAATGCATTCAGCTGTAAATAGTGATACAAACACCCATAGCTACTGAACAGTTCAACATTAACTGTTTTAAGCCTTCACTGACATTAGGAAAATGGATTGAAAGACCTTTGGTATAAAACACCGAAAATTACAAAACTGAGCAGTTTGGTCAACAGTAAAAGGCATATTTAGAATATTTACACTCAAGGTCAACAGGACTTACTCCTAAGTTAGTACATGAAGGATTTTAACCTATGTCCTGATCTTATTTCTGGCCTCTATATACACATTTTGGATCTTTTCAGCCCTCCTGTTCTCTTTTCTGCACTAGATCAGTATTCCACTACTTCTATAATTGATTGCGTTGTAAAGGAGGATCGACCCAATCCTGTTTGCTGTGTTTTTCACAAAAATAACAAATAAGCTTTTTTTTGTTTTTAAGTACCTAGAGTTCACAGCTGACAGTCAACTGATTATGCAACTCCTATAAGATCTTCTTGGTGTGTAGCTCCTTTCTATCCATATTTCCAAGTGAACAGGACTTCAGCACAGTTCCAGTGTTACAATATATACATAAATACATTTCAAAAACCTTTTCCCTACAAAAATATATGCAGTCTTCTGAACTGTTCGATATCTTTATGCTGGAGCGATCTTGCAGCATTTACTATTCTTGCTTTAGGAAAGTTATTCATGGTCTGCAAAAGTGTCTCCAGGACAGTTTGAGGATAAATCTTCTTTATCTGGAAGATTTTTAAAAAGAGCATTATACAGTTGTCACAAGGAAAACACACTGGACTGAGATACTAAGCCTTTTGGGGAGAGAGAGCTGTAAATTAGAAAAGATCAAACAAGCCATACACAGTGATACTAAACAGGTTGTTGAAATTAATTGCAGATATGGCCTGCAGTTATCAAGAGCAGGGGGGGTTTCCATTTATGGTGAGCATCCTCAAACACATTAAGAGCATCATTTCTTTTCCTCTTGCAAACAACTCCAAAGAAAAAAATTGGGAATACAATAAGCTTTAAGGTTCCCAAAGAAACAAATTTAGGTTTATATTACATGGAGGCTTTCATTGTGCAAAGGTGACTCATGCATCTTTTGGCCAAGGCATTAGATACTGTTAGTTTACATTAACAGACCAACTAAAGAAGAGGGCTCAGCTATTATTAATACCTGGTATTTTTCTTACCATCATAGGTTGTTCCACACCAAATGCAGTAGAGGTGTTCTTCCCTTAGATACGCTGTCAACATGATTAACTTTTCTGATTCCTGTGTTTGACAAATGAAATACACCTTTAAGCATAAATGGATTATGCATTAATTTTAAAATTATTTTAGCTTATTAATTTAGATCAGGGGTCGGCAAACAAAGGCCTGCGGGCCAGATCAGGCCCAATTGCCTTCAGGATTTGACCTACGGACTGTCTGTGAATCGGCGTGGGGATTCTGCTCATTTGGGCTGCGCCATTTCCCCCCCTGCGCCATTCCGTTCCCCCCCTCTCCCTCACACACATCGTGGTGGTGCCTCCTCCCTCCCTCCTTGTGGCTTCTCCCCTCCCTGCCTAGAGGAAGAAGGGGGCGGGGCTGGGCTGAGCTGGCCCCTCTCTGGAGTCAGCCCTTTCGCACTGCTCATCTTCCCCCCGCCACTGCCCTGGTGCGCCTGTGGGCAAGAGAGCAGAGCGGACGAGATCGCTTTGCCTACGCACGAGAAGCAGTGGCAGCGGTGGCGACGGTGGTGATAGCCCCTGGGAAGTTAAGTTCAGCAGCTGGGGCTGGGGGGGTGGGGAGGAGGACTACTTGCCCCCCTTGCCGCTTCTTCCAGCTCCCCCGCCCCCATGCCGCTTCTCCGGCCCACCACAAGGTCTGAGGCACAGTGGACCGGCCTGCGGCTAAAAACTTTTGCCGACCCCCGATTTAGATTATTGAAGTGCAATGCAGCTTTCAATGGTATCTAAACCCTACACTTACGTCAAACTCATCTTCCTCTTTTTCTTCCTCCTCCTCTGCATCCACGTCATCTTCCTTTTCCTCCTCTGGCTGTAACCAGAACCACATCTCTTTGGGGGATTCAAGGCCCTTTAAAGCAAAAGTTTGGCAGTAACAACCAACATACCCCACCCCATCAATTTCTTGGCAATTTGGAAAGAGAAAAAGGTGCAACTTTGCACACCTGGAAAAGCAAAATGCTCAAACAATAACAATAGAAGCAGTCTCAGAACTTGTTGCATACTCAAACCTGAAAAAATGAAAATGCAGCACAAGGCATTACAGCAAAGATTATATTAGCATTTTCAATTCACCGAAGCAGTAAAACATTTTCTGGAAAAGATGGGGACCATGTCTATGTTGTATGTAGTTCTTAGACAATAAAAACAGGAAGCCAGGCAGGGAAGTAAACCAGAAGAGAGTTGGTTCTTTTTTGCTTTCAGCCTGTCAGTGCACCACACTTGACTTACGATGACGTGGGTGGGTGGACAAGCTCGTAAAAAAGTTGGTCTGGTAGGTTATGCATACTTACTTTCAGTAAATGATACCCATCCAAAGTCTTTGGGTCACAAATGCACAAAAACATTTGAAAGAAATGTTTTTATTTAAACTTACTTTCTGCATATCTAGTTGTTGACAGGCTTTCTGACTTTTCACAAGGTCTCGTTTTACTTGAAGTTGCTCCTGTTTGGTCTTCAATCTCAATCTTAAAAATAAAATGAAACATGACTACCAATAAACATAACTTGGACTGGTTGAGATATTACACTGATAGAAGAGAAGAAGAGGAGTTTGGATTTGATATCCCGCCTTTCACTCCCTTTAAGGAGTCTCAAAGCGGCTAACATTCTCCTTTCCCTGAGTGAGGCTGAGAGACTTCAAAGAAGTGTGACTGGCCCAAGGTCACCCAGCAGCTGCATGTGGAGGAGCGGAAACGCGAACCCGGTTCCCCAGATTACGAGACTACCACTCTTAACCACTACACCACACTGGTGTATATGTATCTATCAATTTGTTTTGTTCACCATCATGGGAGTTGTACGATGGGCAGTTTAGAAGTGCTACAAACCCAAATACTATATTACACACACCTTTTGGGACCCAGATCACTGTGAGCAGCTCCCATCATCCCTGATCTTTGACCATGCTGGCTGGGGCTTGTGGGAGTTGGAGTCCAATAACATGTGGAGGACACTATGCTAACTACCCCTGGTGTAGTTCATACTGGCAATACCTGATGGTGATATTTGATGGAGTAGCAGCCTAATTTGGTATGAGGCAGTTTCTTATGCATTGTGGGAAGGATAACCCCACACAGCACTGTTGCTCAACCTAGTGCTCTCCAGATGATGTGGACTCCCAACTCCAATCAGCCCCAGTCAGCATGGCCAATGGTTCTAGAAACCACTATGCTGGCTGTTGCTGGCCTCAGTTGACTGGAAGAAATTTTCAGAGTTTCAGACAAGAGTCTTGTCTGGCCGTATCTGCGGAGGTCATGGATTCAACAGGGGACCTTCTGCATGCAAGCACGTGTTCCACCATGAAGCCACAATCCTTCCCATAAACAATACAATTCTTATTTGCAAAGAGAAGACGAGGAATGAAGCCCTTGAACATTACTTGAAGAGGTCAGCCGTCTGCTCCTCCGCTTGTTTCCTCATATGCATTTTTCTCCTGTAGTTTTCCAAGTTTTCTTCAGCTTTCCGTTTCTTCACTTCTTCATGGCCAAGCCCACTTCTGCCTGTTCCAAGTTCAAAGCGCTAGTTAACACATCAAGAGGCACCGTGTTTGAACTTTAAAACATTAAAAAGGAGAGAATGGACACAAACCTGTGGTAATGTTCAGAGGAATAGGCTCGACAATCCCCTTTCCTGCAGAAAACAAGAGCAGTCACGGTTGATAAAAACACACATGATCATCACTATTAGACACATTTCTGTCCCTTTCATCACAGGAGCTCGGAGTGGCTTGTAATGGGGTTCTCACATTACAACAAACCCTGTGAAGTGGATCAGACCATGAGTTAATGACACACCTTAGGCTATCTACTTGGCATCTGAACAGAGATTTGAGTCTAGCCTAGTTAAAGTATTTTGCACAGGTTCTCTGTATCTTTCATGTACGTGCATCATTTCAAACAATATCAACCGGAGAAATGAAATTTACTGAACAGATAACAGGCCTTTGCCATAACTTGAAAAAATAACTATTATATGATTCTACATTAATGTTGTAGAGTAATTCCCCTCAAGATGTAAGTTATACTGGTTCTAACCTCACAATAAATTTATGTTACTATTTGAAGATTTTTATTTTGCTTTGACATTCTGTTAATTAGCACTTCCCGTCTCCCAGGGAAAGTATCAGGGCAAGAGGAAGATCAGCCGGGTCCAAACCACCAGCCAGAGAACAAGCAGCTCCAGGGAGATTGCTATTTCCTCCCTTCCAGAAAAAATACTCTGTTCCAACTGCTAGTTGGGCCTGGGACTGCAGAACTGAAGGGAATAATATTCTGGCCCAACCACTGGCCAGCAGACTCAGGGCTGCTGATTCGTTTGTGAATCTGAGGTTTATTATTATTATTATTATTATTATTATTATTATTCCACCAATCTCTCCCTCTTCCCTAATTTTTTGGGGGGTCTGTGAAGTGGTGACTCACCCCCCCCCCCACAGCGGCGATTCCAGGGTCCCCTCTTACAGGGGATTGCACCTTTATATGGGAGTCACTGGCCATACACTGAAAGGTTGTCAGTGAACTCCCCTGCATTGCGGGGATATGGGGTGGGCTGCCAGCATACACAAGCATCTTGCTGTGCACCCTCCCATGTCCCATCCACCCTGAGGAGCCCCAGTTCCCCCAGCTGGGGGGCTGGGAGGGATACATGCCCAATGCCTAAGCCAAGGTCTTCCTACATCTGAAAGGTTTAATAAAGCTGTGGCCAATTTTTAATTCCATAACACGTTGTCACGGGTCGTTATTCCTTCTGGTGGTCTCTCAGGGCTGGGGGGGTCTCTGCCTGGGCACGCAAAACACTCTGTTCCAACTGCTAGTTGGGCCTGGGACTGCAGAACTAAAGGGAATAATGTTCTGGCCCAACCACTGGCCAGCAGACCCAGGGCTGCATATTTGTGTGTGAATCTGAGGTGATGCTGCTGGTAGTTGTTATTATTATTATACCACCAACCTCTCCCTTTTTATCAAAGGGAAGGAGGAAGGGCAATCAATGAGATAGCATCCTTTAATTTTTTAAAAAAAAAACCCTTCCTTTTTTATATGAGGGAAGCTATTTAGGGTGAACCAAAAATGTCTTACGCAGCAACTTTTTTTTTGTTCTTACTTTTACACAAAGAAAGGGGCTCCATCAAAGTCTCAGACAGGTAGTAAAGGCATCAGGGCACTCACATACACACACCCACACAGGCAGAAGGGGAGACGGAAGGAAAGAAAAAGAGTTAAATAACAGGGCAACATTTTTTGTTCTTACTCTGAAAACAACCCCCGTTTCTTCTTTCACGGGGGTAAGGGAGGGGAAAGGGGGTTCCCAGCAAGCCCCAAGCCAGCATCTCTGTAAATCACGCCTACTGGTCTGTCACGCTGGCCTGCTGAGCCGGGGCTTGCTGCAAAATCGAAAATAGTGCCATATTTTTCCGTGTATTAGATGATATTTTTTCCTTAGAAATAACAGGCCAAAATTGTGGGTCGTCTTATACATGGATAGCGGGGGGGGGGGGGGGGGGCAGCAGCCAGCAGGATTGGCAGTGGCGATTGGGCATGTGATTGGTTGCTGCGGCAAGGCCTGCTGATGATTGGTTGCGGCAAAAACTGAACGATATGTATTGAAAAATCACCCAGGTCTGTTACACAGACATTCCCATGATCGCTCAACCCAAGAACTGTTTTAATTGGATTGTTTGTATATTTTAATTTTATATTTTAATGCTTGTGTCATTGGTTTTTATACTTCTAAACCACTTCGAAGCCTATTTTGAAATTAAAAGGTTTATAAATTAATAATAAAACAGCAACCATAATAATACCATGATACAGTCTTATTCAGGAAAAGGGAAGCTGAGAAACTCACCACTTTTGCCAAGAGGTTGACCACTTTTATAACCCATCTTCTGAAGCATAGCAAAACCTTTATTCTCGTTTCCCAAAGCAATGTTTAAAACAGTATCACGTTGTTCTTTCTCCTGCTCTTTTATACTCTTTTGCCGACTTCTCTCGTTAGCTTCCTTTTGTTTTTCTTCTTTCTTAAACACTTCCTTTGTACGCCTCAGCATTGGCATGCCTGGTCTGATGTCCTGGCTGAACAAGTCCAAATATCAAACTATTATATAGCAATTACAGAAATATAAATAAATAAATAAAGTTTTAAGAGCATTTTCAGTGAACCACATGTAATGCTTAACCGTACATCCCTCAGTGTTTTATGGGGCTCACTTCCAGGTAAGTGTACATAGATTGCAAGGTTAATACTGTTTCCAAACAGAATACCACCAATCTATTGTAATTATCATTCTTGCAAGAAGAATATGTTTCTCTTTTCTTCTGCTAAAATGGAACAAGGATAGATTAAATGGTACGATAAAAGCCCCACACAGTGGTATTTCTGTTGCTGTAACATGCTCACAGAACACACTGGTATATGAAAGGCATGGCAAGGAAATTGAAGGGAAAACCTAGGTTGAATCAGTAGGGAGTTGTAATCCACAGTAATATATTCTGGAATATGTGTGGGAAGCTTTTGGCCCTCCAGATGTTGCTAAACTACAACTCCCATCAGACCCAGCAAGCATGCCCAATGGTCAGAGATGATGGGAGTTGTAGTTCAGCTACATCTAGAGGGTCAAATGTTCCCCATACCTGTTCTAGAGGCTGCTACTTCTGTGCTAGGTCTTACTGAAGGAGACTATAGAAGGGGAATATATTAGAGGCTTACCAGTTCATTGTCCACAAGAAAGGGCCGTGGGAAAAGCAGTGTTGAGAAAGAGTGTAGTCAAAGAGTTAGTCTATGCAGGGATGGGCTTAAAATGGCTTAGGTGGCAGTCTGAATCTATTCCGCCCTCCAGTTCAAGTTCATTTTCCTGGATTTAGGAATAAGCAATTCCTATGCCAGTTTCATGGGCCACTTAAACATACTCCTCAACCACTTAAAGCCATGTAGCTGGGCTAGAATCATTGAGTTCAGTCACTGTGGCACAGAGGCAGGTATCCTACATTATATGAGGGTGCCAAACTGGAGCTGTAACCCAGGAACTGGATAGCTCTGAAATGGCAAGAGGAAGGGCGCACAGTTCAGCTTTCAGTCCCAAATGTCACTGGTCATGTTTGATCAATCACCCAAGGCTTCACAAACCATGGTTTATGAAGCTGTAGACAAGCATCATGGCCATGCATCATTCCCTTGCTCCACCTGATTATCCTTCCTCTAGCTGTGCCCCAGCTTGAGCACAAAGCGCCTGGGTTGCAGTAAGCCAGAGTTCCTGATACACCAGAACTAGGAAGCTCTGGCTTAAAGCAAGCCAGGATCTTTACACCTCAGCCAGTATGCAGCCAGAGAGTGCAAAGCGATGGCACTTGGTTTATTCTTTATAAGGTTTTGGATGATCACACATATGCAGCCATTGTGCCTCTTGGAAAGACCTTTTCTCTGGTTTCCCAAAAAAATGATACACCCAGTTCAGAGACGGATAAGTGAAATCTAAACTACTTCTGTGCTAGGTGTTCTTGGAGCAGAAAAGGGGACTACATAAGAGATTTAACACTCTTCTTGCCCCAAAGAAAGGACTGGTGCAGAAAAAGAGTGGAGCAGTCAGTACAGTTAGTCCGTGCAAGACGGAGCTGTTCCGCCTCGCCTTTGGTCCGGGCCCAATTTGACCCCCCTCTATGGGACTCTGTAAGTTACCTCTTTGGCCCTTTTATTGGCTCATGTGAGACCAACATGGATAGCTGGCCCTGATGAATACTTGAGGTTCCTGACCCCTATGGTTGTAATTCATGGGCAGTCATTTAATTTTATCCTGATTCTAATTTTTAAGCTGTATTTTAATCAGTTGTTTGATTGTGTTTTCATGTATTTGATGTTAGCCACGCTGAGCCCGGTCTTGGCCGGGGAGGGCGGGGTATAAATAAAAATTTACTTACTTACTTACTTACAATGGTGTGCTAAAGGAACTGACAGAAGTCAGAACAACGTTTGCATGTGGTTTGAGACTCCAAGACCTGGGTCCCCAGATGGCCAGCTCTAGTCCAACAACAAAAGGGGACTCAAGGATGAAGAACCCTCTTCTAGGTGATATCAACTTGAAGCATTTTAGCCAGACCTCTTACTCAAAAAATAATTGAAAAGTTCTGTATCTGAAACACCACAAATAGCTTCAATTATTAGTGCATGTGTTAGGCACTGACAAGTTTGATAAGTTTAGAAAAAGATTGCACTTACTTAACATTAATAAAGGAATCAGACATGTAGTCATCTTCTTCATCACCCATGATTGGTATTAATACTCCACTTGCAGACCTCTTGCCTATAAACAATATTTTTCTAGCTTTTAGAATGCATTGAAAATAGCTAAAGTTTTCACTGATTTTTTGGGGGGGAAATTATTATTATTTCATGTAGAGTACCGTATTTTTTGCTCTATAAGACTCACCTTTTCCCTCCTAAAAAGTATGGGGAAACGTGTGTGCGTCTTATGGAGCGAATGCAGGCTGCGCAGCTATCCCAGAAGCCAGAACAGTGAGAGGAATTCCTCTTGCTGTTCTGGCTTCTGAGATTCAGAATATTTTTTTTCTTGTTTTCCTCCTCCAAAAACTAGGTGCGTCTTGTGGTCTGGTGCGTCTTATAGAGCGAAAAATATGGTATTTATATCCCAACTTTCTTCCAGCTTGGAAGACTTACAACAATTAAAAACATTATTATAAACTACAAATTAACAAAAACAAACTGTGACTTTGTTACAGCTAATAGTTGCCACAATTTTCAGAGTGCTCTGGTGGGAGGAACAGTAAGCTGTAAGCTGCCCAGAATGGCTGGGGAAACCCAGCCAGATGGGCATGGTATAAATAAAAAAATTTAATAATAATAATAATTTCATTTAGTGTTCCTAGAAAGAGAGCAAACTTTAGGGGCACTGAACCTTTAGATTAATGTGGTGGCTCAGTTAGATGAAATCCCACCTAGAAACAACTGAAAAGCAAAAGCAACAAATAGCCTTGTGGCACCATAAATACTAGAAAAATTATTATGACTGATGCCCAACATCATCATCCCAGTCAGGCTGCTCACCCCAAAAGCCTTATACCTCAAGTGGGATTGTAGCCTGACACATACAGCACAATTCTGTGTTTTATCTAGCAAGTGAACAAGTCCCCACTGGATTCAAGAGGACTCGCTCCCTGCTTGCTAAGAATACACATTAGCAAAGAAAAGGTGTCATACACAGCCCCTCATGATTACCCCAGTCTCCCCATATTAACTGAATGTAATAAGAGTCCTGTCAAATCAGATGAAAGGTCTATATTCTAGCCTAACATCCTGCTGTGCATAGTAAAATAACAGAACAAGCTTGCTTAAGGACTAATGCATTATTATCATTATTATTAATTCTTAAATTTCTATACTGCCCTTCATCCAGAGATCTCAGGGTGGCTTACAACATACCGTATTTTTCGCTCTATAAGACACACTTTTCCCCTCCTAAAAAGTAAAGGGAAAAGTGTGTGCGCGTCTTATGCAGCGAATGCAGGTGGGAGGCTCTGTCAGCACTCCCTTTAAAGAGCTGCGTGGAGTGTGTGTGCGGCTCTTGGGGGCTTTTCTCCCTCCTTGGGAAAAGCCCCCAAGAGCCGCACACACACTCCGCACACTCTTTAAAGGGAGCGCGGCTCTTGGGGGAGCCTTAGCCGTGCGCAGCCTCTCCTGGGCAGGGGATGAAGGCTCCCTTTGCCCGGGAGAGGCTGTGCACGGCTAAAGAAGAAGCCAGAACAGCAAGTGGGATCCCGCTGGCTGTTCTAGCTTCTGGCTTAGCCATGGGATGAAGGCTCCGCAGGGGAGCAGGGAGCCTTTCCTAAAAACTAGGTGCGTCCAATCGTCCGGTGAGTCTAACAGAGCGAAAAATATGGTACAAAAAAACACACACACACCAAAAAAACAAGAATACATACTACAATAACAAACAAGTGCAATTACACCCCCTGCACCTATACAGGTGAACTACAGTCCACTTCATCGGATACATGAAGTCGTATCCTCTGTGCTGCAAGTACGCACACACACACACATATATAGTGGTGTGGAGAACAGCCCTCTCTCCTTGCCGTCCCCCCAGCAACTAGTGTTCAGAAACACGCTGCATTTGATCGTGGAAGCTGTATACAGCCCTCCTAGCAGCACAGAATTGCAAGGGAGCCTTAGGGTCATCTAGTCTAAACCGCACCCCCCCCCCCCACACACAATGCAGGAACCCCACGGCTAGCAACTGCCCATAGCCTGATCTAAGAAGCTGCCCAACATTCGCCAGCAACACTCAAATCGGTACAGCACCAGCTCTTTATCACTATTCCCTACCAGCCTCCGCGCGCCTCTTCCACCCAGTGAAGCCTAGCCCTCTTGCGTTCCAGTCTCTCGGCAACTGCGCAGGTGCGCATGCGTGCCTTCTACCGACCAGCTTCCGGGTATGGAATGCGCTTGCGCGGCAGCCGGCGCTTCCTCAGCTGGTGGGGAGAGAGGGATTCGGTTACTGAGCGGTGCGCCATGGCGACGTCAGGTGTTTGCCCCTTTCTGTCAAACGTCGCAGTGGTCTGCGGTACCGCGAACTGTCGGAAGAGGTGGGTCTGGGAGACGAAGGACTTACTTGCGGGGGGGCGGGGGGGGGAGAAGAGCCGCTGGGTCAATATTAAGGGGTGGCGTGGGGGGGCCACTTTAACTGGGTCCCTGTGAGGAGGAGGAGGGGGGAGGAGGGAACGAACAACGGCGGCTCCTACGGGTGGGCAGCGGGGTCAAGTTAAGGTGGTGCGCTGCTTTCGCGGCGGGGTGCTTCGGCCTTTAGGGCAGGCAGGCGCTTTCGAGAGGGGCGGGCAGGAGTTTTGAGTGGCGGCGGGTTTCCTTATCGCTGGGGCTGCCCTTGACACCAGGGTGGCAGGCCTTGGGGCTGGATATCCGAAACTGCCGTTTCCTCTGACTGGCAATGGCCCCTCGGGGATCTCTTACTACTGGGGGGGGGGGGGCGGGGAGTCGCACTTTCTGCATGCAAAGCGAAGCACACGACCTGATGGAGCTCCCTCCGAAACTGAGCGGGGCTTTAAAGCGCTTGGGGGCATCCCCAGCAGCTACAGCAGTTTCACACCATTTATGCAGCAGCAAGCATGGGGTTGCTGCTCGCTCTTGCACGCAGCAGGCAGCTGCAGATATTCTGGGCTCTCTGTCGCTGATTCCAATGGTGCAGTTCTCAGTTTATTATTATGTCCCATTCATCTCTCACCCTGTCCTTATTGAGGTGGGAAGCGATGAGCAATAGAGCCTTATCAGCTGCAGTACAGTACGGCAGTGGAATCCTCTCCCGGGAGACATTTAACTGGTATTTACTCCTCCTAGCTTTCAGGCACCCGGCGACAGGCAATTTCCTTCCTACAATTTTGATGCTTGATGGTTTAATTCCGCCTTCATTGCCTTGCTGTTATTCTCCCTGCCCCTCTCTTTTACTTCCAAGTTTTATTTTGTTCCTATCCTTTTGTATACTGTATGTAAATTGATGTTTGATTTTATTATGGTTGTTATTTGACTTGGAAGTTTCTGTGGAGAATATTTTAAATAAATTCAGCAGGGGAATCTGAGATCACAAATTCAGGTTTCACTTTTGTCTGAATAAAATTTTACTTATAGCAGTAGCAGAGGACAGGATTGTAGAGGAATCTCATAAAGTGGCAGCTCCTACAAGAATTGGCACTCTTAAAACATAGTCTTAATATTCCTATCTGTGTATGACTTCCCTGGCATATCACCTCAGAGCAAGTGAATCAGGCAGTAAATGTGCTTTCCACAGCCTTGAGATAATACTTCTGGCCCTTCTGAATGACAGAAATTCCAAATTACAGTACAGTTCTATGTCTACTGAGAAGTAAATCCCATCAAGTTCAATAGGACTTAATTCCAAGGTAAATGAATACAGGACTGCCAAAAAGAGGTTCCATAATCATTACTAGCCTGTCAATGCACTCTCTCTCTCTGACATTTTTTCCTCCATTGCACTTGATGAGTTGACTACCCTATTATCTTTAGTTAACCCATGTTTACCGTTGATCCTGTGCCCTCCTAATTGCCATCTCTGCTGTCATTATCACTCTTTATGTTATCCTATCTTTTTCTTCCTCTCTTCAACATTCAAATGCACCACTGTTTTCCTTATTAAAACAAACCAACTCTTGATCCCCTTTCTAGGTCTGACTACTGTACAATTCCCTCCCCCTCCCCTTTTCATCAAACCCCTGCTTACTTTCATGAGCTAATCTTCTTTTTTTCCAAGTCTGTTGCTGGCCCCCATCTAGTCTGCCAGCTGCATGTCACTGCTTTTGCCTCCTCATCACCAAATCCAAAAGTCTCTACTCAGTTCTCTTCCTCTTTGATATCTAGGTACAGTAGATCACTTTCCCCTACTTGTTTCACTTTGCTTTATGTCCTAGATCTCCTTGATTTTGTTTTCAGATGGCTCTCTTTCTGTCTAGTTGATATTTTGGTGTTTCTAGAGGGGGAAGCCCTCTTTGTTTTCTTTCTTCATTGTGGTTTCTCAGATGTCTGTGCTTGTATTTGGCCATTTGCTATTCTGTCCCTATACAGTGTCCCTGAGTAACATTATCACATATCATGGCTTTCAGTACTATGCACTGATGTCACCCACCTCTACCTAAGAAGAACTTTCTTCATTCTAGTGCAGGCATAG
The DNA here is from genome assembly GCF_964106645.2 of Podarcis pityusensis. Lineage (NCBI taxonomy): Eukaryota > Metazoa > Chordata > Lepidosauria > Squamata > Lacertidae > Podarcis > Podarcis pityusensis. The sequence goes on along the minus strand of NC_138026.1, from coordinate 82,548,498 downwards.
GCAACCTTGGCCCTCAAGATGTTTTTGGCCTGCAACTCCCATGATCCCTAGCTAACAGGCCCAGTGGTCAGGGATGATGGGAATTGTAGTCCCAAAACATCTGGAGGGCTGAGGTTGCCTATGCCTGTTCTAGTGCATTTCTAAGTGTGTCTTTGATATTTCTGTCTAGGTATTGCATTGTTATTTCAAACTCAGTAGGACTCAAAATCGAACTTGGTTCCTCCCAAGCCATCTTCTTCCTCCTTCATTCTTAATCGTTAATAACATCACCTTGCTCTACTGATCAGGCTTGAAGCCTTGGTTTTCTCTATCCTTTGCCCTCCATTTTCATTGCCAAATCATTTCTTCTTTTACAATGTTACAAAAATATGACCAAAAATTCTGGCCCATGCCTTGGTCATCTCTTATGTTGACTACTGCATTCTTTTCATGGCTCTTCTGTTGTCTTGCATTCATCCATGCAGCATTCTGCTGGCAAAATTATTCACTCTGACCCTGTGCATCTTTTCTCCCTTGCCGCTCTCAGTGCCTTGAACTGCCTGCCAGAATGCCTCCATTTGACCACCTTCTGTACTTCCTCCTCAAAACACATATTCTCTGGCAGCCCATTGGAACAACATCTAGTCCCAGTACCCTATGGTAACTAAGCTGAATAATGTGTAATTAAATAGCAGCACATTCTCTCCCTTTTTATGCCTGCCACCATTTCCTTCAACTTCCTATGCTGTAAGTCCCTTGGTGAAGGACCTGCCAAATCTGTTGTTTGTAAACTGCAATGTGCATTGCTGGTACTAAGGAAATAATACATCAGTGCAGATACTTCATGTAAGTGTTTAACAGTCTGGGATATAATTAAATATTAAGTAAATGAGCTGTTTTTAAACTGCTATTAGGAATAAGAAAATAATAATAATTATTGTTCTATGTTATGTTTTCTAATAGGAAATAAGTACACCTGTAACATAAGCAGATTTTAGCCAGCCATGGAGCTTGCTCACAGTTTGTTATTAAATGAAGAGGCTTTGGCTCAAATCACAGAAGCAAAGCGACCAGTTTTTATCTTTGAATGGCTGCGGTTTCTTGACAAAGTGCTAGTAGCTGCTAACAAGGTATGCCATGTCCCCTTCCACCAGTCTTTGGTTTTTATATAGTCCTTTTTCATTGAGTTTCATGGGGCTTGCTCCCAGATCAGTGTAAAGGATTGCAGTCTAACTCCCTGACATTATTATGTAGTTCACTAATTCATATTTTTAAAAGATCTGATTTGCCCATAATTTGAGATGAATGTTATGTCCTGAGCTGTAATTCCCTTTCCAAGTTTGTTTTAAGTGAATTTGTATCAGTAGTTTCAGAGAAATGCCAGAAGCATTTAGGCAAATGGGCCAGTGGATTAGGCCAGTACTAGCTTCATTAAATAAACCGCCAAATATCATGAATGTCAGGACATCTTACTGAAAAATAAAATGACTCATGAGGGGTGGTTATAGCTCTACTAGCAAAAACATCCCAGAAATAAAAATACTTGAATAGCAATCATCTGAAAGAATTAAGCATTTGAATGGTGAATTATGAAAATCAGAGCAAATAAAATTTTATTTTGTTTTGTTAACAGACGGATGTAAAAGAAAAACAAAAAAAGCTTGTTGAACAGCTAACTGGTCTTATCAGCAGCTCTCCTGGGCCACCCACCCGGAAATTGCTTGCTAAAAACCTTGCCGCTCTGTATAGCATTGGAGATACTTTTACTGTATTTCAGACACTTGATAAGTGTAATGAAATTATCAAAAGTAAAGATGATACATCAGCCTACTTACCAACCAAACTGTAAGTAACAGATCACATACAGGACAAGAATGTTGTTACAAGTGACGGTTAACTTGTTAATTTCTAAGAACACTGAAGAAGTAGCTGAGCAGATTTGAATGATTTTTGTGATTCATGCTTACAGAACCCTCAGGGGAATATACCTGTTTAGAAATGAATGATGCCTTGAAGTAACAATGGAATCAATTTCCTACTGTTTTTTGTCACAATATTGGTTGTGACAAGAATGATGCAGCTGAGTGTGGGAGGGTAACTGAGAACATAAGATCCTGCTCGATCAGACCATTTAGTTCAGCATCCTAGATGATGGGCAGTAATATTTAAAGTGGGATTATGTAGATGCTGCAGGATATCAGTGGAAGAAAGTGTTTGTTGGATTAGCATTAGTCTTTAAGCATCCACACTACAGTGGAACCTCTGGTTACGTACTGTCCCCCTTACAAATGCTTCAAGTAACGCGCTCCGCTAACCTGGAAGTAGATGCCCCTAGTTGTGACCTTTGCCCCAGGATGTGAGCGGAAGTCGCGCAGTGGGAGGCTCCATTAGCAAAAGCGCGCCTCATGTTAAGAACAATTTCGTGTTAAGAACGGACCTCTGGAACGCATTAAGTTCATAACTGGAGGTACCACTGTATTATTGCAGGAGGAAGGAAGATGAAACAATTCTTTAAATGTCTACTTGGAAATAAATAAATTCACTGGGCCTGTAAATCTCTGAATATATTGCCCACTTCTAAAAGAGCTCTCTTTAGTTTTGTCACATCACTGCGCTGGCAACATGCAGGACTTGATAATGTATTGTTTTGCATGTTTACTAAGAAGTAAGTCCTATTGGGGGTTTACAGGCAGGCAAATGTGCATAGGATTGCAATGCAGATGAGCGCTGCTGCATTCTGGATCTATTATGTGCAGCCTCTGATGGAGAGGCTTTCTTCCATGTGAAGAAGCCTGCTTATTGTATTTCTAAGTCTAAACATACCTGTGTATACAGAAGAATTGCAAAGGTTTTCTAGCTGGAAGTTGTTCTTGACTTGGCTTTTGTGCAGGAGGACAGCAAAAATAGAGCTTAATTGAGAACAGTTATATTCCTTCACATGCAGCAATCCAGACTGGATTGAGATCTTAGTTTTTCTAAGTGATTACTGCCAAGCAGTTTGAAGGAAACTAAGCCAACCAATTACTTGACATAATTTTACCAGTCATTGTGAAAATCACTTAGGGAATTCTCAGGAGCATCTTCTAGGAACTATAGGTTATCAAACTATTTGGAATTAAATTCCATGCTTTCAAGACTATTTTGTTAGCATCAGACATGCAAAGTCTGAGAAGACTGCATTCTATGCACATAAAATACTCTTAAAATATTCCAAACTACAGTTGGTGAACATGCTATATTTATTTTGAAATATGTGAGAAATGTGAGTCATTCTTTGGGTGAGAAAAATCCTAATGAGCATGAGAGTGGAAAAACTTAATGAAACTTGGCATTCATTTTACCTGTCACTTAATTGCTAATCCATGTGAATTTTTACTTTCTCATTTCTAAAACTATATCTGTGGCCAAAATATAAGTTTGTAGTCTCTGATTTCCTTACAAAGTATACATACCACATAAAACTGCCCGCTTGCCTGAAGATATTTAAGTTTTGATTTGATGCTTCTATTTACTAGCATGTTACCTAGTGAAAAAATACTAATGATGATTTTGCCTTTTTGTAGCACTGCAGTGGCATGTGTTGGAGCATTTTATGAAAAAATGGGGAGAATGCTGGGTAGTTCTTTTCCAGAAACAGTTAACAATCTCTTAAAGTCTCTGAAAAGTGCTGAGGTGAGTGAAAGTTGTAAAAAAAACACAAAATCATATTTTTCACTCTTTTCCATCTGTAGTTTGTTTGCCTAATTTGTAACAGACTAAAACCATCAATTAAGGCTTAGGAAATTTTATTTAAGGCTATTCTGCTGTCTTTTATTTATATACTCTTTGTTTAATTAGGATGGCCATACGTCTGTAATTTCCAGGACATACCTGGAATACTGCAGTTTGAAGCAGTGTCCGGGCGGAAATTGGCAAAAATGTCTGGGAAAACCTGGTCGTATGGCAACCCATGTCGGCAGTGTCATTTTTTTGCCAAATTACCTTAAAAATACCTCAGAAATGCGTCATGACACCAGTTGTATGGTATCTCTCTCTTTCCCTTTGCCCCTCACTTTTTAGATAATTCTCATAGTTACATTATGAAGACACAGAACAAGTTGTTTCTTATTTCCGCTTCATTCTCTCTTTCTCCCTTTCAAATCCCAATGCAATTTGTAGTCACAGGGCCGGAGTGAAATATTAATGAGTTTACAGAAAGTCCTAAGTGGGCTGGGTGGTGCTGCAGCTTCTTGCCACCGTGATATTTATAAGAATGCAAGATCTCTCCTGACAGACAGAGCTATGGCTGTGCGATGTGCAGTAGCAAAGGTAGGTTTGTATTATTTTACAATTTATAAACATGCAGGGTTTGTTTGTTCACTAATTTTCTGTTGGTCTTTCCTTGGTGTGCTGTATTTTGACATTATTTCATATGTCACACAGTGTGTACAGTGTAGTTGGGATGTGGGTTTGGTGGCTAGCTTATCCAGATCACCTTCTGAAAGCATTTGGGCTGCCACAGAGCAGTTCCCGTCTGAATTTTTTTAATACTTGGCATTAATCTTTGTAATGGGATTCTAAATTGTAGCAGGAAGGACTTTTTCCTCTTACTGAGGAAAGAATGTGACAATGTAGCTTTCTTCTCCCTTCAAAGCACTGAAACCGACATTTTACGCAGGGAGAGAGAGAAGTGGCCTGTTTCTCTATTTTTTCTGGAGCAGAGATTTTTTGGCAGGGGCAGATTTTAAACTGAGAGGTAGGAGGCAGCCCCCCCCCCCCCCCCGCAATACATCTGAAAATTAAATGCTACTGAAGTGTTTGTAGACAGGAATTGGATGCTTGTATCCTGTGATTCAGTATTACTCTCCAATCCCATATCTCATAATATTGTTTTTGTATGAGCACCAATGTAAAGATAGATTTCAGTGTAACCTTTCTGAATGGTTTTTTAAAAGTCATTGTGCCAATCATATCTCATAAGTGGGATAAATGACAGTGATGATTGTGCTGGCTCTGTTCCCAGAGTGGATGGATAAGCATTTTAGAAATATTAAACAATTATTGGTATGTTCTTCCTCCTGCCCCCCAGTGCCTACTGGAACTACAAAATGAGGCTGTATTTATGTGGACAGCAGAACTGGAAAATGTAGCAACACTTTGTTTTAAGGCTCTGGAAAACTCAAATTATGGTGTACGAGTTGCAGTATCAAAACTTTTGGGAACAGTTATGGCTACAGCACTGATACCAAAGCAAGCAGCAGGTATTAAATATTGAATTGTCTATGCAATTATTATTCTATAATTCCACAGCAATAAGCTGGATATATTTGTGTACTATTTGCAAATCTAGGCAGGTTCTGGTATGGATTCAAATTGGATGGTGGACCGTAAGTTGAGATTCCTGAATTGCAGGGAGTTGGACTAGATGATCCTCAGGATCATTTCCAGCTCTACAATTCTGTTATTCTATTCTAGAAAGGTATAGTGGAGAATGTTGTTTTCTCTATTTTTGCAGCTAGCCAAAGTTAAAGGAATTAATCTACACAAGGAAAGCATTGAGATAGAAACCCTTTGTGAATGAGTTATGTAATCATGTGTAATCGTCTGAAGGCTTTTATATATATTTAATGATTGGAAACTCTACTAAGTTTTTGTTGCCTTTGTTTCTGTAACAAGACAGGCTACTTGTCAAAATCACAGATGTAGTATGTGTCCAAAAAGTATTCTATTAAATTAAATTACTATTTTTTTATATATTTTTTTTCTTGAAGTGATGCGCCAGAATGTGAAGCGGGCTACACTGGAAGAGGTTTTGGAACTCATGGCCACTGGTTTTCTAAGAGGAGGATCTGGATTCTTGAAGAGTGGTGGCGAGATGTTAAAAGTAGGAGGATCTGTCAATCGAGAAGTGAGAGTTGGAGTTACGCAGGTGTGTTTGCTCTCTTACTCTTCAATAAGACCTGTATAACCAGCTGATGTACAGTCATACCTCGGGTTAAAGTAGCTTCGGGTTGAGCGTTTTTGGGTCGCGCTCCGCAGTGACCCGGAAGTAACAGAATGTGTTTACAGATCTTTAAAAGAATGGTTAATTCAACCATTGAAAGAGGTCTGCAACGAAATAATGGAGGGGAAGAGAGCACCAGAGTCGTGGAAAGAAGCATATATTACACTTGTACCAAAAACAGAGACTGAAAAGACACAGCTTACATAACCCCAGTCAAGCTTGCAAAAATCTATCACTTGCCCGATAACAAATGTTGGAAATGTAAAGAAACTGAAGGTACATTTTTTCACCTTTGGTGGACGTGCCCAAAGATTAAGGCTTTCTGGGAAATGATATATAATGAATTATAATTTTATAATGAATTAACAAAGGTATTTAAGTATACCTTCCCTAAGAAACCAGAGGCCTTTCTCCTGGGCATAGTCGGCCAAATGGTGTTAAAAAAGGATAGAACTTTCTTTATGTATGCAACAACAGCAGCAAGAATACTCATCGCAAAGTATTGGAAGACACAAGAACTTCCCACACTGGAGGAATGGCAGATGAAACTTATGGACTACATGGAATTGGTGGAAATGACTGGTAGAATCCGTGACCAGGGAGAAGAGTCGATGGAGGAAGATTGGAAGAAATTCAAAGACTATCTTCAGAAACATTGCAAAATTAAAGAATGTTAGAGTGATGTTGGACTGAAAATAAGCGGTTTCCAGCTGTACAGGTTAAAGTTAATGATAGACTAAGATTAAAGATTAGGATTAAAGATGTTTAAAGAAATGGAAATTTGACATTAAGAGGGAAAATTTTAACGTTATATGATACTAAGACTAAAGACCAGGTTTAAAGAAGTTGAAGTTATATATTTCAATATCTTATTAAAGCTAAAGATTGGGATTAAAAAAGTGGAAAAGAAATTGCTGGACAAACAATTTGGATTGGAATACAAAAGAGGGAGGTATGAGGAAGTCCAGAAAATAAGTAACTAAAAAACGGAAATGGAAAAGAGATATTGTTTTTAATTGTTATGTTTTTTGTTCTTTTATTGTTGAATCTTGGTTTTTTTGTGTTTTTGTTATATGTATTGTGTATGTTTTTCTTCTCTTTCTTTGTTGTTCAAAACTTTAATAAAAATTATTTTTTTTAAAAAAAGGAAGTAACAGAATGCGTTACTTCGGGTTTCGCCGGTCGTGCATGCGCAGACGCTCAAAATGACGTCACGCGCAGACGCGGGTTGCATTCGCTTCAGGATGCAAACGGGGCTTCAGAACGGATCCCGTTCGCATCCAGAGGTACCACTGTATCCCCAGCCTCTAAAAGGAGTACCTCTGTGCAGGGCTCCAGTCAGCTTGGACCAAAGGGCCTTGTAGTGCTCTTTTGGGCTTGCAAAGGATGCCTCCCTCATCCACACCTCCACAGAGGCCATAGCCTGCTGTGCTAAAAGATAGAAGGTGATGTGAAAGACCTCTGAGACTCTGAAGGGCTGCTATTAGACAGAGTAGATGCTTACTGCACTTGTCTGACCGGCAATTCCTGAAAATATTGTTATATTGTGGTGGGAGAAGGGGTTCTCCAGGGTCAGAAAAGGGGAAAATATCAATTTCTTTGTATTTAGTTCTTCATGAATCAAGGTAAGCAGTGAATCATAATGGTAGTGAGGACTGTGCTTCCAAAAGTATTCCTTCTACTTGTGGTAGCATTAGATAGAAGACATCATATATGTGAATCCATCCCTAAAATATGGTTGTTTCGCCTCAAAATCTTATAAAACCGGGGTCATTTAAGTCTTCTCTTTAGAGTTTCCCTTTGTTTGCCCCTCCCCTCTATTATGGAAATGTGTACAAATCCTTCCTTTCTGTGGCTGTAATATTTGTATTTTGAATTTGCAGGCTTATGTTGTCTTTGTCACAACATTAGGAGGTCAGTGGCTGGAGCGCAATTTTGCTACATTCTTGTCACATGTTCTAGATCTGGTTTCTCACCCTCGGGCAACGCAGACTCATGTAGAAGCGGTGTACTCTCGAAGATGTGTCTCCTTCATTCTCCGAGCCACTGTAGGAAGTTTATTGGGGGAGAAGGCACAGATTGCAGCTGCCAAAGATATATGCCAGGCAATTGGTAAACAGATGAAGGCAGTAGGTAAGAATGTTAAGGTTAAGGTCCAAATCAACATAATATATTCCTGTCCCATAATTATGAAGGAATTTTTAAAGCTGTGGAAAAAAGGTCTATGACAGATAATCAAACAATATTATGTGCCCTCATAACACTGAAGTGCAGGCACAGTATGTAATAATCCGTAAATATGCTCTAAAATATCTAGCTGTGCTGACTGAATATATATTTTAAATGCTAACTGCACCACAGCAATGAAATACAAAAGTATGGTTACTCAGAAGATGAAGAATGTTTAGGACAGCTCCCCCCCACACCCGAAAACATGCATATGTGGCATATGGGCATCAAGCTACTTGTGCTTGAGATCAGAGAGCTAATATTTTAAAACTGGCAGTAGGTAGGAGTCGGAACCTGGAAAATCAGTAATCATGAAGAGAATTTAATGCTTTGGTTCTCTCCCTTCCGTTTTCAGACTCATCACTATTAGACATTTTTCATAAGCTAAGTTTCCATGGTGAAAATATAGAAACAATGGCATATTTCTTGATAATATTTTCTCATTCCTTCAGTGATTATCCAAAAAGTAGCTCTCTTGTGATGAAATATAAAATACTTGTGATTGAAAGGCAGCTTTTAATGTAGGTTGCCAGCAAGTCATCTGAATGTATGCTAAACCAATCTTTGTTCTGTAAGAGTTGTCTCTTAAATTCTGTGGCGCCTCAGACAAACATATGCAGCTCAGTTTCTTAGCTACTGTGTACAAGCAACTCTCGCATTTCTGTAGTTCTTTATACTGATACTCTTCTGAATACACCTCAAATTTACAAGAATGCTGGATGACACTCTCTCTTCTTCCCCTGCTTTGCCAGAATCAGTTGTGAATGATGCTAATATTGAAAACAAATCAGGAGCAGCTGAAGTTGCTGCAAGTCAGCATGTGATGGTTTGTGCCCTTCAGGAGCTTGGGAGCCTAGTTCAGAGCCTAAGTGCCACTGCTTCACCTCTCATACAAGAGCCTTCTATAGGTAAGTTGTTAAGACTGTAATTTAATATATAGTTGCCTGTACAGAATTGTACTGTTCAATATCCACTTCTGTCTGCCAGCTTATTTGATTACCACTAGATTCTGGCATGAAAAACAAACCCAGCAAGACATGTGAAGATGTAATCTAGAAAAATGCAAGGGCATTTACTGTCTCTGGTTTCAGCAGAATGTAAGCAATTCTGAGATTCTTTAGCCTGCTCCCATAACAGCTAAACAAATTGCCTAATAAAAATGTATTTGTGTATACAGTTATCAATATTGTTATCAATATAGTTTCCCCATAAGAACCTAGAGTCTGGAGAGTTCTGGTGAATGCCTCGTCATGCATTTATTGAAATGAGAAATAAAATGGAAATTTAAAAGCAAAAGTGAACTAATTTTAAATCTCATTCTGTTGAGTAAGATTTTGGACATCTTAACTTACTATTAGATGGAGTGAAAGGGGACTGAATGGTATAGAGTATATCCTAGTATAGAAATCCATTATTGATTTCCCTTTAAGATTCACTGTTGTCTGTGTTGATTTCAGGATTGCTTGAGACTGTTACTTCAGTTCTTCTTCATCCAAGTATGGCTGCCCGACTTGCTGCTGCATGGTGCCTGCGTTGTGTAGCTGTGGCCTTGCCTTTCCAAGTGACTCCTTTCTTGGACCGGTGTGCCGAAAGGCTCAACAATTTGAAGACCTCACCAGAAGCCGTTAGTGGTTACAGTTTTGCAATGGCTGCTTTGCTAGGTGGAGTTCATCAGTGTCCTTTGGGCATTCCCCATGCAAAAGGAAAGGTGAGATACTATGAACATATGTGGCTTTGCATATTAAGTTCAAATCTTAACAACATAATGGCTATAGAAATAAAATGGACTTCGCTTCTGCTGCCCTAATGCTAAACACATTCACTTGTTAAAACACCAATTTGTTGTTGGAAAGGGTCTGGCTGGTTACCTCCTTACTATAAAATGCATTTAAACAGAAGAAGAAAAGATGCTACAGCAACCAGTATAATCACCTGCGGGCCATGGCATATCCATGTCAGCCCAGGTGCTAATGTAAGCCCTGTTTGTCACTGTCGACATCATCATCTGCTCCTCTCTTTGGGGGGCCCTGTGCTGTGAGTCCCTAAACTCTGACCTCTCTTGTGTCAATGAGAGAAGAAAATAATTAGTGTGTCACTCCTTACATTACTCTTTCTCTTAAATCTGTTTCCTAAATTTCACTATCCTTCTGCTTTCATTTGACCCAAAGAGTTCATTTGCATCCAAACATTCCCCTGGTTAATCTAGGCCACTGTTTCAGCTGCCAGATCCCTACTACCATTTCCCATTCCTTATTTAGTAATACTAGGATTCCTCATTTCCTTACATCTTTAAAATAAAGTTGGTTTGGGTACCCTATATATAAACGGGTTTTTAGTTTTCTTTACTCTTCTGTAAATATTTTATTTTTGTTGAGTAAAGTCACACAGCCATTTTACACTTTATGCCATATTGGCGTAACGTGTGTTATTTTGAACCCAAATTGGAAGTGTTATTGCTAATTCCTTAAATAACTAAGTAATTGAGAATAATGTGCAACTTCTTGTGACATTCAGGTTTAAAGATCTGAAAGTATTGTGCCTCCATGGTGACACATGCAAACTTTTGTGTTAGCACGTAATGTGTGATTAGGAATGGGCACATAATTGGTAACAATCTCCTTTTGTTTTCAGATGGTTGTTAGCATTGCAGAGGATCTCTTACGATCTGCTGCACAAAATAGCAGATTGTCTTTGCAGCGAACCCAGGCTGGATGGCTTTTGCTTGGTGCTCTAATGACTTTAGGTATGTAAAACAGTGGCTGGCTTTATCACTGTGGTGTAGGACAGTCCTGGTATTCTTAATAAGGTTGTCTGATTAGTCTTGACAGTAAAAATTCCTTAAAGTTGTTATAGTCAGCAGAATAAACCAAGCTCTTCAGAAGTTCATATTTGTAACTGGGGAGATACTTTCTAAAGATCTTTAAATTAGCTTTATTTGATTAAACTTTTAATGCTAAAGACTAATACATAGTGTGTAAAAATACAAATATTCCTATAATCTTACATCACATGCATTGGTTACATTGATTACTGGCTACCTTTCCAAGTAAAAATGGCCAAAGTGGCATACAAAATGTGACTTTTAAAAAAAGAAAAGAATAGCACACAATAATGGCATTGGAGTATTTTTAGTGTCATTTGGTTATTTTTTGTTTGTTTGTTGAGAATTGTTTAAAATCTACAGTAATTTGCCTTCTTACCCTTAGGTCCGTCTGCTGTTCGTTACCATCTTCCCAAAATGTTACTGCTGTGGCGAAATGTATTTCCCCGATCTTTGAAGGAATTGGAAGCAGAGAAAGCTCGTGGAGATTCCTTCACATGGCAAGTAACACTGGAAGGACGTGCAGGAGCTCTCTGTGGTAAGAATCTCAAAGATACAGTTAACAGTTCCTGAATTATTTCAATCGGTTTTACCTGTAACATTGTGAAAAGATTCATGTTCAAATCTGAATACTAAATGGCCTTGAACAAGTTCCACTTCCAGTGTCACAGGGCCTTGTAAAATGCCCTGAGATCCTTGGAGGAATGCTGAGATATAAATGTCGCAAGTAAATAGTGTATAAAGGTAATGTAAGAGTTTGGCTTATTCAGAAGGCTGAGAGAGTAAAAAAAAGAAAAGGTTCACTCGTAGTGGTACATGTGACTCCCAAGGAAAAGATGCCTGATGAGGGAGACAAGTGGGGAAGTATTTGATTCCACCTGCCCTTCCTATAGCAATGCAAGCTTGGCTGAAATAATATATACGGTAGCAATAGTGGATAGCATGGGTGGGGCACTGTGGTTAACCTGGCTTCTTGAATGTCTCTGCTGATTAGGGAAAGCATTGGCATTTCTGCCAGCAGCTGAACTGCAGTTTCTTTTTGAGAGTTAACATTTCCTTCTTTGCTTACATAGTTTAAAATGTGACCAATGCATTTTTCATTATTAGCTATGAGAAGTTTTGTTGCTCACTGTCCCGAACTTCTAACAGAGGATGTTATTCGAAAACTGATGACTCCTATAGAATGTGCTATGACAATGATGTCTCAGTAAGTATAGTTTTCACAATGGTGAAGTAATTTCCCCTCAAAATTCTCTGTAGTCTGCATAACCAGAAAAAGTCAGAGAAATTCTCATTTTAACTTCAAAATGAAGAAACAATCGACACTAACTTCTTAAAGTTAATTTTATGTCCTGTCTTACTTTTTTGATATTTAACATTTCCATTTTTAAACTAAATATTATTTCTTGTTTTATGGAAGGCACAAATCTTCTTTAAAAATACTTTCAAAAATAATTTATTCTGCATAAAATGAAATTGTGTGCATATCACATAGCAACTCAGGGACAGACCTTGCGTATAACAGTATTGAAAGTTAGACTTCAACCTAGTGCATCCTACCAGAAAGGTTACCACTAGCACAATGGGACTTTCCTCCACTTCTCCCCCCCCACGTGCTCCCTATGTTGTCCTCAAATCTGTTCTAGATGGTTGGAGGAACCTCCAGAACAGATTTTGCAGGGGGCAGGGGAGTTCTGTTGTGCAAGGGGAAATCCTTCCGCTGATGGAACCTGAGTCTTAGTGTTATGTTGAATACAACCCATTGCATCAACAGGTTACCATGTCATGATTTTTACTAGTAATTAATCTGGAATTCTTTTTAACACAATAGCATTCCCTCTGTAATAAAAGCCCATGGAGCTCATCTGAAGGCTAGTGCAGCAATGGTCCGATTAAGACTTTATGACATCTTGGCTTTGTTACCACCAAAAACATACGAAGGTAATTGCACTGAATTGTTGCTTATTGCTCTTAATGCTTGGGTCCACATCCCTTATATTCTTATGTAGGCTTTTAAAAACTTTAAAGTAGTCACAAAATTAAAAATAGTCACAAGATTGGTAGCATTTCTATGAACAAATAATGTATTTTTCTAGAGGGTATCTAGCAGAATCACAGTGCTCACATATACACATATACACATATACACATCTGCACACCTGTACAAAGATTAGAAATAACTCTATGCAGTAATATTCAGTAATACATATACCAGCTATGCCTCTAAGCAATGGTCCTGGGTAACTCACAAATACAATGTAGAATTGTTAATGATATCAAGCAGCAATAGTCTCCCTGGCCTTGGAGTGCTGGGTGTCTAGTTAATATCTAAAACTTCAGATGTTCTCCAAACCCCTCTACTCTACACACACACACACACACACACACACACACACACAACAACAACAACAACAACAACAACAAAACAACAACGTAATAATAAAATATAAATAAATAAATAGAAATAAAAATGTGCACTCCACCCCCGAGACCATTCCATTATAACTATCCAACTCTTCTACTCTTCTGTTGACTGAACTCCAGCTTGGAGGATGATCGCTGGATAGTACCTTTGATTTCTTCAACCCCTGTCTCAGTGAGGTTCAGTTGGAGAAATAAACTATCTGGAAAAGCTTTTACTTTTGTTTCTGGTATTTGGCTGGTTTCCCACTAGATCTTAGTTTCTTGGCACTGTGCTCTTTGAGGGCCTCTCTGGTAGTACTATAGTAAAGCAGTAGAGTTCTCTTTGCCAGTGGACACTAGAATCGGTGCATCTAGCTGTACAAGACTACCTGACTTTTCAAGCAGGTGAATGTGGGCTTCTCATGGGCTATATCTTCCCAAGAATAATATTAGTACTGATTTTCCTGTACTGCACCATCCTTCTTTGGGAACTATTTCTGTTTCATATAATGGCTGTTGATTCACAGAATGTAAAATGTCTTATATTTTGACATTGTCCCCTTCCAATTATTTTCCTTCAGGGTCATTTAATGCACTTCTTCGGGAGCTGGTGGCAGAATTTACTTTGACAGACAACTCTGCTAATACTACTACATCTCTGCTTAGATCACTTTGCCATTATGATGACAGTGTTCTTCTTGGCTCCTGGCTGCAGGAAACAGACCATAAATCAATTGAAGATCAGGTATCAAATCCTTAAAAAGCATTCCCCAAACGTCTAGTTTTCTGCCATTTTTCAAGGCTCTTGAGCAAATCCACTGTTGTTATTTTTACAGTGCCCAGCACATATTTGTAATACTTCTACTGATTTCTAAATATAGAGGTTTAAGTTAGACTCAGTTATAATTTGCATTTCCTTAGAGTTATGAAAAATGTTGCATCTTGTAGAGTTTGTGGGAGATGCCAGAACAGAGTGAACCCTAAACTTGAACTCTTAAGCATGCTATAGCAGAGCAGGGGAAGATGCCATAGAGTTAGAAAAGAATAAAGTCATATAATAAGCATGTTTTTGAAAAAGAGAAAAGGCAGTGGACCCTGCTGCTGTTGCTGCTCAAAGTATTACAGTAGGACATCTTAATAGTATAGTCATGGTGTGTGTTTCCTTCTCATATTTCCAAATGAAACACTTATGTGAGACTGCTTGATCTGTAACTGCCTTTATCATGTGAGTTCTGTGCAGTACTGGTAACCACGTGACTGGGCACAAGCAAAGCAATTTTACTTGAATTATACATACTGGCTTAAACCTTCCATGAATGTATTTAGTTTGATGAACTGAAGCTCCTTCCATTAACACACTCATGGAAGAACCCATTCCTTGAAAACAAGCATCACAGTTCTAAAAGCTAGGATCCATGCCTTAGAGTTGAATCTCCTTTTTTGTCCTTGAAATAATGGAGACACTGCAGAAGCATATAGGTTCCCTTGAACAAGAATAATTTAGAAACAAAAATCTTTAGAAAATGTATAATACGAAGCGATAAATGTTACATGTTTATCATATTTCAAGTGTTCTGATGCTTTACAGCTCCAGCCAAACAGTGCCTCTGGAAGTGGTGCTCTAGAACATGATCCATCTTCCATTTATTTGCGCATCCCTGCTGGTGAAGCTGTTCCTGGTCCTCTTCCTTTGGGAGTGTCAGTCATAGATGCCTCAGTTGCTCTCTTTGGAGTGGTTTTCCCTCATGTTTCCTACAAGCACAGGTCTGTTTATAACCAGGGTGGCTAACCTTTGTTGGCCTTAGAGCCACAGTGACAACCCTCTTGAACTTGCAAGCCACACACACATGCAAACGCCATGCAAATTAGCTGAGGAGTGTCATTATTGCCTCCTCCTCTGCTCATCAAATGACCAATCAAATGACTGAAAAAGGCTGACTTGTACCAGTATTCAGATCAGGGCACTCGACTTTGCTCAATGTAGCACTGTCTACTTTAATTTTTGTTCTTTTTGCTGCTGCTACCAAAATTAGTAAGATCCCAGGGCCAAGGGGCAGATTAGGGCCCCTGAACCTAGGTGTAGGCCCCCCAGCAAAATCTGTGAATATGTCATTATAGTGCTATTTAATTAAACAGTATCAAGGCTTAAATCCTATTTAAAAGTTAGCTATTAAGAAATTTTTCCACCTTTTTAAAAGTTTGTGTTATCTTTTTGATTTATAATCTGCTTTATAAAGCGTTTATTCAACACTTACTGTTGTGTTCACGCAATGTAATGTTTTCCCTCCTCCCTTCTTTCCTCTCCCCTGCAATGCCACACCCTCCAAAATCTTCTCCAGAGGGTTGAGGTGATGTTAAAAGAGGAAGGAAAGTCACATTATGTAAGTGGGGACAGTTATTGCCAAGCCTAGTTTTGGAGCTTCTGTATTGTAGCAGCAGCAGCAACGCTATCAGCAGCTTGCCTGGTGAATTCATTTGATGGCACTGTTAGATGAACAAATAGTCCAAGAGCAAATTTCACTTGAAAGCACAGTAACATAATTTGAAGTACATTATATCACATTGTGGCATAGTCATTGGCCACACAGAGGCACCTTACAGTCATCACCTTTAAAGCCTGTGGGTTTTATAGCTTTTTTTCTATCACGTCAAGGAATATCTTTCTCATAATATATGTATTTACAGGCTACAGATGTTGGATCATTTTGCAGAATGTGTCAAGCAGGCAAAAGGTGTTCGTCAGCAAGCTGTGCAACTTAATATTTTTACTGCTGTTCTTAGTGCATTAAAGGTAAACCTGCTTTAAGAGGTATAATGCTGTCTTTTTGCTGTGTACTATATTTCCTATCCTACTGTAATTATAACAAGGCTGCAGTTGTGAGGCATAGAATGTTAATGTATGCATACAAATTCATTTCTGATCACTATTGTTGCGCTAATATTAGTGCCCTCATATCAAAGGATCAGAGGTGCTGAGATAACTTAAAAATGGAGTCCATTAACACTGTTCCATAAACTTGTTATGTGAGCCTTAGTGGAAGACTTTGCACAATGATGTGTCAGAAGCTGTGTCATAGCATGCAAAATATGATGCATCACCTATGCTACAGTTTGAAGGTGTTGTGCCCTTTTTACTAAGTCAAAAAAGCCCCACTTTGAGTGGAAGAGCACCTTTATGCTTCTGGTTATGTGACATCTGCCAAAACGTGTGAAAGCTTAAACCTTTCCCTGACTGGAAATGTGGGAAAGTCATTTGCAGAAACAGTAGTTGTGAATATGGGTATTATATGGTGTGTATCTGTAAATCTTTATATGTTGTCTTCTGTTAAAGGGCTTAGCTGAGAATAAAAGTACTTTAGGGCCAGAAGAAGTTCGCAAGTCTGCCTTGACACTAGTTATGGGGGCCCTTGACAACCCTAACCCCATTCTGAGATGTGCTGCAGGAGAAGCTCTTGGCAGAATGGCACAGGTGGTGGGAGAAGCAACTTTCATTGCCAGAATGGCTCAGTACAGCTTTGACAAGTACGTTGAACATTTTGCTTGAAGCAAAAGGAGAACTTTGTTTGCTACATCTCATTCCCCTGTGTGACAGGGGAGTATAGTTTTATATCGAATATAGTTTTTGTAGAATATAGTTTGTTTTGCTATGCATGCAAATATGAAAATGTGCACAGCTTAAAAACTGCATATAATTTCTAATTTTGGTTCTTAATACCTTAAGAAGGAAGTAACATGGCTGTAAGCATTTAAGTGTAAGGCGCTGATTGCTTTTGCCTACCTTGGTCATTTGAAATGTTTTCTCTTTATATGATCTTGAAAAATAATACAGTACACATTTAACTTGTGCACATTCAGCTTTATGGGTGTGGCAAAAAAGGGGGGGAGGAAAATGGGTGGGGTTCCAGGAAGAATGACTTTGGCAATCCCACCTACCATTGAACCCAGTGGGTTTTGACTATATGTGATTTTGGCTTTAGGCACAATCTCTGGAAGGTAACCCTTACATAAGTTGTGGACTTCCTGTATTGGATTGTTTGTCTTTATCTGACATCAACAAAAATGGTATTAGCTACAGATTTAACAAAAATTAAACTTTACCAAAATCTTGATAGGCTGAAATCTGCTAGAGACGTCGTGGCAAGAACAGGCCATTCCTTGGCTCTTGGCTGTCTCCACCGCTACGTTGGAGGAATTGGTTCTGGGCAGCACTTGAAAACCAGTGTCAGTATTCTGTTAGCACTGGCACAAGATGGAACGTCCCCTGAAGTCCAGGTAAAGCAGATGTATAATATTCAGCACAGTATAATAAGGATTATACACTTTTTAATGCTTCATTCTGTATGCAGATGTTTTTAACAATATTATGAATGGCAAAAGAATCAGGCAGAAAATTCTGCAAACTTTTTTTAAACAAAGGTTTCTGAGCATAAGCACCCATGTTTTGTTGCTTCAACCACTTTTCAGTTATAAATAGCCATGCTACCTATTTGGTAAACAATCTGAAAATGTTTCTCTATAAGCGCTACTCTAAGCAGGTACTACGCACAACCCAGCCATACTTTATTTCTCTATTACTTTCTGTTCAACTGTTTCTATAATGAGCTCTAGGTAACGTATATGATCATTGTGTGCCCCTCCCTTTCATACGTTCCAAACAGTCCTGCAAGATAGAATTCTCTTCTAAATGCCTGAATTAGGAGACTGGACAAAGTAACTGGACAAAGTGCTTTTCACCCTCAATAATCCCCTTATACCTTTCTTCCCTCACCAGTGAAACCTGCTTGTATTCAGTCTCCTAAATCTTGTCTCATCCACACTCTGTTCCAGCTGAATTAACTGATAGCATTCTACTTCATTTCCCTACCATGAAATTCTCAAATCTTTCTTCAAGTGGGCATACTTAGAAGTTACACATGCTTATTTCAGTATGGGGGAGCCTGAAAATTATAACACATAGGGTAAAAGCATAATGCTAAAAAATAAAATAAAAATACTAACAGCTTGTTAATAGATAAGTTTAAATACTGTTGCTGTGGATGAAGCATTCCATTATCAAACTCCTGAAGTCTCAGGGAATAAAAATGCCTTCATAATTTGGGTATGCCCACTATTTGTTGAAGGGACGTGGGTGGTGCTGTGGGTTAAACCACAGAGCTCTAGGGCTTGCCAATCAGAAGGTCACCGGTTCGAATCCCCGCGACGGGTGAGCTTCCATTGCATGGTCCCTTCTCCTGCCAACCTAGCAGTTTGAAAGCACGTCAAAGTGCAAGTAGATAAATAGGTACCTCTCTAGCGGGAAGGTAAACAGTGTTTCCGTGCGCTGCTCTGGTTCGCCAGAAGCGGCTTAGTCATGCTGGCCACATGACCCGGAAGCTGTACGCCGGCTCCCTCGGCCAGTAAAGCGAGATGAGCGCCACAACCCCAGAGTCGTTCCGCAACTGGACCTAAAAGTCAGGGGTCCCTTTATTTTAACTTTACTATTTGTTAGTGTTTCATTAACGTTAGTGCTGGTGGTCCACTTCACAGAAAACTTAAACCGTGTTGTGGGCCCTGATGGCTCTGCTTCCTCCCTTTTTAGTTCTGTGGGACATGAGCAGGGTCTGTGCTTCGATTTCCTTAATAATTGTCAGAAAGTGGGGCTTTCCAAGCCTGAGAGAGAGAGAGATAATGTGATGAAGACTGGGAACCGCTGTGCTAAAGTGGCAACCATACCCTACCATAGTCTTAGTGAACTGTGCCAAAGGTATATGACTAACCTGTTAATTATTCTTCCAGACATGGTCTCTCCATTCACTTGCTTTAATAGTGGACTCTAGTGGACCAATGTACCGTGGATACGTAGAGCCTACTCTGTCTTTGGTTCTCACACTACTTTTGACAGTGCCTCCATCACATACAGAAGTACACCAATGTTTGGGTCGATGTCTAGGTGCTATAATAACAACTGTTGGCCCGGAGCTGCAAGGTTAGTGTACAAAACAATAAAAATGAGGGCCGTAATCCTCCTGTTAAGTTGCGTGCACGTTATATTACACATTTTAAAAAATAAATCCAATTTTTTTTCAACTTCCAAAGATACCTAAGATTGCAGCCTTAAAGCAAAATCCTAGTCATGTTTACTCAGAAGTCAGTCCTATTGAGTTCAGTGGGACTTACTCCCAGGCAAGTGTGATTAGGATTGTGGCTTTAGTCCTGTTCCAGTCTCTCTCCATTTTATATCTTCTGCCTGAGGACATTCTGGTTGCTGGTGTGAATCCTAATGTAGCTGGTGGTGCTGTGGTCTAAACCACTGAACATCTTGGTCTTTCTGATCAGAAGGTTGGTGGTTCAAATCCTCATGATGGGGTGAGCTCCTGTTGCTCTGTCCCAGCTCCTGCCAACCTAGCAGTTTAAATGCATCCCAGTGCAAGTAGATAAATAGGTACCACTACAGTGGGAAAGTAAATGGTGTTTCCATGCACTCTGGCACTCCTTGTGGTGTCCAGAAGTGGTTTAGTCATGTTGGCCACATGACCCGGAAAGCTGTCTGCGGACAAATGCTGGCTCCCTCAGCCTGAAAAACAAGATGAGTGCCGCAACCCCATAGTCACCTTTGACTGGACTTAACCATCCAGAGGTCCTTTACCTTTACCTTTTACCTTCTGGTCAAACAGGGACAACCAACAATAATGTCCAGATAGGTGTGCTATATATAGGAGATGTGGGTGGCGCTGTGGGTAAAACCTCAGTGCCTAGGGCTTGCCGATCGCATGGTCGGCGGTTCGAATCCCCGCGGCGGGGTGAGCTCCCGTCTTTTGGTCCCAGCTCTTGCCCACCTAGCAGTTTGAAAGCACCCCTAAGTGCAAGTAGATAAATAGGTACCGCTTTATAGCGGGAAGGTAAACGGCGTTTCCGTGTGCTGCGCTGGTGCTGGCTCGCCAGAGCAGCTTCGTCACGCTAGCCACGTGACCCGGAAGTGTCTCCAGACAGCGCTGGCTCCCGGCCTCTTAAGTGAGATGGGCGCACAACTCTAGAGTTGGACACGACTGGCCCGTACGGGCAGGGGTACCTTTACCTATACCTTTACCTTTTGGTGTGCTATAAGGCTCCCTTGGCTTCGATTTCTGGTTCCTTTCCAACTTTCTCTTTTTTCTTATATTTTTATTTCTTGGAGTCTCAGCTGCTCTTTTCTTAACATTCTTATTAGTGACTAAATATATCTAGGCTGGGATGCAGTTTTCATGCTGCTGTTTTGGGAATGTTGGTGTTTTCTTGTCTTTTATATGGTTGCTGATATTATTATTTATTATTATTAT
Organism: Podarcis pityusensis; assembly: GCF_964106645.2. Taxonomy (NCBI): domain Eukaryota; kingdom Metazoa; phylum Chordata; class Lepidosauria; order Squamata; family Lacertidae; genus Podarcis; species Podarcis pityusensis. The sequence continues at coordinate 82,527,788 of NC_138026.1, read as the reverse complement.
TATTATTATTATTATTATCATCATCATCATCTACCTTGTGAGACCTATGCCCTATAATCAAATAAATAAAGCTTATAGCCTTGGTGTATATTACATTTTGAGGTAAGTGACAGGATAGAAAATTAAATGCATCCATGGAATTGTGACTGAAATAGAAAATTATGTAGATATTTTAGAAGTTGATTTGATAAATTTAAATTTGATAGGTAATGGAGCTACCATTTCCACCATCCGTTCCTCATGTCTGGTGGGATGTGCAATTACACAAGATCATTCAGACTCTCTTGTTCAGGCAGCTGCTATTTCCTGCCTCCAGCAACTTCACATGTTTGCACCACGACATGTTAACCTCTCCAGTCTCGTTCCCAGCCTTTGTGTGAGTATAAGCTATGCCTCTCATTATGTTTCAGTACTATAACATTTATATAGTTGGATACTTGGGGGTGGGTGGGTGAGAAATTTTGTCAAAATGAGCAGTTGTATTCTCCAGAAGTGGCGAACACACGACCTTCTTCACGCCTTAACCCTTTCTCTGAACTACCTGACTTCTTAAATAGCCATTGTCCAACCAAATAGTTAAGCTCTTAAAAAATAATATAGGTTTCATTGCAGATTTTCAAGAACATACATACAGAAACAGACAGGCCATTCAGTTATAATCAGCTGTACTCACAAAATAGCAATAACTAATAACAATAAAGCTTTCAACCTAGCAATTACAGATCACATTGCCATTTCTCCCATGAGTATTACGGGAGATGAGTGGAGGAGGTAGAAGAAGGGGAGGGAATCAAATTAAATAAAGTTATATGATTCTTATGAAAAGATATGTAGATGTACTTCTTTCTTTTATTTATTTATTAATTGCATTCATATACTGCCTTTCAGCCAGGCATACAAGGCAGGTTACGGTTTAAAACATTCCTTCATTAGGAAGAATATATTTACCATAAACATTTGAATGTGTCTGTAAAGCATATTTAAGTTTGCTATAAACAGCAGTTTCCACTCGATAGTGGAAGCCGTTGATAACACATCATGTGAACTTCAGCTGCTCTTTGTTGGTTTTCTTCATAGAGCAATACTGTTCTTAGCTGATAGCATCATTCAGATCAGATGATGGTAAAATACTAACCCTCTTCATGTGTTCAGAAGAATGCATGAAGGCATTATTGAGGGGGAGTGGGTATGCACACACTAGTCAAAACAGACAAGTGCCTACACTTGAACTCTGGTGAATCTCTGGTCATAAAGAGTGCATCTCTGAAAGGATCACTTTATGGGTGCAAGGGCACAGCTATGGCATCATAAAGAGACATTTTAGGGGATGGGCTGTGGCTTAGTGGTAGAGCGCATGCTTTGCAGGCAGAACATCCAGGGTACAGTCATTGGTGGGGTTGGGAGAGACCATTGCCTGAAACGCTGGAGAATCACAGCCAATCACTGAGATAGATGGTCTATTGGTCTGACTCAGTACAAGGCAGCTTTCAATGACCCTATGTAACAGGGGCACCATCTGGGAGGCAGCAAGGGGCCCCCCAAAAATTCAAGGAGGCATGACACGTCAGCACATCACAGAGCATGCTCAATTGACCTTGGCATGCCCTGCGGCATGCACAAGTGACGTCAGCATGCCCCACAGCTCCGGCCCCCTCATTTCCGGGGACAAGCCAGTGTGCTTGCTATGTAAAGTGGTGCCTCTGATAGTGGAGGTAGAACTTAACCATCAGATGCATTGTTTCTTGAAGGCCTTGTCAGCATCTCTGTTGTCCATGTTCTAGTGTCCAGGCAGATAGACAAATTTCTGCCCTTATAAAGACTTTCAGACTTGTGCAACCACAAGCCAAAGTTTCTTGAACAAAGGTTGCTTCTGTTATACTCCACAGCTTGCTGTGGTAATCACCTTTGTCACACACCTAGAAGCCATCCCATCCTAGCCACTACACGCTGCCAAATGACCCAAGTAATATGCACAAACAGCACACATACCCTGGGCCTCCCTTTCGCAGCAATCATATTGAAATGTGTATTTGGTTTCATGTGAACGTAAGAAGAGCCTGCTGGATCAGGCCAGTGGCCCATCTAGTCTGACATCTGGTGTTCACAATAATGAACCAGATGCCTGTAGGAAACCCACAATCTGCTAAACTGCTGTTTTAATGGATTCATGTACTTTTTCAATTAATAAAAAGATTGGTTTACTGAGTAGCTAATTTTAATTAAGCAACAGTACCTATGGGTTCTTTCAAGTCACCCAGCTAGTTTGATTGCTGATTTATGACTCTGGTTGCAGGTTCACCTATGCAGCTCCCATCTTCTACTTCGTCGGGCTGCGGTAGCATGTCTGAGGCAGCTTGCTCAGAGAGAAGCCGCAGAAGTATGTGAATATGCCATGAGTTTAGCCAAAAATGCTGGAGACAAAGAAAATAATGGGATGAGTAAGTTTTGCTTTGCATGTTTACTTTCCTAAAGACCAAATGAAAACAGCTAATGCTGTAAACTTTTAAAGTGCATTTCCCATACTATATTTTCACCTGCATGTTGTCTGACTTCGTAAAAATGATATACATTTGTTTCATTCTAAAGTATTCACTTTTGACAGTTTTTCTCCAATGGTAGACTATGAAAGTGCACACTTTCCACATACGTTGGCCAGATTGGATTTGCCAGCATTTTGAATTGACTTGATTCTGTGTAGCAGAGCTGGGAAAGATGTCTGCCTAAAAGCTTCAAGAACTGAGCTCAAGGCCTATTGTAAATTAGACTTGACAGGACAAGGCTAGAGGTGCCTTTGTTCTAAGTTTGCAGAAAGCTTCCCTTCCCCGCCCCCCTTACATTCTGGTGGCTAACCTTTGGCCTTCCAGATAATGATTTACTGCAGCTCCCATCATTAGACATGCTTGCTGGGATTGATGAGAGCTGGAGCACAACTTCATCTGAAGGGTCACAAGTTAGCTACCTCTGTCTTATGTCCTAAGTATGTAGTGATACAGTTTTTGATTGGGTGACCTTTTTTCTACTGTCAGCCATCAATGCTTTTTTGAGTTAGACTAATTCATGCATATGTTAATTTATGTAAACCTTTTAAAAGGATTTGAATAAGTTGCCCAAATATGGAGTACTTTATTTTATATAAATGATGAAATATGCAACAACTTTGGATGGGCAGGTGTGTTTAAACAGAATTACATGACACAATGATACATAGGTTACTTACTGGTACTTCCCTAGACTACTAACACCTTAGTTTCTGCATCGTTGGTGTTTTATCATATTAAGTACTGCATTTTAATGCTGCAGATGTCATTGTGTTAGTTATTTGGATCATATGGAGCCATAGACTTTTAAGAAAAATCTCAAGTTGCTATTTTGATGAAAAGAATTCCTGTTAATGTAAAATGCCTTTACCATCTGTTTTGCAGATATGAATTCTTTTGCTCCAGGACTAGGCTCCCGGAGGGATATTCATGGCCGACATCAGGGAATCAATATCACAGAGACTGGACTTGAGGGAGTCCTTTTTGGAATGCTAGATCGGGAGACTGATCGGAAGCTGTGCTCTGATATTCATGATACCTTGGGACATATGCTTTCATCTTTGGCAGTAGAAAAGCTCTCGCACTGGCTGATGTTATGTAAGGATGTCCTTGCAGCATCCAGTGGTAAGTATCTGAAAATGACCATGTTTTGACTCTTGTAATTCCTTTAGAAGCTTTTTATTTAGCAGACTTTTCCATCAAGTATGCCTATGGCATTAAAGGAAGTCATGGTCCAGCCTCTACTGAAGAAAACCTTGTTAAACATCTTGGAACAACAATTGTCCAATGTCTAATATTTATCTTTTGGGTTGTTGTTGTTTAGTCGTTCAGTCGTGTCTGACACTTCATGACCCCATGGACCAGAGCACGCCAGGCACTTCTGTCTTCCACTGCCTCCCGCAGTTTGATCAAACTCATGTTAAGTACTCTTTTGGGCAGTGGCGTCACAACGGGGGGCGGAGCGCCCCGGGTGTCTTGTCTGGGGGGGGGGTGACAAGAAGGCACCCCACAGGGGCTCTCAGCGGCGCGAGCAGCCATTGCTCCGCTGCGGCCGCATGTGGAGGATCCTCCATTTGAGGCTGCAGTTGCGAGCAGAGGATCCCGGCGCCATCCATACAGCGCTGGAGCGGCGCCGCCGGGCCCGGCAAACCACTATGTACAGTACATGTGCGGTTTCACTATGTACCGCACATGCACTGTACGTAGTGACGCTGCACATGCGCCCTACATAGCAACGCCCTGCCCCGGGTACCCAGTCTTGTTAGATGCATAGGTCACGTAAGCAGTGAGGAGTGCCTTTTTCCAGCTATGACTGGTGCACCAACTGCTACACCCCCACCTAACAAAATTGAACCCTTCTATTCATGCTCTAGTGACCTCCGATAAGGCTACTGGAACATGCTGTAAGGACTAGATGCACAGTAATCTAACTGAGGCCTCATCCATCTGGAATTATGTATTATTGGAAGTCAATTTTCCCAGGCTGTAAAGGTCAGCCTTTAAAGTTTTATTTTGGTGCTGATTTGTGTTTTCACTAATACACGAGGGCCTCATAATTTTAGTGGAGCCTGAGGCATATTAGAAAGTCACTGCTACAGTGTTTTATAGGTAGCTTAGGAGGTGCTTGGTGTGTTGATAAAACTGTCTTCAGAAGGTTCTTTATGAGCTACTAATATGCAAATGAAAGAACTCTTGAGTCACTGATCTGTTGATCCCAGTTTCTTCTAGGAACATTTCAAATAGAAATTGGAGCCAAGAACATTTCAAATAGAAATTGGAGCCTGGCTTGGAGCCAGGGTATGAATTGGGCTATTGACATCTCCTGAATTTTGTTAGCTTGTATTAATCAGTGCTGTGGAATCATTCTAGATTCTTGCCAAATATTTTCTTGTAAATATAGTGCCCTGCCAATATTTGTATCATAGGCCAAAAGAATTGTGGTGAGACTTTACATATGTTTTAAAAGGCCCTGATATTGTCTCGCTAGATTGATTTCAAAGCGCCATCTTCATCATTTTTGAGGTGTAAGCATGCATTTCTTACTATGTCTCTTTAGAGAAATACATTTTTGCTGTAAAATACCAAGATGTTTCTGGGCTTGATTGCGAAAAGAACTATAGTTCAACAAGTTTGCCACTGTCATTTCTTGCATTTGTTACCTAGTGTCAGTTTTCCCCAATGCAAGAATAAAAGGTTTGCTATTCTGATATTGGACTGAATTAAATTGATATGTCAGCTGATTTTCAGTGGGTCTACTCTAACTAAATTTAACTATTGTTCATAGGGTTTTAGTACTGTTGAACTGGTTTGGTATTTTTTCTGTAAAGTCATATGGAAAGGTTTTGTTATGCTTTTTTAAAATAGCTTTTCAGTGAAAAGGAAGACAATTTTATTATCTCAAGCTTCTAGGTGGATAATTTAATACTGATTCTGTTGTTTTATTGCTGGTTTCCTTTTAATGCTGCTTTACTTTGTGTTTATTATTGCATATAATTACATTTTATTCTTCTTGGGAGATGTCCTGCAAGTTGCTCTACTGAAAGCTGGGATAAAAATGTTTTAAATGAATAATAGATCCTTTCTTATTTTGCAGATATGACCACTACAGCTCCTTTGGGAGGTGAAAAAGATGAAGATTCAGAGAAAAAAGATGAAATGGATGATGATATGATGTTTACTACATTGGGTGAAGAAGACAAAACAAAGCCTTCTGTAGCTCCTCGCTGGGCTACTCGAGTATTTGCTGCTGATTGCCTGTGTCGAATTATCATGCTATGTGAAAATGCAAATAAAGCCCACTTTGATCTAGCTCTTGCCCGTTCTGCCAAACTCAGAAATCCTAAAAGTAAGAGAGACTGGTATCTTTTTTTCTCTCTGTGTGTGTGTTTCTTCTCTAGAATAACTACTTAATTATAGGTAACTAGAGCCCCTTATCTGATTCTACTCTAATAAAATCCTATAGGGCGAACAATTGAAAACTCAAGGTCTCTTAATGAGCCTCATCTCTGATCAGGGATTCAGTGTGTGTTTGTTGCCCATGTTGAGGTTTCAGGTGGCTTTTTCCTGCAGATGTAGACAGGTTTGCACTCACACAGAGAGGCTAAGTGTTAACAGTCCATTGATTCTGACATTTTTATGAGCAGAGGCATTTTTTTCTCCAGTGGTCATCCTTTTCTAAGATCGGCAATTAAGAGACAGTTGGAATGACCATTAGTCTGTGAAAAACTGTTGTGCCTTTTCATCTTGACATTGACTTGCTTCACCTTTTGCCTGTTGTTGCTGTTGAGGGCTCCTGGGGCAAGGAAAAGTCCATTCTGTCTTTGTGCTCACTCTGCTCCGGGTTGCCTTGTCAGCCAGGATGCTGCTGATATTTCCAGAGGAGGAGGAGAGTGGAAACAGCTGCTGCTAATTGACTTGCATTCCAGCCCACAGACTGAGATAGGAGGGCCAAGGAAGTGCGGACCTTTCTGAGGCTGCTGTGAAGGCATCACCACATTTTATTTTGTACTGTTGAATGTGCTCAGTAGGAGAATGTAAGTAATGTATCATAGGGTGGCAACAGGAATTATATATTCGCTGCCCAGAGTAAGAGGCTATGTTGCAATGCTTTTGTGTTTCAAAGTTGCTTAATACCAGTTTGGTCCTAACTGGGTGAGAGATGGAGTGATTTGGGAGTGGTTGTATTGCTGCTTATACAATACTGCATTACCCTAGCTGGAGGTAGGTGAATGAGCTGGTTGTAAACTATACTTAACACAGGCGTATATTCTTGTAGACCAGATGTTCACTTTGTAATAAATAGTTAGGGATTAGCTGTGCATTATCTGTATGGTTGGTGGGAATGCATGAGGTTTGTTTGTATGTGGATGGTTGCTAAGAATGTATTTGAGATATGCTGCTGTGGGGGAGTGTAGGTGCAGCTTCTATTTCAGGCATTTGTGTGGTTGCTAATGCTGTTTTGTAGGGGTTTGTTGTATTTTTGTATACAATTTTAGTCTGTAATTTTTTATGTTTGAGAATTTTGTATTTGATCTTCATGTACAATGTTTTATTTTGACATTTTGTTATGCTTTACGTGATGTTTTAAGCTAGGTTGTAAACCACTTTGAGATTATTCTTATTTAAATAAATGGAAATCATTTAAATAAATAGTGGTAAGAAAACAAAGGAGTAAAAGGGAAAACCAGTTTGTAACCTGAAAGCTAAGCTGCTGTTCTGGGCATAGGCTGTGGCTACTCTTGTAAATATCTTGGAGCTTCAGTTGGTACATCATGATGACGTGGCTCCCTCCATTGGCCTAATATGTTTGGACATCATTATATTGGTGTATTATGTATGTGTCTTGTGCATATACCCTTCTGATCTCTGATCTCTTATTTCATTTCTTCCTCCCAATGTGTAATTGAAGATATCTAGGGTGAATTAACCATTCCCTGTTATATCTGAACCAGGAAGCTATACTTACCAGATTTGGATGAAACTAGGGTCTGAAACCACAGTTTGAAGTTGGTTTCAGATCATGGTTTGGTCTAAGTCCAGTAAGCTCTTGTTCCTGGTTCAGAAATAATGGGAAATTGTGGCTAAATCGCCCTGGAAGTGTTCAATCACAGCATGACAAGAAGTGAGGCAGAGTGACACAAGGACAAAGTATGCAGGCACAACCTTCATGCAGATTTTGGTTTAGTGAGCTGAGATATATGTGATTGAATTGGATCTGAAATATTTTGTTCTGGCATGTTAGTATTTACCATGAAGTCTTATCAACAGGTGTTCATAATGATTGCTGACTTATATGTCCAGATTCAGATGTGGTATGCCTCCAAATACCTTTTCCTGGGTGCCAAAAGCAAGGAGGTATAGCAGCGGGTTGCAAGCAAAGCAGTTGACTTCAGATCCTGCTTGTGGGCATTTCAGAAACATCAGATAGGCTACTATTGATAATATGGAATGTAAAAGAATTCTAAAAAAAGTATGTGATACTTACTACAAAGTTAGGCACATTTTACAATTTAGATGAAAATAATGTTGGAAATTTTGATTATCACTTTTAAAGCCTGCATATTGAAATAGGTCATTCCACTGACTCCTTGTACTGATGATTTCTTTTAGATTAAATAAAATGGTAATAGAATTATCTGCAAAAATCCTATGCGAATTAAGTTTAACATTGAATAAATTGTGTGTGTGTGTGTGTGTGTGAGAGAGAGAGAGAGAGAGAGAGAGAAATGCAACAAAGGTGATGACTTTATAGATTGTTATATTTTTCATCTTTTCTCCTCCTGGCATTCTTTCAATAGATTTGTTTATGGTCTGAATTAAGCTTTTGTTTCTTGTGTGAATGAATTGCTCCTTTAATCTAAAATATCCAATGGGTGAACCTTAGAAGTGATCACATGCTCTGTTGTAAACAATAGGCACTGTGAATTTGCTAACTGCAGTTTAGATTTTCCGTAGATGCAATATTATTATCATTTCAAATCCTATTTTAAGGAGAATAGTTCAGAATTCATGAGAGAGATTGGCTCTTAAGGTGGTACTTTTGCTCATTTTTTCTGTTTTGCTTTGCTTAGACTATATCATATTTCTATATTATAATGTAGTTCTTTGGGGTGAAAGATGTGTGTAAGTTTGAACCACGGATGACTTCTGAAACAGTCTGCTTTTTCTTGTGTCTATTTTCAGATGACCTTCTAGTTCTTCACCTCTCTGATCTTATTCGCATGGCATTTATGGCTGCAACTGACCACAGCAACCAGTTGCGAATGGCTGGTCTCCAAGCACTTGAAGACATTATCAAGAAATTTGCAGCAGTTCCTGAACCAGAGTTTCCAGGCCATGTGATTCTAGAGCAGTATCAGGCTAATGTAAGCTTATCTATGTGCTTATGCCATTGCAAAAAATCAGTTGTGAAATGAGATGTATCCCAGCTGAGAATCGTCTTGCTTTTGATGGGCATGAAGAGATCCTGTTTGTCACAGGTGCTCTGTAGGCATGCATGAAGCTCTCATACAGGTCTAGGCTCATTATATGTGAAGATTTACAGCTCCCCCTTTTAATCTTCTTAACCTACCAATTCACATTTGGAAAGTCATAAAAGTTGAGTCAGTAGCCATGGCTAGGTCAGCCTGAATGGTGATGAGCAATTGACTCCCTTTCTCCATGATTTATAATATTACTACAATCAGTATTATCTGCCATAGCAATTGCAAAACGAAACTTGTGACTTCTTTGGAGACGCATTTGCTTCTAAAATTAGATGTCTTTTTCCACTGAAAAAAATGATTAATAGTGTCTGTCGTATAATTATGACAGTTACAAAGGTTAATTAGCTGCAAAGGTTAATTAATTCAAAGTGTCTAAATTCCTGTTACAAGAGTGGGTGTAGGGCATGGTTTCATCAATTTTCCTTTCTCGCACAGGTTGGAGCTGCTTTAAGGCCAGCTTTTTCACAGGACACCCCTTCTGATATTACAGCAAAAGCTTGCCAGGTACAAAGAAAATCATGGTTGTCAGATGGAGGGAGAAATGAATACTAGCCAAAAGTGGGAGGGCGCATCATGTTAAGAAAGCATCTTATCTCCTTGTGAATGAAGATAGGCCTGCGCTGGCTCTTAGGACTGGCATTTTTTAAAGGTTTTTGCAGTTAATAGTTAGGTTTTGCAGTTCTTCAGAGTAGAGCCAGCTTGCAGCTAGTTGCGCAAGAAGGGGCGCGGAGTGCAAGAGCAGAAGACGAGGAGGAGAGGAATGGAGCATGGAGCAGGAACAGAAAAGCAGGCAAAAAGGGGGCAGTGGGAGAGGAGGAGAGGGTGCCTGGGCCAGTCTCAGATAGTGTAATGTCTTGCACAGGGTCTGTGGAGGTGATGTGAAAGACTTGTGCCTGAGAACCTGAAGAACCACCTGCCAATCAGAATAGATAATACTGGGATTTGATGTGCAGTGATCTGACGTGGTATAAGTCATCTTCCTTTGATCTCTAGCCAGATAAGGGTTATAAACCCTCTGCACTGTTGCCCTTTCTTTGCCCTATGTGCATTTTCTGGTAAGATCTGCTCAGGGATGCCCACCAGGGACGGGATTGTATGGAGGAGGCATACAGTTCCTTGATTTATTAGGAGAATGAGGAATCCAGTTATATAGCAAATTCATGGTCTGACTTCATAGTTATTTTATTGTGTTCAGTCATATAAAGGGCAGAAGATCCTTAAACACCACTGGATTTCCCTTTAGCTAGCAGGTAAACTGTGCTTAGGATGCACCATCTGATCAAGGAAGGAAGAGATGCTTTGGAAGTAGGCTGCTCCCATGATGTACTAGTTTGTGTCTTGCTTTCATCAAATACAATCACAAGTGTTTATGCTCCCTTGTTATTTGTCTTCAGGCTTGTCTTTCTGGTTGTCTTCTTCCTTTTCACTTCTGTTTTATATTTTGTCTGATCTTTCTGGTTTGCCTCGTTATCTGGTTTATTTCATGTTTTTTTTTTAATCTACAGTATCATGTTCCTTCTCGGTCCACCCATCATTTTTGGTTGCACAGTTTCTCTCCTGTTCACCATTTTGTTTCTTCACACTTTCAAAAAGCATTTTAAAAACTACCAAAAAAGTTCCTTTCCCCCCAGTTTATTGTTCTCTTTGTTCCTATGTTTTTGGCCATTCCCCCCCCCCCCCTTTGCCTTAATTACATGTTGTTCCCCATAGTACCTAGCTAGTAGTGAATTGCAGATAGTATTATGTAATGCAGTCACATTAATGTTTGTAATTAAAAAGAACCATGAAAGTGTTTCTTAAAACAATTTGTCAGAAAATATTCCTGTGTTGAAAGTTCTTAATTTTTTCTTAAAACTTCTCTGATCAATGCAGATTTGTATAACTCAATTGTATTGGAATTTCCCATGTTATCATTTGGACATTTTGGTGAGGTGGGCTAGGTTGAGAAATGGAAATTAGCTCTAACTCACACTCTGGTCTTCATATTTGGGTGGAGTTTTGAGCCTAGACCAAGACTGACTGGTTCTCTGTGTGGAGGAATGCTTTCTTAAAAGGCAAGCTTGGCTCTTTATATTGATTTTTAGGTGTGTAGCACCTGGATTGGAAGTGGAGTAGTAAGCGACCTTAATGATCTTCGCCGTGTTCACAACCTCCTTGTCTCTTCACTGGACAAAGTGCAAACAGGCAAGGGGTCTTCCAGCCAGCTTTACAGGGAGAGCGCTACTACTATGGAAAAACTGGCAGTACTCAAAGCTTGGGCTGAGGTAAATGTTTAAGAATAATAATATAAAAGCAGTTGCTTATTCTTGCTTTTCTGTGGAGTGGAATGCAATAGATGAAAAAATCAGTTGATCTGATATATTGTTTATTACACTGCATGGAAGACATGTAGTAACTTAACAGAGTATATAATACAGGTTGGGTTGCTGCTGTTTGTAAACATTCCAATAATATTCTTCAGACTTTGAATGCAAGACAATGTATCTTGAGGTTATTTTTAAAGGTTTCTAGCTGCTACTTGAAATGTCTACATAGAAGTTAACATATGAAGACATAAAGCGATCCATTTATTACATAGAATTTCATTGCATATAAAAATAAAATAATATGTGAGCTAGCATGATCCAGTATGTGAAGTGTTGAATTCAGAACTGGAAACATTCTAGCTCAGGTGTAGACTTGTTGTATGATCTTAGATAAATCCCTTATCTCAGCCTTCCTTGCCTCTAAGCAAAACAATGTCAACAAAACAGTGAACTACTTGCCAGGATGAATGGAAGGAGGTTTATGAAATCAGTTTTTCTGGTAAAAAATGGTGAAACAATACTTTAATTATATGAAGTATTTCTGCTGGTTTTTATATTTGCATAAGACACTTTATTAACATGTTATTTTGTGGTATTCCCTAGTGTTGCTGGCATCATCAGCCAAGTTCTCTTTTTATTGTTTATAACAGGATATATTCAGTTGGAGGAATTCAATATTGCACTAAGGCAAATGTTCCACTAGCACAATCATTTCAGCTTGCCAGTTCTAGGGGTTCTTCCAACACAAACATCCCAAGCCATGGGAAGCATACAGTGGGGAGGAGAGGGGCGAAAGCCCTATTGTGCAAGCAGAAGTCCTTGCACAGGGCTTCCAGTCAGGACTCGTTAAGTGAACTCAGTCCAGGGACTTTGAAACATACAAAAGTTCTCTTGATCATGACTTTTCAACACCTTGAGGATATATAGTACTTTTAGAAAAGGTTTGTTAAACCTTATGGGTTTGAGAATGGGGTTGAAAGTGTGCTGCAGAATTAATCTTTCTGACATACAATTTGGGTGACCGTATTAAGAGGTGTGGGTTTTATTAGTGCAAAGAGCCTAGAATTTAAGGGAACATATATTTTAAGGATGGGTTACATTAATGACACTTAATGGCACACAGAGAAGCTTTATTTGTGTTGTCTGTATATGCTTGTAATACTTTGCATGGATCTTTATCTAAAGGTGTATGTTGTAGCTATGAAAATTAAAAAAGAAGCAGAAACTAAACCGAAGAAAGCAGTGAAGAATGATGACGATGACGACGATTATAGCACAGTAGATGAACTGCCACCGGACAGTTTAATAACACTTGTACAACCAGAGCTGCCCACTCTCAGCCGCCTCTGGTTAGCTGCACTTAAAGATTATGCTCTTTTGACTTTACCAGCAGAATTTGCAAGTCAACTTCCTCCAGACGGTAAGCTGTTAATTTAGTTTAGAGTACAGTTATTATAATAGTTTTGACATGTGGGTAGAAACTTTAAAAGACCAAGTTTAGGAAGGCTGAACAATGTCCATATCCTTGTTTTGCTAGGAAAAGACACAACAGCACATTCCCAATGCACAAAGCATGAGCCTAATTTCCTTAGCTCTGGAGCACTTGAGCCAGAGTTGGAAGGTTTCGCTGACCATGGTTAGGAAGCTGTCTCGAGTTTGTTTTTTCATGTTTGCAGTATCAAATAGTAACATCGAATGTCTGAATGAAATCAAACAGATTGTTCATATCGTCCTACATAACCTCAAACATAGTGTTCTTCAGTAAATTTGGTTCCTGCAATAATCTCTGAAATGGAGTGATAAATGAACAATTCATGGATTTGTAATATATGAACTAGCCCAGGATGCCATGTTTCTGGCAGTGGGACGGTCAGAATGATAGACTTCACTGATAGTGAGCCACCATGTGAAGAATTCTATAAGCATGTGAGTTTGGGCCTAGTTGGGCAGAGGCATGTTAGCAGAAATTCTAAGATGTAGTTGATATTAGCAAAATATTTAAAATGATAATGCACTTTTTACTCAGTTCCTTTCTGCCTCCATCGTCATGCTGAAATCTAGTGTAATATTTTGCCTGACAGGTGGAGCATTTTACACTCCAGAGACAATTGATACAGCTAGACTGCATTACCGGAATTCATGGACCCCAATTCTACATGCAATTGCACTGTGGTTGAATAGTACAGGATTTAATGCTTCTGAATCAACAGAAGATGTGTCGGCAGCAATACCGAATCCACAGAAACGTGCCACATCCATTATGTTAAACCCAGCACCAGGAACACCACCATCCACCAAACCTTTGCAAGAGATAAACAAAGATCGAATGCATTTGATTTTGGGTAATATGTTGTGTTGTTGTTTCAGAATTCTGTAGTGGTGCTTTATATCATCAGGTAGCAATATTTCCTATTTTAATGGACTCTAGCTTTGTGACAGCACCAGAAACAGAAGCATTCTAGCTTTCAGAACTCAGGATGCCTAAGTGTTTGTGTTTCAGCCTGAGACTCTTGACTTGCTGATGGCTGCAGTAGTATGGTGCACAGTCATCTCATGTAAAAACAATTAAAACTAGTGTTTTATGTATGCACAGCAATATGCAATAATAGTTTTTTAAATACAGTAAACCCTTTACTAGTCACTGTTGTTCTGTTTCGTCTAAAATCTAAAATAATTTGCTTTTCAGGTGTTAGTATACAGTTTCTCTGCTCTCCACGACCAGAAGAGCCTGTTGAACATGTTACATCCTGTTTACAAGCTCTGCACACTTTATTGGATTCCCCTTGTGCTAGAACCCACATTGCTGAGGATCAGGTATTATCACTGAAGTCTATAACTGCAAACTAGGATAGCCATCTGATTATGCAAAAAGTAAAGCAGATTGCTGGAACAACAAATTAAATGAAGGTTTCATGTATTGGTCATGGAATGGAAAAGTTTGTGAAATTGACAAATTGGTTAACATTGACTAATATGTTTTGTCCTGATTTTTCTCAATTTAAATATTAATTATGAGGAAAAAACAGAACCAAATTTGTACTTTCAACCTTTTATTCAATAAATGCCAGCTCAGACACACTGAAACAGGTGCAGCGGTGTGAACCTAATGAACATTTGGGCAAAAACTAATCAAGTTAGCTGAGAGAGTTAAGCATATCGGAATTAAAAATGCTTAACTTTGGCTGAATGATAATAATAATAATAAATAATAAAATTTTATTTATATCCCGCCCTCCCCAGCCGAAGCTGGGCTCAGAGCGGCTAACAACAGTAAAATGATAAAACATTCTAAAATCATTTCATTAATTCAAAACAAATTAATGGCAACCATTAGGCTAGAGTTCTGTGAGGATTGCCAAAGGAGGGAGTCAGGCTGTGCCCTGGCCAAAGGCCTGGTGGAACAGCTCTGTCTTGCAGGTCCTGCAGAAAGATGTCAATTCCCGCAGGGCCCCAGTCTCTTGTGACAGAGCATTCCACCAGATCGGAGCCACAGCTGAAAAAGCCCTGGCTCTGGTTGAGGCCAGGTTGATGCATATGGTTGCATGCATCTGGTTTATGCATTTGGTAAGTGCTTTATTTAAAGTGGTGAATGCACAGAATACAGTGGTACCTCGGGTTACATAGGCTTCAGGTTACATACACTTCAGGTTACAGACTCTTCAAACCCAGAAATATTACCTTGGGTTAAGAACTTTGCTTCAGGATGAGAACAGAAATTGTGCTCCAGCGGCGTGGCGGCAGCAGGAGGCCCCATTAGCTAAACTGGTGCTTCAGGTTAAGAACAGTTTCAGGTTAAGAACTGACTTCCGGAACAAATTAAGTAGGTAACCAGAGGTACCACTGTAAGTCTTTCAGATGTAGATTAAATGAGACATAAGGGATTACAGCAAAGTAGGATAGCTTTATTATTAAAGCTTATGATCATATGCAACTTTGAAAAAAACTTTTTTTCTTGCTAGCTCCTTGGTGTTGAACTTTTGAGTGTGCTGCATCGACTCCTCTTGACCTGCAATCCTCCTTCAGTCCAACTGCTAGTAACTGGTGTTGTGCAGCAGATTGTAAGAGCTGCTCAAGATCATCTACAAGAAAAAAGAAACACTATGAGTGAGATATGTTACCTTAATTTTGGGTTTCAGAAATAATGAAGATTATTAGAACAAAGTTTTGTTTGTGAAGATGGGATATTTCAAACTGTATCTTTCTTCATCCTATTTATATTCATTTTGCACACTTAACAAACCTAAACTAAGTTGAATCATTTAGTATACTTTGATGCATTTCAATAACACAAGAGAATCAAAATATTTCTATATTTCCTTACATTTGTAAAAGGAAACAGCTTTAACACTATTTCACTTGTTAATAATAATAATAATAATAAATAATAATAATAATAAATAATTTATTATTTATACCCCGCCCATCTGGCTGGGCTTCCCCAGCCACTCTGGGTGGCTTCCAAAAGAATATTAAAATACTGTGATACATCAAACATTAATAGCTTCCCTAAACAGGGCTGCCTTCAGATGTCTTCTAAAAGTCTGGTAGTTGTTGTTCTCTTTGACATCTGGTGGGAGGGCGTTCCACAGGGAGGGCGCCACTACCGAGAAGGCCCTCTGCCTGGTTCCCTGTAACTTGGCTTCTCGCAGTGAGGGAACCGCCAGAAGGCCCTCGGTGCTGGACCTCAGTGTCCGGGTAGAACGATGGGGGTGGAGACGCTCCTTCAGGTATACTGGACCGAGGCCGTTTAGGGCTTTAAAGGTCAGCACCAACACTTTGAATTGTGCTCGGAAACGTACTGGGAGCCAATGTAGGTCTTTCAAGACCGGTGTTATATGGTCTCGGCGGCTGCTCCCAGTCACCAGTCTGGCTGCTGCGTTCTGGATTAGTTGTAGTTTCCGGGTCACCTTCAAAGGTAGCCCCACGTAGAGCGCATTGCAGTAGTCCAAGCAGGAGATAACCAGAGCATGCACCACTCTGGCGAGGCAGTCCGCAGGCAGATAGGGTCTCAGCCTGCGTACCAGATGGAGCTGGTACACAGCTGCCCTGGACACGGATTTAACCTGTGCCTCCATGGACAGCTGTGAGTCCAAAATGACTCCCAGGCTGCGCACCTGGTCCTTCAGGGGCACAGTTACCCCATTCAGGACCAGGGAATCCTCCACACCTGCCCGCCTCCTGTCCCCCAGAAACAGTACTTCTGTCTTGTCAGGATTCAATCTCAATCTGTTAGCCGCCATCCATCCTCCAACCGCCTCCAGACACTCACACAGGACCGTCACCGCCTTCACTGGTTCTGATTTGAAAGAGAGGTAGAGCTGGGTATCATCCGCATACTGATGAACACCTAGCCCAAACCCCCTGATGATCTCTCCCAGCGGCTGCATGTAGATGCTGAAAAGCATAGGGGAGAGGACAGAACCATGAGGCACCCCACAAGTGAGAGCCCAGGGGCCTGAACACTCATCCCCCCCCCCCACTTTCTGAACACGGCCCAGGAGGAAGGAGCAGAACCACTGTATGACAGTGCCCCAGCTCCCAGCCCCTCAAGACGGTCCAGAAGGATGTTATGGTCGATGGTATCAAACGCCGCTGAGAGATCCAGCAGAACTAGGAAATAGCTCTCACCTTTGTCCCTAGCCCGCCGGAGATCATCAACCAGTGCTTCCAAGGCAGTTTCAGTCCCGTGATGAGGCCTGAATCCCGACTGGAAGGGATCCAAATGGTCCGCTTCTTCCAGGCGTGCCTGGAGTTGTTCAGCAACCACTCGCTCAATCACCTTGCCCAAGAATGGAAGATTTGAGACTGGGCGATAGTTGGCCATCGTGGCCGCATCTAAAGATGGTTTTTTAAGAAGCGGTTTAATAACCGCCTCTTTCAGCGGGTCTGGGAAGGCTCCCTCACGGAGGGAAGCATTCACCACCCCACGAAGCCCATCGCTCAGCCCTTCCCAGCTAGCTTTTATAAGCCAAGATGGGCAAGGATCAAGGAGACAGGTGGTTGGTTTCACTCGTCCAAGCAGCCTGTCCACATCTTCGGAGGTAACAGATTGGAATTGATCCCACGCAATTTGACTAGGCAGGACTCTAGCACTCTCCCGCCCCGGCCCTGCTCCCACAGTGGCGTCTACCTCTTCCCGAATCTGAGCGACTTTATCTGCAAAAAACTTTGCAAAATCATTGCAGGAGATCATGTGGCCCGTACTGGGCCCCGATGTAGCAGGTGGTTCCGCTAAATTGCGGACCACCTGAAAAAGTCTCCTGCTGCTGTTTTCTGCAGATGCAATAGAGGCGGTGAAGAAAGTCTTCTTCACCGTCGCTATCGCCACTTGGTAGGCTCGACATTGAGCTCTAGCCTGTGTCCGGTCAGCTTCAGAATGGGTCATCCACCACCGGCGCTCTAGCCATCTCAACGATTGTTTCATTGCCCTCAGATCCGTGGAAAACCACGGGGCTGTCCGGGCTCCATGCAATCGGAGAGGGCGCTGATAGCATAAGCACTTGTGTCACCTTTGATTCTGTATGTACCACAGTTTCTAACAGTAAACAGAGGCTGTCTAGTTACTAAATATTAATGTATATATTTTAAACAGTTTTATTGTTGTAATACTATGTAGCTATATTTATACTTTCAGCATTTATTATGCATTATTTTGAATCCCTTTCTACATTGTCATCTGTGTATTCCATATGATAGTCACATTTTTAATACATACTGCCTTTTATGTTCTTATTTTGTAGATGAAGAAGATGTAAAAGAAAAAGACACTAGTACCATGTTGGGCGAAGGAGGAGAAAGTGGGGGTCTTGTGCCAGGAAAATCTCTTGTATTTGCTGCCATGGAGCTCCTAATGTTTATCCTAGTACGACACATGCCACATCTGAGCACAAAAATGTCAGATTCTCCGAGTCATATCTCCAGCAGAACCCAACAGCTTCCAGAAGAAAGTGCTCGTCTTGTAGCTGCCACAATTGGAATTCTGTCTGACCTGCCCACTCTCTGTTCCCCAGCTGGTAATGCAGTAGATTTTTCTTAAAGATCTTTCTTTAAGAGGTTTTGCAGAAAGTGTATCCTGGATAGTGAAATGAAAGCATGACAGGTTGAAACCTGTTTTTAAAATGTGGAAAGTGTTAGGAGAAATGTTTATGATGGTGGCACAGACAAGCAAAACAGGCTTTCCCAATCAGCATTGTGTTGGCTGAGGCTGATGTGAGTTGTAGTCCAAAACATCTATTATCTATTAAATTTGTATACCACCCGTCATCCAAAGATCTCAGGGCGATTCACAGCATAATCCCCCGCCCCTCAGTGGTTCCTTGAAAGGACAGAATTTCCATTCCTTTAGCACTTGTTATCCCCGAACTGCACGTCAGTTTATGGAGTACCTTTAAACCTCAGAGATTTGCTTCAATAGAGCATTCTTGAAATCTGTACGCATTCATTTCAATAAACGGAACCCAGAACTTATTTGGTAAATGAAAAAATGATAGGCAGCTTTGAGTCATTTTTAACATTATAGCCATGCACAATCAGGAACGGCTGCTATTAGGATGTAAAGGTAAAGGTACCCCTGACAGTTAAGTCCAGTCGCGAACGACTCTGGGGTTGCGGCGCTCATCTTGCTTTACTGGCTGAGGGAGCCAGCGTTTGTCTGCAGACAGTTTCCGGTTCATGTGGCCAGCAGGACTGAGCTGCTTCTGGAGAAGCAGAGCAGCACACAAAAACACCGTTTACCTTCCCGCCAGAGCGGTACCGATTTATCTACTTGCACTTGATGTGCTTTCGAACTGCTAGGTGGGCAGGAGCTGGGACCAAACAACGGGAGCTCACCCCATCGCGGGGATTTGAACCTCCAACCTTCTGATCGGCAAGCCCTAGGCTCTGTGGTTTAGACCACAGCACCACCCACGTCCCCTGTTAGGACGTAGTTACTTCCAAAATGACACATATATGATACTTTAGTTTCACTAGGAAAGTGAAAGAGTAATAGAGTGCATAAGAAAAGTCCCACAGGAAGCCTGCAAGCAGGTGCTGAATGCAGTAGCAGTCTCTCCACTTGCGATTCCCATCAACTGGTATTCAGAAGCATGTTTCCTCCAACAATAGAGGTAGAACATAGTAATCATGTTTACTTCTATAGTTTGATATGAGCCTCTTTCCCTTTTATTCCACAATGGTAGTCAAGGCGCCAGGACAGATTTGAAGCATCATGTGCAATGTTGTATTTTAACACGTGGAGTGGGATGGACACACAAACAAAACCCAGTGGTTCTGGAGTGCATGGATAGCTGTGTGCCTACAGTGGCTTTTCTGTTATATGACTCCGATATGCTTCGTGTGTAACAGTGGGTACTGCCCAGCAGATAATACTTGCTCATGTGAAACACTACATAGAATATAGAACTATGGATCATGCCTATGGTGTAGCATTTTGTTCTTACACTCATGTGCAAGAAAATATGTTTTTTATCTTTCAGGATGCATGACAATTTTGCCCACAGTCCTGTTTCTAATAACTCAAGTGTTAAAAGATACTGCAGTGAAAACAACAGGAAACCATGTCCCCCTGCCAGTCTCCGCAGCACTTCAAGGATTGAAAAGTATTGTAACTCTTCCAATGACAATGAATGAAGAAATACACAAACAGTGGACAAATCTTATCCGCAGTACCTTGGCCTCAATTTTGGAATACCCTCAGCCAGGTAATTTGCATACAAACACAGCTACTAAAAAAATAAGCAAAAGGGACTGTTCTCATAGGAACCAAAACTGGTGTACTTATTTCAATAATCATATTGCTATTTCTGTTAGATCTATAAAATTGAAAGAGAAATGAATTAAGGATGCATATGGGGGTGTCCAAATCTTCTTTGGCGTATTAGTGCTTCTTTGTAGAGTCCAGCATCCTCCTTTAATGCCATAAAAAAACCATGTTTGTTGAGTTTGAACTTCTTCATATATGGCAAGAGTATTAGAATGCATGAGCAATTCAGTTCTTTTATTAACAAAAGGGGACTAATTTGACAAAATAAAAGTGTGTTGCATATTTTTAATAACAATAAAAAAGCAGAACAAACAGAGGTATACTGTATTATTAAATATATCAATATTTTTAACAATTACGTTATTGTGAGTCATTCTGTATGTTGCCTATATCTGTGGAATGTAGTTTTTAAAATCTCATGGGGATCAGAAAATCTTCCATGTTATATCATAGGGTGGTGGTGGTTTTTACCACAAAAAACCTGGGCTGAAAGGGTTGTGCAATAAAACATTATTATTATTTAAATCAGAAATATTATGTTTATTTTCCAGTATTTTCTTACTTTGTAACTGAGCAGTTTCATTTTGCCTGTTTCAAAACCGTTTTAGTATAAGCTCTCATCCTGTTTTCACTGGATTTTTTTCAGAGGCCTCCAGGCCTATTCTGGATGAAGTCAGCATGCTTACAGCTATTGCACTCTTCCTTTGGTCTGCAAGCACAGAAATAATTGGAGTGCAGTCATTACAGAATGGCTGCATGAATAGATTCAAAATGGCACTGAACTCATCTGATCCTTGGGTGAGTATTCCATTTTCGCCCCAATGACCCAGCATTTATTAAAAGTTTACTCTCCCTAAAGCTACCATTTGTGCGGTTAAAAAAACCCTACATGTACTCTAATTCTCCTGTGCATGTAAGATGTTCGCAAGTGGGACTTCATTTACACAACTTAACCTACATATAGCCATATATCAACATAAAAAACCTTTCTATTTTGACCTCCGGTTCAAGATTGGTTAATGTGGTGTAACATTTTAACAAACCAAAGCTACCATCTTACTCAAAAAGACAGGGATTCACTTTATACTAGCAGTGCTTTCTTACAGCTTTTTAATAGTAAATAAGTGATACAGGACCTCAAATAGGTAATAAATGTGGGCTATTTACAATATAAAAGGTAAAGGGACCCCTGACCATTAGGTCCAGTCGTGACCGACTCTGGGATTGCGGCGCTCATCTCGCTTTATTGGCCAAGGGAGCCGGCGTACAGCTTCCGGATCATGTGGCCAGCATGACTAAGCTGCTTCTGGCGAACCAGAGCAGCGCACGGAAACGCTGTTTGCCTTCCCGCCGGAGCGGTACCTATTTATCTACTTGCACTTTGACGTGCTTTCAAACTGCTAGGTTGGCAGGAGCAGGGACCGAGCAATGGGAGCTCACCCCGTCACAGGGATTCGAACTGCCAACCTTCTGATCGGCAAGCCCTAGGCTCTGTGGTTTAACCCACAGTGCCACCCGCATCCCATATTTACAATATAAAAACACAAAAATACTTAACAAAGAAATAGTAACAGACAAAAACAGTACCGCCTCCCCACACATTTTAAAAGGCCATAGATTGTTTAATTAGCCAAAAACCTGGGAAAAGAAGAATGTTTGTTTTTTTGCCTGGTGCCTAAATATATACAACGAAGGTGCCAGGGAAGCCTTCCTGAACATAAACCTGCCAATAGTGATCTAGGAACATTAGCAGTTGATGATACCATTTATAATAAACACAGAGAAAAATTTAGTCGGAATAGGAAATAATTCAGAACTTTAAAAAGACATTTTAGCTAATCTACTATTCATCTACTATATACCTCTGTTAATTAAAAAAACTTGCCGTGTTACTAACTGATTCCTCAGTAGTAAATGAAGTTTTACCATGTCTTGAATTGTGATTTTCAAATATGGAACAAAATCAATTATCCCAAATTATTTGCACTCTGTGTAGTTCCAGAGTTTGTACCATGACAGATACTGTTTATTAAACAGATGAAATGACCTAGAACATAATTACCAAGTAACAGTATTTCTTGTCCATTTGAATTGCCTTGTTTTCACTTTTCTTTCATGAACCGTTATTAACATTGTGATGGTTTCACTACCAACCCTAAACTAGCACAGCAATCTTTTTTTATTGTGATTAGGTTCAAGCCAAATGCTACCAGCTTCTGCTTTCTGTATTCCAACACACCAATCGAGCCCTCTCAACCCCCTATATCCATTCGCTGGCACCAATAATGGTTGAGAAACTGAAAAGTGTGGAGATCAACCGCCCAAACAACAAAATGGAACTTTTAGCAGTCCAGGAAGGAATCAAAGTTCTTGAAACACTGGTAGCTCTTGGAGAAGAACAGAATAGTAAGTAGCTTGAATAATAATTCTCAAATTGTACAGTACCTGTAATAGTTCTTTTTCTAAAGCTAATTGTCACAGTGGGAGGAATGGTTTCATAGACGGTGGCTGGGGAGAGAAGGATTAAACCTACACCTGGTATTTAATTTTAAATACCATACAGCATGATTGCTAATCATGTCATTAATGCTTTGAAGATAGGCTGTAGTTTCCTAGTTCAATGTCACTGCTAACAGATCTAGTGGACTCCCAAAAGCAACATCACCTTCAATTTTAATGAAGAAAAATAAATGCTCCCAGGTTTGGAACACACTACCCTAGAATGGAGGGACACGGGTGGCGCTGTTTGTTAAACCACAGAGCCTAGGACTTGCCGATCAGAAGGTCCCTGCTCCTGCCAACCTAGCAGTTCCCGGTGGGAACCTAGCAGTTCCCGGCGGGATGGTAAACGGCGTTTCCGTGCGCTGCTCTGGTTCGCCAGAAGCGGCTTAGTCATGCTGGCCACATGACCCAGAAGCTGCACGCCGGCTCCCTCGGCCAATAAAGCGAGATGAGCGCCGCAACCTCAGAGTCGGTCACGACTGGACCTAGTGGTCAGGGGTCCCTTTACCTTTACCTACCCTAGAATGTGGCATTTCCCAAAAGTAGTTTTTGGAAATTATGAATTTATAGATTATGGACTGTATCCAATTGTGTCCCTTCAATCACAGAAGGTTATTTGATCCAGTAAAGGCTTCCATGAGTGGAAGAGTGAGTCAGCAAAAAATAGCTGCTCCCCTTTCCCACTGTGTGTCTCCACCTCTGCCAAGAAATACCGGCTCCAGAAGATTTGACTAACTCTTAGAAGCAGTGTAGGAGGAAGCACAGGCAGCTGCAGGAGAAATGGGGGAGGGTTGTAAAATTCACTTTCCTCCCTTTTCTGGTCCCGGGAGATACATTTCAATATATCCCAATCACCCTAGTCTGAATCTGTAATAGGCATGGAACTCTCACACTCTAAAAAGCTAACCTATTTGTTTCAATTGGTGAAGCGGATGTTGCATTATTGATTTTTAAAAACCAAGATGGCTCTTTCACTGAAAAGGAGCAAAGGCGGTCTGCACATGCAGATGGTTCACTTGTGCTTCAGAGTGCACGCAGCAAACAAATCTGTAATAGTGCGGGTTACATGCTTTGTGATATGCTATGATAATTCAACAGAATCAAAAAGAAGATATAATAAATGCCACCTGTTCTTCTGCAGGTTATATATTGCTAAATGTAGTTTTATCCTATATCTGCCCCCATGGTAACACAGTACCTTAGGGAAACATTTGGCTGTTCTGGAACTGAGCACAGTGTGGAGTTGCGAGGCGGTCCTAAAAATAGTTCTTCGGCTTTCCTTTTTGGATTTGTATTAGTCAGAAATGGATTGAGATTTTGGAGTTTTTATTCTTTAACAGAAATAAGTGAACATGATGCTCTGAGTTCAAGTCTATAATTTTAAATTGTTCTTTTTTCTTCTTCTTCTCCTTAGGAGTCCCACTGCTTGCGCTTCTTGTTCCCACCCTTATTTCTTATTTACTGAATGAGAATGCTTTCTCTTCTGCATCTGTGGTCTCAAAAGAACTTCATGAGTTTGCCCTCCAAGACCTAACACGCATTGGACCCCTTTATCCTCATGCATTCAAGACAGTCATGGGAGCAGCCCCTGAATTGAAAATACGGCTGGAAACTGCAGTGCGAGCAAGCCAGGCGAGCAAAGCAAAGGCAGCTGCCAGGCAACCACCACCCACAGTACATTCCACTCCAACAATTAAACTTAAAACTAGCTTTTTCTGATTTATTCTTATTGGAACCAATCATAAAATCGATCACCATGCAATATATCATTCCTTTTGTGTTGCTGAATAGCACTCTGTATTTTTGCATTGTTTGTCTGTGGCTATCCACTAGGGGTTTATGTTCCTAGGTGTGTGTTATAACTTGAAATCTGTGCATTTTAAGGGACGTAATATTATCTATATGTACATAGATTTTTATGAAATGGAATAAGTTTGATCATGCATCTGAGTCTGTGTTAAACTATCTCCTGTAACAAAGTGTTTTGTGTGTTACTTGGTGGCCTATATTTTTAGACTTTTAGAAATATCAGGTTCAGTGTGTGGTTATAAAAGCTGGGTATATATTTATTTTCCCTGGGCAAATTCACTGATGTGAGGGGGGGAAAGGGCAGGCCTGCCCATAAGGCCAGGTGTGGCAGTCGCTTTGAATGCTCCACTGCTAGCAGAAAAGCAGCACTGGTTTCCAGCAGCACAGGTAAGGGAGGCTTGTGGGGTGGCAGTGGGGCATCAGCAGGGTCAAGCAGCAAAACAGGAAGTGCCTTCCCTGAGGGGGAGAGTAGGAAATTTGTGTACATTAGTATTTATCTAGTAATGTCAGATGCGGTAACACATTTTTGTACTAAACATGCACATACACAATATGTCAAGCCTGTTATGTCATGAAAAAAAAAAAAAAAAAAGAACCACTGGCTATAGCCAGATTCGACAGGGATAGCCATATTTGTCTTGCTACAACAAAAACAAGAAGACATCTTTGGTATATTTTAAGACCAACACATTTATTGTAGCATAATATTGCATTTACCTAAAATCCAGTTTGTCAGATGCATGCTATGGTGGATAGATACCTCTTTGTAACAGACATAATGTGTGGATATAATTTACAAAAAATACACACAACATTGCAATCAAAACTCCATTGTGAAAAATACTCAATAGAACAAAAATGTGACAGAATTGCACTTCTTTTTGCCAAATGTTCCTGTCAAGACTACTATAGACCAAGATGACCCATGGAAAGACAAACAAGAGGCCAAGACCCTATGTTTCTTTTTTCCCATATTATTTGGTTCTTTACTAAAAGAGGTGTACTCTTAGGCAGCACGTTTATTGCCAATTATATGACACAAACACAGTCCACACTAGCAGCTTGTTATCTAGTACAGAAAGCATTTTCTATAAGGAGATAAACTTGATTTTCATAATACTTCTATGTCTTCTGTTAAAAAAAGGACCAGCAACTGAAACAATTTCATTGAACAACAGAATCTTCTGCTTCACAAAGGAGCCTTGCTTTCCTCTGGTAAAGCTAGTACAGGACCATGAAGTGAATGGGCAGTGGATGGTGTTCATTCTCTGCTAACACTAAGCCCCTGCTGTCTGAGCTTTCCACAATCTAGTTTGATCTTAGAAACATTTTCATGCTTCTGGTTGAGAAATGTCTGCGGGCCTCGCACATTACGTAAGATCAGTTCTCTAAGTTATGGATTTTTCTGAAAGGTAGGGCTGTTTTGTTGTCATAGATTCCTGAACTGTTTGCAGTAATAGTGTGGGAGTTACTAGATGATCTTTATAACTAAAACAGGCTGGACAAGATATATATATATATATCTTGTCCAGCCTGTTTTAGATCATATATATATTTTTAATGATTCTCAAAACTTACGGATCCCTGACAATTTCAAAAATGAAATTGTTATTACCCAACTAGCCTGATAATCTATTTTCATACTTTAAACATACTGAAAGTGTTCTATGAGAAATGTGAACTATTGTGACCCACAATGAAGATAAGAGATGGATGCAAACAGTGCTTGTATAAAAGCCAGCTGGCAGGGTTTTTTTTTTATATGCATAGAATTGCATCCAAACTGCACAAAGAATGCGTGTAGGAGACAGAAGACTGGATATGGTTGTCACAGCAACTCCTGATACCAAAATAGTTTATTGGAAGGAGACTGGTTCATGACAGTGGTAGGCGTAATCCGCTGCCCTTCACCATCTCTGGTGTATAGCTTTGGTCTGTTCCTTCTGATTATGAGACATTATTCCAACTCTGCAAGCTTCCTAACCAAGCTTCCTTCAAGTAGGATGGGGGGCAGGGCTTGAGGCTTATGAACACCCCATCCTACTTGAAAATCTCTGCTTGTCAGAGCTCTAATTGTGACAGCAAAGCACATACTGCAGTACTTAAGCAAACCAACTGTGACAGTAAACATATATTTTCTTAATAAGTGATCATTACATAATAATTGCAACTCTTTGAAGTTAATTTTGTTTTAAACTTTTAGGCTGTAGTTTTTTGTTTGTTTTTAGTCTAGTAATACCAGTTTTCCACTTATCTCAGTAAAACCACCCTATAAAGTGGGACTGGATGCCTAGGAGAGGCTGACTTAAACTGTGTCTTTGTTGGCACAAAAATCAGGTCAGTTTAACAATGATTGCACCATAATATGCAACTAGTTGGGATCTTCAGGAATAGTGTTGCATGGTCATCTTTAATCTTAGTCTCTAGATTCTAGAGTTAGATATTCCTGACCCAAAACCTCTGTGGTCCAATCCAGCGGGAAGTCTATTTCAACTCAAATATGCCCAATATAAATGGTGAAGGATCAAATTTTAAAATAAAGGAGGCAAACGAATGCGGGTGTCTAACCAATTACTCCCTGGAAGTCTCTTCTTTTTCTTCAGCTGAGCTCCAGAGCAGTAGTCTCTGCTGAAAAAAAGGCACTGCTAAAAGAAAGGCACAGAGCCACATCCTTTGTTACCTTAACAATGCTTAGCTAGAAGGCCACTATCACATCGAGAAGCGAGCCTGGCTGTTTCAGGAATTTGAATCCTGAACTCTGAATAGTTGCACTGGAGTGCAGAAGGAGTTAAAATGTAGTTTGCACACTTTTAAAATGTCTTCATATCTGGTAGTACACAAAGGATAAGCAAACCAGAATAGCTGTTATGAATACAACCAAGTTTTTTAAAAATGTAGTATTTCTTGAAAACAAGGTTTAAATTACACAAACAAATATTAGATGCTTTGAAACTGCTTTGAGCTCAGTACTGCAGGAGGAGCTCAGTACTGTGGAGGAGGAGACGAATCCAGGAAATCAATATAGAGGAACAAAAGAAATAAAAATACCATAAGAATATCTCACAGCTGTTCTATAAAGAACTAACCCACAACCTGAAGGGTGGCTGATCTAATCAAAGAAGAATGTGAAATTCTGCATAGGATTAGTTCTCCAGACCTTCTCTTAGTCAAAGAAATGAACAAATACCGTATTTTTTGCTCTATAAGACTCACTTTTTCCCTCCTAAAAAGTAAGGGCAAATGTGTGTGTGTCTTATGGAGCGAATGCAGGCTGCGCAGCTATCCTAGAAGCCAGAACAGCAAGAGGGATTGTTGCTTTCACTGCGCAGCGATCCCTCTTGCTGTTCTGGCTTCTGAGATTCAGAATATTTTTTTTCTTGTTTTCCTCCTCCAAAAACTAGGTGCGTCTTGTGGTCTGGTGCGTCTTATAGAGCAAAAAATACGGTAACTAGTGAAGGTTTTCAGTAAAGCGTCTGGATTGGGCTGCATTGTGAAGGGTTATCCTTGTCAGGCTGTGGTTTAGTGGTTAGAGTGTTGGACTAGGAGACCAAAATGCAAAACCCTACTCAGTCAGGAAGTTCATTGGGTGACCTTGGCCCAGTCTTAGCTTAACTCACCTCACAGGGTTGTTTTCTGAGGAGAAAATGAGGAAGAGCCAAGAAGGAGAATCATGAAGGCCACCTTGAGCTTAGAGGAAAGGTGGATGTAATGGCAGATGAAACTGATGGACTATATGGAATTGGCGGAAATGACTGGCAGAATCCGTGACCAGGGAGAAGAGTCGGTGGAAGAAGATTGGAAGAAATTTAAAGATTACCTACAGAAATATTGCAAAATTAAAGAATGTTAGAGTGATGGATTGAAATTAAGTGGTTTCTAGCTGTACAGGCTCAAAAGTTAAATACAGATCAAGATTAAGGATTAGGATTAAAAAGGTTAAAAGAATGGAAAATTGGCTATTAATAGATAAAAATTTAATGTTATATTAAGATTAAGGATTGGGATTAAAAAGGAGGGAAAGGAATTGCTGGACAAACTGAATTGGAATACAAAAGAGGGAGGTATGAGGAGGTCCAGAAAATAAGTAAATTCAAAAGTAGTGATGAAAAGATGGAATTGTTTTTAACTGTTTTTTTCTGTTGTTTTCTTTCTGTATTTTGTATTGTGTATTTTTCTTTTTACTTTCAAATTCTTTTCTTATTGATGTGTCTCTTTTTATCTGAAACTTTAATAAATATCATTAAAAAAAAAAAGAGGAAAGGTGGATGTAAACACAACAAAGCATAGGCATCATTTATAGACTTGGCAATAAATGTCTTCTGTTTATCTAGGGGAAGAGAGGAATCAATAATCAAACAATGTCTCCATTGGACAGAAGCAGAAGCAGCTGCCTCAGGGAGTCAAGTGCTGGGACCAGGGGCGAGCTTATGAAGGACAAAGGTGTGCGCGCAGCTAAGTGGCCAGTCCTTCACCGGCAGTGAAGGACGCTGTTTCCGCTATTGCCAGTGGTGCAGAATGAGTCAATTCCCAGTTTGATCAGATACTGTACTGGAAAGGGGAGACCTCGTGTCCTTTGCCTCTGCTCCCATCAACACCACGCCGGCTCCAAACATCGCTTGTAGCAGTCGCCTCTTTTTTGCCTAATAGGACAAGCCCTGATTTTAGCTTCAAAGAGGCTCCTAGAGTATCGATAGGTTGTGTAAACATGGATCAAATACAAGCGTCTGCATAATTACTTTTGTAAGATGCTAGTGCACGTGTAGCCCCCCCCCCCCCTTTTAACAGATATTTGCATTTTAAATATCTAAAATCCCAGTGCACCCGACCGTAGACTATTCAGAAGTAGCATGTTCAGTCCTCAAGGAAACTTCAGAGCTTTTAAGTGATATTTTGGGACGGGGCTTTCGCCAGCATATCTTCCTTTCTTCCTGACCACGAACGATGCACAGTCAACTCTCTCCTGTTTGCAGCCATTTAATCCTGAGCAGAGAAAACGGTGCGGAAGGGCAGTTACAGAATCCACTTGCGACTAGCGACTTGCATAGAATAGCCTTCGGAGCCTCGCTCTCGATTCCAAAAACCGGACGGGAAACAAAACGAACTCCATTTCCCAGCATGCCCCGGGCCCGCCCTCTCAACGCTCGTTTCCCTCCCTCTGCCGTGTCCCTAGCCGGGCGCCGTAGCAGCCGGCGGGGGCGGCTGTCAGGCGTCTGACGGCGGGCAGGACGCGCCCAGTTTGTTGCTGCTTCCACTGAGACGCGGCTGCCTGACTAGCGGGGCGCGGGCGTCGTCGGCGTCGTCGTCAGCGGCGGCGGCTCCAGGGGCTGCCCGGCGGTGGGGACTGCGTGGCGGCCTCGGGCCGCGGCGACGGCTCCGGCCATGGACGAGCAGGCGGGGCCCGGGGTCTTCTTCAGCAACAACAACAACAACAACGCGCTGCTGCTGCCGCCGCCTCCGGGCGGGGCCGGGCAAGGGCTGGAGCCGGGGGAGGCGGCGGCGGCGGCGGCTGCAGCCGTAGCGGCGGCGGCCGGAGGCTCCTCGGCGGTCCCGGCTCCGGCCTCTGCGGCGCGGGCTCAGTACAGCGTCCCGGGCATCCTGCACTTCCTGCAGCACGAGTGGGGCCGCTTCGAGGCCGAGAGAGCCGAGTGGGAGGCGGAGCGGGCGGAGCTGCAGGTACCGTCCGGCCGCTTTCCCTTCGCCTTTCGCCTCGTCCGGGCCGCCGCCTCTTCTATGCAAACATCTCCACACGCGCGTCTCTTCCTTCCCCTTCCCCTTCCCCGCCCGGACCTGTCTGCTGTTCTTCTCTCCTCCCTCCTTCCCCCCATCTCTCTCTTCTCCGTGCTTCCCCATCGGTTTAGCCTCGGAACTGTGGAAGAGGAGTGTGCCTCTGAGCATATGCAGAGCGCCTTTGCCTTGAGTGATTATTGTCAGCGCGCACTCGCAACCTGGGGGTTGCGGGGAGGCTTTCTAGCTTGTCTAAGCTGGCGGGGTCTTTCTTTTGAAGAAACAAAGCCCTGGTTAGTGCTAGGCGGGAAGGGGCTAACAGGAGAGCTTCCTTTGACAACTGTTAGCTTGGGTCAGGCTTGCCTACAGGATGTACAGGTGCTTGGTGCCATGATAATATTATGGTTTTGGTCCCAGCAGAACATGAGTTGTGTATGTGCCTCCTTGCTCCATATGGGAATAGGAAAGGAGAGAGGATGTGATCTGGTAGTTGCTCTCCCAAGTACTACCCTTTTGAGAAGGAAATTATTAGAGATTTGTGTGATGTCTGTTAGTTATCTTTAACCAATATAGAATTGATGTGTCCCGCATGTAAAACAGCTTTGTTTTGGAATGTTGACTCAGTATGTGTGAACATTTTTCAAAGCACATCACATACATTGTCTGAGAAATACTTACAACAGTCCTGTAAAATAGAGTGATATTAATATCCTCACCCGCTGAAGGCAATTTCATTCAAATGGCAAGGGCCTCCTCCCTGTTTCTCTGTGCCCACTCACCCATCTTTCATGGAGGCCAGTAGTGGTGTAGTGGTTAGAGTGTCGCACTAGGACCTGGGTTCAAATTCCCACATGGCCATGAAGCTCACCGGGTGACTTGGGGCCAGTCACTGCTTCTCTGCCTAACCTACCTCACAGGGGTGTTGTAGGGATTAAATGAGAAAAGGGTACATCAGTTACTGATACCAATTTGAGCTCTCTGGCAAAAAAGGTTGCACCAAAGCCCCACAATATGTTGGCTGAATGGGATGCAAATTTGGCAGTTGGTTTATTGTGGGGAAAGTGTGAGGTCAGTAAGGGTTTTTTCTGATGCGGCATTTAGTTTCTTTGGATGGTGGAAACAGGGCTCCCTATTGTAAGGAGCTGTAGCAAGGTTTATGATTTTCAAGCATTTCAGAAGCACTTCTTTGATGTGTTTGTACCATGTGTGAAAAATCTTATGTCAGGCTAGTTGGTGAAGAAAGTGGAATGGAAGGATATACACATGCATGTTCTGTCAGTATGGGCATACATGTGCAAAATTAGACAAAACCTGCAAGGTGTGGAGTTTGCTGCATGTTCTTACATCTTGGGATATTGTGTACCCCAACCTTATGATAGAAGGCTTTAAGATCTCCAAACAGCATGCTCTGTAGTAGACATGCTAGCTACAGTGGGAGTTTTGCTCAGCAGGTGGTTCAATTACTGTGGCCTTTACTAGGTATTTCAATTTTTAGTGGGTTCTTAAAAACCTTAAATGTACAAGTGCAACAGGATGAAGATTCCTTCTGCATTCCAGATTGTGCAAGAAGCTACCAACATAACTTGGACTTGGTAGTACAGGCAACTCCCCATTTATGCAGGGATTTCATTCCGGGTCATTGCGTGCTTGCATGAAATTATATGAAATCGGAAACCCATTGGAAAAGCCTGCATAAAGGCCCCCCCACCCCCAGTTCCTCCCTTTTAGTGATATTTCAGTGATGTCGTTATGACGTTTCTGGGTTACTTCTGGGTTCAGGATATGTGCAGTTGTGCATGATCATGCACGTATTGGTTGCGTCCAAAACAGGAGCTGCCTGTAAATCTTCGAGCCTGAACTTGTCATAGGCTGCATAAAGTCCCTGGTAAAGGCACTTATCTCTGCTGTTTCTCCTTTTTCAGGTTGAGCAAAGGCTGATTGAGCGGTTCATGGTTATCTAATATTGTAGAATAGCCTCTGCTATTATTCCACATGAGAGGCTGTTGTGTCATTTGAAGCAAAAAAATGTGCACTTCACTATCATCCATAGATAGCATGAGTTCTGAGATGCTCATTAGCTATACAGCGGATGGTAGTTTGCCACAGAGATGGTTGGAAAAACAATCAAGGATCAATAACAAATTTGCATTGAAATGGCAAATGTGAATCATGTAAGCAAGTATAAGGCACATTTGGGGCAAAACATTGCAACTTCACATATATGCTTACATGTGACTGGCCAGGAAAGACACCTTGCTAAATTCTGTGCTAGAGAGAATTAAGAAAGGAATTGAAAATAAATCTGCCCATGTCATAATGCCATTTTCAAAGCTATGATACAACCACACTTGGAGTCCTGTCCCGTCCTGCTTGCAGACTTCTTCTAGGTATATAGTTGGCCACTGTGAGAACAGGATGTACTTTTCATCTGACACAGCAGGGCAGATAAATGCTAGTATAGGTAGTTGCTAGCTAGCATTTGTGTATGCAGAGAATAAGGTTATAAACCCTTTCTCTCTCTGCATCATTTGCTATACAGTGGTGCCTCGCAAGACGAAATTAATTCGTTCCGCGAGTTTTGTCGTCTTGCGATTGTTTTCGTCTTGCGAAGCACGGTGTCGGGAAAGTTTTGGAAAAGCTTCAAAAATCACCAAAGTCTTTAAAAACCTCAAAAAAGGCTACCACACCGCGTGCTATGAGTTGCTCCTCGAAGTCAAGTCGCAACTGTATTAACGGTGTTAAGAAAAAGGAAACAAACTTGCAAGACGTTTCCGTCTTGCGAAGCAAGCCCATAGGGAAAATCGTCTTGCGAAGCAGCTCAAAAAACAAAAAACCCTTTCGTCTAGCGAGTTTTTTGTCTTGCGAGGCATTCGTCTTGCGAGGTACCACTGTATTTTGTTTGTGCTGCTGATTGGTTTAAGTGTTTGTTTATCTATTAGATGTTTTTCATAGAATCATAGAATTGTAGAGTTGGAAGGGGCCCCAAGGGTCATTAACTCAAATCCATTGCTTCCTAGCCTCTGGAGTAGGAGAAAACAAGCTTGTTCCATCCTCCGTGTGGCAGCCCTTTAGATATTTGAAGATAGCTATAATTTCTTCTCTTGTCTCGTCTTTACCAGGCTAAGCATACTCAATTCCCTCAACTGTTCCACATAAAGCTTGGTTTTGATCATGCTGGTCACCCTCCTCTGCACACATTCTAGCTTGTCAATATCCTTTTTAAATTATGACACCCAGAACTGGACGCAGTACTCCCATGTGTAGTCTGACCAAGGCGGAATAAAGCAGGAAAGTTACTTCTCTCGATCAGGACACTATACATTTGTTGATGCAACCTAGAATAACATTAGGTTTTTTTGCTGATGTATCACACTATTAACTAATGTTAAGCTTGTGGTCTACTAAAATCCCTAGATTCTTTTCACATGTACTACTGGCAAGCCAGGTGTCCCCCATCTTATATTCATGCAGCTGGTTCTTCCTGCCTCAGTGTAGAACCTTACATTTGTCCCTATTGAACTTCATTTTGCTCATTTCGGCCCAGTTCTCCAATCTGTTATGGTCTTCTTGAATCCCAATTTTGTCTTCTGTGGCATTGGCTACCCCTCCCAGTTTGGTGTCATCTGCAAATTTGATGAGCATGCCCTCCGCACTTTCCATCCCATATTGTGATCCTGATTATTTAAGCATTGAAAAGTGGAGGAATGTATCTCCATGTTTGCTCAGTGCTACTGGTTAAGCTTGCTGTAAAGGTGCAGTCCTTTATACATTTACCAAGGAGTAAGCCCCATTGTACACAATAGGATTTGCTTTCAGAAAAGCCACGGGTACGATTGTGTTGAGACATTACCAAGACAGATAAGTAGTGACAATAGTGCAAAGTGTACTCTCTTATGGGGTTATTGTATTCGTTAAAATTTCATAGCCCAAAACCCTACAAGGTACTATAATCGTAGCAGAATTAAGAGTCCTAGTCTGTCTGTTGTAAGCTTAGTATTTTTAGTTGCCTTCCTATGATTGAAAGTGTGCAAGTAGAAATAGAAAAAAAATCAAATGTTCCTATTGAACTAAGAAGTGAAAAATCAGGTTAAATTATGTTTCTCACCTGTGAAGAGTAAGTGACTTGCAATTTGTGGAATAGTTATGTGACTAGCTGCCACTTCTCTGGTATTCTAAACTCTGACATTCTAGATTCAGGATAATCTAGTTCAGTGGAAAATTAAATATTACTGTCTGCGCAGGCGAGTAGTGTCATTTCAGGCAGTGACAGTAGGGTTTGACTGACATGTGCATCCATGTTTGTGTTCTTTGTATTATGTGCACGTAGGAATATAGGAAACTGCCTACTGAGTCAGACCATTTGGTCTATCTAGTTCAGTATTGCCTATACTGACTAGCATCAGCTCTCCGGGATTTGAGGCAGGGTTCTCTCCCAGACCAACCTGGATATCCTGGGGGCAGATACTGTACCTACCACTGAACTACATCCCTTCCCCTAATGCAAATAGAGAAATCTCACATGTTATATTTCAGCTTATGCTGTGTTTCTCTTTCACAATTATTCTACATGAGCAAGTGAGACTTAATGGAGTGCTTTCAATATTAATTGGCTATAATCCAGGAATCTCATACCTTGTTTGGCACATTTTGCTGGACTACAGACTCCTATTTTCTGGGGAATGGCAAATCCCCATGCCATATGATCAGTTTTAAAACTTGAGGCAGATGACGTGGAGATCTTCTTATTTCTGGGAGATCCCAAGTCCCACAGGATTTTCTAAATTACCAGAAGTAGCTTTCAGGATTGCTGTGATTGATTTACTGCCATCATCATACAA
The DNA here is from genome assembly GCF_964106645.2 of Podarcis pityusensis. Classification (NCBI taxonomy): domain Eukaryota; kingdom Metazoa; phylum Chordata; class Lepidosauria; order Squamata; family Lacertidae; genus Podarcis; species Podarcis pityusensis. The sequence continues at coordinate 82,492,823 of NC_138026.1, read as the reverse complement.
TGATATTCTTTTGAAGTTGAAGCATCTCTGAGACTAAATGCAATTCTGTGCACATTTATTTAGGATTAAGTTCTACTGAAGTAGGCCTGCTTTCTGAGCACTGCATAGAATTTCTCTACCTGCTAATGATTCAAGAATGAAATGGAATAAAGTAACAGTCAACACTGGAGATAGCATCTTGAAAGGTTCTGCTGGAGCAACTGCTAATTGTGCAGATTTTACTTTATTTTCTCCTTGGGAAAGTACATCAGATTGGAAAGGTGACATCTAAAAGTTAATTTTCCTCCTCTAGAAATAGCGCTCTGTAGATTACAGGCAGATGGTACTATAAATGCAGATGTACTGTTTGTCCCGCTGTTTGTGGGAGTGGGAAATTCTCATAATAGCAATGGTTTTTGAGAACACTGCTTGGTTTAAGCAGTCTTTGGTCACAAGTGAATGGTAATTTATGTCTTCAAAAAAATCTTCTTGGCTGCTTTTGCTTCGGTGATGAGAAAATGAGTTTTTGGTAGAAGTTTATGGCCCTATGTTGGAATGGTGTATTTATTACCGGAGTAGAGCCTACTAACAGTGTTCTCTTGTACAGAATCAAGCAAAGGGTTACTTCCTCTTTAGAAAGCAGAACAGAAGACAGCTCATGCAAACGGTATTGCCCTGTTTATTTACTTAATACATTTATCCCCCACTCTTTCGCAGAGTACCTTACAAAAAAAAGGTAAATCATCCATATAAAATACAAAACAACACAGTATCACAACAAATATTAAAAGTACCAGGGAAAAGCACTGCCATTTTCCAGGGATAAATATGTTTTTTAAAAAAGATTTCTTCCACTTGGCAAAAAAAGACAGCAGAATTTCACCAGCAAGTTGCCATCACTCAAAAAGCCTTCTGTCTGATTACTACCTGCCACACCTCAATCAGCAGGCATATATGAGAAATCCATTCAAAGTTGACTTCCTTCAGTGGGCAGGCCAACACTGAGAGGCACTTAAGGTACCTAGAAACTGATACTGTAATTACAACCTTTGACTTTCTTTAGTTTTTTTATTATTTTAAAAACATGAGAAAAAATAGTCTTTTATGAATTCTTTTATAAACTCTGTGGGTGTAGGAAACCAGCACACATTTATCAAAGATAGATTTGGGTTAATGCTTTCCTGTGCTGTAAAAAAATGAAGCAGATTTTTTTGTGTGTGTTTTGTACAGCAGCACATATACTGAAAACTCAAATTGCCATATCGTCTTTGTTTCTCATAATAGGCATATTAGGATCAGTCAAGTAGTAATCCTTTCCATTTTTGAATTATTTTGTACTGACCCTTATTCAGACTTGTCCCTCCACTAATGGAACGGCTCCTTCCATTTGTGGAAAGGTTGGAGATCCAGCAGAGGCTCCCAATGGATGAAGCAAGGAGGTGATTTGTATTGATTCCCCCAGCAGTGTATCCCATCCTTTTCTAGTGGGTCACACAATCCTTCTGAGCAGCACTGTAGGGGAAAGGAGGAATTAGTAACAAGTGCCTTCCCTTTCCTTCATTGAAAGTGTCCCATGAGCATGGCTACCTCAGGCAGCTGATTTTGGGTGTCATGAATGGGCAGGAAGTGGTTCGTTACCTGGTTAATTTTTATTGTGTATGTACTCTGAGGGAGAGGCATTTAATGAAATTTTCTGTCTCGGGTGCCAAGATCAGTTGGCCAGCCTTGCACCTTGATGTGGGGTTGAGGTGCTATTTCCTATTCCGCCTGTGGCAGCATAATGCCCTGCTCATGAGAACTCTGGATCTAACTCAGACTGTTAATTGCTTTTCAGATAAACCTTCAAACAATATAAATGCCTTGCACAGGTGCTCTGCAAAAGCTGCATTTCGTATGCAAAAACATACGAAAAGGACTACTAGAATTGAATACAATAAAAACTGGAGATTTAAACCTGAACACTTCATTGATCACAGCCCTTTTAGTCTGAGGGGCGCTGAATGCTCTGCAAAAGATAGCAAACTACACTCTTAGATAGGTGGGAGAATCATTGGTTGATCCAAGAGATCATCATGGGAAAGCTGCGCTTAGAATAAGCCTTCCACACATGTATCCACCAGGGTAGTTCCAAATCTGCGTCCCTGTTCTTATTGCTAGCTCACATTGGGGTTTCTGTCTGATGGAGGTGCATGCCCCTATCTAGACCCACCAGTTTTTAAGCACAACTGAAAATGGGGCTTGTATCAGTTTGTGATTTAATGCTGCTCTGGCATATACTTGCTATTGATGTTTTGTTTATTTGATTTTATTTATTAAATTTGTATCCCACCCTTCCTCCCAAATGAGCGCAGGGTGGGAGACAGTAAGTGATAAAACATCTTTAGAACTATTCCAGTACAGATGCAGAATGGGAAAGATGCTATAACCTGAGCAATTTAATGTATCGTACTTTCCCCCTTTCCAATGTGACACTTTGAAAAAACACGCACAACTACCTGACCCAAGCCAAAGCTGTGAATAAAGTGTGCTCCACATCATTCAAAATCTTCTGTATTGACTTAAAATGCAAATGTATTTGAAGCTTTTGCATCAACTCTTTAGATCGCAATTTATTCTGTCTTCTGTTTTGTTTTTGTAATCATCGCCTGTTCTAATAATACCACAGTCCTTCAGGCTATATATAACAAACACACTGCTGGCAAACAGCATTGATAGCACTCCAGTCATGTGATTCTCTCCCGCCCCCCTTAACTTTATTGCAGAAATGATTAAATGTCTAGAGCACAATTAAATGCATAGTATGTGCATATGTGTGTATGTATATGTGCACACATGCCTATATGCATTTGGCTAAATATGGAATCTGATTTGGAAAAAAGATTGAGTGCAGCAAAAGATGGCAAAAACCTCAGAAATTTATTAGTCTTACCAGCTCAGATTGTGCAACAAGTTATCAAGACATAAAGTGAAAGCTCTTTTTTTTTTTTTTAAAAGAGATTTAGGGTGATATCCAACTAAGCCATACTTTTAGTAGTTTCATTGAAACAAAGGGATGATTCTTGTTTGTGTCTCATCTAATCTGTCTTTTTGGGGTTGAAGTTTCTGACTGAATAGCTGTTCATTCCCACAACTCAGACCTTAAAGGAACTAAATGTGGGATTAGGTTCTGTGTGTGCCAAGTGGCTCCTGGGCCCCAGAGAAACAGTGGCAATCAATATTTAAGTTCGCCTTCACGCTGCTACTTCATCAGCAACATGTTTCAGGCAAATTCCTTGCTATTGATTCAGAGAAAGATTCATTTTCAAATTTTGTGCAGTTATTTCCCAAAATTACTTTGGAAATACAAAGTTGTTGGGAGCCTTGATCTGTGCACTCAAGGCTGCAGCTATTATTGCTATCACATCTGCAGGTGCATGTCTGTCTTAACTGGGCCAACAACTCTTTTAAGTTAGAAAGGATGAGAAGAGCACGATGTGCAGTAACAGTTCAGTCCAACCCTGTGTTTATAGAACTAGCAGCATGGTACGTGGTGGAGAAGATTGGAAACACAGTGATAGATCTTAGTTTTTCTTTCTGAGTATCCCCATATGAAAGTGATTTGCTTTGAAAACTGATAGGCCACAAGTTTAACATGAGCCAACAGTGAGTGCAGCAGCAAAAAAAGCTAATGCTATTTTAGGCTGCATCAACGGAAGTATAGTGTCAACAGAAGTGTAGTAAAAGTACCGCCCTATTCTGCCTTGGTCAGACCACACCAGGAGTCCTGTGTCCAATTCTGGGCACCACAATTTAAGAAGGGTATTGACGAGCATGGGGCAGATGGAGATTGTAAACCTGGAAAGGTAGCCAATCTAGAATAAGGAAAACTCTGATCCTAAGCCCTGGGATATCTTTGGAAGAGGAAAAGGCTTAGCTTACACAAATCCAGAGTCGAGTCCCTAAAACAGTTGAATAGTATCTTGTACAACTCCTCCCAGCAACTCCTGCAGCCAGGCTGGTGCAGAATGTATTGCTCTGCTTTCCTTCAGACTGTATCAGTGAGGTTGAGAAGGAGGTCTTATCATATGGGCAGCCAGGACCTCCATACATGATGTACAGGCTTACGCTCCAGACGAGGTCACTTTGGTTCTGCTAACACAGCAAAAACAACACGAGAGGCAGCAGTTATAGGTTACTGGTCTCTGCAGGTGCTGTGATTCTCCAGTGGTTTGACTTTGGCCCCAGAGGCACACTCCACTGTCTCTTGAGACAGCTGGATACCAACAATTGGCAAGCTAGAATGTGTGCAAAGGAAGGTGACTAAGATGATCTAGGGTCTGGAAACCAAGCCTTATGAGGAACAGTTGAGGGAGTTAGATAGGTTTATTCTGTAAAAGAGGAGATAGAGAGGTGATATGATAGCCATCTTCAAATATCTGAAGTGCTGTCTCATGGAAGATGGAGCAAGCTTGTTTTCTCCTGCTCCAGAGGGCAGGACTGAACCAGTTTATTCAAACTATGAGAATGGAGAGCCCAAGTAAACATTAGGAAGATTTCTCTGACTGTAAGAGCTGTTTGACTCCGTTGGAAGGGAGTAGACTCTCCTTCAATGGAGGTTTTTAAGCTGAGGTTGGAGGGCCATCTGTCAGAGATGCTTTAGTTGTGATTCCTACATTGCAAGTTGTTAGACTAGATGACCCTTGTACAATTCTGTGATTATATGGACTGTATAAGGAATGCTGGATCTTAAAGCTTGGGCCATAAACACATGTGTGCTTTAATAATTGAAATTTTAACAAGACTTTGTTAGATTGTTTTGCCCTTTAAACCTTTGTTTTAATTCTGAAATTCTTAGTATCTGTTATTCTTCTCTCCCCACCCTCATCCCCTGATATTGAGGTGAGAGAGATTCTAAGGTGTATTTTACCTTTGATATTATTGAATGAGGTTGGAGTGGAACAAATGTAGAAAGCATGCTCTCCCCTGACCCGCCCCCCCGCGCACGCAATGACTAAAGCAATTCAGTATCTCTGCTCCATCCCTTCCCCCCTTCCAGGCCTTTAGGAATTGCTGCAACTGACTGAACGGTGACCTTATAGCCAAGAAGTCTTTGCAAAACCTGTTGGTAATGTTTCTAGGGTGTGTGTATAAACTGGAATGTCGCGAGCAGCCTTGGGAGTGGCTGCAAAACAACCTTAAGGGGCTGTTAGTCCTAGTACATTTCAGTTTGCATTCCTTCTGTTAAAATACCAAATACAGTACTAAATACTAAAGTCTGATTTGGTTTAGGCATCTTGTGTGCAACCAGGCACTTGATGGTTAGGCCAACCTACTATATTGTGGTTTGCAGCTTTTCCTCCTCCTGCTATTTTTTAAAAAAAGTTTATTACCGGGTTTACAGTTTGCTTCATTATTGCCAGAGATACACAGTACACTGTACGGCTGTTTATGAAAACCTTTGAAGCTTGCTTATCACTGATGCGCTGCTTGTCATGTTGCACTTAAACCATGTCTTCCCATGCTAATAACTACCTCACCAACGATTAAGGTTTAGTCCATGGTGCGTTTGCATGTATGGTGATTACGGCCACAGGCACACCATACATCTGAAGCACGTTTAAAGCATATGGTTTCTCCCAAATTATTCTGGGAAGGTAATTTGTACAGGGTGCAGGGAATTGTAGATTTGTGAGGGGTAAGCTACAGGATTCTTTGGCATAAGTCATATGCTTTAAATGTGTGGACACAGCCTAAACTATTGACCATGTGGCATTATAGTACCACCTTTTACCTTTCTGTGTGCTAGGACTCAGTTGCTTTTTCTTAGTATAGTGACTGCATCATGTGAAGGCTTTTCCTTTAAACCTACTCTGAAAAGAAGGCTCCTATGGTGCATCTTTGATTTGTATTAAGTATTACATATTCCTTCAAATATATGGGGGTGGGGAGGAATAAATTCTCCTTTCCTTTCTTTCCTTTTTAAAAATAGTAAAATATTAACCACTTAAGCTTCAAATGCCATCAAACCTCCTCAGCAATCTTTATATAGGGAAATTCATGTCAGTTTGGTAGAGAACGTGAGGTCTGCTGTGGGAAGTGTATGCATTGCCACTGCTTGAGGTACTGTTACTTGCTTGGTTACAAGTGGGCAGACCCTCTATTTTGCAATGTAACATGTTGAAGAACGACTTAACTTTCAGATTGCAAAATTGTCCTGGAATGTCTGTGGAGAAGCAAGTTGGTTTTTTCCTTTGAAAACTGCAATGTAAAGTATTGTCTCTTTTAGGCCCAAATTGCCTTTCTTCAAGGGGAAAGAAAAGGTCAAGAGAATTTGAAGAAGGATCTAGTGAGGAGAATAAAAATGCTGGAATATGCTCTTAAACAAGAAAGGTATGTGCCAGTTTTCTAAACCCTGAATTGTTAACTGTGAGTATAGGAACTGCTTCTCAGTCTTAGAAAGGCAACAACACTGACCTTCCAGTCTCTATTCATGCCTTCACCACAAAACAGCCTGTAGCTAAGTGCAGGCTTTTCCAAACTGTTCAGCAGAAAATATAATTTTGCAAAAACCTCAGCCATACTTAACTTTATAGATATTAATATTTTTGCCCATCCTTGAGGCTTGACTTAAACTCTTTCCTTATGAGAGAGCGGGAGCAGAGCCCATGTGTCAAGTTATTTTAAAAATCTCTGGTAAACTAAATGCACCGAGAAGAACAGAAAGTACTGAATAGTCATTCTGAAGATGCAGAAAATATAGATATGGTATGTAAGGAATTAATCAGTTATTTTAATTTCCACAATGTAATTTATGAGTATCTTGATGTGCTAAAATCCACAATAAAATGAGAAGAGGCTAAGTCAAGATGGGAAAGTCAACAAATAAATTACTAATGTGCATTTAAGCCAGACAGCTGACCAGTGCACTTGTTTATAAGACAGTGTTGACAAATGTGCATCCTGTATCAGAATAAATCAATTGATGTCAGTTGAGCTGCTCATTGCTGACTTGCAGCTGAACTGTGTTTGGGAAAAGACCTAGGGCATAATTAGACTTTTAGAAAATTACTAGTCCAGAAAAGGTTTCAAAAAGCACACAAGCTGTTACGTGATGTGGGAAATAACTAAGAAAAAAATAGAATCATAGAAACCGTAGAGTTGGAAGGGACCACAAGGGACATCGAGTCCAACCTCCTGCAATGCAGGAATCTTTTGCCCAGTGTGGAGCACTTTGCTTCCTTCACAGAAACTAGGGCTGGATTCAGAGAAATGTCCGCCTCACAGAAGCTTTCAGAATGTGCTCCGTCCAGTTTTCAGATACCCACTTCCTTTCCCATTCAAAAGAACCCTATAACCATTGGGAGAAGCTTTCTTGGCTGCTTGGATGGGGACACTTTCCCCCCTCATCACGACCCTTTGAAGTAGGAGCTGCTGAGAGTTAGTCAAGGCCACCTACTGAACTTCATGGATGAACGGAGATTTGAACACCTGTCTCCCACCATTTTCCAGGATGTTGGCTAGTTCTGCATTTTGCATGATCGTTAGGTGACTGGTCTATCTCTGTGTTGTGGAAAACTTTGAGTTGCAGTAATCAAGAAAAATGCAAGCTTTGGTATTGGTGTTCTATCTTTTCTAAAGCCTAAACCCAAAATGCTCTAATATAGCTTAGTTTAGGTTTAGTTTATTGTTTATACAGTGGTGCCTCGCAAGACGAAATTAATCCATTCCGCGAGTCTCTTCGTCTTGCGGAACGACTCAAAAAACGCAAAACCCTTTCGTCTAGCGAGTTTTTCGTCTTGCGAGGCATTCGTCTTGCGGGGCACCACTGTATTCCCATTTATATCCAAAATTGCTGCTTTCTGGTTACCGCCAAACTGAAACTGGCATCACCTCTGTGATAGACAAACAGTTAGAACTTATGTTCAGATGGTCTCCAGGCAGGAAACTTAAATTGCTTGTGTGAACTCTCAAACTGACCAATTCCTTTGGGGTCATTTAGGGTGACTGCTCTTACTGAATATTTTGAAGATGCATAAAGGACACAATTTGTAGAAGTGGTGTTTTTTTTTAAAAAAACAAAACACTTTATAATTTGTGACCCAAAGAGCTACTTTCAGCAAGCCTGTGGACTTGAGCTAACCAAATAGAAATGTTGACTTGGAGCTGCAGATTGTAATGCTGTCATAAACTGCCTCTGTAATTTTCAAGTTCCATTAGAGGGAACTGTTTAATTTAAAAGTTTGCTTTCCATGAGAGCACAGAAGTAGCTGCATGGCTCTTTGGATTCTGGCCTATATTGTTGGTCTTGTGAGTAACACATTGATAAATTATTATGCATTGTGTTGGATCCAGAGTTTCTGTGAGCAGAGCACTGCTCCCAGGATGCTCCCGCAAGTTGCAGTACTATATCTGTTCTAGTACATTTCAAAGCTGCTCTCATGTATTTCTGTGCTAACATTGTCAGGAGATTAAAATGTAACAATAACCCTTAAGACACCCATCTTTTTAGATGTCATACATGCCCACAATCAGTCTCACTCACTTTCATACCTTAAGTACTATACTGTACTAAAAAAAACCAATTCCCATATTTGTATGTAGGCCTTTTGGGTTATGTTTCTGGTCAGTGCGAGATTAGAACCTTCTCCTTGAGAGAGCTCCTGCCTCAGTGCTTTTCCTGGCAGCGTTGCTTGTTTATGTCTCTTGGTTTGGCAGCAACTCCGGCATGTTTGGCAGACTTGGTAAGCACAGCTGGATTGGATTTTTTAGGTCTTTAGATTGCAGGTTTGGCAAACTAAACTGGTCCTTTCAGTAGGAGCCGGCCTTGTGAGATTAATTTGCCCATTGTTAGTAATTCATATGTCAAGCATATATGAATGACAAAAAAACAACAGCAAAGGCTCATAATGCTTCTGGTGTTTAAAAAAGAATGATTTAGAGAAGGCATTTCTAGGAAAAATGCATGTATTTTACAGTGAAGAAACAAGTGGGAGCAAAATATTTTCATGTCCTCTTTCTAAAGGACAGGTAGCATTTTCACACACTAATTTACTCCTTTTCTTTTCCTTTATAGAGCTAAATACCACAAGTTAAAATATGGCACAGAGCTGAATCAGGGAGACATGAAGCCTCCTAACTATGATTCAGGTAAGGGTTGATTTGTGTAAAGGAAAACGAGACTGGGCAAAAGAGAAAAAGTTGCCGTTTTGTGAAATGTATTGACTTAGTCTGATATGTATGTAATAGAAGGCTTTGAGGGGTTGGGTGTGACTACTGGCCCTGCACATCCTCTGCCTCTTCACGTGCAAATCTCCCTCTCTCCAATTAAGTCTGTCTAAATTTAACCTTAGCCTTCATAGCTGTTGTCCCCTTGGCTTAAAATGAAACCACCTGTATGCTGCCAGACTGCTTTAATAAATAAAACGATGTTAAGGAGGATGCTTATTGTTGGTTTTAATTCTTGTGCTCTCTTAACAAACAGTTTGCTGGTCCTTCTGTCCTTAGTGGGAGATTTAAGGAAAGTTACATTAGGAAAATACTTAGTAGCTAAGTATTGTCCTGTGCTGGCATGCTGCATATGCACCCATTGCTTCAAAATTTCCTCATTACCCAAAGCAACTTGGTTTCTTTCTCTTTTTGAGGGAGCGTGAAACTGTGACTAGGTGGAGAAGGTATACTGTTGTTAAACTTATCACAACTTTTTATGTTCCTGTTCTGAATTCTTATGTACAGTTTGCATTTGTTCTCCTGTGTTGTATAGGTCATTGCAAAAACACAGATATACAGTGGTACCTCGGGTTAAGTACTTAATTCATTCCAGAGGTCTTTTCTTAACCTGAAACTGTTCTTAACCTGAAGCACCACTTTAACTAATGGGGCCTCCCGCTGCTGCTGCGCCGCTTCTGCGCAATTTCTGTTCTCATCCTGAAGCAAAGTTCTTAACCCGAGGTACTATTTCTGAGTTAGCAGAGTCTGTAACCTGAAGCGCATGTAACCTGAAGCATATGTAACCCGAGGTACCACTGTATAGGACTTAAATGTGCAATATTCTACAGATGTAAATAATTAAGAGTGTAACTATTTTATTTTTTTAAGCATGCTGTAATGCACAAGACAGCTTACGAAAAGCAGGCTTCAAAACTATATTGGTTTTAATATTTCAGATGAAGGGAATGAAACTGAAGTTCAGTCACAGCCTACTAGTCAGCTAATATGGAAACAAGGGCGACAGCTGCTCAGACAGTAAGTGACCTAAAAACGGGTTTCAGATGAGGGTCTTTCCTATCTGGGACTGAACCTTGGACCTTTTTACAGACAAAACACATGCTCTCCTGCTGAGCTATGCTTCTTCCCTGAGGATAGATAGCAAAATTATAACGAAGGCAGGATGAGGTATTGATTAAAACTTGAACAGCTTGTGATGAGAAAAATAGGGTGGGGTTAATGCGTGTCACTCTTGATGGATGGTTCTTAAATTAGTTCTGGGCTGTCCTGATAGCAATAAGGATTGGGTACGGAAGGCTTCTCATTCCACTCCTCCCCACTTGAAAACCCCATGTTAAGTGTTCCTGTTTGGAACATCTGGTTCTAGATTGAGAGAACTGGAACTCCTTTCACCAAGAGCCTTGAGTTTACTGGAACTGACCAGCAGGGCTGGGTGACAGGTGAGGGAATTCAGAAGCATGACAATATTTATTCTTTGTGGTCATTGCAATAATGTTTGAAACCTTTTTGTTCAAAAGTTTAAGGATTGCAAAAAGATTAAAAGCAAATTTAATCAATTTCTGACTTTATTGTAAGGCAGTATTCATGTGAGAAGGGAAGCTAGAAGGAAATGCTGTTTGGGAGACTAGACAGTTGAGAGAACACAAATTCTTATAAACTTGCCTAATGGCCAAGAACGCTTTAGTAAGGCATTGGTTTTAATTGTGGAAAATTTCTTATAAAGAGTTGCCTATATAAAAGTAACTGTATGGGAAAAAAATGGGTTGAAAATGCACGGAGAACTTTTGTTTCTTTTGGCAAGTATAATGAATAAAGTATTGTGTATATTCAGACAGCAGAGCTCTTTACTGTAGAGACTGGTACTGCAAGAGACAATCCCCTCTGAAACTGGCACAAGAAGATTTGTAAGCCTGTTGTGTCAGCACACAGCTACATTCTTCTTCTTACCACAATCTATTGGTTGATTCTGGGTGGATTGTGGCGATTGACTATAACATCTTTGCTGACAGCTCACAAGCAATTGACATGGTTTCTATATATACAGATATCTGCAAGAGGTGGGATACACTGACACCATACTGGATGTGAAGTCAAAGCGGGTACGAACTTTACTGGGTCTCTCAGGTGATGGTCCAGACAGGGAAAATGACAAAAACCAAGAATCAATGGTGAATGGCACAGATGCTGAGATTAAAGAAAAGGTGATGATTGGGTAAGTGCTTTTGACAGTGGGATGCTTCCAGTGGTACAAATTATGCTTTTGAACGTAATGTACTTAAGTAAATTTTCCAGTGGTGTCATATACTGCACCAGTTTATTACATTTCAACTTTGTGTGTATATTTGCTGAATTTTTCATTCTGTTCCTTGTAAGCTAAGCAACTAAATTTGCTTAGTCTAGGAAAATTAGTGGACTCCTTTTTTTTTTTTTTTTAAGTACTCTAGTAGGTTACATCAAGCTCAATTTAGGACATTGTTAGGTTTGTGAGTAGCCTGTTCTTCTAAGCAGATATTATGCAAGTCTTGAAAGAAGTGTCATGTCCTGAGATGTAATATTCCCCTTGCATCCCAAACTGTAAACACAATTGAGTGTACTTTCATAATGTATGTTAGTAATTTTGCTGATGGCTTAGAGCAGATTTGGATGGAAACTGGAGGGAGAAAAGACTTAAATTGTTCATATGAACTTTGGGTTCAGGGGTTTCCACTCTTGTGGAATTCTTTAGTGACAACTCTGTTGATAAGAGTGTGTTCTTATTTACTATTATGAGAGTAGTTCTAAATCAGCAAGGATAAATAACAAAAGACAAGAAAACATTTTCAAGAGCATTTTTTTTTTAATCTTCTGCTTTCTAAGGTGATGTAAAAATGTCGTAATGCTTCCTTAAAGATGAACTACTTGTTCTGTCCATGGAAAATTTTATGCAAGTCAATGTATTTGCTAATGTACAGATCCCAGTGAAAACTTTTGCACTCAAGAGCATCATGTGGACTTGGGATGTATCCTCGAAGATATTGAATCCATCAGTGGAAACATTATCTTGATAGTTTGACAGTTATAATCTTACTCACACATGTTTCATAATGTTTACTGAAAGAAATGGTTCACTACTTCAGATCAGCACACTGGTGCTATAAAAGATAAGTACCACAGCTCAGCATGACTGAACTCAGCAGGGGACACTAAAATAATTAACCTTTGTATTAACATCTAGGATTTCCAGTGTTTGCCGTGGATGTAAAAGATGCACTTTGTCATTAACATGTTTGGCAGAAGAAAAACAAATGAAACCGGGTGTAGCCTTGCGTGGGATACCAGTTAGTTCTCATTTTAATACCTGCTTCTTTAGTTTAATGATGTTACCTTTTCCTTTGCAAGTTAAGTAAAAAGTTGGGGGAACTGCATTGTTCTGCTATCTGAGGCACAGTGTGCAGTAATAAAGCCCAGCCCATGTAACATTTCTGATTTTCAAATTGACTTTGAAGCATTGTTGTAAACATTTGTAAATCTTATCGGGAAATATGTTTAAGGTGTTTTTCAAGCAATAAATGCTTTACTTCTTCTTTTTTCATGAAAAGCGCCTTTCAACTGTCTTGCAAATTGAGTTTTATAATTGATAAAAGTTGTTAGTTGACTCAACTCCAACTTGGAATTCCTTCCAAGAGGTTCATGGTAAAGCTGAATGTACACAACTATCAGAACTTGTTAAAGGATCTTGCAGTAATAGTAATGTTAGTTTTAAAGTTGTCTGTTCTAGAAAGCTGAGACTGATTTTTTTTTAAGCTTACATTTTAAGATTAGGGTTGTGCCAGGTATTTTCCAGTTCATACTAACATGCCCAAGCACTAGCGCTTTGCATATATTATTTTCATTTATCTGATTGATTCTGTTTATGAATCACTTCCCATAAAATATGTCAGAACACTTCACAATGAGAACTTCAACAATGAAACTAATTAAAAACAAATTCTGTATATAAAAACAATTTCAGATCTGATACAGACTGGGATTAAAACCTTGAAAAAGGAAGGTCTTCAATAGGCTCCAAAAGATGATAGAGATGGTGCCTCTCTGTTGTGTAACAGGAGGCAGTTTCAAAGGGTAGGTGCCACCACTCTGAAGGCCTGGTTCCAGACTTCTGCTGTTATTTGCTGCCTGTGTTTCAGCTAAAACAAAACAACTTGCATGAGCTGAAAACACTTCCAGTTGCCCAAGGAGTGACATAGGTTTCTGCTGATCTCGCCCACCCTGGCCAGTAGCTGCAGATTCTTGTACAATATGAAGTGTGCTCTGAGGTCACAAGATGCTGCACAGGCAGGAGGAAGTGGGAAAGCCACTTTCTTTGAGCAGAACTTTAGGGTTCTGTATTGCTATTTTGGTGCTTTTCCCCCTCATTACTGCCACTTGATGTTCCTGGGACTGACCAAAAGCCAGTCAAGAATCATGTTGTAAATGTGATGACATCACTTAGCCAATCAGATTTAGCTGCATTACAGCATCAGAAAGCCCATTCAAAGTGAAGATCATGTTTCCTGATCTCACATGGAATGGTTTTAGTAATGACATCATGCGACAATTAGATTTGACTGTGTGACATCACAAAGTTGATTTGCCGAATGCCAGAAGGGGTGCTCTTGTTCATAGCATTATTGGGAATATTAATGAGTACTTAGGCTTATAAATTGATTTAAAGCACAAATAATAAAAGTTGTAGCTGAATCCGAGTCTCTTCCACATTTGCGCCCTTTCTGATATTTTAGGGATTCTGCTATTGTGCTGTCTCTACTCTCCACCTCAAGTCTTCATCAGACAAAGAAACTATAGAATTGAAATCCTTTTTTAAAAAATTGAGATAAGACCTAAGGAAGGTGTATAGAAAAGATGTAACAAGCCCTTTTCTGTGTAACTCATAAGTATGTAATAGATGAATAAGTGTACCTTACGAGACTTCCTGGCTTTTTCTGTGTGATGTTATCTGATTTTCAATATTAAGATTCTGCACATTGTGATATTTCTGTTTATCTGGGCGGTAAACTGTAACTGCATTTTTAAAAGAATTTTGCATTAATCAATGTGATATTTGCATAATTTGTTGGGCAGTGTGTATAAAAGAATTCAGAATGTGTTCATCACTTGAGACTTGTATGGGACAGTGAATATCATTTCTTTAGCAAGATTTTCACTTTAACAGTCTTAGTATGATTACTGTTGCTTCATGCCCACCATTTATGCATACCTGCCAGTGTGTAAAGTCTGCATAAAGTGGAGAACAGGATCACTTTGTGTGCACATATCACTTCCTCATGTTCACATAGGTATCTTTACCTAAACTCAACTTCAAATGTATGTGGGCCTCATTGGCATTAGCCTTACCCCTAAAATTATGTGTGTAGGGTTGCATTTAAATATTATATCCAATTCATAGATTCCAAGTAGACATGATTTAGGGGCAGGCAGCTATTATAATAATTTTCTGCCACCACATGCAGAAGTATTCATATATCTCTGAAAAAGGTTATATTGTAATGTTTCTACAATATGGTGCTAGTTAGGCGCAGAAGGCAACATGTTTTGTGACATTTATAGGACACACAATAGCAAAGTTCTCTGGGTGGCTTACAGTTAAATCTGAATGTATGTTTCCAGAACTTTTGAGACACTTAAGCTGCAATCTTATGCACTTTTGAGCATAGGATTGCACTATTGGCCCTATTAATATATTGACAAACATGCATGGGATTTTTTCTTGAAATTTCAGATTTTAAAAATGGTAGCCTTGCTAACTTTCCTTTACATTTTTCGATACCCTGACTGACATGGCATTAATTATGACCTGGCCCGTTTTCCTTGTTTTGATGCCTTTTGTTGCATAATGAAAAATTGCTTATTTGCAACTGCCTTGGTTACCCACACAGCCTCCTAGTATGCTTGAAGCTATATTTTAAATGAAAATGCAGTGTAGAAATCCTCTCTCATTTTAGTGTTTTAACTAGTAATCGGAATCAAGTGACGAGTTAAATAAGAGAGGCTTGTAGCTGGAAACTGTGCACATTTAAGAACAAAATAACAAATACTAGATCCAGCAGTGTTTTATTCTCAACTTTCTTCATAGATTCAGAAAAAGAATCAATACAACTATCTGGATAAGAGAAAATGTATTTAATAGTTACTAAGTGAATGAAGTAAACAGCAATTAGTTTCTTTAGGAAAACCTGAAGAAAGATTCAGTAAAGCTAGGTGTTTGGGGAGCTGCAGTTGCGGCTTCATTTATTATATTCTTGTCCAAGAAGGTCCCCCTCACTGTGTGTTGGGAATCTTGAAACCCAGCAAGTTGCTTCTTTTAAAAAAAACACAAAACACTCCCCCCCCCCCACTGTCCCAAATAGTAATCTAGAAACTTGAGGTTTAAGCATCTAACTATATCAATGAAGACATTACTTTCTAATCTCAAGAAAAAAGAAGACAATTTCAGGTATCATTGTGAGAATTGTGATATTGCTGATCAGTAGTGGTTGGCTAGTCTGTTGAAATGTGGATTCATATATGCTCATTTTCAAAAGTAGTGCTGCTTGTGGTGCTGTGTGTGCGTTTTCTTCTAAAAGTGGATAATTTCAAATTTTCACTTTTCAAAGTGTTTGCTCAAGTGGAGTCCATGTTAAACGAAGTGTGGTAAATAAATTTAAAGAGTTTGGATCAAGAGGTAGCCTTCTGCAAATGGAAGAGCTGGCAGTTCAGTGGAGGCTGCCATTCACAGAAAGAGGAAGAGGGGATTCTAACTTCCTGAGCACATTTTTAGGGGTACTAGGGGACATTTTTTTTAGTCCTGATGGTGCCATGAGACTCATTCTAGCTTTTGCCGTGCACCACAATATACATTTATGAATGTGAAACTGAAGTTCCAGTAGCACACACAGAGAGATCGCTTGGACTAATGATAAAACTCTTTCAAACCAATGCTGTGTATTGGATGGACATGGTTGCCAAATTTTATATTGTTGTAAATGTTTGGTTTTATTATGAAAATAAATAAGAACATTTATATATTAAAAAGAAATTGCAGATCCATTGGAGAATTATATCATTTTACCTATATTTTTTATGTGTGTTTGGCTTTGTTAAACATAATGAAGAGAGAAAAACAGACAAAATAACCTTTTGCTGCTATTTTAATTTTTATCTAGGAAACCAGATTTGACAGACTCTGCTTCGCTGCTAGAGACATTTAAATTCCTTGAAAATGCTGCAGCAGAATTTAGTGATGAGGACGAAGATGATGATATTGATGGAAGAGAGAGAACAATCATGGACACTTCAACGGT
This sequence comes from Podarcis pityusensis, assembly GCF_964106645.2. Classification (NCBI taxonomy): domain Eukaryota; kingdom Metazoa; phylum Chordata; class Lepidosauria; order Squamata; family Lacertidae; genus Podarcis; species Podarcis pityusensis. The sequence continues at coordinate 82,476,321 of NC_138026.1, read as the reverse complement.
GGGCTGAGAACTCTTAATCATAGAACAAGACTTTCAGTGATGGGATCTTAAAAATCATGATATGGCATATATTCCAATTCTTATGTGTGAGCAAATGCAAGGATTTAATCGTGGCACATTTTTGCAAGTCGGTCTGATAAATAGTATTCTAGTACTGTATTGCTACCTCCTGTCCAATTAAAAGAAGCCTAGCTTGGCCTCCTCCTCTACAATTTACACACGGCGTTGATTAAATTAGATTAAATTCCCTAGTGTTCTAAAGATTATATAGTACATTAGTATTTAAGTTAAATTTAAAATGAACAGTGATGTATATATCCTTCTCTTCTGTGTCCCCGCCCCCCTAGAGTGCAGGGATATGTAGAAATAATACAGACACAAATGTTTCATTTCATTTTCTGTCCTTCATAGATTGTGAGGAAAAGGGTGCTATCAGATAGCAGTGAAGACAGAGATACTGAAGAGGCCTTGAAGGAGTTTGATTTCTTGGCTACATCTGATGAAGGAGATGGAGAGTCAAGAAGTTCAGGAGACGGCACAGACTGGGGTAAGGAAGTAAAAAGGAATTCTTCAGAAATGCAGGAACTTGGTTAAATGCAAAAAAAATGTAGCAGTTGTAATATTGTTAAGGATATGTTGCTGTAGCTTTGGGGTGACACAAGCCCTGCCAGATCCTCCCCACCTTTGTATTTTATCTAGATAGAATAAACAATTTTATTGAAGTTATCATTTTCTATGAATAGTTTGAGTTAGTTGTAAGATGTAACTTTTAAAACTCTATTCTGTAAGGAAATTGGCTATTCTTTGGGGATGCCACTAAAACATCATACAAAACCTTCTAACTCCTTAGGAACATGGCAGATACAGTGTCTTAGCCATGCAATGCTACGGAAACTGGGTGTAGAGGTAACCCAGTAGGAGAACGTTGTAGGTCATGTGCCTGTCATGACTTTATGTGTTTCATTGGTTGGCCAAGAAGGAAACAACACTTGGTTAAATCTCGTTACATGAGAGAACGACCAAGACATAAACCACCTCCACTTCTTGATACTTCTTGGCGTTAAAGCCCTTGGGCCAGAATAAGCCCCACAGAGTCTGCTTTGGCATTAGCTTCATGACTTCAGGTAGTGAAATGGTAGAGTAAAAAAACAGAATGAAATGGCAGACAATGTGAGCCTGTGTCAGGGCAAAGTGGCCAGATGGGAGTCTGACATGCAGTGTCGGGGCTTCCCATTCCTTCTGAAGCCAGTTTTGCATGTTGGGTTCACTTTCATTCTCTGCACTCCCTTTGCCTACCAGACCAAGATTTATTTTTAAGAATGTATAAAATGCTTAATATAGAATATCTGTGAGTGGTGAACAAGAGGACATAAGGATAAATAATATAAGATCAATCAACTAAAAACTATGAAACATAATTTAGCTTCCTTTGTAGATTGTATCTCTGCAAACTCAAAATACAACTGGGGAAGACCAGAGTAAACAGAGAAGTTTTCAGCAGGTGTCTAAAATGCAGAATATCTGTCTCCTATCTCCTTACATGTCAGTTGTTATATACTTTATTTTTACTTGGCACTTCCTTGATGGCATCCTTGATGGCATTTCACTTCTTCCAGAGTAGCCAAATACAAATAATTTGAAACGGGATTGAAATGGTGCCTTTGCCTTTACAATCTGTTTCTGAAGGGTCCATCATACTAACCCATTTCCTGCAGATATTCTTGTAATCCTTTATAAACTCATACCTATCCATATTTACTGTTCCTCTGGGGCTGTGTGTGTGTGTGTGTGTGTGTGTGAGAGAGAGAGAGAGAGAGAGAGATGTTCCTTTACTTGGGAGCTCTCCTCCCTGGCTGATACTCCAGTTACTTCACTCTTAGCCAGTTTCTGTTGCAATCATGGTTGGTTGGTCCTTCTTATCTGGCGTTGTTGTAAACTCTGCATCTGTTCCTACTTTATTAGCTACTTGCTTCCTGACAATCACTTTTTGCTTAGTTTCTCAGCCTTTGGATTTTGTAACCGCCATTTGCTGAACTTCCTCTGCTCCATCCTGTCCACATCTGGCTATGTTTTATTTTTCTTTCTCCCACACCTGTTCAAATGGCATAGGTTGAATCCATCATACCTTATGCTCCACTGACTCTGGCAGCCCAATCACATGCATGTGTTACCTGGAGGAAGTCCCACCAAATTCTGTGGGGCTTAATCCTAGGTAAGTATGCATATGCTATGAATGAGAAATCTGAGAGCTGGATACTGTTGTGCATCAATATTCAGAAATGGAAGAAAGAAAACATCTGAGTAATCTATATAGTTTATTAGAGCAAGATTTGCCTCATGTGACAAACAGACTTTAAAAACAAAACAAAACGCTGGAATAGGTTACTTTTCAAAAAGCCACTTGAATGAATTTTTTAATGTGTTATCACAGGTGATGTATAACCAGAGGTAAAAACACGTTAGGACAAGTCAGAATGCCATTTCTACACAATATCTGGGGTTATGTGTAATTGTAGCAACTCCCTTCTCCTTGTGACCCTCCCAAAAAGGTAACAACAGGTGGAATGCCATTTCATAAGATCTACAGAGGTAGCAGCAGTGTTGTGCACCTGACATGAACACAGTCAGGTGGTTGGCACCAGGGACGTGAAACACAAACAATCTGTACCTTTTTATTGGCTTCTTGCTGATGAGAGTAAAGAATAATAATAATTGGCGGGTGTATTAGTTTTTGTTACTATGTTATGCATTTTTGTGTTTTTATATTGTAAACTGCCCTGTGATCCTTGGGTGAAGGGCGGTATAGAAATTTTAATAATGATGATGATGATGTTGATGATGATGTTACAATGCTCCATGTTGGCTTCATTGTAATACAGACACTCTTGTATAAGCAGATGGCAAGTTGCAAAATTCTTCTGAAGTTCAGCCTGCGCTTGGAAAACAGTTCCCAAAATGCTGTGTTACATGTCATTACAGAACGTACCTTTAAGTGTGCTTTCAGATGGAATCCTTTGCAAGTGTTAAGCATGCTCACTTGGCTTATGCGACACCAGCATGGCATATGAAAATGTGCCAAGTCCTGTGGTAGACTTTGCTACTCTGAATTGACTTGCAGGATCAGTAATGTGGCAGTCTCCAAATCAGTTATTAAATGAACCTATTATTAGATGATACCCCTGGGCTTAAAGTACCTTCATTCCACTTGCTTTCTCATGCTACACTAGTTGGGGGGTGCTTGCCATTTTGATGCAGCCTAAGATTCAGCCTTGGTGTAAAGTGTGGTTTGTGGAACCTAAGGACCTCTGGGTTGTGTGCCTTCTGCTATCTATAGCTGGTGTAAAATGTCATAATTTGAACTGTATGAATGAGACCAGGTTATTCTTACAGCTCTTGAACACCATTATTGAAAGGAGACACACCCGCATTGAAGAATAATGCCTAGATTTACTGTTTCTGTTACTATCTAATACAGCGGTGTGCCTGTTTTCTTACTAAAGAATTTTAGTAATTTATTTTTATCTATGTTGCGCAACATAAGAGAAACCCAGTCAAAAGTAAGTGGGGATTCAAAGACTCAAGTAACATAGACAGTGAAGACTGAAAGGGGAAATGTTTGAAGTAATTACCAATTACATTAAAAATGAAGTATTTTCACTCAGAATGAATAAAGGGTTGGGATCAGAAACTGGCTATTGCTAACACCAACCCCCAATTACTTTTTTGAAGACTTCTGAAGAAGTGAAATAGAATGGCACTTAGGCTCAATTGAACTGTGGTGGAGCCAGCATTCATATTTTGGCTCAGTCCATTTATAAAGTGGAGAGGGGTGGGCGGATCTTACTTTTAACAGTACAAGCTGTGCAGCAAGGGGAGCGCTGAACTCTTTCCCCACTTATGCTTTATCTGTCTGCAATCAGTTGCTCCAGCAGCTTTTATCCTATTTCTGATTCTGATAACAGCAGTGAGCTGAGAACAGAGAAAAGGAGCTGGAACAACACTGAGGGAAGGCATGGCATTGAGTGGGGAAGGGTTCAGGGCTCTTCTCCTGTTGCTCTGCTAAACAACACTCCCTCTTCCTCACCATATGAATAAGGTGAACATGTGAAAAGAAGCACATACCGTTTGGCCTTCAACTGCAGCACTGTTTATTGTTGCCTTAAAAAAACCCCAAATGTATACATCAGCAACCTCTGCCGCCTTCAGTGCAAAATAAATAAATTACTTATAGATCAGCAGCTGCTGCCTTCTTCAGTATCAAATAAATAAATGACATAAAGAGGATGTTTCATTTGTTTTACTTTGTCTAGAAAAGGAAGACCAGTGTCTCATGCCTGAAGCCTGGAATGTGGACCAGGGAGTAATAACCAAACTGAAGGAACAATACAAAAAGGAGCGCAAGGGGAAAAAGGGGGTGAAGAGTAAGTGGAAAACATTGCACCTTAAAATTCATAAATTCCTGCCTCTTTTCACTTCACCAATACTATCTTTCTTTCAATGTTTTCCTCAAACTACTTACTCTTTTACTTTGCTGCTCCTGACTGCTTTCCTGTTCACAATTACCAGGGGTGGAAATTAATGATACTTAAAATCCAGAGGTGTTGGGGTCATTGCTTTTATCCAGTTGGATAAAGTATTGGGGGGGAATGCTTTTAAAATATTAATATTTAATTTTTGGCTACCATAAAACACTTCTTGTTAAGGTTTGTCCAAACCAGCCAATTTTTGTTTGACTTAGAGACCATAGAGGCTGTTGTTGATTGTGTAATCTCTCCTGGTTTGTATTTCTGGGAATCTTTGTGCAGAACTTAATGCTTCAGTAAATGATTGCTAATCATTCCATCTAATTTTTGAAGTTAGTTTAGTCTGTGTGTGCACCCTGTCATTTACAGTGGGCAATGCAAATTGGATCAGGAGAACCATTCAGCTATTTTCATGTACCCAAGGATTTGGGTTTGCATTTGCTTTTATTGAACAGCGTTCCCCAATGCTACCTGGCAAAACGCTTTTGAAACTGAGGGAGAGTGAAAAATGTTCTGATAGCATGCAAGAAGTTACTTGCCATGCACAGGCCTTTGGACTAACCTGATCCTATCACTTGATATGTTCAACTGTTTATTTCCCTTTGGCAGCCCTGAGACAACTCCTTCCAAACAAAGCAAACAGCTTTGTATGAAGTTATAAACTTTGCCATCAAGTGGAAATACCTCATGCGCCCCCTCAGCACATCTGAGAAGTTAGGGTGTGTATATAGGAGGGTGTACAGTGCATATATTTAGCAGTTTGTTTTTTTTAAAGAATATAGTTCTGGGAGAAGAAGAGGAGATGTATGTACTGCAAACCTGTAAAGAGCAGCTCATGAGACAAGCAGACAGATCTTTGGTCTGGACATACCCTTAACTAGAAGTGAAAGATAAAAGCAAATTAATTTCTACCCTTGTTTCTTTGTAATGTTTGCTACATGCAAGTCATGCTATCCTCATAATTTGAATGCAGGGCTCGAAATGGGGGGAGGTGGAATCTTGCCAGGCTTTTAATAATATCAGTAAGTCCTCATCAAACTTCTCCTAATTCGGTTGAGTGCTATTTTTATACCAGGCAAACAATTGGATCAGTATTTGAAGTTTAATTTCTAGCCCTGTGTGTCATACTTCCTTTCTGTGTTACATCTCTTACAATATAAATCCATTATGTAGAAGCTGTGTGCTCAAAATGTGCAATGCAACCCTTTTGGATGTTTAATATGGAAATCCTAGGTTTATATGTCATACACAGCAGTTGTATTCTGAAAATTTGGGTAGCAATTATATGGAACAAATGCACACAGAAATCAAGATTTACAAAAAAAAAAGTAAGATGCTTAATTTTTAATGTTAGTCTTTGCAAAATTGATTCAAAAATTACAGTATTAGCTTTCCCCATTATTCTTGGGGAAGACTTTGCTAAATGCTAGCTTTCAGCATGTTGCAGAGGCTTTTGGTCTGTGCAGCCTTGTAGTGTTAGCACTGTTAAGATCATAGAACAGATAATTTTTCAGCTAAAAATATTATAATTGGATCACAGTACCAAATTTTGGTAGTGTTAAAATGTATTTGGTGATTACTTGTGGGCCTAATGGCAAAAGGCATGATAGAGTCTGAAATTTGGATGAATATACTTTGTATATTCCTCTATTTTGTTGCTCAAATTGCAAAACTCATTCATCATGCATTTACAAACCTGAGAGAAAGTCCTCCTTACATCAGCTATTTCTTCTGCTGTGTTTACTATGGTAAACTCTAAAATATGATACCTGGCAAGTTACCTGTATTTCCCCTAGATGTTGTAGGGAAAGGAGAAGATACAGGTCTCCCTCCTTGAATTTTTTGAGAATGCTTTACTGAAGCATAACCACTTCATTGATTCCCTGTATTCTACATCTGAGTATTGAAAAGAAGGAAGTGGATAATCCTATTTATTAGGTTTTTTGGTTATGGAGAAATGCTTCAGCGGCAGTAAGACAAGTAACTTGTCCCTGTCACCTTGCAAACCATTCTTTCAAAATGCTGTACATCATGTATTCCTCCAAAACATCATTTAAGGGTTAGCCACTTTTCTGGGACAATGTCCAGATCTCCTGGCAGCCTGCCACATTCTGTTTTGTTTTAAAACCCTAAGGCTTCTGCCAGCCCACCCAATTCAGCTAATGGGATTGAGACAGGCTTTACTCTGGCTGAATGAAGTCCTATCCACTGATCCTAAGGCCTACTTCAGGAGTATTCATTCTCCTGTTCATCGGTGCTGCCCCATAGTATGAGGGGATATGCTCTTGCCTTAGTCATTGCTACAAGATCTAGTAATTCAAGTTATTTACTAGATTCTCCATTGTGAGGTTTGGCAAATTGCTCTTCCCTTTTCCATTCATTCCTTGCCACCCAAAAAATATCAGAATTTGGGACTCACTACAAGCTTGTTAAATGTTGAGACTCATGCAAAGAACATGGATAGATACGTGGTCTGAATATCTTAGGTAGCATAGGCCACAGGAGTTTATGGCACTTTGCATTCGAGCATGGGCCTCTGCAACTCGTCATGCTGAATCCAGCCCACTAACAACATAGGGAGCTACATTGATCTGTAAAACCATTAATTAAAAATAACGTTATATATCACTCAATCCATTTTTCCATTGCTGGCGACTCGCAGCTCTGCAGCGCCCCCTGGTGCCACATTTTTATAACACATTTTTAACGTTATAACCTACCAGTGTAGGTTAGTCCCTGGTGTAGCCTGCCAGAGGTTCTCACTTTAAAGCTATATTTTTGCTCCCTTCCTGAGGCTACAAGAACTGAGGTGGGGGCTGCCAAATGCCAAGCAGGTCATGATTGGTGGAATGTATTTCATTTAGTGAGTAGCAAACTATTGATCAGGATGAGATAAAACTAAAACACAGAGGACTGCACGAAGGTCGTGCTCAATAGAGTGGCATACCTAGCAGAAAAGAAATAGATTTTTAAATTTGAGATAAGGCATTTGTTTTGACTGGAAATTATTATGTGTATAACCAAATTGGGTTTTAAAGCCATGCCACTATTCTTTCTGAACTAAAGACCTAAATGTTAAAACAACATTTGATGGATGAAAGAATGGAATTTGCTTCCCCCTCTCCCAGCTTTTCCTGATATGAAAAATAACTGGTTATGAATCTTAATTAAATGAAATCAAGTAGCATTTTGCCATTACAGAAATTAAGCATCTGCTCAGGGCCAACACTCTTGGAAGATGCATCAGTTATGCATAATCTAGAATAGTTTGTAACTGTGATAAATCAGTTATATTTGGTGACAGAAAGGTTAAAAGTGGAAATCTAGGGGCATGAATGTTCAGCTGTAAAGCATATATAACTTTAATGAATGTGCACACCTGTAGAATTTTGTATATTTGCAGACAAGCACTTCTGTTATAGTCTTGCAAAATCCTGAACTGTTTGTCTGAAACAAATATCAGTTGTTACAAACCGTTGTTATTATTATGGCAGGATTTGGACCGAATAATTTGAAGAAAGTGCTGTGATTTTGCTAGGCTGCTGTAAAAAGTCCTTGTGAAGTGTGCTAAGTTCAGACCTGTCTTAGAATACACTTTAAGGTGACTAGAAATAGTTATATTATTTAGTAGATTAGGAAAAACGGTTATGGACTGTGGGTAAGATATTTTCCCATTCTTAATTAAACTTACAACAGGAAAAACTACCGAAGATATGTTTCAGCCTCAGTCCTATATAAAACAGTCAAAACAGGGATGTGGGAAAATGATGGAGCAAAATGCAGGTAAGTTTTGAGAAGGGCATGGGTTTTCACCACATGTAGTTTCAGGAAGAACAAAACCAGCGACTCTTGCTTGATTGTTTTTGTTTTTCAATTTTTTAAAAGTAATTGTCATTGTTTAGATTGTGGCACGGTCACAGTCCTGCACAATTTTGTGAAAGTTTGAAAACTTGTGCAAAAAATTTAACTCACAAGTGTTACAGTCTTTGGAAAAATAAAATTATTTTTTGTTTTATTTGCTGTCACTTGGATGCATTTTACATTTCTCAAGCAAGTCCATGCAGTGAACAGAAGTGTGTGTGCAAAACCTCAGTTTTCATCACTTTCTTCTTAAAGCACTTCATTTCATGCCATAAATTTAGTTACTGGTGGAAGTAGGAATCATTATTTGACTCACATTCATCTTTTTCTTTTGCTATAAATAGCACTCATTGTCATTATTGTTGGTGCAACATGTTAGTTAATAGTAACACTACTTTTATTAATGTTTGCAAAACTTTCCCCCCACATTTTGTTGTTTTTGGCCAGGGCCCAACAGGTCAAAACTACAAGATATGCTTGCTAACTTGAGAGATGTTGATGATCTGCCTGGATTACAACAGTCAGCCATGTCTCTCACCAGATCCAGTACTTCACGGCTTATTGAACAAGAAATCAATAGAACAGATGAAGGTGAGGGCTGCTGTGTGTGTAAGGGGTGCATTAGAGCTATTGCTTGAGAAAACGAGGCCTAATCAAGCCTGCCAGACCTCTCCGTTTTGGCCAAACTACACCCTTTAGGGCCCTAAATTGAAAGGGTGTTTTGCCGGCACCTTTGATGGGTTGATCAAGGGGTGCTAGCAAAATAGGGCTTTGGAAGATGCTTCTGAAGGCCTCTGCAGCCACCTGACATCATTGTGACATTCAGGCCCGACAGGTCTGATGGCTGGGGAAAATAACAATCTGACATTTTTGGCCAAAAAGGGTCCCTACTCCTGAATTAAAGGAATCTGAACTAGTTGATATTTGAGCTTTTGCCTATTATTCTGTCAGCTTTGTATATGTGTTCTGAAGCGAAGATGATTTTTAGAAGATGCATGTTGTAGCAAGCATAAGCTTACAAGAAGTAATAATCCTTCCTATGTGAAAACAAAGGGGAAATCACAGGATGGAGCTTCCTACCTGTAGTTTTTATAATTATTTGTATTACAAATACATATGCTATACATTTCTCTTTAAAAAGAAATCTCCCCCAATCTGTTGTCCAAATATTTGGGGGCATCTTTTTAGCTGATTAAATGTTCTTAATCAGTTACTCCAACTAAGAGTTGATTAAATGCTCCATCCTTTCTTTGTATACATACTAGCAAACTTCCTTCCTTTCAGTTTTGCAAAGCTGCTGTTTTGCATGGTAATTCTTATGAGTAAATAAGATCGCAAGACTACTATGTCCTGAAAATTTTAACTTTGCTAGTATTTTTCAAGCACATGGCAAATTACAGAACCAACTCTTAATGTACCTTACCTATACATAAAGCAGGAGTGGATTAATGGTAGATCTGGATCTACTGGAAGCTCTGGATGATTTGAAGCAGAGTGACAAGGATTCTGACTAGTGTTCTCGTTTAGTTGTGTCCGACACTTCGTAACCCCATGGACCAGAGCACGCCAGGCACTCCTGTCTTCCACAATGGCAACAAAATGTCCGTCTTAAATTATGCTGCTAGAATGAAGAAAATTGGAGGCAGGGAGTATATTAGAAGAAAAAAAGGAAGGTGGGTGGGTGGGTGGGTGGGTGGGTGAAGAGAAGCAAGCAGCCAGGAATAGATTTTTGTGTGGAAAGACTGTGAGCTTACATAAGTTTTGGTGCTCAGAATAAATGTCTGGATTCAGAAGACTTTAATTCTAGGTGCTTATCTTTTGCACCAGTCTCTAGTTGATAGATATTGGAGGGAAAAATTAAGCAAGTTCTGAAAACAGTTCCCCATTGGCTTATATAAAAACATCACCATTCCACTGTCAACAAGCTAAATAATTGGTTTTTTTTAACATGTCTTCCAAGAAAGCCCTTTTGATTTCATATTAAACTTAACCTTGCTAAGTTTAAGGGGCAGTTTACACTCGATGAGCATCTCCTGGCCAGCATTCAAATGAAGGTACCATTTGTGTAGACCGGCACGTCCCCATGGGGGCTTTCCATTTCAGTTATTGTGGATGACACTTTTTGAGAGGCTGCAGTTGCAGAAGTCGCAGCTGATTCTTCCTCATGCCTCCAACTTGAACGCTGCCAGATACCGGCCCTGAAATCTCCCAGTTGCCAATTGCAAAGCCACCTCTAATCGTGAACTGGATCCAACTTCCTCTGTTTAAAACTGCTGTCTGGGCATATTTATAAATAGAAAATATGTATTTGTCATGTAATGGCTACTAGTCTGATTAAAACAGCTTCTGCTGGCTGCATTTTAAGAAGTGGATGTAGCACACTACATGGAACAAGTGCAGCAGAACACTGAACAATCAACAGCCCACATGCTTAAAATATATGCTTTGAAAGACAAAATGTTACTTAGCAACACTTTGAGAAGTGGGGGGAAATCTCCTTTTGCTTGGAACATTTTTTCCCCATCCCACGTTGGGTTCACTGCTGGAAAGGCCTAGGTGGTAGTTTTTCCATGATTGCTCAGTTGGGTGTCCTGAGCTTTCAGTCTCAGCAATGCTTTGACGTTCACACAATTGGGCTGAAGGCTACCTTCGATTTTTGAATGGGTGTTCGATGTTTTGGCAAACTTATGGCGAGATTTAGGGCTTTTACAGGTGATCCCCCGCCCCCGGCCACCACCATGTACTGTTTTTACTTTGTTGCATTTTCCTAGCATTCAGAATGCAATCTTTTTATTTTTAGGAAAATACAAATGTGACCCACCCCCTTTTTGGCCCCATTGAATTTTGGGCTGAATATTTCATTCTCCCTTTGGAATCAATGGGACTACCTGAAAACATCAGAGTGAACTTGGATCAGGCCCATCTAGTCCAGCACTCTGGTCCCACAGTGGCCAGCCAGATGCTCCAAAGGATGCTTACAAACAGAACCTGAGCACAGCACTCATCCCACCCGCGATGCAACTGCTATTCAGAGGGCGTGGTGGAACTTGGCCTCTATGGCTAGTAGTCATTGATCACCTTTCCCCCCTATGAATTTGCCTAATCTTTTCAAGTCGTCAGAATTAGACGGGCCACCCCTGCCTCTTGTAGGAGTGGATTCCATCGTTTAATAATAATAATAATAATTTATTTGTACCCCGCCCATCTGACTGGGTTGCCCCAGCCACTCTGGGTGACTTTCAGCATATATAAAAACATAATAAAACATTACATCTTGAAAAGCTTCACCATACAGGGCTGCCTTCAGATGTTTCCTAAGTGTCATATAATTACTCATCTCCTTGACATCTGAAAGGAGGGCATCCCACAGGGTGGGCTGAACGATGGGGGTGGAGAGGCTCCTTCAGGTATACAGGGCCAAGACCATTTAGGGCTTTAAAGGTCAGCACCAACACTTTGAATTGTGCACGGAAACGTACTGGGATCCAATGTAGGTCTTTCAGGACTGGTGTTATGTGGTCTCAGTGGCTCCTCCAAGTTACCAGACTAGTTCAACTATGCATTGTGATTCAGTTGGTAGAGCATGAGGCTCCTAATCTCACGGTTGTGGGTTCAAGCCTCACATTGGGCAAAAGATTCCTGCATTGGACTAATTGGCCCTTGTGGTCCCTTCCAACTCTACAGTTCTATGAGTCAAAGTTCTTTCCTGTGTCTTCCAACATTCAATTTCATTGGCTGTCCCTGAGTTCTGAGTGTTATACAAGTAGGTTCCACCTCTCAAATCAATTATATGGATGCCATTCTTTTCTTCCTACTATCCCAAGTTTACTTTTCTTCCCCTTAAAACCAGAATAAGTGCAAAGGCCATCTCCAGACACTTGCTTTCTCCTCCTGCCCCACTGTACATATTACCAGTTTTGTATTGGATCTAGCACCAGTGTTGTGCCAGGAATGCCCTAAAATTTTGCTGTGTGGAAACAATTTGTTAAAATATTTATATATATTTAAAATAAAACATAAAATGCAAAATTATAAAACACACAAAAGAGGAGATGCATAAGATCAGATAGGAATAACAGATACTTTGTAGCAGTACTTTTTTTTTTTTAAAAAAGCAGCAATGTTCATTTAAAATAGTGGTTATAAGATTTAATGGCAACTTCAACTAAGCAAAATAAAAACTCAAAAAATGTAAAGCAAGTATTAGCTCTTGTACAACATTGATATGAAGATTTAAATTGGCTTTATATTTGATACAAATATTTTCAAATAGTTCAACTTTTGTACATACAGTTTGTAGTAGTAATAATAATAATAATAATAATAATAATAATAGACATCTAAGCAAACTGTAGAGGGTGTACCATACAAGGTGAGCCACCACTGAAAAAGCTCTGCTAAGAAAAATCTTTAGTTGGGTTCTTCTTTCTCTTGAGTTACTAATTTCCATTAACAAAAAATGAATGTCGGTTGTGGTTTTGTTTTGTTTCAGTATTCTTTAAAAAAAATATATCTAAATTACTTCTCACCTTATTCATTTATGTATGTATTAATTTTTTACTCCTTGCCTTCCTTCAAAGGGGCCGAGGGTGGCAAATAAGTAAATTCAAAAACAATACAATTAAAATATATATCCTTCCCTAGAACTACAAAACACTTGAAGGAATTGGGTGGGAGAGGGGTGGGCATGCAAGAGTCAAATCCAGACCACCGTTTTCCTTTGTAATGAACCAATAGGCCCTGGAAGTCTCTTGCACAAATATTAGTGCAATCAGCCAAACAGTATTTCCTTTTTTAGTGCTTAATTGTTTTGAACAATTCTGAAGAAACCAGCTTCCGAGGTATGTATATTTAAGAACTTTATTTCTGGCAAAAATGGATTCTGCTGGTGCTGATTTGCGCATGTTAATTTCACTTTGTTTTGTAAAGAGCTTACTCTACTGAATTTCAATTGAACTGCTTATGCCAAGCTTCTGATTGTATGGAGTACTTAACTTTCATTTCTTCTCTTTCAGTGGAAGCTTTAACATTCCCTCCTTCATCCGGAAAGTCTTTCATTATGGGAGCAGACGAGGCCCTTGAAAACGAGCTGGGTCTTGGGGAACTAGCAGGCCTAACAGTAGCCAACGAGGCAGATTCTCTGACATACGATGTAAGTGCTAGTTTGTCACTGTTGCCTCTATTTTTCAACAGGTAAAAATTGTGATAGGAAAATAGGAAGAAGCTGCCTTATAATGAGTCCCTGTTCCATCTAGCCCAGTCTGTCTACACTGACTGGCAGAGGCTCTCCAGGGTTTTGGACCAGAGTCTTTCCTAGCCCTATATGGAGATGCTGAGGCTTGGACCTTCTCTATGGAAAGCATGTGCTTTACCACTGAGCTATGGTCCTTTTGATCTACCTTATAGGATTGTTACAAGGACATTTCCTTAAGGTAGGAGTGCTGCATGATGCTCTGAAAGTCACAATAAGCCCAAAAGTCTGGCTCACAGGCTGCTACAGCCTTCTCCACTCCCTCTGTCGCTTCCATGATCTCTGCTTCCTCCTCTGCTTTTTCATTCCCTCTTCCTCCCCACCTTTTTTCCTGATTTTCTTCTGAAACCCTTCCATTGGTGAAATGGTTGAGCAGCACTGTGGCAACAATAGGGCATCTCCTACCACTTTGCAAAGACTCTTGGAAGCAACATGGCTTGAGTGGCTGCAGTGCCATCTATAGGCAATTCTGAGCTCTGCAGCTCAACCATTTGAATGCAGCCGCGTTCCTTCGCTTTGCAGTGGGAGGGAGAATGTTCTTCCCTATCCTAGGTGCCAGACCTAATAGTATGGTTCCTTTGGCGACCAGACTTCTGGAATGCTGTGTTCCTGTACAATGCGTAGTTTGGAAAAATCATAATTTAACATGTAAGATTAATAAAACATGCAAACATGCAAGAATATGAAAGCTTGCATTCACAAGGGTGCTCTGCCATTTATCTCTTTTGCAATCGATTCTCATAAGTATAATCTGCTTACAGTCCTACAAATGATGTCTATGCTGTGCTGATCCCTGAACTACCCAAAGCTGCCTTAAGTAGAGGATGTTCTTTTACAGGACAATGCTCTGATGTGGCAGTAGTTATTTTAAAATTGGAAGTGGCTGCTCTTTCTAATACATGGCCAAGATAAATGATTTATTGCTGACCATTTATTGTATACACTTCCAAAAGCTTGTCAGAGGCACTGAATGGGTTACTTTCCATATGAATTTATCAACTTGTTGGAGTCATCAGCCGAGGCCTTCCTTTCTATCTCACTAGCATTGGTGTCGCCTTGAGACAGGGCTTTTTCAGGAGCAGTGTTCAGACTTATTTTGCCAGCTGTTCATTATGGATTAATGATTGCATTGTATTTTGCTGTTCCATGCTGTACTTGTATTACAGTTTTCATCTGGTATTTTAATGTAGTGATTTCGGATTGTATCTTTCCATTTTGTAAGCTACTTGGGATGAAAAAGTGGAATATATATATGAAATAAACGGTGAAAGCATGTTTTAAAGAAGGAATAAGAATGAAGCTATTTTTGCAGATATTTAAAGAAGCCACCTCTTGTGTGGATGAAATAGTAGGGAGGAGGGCAGAAAGTATGCGGACATCCAAGAATATACACAGGCTTTTATGGGAAAGGGGAGGCAAGCATAATAATTCAGAGCAAAGAGAAATTGATGAGAAGAGGGGAAGAGGAAAATGAGGGGCAGAGCTTGAAGTCTATTGATACAGCTGCCAACTGTTCATAAGGCATGCTGTGTATTTCTTAAAAGAGAATGCTTGTCCCCTCAAGGTTCCATCTCACGCTGTTTTGCAGGCAACACTGTTAGAATGAAGAAATGCAGGTCGTGCAGCTCTTGATGGTTTTTTGTTGTTGCTAGTGACTGGAGGGTTAACTTTAATAGGAAAAAACAGTTGCATCTCTATTTTTTCTTGTTACTTTTTCTGCCACATAGTCCGAACTCAGCATTTGATAGCAGGAAAATGAAATACCATCTGTTTTGATAGTCCCCCGCCTCACATTGGCTAAACTGAAGTTTTGTTTTTATTACCACAGATAGCAAACAATAAAGATGCACTGAGGAAGACCTGGAACCCCAAATTCACCTTAAGGAGTCATTTTGATGGAATAAGAGGTCTTGCTTTCCATCCAGTTGAACCTGTGTTAATTACGGCATCCGAAGACCATACATTAAAAATGTGGAATTTACAGAAAACATCTCCAGCAAAAAAGTAAGATTGTGATTGTTAAAAGACATGTGGAGATTAATTTTTTAGACTAATGATTGTAGAAACATGGTAGCAACATAATGACTAGTTTAGGCCTGATTAATCCTCTCAAGGATAAATATTACCTGCTGACTCACTTATTGGGTTAAGGAATATTGTTTCTCTTCCAGAATGCATGCCAGTTGGATTTAAACCTTATAAACATTTATAAGTCTTATAAATGGCGCATGTATATGTAATGTGATCGTGTATCATATCAAATTATATAAAAGCAAATAAAGGTCCTATTTAAGTAATAACCTGTTGCCATTATAAGAAAAGGGAACTTACTCATAGTCTTCGGTATTCTCCTATATCTCAAGAATCTTAGGAAGGATCAGTTGGTATTTACAGCACACACACACAAAAAGGCAGCTGTTGCCGCAACAAGAATTGCTTGGTTCTGTGAATATTCATTAGAATGCTGCGGGTAGACCAGTGATGGGGACAGACTACCCCCAACACATGACACTGGTGTTAAAAGACCTGCACTGGCTTCCTGTGTACTATTGGGCCGAGTTCGGGGTTCTTGCGCTAGTGTACAAAACCCTGAATAACCTAGGCCCAGCATATCTTAACCCCAAGTTCATTACTGGGATCATCGGGGGAAGCCCTTCCCACAGGAAGTTCGACAAACACCATCTCTGCCCCTACTGAATCTTGGGACTCTTAGTCAAAACTGTTTTATTTAAGGAGGCCTTTTCACCCTGAATGCTTCTCAGATGTTTTACTTTGAAAAAAAATGAAAATTCTTGAGTTTTTAAGTTTTAGAGGTTTTAATTTATGTTTAAAATTTTGAATATTGTATATTTTGTTGTTTTGTAAGCTTCTTCAAGACCTACATGATGAAAAGTGGGATATACATAAATACATACTGTATATACATACATAAAATAGCTTTGCAATAGCCACATTTTTTGTCTTTTTCCTTACACAGTATATAGGCTATTGGTGGTTGGCCAAGGAAATCAGCTCTTGCTGATTCTTTCACAGTCCTTTTTTATTCTTTCTTTGTTTGATTATGATTTTTACAAGGACACTTTGCAGAACAAGAAATGACTGCCCGTGGCTTATAAAAAGTGGGGAGGGGCAAAGACAAGGAGTCAGGGACACTTAGTGTGCATGTAGAGGTAAAAGTGTTCAAAAGCGTCCTGTCAGTTTAGGCCAGGCATAGGCAAACTCAGCCCTCCAGATGTTTTGGGGACTACAACTCCTATCATCCCTAGCTCACAGGACCAGTGGTCAGGGATGATGAGAATTGTAGTCCCAAAACATCTGGAGGGCTGAGTTTGCCTATGCCTGGTTTAGGCCAACCTGGAAGCAAACTTTTTCATGCCTTAACAAATATTTTCTGAACCTGTGATTCTGCTTTTTTCTTCTTTTTTTTAGGAGTGCCTCTCTTGATGTTGAACCTATCTACACTTTCAGGGCACACAAGTAAGTAAACATTCAGAAACTTCTTTCTGTTATCAGAGAATATAGCTGCAGCACTTGACAGAGTTCTCCTTTTATGGGAGAAACAGTGTGTTGACTCAGCCTGTCAAATGGTCATGTGGTTTCTTCATCTTGTGGCTCGACCTCAGCTCACCACTCCTCTAGTATGCTAGTGAACTCTTCCTTCCAAAAGGGGTGGGGCTGGTAAAAGCTGCAGCTTGGCAATGTAATGGTGCAATCCGAACTGCAGTTCAGCCTCTGGTGAGGCAGATTGCATTAGCCTTCCTTTCTTTTTTTGCTTTTTTCTCCTTCCGCCTTTCGCTTGTGTGGTGCTAGTGTCTTGCTATGTACCACACAGAGCACAGATACAACACTTACTTACCAAGAGGGACTTAGCTGTCTTCAGCATGTGAATTGGAGAGGAATGGCCAAAGAGGTTGATAAGTGTGCAGCAGGGATAGGGAAGGGACAATTTAAAAGTGGTTGAGAATGGACTAAAAAGTGAGGTTATGGCCAGAGCCATCCCACGACAATGCGCCCCCCCCCCCCGAGGTGGGCTGCTGCCACATTTTCCCCCCGAACGATCAGCATGAGCACCACCAGCACTTCCAAGGCCATCTCATCGAAGAGTTCTTCACAGTGCAAGGCATTGTGCGTGACATGGCCCTGGAGGGCAGCTTCACTACCTCCGGTGTTTTGTTGCAGTATTAGCACATACTGCTTAAATTCTTAATGTTAAACAGTATTTCCTGCTGTTGCAGCAGAGCCGTGCTCTCTGAAGCCACCTCACCCACAATGCTTTGCTCAGAGCGAGGTGAAGACCAGCACTCAGGAGGCAGCCTATCTGAGTGCTGCTGGCCACTTCCCTGCAGAAGCAAATGCTGTTTTACTTACCACAGCAGCGAGTGAAAGTGGCTCTCTGCAGGTGGATGGCAGCAGTGGCAGATAACGCCATGGGCTGCTGATGGGGGTGTGATCTGCTGCCAGAGCCCTGTAGCTTATGACCTCATTGGCCCCATTATGGCAGTTCCGTAAATACCTTGTTGAGGGGATCACGTAGAGGAGGAATGTATGCCAGGGGGCAGAAGGAAAAAATGTTTCCTGTTAATTATGTTGCTTTGAAGGTATACGTCACATTTCATTTTCTTCAGTAATGTTTTATTGTGGATTGTTTTATTGGTGTTTTAATGTGTTGTAAACCACTCTGAGATTTTTTTCCCCCTTAAAAATATAAAGCAGTATAGAAATGAAAATATTTGAAATAAAACTCCACTAAATCAGTATTGCTTCCTCTTGCAGCAGTCCTGTGCTTTGTGTGGTAATGAGTAATACTGGTGAGCAGTGTTATAGTGGGGGAACTGATGGCCTCATTCAGGGCTGGAATACTACAAACCCAAATATTGACCCTTATGATTCCTATGGTAAGTGTTCCCCTCCCCCTTTTTTTTTTACAGGTTTCTCTTTTGGCGGGGGGCAAGGGAGCACATTAAAAATGCGCAGCAGCTTATTGAATGCAGTGCAACTCACTATGAAAAAGGAAAAACGGTTCTATTCAGAAACAAAATGCAGCTTGAACCGGGTGAAAGAGAAATGCCTGATAAGAGATCACACGAGATAGTTCTGTAATTTGGAAGCAATCTTGGCTTAGGATCCCAGTAATAGGAAAAAAGATATGGAAGAGGGTCATGATGTATTATTGCTTTGGAGTCAGCAGTCAGTGTTGTCAGGAATTCTGCAGTTAAGGAAGGACTAGAGGGTTTGTAAACTGCCATTAGAGCATCTCTACAGCACTTAATATTTATAAAGAAATCCCATTTCCCCTTGTATTGTGCATTTTTTTCATCCCACAGATCCCTCAGTCTTAAGAGGTGCATTTGTAGGCCACACGGATGCAGTGTGGGGCTTGGTTTACAGTGGAGCACACCAGCGCTTGCTCTCCTGTTCAGCAGATGGCACTATCCGTTTATGGAAAGCTTTGGAGATCTCTCCAGCTCTGAACATATTTAATGATAATCAAGGTATTTAATAAATCTCCTGGATTGTAACACTATCAAAAGGAACGTCGCTTTTAATTATCCATGCTTCTGTTTATAACCACACTCTGACATAATTGTGCAATACAGGTAGGTTGATTTTAGTATGCCATCGAGTTTTAGTGGATTCCCAGCATCACTACATTGACGCTTGCTGGGAAAGCATGAGAGGAGAATCAAAACCCCACTTGCCGGTTGCATTTGTTTTGAAGGATGTGTGTGTTGCAGAATCTCACAACTGTTTTTTTTTATAAAGTAGCCACTGTTAATAGAACATGTTGATTGCTATATTTGGGGCATTATAATGAGAGGTTCATTTTTTAAGCAATAATGCAATAGTAAGTTACATAGCAAACCACTAGATTTGAATCTTGCTGTTTTCCTTCTGAGGCAATACATTAGAAGTTTTAAAATGGAAAAAATGTACAACTATTATTGTAGCACACACACTGGAGAGCACTGAACACTTCTTTATCATAGATTCTAGGGTTCATGTTTAAGAAATATTTTGGCTTCAGGGAAAGCCTGGACAAAAAAACAAAGCTTCACAAGATGTCTGAAACAGTTGACAACTGCTTTGCATATGGAAGAATGAAAGGCATTCCATAGTCAGGGGCAATATGAGAAAATGCCTGATTTGCGTCGGTCAGAATCCATTCACTCGTTGGGTATGATCTCATCCGGTGACAAGAGCATAGCATTCTGGGAGGCTGGCATCTCCTCTCTCCGTTTTTCTCTCCTGCCAATGGAGAGAAATGCCTGTTTCCATTCAGGTCACCGCCCTATGATGTGTGATGCATAGTTTACCAGATTTCATGAGAGATTCTGCTAGATGGCATGGGCCTTACAGCAGAGCTGCTATAGCCTAGACCCGAGCTTTCCAAACTGTGTGTCAAACACGTTAGCGTGTCGGCTGCAATGTGTTGTGCGAATGTTCCCCATGCTCTTCCCAGGACTGGAAAGGGGTTAGTTTAATCTCCAGTTTGCTAGTAAAACTGAACTACTGTGTCGTGAAATGATACATGTCTAAAAAGTGTGTCACTAATGTGAAAAGTTTCCAAAGCTCTGACCTAGACTCTCTTTCTTGTCTACCCTTCTGCCTTCCTTTCTGAACCTTTGTACTTGCCCACCCAATATTAATCCATAAGACATTTGTGGTGCATTAGTCAGTATACTAGCTCTTGCTACTCTGCTCTTCTTGGGCATGGTGGGTGCACTGCACATCTCAGGTTACAGCAGGTCCTGATACCTATGTAAATGTAACGGGTTTGAGGATTGATTGGCTCATTACTGAAACAGAGTTCTAATATTCCAACATTCACACATCTGTTTGGACACTTGAGAAACCATATTTCTTGCTTTTACCAACTTGGCTGGAAAATTTGAAATGACTTCTAGATTTGTGCCAAGAAAATGAATGAATGTGGCTGCTTTCAGGTAGTGGCTAATGGACCAAGCTTCCTATTCTTCCTAACACTCTTCTGCTTTTGTAGAGATGGGGATTCCCTCTTCTGTGGACATTGTGAGCAGTGACCCAAGCCACATGGTAGCATCCTTTAATAGTGGCCACACAAGCATATATAACATGGAAACAAGACAACGCATCCTTAACTTGGAGTCCAACGCAGATACTAGTATGTATCCAAAGGGGTTATTTCCATGTGTTTTCATTGTTCGTGTTTATATTGATAAAGTCTGAGACCATCGTGCATAGAAATGAATTAAATGAAGTGTTCTTCCATTTAGGATACCGATGTTTGCACCTAATCGTCTTTGATGGACTGCTGGCGTCAGTCCACATGGGACTGATAAATCTAGCCATAAATGTACTCTAATACAAACAATTCTGAAAGAACAAATATGAGGAAATAGCAGATTAGCTGTCTTATTCTCCCTGACCCTCATCACCCACTTGCCATGCTTCCTTATATGATCCATAGGTATTTTGGGCTTCCTTAAATATTAGGTTTTCACCATCCCCTATGCAACTGTATGGTGTTCCTGAATTATACGTAGGTTAGTTTGAGAAGCAGGTTGACAATATATTGAATGAGCATAGTAAGGTACAAGTAGATTGAGTGGACTGAACAAGTTGGGATTTTTGCACCAGATTGGCCTGCTAAATCAGGTCGTTAGTCTTTCCAATAGCTTATTTCAGAGGTTTTCAACCTTTTTGGGTCCACAGTTTCCTTGACCAACCACATGCTTTTTTGCAGCATCCCTGTGGAGCTCAGGAGCCCAGTTATGCCACCCCTTGCCTGCAGAGCCAGCAGCCCCTCACCCTTTTTCGAACACCCTCCCTTGTGGCGTGTCCCCTCAGCCTCCTCTCTGCTCCCTTCTCCTTGGGGCTGTTCTCTGGGCAGCTGCAGCTGCCACTCCTGGTCTCTGAGCTGCCACCCCGGCCCAAAGAGAGGTGCCTCCTCACACTGCCCCACAGGGGCCTGGGAAGCACCCCCTGGCCAGCCCCAGGGGCACCTGGGGAGCTTGCAACAAACAGCTGTGCAAACCTTTGGGAGGCAGAGATGCAAGAGGCCATCAGAGAAAGGGAGTGAAGGAAAGAAGGACAGAGGCCAGTGTTGCCTGCGGCACCTCTGATCAGTCAAGGCACCCCAGGGTGCCACAGCACACTGCTTTAAAACCACTGACTTATGTGAATGAAATAATTTTTCTGTGTTGACTGTGTTTGCACTTGTTCATTCCTTTAGCAGTCACCTCTTCTTGCCAAATAAACAAAGTAATCAGCCATCCAACTCTTCCAATTAGTATCACAGCCCATGAGGATAGACACATCAAATTCTATGACAATAACACAGGTAAGCATAATTCTTCCCTCAGTAGGTCGTAACATAAAAAAACAAAAATATCATGAAATTGTCTGAAGTCCTACCCATTTAGAGAGAAATTTTGAAATTGAGGTTTGACAGTTCTGTGACTTGTAAAACAGATGAGAGGAATACAGTGGTACCTTGGTTTACAACCATAATTGGTTCCGGAGGTCCAGTTGTAAACCAAAACAGGTTGTAATCCAAGGCACGCTTTTGCCGATGGGGCCTCCCCCCCCCAAAAAAAATGGTTGTTATAAAAAAAAAAGGGTTGTAATAAAAAAAATGGGTTGTAATCTAAAAAAAGGGACACACGGTTCCGGGTTTGACATGGTTGTAATCCAAAGCGGTTGCAAACCAAGGTACCACTGTAAAGGGTTATTGGCTGTGCAGAAGGAATTGGTGTGGCTTAGCATTTGAGTTACAGCTTTAACATCCTTCCCAGCCAATCCCGATGTTTGTCTTTGCTACAGAAAAGCGGATGATCCACAGGATCATGGAGGGAAATTTATGCATCCCTAATTTCCACACTGCACAAGATGGAATTGCTGCCAAAGCTTACAGATGCTTGTGTGTGTTTGTCTTTGTGTGTGTGTCTAAATAGGGACGCGGGTGGCGCTGTGGGTAAAAGCCTCAGCGCCTAGGACTTGCCGATCGCATGGTCGGCGGTTCGAATCCCCGCGGCGGGGTGCGCTCCCATCGCTCGGTCCCAGCGCCTGCCAACCTAGCAGTTCGAAAGCACCCCCGGGTGCAAGTAGATAAATAGGGACCGCTTACTAGCGGGAAGGTAAACGGCGTTCCGTGTGCTGCACTGGCTCGCCAGATGCAGCTTGTCACGCTGGCCACATGACCCGGAAGTGTCTGCGGACAGCGCTGGCTCCCGGCCTATAGAGTGAGATGAGTGCACAACCCTAGAGTCTGTCAAGACTGGCCCGGACGGGCAGGGGTACCTTTACCTTTACCTTTACCCCTTCTAAATATCTGAAAGAGGAGCACTTAGACTCTTTACCCTTGTTCTTAAAGCTCCATGTTCTCCATGTTCACCCATAGTGAAGGAAAATATGTAAATCATAACTGTTAGAAAACTTGCAGTCATTTCGATTGGTATCTTAATTATGTGCTTAAAACAAAAACACACACAATGCATCATATTCCAAAGCTAGGCACTGTGTTAATGAACTCTGTTATTTAATTCTATAAATTTTGGTCCAGGTGTTTCCTGCTTGGTTTGGCAAAGGATCAGTAGGCAGAGTTAATACAAGCAACTTTGTTAAACCTGAGCCACTAGATAACTTCAGCCTTGTGACTTGCAAGGTTTGCTTTCAAAAGCTCATATCTAAGCTGCCTAGGAGTTCAGACTCTGTTTTCCGTGAATTGAGCTACCTTTTCTTTGATGTAGCAAACTGAGCTCAGGGTAGGTTTTGCTTTGCACTTGGAACAACAAAAAAGTGGGGGTACGTATGAATGATTAACATACTGTATCAAAGCACTTGTAGAAATCTCTGCTTTACCTCTGCATCTCTGCATAATATATGGATATGGCAACTAAGGCAGGATTGGGTCATTGCTTCCATCTTAAAGGGGAATGTTGAAGGATTTATTTGCAAGTATTGAGCACAAATGATGGGCGGTTGTTATCCATTTTGTATCTGATTATGTGAGAATCCACCCTTCTGCAGTTTACTTCAATTGATAGTAACACTATTCAGGATAGGGATTTCAAAGATATGTGCCAGGACACACCACTCTGCTGTGAAAAATGCTGAAGTGTGCCTTGTAAAAACTCACGCACTGTGATGGATGCGTTCTACCTTTTCTCCATCAGAGTGGTGTGACCCCGTGCATTGTTAATTCTCCCACCCCCATTACTATATGGGCAGTGACATCACAAAAGAGTGAACAAGGGTGTGCCGGGATGTGGCCTGTACAGGGAGCTCCCAGAAGTAGAACCATTACCCTGAAACAACCTGTTCCACCCCTGATTGACTGGGCAAAGTAGGGAAGTGGGATGCAGAGCAGCAACAGTCTGTGTGGCAGCTGTAAGGAAGATGCCTGCTGATTTCCGTGGGAGCTAATGAGTAAAAACCTGTCTAGGTTGTACCTAATGGTGCAGGAGCAGAGTTCAACTCATTTCCACTCTTGTCCCTAAAATCTGCTCCAGGCCCCCAGAGCTGATTCTGAGGGTGTGCAGGGGCTGGAAGGGACAAGAGAGGAGCACATGCATGCGCAAAAACATTGTGCAAGTGGAGCTGCAGTGTTGGACCCTTTGGTGTGTTTTTTAGGGTGAAAGTGAATGCTACCTTCACTTTTTTAACTGCGGGAAGGCACCTGAACCAGGTACCAAATTTGGGAAGCTGAGCTCTAGGAAATAACCGGGAAAGTGAAAGTGACCAGCACAGAGACACAGTCAGGCGATCACTTTCCAAAGGGAAGGGGGCTGTGCTCATATTCAAAGATCCTTTGTTTCAGTGAGAATAGTTGCTAGTATGCTTGATATCAGTATCATTTCCCTTAAGTTCTGTTAAAGCTCTGTATTGCATTAACTGATGACAAGTTGTTTTTTAAAAAAATAATGTTTTATTTCAAAGGAAAATTGATCCATTCCATGGTGGCCCACTTGGATGCAGTCACAAGTCTCGCTGTTGATCCTAATGGCTTGTACTTGATGTCCGGCAGTAAGTACATCCCACATCCACTCTTAATCCACTCTGAATTAAACGTAACTGCAAATCTAAATGTTTTTCCTCTTCTTTGTCTAACCTAGGCCACGACTGTTCAATACGCTTATGGAACCTTGAAAGCAAGACCTGCATTCAGGAGTTTACGGCTCATCGCAAGAAACACGACGAATCCATTCATGACGTAGCATTCCATCCCTCGAAATGTTATATCGCCAGTGCCGGAGCTGATGCGCTTGCTAAAGT
Organism: Podarcis pityusensis; assembly: GCF_964106645.2. NCBI lineage: Eukaryota > Metazoa > Chordata > Lepidosauria > Squamata > Lacertidae > Podarcis > Podarcis pityusensis. Next base: position 82,451,433 of record NC_138026.1, on the reverse strand, counting down.
CTTTGTATGACGCAATATTTCTCTCCCTCTCTAGCTGCCGTGTGTATATATATATATATACAACAAGCTGTACAAATGACAAGGGCAAGAGCCTCCTCTTCATGCCCTTTAATTCAGTGAATGTTAGCAAATGGTCTAGGGTTATATTTCTTTCTTTTCTTTCAGGGTGCTCTTTTTTAAATAAGGGGTTCCTTGGGTTATATGAGCTCAGCTAGTGCTGAGAGCTGGGAAACCCTCTGTTTCAAATGGTCCATACAGAAGAACCGTTTTTATTTTTGAAGGTGTCAGTATTTGTCCAGGCCGGCCTTGGGCAAAATGAGATCCTCTGTTAACAATATGTGCAGTCCAGTGTGGGCAATAAGGAAGCAGAAAATCCAATTTCTGTAGGATGTGGGTAGATAGAAACTTTTCTGCCTGTTTTTCCCCTCAAGAATATTACCCATATATTTCTGTAAAATAAGCCTGAATTTGGTGATGTAACTCTTAGAAATACAATATAAATATTATTTCTTCTCTTTTTTTTTACGTATTGTACGGTTGAATGATGTACAGGAGAATAAGGCTTGATTTTGTCTCAGCCTGCTGGCTGTTACATTAGGTGGATTGGGTTTAAACATCAAATATGAATGCAGTTTCCCTAAATTGTATTAAAGCAGATATTAACAAATGCTTTAAAAATGTATGTTTTATTTTAAGCCTTTGAAAGAATTTGTTAACAAGTGACTGGCACCACAGTTTACAACAGGGATGAGGCTTAATTCAGATGTTGATGACTTCCATTCATAGCTAAGCTCAGTAAAATTATGAAACTTCCCTTTTCAGTAAACAAGAAATTATATCTGTGTAGGCTTTAACAGGCCTTACTGTTGAAATGCATGTTATTGGCATCCAAATAATTTTCATTATCTTGAATAAACCTGCTTGGATACCCCTCCCCTCTCCAAATCTTACTCACACACTCATGCATAGAAGTGACCTCTCTGTGATTCAGTCTTTGGCTGCTAAGAATAGTGTGTGTATATATCTAGTGAGAGAGTTATTTAATCAACCATGTGGGTGGGGCCTGTCTGGAGGAGATTTTCTGCTTGGTACTCACCCTTGTAATAGGGCGGTGATTGGCAGGAAAAGGGTGTAGAGTTGGCCAACGTGATTGCCAAATTTACAAACTCCACAGCAGCAGGAAGCTGTTTTCATGGGGCGTGGGTGTGTAGAGCAGCCTTCACCAATTTGGTGCCCTCCAGATATTTGAACTACAATTCCCAACTGCCCCAGCTGACACAATGGTTTGGAATTGGTTTTTGGAAGAATTTGGAATTCATAAAAATATGCCTTCATTTTTTTTTGGAATAACTACCACACAATCCAGAAAAGAAACCATTTATTCTCTGTCATTGCATTACCAGCCTTAGGTTTGAACATGTTTTCTGCATTTGGTACTAAAAATATGTGGCATACCTATTTGTAGAAGTTTACACTCTTGCAGATTCTGATGTGCAACATGTTTCCCTTTAATGGAATCAAAACTATTACCAATAGATCTCAAAATGTTCAGGGTTCGTTAAATCCCAATTTTGAGTCAAAGCAGAAAGACCAACTGCATCAAATATACTTATCTATATGTGACTTCTGTGTATGTATCCCTTCTCTCTGTGATCTTATTTTTAAAAGAATATTGCAAAGATTTATTTAGAAAAACAAATACATAAAGTTGTGTATATTGTGTGTGTACATATATATATATAGATATATATATAGAAAGAGAAATTGTAAACAGTATGTATTAAATGTGTCTTAAGGGAAGATTCTATGGGTAATTTTAATGTTTTAGTATTAAAAATTCTCCAGACTTTGTTGCGTACAAAGGATAAAAGGTATGGTTATTGTGCTTTTTGCTTAAGCAATATAATACATAGTTGCTGATGTTTAAATTGCTGTACATACAACTAATAGACCAGCATGCTTATTTTGGAGACTCCCATTTTGATTAAATTATGAATGTAAGAAAAAAGTTGCTTTTCAAATGTGGATTGGAAGTTGTTCAGTCCTGCTTAGTGGGCTCCTGATCCAAGTGAAGCGACTTTAAAAACAGGCAAATAGCTAGAGGCTGAGGTGCCTTTTGACAAACAAAAAATGTAGCCTTACCACGAGGTTGTGGACTCTGTATTTGTGTTCTTCTCTAGACTCTGTTAGTGTCTGTCAGTCTTCTCTGCTTGTGTACTATAGACTGCATTGTACTGTGCACAAATATTATAACTTCTTCAAGATGCTATCTTCAGTTAGAGATGAAAAAGACCCTTTCTAACCTTGACTGACCTATTCTGTTTATCTGCAAGTATTGGGTTGCACTACCATTGTGGATTTCTAAGCATTTGGTTAACCTCCAGACCACATTCTTTCCTTTCCCCTTTTGCCTTTACATGACCCTGTTGCAGCTGGCCAGGTGAGCTGCCTTCATTCGAATGTTAAGATCATGTCCAGCGATATCAAAGTTCTGTCTGTGGGTTTGATCTCTGAGGAACTGTTGTACATATGCCCGTTATCTGATGCTGTGATCGTTGAGCAGGGAACCTGCATGCATGAGCTTAATTCTAGAAGAAACTTGTGAACCAACAATGCACAGGTACCTTCTCTGATTCGTTACAAGAACACACCATAGCGTAACTTTCCCTCCCTTTCCTCCTTCCTTTGTAAACAAGGGGAGGAAATTAGAGTCTTGACAAAGCACAATTTTCCATTTTTTTCCTGGATATGAGAAACACTGGTTTGTTCAAAACATGGATGCTTTGCAAGCCGGGATCAGAGCCATAGTTGGATGAGACAGTTTGTTATAAACCACAAATGGATGCTTAAAAAGTTCCCACGCATATGTGGGTGGGTGGGAAGGAAACAGTGCTTCATCCCAAGGCCCACCCATTGCAGCACATTCTCATAACAACTGTGCATAGTTGATTTTTGTCAGAGTCTTACATGTGTGTGCAAGTGTATGGTTAATGTAACCCTCCAAAGGTTGGTGGACTACAACTCCCATCATCCTTGACCATTGGCTATAGTGGCTGGAATTGTTGGGAGTCAGGAGTTCAACAACATCTGGAAGGCCAGTAGTTGTCCACCCCTGATTTAGATACAGTGAAAAATGTAGGAAAATGCTGAAGTTTAAAAACATAAGAAGCACTACACACAGACAGAAAAGGTATGTGGTATAGCCCTTCTGGTTATGTATCTTTTCAGCATGCAGATAGGAAATTGAATATTTCAGTGTTACCCCACGTCAAGAAACCCTGCAAGTAGAAATATTCAAGAATAAGGCTGGGCTACAACTCTTCTTGAGACCTAGATTTTCCACAGGGAGGGGTTCTTGGTGTGCAGAGCTCATTGACATTCTGAATAGGTACATATCTCTGTCATAAAGCCCCAGGTTCAATAATTTGAGGAATCGGGACTGGGAAAGTCACCAGAGAGCTGCTACCAGTTATTATCAGCAGACTCTGTATAAGGCAGCATCAGATGAAGTGTAAAGGGTCCAGAAAGTTTGTACCAGATGCTGCTCTTGTGCTTTGATTGACCTTAAGATCTTTAACCAAACGACTTTGAAGTCAAATGTATTGAAGATTGAACAGCTTAACTTCATGGCTGCCATATTAAGACAAATCTTATGTGGTTTACTTTTAGAGTCTAAGCACCCTTTTTGAACCCTTACTTAGAATCTACATCGCAATGAATTTGACAAGTTGTGAGCTTAGAACAGAGTTATCTCAGACCTGGGAGCCCAAGCAGCCCCTACAATCCTCGTTCCCTGGCCTTGGGAACTCTCCCCAGCTCTCGCTCTTCCTGCTTTGCCTAGCAGGAATATGTGCTTGAACTCTGATAATGCCTCTTTCTTTTCTGGATGCAGGTGAGGTAAAATTTACCTTTGTTGCTCCTTCCACTTTTATTTCTGGCCCTGCACACCACTGGCGTATTGCTCGGAAGAGCTGCAAAAGTTCCCCCGTCCCTGACATAGAGTATATTCAGTGGAGTGCACCTCTGGGGCTGAAGTCAAACCACTGCGGTAGCAGCACTGAAGCGACCTCCCTAGGGCACAGGCCTGGGCTGCCCAGACAACAAGACCCCCCTCGGCGTTGCTGATATGGTCCAAAGGAAGACAGAGCAATACATTTGGCCTAAGCAGTGATGAAAATGTTGGCTGATTCAGTAGTCTTGGGGGTGGGGGGAGCAGTTTTAAAAATCAGAATCTTCTGCAGCATAGTGAATGCCAGAATATTTTAAAAGTTCAATTTCCCCCAATAAGCTTTTCATGCATAGATTGATAAATTCACACTGCAGTTGATCAGAAGATACACTTTCTGCTGTTCATGTATTGGATACACACCGAAGTTGACATAGAACTTAAGTGTTTCAGAATTGCCTTTAGGTTCTGAGTGGACGAGGTCTGAGAATTCTAACTTTTTTGCACTCAGTTTGAATGGGGAGATCCTAATTTGATGTGAGTTCTGCGGCATATTTGTCCCAGTACTCAGAAAAGTTACACAGCTTTTTGCCAAGTAAAACACACCATTGCTTACATGGATAACTTAATGAAAACCAACCAAATTATATAAGGAATAATTGGAGGTTTCAGACTGAACCATTTTTCTTGCTCCTTTTGGAACTGGTGTTCTAATATAAGTTGGCTTCTAGGTGGACACCTTCCAAAATATTTCCTGCGATAGTCAGATGTCCATGATAAACACAGATTTTAGTGCCACAGCATCTGTGCCATTTTATATAAAGCACAGGACAGCTTTTGAAACCAGACAAAATATGTAACATCTTGTAACTGGGCAGCCCAAATTAACTGAAAGGGTCTCTTGTACTGTGTTCTTGGCTTTCTGAAACTCTGCAAGCTGAAAACACAGATTGACAACAATATTTCACAGTAATGTGTGCTGGGCAGATTTACCAAGAGCAGTTCTTTTGAAGGGAAAGGAAACTATATTAGAATACTTTGTCTTACTGACTAAACTCATTGCGGAGGTGGGTTAGATCTGCATGTTACTCCATGCAACTCTGGAGCCAACACATTGTATTTTAGATCGAAAACTTGTATTAATCTTTGTTTTATATATTGCGAGATCATCTCCATTTCTTTTAACAGGCTAGTTTGTATTTTCCGCATGTTGGCCAGCTGTTTTCTTTTTATACATGCCTCCATGCTAGATGTTAGCAAAATTGCTAGGCCACCACTGGCTTTTGTTCTCTTGCAGCGGTTTTTCCTACTCTTCCAAATACTAAAGACACTTGAATTTAAATAATTTTGATTTTTACTGCTTGTTCTTTAAACACTTGTATTTTAAAGTCCCATTCTCATCTTTAAAGTAGAGGCTGCTGATGGTAGCCTGGAAGTGCAAGGTGTGTTCTTCATTCCTGACAAGGTAACTATACCTTGCTTCCATTGCTTAAATACAGTTGAACTTAAATCGGAACCAATTTTGAAAAGGGATGTGGAAACTTAATGGAAGTAGCCACCCTTCTGCACTTGCATAGTGTTTTGTTTCAAGGGAATGTTCCAGCTGGTTACTAGGGATCATAACATTTGACACTTTTATCATGTTGGGAATAGCAGCAAGATAGATGTGTATATGGGAATAGCTGAAATATGAATAGGCTACAGAATGCATGTGTGGAGTGGATTAAATTAGGACCAGTGTGAGGTGTGTACTATCCATTTTCTGATGCATGAATGGTCAGTTGCACCCACAGAGTATGGCTGGTTGCTTAGTCTAGTCAATCTTTCTAAGAGCAGTCATGCTCACCTGTCCTCATGGTTCCTGTCTTTATCATGGGTAATAAATTGCATATTGTTCATAGATCAACCGAGAATAGTTCTTGTAGTAAAAGATGGAGGGATGCTCCTCAATGAGCATGTGACAGTACTCTTTGGTTAAATACAATCAGCCTTTTTGCTTGTATACAGAATAGTCATTTTGGTGGAAAATCTCTACAGTGCAATCGTATGAGGTAAGCCCCACTGCGTTCAAAGGGGCTTACTCCCAAGTCAGTAAATATAGGATTGATACCTTAGTATTGATGTGGAAGTTTTAATGTTACAATGTGATATATTGATTCTTCCAAATTTTGACCAACATGTTATCTAGCGGTGTGAATCAGTGTCGCCATTGTTTTCATTGCTTTAGGAAGATTGAGCATTAATGGGGAAAGCAGTGTTGGTAGTACAGTTTAGGCACGAAGTTCTCACCAGAAAAAGACTCTAGAGTTGTCGCTTTCCTCTGAGAGACCATTATTTCATCCCCAAAAGTTCAAAAATCATTAGCAGCAGAGTAATGTGTGTTTGAAGAACCATTTTCAATATTTCGCCATTTTTCTCAAAACCAGATAAGTTGCAAAAGCATCAACAGTACCTGGTTTTTGTTTGTTTTTCAGTCTTTTAATATTTAACTGCCTTTAAAAGTAAAGAACAGCAAAGCAGTTTGTGGAAGATTTTGAGTAAATTTGTTCTGGAGGTTGAGAAAGTTGTTCTCATTATTAAATACAAAAATAACTTCTGTTAATACCTCACATAAATGAGGCAATGCTGAGGTACTAATGAAGGCAGTGGCACTGAAGAGTTGCAAAGTGAATTTCTGTGTACAGTACCTACATTCTATGTTGAGTAAAATCAAATGGACCTTCCTGAAGTAACACTATACAGAGCAGCTTTACTAAATATTACCGCAGCAAATAAATGTCCTTTGTACTATGTATTTATGTAAATTGGGTGCTAATAAATACTATTTTTCAACATCTTTGTGTGTTTTCTAAATGTATATTACAGTTTATGGAACCTCTCCAAAAATACAAGCCATAGGTGAAAAAAGCCTCTTTATATGTCACCTTTTGCTCCACAGACTTTATGAATTACATTTTTACTTCAGAAAACTCAGAGGTAACCATGTTGGTCCACTGGAAAAGAAAAAAATCAAAAGCTGCCATAGGGCAATTATTTCTTTGAATTCCTTTGATACGCTTTTAATCCGTATCAAACAGAATATCTTAAAGTAGTAAGTATTTGAATTCTCCAGAACTCTTCATTAAGTTGGGTATTTGGCAGAACAAGGGAGTATTCTTTTTTTTTTTTTTTTTAAAGTTATTTATGCAGCATGTGTTATGCAGGCTAAATTAATTAAGGATCTGCTAAATACAAAACAGATTGCAGTTTGCATTGAGGGCTGCTGGATGAAAGTATCAAAATGGTGGTTCTCCCTTAAAAAAACACATGTTCTGCCTCGTCACAAGAGAAAACTGTGTGATGTAATAAGTAGACACTTCCATTCTCTTGGAATTAATTGTGAATTAATTGCTAAAGCCGAAAATACTGATGCTTGTAACTTGCCTGAGCCATCAACAAATAATGATAGCACATAGGAATGTCTTGGGTTGCTCTATATTGCACTTTAATACTGAAGTGAATGGGATATTTCACACAGATTATGAAGTACAAATAATTTCTGTTGTTTTTTTGAAACAAAACTATGTAGAGCACTTTACTGATTTGGAAGTCCTTTCCCTAACGCTTCATGCATGTGGACCATAAATACTGCAAGTAAATAAAGTACTGCTGAGAGTAAACACATTTGAAGGCACTTTCATACACTGCACTAAGGCCCATGAAAGCATGTTGGGGTTGAATCCTGGCACACAAGTAAGCTTGAGAATATGCAATTGGAATGCAGTGCAGGCTTCTTCAGCCATTACTTCAATCCCACTGTAAAACTTTCAGCACTAATGCAATGTAGAATAACACAGTGGTCCATCTAGTCAGAATTATAAGGCTATTTAAGAATGGACCAGTCTAGATGTTTGAGGAGGGTCCAAGCTTGGAGTGGAACACATGCTTGACTTACTGAAAGTCTCCCTCCCATTTAGGATTTCCAGTAGTATTGCTGCGAAAGACCCAGGCGGCAACCCTGGAGTGCTTGGGAGAGCCAGACTGAGCAACATGAACCAATGGATCTGATGCAGCACAAGGCAGCTTCTTACGTTCACAATCCTAGGAAGCAAAAAGGGTCTACTCATGCCTTCTTTACAAGGGAAAAAGTCCATACGCAGGCTTTAGTTTCAGGAGTTGGGGGGGGGAAGGTTTATTGGGTTTGTGTAAGCTTTCTTTTTCCTCCAAAGCAAATGAGATCTAGGACACCCTTTTTGTAACTTTTATTGCAAAAGGGTACAGCAAGTTATTTTTTAAAAAGCTCTTTAATGTAGGTGCATGTGCAGAGAGGGGAAAGTTAAAATAATATTTACAAACTCATGTTTCATCCACAAATCCTTTGCAAATGTTTGCATTCAGCTGCATTCTTTGCACTTGTCTTTGTTGCAGAAGATGCGGAGAAATACCGTGTATAAACCGACTTTTTCAGGGAGGCAAGGCAAATGATGATGATGAGATAAAGTCCTAATGACGATTTAAAAATAAATCTCCAAGCCTGGATGGTGTAGACACCCAAGAGTTCTTAAAATAACTCAGATGCGATATTGCTGCTCTTATGTAATAATATGTAAGAGGCCTCTGTACCTGAGAGCTGGGAAATAGGCAACACAGCACCACTTGTGGGGGAGGAAATCCAGGAATTCACAAGCCAAAAAACCTAACATCTGTTCTAGGAAAACTGATGAAAAACATGAAAGATACAACTAGCAGATACACAATTGGTAGGGAACCTTAGACCCTTCAGCTGTCGCTGAGCTTCATCTCCCATCAACCCCAACCAGCATGGTCAATACTCAAGGCTGACCATGTAGCTGTAGTCCATATGCAAAGCCAAATGCTCCTCAATACTGATATTTTGACTCACAACAAATTCTTTAAAGGCTGAGTCCTGTCAACAAGCACATAGGTGTGATCCACTGGACAGAAAGCACCACGGTTGCCATATTTCAAAAAGTAAAATTTCTGGCACCTGCAAAGGTGTTGAGCTTTTTTCAGGAAGACCCCAAAATTGTTGGGCTTTTGGGGGAGAAACCTCCCCCCCAAATAGTCATTTTAAGCTTTTGGAGCTGCGGTGCATAAACATCTGGGTTTTCCCTGACATTTTGCTGGCAAAATTCCCCCCGATGCCATTTTTACACCTGAAACCCTGGACATGTCAGGAATTTTCCTGACATATGGGAAGCCTAGTGAATACTCAAGACTTTTTAAAAGATAAGATCATTCTCCAAAGGCTCCTGAGTAAACTTAGTAGTCATGGGGTAAGAGAACAAGCTCTCTTGCGGATCAGCAGCTGGTTAAAAAACAGGAACCAGAGAGTAGGAATAAACGTCTATTTGACATCTTACGCAACACACCAAAGGCCCATTTCAGGACCAAATTGCTGATAAAACTATTCTTGGGCCTGAGTGCTAATAGCTGTATATTAAAATCAAAGAGAATTGACAGGGTCCGTTGCTTGTGACAGAAGTTGTAAAATCAGCAGAGGGCATTTGATGCTGATGTCCAGTGATAAATACTCTGGCTCATGGGATATAGAATAAATAATAGATTGCCACTGATGCTTTTTGTAATGCATCACCGCACCAACCCTAGAAGCATCTGTAAAAACTGCAGATTCCCTCTTAGGCGGAGGCTTGATTTTAGAATCTGAAGAGATGGAAGGAATATGATGTCACTGAACTAGGCATGTGGGAAGCTGCTCTCTGGGCTCGTTTATGGAGACAGGAAGGAAACCAGTAGGAACCATATATATAATTTACTGCCTTGCTCTTTTGGTGCCAGGTTACAGACTCTGTCTGCCTGGCCTGCATTGCAACTAACTTCAGTTGAACGTTCTGTGATGTGTAATTAAGCAATCTGTAAGCTTCAATTTCCCCCAAACTATTCTTTCAACACTTGTGCTATTATGCCCAACAAAGCAATTGTGGACAGCTGGTGTGAGTGCCACACTCCATCTTTGTTGATACTGATCCCCCCCCCAGAACCAAATCCTGATCTGCCCTGCTTGTTGTAGTCTCTTGTCCTTTGCTTTGCTTCCTGTCCTCATGTGTCTGCCAACAACTCTTAATTAAAGGCCGGGTTCCAAAGCGCCATGTAATATTTTAAAGCCAGCTGTTGGTTAGCCATTCTGCATCACTGGAGAGTTGAAATGGGGTGGTACCCAACAAATGCCATCTCTGGCATGCCCACTAAGTCCAGTGCATCTGGGTTACAGCCTTAGACCTATTAGTCTCCTATTCTATGTGGAAGTTAACTCCAAGCTATAGATTTGAGTCAAGTGAATTATCTAACCAAGGACTGTAGCCAGCTCCTCCACTGAATCAGTTTTGAAACCAGCAAGGGTGGGGGGAAGGAGATTGATCAGTCTACACCCATTATTGCCATGCATGGAGAACAGAGCTGACATTGGCTCTTAGCCATAGATGCCTTTGAGCCTCCTGGCTGGCATTGCTTGCCAAACATTTTCTCATGTAGTGATGCAGTGTTTCCTGGAGCCTGCTGCTGATTTCAGTTCCGTGGTTGCGAATTAAACTCGGTACAAATATTCTGGATGATCCTAGGAACAAATCTGTAGAGGCTGTCAAACTCGTCCACAAAGAAGGAGTGTTCTTTGTCGGGGTCAGTAGCAATGGCTTCCAGCTCATCTTGGGCAGCCCATGCAATTCCGACTGAATAGGCTATGACTCCTGAAGTGAGAAACATGAGTACATAATGAGGTTAATGCCTTATTTGAAACAATATTGCATTCAAAGTAATATCTGTATAAGGGCCCAAAAATATTATCAGAAGTGGTGAGGTGTTTAAACTTAAATAAATGAGGCATTCCAATCCCCAGGCTTGTTGATCCCCATTCCCTATTGTCTTGTTGAATGACTCATACGTGTCCTTCCCGTGTTTCAAAAACTGAAGGGCTTAATGTTCACCAAGAATATACAAGTACACTACTTTTTTTTTAATTATTATGCCAAACTTGGACTTCTGGCTTGCAAAACTTAGATGCCATATTCTAGATCCAGAGCCCCATTGTTTGGGTGCTTTATGCAAAGCTTCTTTAAAAATAAATGAGGGGTTCTGGCATAGATGGGCCTTGGTCTGATGGAACAGGACTCTTCTGTTCTTCAGTGCTTTCCAGATGTTGCAGGACTCCAAATCCTATCACCTCCAGCCAGTATAAGCTATGGTCGGGAATGATGGGAGCTGTAGTTCCGTGACATCTGGAGGGCTACAGGTTGCCTACCCCTAAAATAGGTGTTTATAGGGTCTTCTGGCTTACCATTCTGATGTGCCGCTGCAGCCGGCCCCCGGACATCATCGTATGATCTGCCATCTGTAATAAGAATCATTATCTTCCTCTTGTTTGGTTTGGATTTGCTGAAGAGCTGTTCAAAGGCATAGTTGATGGCTGCTCCGGTGCTGGTTCCTCCGCTCCAATAGTTGATTCTCTTGATAGCGTTTAGGACATCCTGCTTCGTTCTGTGCTTGTCAAAGCCAAACTCCAGCCTCTGTTCGTAGGTGTACTGCACAGCTCCAATGCGTGTGTCTGTATCGGAAATCTCGAATTCCTTGCTGATGTTAGCGACAAACTGGAGGAGGGTGCGGAAGTTGCCAGTGCCAACGCTGCTGGACCCGTCAATGACAAATCCAATATCCGCTGCATTGAGACAGGTCTTGCTGCATGCCAGGCGATCAGAGTCACAGACTCGCTTCACTAACTGCTGCACTACTTTGTGTAAACTGAACCAACTGGGCACATTGATGGAATAGTACCCATTGGTCCTGCACACAGCCTGAAAGAGAGAAAACAAAAGCAATGAATTTCAAGAGCAGTTACGGCAAAATTCATGGAGGCAACTTATTACTGTCAGTCATTGATTTCACCTTACGACAGCTCTGTCCCTATGTATGAAATGTTTTTATGAGACAAACTGGTATTGCATCAAACTGGTAGAAAACACAGCTGAATAATACCCGCCCTTATCGTTTCTTAGATGTTGAGGTCTACATCCAGCTTAAAGGCAGCTAAATGGTCTATACTTGTTACTCAAGTACCTGCCACATTGCAAAACTAGCATCTGAATTGACTCTACTTCTGTCAACAGGCTTAACATTCATTGCAGGCGTGTTTGCTCTCATGTCTCAAAGTTATTTCCATTTTCTAAGATACAGCTACCATTAAGTCACTATGTATGAACACAGGGCTTCTTGCCTCATTCTACTTTCCCAGTCTGGCAAGTGCACAGAGGCTTACTGTGGCTCTTCCCCCATTCAAACCTAAAGGAAATCAAGACCATCAGCCAGTGCAATTCAGTCTGGAGGCTTCCCAGGTTGAAGGCATTAAGGGGCTTTGAAGTTCATAGGAAATGTATTTCATGGCACAGACACAGTGGAAAGTGCACAAAATTATCTGAAAGGGTGTCCAGAGGGAGGGGGAAAATAGATGTATTCTGAAGGACAGTTCTCAAAGTCCACTTTGCTTCCTGAACTTGGGCTCATTTGCCAACCTTCCGGGAAAGACTACATACATGCCAGACTAACACCACTCAGTTGAAGAGGCATTTTGTCATGAGTACCTGACCTATACTACATAGCTTGTGAGAATGAGTTCTAACTGAAGTGTATCCAGAACTTTTGTGTGTTTTGGAGGAAAACTGGAGGCAAGAGTACACAGCGTTCAGTAAACATGATCTAACACTACACAACTTGATTGAGGCTTTGAAGTGAGTTGATTGCTTGAGTCTTGCAGTCCCACTTGCTGAACCTTCATAATCTGCCCTGTGTGACTCCACTGAAGAACTAAGCGTACATAGATGCATCCTGTTTATACTGGGGATCTTGTAAAACTTTGCCGTATTGAGTCTCAATATAGTGACTATTGTAGCATGTGAATATTTCAAAGAGAGAACTATATAGCTATAGCTGGACGTTGTTAGAACAGAGTGGTAGCCAGTTTGCTCACTCACACTTGTGGGTTTTTGGCTAGGCAAGGATGTCTCACTTTTATATTGACTCGCCTACATGTGATGAAGAGTTCGGATCCCACCTTTCATCAGAATCAAGAAATCTTGCCTCTTTCTTGATGGATCCCAGTGTACCCCTTACCTTGTCCACAAAGTTTGTTTCAATAACATTCTGCTTTTCATTTTCATCTGGTCCTTCAATGGTGACAAAGAAAATGTTGATGCCAGATTCCCTTGCCAGCCGAGAGGCCTCTTCCACTTTATCTGTAGGCCACCCATCCACCATCACTATAGCAACATTGGGTGCACTACCTCTGTTCCCATTAGCATCCTCAAAGAAGTTTCTGTTAACAAAGGACAGCGCTCTCCCTGCATGAAGATGGGGGGTGGAGGGAAGTAAGAGTTGTAACTTGCTGAGCAAAACAATGAAAAGGAACATTAAAATCTCTTAGAACCTGAGCTCCTTGCCATTTGTATTATTGTTTTGCCTATTATTGTCTATAACTAACAACAGAAACTATAAAATTGAGGACAGGAGCAACAACAATTTGAGGATTCTCTCAAATCATCAGTGGCCCAGATCTAGTTACAGGCAAAAAAGCACATTCAATCTAAGTTCCTGGTTGAAGATACATTTTTCTATCCGCATGGAAATGGACGTATATGCCCCCACCAGAGCCATGTGATGTCAAAGTGTTGCCTCACATCCAAATGTGCATAACAAAGCTGATGCAAATCTCATTTGTGCATTCACATCCACATCTGCATGCGATCCCTCGTCCAATAACGGAACCGGCCGTGGAATCTTCTTATATGTGTGTGTCTTCCTTCCTTGCTTGGTTGGTCAAATGTGTCTCTAACTTCTGCCTGATATGTTTTAAAAGCCGAAAGAGGGAATAGATTTGCAATAAGGGATACTGAACTAAAGTCAGTGCTTTTTTCGGGGGGGGGGGGGAGCAGGGGTACACATACCCCTAAACATTTTGTGAATCTAAGTTTGGCTTCAATGAGGGGCAGTATTTCAATATGAGTAGGAAAATGGTAGTACCCCTAAACATTTTTTTAGGGAAAAAAGCAGTGACTAAGGTATTAAGTATTTTAATTTCTGTTTGGAACTCTATGGTGGTTGGTGTCTCACCAATGTGCTATATTTGCACTGTGAAAGGGACAAGCTATTCAGAGAAAACTTTCAGATATTAAATCCTGATTCTCTGGAAGACAAAGCATTTTCCAAACTAAGGGAAGAGGAACCAGAAATGAGTGAGGACAGTTTGTGGTCTTGACCTCAATCTGCCTAGAACATCTAGCATACCAACATCTTTTGATTCTTAAACTGATTAGCTGTGGATGTATTGTGCAGGATACATACCAACATTGGACAATCCTCCTTTCTGTAGTATTTTCTCTATGGCATTTTGCAGATCCTTAGAGTTTGTATAAGTCTTCAAGTTAAATTCAGTTGAAGGGTCATCACTATTTGTAAAATGAAAATGGAGCAGTTTCGTTTTGTGTTATCCCCAGGAAAATACGTTCATACACAATATGGCATTAACTATTAACACATTAATGATACTAGTTGTAATTTATAGTAATTTTGCATGAATATTTCCTGTGTTTTCATAGAAATGTGTAAACATGTCATATGTGAAACTTACATTTGTGGCTGCTTTTTAAAAATCAATTATTTGACAAAAAAAAATGTTTGTAGGTGGGGCAACTGCCCTTGATGGGTGAGGGGTGAGGAACCTGCGGTCTCCCCCAGTGTTGTTGGACTCACATAATCCCTGAAGTATGGGCTATTAGAGAGGTTCTCAAGTTGTGGTCTATACACTCCATTCAAGTGATCTGCAGAAAGGTTGTGGAACAATCAAGAATCTCTGTATTTGGAAATCTTTTTCTGACAATGGAGATTAAGACTGGATTTTGACCATGGTTGGTTATATCAAATAAGTTAACAAGGTCCTAACTTAAGATATATGATTTTTATGATGCAGTGCTGGTGCAGTCTAGCAATGTGAGATACATATCTGCTTCAATTTGAAGAACAAAAAAAAAGTGCATTAAGTAGTTTGCCACAAGAAGTTCCTGTGGTGTTGCCACAGACATGGAGATGGATGTCAGACAGCACAGATGTTATGAAAATACATCATACTCTCTTACCCATACTGGATGATGCCCATAAGAGGACCAGCTGGGCCCACATCCAGGGCTTGAGCAACATTTTTGAGGAACTGTTTTTGGATCTGAAAGCGGCGCTTGCCAATGCTCCAGCTGCCATCTATCAAGAAGGATAAATCAACTTTGCAATCTGAAAAAAGAATAGATTACAGTTAACTTTGGAGTTCCTTTTGGATATATTTTGTGTTTTTCCTGCATGAGTACAAAAACACACCTCAAACCATGATAACAGAGCATGTGCTCAATCATTCACAGAATTTACCAAAGATTACAAAGCTTTACTTGACACAGATAACAATAACCCTACTTGGCAAGTAGAGAAGAACTAGTGTTTCTGTTTCTGTTCAGAAAGAATTCTGTTTCTGTAAACATTCCATCCACAGAGCTGGGCAAACTTCAGGATTTTTTAATCTACTTTTCTTCCCCCCACAACCCCCCCCCCCAAATTTTTACCAACCAGAATTTAGTATAAAGATATGCACGATTAATGAACATGGTGCCTTGGAGCACAGTCTGAGCTTTGAAATGTGTTTTTATTACCAGAACTGAACCAAGTTTACAGCCCTTAAACCCAAAAGTTCTCTTCTCCTGGTCCACCTCATTTCAGCAGGCTAATTTAGGTGGGCAAAGTTCTGTGGCTGTTGCTATGGTTTGACAATCAGAAGTCAGAAACCCTTGATGATCTACTGCAGACTGCATCCATATCTACCAATGGTTCCCAATCTGCCAAGGTTGCAGGTTTGATCCGTATATGGGACAACGGCAATATTCCTGCATTGCAAGGGGTTGGGCTAGATGACCCTCAGGGTTCCTTCCAACTCTATAATTCTATGATTCTTCCTTCTACTTCTGCTAGATCAGCTGATACAGGCCACCTTGAAAACACACAGACCTTTGAAAGGAAAGGTTAGCTCAGAAGGCACTTTTAGGAGTTCCCACATACACTAAGGATACAGTTGTATTATGCACACTTATCTGGGACTAAATCCCATTTGAACCTAATGAGGCCAACTTCTCAGAAGATGTATAAGAGGGTTGAGCTTCATGTGGGCTATTTGAATACATCAGGAGCAGTCATATTCAAATCATGTCATTAAATGATTGTATAAGATTTGACAACTTTGCAAGACTTGGACTTCAGAAGCACTTTAGACAAGCAGTTATTTATATGTGAATCATGCGGACTGAGCAACTTCAGGATGGTGGTGTGAGGTTGAATAATTAGTTGTCTCCACAGAACGAACCCAAACTAATAAACAACATTTTCCTTGCGCCTATAAGATGAGTATATTGCGAGTTAGCAACAGAAGAATTTTCTCTTCTCTGCTAATTTTCTATATGCACTGTGTGCTTTATAGGAAGGAGCACTGTTCTACCCCCCTCTCACCAAGTCTGAAGTGGTACGGTCCAGCAGCAGTCTTACCGCATGAAAGTTTTACCACACTGAGTGCCTCTCTTTCCTTCCTGCATTTCAGTGTGCATTGTGGTTGTATTCTCCATTCCTGCATTCTGACTTGTATAGCTATTTGAAAACAAAAAAACAACCCCCCAATACAAAAAGTGTTCTTTAATTAGTGCTGGAACAAAAAAATTCCTTCTTTATTGAAGTGGGAATTGCTATTTTGCCAGACATGGAAGTAATTCAAAGAATGATAATCTCCTTTGTGGCTTTCAGATCTGCCTCTCCAGTCTAGATATTTAAAAACTTGATTGTAGTCTTTTAAATGCACGTGTCCTCACTCATCTTGCTATTTTGGCTCACAGAACAGTAGACAAACACCCAAAGCTAAAGCAACCTCTTCTCTCTATTTCTTTTTTTAAGTAACCAAATTTATTCATTCTGACCTGCAAGGAGTGTCTTCAAGAAATAGCAGTCTATTCTTCTTTTGCTCTAAGCTGCTGAGAAAATACTCGTTTCCTTGAAAGGGATCAACATTTGGATAAGCTTAAATGGCAATTAATGGTTTTTGTTCCTAGTCAGGCTTCTTGTATGGTTTTCTTTGAAACTGCTCCCACCAAGACAGGTGTGCCAATAAAGGTATATTTCACTTAAGAGGTGCCAGGCTTGCAAAGATTCCCCATGTGAGTAATCTTGTTCCGAGTGCGTTCCAACTTACTTACTCCGAATCAGGATTTGTACTGTGTGCTGAGATTGTTCCTGGCTCCTGCATGGCATTCCTTTCATTACAAGATTGGCTCCAGAAGCATAAACCCCTGACAAAATCCAGCAATTATTTGCGGAGAACTGTGATAAAACCTGGTGAGGCAAATACACCCGCCTTGCTATTTTAGGAGGAAAATTAGCACTTTCCTGCAGCTATTTAAAGGTGATTCATAAATTTTGTCCCTGAGTAGCCATAATCTAAGATTGATATTGATGGCATTAAGAGCAAGAATTAGGAGGGCACGTTTTGAGAATGAAATTAATGCCTCTGGGGCAGGGAGAGAGGATAAACAGGCTTGTGGCCCATGATGGCTATGTTCTGCCTCCACAGCTGGAGTTGTGTGCTTCTGACTATCAGTTGCAGGTAGAGTGCTCCTGTGCTTGAGTCCTACTTGTGAGCTTCCCATGGGCATCTAGTTGGCCACTGTGAGAACAGGATGCTGGACCATTGGTCTGATGGAGAACTCAGTTCTGGCACCTCTCAAGTGGATGCCATTGCCATTCTAAGACAATGAGGGAGGCATTCATAGTGAGTTCCGGCACCTCTCTTTCTAGTAAAATGGCACTGTTCTTATGATATTGTTTTGCAAACCCACCCACCCACTACCTTTGCATTCTGATTTGCCTGGCAGAAAAACCTCCACGCTTCCCTACACCAGGTAGCATTTTCTCCAATTGTGTTTGTACTTTAAGACAGGAATGGGGAATCTGCGGCCCTCCAGATGCTGAACTCCAAATCGCATCAGCTCCAACCAGCATAATCAGTGTTTATGGATACTGGAACTGCAGTCCAACAACATAGCAGTTCAACCCCTAAGTTAGGATAAAGTGTCACTTTAAATAGAATTCTATATTGGGTCAGAAAAAAGAAACCTTACTGTATAATCAGATATATATATATAATGACTGCTCAGGAAGCCCCTGATGGTTTTACCATGGCAACAGACCAAGGATAGGGGACCAGTGATCCACTTGATCAGGGGTCAGCAAACTTTTTCAGCAGGGGGCCGGTCCACTGTCCCTCAGACCTTGTGGGGGGGGCCCGACTATATTTTTTGGGGGGAGGGAGAACGAATTCCTATGCTCCACAAATAACCCAGAGATGCATTTTAAATAAAAACACAAATTCTACTCATGTAAAAACACGCTGATTCCCGGACTGTCTGCAGGTCAGATTTAGAAAGCGATTGGGCCGGATCTGGCCCCCAGGCCTTAGTTTGCCTACCTATGCTCCAGGACTAAAACCCTCTAGCTAAAAGGGTGGGTTGCCCGTTGAGCATGCTGTCTGGGGCTGAGAGGAGTAACACCCTGGGCTGCTTCACTGAATTTTTAGGCAAAATTTTGCAGCTCTTGCAAATGTGTGCCTCAAACATCCAGTTTATATTACCATATTTTTTGCTCTATAAGAATCCCTTTTCCCCTCCTAAAAAGTAAGGGGAAATGTGTGTGCGTCTTATGGAGCGAATGCAGGCTGCGCAGCTATCCCAGAAGCCAGAACAGCAAGAGGGATTGCTGCTTTCGCTGCGCAGCGATCCCTCTTGCTCTTCTGGCTTCTGAGATTCAGAATATTTTTTTTCTTGTTTTCCTCCTCCAAAAACTAGGTGTGTCTTGTGGTCTGGTGCGTTTTATAGAGCGAAAAATACGGTATCTTGAAAATCACAGCTAGGTTAAACAGCAGCTCAGTCTGCAGCAGTAAAAACCAATAACTAGTCCTGGGTGATTTCTCTTCAGCTAACTTAGGAATGGATTCAGCAAAAAATAAGCTCATTAGCAAAATGTGGATTCCACTGCAACCTGCATGACATCTTTGAACCCTGATACATCCATTCTTTCCCTTCTCCCAGAAATCACAATGGGGAAGACCTCTAAGAAGGCTCTCCCTTCCTCCCAGTGGCTGAAGCTTTAAAAGGGCAGACTCTCAGGTGCCAATACTTGGCTGGTGCACATACTTGGGTTTCCCTGTGAAACTGGTTCCAGGGGTTTGGGGACCACGTCTTCCTTGGAACTGAAACCTGGAATGATCAATAATGACACAGTCGGTTATTAAATGCAAAGGGCATGAGATGATGACTCATGGGCATATTTTTGAGGGCCTTCTCAATAGTGGAGCCCTCCCTGTGGAAAACCTTCCCTTCAGATGTCAAGGAAACAAACAACTATTTGACTTTTAGAAGACATCTGAAGGCAGCCCTGTATTGGGAAGTTTTAAATGTTTGATGTTTTAGTATGTTCTGACATGTGCTGTGAACCACCCAGAGTGGCTGAGGAAACCCAACCAGATGGGTAGGGTATAAATAATAAAATATGTACCACATACATCTGAGATATAGTGGTAGCTACTAGCTTTTTTGACTTCAGAATTCATGGATGTTAGGCTGTTATATGTGTGGTTCATTCACCTACTGATTAAAATTCACAGTCCTACTTGCTGATATAAGAGGTGGGATAATTACATGTGCCATGAGGAAACATAGAAAGGAGTTCTTGTCTCGCCACAATGAACTGTAAATTCTTGTCTCGCCACAATGAACTGTAAATTATCACCAGGTATTCTTGCACTTTGGGGCATACCACAAAATGGGGCTAACAAGGGGCATACCACAAAATGGGGCATACCACAAAATGGGGCTAACAAGGCTCTGTTCCACACATTAGACTGTGTTTATGCACTGTGTCATCCTACATGGAATTTACCCCACAACAATTTCATTTTGAAACATGAACAACATGGTCCATGTGGTGTTTATCTTTATTTGAACTTTACACCTCTAGAAAGCTGAAAATTAGATCAGCAGTAGGAAATCTTCACCTCACAGTATGGCTTGGCTCAATCCGTGCCCTTTACCCTCCCCATCCATCACCAGGTGTCATGGACAGGTAAATTCACAAGATAAAACTGAAAAGAAAGCACTGAGAGTGTGTTTTAACTGCATTCCTAATTCTTCCTTTTCGTGGCTGGTCTGGTGCTTTTTGAATTTGGTGCCGATTCAGAGCTGGAAAAGAGTCGGGAGAGCATTCTCATTCTGACTTTGCAGCCGCAGCCATTGTTTGAGTTTAAGCTGAGGCTGTAGAGGGAGGTCTTTCCTTTGCAGCCTGGCTTTCAGGCCACTGCTTGAATGCAATTAGATAATTATATAGTTCTTTTTAATAAAAATGCCACCCATCATGTATCACTGAGAAAAGGCAATACATTGAAAAGGCAGCCCTTTCTAGTGAGCCCTTCTAGGTTCCCAGGCTGGCTTGAAGACTGTATTGTCAGTCCTGGGAATATTCCCTCACTGTGCCTTGGTGCTTCACTGCAAGCCAATTAAGCTTTTTCACCACTGAGTTGTCACAGCTGTCCAGGCTCATTAAATCTCCACTCAGGCAATACTTGTCACATACAAACTAAAAATAATTCTCTTTGAAGTGATAATCAGCATGCATCAAACTTCATCACTGAGCTAATTTTTTATTGTATTCTGGTCCCTTGGAAAATTTCCCTTTTCTCACCTCAAGCTGTGTGATGAATAATCTTGCCTGCAAATAGGTATCCAGACATCCACCTGAACATTTAGAGTGTTTTTACTTTCTGTTGATGGTAATCTCTTAACATCCTGATACATGTGCTGAGATTCAATTTGGAAATGTAAACCTTTTGGCTGTTCTGACCTGTGTATATGGATGCATTGCCTATGCAAGCCCATCCTCACACAACTCTCCCACTTTAGCAAACAAGAAAGGGCAAAGC
Organism: Podarcis pityusensis; assembly: GCF_964106645.2. Classification (NCBI taxonomy): domain Eukaryota; kingdom Metazoa; phylum Chordata; class Lepidosauria; order Squamata; family Lacertidae; genus Podarcis; species Podarcis pityusensis. Next base: position 82,430,440 of record NC_138026.1, on the reverse strand, counting down.
CTAGCTAAAACATTATGGAATAGGACTAGGGGTGTGTTCACAAGCACATGTACTCAGTAACTGCAACATAATGACTTACACAACCGGCCAGATTCATGTGATGAATCTGCTTTTGGGCGGATTAAGTTAAAATCCCTTTCTGTTTCATGTATGGCAGGATCCTCCATAACGTTGACCCCTCATCTGCAGATTCATCATTCCAACCTCACGTTTCAGCTGTGACTCTCTGCTTTCTGATTTTTAGAAAGGCACACACATGCAGACCTAAATATGAAAACAAATTGCATATCTTGCCATAGCTTAATATAGGCCTCTCCTGGTACGCCCTGCGGAGGACCTTAAGGTCCACAAACAATAATACTTTGGAGGTCCCGGGCCTCAAGGAAGTTAGACTGGCCTGGAACCAGGGCCAGAGCCTTTTCAGCCCTGGCCCCAGTCTGGTGGAATGCTCTGTCGCAAGAGACCAGGGACCTGCGGGATTTGACGTCTTTCCGCAGGGCCTGCAAAATGGAGCTGTTCCGCCAGGCCTTTGGTCCGGGCCCAGTCTGACTCCCTTCTTTCTATAGGACCCTGTATGTAAGTGGCCTCCTTGGCTCTTTCAGTTGGCCCATATGGGACCAGCACGAGTGGCTGGGCCTGGTGAGCTTTTAATTCCTTACCCCTATGGTTATGATTCATGGGTTCCCACTTAAGTTTATTTTGATTTTAAATGTCATTCAAATTGTATTTTAAACTAATCGTTTGATTTTGTGTTTTGAATGTATTATATATTTGGTGTTAGCCACCCTGAGCCTGGCCTCGGCTGAGGAGGGCGGGGTATAAATAATAATAATAATAATAATAATAATAATAATAATAAATGCAATTTTCTTTTCCTACATTCCATTTGCTCCTGTCAGGGCTTGTGCACCCTTTCCTCCACACTTTCCAGGCATGGTCCATACTTTAAAGCTTCATGTCGGAGTGGCTCTGTTTTTTGCTCTGGAGCTTTCCCCGCAAAAACCCACTCCTCACCATTGGATTGGCGCAAATACCAATCCATTGGAAACCCAAACTGAATTGCAAAAGAAAGAGTGCTTGGACACATAGCTTTGAAGTGCAGACCTGTGCCTCAAAAGCCCAGGGCAAAAAGTAAGTGTGGATTTGCCCAATTCATACTCAGGATAGCCACTGTTCACAACAGTTCTGTGGAAGTTTATAATGTGTGTGATGATCATACAGGTAGATTTCTTGCATATAGCATGCAAATGCTTCTCATGTAAAAAGGGCCTTGTAATTTCTTCCTAAAGCAGCAAGTGGGGGAGCTTCTAGTCTGTGGACTTAATTAGGCCTTGCAATTAGGGGTGCTTATTTGGCCTATGAGGCTGTTTCTTCCAAGCCACACCCACCTACGTCTGGTGTGAGGCAGGTAAAGGTGCAGCTCCAATCGAAAGCCTTAAAATGACAGAGTTGGTGATTAGAAAACATTGCGTAATACTACCTGTGTCAAAAAGGCTTGATCCCAGTTTCCACAAGTCTGTTTCTATAGCTTCCACACACAAGAGGGAAAAACAGTAATTACTTAAAAGTAAAAGAAACAAAAGCAAACCACTAACCCAAACCAACCTGAAGTTAACAGAACAAATGCTGTTCCTTTAGGCGAGACCCTTTGTAAAATGAAGTATATGTGAGAATAAGCAGAAGTATATGTAAGAAGCAGAATAAATAGAGCATGACATGGATATGACAGATCCTTCCTTAAGTGAAATATTAAGTTAAGAGACATTCTGTGCCAGAAACAAATGAAATTTTTTTTTAGTTTTGACATGAGCTTTTGAGGAGGGTACTTATGTGGCTTTCTTCATACTGTTTGTTCCAACAACAAAAAAGTGACAAGCCAGCTGTTTCCTGGGTCTTTGGCTTGTCCCATTTCTTTTAATGATTGTTTCTCAAAGAAGGGGCTGATGCACTATGGAAATTGCCTTTTGTGTTGTTTTTTGTCAGCCTCAATTTCCAGTGTTTGGGCAGATACTGTGATGTGAGATGGGTGATTTGTGCTCATGATGCTATTGGGGCAGTCATATGTGACCTCCTTTTCAATACTGTTTGCATCTGCAAAGGTTGGTTTTGTTTGTTTTTGTTTTGCTTTGTTTCCAATAACCGCATATCCTGCCACTTCCTGATGAAATCCCATAGTATTTTAAACCAGAAATGTTCTGATTTATTTTTGCTTTTGCTTTTATTGCAATATGGCCCCTCCAGATAGCAATAATGTGATAGATAGCTTTGGGAAACGCTGCAGAACAAACCAAAGCAGGATAAACCCACTGCTAATGCACTATGATCATGTCAAGAATATGTTGCAGTACAGATCTGCAATGGAACACCAGGCCCTTACGAACAATACTTTAATCAAGACTAAAGTTTATTCTGCATATATAGGAAACTGCCTGAAAGGAAGCAAATTGTTGGTTGGTATCATGAGCACCAGACATAGGGAACTGGATGTAAAAGAATACTCAGATGACTCAAGCACTGCTCTGTTGAAAACAATAGATTTTTTGCATACGAGGTGAGAGGAAGTAGTGCTTCTGGTTCAGACTAACAAGCCCAGAGAAATCTAGGTGACAAATCCTGTAAAAATCTGCCTTGGTTTATGGGGAAACTTACCTAGATTGGCAGGAGAGGTGGAAGGTTTCCGGAATGAGACAATTGGCTCTTGCCTTTGAAGACCTGTGTGGTTTGTCAAAAGGGTCAACTTTAATACACAGAGGCATAATTCCGGTGAGTCTATTTCATTACCTAAGGACCACCAGTTTTAAAATGGGGGTAGTATTAATAGGGACTTCCCTGTACATCAAGACAGTTTAGCTTCAGCAAATATTATTAGGATGGGCACTCTGGTCCTCAGCATTTACAGCCTGAAATGCTATCATAATGTCACACAGAAGTCAATTGACCTCTCCTGGGCTTGGGTTGCAATCTATACATGATTTAATCAGGTCAGTCCTGTTCATTTTATTAGAACTGCTCTGGTGATGTTAATGGGTTATGGATTTCAACTCCTACAAAATAACTTGACTCAAGTAGTTTGAACTTTAGAGGATAAGTAGCACGCGGGTGGCGCTGTGGGTTAAACCACAGAGCCTAGGACTTGCTGATCAGAAGATTGGCGGTTCGAATCCCCGCAACAGGGTGAGCTCCCGTTGCTCGGTCCCTGCTCATGCTAACCTAGTAGTTCGAAAGCACGTCAAAGTGCAAGTAGATAAATAGGTACCACTCCGGCGGGAAGGTAAACGGCGTTTCTGTGTGCTGCCCTGGTTTGCCAGAAGTGGCTTAGTCATGCTGGCCACATGACTGGCTAATAAAGCGAGATGAGCGCCGCAACCCCAGAGTCTGCCACGACTGGACCTAATGATCAGGGGTCCCTTTACCTTTACCATTTTAGCAGACCACTACAGGCCTGTGGGTATAGGGGGGTATATAAATTTAATAAATAATAATACAGAAATGGTGCAAAATCAAAATGGCTGCAATCCAACCAAATCTTTTTATTTTAAATGCCAGCGATTTCATAGGGAGAGTCGAGCATGTGTTTCAATATTGAAACACATGCTCGACTCTCCCTATGAAATCGCTGGCATTTAAAATAAAAAGAATCTACTGAATTCTACAGTAGAATCTACTGAAATAACAAGGAATTAAAATTTTTAACTTGGGCTAAATTGTATCCAGTATTTCTTAGGTGTATTTCCTAAGTAGTAATTGTAACTCAGGGAAACTTACTTCCAAGAGAACGTCTTTAAGAGTGGGCTCTGGTTGCTGCTTTTTATAACATTTTTAAAATCATATGAAGGTTTTACCTGTATTAGGTCGAGCGATATTTCTGTTACTTGCATGGCTGGAACTGCCTCTGAATGCTTTAAAAATATTTTACTGGTCAACACATAAACTTGAACATAAATTGTAATTAGTAAATATGATTACTTTAAACTAAACTTAGCTTAAATGAAGAAAATATATATCCATTTAAGTTAGGACATACCTTGATTCTGGGTTCTTCCTTGTACAGCTTGAACCTGCCCTAAAATATGCATTAAAACAGAAAATTTTATTTGCAGTTCCCAAAACTATTTTTAAAAGACATTTCTTTTTAAAAGTGATAATTTTATAGCTGTAGGAGGTAAGAGACTGTTGTCCTAATCCTCAGAACCCATAACCCTGAGATTAAGATTCTCAGGCTCTACCAACTGAGATTAAATATAGGATTTATGAAACAATAATTACAGAGAGAGATATATTATTTAGCAGGAATGGGGAACTTGTGCCCCTCCAGATGTTTGACTCCAACTCCCATCAGTCCCAGCAAGTGTGGCTTAATAGCAGCTGGACTCCAACAGCACGTGGAAGTCCAAAAAAGTTCCCCACCCCTGTTATGTAGAGACGGTTCTAGTCACAAGAAAGATTCAAACTAGTTGAACAGTCATTATCTTTTTCCAGGGAACCTTGGGAACTGTAGTTCTATGGCATGGATGGAAGGTATGGAGAACATCTTATAAAACAGGGATTATTGAAGTTAAGCTACTTTTTCCTTAGTGAAAAAGATAAAACAATGGCCATTTAAAGACATTCCCATGGTGTGTAATCAGACATAAGCCCACTAATTTCCATGGGCTGCCCAGGATTGCAGTCCTGGTATGACAATGCACTGCCTCTGTACTTACTTGATGCTACAGCTGCTACTGAGGAGTAAGCTGGATGGACGTTGCTAGAACCTAATAATAATGATAATAATAATAATAATAATAATTTATTATTTATACCCCGCCCATCTGGCTGGGTTTCGCCAGCCACTCTGTGCAGCTTCCAACAAAATATTAAAATACAATACTCTGTTAAACATTAAAAGCTTCCCTAAACAGTTCCCTAAGAACAAACCAGAGAAGCCCTCACTATAGCAAATGGAAAAGGAGAAAAATCAGTATGCAAAACAGAGAATGAGGCGATGGAAAACAAATGGCCAAAGTGCACTGTTCTGTGAAGATGATGATCCTTCTTTAAATTGTAAGAGCAGAGGATGGGGAGGGGGTGAACGTCAATGCACAGGAACCAGAGCAGCAAGACCCATTACCAGAGCCAGAGGGGCTCCTATCCCCATGAATACAGCAGGCTCTGAGGTGTAGGGAGCAGCGGGAGTGGCACCCTAGGAGGCTGAGACAGGCAAGGGTCCACAGCCCAGCTCCCTACTTGACCAGGTGGGGCTCACTAGCTCTGGGAGGACGGGGTGTGATTCCTCAGCTGGAGTAGGCTTGGAGCAGGTGAGGGTCACCTGCCTCATCAATCCCAGATGCTGCAATCAGCATGGAAATTACAAAAGGGAAGCAGAGCTGAGGGGCTGTTTTTTCTCAGCTGCCCATGTTGATGGGCCTTGATTTGGGTGTTTCTGGACCGCCACAGGACTGAGCTTCAGGTTTGACTCTGTATTGTATTCTGACTACTGGACTTTGGACTTGGCTTGACCATGAACCTTGTCTCCTGACCTTTGGATTTGGGATTTTGGTTGTGTGAGCTGACCCTAAGGCGTTGAACTTGGCATACCAACTTGCTGCCTGGTATGGTCACCCAACTGTCGACTAAACTGATATCCCATCCTACGGCATCAGGTAAATAAATCCAATCCTTTGCAGCCTTTGCTTGACTTCAGAGTTTTATGAATTCACAACCTGGCTTGAACACACGCCAGAGTCTTCCTTTTGAATTTAGCTGTGCTGAGATTTTACTTGTCACACTACAAGTGACAGCTTGGGGAGGCCTAACTAGACCCACAGGTTGAAGTTTCCTCACTCCTGTTATAGCGCAAACACATTGTTAAGCCACTATGACCTCTGCCATTCTGCTCACCTATGTCCCTGACCTTGTGAATCGCAACTGGAGGCTTTGTAGCTACACCAGTAGTTGCCTGGATAGTGATGGTTGTCGTGACTGTAGTTGGGATTGTTGTTGGCTTTGGAGTTGTGCTGACAAATTCGGTTGTCCTGATAGCAGCTTTTGCTGTTGTAAATGCACCTTGTGTAGTTTGTAATGGCACTGCAGTTGTCCGATACTCTTTCCGTTGTGAACCTCCTATATTAATATAGAAATATAGTGAATCAATATCAAAGAAAATGCTATCTGCTATTTGCAGAGATGCAAAACTATAAGTGCTGTGAATTTAGTGTCAGCCGCACATTCCTTTGGGGTGCTTGTGTGTGGTGGTTGCTACCAGCTTTATTGGACACTTGGCATGGTGTTGCTGAGTTTCATATGGCAGCCTTCGCTCCCAGTCCCTATAAGCTCTGAGAGGGGAATAGGGCCTCTTAATAACTCTCAGCGCACTTAACAAATTTGAGGACTCTGGATTCTTTGGGGAAAACCATGACTACTTAAAGCAGTAAGATGCTGCTTTACATGTACAGTGCAGGTGGAGCTGTATATGAAAGAACACAACCAATACACACACACACACACACACACACACACACACCCAGCAGAAAATCTTACACTTGCCTTTAACAGGTGTGTTTGAGGAAGATGAATATTCAAGTGTTGATGGGTACTGCACACCTTTTTTGGGTTTGCCCTCTGTGGAAAACAAACAAACAAACAAACACAAACAAACAAACAAACAAACAAACAAACAAACAAACAAGAAAAGCCAAATCGGAGAGAGTACATGACCTTGCAATAAAGCAAACACATTTTAATCCAGTAGATCTACAGCACATATCTAATGCAGTATAAGATATACATATTTAGCATAATATAAGTTCTTAAATCAGCCTTCAGGTAATTAGACCTTTGCAATTTCCCCCAGGGCTTTCAATTATTCACCGCAAGATCTGCCACGCCAGCTGCTCTGTGGTACAAAAGAACATGTGGGTGGCCTAGTACCTTTTATGCGTAAAACCGCTTTAATATTAAAGAACAAGCAACTTCACATTGCTTTGCCATTCATGTCTCCTGAGGTGGTGGTGGTAACATAACAACTGATTCCACTGAACTAACCAAGATTTATGTCATGGATGCAAGTAAAACACTACCTCACAAAAAAACCCCATGCCTCTAGGTGGTTCCCCTTATTTACCACATACATAATTTTTAATCAAGATCCGTTTCATTACAGATTGTTTTTAGAGCCCATGATTTACCATGATAATAGTGAAAGAATTCAATGTGTGTGTAAGCTACATTTGAGTTCACGTTTAAACCACATATGGGAGATCGTGACAGTTATAGTCTGGTACAAACCATAAACCTTTCATTGTGCCACATCATATGTTACCTCTCTTGACATTTCCCACATCAAACTACATTATAAAGCAACATTTCTAGAAACGGTAAATGTTTTTAACATTTACAGTGGTAAGTAAATGTCTTAAGAACTTTTATAGCAACAAGCAATGATATGCCAGTCCTGGCCAGACATGTAGATGTGTTTAAATCACTATTGTTAATTTTAACTATTTTTAAATATCTGTTTTAACTGAATTTTATCTTACAATTTTAATCTCTCGTGTATACTGCTTAGATGTTTTACTGCAATCAAGTGGTATGTAAATTTTGTTAAGTAAATAAATAAATAAAATATACCCAATAGGAGTAAATCCCACTGAACTCAATGTGGCTTACATCTGAGTAGGCATGTATAGGACTGCACTATCAAGCTCCTTAATTTCAGTGGGCTTAAATATACACAACTCTGAAATTCAGGCTGATGTGTGATAAAACTGCAACATGCCCAAGACTAAGCATGTAATTAATCAAACAGAGGGAGTGAATTAGATTGGCTTGCCATGTAGCCTCTACTCCTTGGTTTTTCGTTTTAACCCTAAATGTGTATATACATTTTTTAAAAGAAACAATTGGCAATATAGTTAGTTTTGATCATTTTTCAAATGAATACTTTAATTGCTGCATGGAAAACTAAGATGAATATAATGTCCATAACTTCCCCAAAGACATCCAGAACAGATTGCATTACTTTAGCAGGGAGCTCTCATTGATCTGAATGGAGTCATTCGTTTGCACATAAGCCAGCACATTTCAATACTCTGAAAGTGAGTACCAGCCAATTTGCATACCTCCTAGTGTGCTCATCGTTTGAATCCTGTGAACTTGCCTCTCTTCTTCACGGTTCACAATATCCTGCTTCTTAGCTTGGCTTCCTAGCCCTAATTCTTTGTTTTCTATGGGTCTTTGTACAGTTCCTGATTGGCCAAGCTGGCAAATCCCACAGTCCTAATTGTTTGCTAAGTGGAAACACGCTGCCAGTATGGTTTTTGTTTTAAACTTTGAAATGCCACTATTTTTGGCTTGTAGACAATGAGCTCAGTTGCAATGGATGCGGCTCAACTGCTCAAGCTTAGCTTGGCTTGCTCTTTAGATGTCACTCACAGATGACTTGTTGCAATTTTTGTATTTGCAGTGGGAATTATTGAGTGGAGGGGAAGAATTCAGACTGGTTTCAATCTCTGGCTTGTCTGAATTACTTGAAAGAATACCCCAAAGCAAAATTATTCCAGATAACCCCTGCAGACTTAAACCACATCTGCCTTATACATTTAAAACGCTATTATATCACTGATAACAGTCATGACTGCCCCCAAACAATCCTGGGGCAATCCTTAACAATAGTTAAGGATGCTGAGACTTTCCCATCATAGAGCTATGTTTCCAGAATGGTTGTCTATCAACGTTTCAGTATCAATAATCAGATCATCTGATTTTTAGTTTTCAAAGTATGGCAGTGCCAAAAACAAAGAGATTAGTTATAAAAATACCTGAAACAATGAAGGACTCCCGCCACCGTGGTAAAGACAACGATCGGATGCCATTGGAGAAACTACCCTTGTAGCCAGATTGTCCAGCAACCTTTTGAACCAGGATTTTCCCTCCAGACTTGTCAATTGTACCACTGCAAAAATAAGGCATTCAGTTCAGAAACACCCTAGAATGCTGAATGGCTTTTGAATGGCAAGCCTAACCCACACAGGTGCAAAATTCCAGGTGCCTTACACATTTTCTCCAGACGTCCCTCAGAACTGGACTTGTTCTAACCCAACAGATAGTTGTTGTTGTTGTTGTTGTGTGTGTGTTTTTGTTCTTTCTGGTGCTCATTAACTCCACAGTGCAGCGCTAAAGCCATTTGGCAAGCTACTTTATAATTACAGGACTAAGGATAATTCTTAGGTGGAATGTACCTAGTCTAAACCTCTGATGTGAATCACTTCCACGTGCTTAATCTCCCCTGATGCGCAAGAAAAAGATTTCAGAGTTTCCAAATTAAGATCAACGAGTTCTACCCACAGCACATACCGACCAACCAAGGCCCAAACATGGAATCCATCACTGTGGTTCCATTGTTTGACTGGCTCCTGTGATGTTTGCCAATGCACCTCCTTCCACCAACAGTAGTTTACATGGGGCTGCTTCTGAAGGCAGTTTAGAAACTTCAACTGGTGCAGAATCCAGCAGGTTGCTCACTGCAGCAAGACAGTTTGAGCATATTACAACAATCCTGGCCTGCCTGCACTAGTGGCCAGTTAGCTTCCAGGCTCAATTCAAAGTGCTGGTTTTGACCTATAAAATCTTAAATGGCTCAGGACCACAATTCCTCAAGGACCACCCTGCCCCGCCCCCCCAACATGAACAGAGCCAGAACCTGCAATCTTCATCGGAGGCTGTTCTATGTAAGGCTCCTCCATGAGGTCCAGAGGGTGACAACACAAAAACCACCCTTTTCTGGAGTGGCTTCCCTCTTCCGGAAAGGTAAAGCTAAAGTTTGTCTGAAGGAGAAGCAAGACTGATGTTCATGCCAGTATTCAACCTAAAGGTATGCACACCTTTTGTGAGAAAACCATGCTCATCCTGCAGCTGTGAGCTCTCTACAGAGTGCTTGCTGTTACCCTGGAAAGGTTGCTAGCCCAAAATAAATGTGCTACAATATATACCTGGTTAGCTATCAAGTGCAGCAAAGTTAAAGGGAGAGAAGGGATTATTAGTTTTAAGCGACTGTGGAACTACTAAGCTTGTAGAATTATTCACTCACACCTTGTGAGTTTCTACCACTGAAGCAACAATCATATTTCCCTGTGGTTCTGTGCGCTGTCTTAGATTGAAGGGCAACCCTGCTGACCTGTGAATAGCAGCGCCACATATACTGGAAAAAGAAGCATAGATATCGGTGCCGTAGACACGATATTTGACATCCTGACATCCAGAGGGACACTTAGCGATAAATTCAGGGTTGATGATCTTTGCAGCTTTGATGTCACAGTCGATCTGAGGAACATCTGTGAAGGCACAAATGGAATGTTATTTGTAATATTGGTGCTCTTGGTAGCATTGAAACCATGCAATTAACACATAAGTGTTATGTCAGCAGCTGCTTGTTCATATACACTTAATGAATGCCATTTTTGTTTTTAGTACTCAAGTGGTGTATATTTTTAGGCAAAGAAGAGTAAGTCAGGATTCTGGACTAGACGGCCCTTTGTCCTGATCAAGCAGCACTTTTCTTACTTTCTTATGTATTTAAAGCTGTGTGATACAACCCCAGTTTTGGTATCTTGCTTTAAGCGGAAGAGATCTGGTATGCCCCCAAGATGTGCAGTGAATACCACACATGAAGCCTCTCCCTATTCTCACGCAGGGTTGATGTTGAAAGCTCCCATCTTCCATCAGTCAGGTGCATTGCTTTTTTCACTTACATAGTTTGGACTTTTTCTTCTTCGTGGCTTCTTTGGTGGCATAGATACAAGTCAGCAACAGAGCTGAAACAGAGCAAGTTGGACAATGTGAGGGAAGCAGACATTTGCAGCATCAGTTTGCATGATGCTGGGAAGTTTTTGCCTCTGCACATGAGTCTGAGAATGTTCTGAACAGTTCCCATTGAGTTCATGAAACAGTGTACCCTGACCTGTTCTTAATGCTTTGCTGACCACATCTACGGAACGTGATTCTTGTATTCTTTCATGTTATGTTCTCTCAATATTAATCTTTAGTTATAATTTAATTAGGAGGTTTCATGCCTGTCTAGTTCCAGCTCCGTTTCTCAGCCTTTGATCTATCAGTGATAAATGGTTATATGTAATTCCCGCCTTGTACCTATGTTAACCAATCAGCAACAAGATGCTTTGTGTTTGTATCAACCAATCAGCCACAAGCACACCTGTGGCAATGTTTGTAATATTCAATAAAAGAGAGTTCCCGGGGCTTGCCCCGGCAGAGACGCCTCTTATATGACACCTGCCACTCGTCTGTCGTGATTTTCAACCCAACAGCATGACATTGAATGTTTTCTGGAACGTACAGTGCAATCCTATGCATGTGTACTCAGAGATAAGCATCCCTTAGTTCCATGCTGCTTACTCCCAGGTTGTGTGCTTATAACAGGTAGCCAACATGATGTCCTCCAGAAATCCTTGAACCCCAACTTCCATCAGTCCTAGGCACTGCAGCCAAAATTCAGGGGTGATAGGAGCTGCAGTCCCATCATTCCAATAACCCTGGTGTATAGGACTGCAGCCTCCTATTGTTTATAAGGTAAAGGTAAAGGGAGCCCTGACCATTAGGTCCAGTCGTGACCGACTCTGGGGTTGCGGCGCTCATCTCGCTTGATTGGCCGAGGGAGCCGGCGTACAGCTTCCGGGTCATGTGGCCAGCATGACTAAGCCGCTTCTGGCGAACCAGAGCAGTGCACGGAAACGGCGTTTACCTTCCCGCCAGAGCGGTACCTATTTATCTACTTGCACTTTGACGTGCTTTCGAACTGTAGGTTGGCAGGAGCTGGGACCGAGCAACAGGAGCTCACCCCGTCGTGGGGAATTGAACAGCCGACCTTCTGATCGGCAAGTCCTAGGCTCTGTGGTTTAACCCACAGCGTCACCTGCGTCCCTCCCCTATTGTTTATACCAGTTTTAAAATTCTCCAAATGAAACATCAGTACTGTTATAATCTACCTTTGTTACTCCAAACCTTGTATATCAATTATCTTAGATTTTAAACCCTTTTGGAGGCAGTGGCTCATCTGTCTTTTCTGATGGAATTGGTGTAACCCAACCTGAATCTGTGGGATAGGGTGGCCTATATATAAGCAAGCAAGCAAACAAAGCAGAGATGGTAAAATATGAAAGTATGTCCCTTACTTGGTTACTTACCAAATATTGTTGCAATTGTTGTTCTTGACTTCATGATGAGAGTCTTGGAATTTTAATCAGGTTCACTGTAAAGTAAAAATAAAATATTGAATACTTCCTCACTTAGTTTAAAAATCTCATTTTCTTACCATTCATCTGTGGTTTGGTTTATCATTGTTTGAGTAGATTAAGGTTATCTTTCTTGAAGTCCTTTCAGAGTACCCTAGTTCCTTCCAATGTTTGCTTATTTATTTTTAAAACTGGCACATTTATCAGAGGGATGTGTTTTTTTAAATTATTTTTCATTGAATGGATATGATACATGTTTTTTTAAAAACATGTTTTCTTTTTGTTGGATTTAAAGACTAAATAATAGTAGTAGCAGCAGCATCAACATTCTAAGGTTGAAGTCAGTGGTGAATGCTTTTTGGAAGGACATAGGTGTGGGAGAAACACAACCAGTCTGTAATTCTATCTAGAGAACCATACAACCATTCCAAAACCTTGTGTAGATAAATCCTGGGACCCAACAAAAGGCTTTTTTACCTCCTTACTTGCTTCATGTTGCTTCTATCACACCAGAGTATCAGTATTGGAACCCAAACAGCAAGCATACCTCGTAGAAGAGAGGCTTTTGTGGAGATTTTGACTTATTGTAGCTGATTTGGGGTACTCTGAAGATGTGTGACAGGACAGGAGTTCTGATTCATAGCACTGATGACCCACAAGCCCACTGAGCTGAAACTGCCCTAAAACCTGGAAAGGTGGTCACTTTGAACACACTGATCACACAATCAGCTATCTCTTTGAAAAGGGGTTTTATTTTTAAAGCAACCATCTTTTCCTTCTTTTGAAGAATAATATTGAGTAAGTTTTAACATTTTAAAGAAAATAGATGTTTTGAAACCACACCTAAGCCACAGAATGTCTTCCTTTTAAATTATGTTATTGATAGTCTGACTTTTAGAATGCCCTTTGAAGGAGCTGGAAGATTAAAGAGCTTCTACCAGTGGATTGTTTAATCTCACAAGCAGTTTGACCATGGCTAATCTTATGTTTTTAAATGGAAGTGCTGGTTTTCAGTATTTGATTTCCACCTGTGGATTACATGTGCAAACAGAAATTCTTTATGGGCATGATGTGATTATCTTGGGCAATGTAAGCGGTTTACTGTCACTAATCTTCAGGAGTAAGTTTGCCCGGTCTTTTCTACAGATGCAGATGTTTTCTCTCTCTCTCTCTCTCTCTCTCTCTCTCTCTCTCTCTCTCTCTCCTGGTAAAAAAGCTGCTTCAGTAATAGCATAATAAACAGTAGGGGACTATGGTCATTTTAAAAATAGTTGGAGGAAGTGGCTTATTGGAACACTCTCAGCTTTGCATGCAGGCCTGGAAGTTAAATATAGTTTTATATGGGATTCAGAGAATGCCTAGTATGGGAATAGGTGAATGAGAGGTAGATTGACATATGTTTTGATTACAGCAGACCTGCACAGCTAGTGATACAGCCACAACTTCCACACTGTAGTCTGCCAAGCGCTTGATAATTCCTGTTTTTGCAGTCCCAAGAGGTTTGCCAAGCATGAATGATTGGCTGCAGTCGGTTTAGAGAGTCACAAGATGTGATATTGGAGCCTTTATACCTGTGTGGGTCTTATATGGCTTAGGCAGAACAAAATGTGCAAACATTTAAGATGTGCTGTTTCCTTTAGCTGGAACTCTACTAAATGGTGCTGAAACAGTACAATAAAGGAAAAGCCCACCAAGGCAGAGGAGATTTGTTTAACACTTGAACAAGACAAAAGTCCCTCTGATTCCAAAAAGGAAAATTAGGCAATTATGGCTTGCAAACTATACAGCCTGCCAGTCTGAGCATCTTTCTAGGAAAGACAAATGGTTAAATGATTAGGGCGGCCATTGAATCTATGGCATGGGGGCATTTACCAGTGCTGTTGTGACAATGGACCCCTTTGCTGGTGCAAGGAAATAAGTCACTCTTTTGGATCCCATTTCTCAGTGCTGTGGCTTACATGACCAGACTGTTGGGCATAATCTCATATGACACCTTAGAGACTCAATGGTTGATTTGGCATGCATTTTTGTAGGCTCAGAGAGCCAAGAAATTATCAGGATTGTTGATTCAGTTACAGCTTGGCCAGACAAGGTGGCTTAGTGTGTCAAATTTCATAGCCTATAAAACTGGAATGGCAAAAGAAAATACACCATTCAAGCAAGGTGTGAGTTTTCAGCTGAACTTTCAGTTGCAAGGTTTGAAAGTGTGCAGCTGCTGAATAATTAGTTGGTCCATTAAAAAGGTATACATTTGCCCGCTGTATAGATCCCATTTTGGGGGACCTGCATGGCTATAAACAACTTGATCGCCTTCCTCTTAGAAGTTAGTCCTACACATCTGCTTCCAAGGTAGAGAAAAGCAGTTGCCAGACGTAGTTTTGTATCTGTGAATATAAGCAGAGCTCGGCCTATAAAAGAAGAAAAAGTGGGAACACACACATATCACTAGTAAATATTAAACATTAGTATAGCAAGCTTGCATTTTGCAAGAAAGGATTGCATGCTGCTGGCTACTACTTGGAGGTGTTCCCTCAATTCAAGTTGTAGGGTTGCAGTGCTTCCTGCTTTAGCCAGTACTGCCCTCTATCTTAAGGGCTGTCAGAAGATAGTCTTCTATTTGAAGGCATCCTCTGTTTCAGGCATAGTCAGTGTGGTCCCTCCAGATGTTGTGGACTACAATTCCCATAAGTTGCACCAAGCATAACCAATAGCCAAGGATGATGGAACTGTAGCCAAAAATACCTGGAAGGTATGAAGTTGGCTAACCTTAGATGAAACCTTTGCATGACTATTGCTTGTGTGGTTGGTCTGTCCTTTGCCTTATCACACTGTTGAGGACTGCTAAATGACACCAGGATTCCATCCTTAATCATGCTGCACTGACTGAAGCTGAATCGGCTCCAGCCTGGGCTGCACATGAAAAGAGCCCTTGTTAAAGCACTGCCATGAAAGTGTCACAAACACTCATTCAGAGTGTCAGCTGTTTTCCAGCATTGCCCTGAGCATGGGCTCTGCTATAGGATTTCATAGGAACACCTGACACTGAACTTATGGCTCCACATAGCAAAGTTCTAAATGGCGGAAATGTGAAATCTCCTTAGGATGATTAACTCCTCCTCCAGCCCCTGCAGGCATTCAGCTTCCATCCCAACTGGCCGACACCTGTGGAATGTTTATACTTTTATTCAAGCATCACTCACACACCTCCATTCATTATACACATCATAGGAACTTGCATGCTTCCAATAATTCTTGCCTAGGTAGTCAGGAGGGGAAGTGTACATTAATTTGAAGCAGTTAAATGACTAGTCTGCCATGTGTTCAGAATGCAAAATCCATGAGGTTTTATTATTTGATTTTTTTTTTGGCGTAATTTTCCTTTGATCCTGCAAACTACCTCACTACTCCTTTTCATTTGCATATAAAATATTTTAAGGTTGCTCTTGCAACTACCCTGTGCAGTATGATTCCCATTTTACAAATGGGGAACTGAGACAGAGGGAGAATAATTGGCCTTGGGTCACTCTGCTTCCCCCGAGTATTCTAGGAATGAGAGACTGTGAGAACAGTGCTTAGAATATATGACTAGAGAGGTACACAACTACAGGTCCCAGACTTTCATGGGAGAAGGAAGAATGATTAAACCAGTTAAAGAGCTGTCCAGGCCACAGTTCTGGGTTCTACATTCTAAGGACATTGACCAGCTGAAGAGGGAGGGGTAATTGGGATGGTAAAAGGATCTGGAAGTCACATCCTATGAGGAATGATTGAAGGAGTTGGGTATGTTTAGCCTGGAGAAAGAGAAGATTAAGGGTAGATGATGGCAGTCTTCAAATAACTGAAGGGCTGGAGCAGGCTTGCTCTCTGTTGTTCCAAAGAGCAGGACTAATGGGTGGAAATTGCAGGGATGCAGCTTTCAACTGATTCTATCCGTCCTATGATTCTAAGTGTATGATACAGACATGTCCAATGGGCCCATGGCAAATGTATTACTTTAACTCTAGGGCAACTCTAGCCCTACTCAGGGGTTTCTCTGCTCATAGGATGAGGGGGACTTCCCAGTAGTTCTGCCACTTCTCCCACATCCTAGTCCACAGTCCCACCACTGTCCAGGAAAATGCCTGTATTGGGGACCCTGTTGTATTATCCATTGTGATTTAGAACCATACACAATTTGGGCTCTACATTGCACAGGAAAATTCTCCAAATGCATTGGATTCCCCACTGCAGACCTGTTTGCCCTTCAATTCGCGGAGGGTAGTAAGGCAAGGTGGTGGAAGTACAACAGAAGCGGTGGATCTCACTAACCCAGCCCCACTGTTCTGTCATGTGATTCTCACCATGCAAGGGGAACACCTGTCTCGGGCTTCCGTTTTCACTTCCTGAAATCTAAAATGTCACATTTCTAACCGTTTTCACTCAAAAGGCAGTATAGAAAGGCACCAAATACAGAAATGAATGTATAGTTATTAGATTTATCTCTGGCCATGAAAGAAAGCAAAGTCTTGTACTTGCATTGTACTTTTTTGCAACCCAGGAACGATTTTGCAGTGCCAGCTTTCCCCTGAAGGTACATATTTAGTCTATGGGAGCAAAGAATTCACGTCTAAGACTTTTTGCTCCTTGGAAAAAAAGAAAACACCCCAGGGTTGATTTTATGAATTTTTCTTACATGTCCGCACAGAGCTTGACATCCTTCTGAAGAGAAGGGCTTAAGAGCAGAATTTCATACAACTCTGTGTTGTTTATACAGTCTCCCCTCGGTAGAGCTAATCATACACTATAATTGTCTCTAACTGGCTGAAGCAAAATGATCTCTGTCTGGGTTCACCTGTTTTGTGCTAAATTCAGATTTATTAATAGAGCATCTTCCATGAACCAGGATGATGTGATATTTGCTCATACTTGTTGCATATGCATCCAGTTAGATGGATGAACATGAAACTAGGGAGGCTCCCAGCTAGGATGCGCCTCAGGCTTTATGGGGCCCTAAGAAGCAGCTGGTAGTGAGGGGAGAAGCTGAGCAGAGGCCGGGAACAACAAGCTGCTCTTCAGAAATGGCTCTGGATCAGCAGCTATGTCCAGATAACACAGAATGGTGGGATGGTACAAGGGCCTATGTATTGGTGTGAAAAAATAGCAATCTTCTTCCTCAGTGCTATTTTTCTAGAAAAAGAGTGCTGGATCTCACCCTGAGGACCTCCCTGGTTCAGTTCCAGCTGGAAAAAAAAATGCCCTGCTCCTCTTCATCTCCTATACTACTTCCATGTTTTCCTTCTCTTTTGTTCTGGAAATGTCTGGCAGCCATTTTGGAAAGATCCTCGCTGCTGATTCATAGAATGGCACTGTCCTTCAGTCAGCTGTGGCCACATGAAACTCTGGGACCTGTAGTTGTGTACCTCTCTAGTCATGTATTCTAAGCACTGTTCCCATAGTCTCCCATTCCTAGAAAACTTGGGGGAAGCAGAGTGAGTAGATACATTGTGTGACCCAAGGCCAATTATTCTCTCTCTGCCTCAGTTCCCCTAAACATTTTTTTAAAAAAAGCACTGGGCTTAATGAACCACTTGGGGAATTGCAGCTCTGTGAAGGGAATAAAGGTCTCCTAACACTTCTCGGCACTCTACCAGACTACAGATCCCAGGGTTCTTTGTGGGAAACCATGCACAGAGTTGTACTGTAGGGATACTTGAACAATGAACAGCATTGGCAGGAATCAAGTCAAACAGGTCCTTTCTCTGGTCCCTTAAAACTCCCAGATAATTTATCACTGCAAACATGGGTGCAAACTAATAATTAGGATGGCAAGGTAGAAATGGGAATTGCCATGGAGCCAGGACTGGATCTTTCTAAAAATTACAAGCAACTACGTTAACCATTTATATGGAAGTATATAAAGCCAGGATGTATAACTAGTCCGGTTAATGATTTGAAACAGGCTATCATTAAAAATGTATGAATAAATGTGGCTTTATGCCATAATCAAGTTCTTGATCTCCCTGCCCTCTACATTCACACCTTTGGTTAGTTAATTTTTACTGTAATGTTTTTGATGGCCTTTAAGCATCTGCCTAAAACAAAAAGCAAGCTTTTGAACATTTAGCTGTACTTC
Organism: Podarcis pityusensis; assembly: GCF_964106645.2. Lineage (NCBI taxonomy): Eukaryota > Metazoa > Chordata > Lepidosauria > Squamata > Lacertidae > Podarcis > Podarcis pityusensis. The sequence continues at coordinate 82,412,104 of NC_138026.1, read as the reverse complement.
CATTTTTTCAGAACTTTTTAGAAATCACAGCTTGTGGTATGACATTGATTTGGAATGGGCTCTTTAGCTGACGTAGGGGTGCAAGTCATGGTTGTTGCTGATTCCCAGAGAATTTGGTCACCTGTCGTATTCCTTTACATCAGAGTGCAAAGGACTGAGCCATCTCAGTTAAATAACAGTTTGATGACTATAGATCCATGATGTCACAGGGTGTGATGCAGGAAGCCTGAGCCAATCAGGAGGTGCTGAAAAAAGAATCCACAGGATAGAAGCAGGGCTGCCCCTGCCAAGTGAGGTGGGTGCCTCAGGCAACAGGTGCTGGGGGGCAGGCAAGAGAGTGATGGTGATCAGTTAGATGACAGAGCTGTGGGTGCCATATGGCTTCCTTGCTACCACCCCAAGCTAGCCTGCTGCTGCCCTCAATGAGTGCTTTGCCACTGTGTCAGACTAGTGGTTTTCTGTACTTTATCTCAGGCAGCAAAATGTTATGGACTGACCCTCGGGAGATGTCAACTGTTTTGTAAAAAGCTAAGTGAATACTGAATAGTCTATAAACTGGGGCATTGGCAGATAGATTAGGGTATCAGTTTCTGATGTTTCTGTTTAAAGAGTCAGGCATACTTTTATATATTAGGCCCTTCTCTCCCCCCACCCCCCGGCACACCACCAATCAGATTTTATGACAGCTTTCTAGTCTCCAGAAATAACATCACCTTCCCCTCTGCTTGGCATTTCTTCTAGCTGGCATGTGTGGGTGTGGGTGTCCATGTTAAGCAAGAATTATATTCTTAATTTTTGTATATCATAAATGAGCACACAGGTGCTCTAGGAAATGGAAGAGCTCATGCTATCAATTGTATAACATGAGTTAATTACCCAAGGTAACTAACTGAGCCAGGAAATGAAACTTTCGTTTGTAATAGTGCTCCGGCTTACTAGATGATGCTGAATCTCTCTCTCTCTCTCTCTCTCTCTCTCTCTCTCTCTATATATATATATATATGTATAGATATATATAAACTTTCTCAACCTTTCAACCTTCAGGTTTGGTGGAAGGTCCTATGGGAGTGTGAGAACTCGGTGTTTACTAAATCCTCACCAAACAAAGCAGCGGACCCTCCTCTCCTGTCCACTGCCCTGGTAACGATACACAGCTCTCTCCATGTTGGTGGGATAATAACTGGCCACCTACACAGATGCCTGCTACACACTAGCTGGAATGTGGTAAGCTCAGCTGGTAACTGGCCAAACTGAAAAACTCAGCTCAGCAGCAGTTTTCACAACCATCCACCTGTGAAAAGGTTATGCCTCTCGCATTGAGAACTGTATCCCAGAAAACAAACAGCACATTCCATATAGGAAGCATCAAGAAAGGGGTGGCAGGTGCTAAATATACATTGATTCCTGCAAAAACATCACATGATGAATGGGAAAGTTTCTTTGCCCATCTATTTTTGACCAAAAATATAAAGCATCTAGATGTATGATATTAATAGCTCATTAGACTAACTGGATGCCAAATCAGACGAGTGGAATGCCTGCGCTTGGCGTTGCCAGTAACAATAAGTGAGCCTAATCTCCTAGCTATTGCTCCCACAAGTACCACATTTTTTCCAGTGGAATTTGTGTGGGAACAGCATATGTTGGATTGTGCCCAATATATTCAGCATTGTGCAAAAAAGACTCCTCAGTGGAAGTGTTAACAATCAGTGAAAATCTTGGGTTGTATTTATACCAAGGTGTGAACACGTCCTTTGAGGTTTCCAAAAACTGCAGCATAGCTTACTTTTTGCAGGTTTGAAAATAACATTTAAGAAGCATTAAACCTACAAAAAATAACCTTGAGGTTATATGGCGATTGCAGCCTAGGGAGCAAGAAGGGCAGTTCTAAGATCTTCGTTTTAATAGCTTGTCTTGTGAATCTGCCACACTGTGAGGAAGGTTAATCTAAGAGACACTAACTGGCCAAGAGTCACCCAGCGAGTTTCATGGCTGGGGGTGTGTGGGGGTGTGTGGGGGTGTGTGGTTTGAGCCCTACTCTCCCAGTCCTTGTGCAACATTACTACACAACTATAGCTCTCAATAGTTATTGGTATCAGAAGTAAGGTATAGAAACATTCTGATAAATTGGATTAGTAAGTAATAGGTTCTGAATGCAACTGCAAACCATACATGGCATATTATTTTAAAAAATTCCATACCTGCCAATGTTTTGTTTGCAAGCATAATTGAACTGATTTTCAAGAGTAGGCACAGCATGTGTCCTGGTGTCAAAGTTGCATTGATATGTTTATATAGAAGACATATGATGCACAGTTGAGAATGCAATATGGAGCATAAAAGCAGTCTGAAAACGTTAGGAACACATGAGTGACTAGTGGGGTGCCACAGGGTTCTGTCTTGGGCCCGGTCTTATTCAACATCTTTATCAGCGACTTGGATGATGGACTCAAGGGCATCCTGATCAAATTTGCAGATGACACCAAACTGGGAGGGGTGGCTAACACCCCAGAGGACAGGATCACACTTCAAAACAACCTTGACAGATTAAAGAACTGGGCCAAAACAAACAAGATGAATTTTAACAGGGAGAAATGTAAAGTATTGCACTTGGGCAAAAAAAATGAGAGGCACAAATACAAGATGGGTGACACCTGGCTTGAGAGCAGTACATGTGAAAAGGATCTAGGAGTCTTGGTTGACCACAAACCTGACATGAGCCAACAGTGTGACGTGGCAGCTAAAAAAGCCAATGCAATTCTGGGCTGCATCAATAGGAGTATAGCATCTAGATCAAGGGAAGTAATAGTGCCACTGTATTCTGCTCTGGTCAGACCTCACCTGGAGTACTGTGTCCAGTTCGGGGCACCACAGTTCAAGAAGGACACTGACAAACTGGAACGTGTCCAGAGGAGGGCAACCAAAATGGTCAAAGGCCTGGAAACGATGCCTTATGAGGAACGGCTAAGGGAGCTGGGCATGTTTAGCCTGGAGAAGAGGAGGTTAAGGGGTGATATGATAGCCATGTTCAAATATATAAAAGGATGTCACATAGAGGAGGGAGAAAGGTTGTTTTCTGCTGCTCCAGAGAAGTGGACACGGAGCAATGGATCCAAACTACAAGAAAGAAGATTCCACCTAAACATTAGGAAGAACTTCCTGACAGTAAGAGCTGTTCGACAGTGGAATTTGCTGCCAAGGAGTGTGGTGGAGTCTCCTTCTTTGGAGGTCTTTAAGCAGAGGCTTGACAACCATATGTCAGGAGTGCTCTGATGGTGTTTCCTGCTTGGCAGGGGGTTGGACTCGATGGCCCTTGTGGTCTCTTCCAACTCTATGATTCTATGATTCTACATGATTTGAACTGGGTAACACTTCCATCGTCTGAAAATGATATAGGCTTAATTTAAGATGGAGCTCATTGCTGCTGTGCTTATCCTTATAGCTTGCCTTTATGTGAAGAAATGATGGACAAAAGTGTAGCTTTGAGCAACCACAAGCCCTTACACAACTGAGATTAGGGTTGAATATGGACATTCATTGGCAGGTGTTATGTCATTGTGCATGGAATAAACGTTGAACATGGAAAGCTGTTTGCCTGAATTTCCCTTCCAAATGGTGAGGAGCATTCTATCACACTTCTCTTTCTAATCAGGTAAAATTCTTCTGATTACTTGGCAAGGAGATGCAAGTGCTGGCACAAGTGTAATGTGTTAGATTACCCACATGCTAACTGTTTGCATTCATCCCAGGGCTCTCTGGATGGAGGATACTCTCAGAGACTTAGTGCTATGTTGACTACATCCCCAAGGCAGATTCCATATGCATCTACCACTGGCACCCCCAACCCTGTCTCCCCGGCAGCCATTAGCACGAGACAATTCAAGACACTAGTCTATCCCATCCAGGATATTATTACATGTATATGATAAGTTTTAGATATTAAAAGTGTATACTGTGTAATTTGGTAAAAAAATCTCAAGGCAGATTACATAAGAACAGTAAAATACATTTAGCAACAGTCATTAAAGTCCTAAAACCCAGATTTTTTTAAAAAAAGCAAATAAAACCGAGCAGTGTACTGAACCAAAAAAGAGAGGTTAATTAAGTAATTAAATTAAAGAAATTTAATTAATAAACTTAATGGAGTATTTTTAAAATGTACTTTTATAGCCCAACTTGGCTTTTAAAGCACTGGCAAGTATGTCCAGAACCTGGCAAAACTGAAATTCGAAGCTGTTTTTGCCTGGTCCACAACTCTTTGCAGACATGTCCAAGAGTTTGTAGCAAAATTTTGTACTTTTGCCTGGCAAAAAATCTAAGCCAGCCTTCCCCAACCTGGACCCCTCCATGATGGACCACAACTCCCATCGGAAGAACCAGAACAATCTTCCCATCTTCTTTGGTGAGGCTGCCACCAATATAATGGAGGAAGTGCAGCCAATGAGAGGGTGAGGTTCCCATTCCCCACCTTATAGCATGAAGGGACCTTCAGAAGGAAAGTTACTTTAATCCCAGCAAAATTGTTTTACATCTACTCAGTACAAAAGAAATTGATCCACTTCAATCCATTGATGAATGCAACTGGTGGCAAACTTTCCAAACACCAACAGCAACATTAAAGTGTGGCAATAATGGTCCAGGTGAAAGAGGAAATTAAGGAGATAATCCCCCACTTCTCCAACAACTCTGAATAAGCTCAACGATAGTAGCTACTGACTGAAATGTTTGGTTTGGGCAGAGTTTTGATAAGCAGCAATGTGGTCCTCCCTCTGGCTGCTTCAAGCTGGCCAGACTCCTCATAGAGGGTTGGTGTTTTACTCTGCCACATCAGCCATGACCAGATCTCAGCAGCACTTGCAAATGGCACAATCCCTACACAACTCTTCCCCTGCCCCATTTTTGACACTGTGTCCTCCCAAACCTCATTTCAGCCCATCATCAGGGTCGCATTAAATCATCTTGGTAGTGATGTTTCCTCCATTTGTTTCCTTTTATGCATGCTTTTTTAAAATAAAGAAATAAGACGTCTAAATGCATTTCCCTTTTCCCCCCAGAACCCTCACCTCTGCCAAGCAATTTGTCAGATCACATTAAAATGAAATGAGAAACAAGTCTGTTCAGAGTCTGGTAGCAATCCGCATTCAGAAAACAGCCCTGTGTTATGATGTTGTCTTTTGGGCAATTTCAGTAATAAAACTATCTGTATTTCCTTTCACCTAATTACACATACACCCCGCCCACCACCACACACACCAATAAGGATTGCAGGAACTCACTCTTTGTTTAATATACAAACACACTTTCTTTTTTTAAAAAATGTTTGTATCCATGGCATGGTGAAATGGAAGCTGGTTGATTCTGTTTGCTGTAAAATCCCTTTTGAAAATCTTGGGACATTGACTGAATTCCTTTTGGGGCAGTTTGACAAGCTAATGAATGATGGGATTTTAGCTGCTTTCTGATTTGCCAGTCTCTATAGGATCTGTTTTGTTTTCTAATTAATGAAAGGCAGAAAGAAGGATAACTACCCAAGAACCCATCCCCAAAGTGTGATTTCTTTATCAATCCAAAAGTACTAGAATTATATATTAAAAAAAACCCCAACAACCCCAACTTTAAAAAAAAACACCACAAAAACCTTTCTTTCTCTGAATTTTCGCTTGGGGTGATCAGTACATGTTGCTACTGGCCTGACACAAATCACATTGCAGAGACTTATCAAGAATCCAATCTCCCTGGGAGAAGGTGAGCTGCTGTGACAGGCTTGATAATGCTATTCCTCTTTAAAGTCTTACTAGCATAGCAGCCATTCAACACAAAAGGATATTGGGGGCAGGGCAGGGAGCACAGGGGTGAAAGGAGAGGCAGAGAGATGATTCCAGTGCCTTACACACACACACACACACACACACACACACACACACACTCTGCATTATCAACCCTCTTTTTCCACATAACTTTATATAGCAACCGGTGAGACAATTGGAACCCCCAGCAAGGAGAAAAATATATCAGTGCCCAAAGTTAGCTCAATATTTGTGCAGTTGTAAACTAGCGGTGCTAGTTATTAAATACGGAAAGAAAGAAAGAAAGAAAGAAAGAAAGAAAGAGGAGAGGAAACCTACTTGAGAAAATGAATATGGTTCTTAAAGCATTAAACAAATTACAGACACCTTACTTTCCTGTAAAAGTATTTAAATGATGGATTTATCAAAGCTTTGTAGACATTGTGTGTGTGTGTGTGTGTCTGTATGTGTATGTGTGCATGCGCTTTGTGGGCATATCAATAATGCATAGACATGATGGTATTTGCATCACAATTTCATTTTAAAGACACTTCTTACCCTCAGGGCATCTCCCTAACATGCAAAGCATTGAATTATCCAAAATATAGAATTATATGCTTGCTCTCTCCCTTCCAAAATTAGATCTATAAATGAATCATACATAGGGAAACAATCAGTATTACCTTGCCGGAGGTGTGTGAATTTTTAAAGAGAAAACTCCTTGTCTCCAACCAGTATGCCTGGGTTATTTTTTCCCAAGATATTCTGCAGCACAAACTTCAGACAATATTATTCTAAAGAATCAGAAATGAGCAAGAAAAAAAATCCAGGGCACCTTTTAGCTTTCTCATTAAATGTTCCCGTCAAGCTCCCAGTAGTTTGAAAGACACAGTAAACTCTCTCTCTCCACAAACGCAGAGCTCCTTAGACTGATGTAGTTGCTGAATTAGGCGGTGCTCTTTTAAATTTCTTCTCCCTCCCACTTCCCCCCTCCTTTTCCTCTTGTGGGGATTTTTATATTGTGGAAACTAAATTGGCATGCGCTGTTTTATTCAGAGTGTCAAACCTTGAGGAAAAGTAAAACTCGCTTGTCTCTATTTTGGTTCTACTCAGGGTGCGTGCGTCCATGTGTACATTTATTTTACCACTCCTGAAATCGATACTTTGCAACCTCTTTGGTAGGAGAGGGATTAACAAACAGAATACTGATTAGAATCTAATCATCTTTAGCTCACTTGGTAGCACATGAGACTCTTAATCTCAGGTTTGTGGGTTTGAGCCCCACGTCGGGCAAAAAATTGGACTAGATGATCCTCATGGTTCCTTCCAACTCTACAATTCTGAGTCTATGAAATCATAAACAAAGCATGCACACAAAAAAGAACAGTTTTCTCAGACAAGTTAGACCTTCTTAGAACAGTTAATATAGACCCAATTATAGAGTTGGGACCATTTCTTGGGTTGACGTCAAGAGCAGCAATATATTATGAGGTATAAATTCACCTGTCTTATCTGCCTCATTAGATTCCATGCAGCACACCTGAAGCTGCTCCGCTTCCATTCACAAGGGCTCACAAGGGTGAGTAGAAAAATGGACTCTCATTTTTGCCAGGGATGCAGAACTGTATGATCTCATGCCTGACTATTGGCCATGCTGTCTGTGGCTGATGGGAGTTTAACAACATCTGGAGAGTGACAGGGTTCTCCATCCCTGTTCAGTGTCGTCTTCATGGTCTCTTGCAATGAGCAATAATAAGTCTTTGTGTTCAAGCTTAGAATCTAAAAGACATGGCACAAAAGGAAAGGTTACTGGTAAGGAGGAGGACGAAAGCAAACTCGGACCCCAATTCTTACTTACAAAGTAATTAAAATTGCTCTGATCCATGGGACTGGGGCAAGGCAAAGCTCAGCACCTTGGAGAGGTACCTAGGTGGGGGTTTCAGGACCACACTTAGTGATCCTGCAGCTCAGGCAGAGCATGCAAATTGTCTCAACATTGTCAAGGAGCAACGGACAGAGCCTTGTAGCTTGGTATTTGAGGACCCAAACCCTGGCCCATTAAAGGACCAGTGCCCTTGTCTGCAGCCATTGGCTTATTTTAGTCCTTGGGATTTTAAAATGTAGGAATATATCCTATGGGCTCTTCTGATCTCTGCAAGCAGTTTGTGGACCAACCAGCATAGCCTGGTGAAGGAAGTGCCTCCTCAGGATTCAGGGAAGGAAATTCAAGCTCTGGTGACTGCAGACCAGGGATCAACTCCATCTCCTCCTCAGGGCTACTGTCATTGGAGGACTGCCTCCAAGGACTCCTGACCTGGGACCATAACAGTAATGAGAAGCTGGAATAGAAACAGTTCAAGAAGGAGACATTGCTGGTCTCAGGTGAACCAATCCCTTCTCTCCTTGTGCTGCATGGGATGGCAGGGAGGGAGAAATCTGAGGGCTAGATGCATCTAGAGCATCAATTCAACACAGACCAGTCTAGTGTCACTTCTGTTGAGCTTCCTCTCTATCATTTCTGTTCCCTGTAGGAGCTGTTTGTGATGCAGCTAGGAAGTATCAGCTGGCACATTCTTGCCTCTTCCCAGTCTACCACACTCCATGGCTGCAGGAGTCAAATGTGACTCATTGGAACAAGAGTGACTTTGGTGTCCACCACTAAAGACTTGTTTGTTCTGGCTGACTCTTGGTGAAGGGGGCTAGGTCAGGAAACTGCAAGTCTTTCCCAACCCTACAATTGTACCAATTTCTCTCTCTCTCTCTCTCTCTCTCTCTCTCTGTGTGTGTGTGTGTGTGTGTTTGGGTTGTTTTGCAGCCTCAAGCAATAATTGAGGATGGAGATTTATATGCTTAGACTCTGAGGCTTAAAGTATACTTAGCAAGTCGCCTCAACCATGACTGCTACCATGGATGGTGTTTCTTGTTTTAAAATATAAGGGCTCTGCCAGAGTTCAGCAGCGGAGTATTCTGTTGATTTTGCAGGTTAAGTTTTGCACATGCTTAACAGTGCAATTACATGCACATTTAGTCAAAAGTAAGTCCATATAAGTTCAATGGGACATCCTCTCAGGAAAATTTGTAGGGCCGGTAGCCAAACCCCTCAAAATTTGGTTTAACTTGAACTGAAATGCTGTTTTGGTCAACAGATTTAGGTAAAATGTGTTCTAATCTTGAAATGAACTTGTATGACTAGGGTGTGGTGTATTTTAGTCTGAATTTTTTAAAAAAATCATTCTTATTACAAAATTGAAATAAACACACACACACTTTCTAGAAAGAGTTTAAAGCATGGGAGTCTAACCCCCACTTTGGGAGTCTGATCTGCCCCCCACAAAGCATTTTTTTCTAGCCTCCTATAAAACCCTGTTATGGTGACTGGACTGCAAAAAGAAAAAATAATAATAAAAAGTAGGCCCAGCTCTGTGATTAGCTGAGCCCAAGAAACCTGATAGGAGGGAGTACAAGATGCCATCCAACCATCTTAGGGATTCCCGTCTGGATTTGTGTAGAATTTATTCCTTAGACTTTTATTCTATGTTCCACCAGGCAGCGGCTTTGTAGGGTTGCAACCTCATAATTTGGACAGTGTCCATATGTTTTTAGAACTCCTGGTAAGGCAGGAAAGAGAGCAAACTGCACCTCCTTCAGCTCATTCCCTCTGCTGCCCAGTCAACCTCCTCCCTGCCATATTTGAGACTAGCATACTATAGCAGGTAAGGGCTGGGACATGTGTCATGGCTATAGTTGAACTGGGTGGAAGGAGGTGTGACTGTCTGTCTTTCTGCTTTAGCAGCAGATTAAAAAGTGCATGAAAGCTGTCTGGGATGTGAGGTTAGAAAACAACAGAGATTCCTGTGGCAAAGACTAGGTTGTAACTCCATGTGATGCATCTGCATGGTGTTATAAATTAGATACAATTATGCAAGGTCATGATCCTCTGCATAGCTGTCAACTGTTCCCTTTTCTTGCGAGGAATCCTATTCGGAATAAGGGAATTTCCCTTAAAAAAAGGGAAACGTTGACAGCTATGATCCTCTGTCTCTCTCTCTTTCACACATACGAAAAAAAACCTGTAGAAAGTTTTAAATATATAAGACGAGGAAGGAGGGAGAGTAAAAGATGACAGGGATATTGTGCGATAAAAAATTTAGTGTTTTATAAATAATGGTGCCATTATACTGTCTAGTTATCGCAAGATGACACTGGACTTACCTGGACAGAGTTAGGTGTTTCCTGCTCCTGCTGCTGCTTTTCCATTCTGGTTTTTAGAGGGACAATAAAGTTTTTCTCTAGCTTCTTGACTGGCGTGTCCATGACAGATGAGTAAACTCACAACACATAAGAAATATTGCACATTGTCTATAACCTGTATAATGAGCTACTTTGCTATGAAGAAATTTGTCAAGTGTAGTACTGACCAGGCCAGGATGAATGATAAAGTGTGGGCTGCCCAAGCTGTTTACAGTATATGCAAAATGAGCCAGACTGGCCAGCCAATTTTGGAGCATTGACTAAAGCAGGATAGCTATGGTCACATATTTTAGCTATTTCCCTGACAATGCTGATCAGTTAGAGAGGTCATTTACTTTCGGTACAGAAAACTGGGGCACTGAAAATTGCAGAGCAAGCACTGACCTACTGAATGAAGTGTGTTCTGGAGAAGCTGCTTTTCCCTAGATGATGCTGGACTTTGTACTGTATTTAGAACTTGAAATGCCCACAAATTCCATGTTGTAACTTAATTACCATTGACAGCAAGAGTCCAAATTTGAATGGTGCCCATTAAATTTGGAATCAGGAAATACCATAGGGTAGAGTTGGGGTGGTGTTGGTGTTTTGGGGTCTTTTTTCTTCTTCTTCTTCTTCTGAGGAAGTTTGTGTTCATTATAGACCACAAGCGTCTTGTTAAACTGTTTGCAGCTTAGAATGAGGGTGCCAACTTCAGAGGCCACTGTGGTGAGAGAAGTCAGGCTGGGTGTTGCCTGCTTTTTATATAGGCTTCAAGCAAAACTTTACTAACTGGGTGAAACATTTTCCTCAGTTAATCCTTTCGAAACCTTGTTTTGACAAACAAGGTGTAAAGTGATACCAGATTGCATTTGATCCTAAGTTTGCCTAGGCCAGGGTGTGGAATGCTCTCAAGGGTGCCAAATCAAATGTAAATAAGCTTCTTTTATGCAAAGCAAACAAGGGGTAACAGAATGTAAGAAAACAGAAGCAGAGGTTCCCAGTTTTTGGAGTTTTTTTGTCCAGTGGTCACATTTGGAAAGTAACATGGGTGCCAGCCACAAAATAGCTGTTCTATGGGATGTGGTATAATAGAAAATAGCTGCTGTATCTAAAAGAGCAAGAAAAGGGAAAGGAACATTAAATGAGGGGGAGAGCATGTTCAGTGTAAGAGAGTCCAAGCCACTGCAAATAGGAACTGAGCAGGAAGAACAAACAGTTTCTCCTGCATTGTGGAAATTTGTGGGGATATTTACTGAGATCTTTTGTAGGCACCAGAGGATGTCCTGGTGGATGCTGAGGTGCCCATTGGCACCTGGCTGGCAACCTATTGACCTCTTACCAGAATCCAAAGAATTACTTTAGGCACATCCAATAGCTTGTGTGTGTTTTGTTACATTTGTCATTGGTTAGTAATCCTCATGACATAGTCAAAGCTCTCTGTGGACAAACACCAGCTCCCTCGGCCTGAAAGCGAGATGAGCGCCGCAACCCCATAATTGCCTTTGACTGGACTTAACCGTCCAGGGGTCCTTTACCTTACCTTATGATGAACTGCTTGTGGACCTCCCCTCATTTTCAAAAGTAGTTAATTAGTGTCTGACAAATTAATCTCACCCAATGGACTAGAATGTGGCGTAAGCCTCCCTTTAAGTCCGTAGCAGCCAAATAAGGAAACTCGCTCTGAAACTCACCTGTAGGTGGTACTTAACACCACGGAAACTGGTGCTGATACACCCAGGAACCTCACCAAGATGATGGAGAGGCTGCACATGTCATGGGAATGCCCTAAAATCCAACCCTTCTGGACAGCAGTCCTACAAGAGATATGCAAAATAACTAAACAGGTATTAGAACTCACCTCAGAAGTGGGCCCTACTGAACATCTTCCAAGATCATAATGACCACTCACAGTATACAGAGCTTATAACCCACCTATTCTCAGCAGCCAGAAGCTTCATAGCCAGACACTACAGAGACATGTCAGGAGTAAACATGGACTACTGGTATCAAATTGCATGGGAAACGGCCTTACTAGAAAAGTTACCCAATAAAGTGAAACTCACACAGGGACAAATAGAAGAGGACACCTTTCCCCCAGTATGGCTCCCTTTAGTACATACACAGCCCAACAAGACAACAGTAAGAATCCACCAACACATGCAGATCCATCTGGCTTACCTGACCCAACAAGCTCTTCCACACTGACAAATGCAAACAAACCCCACTGTTGCCAACCACAGATAACCAACCACACCCTGCCCCCCAATACCTCTCACTACTGACACAAAACCCCACACGCACACTGTACAAAAAAATATGCCTCACCACACCACCCCTCCTCTCGTCCTCTTCTTTCCCAACCTTATACTGTACTCAACATCAATGTCTCACAACAAATGTAACTGATTTGTAAGAAATATTGTACAACCTGAAAAAAGAGGCCAGTTGTTCTTTTGTAAACCAAGAAAATCTTTAATAATTTTTTTAAAAAGAAACTTCTAAAGAGTTGACCAATCGTTCGTCTAACCAACTGAGGGAACATTCAGTGGTCTTCAAGCAGGACTTCAAAACTAAGATTTGATGTTACTATAATATTTCCCACTGGGCACTTGCTATTCATTCTCTCTCTCTCTCCCTCTCCCACCATTATGCACAGTGAGGACTTACACAGCTGATTTTGGCTTGATTTATTATTGCTGCATTTTTACTGTTAAGGAGGGACTGGTGAGATGGTCCGTCTCAGGTGCCAAAATAACTTGGCTGCACACAGGTATTCTGCTCCTTGTCTTGGAGGGGAGGGTGCCATTTGCTGCTTTGCTTCAGGCAGCAAGATCTCTTGGGCCAGCCCTACCAGTGGTGTAAAAATATTTGCTAACCAAGCATTGCACAATCATACAACCACAAGGAGTTCCATAGTGCAGGTCCTCTAAAATATGGGGTCCTTCTGCCGTAAGCAATCTTATGTAGTGCTCAGGCAGTTAATCAGTTGCTGGAGCTTCCCGTAGCGTTGAACCAAAGTGGAAGAGCACAAAGCTAAGAAGAGGTTTTGTGGTTCACAGCTGAATCTGAGTGACTTTTACAGTTTGCTTTGCCCTTCGCTGTAAACCAGGCTTATGAAATATAATTCCAATAAGGGCCTCCGTTGTGTTGCTCCTCAGAACTTTTCCTACAGGGCTTCTGCTGAGATTCCGTGTGGCACCAGCCTGTCAAAGCAGGTAGGCAGTGCCAGCAACAACTACTTAGTGCCTGCTTCCATGAAACTGAACAGATCCTCTCTGTGGTGTGCTTGTCCCTGGCTACTTCATTCAGTTCTCTAGGGATTAAACAAAATGCAGATTTCCCCCCTTTTTTCTGGAGGGAACACGCTGGAACTGTAGTACAGCACTGGCACTTTTACATTTCCAAATAGTTTCTGCAGCCAGAACTGCCAATGTCATCAAATGGGAGATTAATTTATTTCTCTCTCCTGATTTTGAGATAGTTGGAACCCTTCAAAAGAAGCCACATCTCCCCCACTCCTCCTAAAACCCACACACTTCAGCTGAGAACGCAACCGACCGTAGTTTTCCTAACCGATACGTAAAAGGGATTTATTTTTCTGAGAGCTTAACTATATGTCATGGACAACCCACCTAGGTTGTCTGTAATGGTTTTATGGTCACAGTTTTATAACATGGCTCTCATGGGAGAAACGGTGTCCGAGTTCATCACATAAACTGCGCTAGAAATACTGGCTGTTTCTAGTCGAGAGTACATACAGGCCAAGTGTTGTTTGAGGAACCAGCTTGAGATCTTAATGAATGGCTGGCACAATCAAAAGCAAAACTCGACACTGGAGGCTCCTTCTTTCAAGATCTTGTCAATATTGCCAAGTGTGTGCCCTGCTTTCATTTTGGGTGGCCCTCCTGAGCTCAGAATAGCTTGAACCTTTGTGAAGTGGGAAAGCCTGAATAATTCCTAACAGATAAAAGTGGGGAAAGATGTTGAGGGCTTCGTGTGTTTTCTCTCTGTTTAACAGTTGCACTGCATAGCGGATGGAATGACGTGTGAAACTTACTGCGCCCTTATATAATGTGCTGAAGATGGGGCATGCCCTCCACTATCGTAACACAACCTTGGTGATGATAGGCTGTTTCAGGGAATAAAGCTGGGATGGTGCAGTCAGGTATACTGGGACAAATATTTCTAACAGCCTTCCTGGAAGGTTGGGGAAGGAGGGGTGGAAAATGTTCCTTTCATTAACTTCCTTAGGTTTGAATCCAAGCCTGATTTGGGGCAATTCCCCTCTCCCACATCAGTCCCTGGCTTGTGTCCCATTCTTCATGGCCGTTGTCTGTTCAGAGAGGGGGGAACACAAGTGCCTGCAGAGGAGAACAAGGGAGATGAAACTCTGAATGAACTTCCTTACTTCACTTTAAGTGGTTTATTAAGAGAAGCAAATACGTTGCTAAGTGTCCACACAAACATTAGCCCCAAATAAATAGCCACCTTGCCCTGACAAGTTGCACATAATCAAAAGTAAGTCAGAAAATATGAGAATGGGCAATGAAGCCAAATTGTTAGTGTGAGTGACATGAATGAGGCCCAGCATCTGTTTACAAAGCTAGTAATATGGAGTGGCACATGAACAAAGAATGTCACCCATTCTCAATTTAAATTCCCTTTAAGATACTTAGAGAGATCAAAAAGAGTTTAAAAGCCTTCTTTGAAAGCTCACTTTGAAAATACCTGTTCCTTTGTTAGGTCTAAAATGCTGAACATAGCTGTCCAAATCTTGTTAGAGAGATAATGCCTTCTAAATATGTCCCTGACCCTCCTGCTCTGACACTGGCCTCTGGGCAGTGTCTTACCAGGTAAGTCCTCTGTTAGATCATTCTGATAAATGCACAGCCAAACTATGGAGAAGCACAGGCCCAGAGGTGACACAATGGTGTCACCATGTTCAATCCTCTCTGGGCTAGGACAGAATAAACCACAACCAAAATTTCCCTAAATATTAGACCATATAAAGCCAGTTGGCATCTGTCTGTCTCGAGAAACAATGGAAGAGTCTACCATTCGGGGTTGAAGTCAAACCACTGGAGAGTTACAGTGCCTGCTGTGGCTGTAGAGACCAATGCAGGAGAGACATGTTTTAGTGCAGCTTGGGCAGATGATGGCATCCAGTTTCGCTGTTACACCTTAAAAACCAACATCTATTATGGACTTTAACAGACGCCAGTCCACTCCATCAAAAGTATGAAGCCTTAACCAGAGCTGTATTTTTCCTGCATGGATTGACTGAGAGTACAGTATGTTGAATCAGCCATCTTGAGCACAAAGGTTCACCGTCTCTATATTAAGTGAACATAATTTGTTCTTGCTCAGTTAATTCAGCCTCTCTGCTATCACCACCTCATATGAACCCCAGGAGATCTTCCAAACCGCATTAATGTGAAGTCTTCCAAGTTGCTTTTGTATAATTGGAAATCCCTCCCACACCTGTAACCTCATCTCCACCTTGCCCCATTCATAAGGACGATGGCACTGCAAACAAGCCATTCATAGAGAAGTGCTATGTTGAGCTCTACCAGTTTAGTTTGTCAGTGGTGGTCAACAGTCCCTAGCTCTCAAACCCTGGACAGGTACACACAGCTAGTGTGTCTTCAGAGGCTTTTTGAAGGAGCTGTAAAAACCAACTTCCCAGCCTAAGGGTGTTTCACATTACCACCTTAGAAATTACCCCCTACTCCACTGGTTTGTTTCACAGCTCGCCCTCCCACCCAGCCAGCTGTCCACGTTACAGCTTAACTAATGTCAGATTCGTTTGTTTGTATACACGCCAGGAGGTGTTGGCGAGGCAGGGATGTCAAGAGACGAATCAGGAACAGCTTTAAGGATTCCAATTGGTGTGAAGCTGGATTGCCCATTGCTGCCTCCAGCATACCCTCTTCCCTGTAGGGATGGTGGTTAAGGTTGGGATGGCACCTGTAGAACCAGCACTGGGAATCCTCTTGCTAATACAATCATGACACTTACCAGTCCTCTCCTGTCCAGGTAACAGCAATGTTGCTGGTGGGAGGAGGGCTCTATGGCTGTTCCCACCCATGCCCACTGTCTGAGATTAGTCTACCTAATGAAGGGATCATATGACAGGACTAACCTATCCTCTAATCCACCAAGTTTTCAGCACTTAGGGGTAATAATGCTGTTTCAGCAGATGACAGTATCGCTCTTGCTGCGAAAAAAATACTGACGTTGTGCTCCCCTGTGTTCCTCCTCTGCTACACTACTGGTCTATCTTCTGGGGGGGGGGCATGATATAAAACTTTGATTTTGATAGTTTCTTGGGTCATACCTTGTGTGCTTTGTTGCGATATGAATTGTTCAGCTCCTTCAAGGAATGAGGTCTAATGACTTGATAAATCTTTTCTTGGGTTGTATTATTTTTTTAAAAAAAGACAACAACAAACAAACCTGTTAAATCAATCAGAAGAAGTCAGGAGAGTTTCCCCTACTTAACCTGGACTCCTGCTGGTTTTCTATACAGCTGAGCAGACAACCCTGTCACAACATTATAAGGCCAATTAACATCTCGGCTGGATAGGGGAACCATGCAGCGACTTTTTCAGCAAGCCACAGACATTCTGGCAAGGCACACCAAGACTTATTGAAAGAAGCACCTTCATTCTGAAAAGGGCTAGGAAAACTTCCCTGACGTCCTTGTGACCGTATATTAAATCAGAAGTGAAGTATTACTGTATATATGCACTTGTGGGTGGAAGGAAGGCCTGTATACAGTGCTTGGGGTAAAAGCAACTTGCCAATGTTATTATAATCACCCTACTGATGTGGAATAGGGCTGAGGACTTTAGAAAGATTTGGACAAATATGGTGTCAGGCTATTGCCCTCATGCCCTGCTTGTGCACATCATATAAGGCTCTGTGAGAAACAGGATGTTGGACTAAGCAGTGCTTTGATCCAACAGATCTCAGGGAAAACCTGCTCTTTAGTGCTAAATTGGAACAAACGTCAGTCCAGAGAAAACTCGAACTGCCATTTGCTCTAACTGAACACAAAAGAGAAGTTTTTTCTCAAGGGAAAGTTGCAGGACAAAAGGAAGTGTGGCTGAGCCCTCAAAGGTCTCATGGCAAATGTTTCACCTTTCTATTTGCCACCTTAAATGCTGAAAAACTAAGCCCATTGTTACTCTTATTCCTTTTCTTTCATGTTTTATATTAATATTCCACAATTACCTTACCTCCCAATAGTCTCCCATCAGGGAACAGATCAGATCCGCACCTGTTTAGCTTCAGCACTTAGGGAGTAGCAGGTGTTCCCTGAGCCCAAGTAAATGTTGCATTTACTAATCTACTGACTAAGCCAATTAAAGTTTGCAACTATGTTTGTAGGTGAGGGAACTCAAATAACACCCATCTAATCTGGCTGGGGAAAAGATAATTTAGTGGAAAGAGTTATAGACATGTTAATTAAAACAACTAGTGACCCTCATCGTTTGGATTGATTTAGGGAACTCAGTTAAAAACAAAAGTCATTATACCTCACATGAAGTCTCCGCGGAGAAGGTCAATGGCTTTAGGCCTCTCTCTGCAAGGAAAATGGCTAAAGAATTAATTTCTGAGCACCAGTTAAGATTAAGCCAGTCACAAGGCATCTTAATCACAAGACTTTTTTTGCACAGCGAGGGTCATGCTTGGAGCAACATTCTAAGGGAAGCTGATCCAAAACCCATCTATTTCCTTGGTCCAGATGGGACAAAGAGGTGTTTGGTTCCCGAAAAGAGACAGAGTTGAATTAAAAATAGCAGAATTGGAATTAAAAACACTAAAATAACCACCCCCATCACTACAAATCCTTGTAAGAAGTTCAGATGAACTGAAGTTGTGGTTCATAACCTCCTTCTCCTTCCCACCTTAGAAACAAAAGCTGCATTTCTTAACAGATGACCTTTTTTGATTATTCACTAACAGCAGTCAGCTTGAATAGCTAGGGAAATGTTACATAACCCATTGCTGTGAGTGCACTGTTGAATTCGAAGGAATGCCATTCCTGAAGTTTGTTTAATTATAGCCCAGCACATCAATGTGGTGTCCATCTTTGTTCTCTCTCTCTCTCTCTTTGGATTGCCAGTGAAATGTCACAGCTTTGGCTTTTGTGGAGGTCAAACACCAGCCTCACTGTTAAGTTAAACAAGGAGGGCTTCTCAAGCAGCCATTGTTCAGAGATTCTTTCCAGGAAGGAGGTGCCACCGACCAATTATCTGCCCTGTTCCCAAATACTCCAAAGCACTTTTACACTCTGCTTCTTTCATTAATTGGATTATTTGTTTTCAAGTATCTTGCTGAGAAAGTCAAATTGTCCCACGCCTGGTTAGCAAAAGCCTAAGATAATTGTGATTGGTTTGAAATGGTTTGAAGTGGGATGAACAGAGCATAGAGGTCTGTTCTGGGTCCTGAGCCTGCTGTGACCATTTAGTACATGCTGGGCTTATCCCCAGATGCCAGGGGATCTGAATCAGCCATCCTATAGTTTAAACATCATGCATTGCACACATGTCGATCCACTTTTAAAGAAGAAATGAATCCAGTCAAACTACTGGCAGGACTTCCAAAATTAACCACATCACTACTGTGGAGAACACCAGCCCTGTGTGTCCCCCACCGCAAATGAACAGCGTTTAGCACAGAAATCACAGCCCCAACATTTTAAAAAATGTAAAAAGTCTGCAAATTAAGCAATGGTGGCATGGAGACACAGCACAACTTACTTGCTGTTAGAGAGGGAAAGGGAGGAATTGGTGATGGTGGGAACAATAAAATGGATAGGTGTCAATGGTGGGGATAAGTGTCGACGCAATAATGTGGGAGCATTGGGAACCATTGCAGAACAACTGATAAAAGTGGGATGTGGATGATCTGGTACAAATGTATTTCAAATGCACTATTAATGCAATCAGCAACATGTTGCTACATACGTCTACAATAAAGCAGCAGTCTGGATGGGTTCTACTGCTATTTTATATATTGCTGTCCTTGCTATGATCTAATTCTAGTCCTCATTTTCTATCTCTGTGTATCTTCTCGGAGGTTAGAAATAATTGTATTGCCACGCAAAACATTCCACACACCTGAACCACTTGGCAAGATGAGATAGCGAGCTCACTGGGGTGGGAGAGTTCACCCCATCATTTGTATGTGCTGTCAGCCTCATTCATAGGCTTGTGGTACTCTACAAGGCCAAGTATGCCCCCCCCCCCAACAACAAATGTGCTTTGCATCTCTTCTGCTTTCTGTCTTGATAATAGCTGTACTTCTCCACATTGGTTTAAAAGCCACTCCATATTTAGCCCTTTATGCCACCTATTGCCTTTCAAAATCTTCATCTTGGCACACAACTGGCACACAACTGAGGGCTGGTGACCAGCCTTTGAGCATGATAGCACTGAGCATGTGGTGCAGAATTAGCTGCCTCTAAACAACACCAAAAGAACATTTGTCTGCTGTTAGATGAGTGGCAAAGTTGTGTTTAGGAGCCTGCACACTTTATGATTGATACAATATATGATCAAAAAACGATAGCTATGAATTTCATACTTATATGAATAGTGGAAAGAAGGAAGGAAGGAAGGGAATTTGAAAAATACTCCTGTTCGACAGCATCTATTTTAAAAAGTACAGTTGCCCACCCTGGACTGTGGTGAGGCCTTAAAAAGGTAAAGGTAAAGGACCCCTGGCAGTTAAGTCCAGTCTCGCTTTACAGGCTGAGGGAGCCGGCATTTGTCTGCTGACAGTTTTTCTGGGTCATGTGGCCAGCATGACTAAGCTGCTTCTGGCGAACCACAGCAGCGCACGGAAACGCCGTTTACCTTCCCACCAGAGCGGTACCTATTTATCTACTTGCAATTTCTGGTGTGATTTTGAACTGCTAGGTGGGCAGGAGCTGGGACCGTGCAACGGGAGCTCATCCCGTCGTGGGGATTCGAACTGCCAACCTGATTGGCAACCCAAGAGGCTCAGTGGTTTAGACCACAGCGCCACCCATGTCCTTAGTTATGGTTATTATGGACCTCACTGGTCTAGCCAGGGACTGTGGCCTTTGGCCCTATACAAACAACATGCAAAGACTGAGGCACAGATCTGGTGGCATTCTCCATACAAAGAAACAATGGGGGAAAGACAGCTTTTGCTGCTAGACCAACAGGTGGGCAACTAAAAGGATAATCTGTCACAGACATAATAAGTGTAGCATTGTGTTGAACATCAGGAGGGAGTGGCAGGACCATTTTTAAAGCCATTCTATAGCCTCCTCATCCTGCTTCAGCTTCCAAGGAAAAGGAAAAGACTTGGCTATTGGCATCATTTGGTTCATTTTGCTTCTGAAATGAACCCAGGATGAAACACACTATATGCATTAGCTTTTCATTAGTCATGGTAATGAAGTCCCTCAAGAGAAAAATCTCCTATTTTCTCCTAAAAATGAATGTGCCCTCAGTTCGTCTATGGCCATGAAAGACATCATAGTCCTCTTTCTTATTGCTTATAAAGTTTATTTGTTTTAAAATTGAAATTAGAGATGATAATCTCAAAACAAACATGCTGAGGGAGGAAGGGAAGGTTTTTTTGTAACCATCCCAAGGAATACAAATAGAAAATGTAGCTTTTGCAAAGACACATTAGGCTCTCCCCCGCCCCCTCCCTTCATGCCAGTGAGTGTAAAATTCCACAAGTTTTAAAAATGATAATGACCCCCCCCCCACACACACACCACATTTGGTGGCCAAATGTACAAATATGATTCTATGGGTGCATGAAAAAAGAATATTCCAGAGCACAGATCTTTATCACATGTGCCCACTCATGGATACTGTGCTGTTGTCATGGCAGTCTTTGTATAAAAAGCCAAATGAGAAAGAAAGTTGTTCATATCCATGTTGAAAATGCTGCACCAGGGCCTGAAATCCATGCCAAATCATTTTAAAAACACAAAGAGCTCTCTTTCTCTCTCTTTATATAGTGAAGCAGTGTGCTTTTCATGGCGCATGACTGCAGCCTCCTGGTCTCATCACTGGCATTTTAAGGGCTCTCTGATAGAAGGGCAAGTAAACCCCTCAAATGCTGATCATAGAGAGACCCTAGGTATCCCCCAAAATTTGTATGCCCCAGACTTACTGCTAACTACAACAGCAGTTCCTACTTAGCCTTAGCACCTTTGTATAAATATAAGACCTCTCCTGTGAAATTTCTGTTTACTTCACAAAAAATAAAGTATGCCTATTAGGGTTTTGCTGGGGATTTTCTTCCCCCCTGCATGAACAACACCCCCCTTTTCTGTGGAGAGATAAATAATACAAATCCCAATCTCTCTCTTTTATTAATATTAGGGTCTTGTCCTGGTTGGCAGAAGGTTTAGAGAGAAGATAATTCTATGAGGGCCAAAATAGGGACATAGCATGCAGCTGCATAATTTGCTATTCCTCAAATGTTTATAAAGGAGCCTCATTCTTACAGGGATGGCAACCCATGGATGTCACCAGCCTCCCACCAATTATCAGAAGAGTCTCCCCCACTCCCATGTATTTTGGAGCCTTGTTTAAAAAAAGAAGTATGTCTTCTCAGTAAGAATTAGGTTCTTCTGCACCTGCAATTATTTAAGACAAAACAAGGTACATACCTTCCTGCTACATATTAAACTCATTTCTTGGTTTGGTTTGATCTGTTGTGGTTTTGCCATGAAGCTGGTGTTGGCAATTAAGAAAAAAACCTTCTGCGGTAGTTAGTTGATCTTTGATTTGTCTTTTTTAAATAGAATAATGGTTTGTATTATATGGTTTTATGTACAATGGTTGTAAACTGCTGTGATTTTTTTTTAAGTGGCGGTATATGGATATAATTATAAATCAGTAAAGCTGGGTGAAGCTGCTTCTGAGGACAAAGAGGGATGCCGTTTCCTCGCCTCGATCTGCCGCCTCTACATATTACCCAAAATTAGCAGGGCAAAGGTGTCATTTGTACTTCTTAATTCAGGCGGGAAAACATGGTAGCAATAGCAACAGGCATGAAAAGCACCGGGTCGTCAATATGGCATGCAGGGCAGTTTATTAGATCTCACCTGTGGCCTGAGTTTCTGTCAAAGTGGGGCTTTGGGGAAAGAAGTCCAAGGGTCCCATTCAGAAGAGGAACAGGAAGGCCCCTTCTCCCCGCTGGCAGGCAGTGTTCGGAAGTAAGTGAATTGATGCATCTAAAGAGGGCTTTCCCCCATAAGACCATTAAGTCCGGAGTCTAAAATGACCTAACTGCACCTGCGATTAAGGACTCAGGACTTCGGCTCTAGTGGCTCAGCGGCAGCCTTCAGACTTAAGAACAAGGGTTTTGGTTCTCATAACTGCTCTCCAGTAGGCAGCACCTGGGATCTGAAATGTTTAGTCTCCCACAGGGAGTATGTTAAAAGACTATCCACCCTCTGGTGGCTGACTGTGAAGCAGCATTGCAGTGCTATTTCCTGACCGGCCCCTGAGTAAATGCACTGTTGTGAAGACTGCAAGCAAAGTGAATAAAGCCAGGATTTTAAGCAAGAAATAAAACCAGCCCAAAAGATACGTAACTTCTGAATTATATTATTTAGGTGGAGAAAATATTGGTGATTTTGTTTTTCTTTTTTTACATGCCAGTGAATGGATTTCCCCACAAAAAACGTCTTTCATTTGCAGCTGCAGGGGGGGGAAACAAATCCCTGCTCAGGCTAGATGTGCTGCTCACCTTTATATTTAATCAGTCACTCAGCAATTTTTAGGAGTCTCCCCTGTGTACCGCACATGCTTTTAGTGCTGGTTTTATGTGTCCTGCTTCACTGGAAGTCGAGCTGGTATGTCATGTTAAGTGCTAGAGGAAAGGGCAGGGGTGAAAGAAATTGGGGCAGCATTATCCTATGGGTTGTGTTCACTGGCTGCACATTTTGAACAGCCGGGTCACAGCCTGTCACATTCGATATCAGGGTTGTTGGACGGGGTATCAAAAGCACCAAGATACACCTCCCTGTTGACAGGGGGCGGGGTGTTAGAACGACTCCCCACACCAGAATCAGGACTCAGTGCAGGATGAACTTCTGGCGCGTATTTCTCCTCTCTCTGAGAAGGCGAGTTCTCCTGTTTCTGTTTGAGGTTCTTGAACCGCTTGAGCTTCACGGGGTCCTTGATCTCTTTGGCACAGTGCAGCAAGACGAGGATGTCCTTCCGGAATTTGGAGCTCATTCCAAAGTAGATGATGGGGTTGTAGAAGCTGGCAGATTTCGCAAAAAGGCTGGCGAGGATGCTGGTTAAATTGGGCACAGAGTAACCATAGGCGGACCACATGGAGATGACCGCGTATGGGGACCAGGCTGTGATAAAGGCTGTGCAAATGACTATGGAGACCTAGAGGAGAGAAAACAAGACTTGCCTGTTTCCACTTTCTTGCCCAAGGGATCCCTGTAAAGAAGGTGGTCCTGGAAAACTGGGAGACTTGGATCGTATTTCCAAGTGTCTCATTGGCCCACAGACCTAATAAATAGGTTTCAATCCTCTAGAATTATCTGTCTCTTAGCTACCTCACATTTTAAGGTTGTCTAAGCTTTACAAGTGTTTTATATTAGAAAATTTAGTTTGCCCCTCACAAGCGCTGCATTTCCCAGCACCGTCAACAAATTACAGTTTCAGGATTCTTTTGGGGGAAGTCACGTGCTTTAAATGCATGGTTTGTATTCAGCCACACTGTGTGCATGTGTGTTTGAGAGGAAAGGGGGTGGCAGAGAGAGAAAAGGAGTATCCGTCCCACTTTTGACTTTAGCTCCATCCACCACTGGCCTCAATTCCACCCACCCTTTGTATGCTGCTCTGACTACTTCTCTGAAGGAAATGCAGCCCATGGCTTTTAAAAGTTTCTCCACCCAATGCAGACTAAAGAAAAGTCCAGACTGACCCTTGTGACGCTTCGTTCCATTCGCCTCTGTCTATCAGTTGGGTCACCTGCTCCGCTTAATGCATGGCTCGACTTGACAGTATTGATGATGGACACATAAGCGAAAACCATGACAGACACAGGCAGGAAGAAACAGCAGATGAAAATGGACACTATATAAGACTTGTAGATGGTTGAGAAGTTAGCTTTTGCCCAGTCTATTTCACATGTTCCATACATGCGATCTAGGAAGCAAAATAACTTGGTTAGTCATTCGTTGTTGTTTTTTAAAAAAAGCTTGCTGCGATTTACCAGTTTTAAAATTCATCAAGATTAATTTCTCTTTAGAATTCCAGGTGGAAAAGAAAATTGAAATGTCTTAATGAAGTCCAAAAATTACAGCAGAGTTATTGCTGTAATCTTCACTTTAGTTTAGCTTTCCACCAGAGTAATAAGCAACCACTTATTACTTAGGGACGCGGGTGGCGCTGTGGTCTAAACCACAGAGCCTAGGGCTTGCCGATCAGAAGGTCGGCGGTTTGAATCCCCGCGACGGAGTGAATTCCTGTTGTTCGGTCCCTGCTGCTGCCCACATAGCAGTTTGAAAGCATGTCAAAGTGCAAGTAGATAAATAGGTACTGCTCCGGCAGGATGGTAAATGGCATTTCCGTGTGCTGCTCTGGTTTGCCAGAAGCTGCTTAGTCGTGCTGGCCACATGACCTGGAAGCTGTCTGCGGACAAACGCTGGCTCCCTCGGCCTATAGAGCGAGATGAGCGTGCAACCCCAGAGTTGTCTGCAACTGGACTTAACTGTCAGGGGTACCTTTACCTTTAATAAGCAACCACCTGCAACCTGCCCTTTTTAGCACAGAAATGGCAATGGGTTTGGTTGCACCACCACCAAAAGTGGCAATAACAAAACAGCCATACACTGTTGTGGGGGTGTAAAAATGCACAAGGAAAGAGCTTCCCAGCCTCCTTTGGAGATAGTTCTTCTTGAGTGGGTGAGGCATGAAAGATGCACAATCCAGTGGCGTAGCGTGGGGGGTTCAGGGGGGGCCCGGCCGCACCGGGTGCAACATCTGGTGGGGGGGCGCGCTCGCACTCGCAGCTCTCTGCCCCTACCTGGCTCACTCACTCTCTCTCACGGGTTAGGGGGCGCAAATTACTTGCCTTGCCCCGGGTGCTGACAACCCACACTACGCCACTGGCACAATCACAGTAGTGCTACAGTGCTCCTATGCTGACAAAGTGATCCCCCCACCAACAGGAGTTCCTTTGAAATAGTTCCCACTGAGCAATGCAAAATGCTAAGTTAGAATTTTTAAAATCCATATGGATTTTCAGGATAGATGTGTGACTCTTCCAGTGAGATTTAGTTTGGGATTTTGAAGACTAAAAAAATTAAGATTAGTGATGCAATCCTAAATATGTCTATTGGACTCAGAAGTAAGGAAAATAGGGCTTACACTCAGGAAAGTGGATAAAGGGTTGCAGTCTAAATTGTAAAATGGTGATGCCTACGTCTAGAATGCTTAGATCTAGAAAACTGACCTAGATTCCAGCACTATTAGACTAAAATAGTGTAAAAATAATACTTTATTTAAATTGCTCATTGTAGATACTGGTTGTTGTGTTTCCAGATTCCCACACATACTTTAGAGAGAAATTCCCACAAAGACCTTCTCCTAGAGAGAAATTAATTACCTGTGTAACTGCCCCATCCCAGGACTGGAGCTACTGACCAGAAGAAAGCTGCTATCCATATAAGAAAAAGGGCCACATTGATGTTGCTATTGTTGATACAATGCCCTGAAATACACAGCAGAAATTTGGTGCTTAACTCATTTTGCTATTGTACACTTAAGGCACACAGTCATAATAAAGAAAAATGGCATGGATACATTTGTGCAACCAGGAATCCTTGTAGATTCCCTACCCTTGATGGAAATATTGGGATTGCAGGCCTTAGGTTGGGAGGTTTTGCTGCAGATTTAATGAACCACAGATTAGCAGTGCTGCCAGAACCATAAACTGTGATTAATCTTAACAATGGTCAGTTGAAACAAGAAAGCTTCATAAACTATAGTTAAGACTAACTGCATTTTGTCCAGGTTTGGACACAAGGCTTAACTGTGATTAGTCTTGAGTGGAAGCAAAAAACTTCTGAACTGCTCCTGGCCCTGATAAAGGAGAAAATGGCAAGTGAGTGTGCACAAGTTTAAGGTTCACTTGCTTGCTACCTTAATGATAAACCATGGTTTATTGTTACAGTCAAATTAGAACAATATGTCTATAAGAGATTCTCTAGAATCAAGGTGGAGGGAATAACCCAGTTTTCTTTTAAAAACATTTAAATTAGGGCAAGTTTGGCCTATTGTAAGAAAGGAATACCTGTGAGACAGGATATCAAGCCTTAATAACACAAAGCCATGCAGTTTGTGTTGTCCAAAATACCTTACCTCTGTCTGGATGACATCCTTTTATATAGCGAGTCACGCTAATCACTGTGAGTGTGTTAATGCTAGCAAGGCCAAACAGCAGTGTCAGAAATCCATCAACCTGGAAAAACAAATAGTAATAGGGTTGTTCCCACATCTAAGTTTCAGAATGCCAGGAGCAATAACAAATATTGGGATGGTGCCAGTGAGCTCATATGTTCTTTAGGGCATACAAGCATCTTAGATATCAGTGAAATATTGAATGTCAGGGAGAGTTATCATCCATATGATCAGTGAACATGTAGGTATCTGAAAACCAGGGATAAATCATGTGGTTGAGGAGTACATTAAATGAACAAGCAAACACATGCTTTAGACACACACTCCTAAGCTCCTGAATTACTGAAACGCAAAATAAAGAATAAAAGTGCATTTAACATTCTGTACAGAGAAAGACTATGAAGCAGTCAATCGAAGTATGCCATTGATTTCAGTGGAAGAGGCTCAGTTAAGTCAGTGGGGCTTGCAAAGTGCTTAACTGTGGGTGGACTGTAGCCAAAAGAACTAAGCAGAAATCGAGCAGCTGAAACTCCCTATGCCAGGGAACGATTCACCCGCTAAAATAGCTTAGCTACAATGATCCACACTTGTCTGCCAATCTCCCGGTTGGACAACTGTATACATGGAGCTGCTCGTAACGATAACTCAGAAGTTTCAGAATTTAGTTCAGAATTTGGCTGCCAGAATTCTGTCATGTGGGTAATTATAGAACTTCTTAGAGTATTTCAATGACTGCCCATTCACTTCAGGTCACACTTCAAAGTGCTGCTGCCTACCTTTAAGGTTCTAAATAGAGCCCTGCATGCCCTGCCTTCTCCCATACTATCCTGCCCTTGCAGTAAGGTCTTCTCTAAGAACTGTCACTTGTTGAAGTGTCTTATGCTAGGAAAAGACCTTTACTGTGGTGGTGCTCTGACGGACTGGCATTGACTTTATAGTCCTTTGGGCACAAAGTTTAGACATGATTCTTTCCCCAATGATTAGAAAGCGACTACATATATTTGGTTTTCAGTTTCTGTCTCTTAGTTTTAGTATGGTTTGTTTTCATTTTTAGGATACTTTATATCTGGTTTTTATTGCATTGTGTTATTGTTGTCCTGCTGTCCATTTGGATTTACATGTTCTTGGAGTTGCGTACTATTTCATTACCCCTATTCTTGTGGTTTTAACAGCAGCTTGACAACGGCATGCAATTGTTTATCAATAGGGATTTTCAAATAATGCAATGAGCACATTAAAACTTACCGTATTTTTTGCCCTATAGGACGCACTTTTTCCCCTCCAAAAATGAAGGGGAAATCTGGGTGCGTCCTATGGGGCGAATGCAGGCTTTCGCTGAAGCTTGGAGAGTGAGAGGGGTCGGTGCGCACCGACCCCTCTCGCTCTCCAGGCTGCGGATAGCAGCCTGCTTCCCGGAGCGCCGGGCGCCCTGAAAGCAGAGCGCCCGGTGCTTCGGGAACACATCCGCAGCGTGGGGAGCCCTGCAGGAGTTCCCCGCAGGGCTCCCCACGCTGCGGATAGCAGCCTGCTGCCCAGCGTGTGGGGCGCCCTGAAGCAGAGCGCCCCTCGTGCCGGGCAGACATCGGCCAGCCCCACAAGCTCGGGGGACAGCAGGGAGGCGCAGCGCCGCCATCCCGCTGTTCCTCGACCTTGTTCAGTTTCCCCGACCTGCTTTTGGGGGGGGGGATAAAGGGGAAATTTTTTTCCTTTCTTTCCCCCCCCAAAAAACTAGGTGCGTCCTATGGGACGGAGCGTCCTATGGGACGAAAAATACGGTAATGCCAAACCATGGTTTGGTGTTCCAAGAACAATTCTTGATGAACATTGTGTTTGTGGGCTCTTGCCTTCCACAGCAATCATTCTTGGTTTACAGAAAACTATGGTTTGAAGAAATTAAGGAAATCAGCCCTGAGTGCTCACTGGAAGGACAGATTGTTAAGCTGAGACTCCAATTCTTTGGCCACCTCATGAGAAGAGAAGACTCCCTGGAAAAGTCCCTGATGTTGGGAAAGATGGAGGGCACAAGGAGAAGGGGACGACAGAGGACAAGATGGTTGGACAGTGTTCTCGAAGCTACCAGCATGAGTTTGACTAAACTGCAGGAGGCAGTGGAAGACAGAAGTGCCTGGCGTGCTCTGGTCCATGGGGTCACGAAGAGTCGGACACGACTAAATGACTGAACAACAACAAATGGTTTGAAGAAAATAACAGACTATGACTTTAAATGGCAAAGAACTATCATTTGCTGTAAAATTTTCTAAGTGCTGAGCATGAACAGAGGAGGGAGGGCATAAGCCCAAAACTTATTTAGCTTATTTGACTAGTTTATTTACTCATTTGGTCTGTGTAGTTCTCTTCTTCCATACATACAATAACTGCTCAAAAATCCTACAAATAATATTCCATTAACAAATGGGGACTATTCAAACATTACACCAATAACCTACATTGGTGACTGGAATATTATTTGTTGGATTTTTGAGAAGTTACCATACTTACTGAAGTGTGGAATAAAATAACCACTCAGGCATCTAAACTGGCAAATTAACTCTGACAACTTTACTAAACATCAAGGATGTTTAGCCAATCTCAGTATTGACTCTGTCAGCTCTTCTTACCAATTAGAAAATATTAGCAGATTGTCAGTTTTGCTTCCCATCCCACAATTACATCAATACTGTTGTGGGCAATTTAGAGAGTAACAAATTTTTGTTCACTGATTGCGTGCTAAGACATGAACACAAGGAAGGGTCCCATATTTTAAACTGCAATATGCCCAGAGAACCCTATATCTATATCTCAATGTGCCTTTGCTTGAGGGCAATTCCCGTTTAACTCAAAAGCAATTACTTCCTGGTAAACATGCACAGGGCTGAGCTGCTAAATATGGAATGTATGTTTTTGGGGACTTCAGACAGCAAATTCATTTATTCTCCCAACTCTGGTGCACGTAACAAAAGCCTGACACACAGAAATATAGATGAAGCTTTTTCTGGTATGAATATAAGGGGTGAGAAAAGCTTCACTTGCTAAATTCCTGTATGCTCACCAGAGGTTTAATACACAGGAACACTTCTCCCTAAAAGTTGATAACCCTAGGAAGTCCTTACCTTTTAGAGGATACACTCCTATCTGAAACCCCAGAGAGCTCCTACTAGTCAGTGTATAAACCTTTTGAGATCAGGATACATCACCTCACCCCTTATATACCCTGTCAATTACTGTGTTCTTGTGCGGGGGGGACATCCTGCAGATACCATTTTATCAGGAGGCGAAGGAATCAACCCACAGCAATTCCTGTCTGTTAAGTGTTAAGACAGTTGCCATCTCTACTGTCTTTTGGGCAGCTTTTGAAGATCTCCCTCTTCCAACATATCTCTAGCCATACCTTTCCAGTATGACTGGCAACTATAAATCCAGGCCCTTCAGACACTGAAAGATCCATGCATGGCAGTCACACAGCAGCAAATATTCTATTTTAAGACTGACAACATCAGAATTTGTAAAGCAGATTTTTGGGGAGGGAATCTCCCCCCACAACCATCTTTCCTATACGGTAGTAGGCAACAGGAAATATTAGTAGGGAAAAAGCTCCCTCCACCCTTTCAGCTTTTGGTTTTGCTCTGTGAGTTTATTTTAAAGAGACTCCATTGTTAATTAACCAGGATGCTGAGGTGAGCTTACACAGCGTGTCTCCTCAGCACTTTTACCACCTCCTTTATCTGTTAATGCTCTTAAGGGCTGTCAGTTCTATGGTTTGGTTGTTATTTATTTCCATCTTATACAAATGTCAGGAATAATGAACTATATATAGGCATGAATCCCCAGGAATACCTGTGCTTCAGCTACTACGTACTTAATTAAGTCTGAGAATCTAATTCTCAACGCCCATTCCATTTAACAATTTCCAGAGGGGTATTTGGGTTAGGCTGCTGTAGCAATACCAACAAATGTTCCTGTGGCACTTTAAAAACTGATTATTATTTATCCAGGGGTCAGACTCTTCGTCCCATCCAAGCAGTGTTATCCTGAGTTATAGGTAGATATGGAGGAGAAAACTGATGCATTTGAAGGTGAACCTACATAATTCACAATAATAAAAAAAACTGAAATTTGTACTTTTGGAAATCTTTCAATGAAGATCTTCAATCACGTGGAACGTGCTCTATGGGGAGCTGGCTTCAGGCATGAGGCCCACTGGCAGACCAACTCTGCGCTACAAAGATGCCTGCAAACATGACATGAGCCTGGTAACATCAACCCTGCTGTGTGGGAACCGCTTGCAGACGACCGCCTGGAGACTGACAGTCAGGTCATGTACCCATAGCAGTGACCAGAGGAGGAATGGCCACTGGGAGGAGGGCAGAGAGAAGAAACACCATGATGCATCTGCAGCAGCACAAGCAGACACCTACCTCAGCCCCAGCTGCAACAAAACATGTCTCCCCCATATTGGTCTCTACAGCCACAGCAGGCGCTGTAACCTTCCAAAAGTTTGACTTCACCTCCAAAGGTGCACTCCTCCATGGTCTCCCAGGACATATGGATGCCAACCAACGATACTTCCCTCTTGTTTCCCAGTGGCTCCTTTTTGGCAATAGTCCTGTTGCCGCTCAACGCCTGAGTTCTCTATTAGGAGTGATAAGGTCCACCAGAATCCCAAACGCTGCTCACGGAACACTACTTTCATGAACAAATGTGTTTTGGTAACTCACGATATGAGAAGACTCACCAGATGAGACATACGTGGAATACCAACATCACTGTGAGCGCAACTCTAAAACATGTTGCTTACTCAGATGTCAGTCCCACAATATTATGTGAGGCTGCTCCCTAGTATGAGCATTTAGGATTGTATTCTGTGTGCATTTTGATGCTTCGGGGAATTTTTAAAAAGTCAGTCTGAGTTTCAGTCAGTTCCCTTGCAGCTGACATGACTAATTAATCCATGTTGGCAGCCTCTGCCAAGGCAAAAGGTTAAACACGTCCTGGGAATGAACTGTTTCTTGAGGACCGCTGGGTCAGTTTTGACGCATGCTAGCAGGGTGGACTGAGGAGATAAATAGAGTACTTCTATCAACTTCGGCTGATACACCAGCTGCAACCATCCAGCAGGATAGAGAAAGCCTGGCCACAGTTACCCATGCTCTGGTATTTAGACTACAGCAATGCATTGTGGGTGGTGTTGCCTTTCTTTTTTTAAAAAAGTCTAGAAACTGCAGGTGGTTCAATGTAGGCTACAATACTGTTAACTAGGACTTTGTCTTTCACTGCCAATGTTTCTTCAGCTCCATAGGCCCCCAGTCTGTCCGCGGTTTCAACTTAAAGTGCTCGTCTAAAGGTTACAGAGCCCTTAATTTCTTGGAACCTAAATGATTACCTTCTCTTATATATGCATGCTCTCCTTAGAGGCTGTGGTCTATGTTCCCCTCCAAGTGAAGTGAGTAGTGACTAAGGAAAAGGACTTCTTGGTGGTAGCACCTCGGCTATGGAATAGCCGCCCCTTGGAGACTCATCTGGAACTTTATCCAATGTCTTTTCAGCACCAAATGAAGACCTTTTTATTCTCCTGGGTTTATATTTATTTAGTTGATTTGTATATCGTCTTTTGCACAAACCACAGAGCAGTTTGCAGAAGAATCAAACAAGGCAAAAACAATGCATAAAATTCCACTAAAAACCCACAACCCCTAAATGCAAAACATAGCAACCCACAACGGTTTACTAACTGCAGCAGAAACAAACCTTGTACTGCACACTAGAGCTCCTGGCCCTCCTGCCTGATCCTCTTTGGTGATCTTAAGAGCCTTTTAAAACCTCAAATGTTCGCATGTATTCCTAGTCCTCTGGCTACAGCAGATGGTCCTGGCTCCCTTCCTATCTTCCCCATCTCTCTTGGCCTGCCAACTGGCTAGAATTATATTGGCCCAGACGGAATTTAATCCTCGATGCTTGTTGCTGGAACAGCAGTTTGTAAATCCATGTGCATGTTAGTCGGTGTTCCTTGCTGTTCACTGTACAGTAGTTAAGGTGTACAGAATGTATTGAATCATGAGCGTTCCTGCCACAGTAAACAAATTAGGCCACAATCCAGTGCAGATGTAGGTGGATTTTAAGGCCCCACTATTCCCTAAATCTTTTTTTTCCCCTTTTCATTTATTGTCACCACAGGCCTCTTTCTATTGCATGTCTTAACACTGCTATTTTAAATAAATCCATTAGTGAGATCCATTTTCAAAGCACCAGCTGATTTCCTTTATGGGGGAAAACACTGAACATACTCAGAAGCACTGGACCTGTAGGTACTTCCTCTATTCTGTACCAGACAGAATCCTTTCCAGCTCTATATTCTGAACTCAGTACTAATAGAGAATCTGTTCCCATTTTGAAGGAATATTTAGCCATGCAGCCTAATCCTGTGCAGGTTTACTCAGAAGTAATTTCCTCACTGAGTTTAATGGGACCTTAGATTTTCTGGAGATGGCCCTGGCCTCTCCAGCCAGATCCTGTCAGGGTGCCATAAGAAGAGCCCTCTTAGATCAGACCAAAGGCAGTGAGCAGTGAGGTGGCAAGTTTGCAGGTGGCATTAAATTATTCAGGGTTTGTAAAACAAAACAAAAAACAGGGTTACAAAGAGCTTTGAAAGGATTTCTCCAAACTAGATATATATGGGCAATAAAATGGCAATTGTGGTTCAATGGAACTAAGAGTTAAAGAGGTGCACATTGCAGCAAAAATCACTAAGCGGTAACTGACCAGAGAACTTTGGATAGTTGTGGCTCTCTCAGTGAAAATATAGTCTGTGACAGCTATGGAACTGGCAAATTACATGGTAGGAATCATCAGGAAAGGGATTGGAAAAATAAAACTGCCAATATTGTAATGCCTTCATACAAATCTGTGATGTGACAACACTTGAAGAATGGGTACAGTTCCAGTGATCACATCTCAAAAAGGATTATTGTAGAGATGGAAAGGTGCAGCCAGGATTATTATAGAGATGGAAAGGTGCAGCCAGGATGATCAGGGGCCTGGAGCAACTCCCCTGTTGGAAAAGATTACATTGCTTGGAGACTTTTAGCTCAGAAAGTAAGGTGGAAGGACACACGTGATAGAGATGTATAAAATTAGAGGTGTACAGAAATGAATTATGCATGATGTGGCTAGAGAGAAGTTTTTATTCGTCATAACATCTGAACCCAGCAAAGTTCTTCATACCTCATTATTAAACGATGGAATTTGCTACCACAATATGTGGTGACAGCCATCGACTTAGATGGCTCTAGAAGAAAAGTAGACATTCATAGAGAATAAGAAGGCGATCCATGGCCACTATTCATGATGGCAACACGCTGCCTCCAGGATACCAGTTGCTGGGGGATAGCAGTGTGAGAGAGCTATTGCTCTCATGTCCAGATTGAAGGCTACCCATAGGCATCTGGTTTTCCACCATGGAAACAGGGTACGAAAGTAGGCCATTGGGCTGATCTATCAGGGATTTATTATTATTATTATTATTTAGCTCACCATCCTGTTTCCCAGCCTACATTGGGTGTTTATGGTTCACTATTGTGTACCATTCTATTGTGTAGAATCACTTATTCAACCCTTGATCGTCAAAAACTTACTATTCATGTTTCACCTCACCCTCAGCAACATCTCCTTATATTAGAGTTTTCAAACACAATTAGCAATCTTGTTTACATGAAGGTCTGATGAAATGAATGCTTAGGAACTCTTCCCAAACCACTGAACAAATGAATTTCACTCCTATGTATATAAAATTTGTTTGCCAAGTATCACACACATCAAGTATTAGGTATTTTAAATTAAGGGCAAAAATATGTTTCTATACATGTAAAGCCAAATTGTAAATTCTGGTGTGGTTTATTTTCCTTCAAAATATTACCAATGATTTCAGTATTGGTCATTTCATGGAAATCTGATGGCATACTGTGACTGCACGTTCTGAAGTCTGTTAACACAATTTTAGTTTCCTCTTTGCAGGTTAGAAAAATAATTAAAAATGGAATGTTGTTGTTGGCAAAAGTTTGTTTTGTGAAGCCAGAGTTCTAGTCAAAATGACAGCCAAACAAACACTGACAGCAGAAAGACATAATTTTTCTGTCACCTGATATATCTGGCATACCTCTCAACAAATTAGGTGGCAATTAACTCATGCTACACTTTTAAGAAATGTTGGCAAAAACATTTCTTCTATAATTTAAAAATGGACAACGTTCCTCATATGTTCTGTTTAAAGCTCTGTTATGGACATGCATTTGTTTTAATAAAATATTTACACAGTCACTTGACTAACATTTTTGCATGAAAATTGAATAAAGGGGCATTTGTTTCAGCATCTCTGCCCAAAATGTGGCCCAATTTGGATTTCCATTACCTGCTAAATGGTCTCAGAAACACTATCCCTCAGTTTTTATGGGCAAAATGGAGCCAGAAGTTGACTATAAAATGAATAATCCAAAGGAAAATGTAATCCTGAATTCAGCTCAGTTACAAAAGAGAGTGCAAACCTGCACTCAATACAATTGCCTAAATCTTACTTGATATTTTATTGATTGATTGATTGATTGATTGATTGATTTGATTTGGGATCAGTGGGATTTAAGCTGCCTAACTGTGTGCAGGCTTGTAGCCTAACTGTGCACAGGATTGCAGCCAACTGACAACTTTCCCATGGGGAAAAAAAGATTACATGCTACCTATAACTGAAAACTGAAGGCCAATGTTCAGGTACTGCAGTGGCCCACTGAACATCAGTGTCATCTGGATATCCAAAAGTTGCATTATCTCCCGCTGGTCTCCCAAGCTTTGAGCAGAGATGTCAATGATTTTTCATTGCACCTTTTAAAATTTATTTATTTATTTAGCTGGACCAACTCCAACTTTTTTTCCCACCAAAGGAAGCACTTGTAAATGCTGGAGTAAATCCACCCCTCTCTTTGCCGCATTGATCTTCATTTAGCACAGAGTGCACCCAACAGAGCCTCACCGACATATACAGTGGTACCTAAGGATACATATACTTCAGGTTACATACTCCGCTAACCCAGAAATATTACCTCGCGTTAAGAACTTTGCTTCAGGATAAGAACAGAAATCATGCTCCGGCGGCGCAGCTGCAGGAGGAGGCCCCATTAGCTAAAGTGGTGCTTCAGGTTAAGAACAGTTTCAGGTTAAGAACGGACCTCCGGAACGAATTAAGTACTTAACCTGAGGTTCCACTGTATCATGACCTGCCAAGTACTTGAGGACCCCTCCTCCCGTTTTTTGTATTGCACATCAGGGAGAAAAAAATAAATGGGAAGTTTACTGAATGCTGGATACTTGTATGTAGTTGGTGAAAGGTATTCGGTTTAGTGATTCACAAGTTGTGCAGCACTGGTATGGCATTATATCTGCCCTAACCACTTAACCAGGGTTTGTAAACCACCTTCCAATTAATGAATAAGATGCAGGACATGGTTAGCCTTGGTGTAGAAGTAACACTAATCCATGATTAAAGTGACAAGGGAAGAAAGGTGGTTGAACTTGCTCTGGAGAGGTGAGGAGGGAATGCATTGTGTCTGTACTAGGCCATGGATTATATGATATTTATGTTTCATGACTGGCCAAACCACTGAAATTTAGTTCTTACCTGGCAAGTCCATATGGATGTGATCAGAAATCCATCATCTCTGAATACGTTGAAGATTTCAATGATCCCTCGGGAATAACCAAAGACAGACACACTGGCATCAGATACAGCTAGGTTAAATGTCAAGTAGTCCGTGGGCTGAAGGGTAGCCCGCTGTCTATAGAGTACAAAAATTACAATGCTGTTCCCAAACCAAGACATCCAACCTGGAAAATAAAAGGGAATGCTCAGAATGAAAAGCTGCAAAAAGCAGCCCTTGTCAAGTAGGAAACACTTCACAGCACGAACACACAACATTATAATTATTGCAGCTTCTACACTGGAACCTTGTAGTGCTGCAATCAGCTGAACCTAAGTGTGAAATGGGACTCTTAAATGTATTTTATTTGCTTTTTAATGAACATGCAAGATTATGTTGTGGTACCTTAAAAAGTAACAAACTGTATAATAGCATACGTGTTGGTGAGGAGGGTGAGGTCAGAAGGAAATTAAATGCATGCAGTACTGATGGCCAATTGCATTGTTAAAGCCAGCTGTTCAAGAGCAGTTGACAATGAGCTATGGATAAGTTTGTGAAGGATCCATAGTCAAGCCTTACTAATAGCCCATTGAACATCATAGGACTTAGTTCTCAGTAGATAATGGTTAGGATTGTGTCATGCTTAATGAGATCACCAGGGACATGCCCTCAGGCCTCAGATTTGGCCCTGAAATCAAGGTATGGGGTGCCCCTGACCAGGAAACCCTATAAAGGAGATAGGAGCATACCATTAAAATAAATGCATGTAACTTCTTCCCAGACATAGGAAAATAATACTGGTAGACTGATGGGTAAGATGGTCATACAAGCAAAAGTAGTTTCTTCAAGAAGCATTGCTTGAAGGGTCAAAGAGACTTGGTAAAGGCAGGATTTAGAAAGTTTCACCACAGGGTTGAGGGACCTTTGTCCATCTGAGTGCCAGATTCCATCATGCAGAAGCCTTTGGAGGCCACGTTGGTGGGAATGATCAGAGGAGGGAGAGCTCATAGTGGGGCAGATCAGAGGCAAAAGTGCATGAAAGGGCTCTTACCTTTGTACAGTGGGCTACGTTCTAGCCTTGAAAAAGATAAAGGTTTCCATGTGCATCTTTTTCCAGCAAGGCAAGCAAAGAGGCCTCATTGCAGATCAAAGACCCATTCCAGCCAGGAAAAAACACTTAAGAGAGCACAGAGCGGGGCCAGTGAGGACTGTGGCATGGACAAGGAAGGGCTGGATGAGGAGGCCTGAAGGGCTGCATCCTGCACCCAGGCTGGAGGTTCCCCACTCTTACTCTGCAACATCAATCTGCAGATGGGGACCATCTGTTTATCAAGAGGCTTTCAACCCACTGGACATGTAACCCTTTTCCTTTCCTTTTTTGAATTGGGCATCCTTGAGTATATCTGAAGATAATTTTAAGAACACAAGGAAAGCCTGGTATGATCAGACCAAAGGTCCATTTAGTCCAGCATCCTGCTCTTACTGTGGCCAACAAGATGCCTTTGAGAAGCCCCCAAGCAGGACCTGAGCACAAGAGCGCTCTCCTCACTTGGGGTTCCCAGAAAGTAGAATTCAAAGCCATACTGCCTCCAAAGCTGCAGGGCAAAGATAGTCATTGTGGCTCATAGTCACTGATAGCTTTATCCTCCATGAATTTGTCTAGCCCTCTTTTATGAATCTGGTTTTCTCTTCTTTCTCCACATTTCTGCTTTGTTTTTTGTTTAAAGAGGAAGTGACACATATACAAACAATCAGCAAATACAGACTTTCAGGTTTAATTTTGTGTTCATTTTTTATGACTTTCTAGTTCATTATGTTTTCCACATGCCCATCCAGACTGAAGAAGATGAAGACCGTGGTTGTGCAACGTAAGGCAAGCAAACTGCCCAAACTCCAGTTAAGACAAATCAAAGAACATTGTTACTTCAGTAAGTACTGGTTATGCGCTAGAACAACAATTAAGCACATTTAAACAAACATAGTGCACTAATGACACTTAAAGCCCTAATTACTTAACAGCTGATGATTACAAGGACAAAAAAAGGGTTTTAAACTAAGAGGTGGTTGTCAGTGGCGATTAAACATTAGGGAGCACCTCCTATAAAATTCTGTCAGGGATGCAGAATAAGAATCTTCTTCTTATTTATCTGTTTAACAGGATTTATATACCACTTAATCATCAAAACCTCCAAATGGTTTACACAAATGTATTTCAAACTCGTACCTTTCTGAATCTGGCAATGGAGTTCTCTGATAAAAAAATGTTTTCAAAAATGCACATATTGGGGAAATGTGCATCAAATGTATATATTAGTGAAAAGAGTTTACAAAAATGCATTATACATATTGCATACAGAAATGTATTGGGCAAAATTGCATACATAAGGTGAATATTGGGAGAAATCTGCAGTGAAATGCTGATCAGGTCTCATGAGGACTTTTAAAATTTAATTTCACAAACTGATGCAGAGATAGGGAGAACTGAAGAGTAGAAAAATGTGAAACTGAGGGAAACTGAAGTTGACAGATTCATCTATTCCTACCTATCTTGGATGGTTTACAACACACTACATTGTGTTGGAGGTGCTCCTTCTGTTAAACACAGGTGAGAGGTGAGGTTAGGAGACAGCATTCCAAACTGTTTGCCCCAACACTTTAGTGTGTCAGTTGCAGTGTGTATGTCTGTCACGCGAACGCTCCCCGTGCTCCTCCCAGGGCTGGAAAGGGGTTAGTTTAACCTCCAGTTTTCTAGTAAAACTGAAATACTGTGTCATGAAATGATGTATGTCTAAAAAGTGTGTCACCAACATGAAAAGTTTGGAACGCTTTGGGTTAGGGCAAATGGGTATTCACATTCTCTGTGTGAATTAATTTTAACAAAGCACTCCTATAATAGAAAAGAAACACTTCAGTTTTGAATTATTGTATTCATGTGTAAAACAAAGTTCTAATCAGCTAAAGTAAAAAAGAAAAAGTCGAAAATAAAAGAACAATTCAACCAGCTGTCCTCCCATGTTAAAATTGTAGGAGAAACTGCATCAATAATTTTGACCATTGCCTTAGAAAACACATATTTAGTTCACTAATACCGATGTAGAACGTTATCTAGCAACTTCGGAATATCGAATGCATTAAAAATTAAGAATTAAGAAGATTCTGCTCTTACTCTTGATAGTGTCTCGCTTATTTAAAATGTTTAAAATCTTGACACTAGGACTCTCTAAAATATTGGGTCTATAAGAACAGTGATATTCCTATGATAGGCCTCAGCTATTCACCAGCTTGTTATATTACAGGGTCAGTATCTTAAAGGGGGGGGGGAATGCAGCACTGCTGTTTTATTATTAAGTAAGCACAGCAGTGCCAGTATGTTCAAACTTCTGTACTCAAATGTCTACAGTTTAATAATGCTTGTAACAGTAAATGTTACACAGTGTAGATTACTTTTTTGAATGCAGAAACAGCTTAAAGTCTTACAAATTTAATAGGGCAAATGGCATAATTTATTAGTCTTTTATTGTTCCACAATATTTTTATATTTGCTGCAACAGACTAACACAGTAATCACCCTGGAAATTATCAGCTACATACATCACACACAAACTTTAATAAACTGAATTATTTTTAGCATGCAAAGCAAATACATCTTTTAGTTAGCAAGAGGTAGAGTATTGGAACAGTAAATAAGTGACAGCAGTATTTCACTAGGATAATATGAGGTCATCTATTTCTGCACATGATTCTTCTCCCATCCGTTTTATTTCTTTGCCAAAGAATCTTCAACTGCACTTTAGTAGAGGAGCAGCTTGGATTATATGTAGGCTGGTTAACCCCAAGTATTTGGACTCAAGCCATTTTAATTCCATTTGAAATGAATGGGAGCTAATCCAGTTAAAGTCCAGTATTTCATCTTACCTGGACTTAACAATATTGTCTTCCCGCTTCCAAATGTTTCAATGTTTTCTTTAGTAAAAATGCACCACTGTTCTGTTTCAATAAGAGCTGCAACTAATTAGGCTCAACAGAAGTCCCTGTGAATTTTGCAGGCATGCTTAATGCATAAATCCATATACATACCCAGAGCCAGTAGATAGAAGCCAATGATCTTCTCTCCTTGTTCTGAGACAGGAGCGTCTTTGTTCAAAAAGGAGATATTGTTGTTTCTCCATGGTGCCTGAGGGGAACTCTGAAAAGACATTTTCTGTAGTTTCTGACCCAGGTCCTGGTGCAAAGAGAAAGAAACCGACCTCTGCCGTCCTGAAACCTCTGATCGCTCTCTTTCTATGGAGCCCCGAGACTGATAAGGCAGAGGGGAATCTAAGGCGACAAGTAGCAGCTTTGCAGCCTGCTGGCCTGCTTGCATTTGCTAATCCTATCTATTAATACTGGTGATCACCAATCTGTGACTAGACAAAGACCCTGGTGCTTTGTCATTTACCTGGGGCTAAAGTATGCAGATGGTCACTTCAGCATGTAAAACTGTGGCATCAAAAAATGGAGGTCAGCTTGAGAAAAAATATGTAGTAGGTAAAAATCAGGCTTACAATATGAAAACACAAGGTGCCCACATTCATTATGTGCAGAGACACATAGCCATAAATTGTTCTGAAGGAATTTCATCATCATAACAACAGCAACAATAATACCCCAGCCACCTTGGGTAGCTTCCAGCATGTATAAAAACATAATATAACATCGAACATTAAAACCTTTCCAATACAGGACTGCCTTCAGATGTCTTCTAAAGGTTGTACAGTCATACCTTGGAAGTCAAACAGAATCCGTTCCGGAAGCCCGTTCGACTTCCAAAACGTTCAGAAACCAAAGCATGGCTTCTGATTGGCTGCAGAAAGCTCCTGCAGCCAATCAGAAGCTGCGGAAGTCCTATCGGACGTTCAGGTTCCAAAGAACATTTGCAAACCAGAACACTCACTTCCTGGTTTGTGGTGTTCAGGAGCCAGAACGTCTGAGTACCAAGGCGTTCAGAATCCAACTCCTTGACATCTGATGGGAGGGCATTCCACAAGAAGGGTGCCACTGCTGAGAAGGCTCTCTGCCTGGTTCCCTATAACTTCACTTCTCTCAGTGAGAGAACTGCCAGAATGCCCTGGGAGCTGGACCTCAGTGTTCAGGCTGAACGATGGAGGTGCAGACGCTCCTTCAGGTATACAGTACTTTTACTACTAATATAACATAATATTTTACCCAAGACTTCCACAAACAAGTTCATATAACAACAGATTGGTGTTCATGAAAGGAAAATTTATCTTAGATAAACCATGAAATTAATGTATTCCTTGTTTCTGTACATTTTAGGGGGATTAACAAGTGCATTGCACAACCTTTTCAACCAACCATTTGAGGGGGTGGGGTAACCAAATATGCCCTCAAAAAGGGTGGGGTGCAAATTATGTTTGGATAATTATTTGGGGGGGGGGGACATTGTCACGTGGGCGTCCCTGGGGGTGCTGCTGAGCTAGAAGCCTGCCTGGAGAGCTGTGAGCATGCATAACGTTTTTACTTGCACAGTGTTTAAATAAAAATAAAGACTCCCGCAGCCACTTTGCACACTCAAATAAGGCAAACACAGTTCTCCCCATTCTTCAAAAAAAAGTTCTTGCCAATTTGCACTGCCCATACAAAAGGAGCAGAAAACAACGCCCCCATCCTAAAGTTGCAGGGGAAGCAGAGGAATGCATGACCCTGCAGATTTGGGTAGCAAGTATTTGTCCAGCTCTAAAAAGAATGTTGGGAAAGATATAAGGGTACAAGGAGAAGGGGGCAACAGAGGACGAGATGGTTGGACAGTGTTCTTGAAGCTACCAACATGAGTTTGACCAAACTGCCGGAGGCAGTGGAAGACAGGAGTGCCTGGCGTGCTCTGGTCCATGGGGTCACGAAGAGTTGGACATGACTAAACGACTAAACAACAACAAAAAGAATACCTTTCTGATCCTGC
The DNA here is from genome assembly GCF_964106645.2 of Podarcis pityusensis. Classification (NCBI taxonomy): domain Eukaryota; kingdom Metazoa; phylum Chordata; class Lepidosauria; order Squamata; family Lacertidae; genus Podarcis; species Podarcis pityusensis. The sequence goes on along the minus strand of NC_138026.1, from coordinate 82,370,019 downwards.
CACCTGCACACACAGTATATGACAATAAACATGGCTGCCCCCATAGATCTGTGGGGGTGCCATTCTTTTTGCTACAAAATATCCATGGGAAGCTCTCAGGGCCAGGTCTATGAGGGCAACCATCTGTCCCACCTCCTAGCTTCTGTGCGAGGGAAGGGACATCACCATACCTTTCTCAGCTATCCCTAGCTGCAGCTGCTTCTTTGGGCAACGTTGGGGGCTATAATTCCCAGTCTGGGTTGTGGCCATTTTCTTTCTCCTCAAAGCTGAGGCAGTGCTGTACAGAATGAAGTAGTTCTAGTGACAGTTCTAGTCTGCCGTAGTTGAAACAAAATAATTTGTTTTTTTAAATTCCTTCCAGTAGCACCTTAGAGACCAACTAAGTTTGTTATTGGTATGAGCTTTGCATGCACACAAAAGCTCATACCAATAACAAACTTAGTTGGTCTCTAAGGTGCTACTGGAAGGAAGTTTTTTAATTTTGTTTCAGGAATAAAGTAGGTTTAAGATTCTATCCTGTCTGTGGGGGGAGTACCGGTAATTTGCTTAATTGTCTGTCTCTGATACTGTACAGTTGCAAATTTGACTTTCTTTACAATAATTTGTCTTTTTTTAGTTTTTACTTGTGCAGGATGAGCAGCCTCAAGGTTAAGCTGCCATTGTGGATATGTCACATTATACAGTGGTACCTCGGGTTACATACGCTTCAGGTTACAGACTCCGCTAACCCAGAAATAGTACATCGGGTTAAGAACTTTGCTTCAGGATGAGAACAGAAATCGTGCTCTGGTGGTGCGGCGGCAGCAGGAGGCCCCATTAGCCAAAGTGGTGCTTCAGGTTAAGAACAGTTTCAGGTTAAGAACAGACCTCCGGAACGAATTAAGTTCTTAACCCGAGGTACCACTGTACCACCAAAATTAGAGATTTTGGTGTTTTGTAAAAGAGATTGAAATACTAAGCACCCTCAAGTTACATAACGACATAGTTCCTTTGTTGAACAAGCTACATGAATAGCCCTTAATATTTGTATTTTGGAAAAATGACCTCCACCTTTTGGGCATCCACCTCCCCCCCCCCTCCCAACACGATGGGAAAGGAATCAGCAGTGCAGTTTCTGGGAAAGCAAACTGAGGTTTGGCTTAGCATTGGGTCGCCCATGGTTCTTTTGCGTGCTCGCCAAAAGAATTGTTTATGGAACGCAGGCATTTAGGCCATGTGGTAAAGAATATGAATTTCATCACAAGGCATTATTTCATCACAGCTCAATAGATGCATCATTATGTCACAGACAGGATATAAGTATTTTGTGTAGAAACTCCATTTTTGGCACATCATACTGGCTGGCAATTTGAAGCAACCAGCTTTCCGCTAATATAAAGCAAATATAACATTTTATAACCAAACCAATAGTGCAGCCTTTGTATGTGAGAGCTTTTACTCCGAAAGGTACACGACTAATACTGTCTTACTGGAGTGCTCAGAAGCCATTAACCTTTTAGTAATTAGGAAGACACTAATAATCTTGTTCAACAAGCTAAATTAGTCACTGGAAAATCCCCCCTCATACTGGGATATGTTGCTATGAGCCATGATGTCCTTTTATGCTATGGTTTGGACAGGTTATTGAAGCTGGAAGGCAGGGAGCATTGATGCACATATGCTTGCAGGCAGAAACATTTGGTTCCAAGAGAGCCAGTGTGGTGTAGTGGTTAAGAGCGGTAGTCTTGTAATCTGGTGAACTGGGTTCGCGTCTCCGCTCCTCCACATGCAGCTGCTGGGTGACCTTGGGCTAGTCACACTTCTCTGAAGTCTCTCAGCCCCGCTCACCTCACAGAGTGTTTGTTGTGGGGGAGGAAGGGAAAGGAGAATGTTAACTGCTTTGAGATTCCTTCAGGTAGTGATAAAGCAGGATATCAAATCCAAACTCTTTTTCTTCTTCTTCAAGCTTCTTCAAGCATCTGAAATGTTCTTTGAGTCATACTTGAACACAGTTTTGACTAGTTTGGCAGCACTACCAACAAGTTGGGGGGGGGGGGAACATGGCAACATGGCAGCCTTCTGCACCTCCTTCTTCAAAGCCAACTGCCAGTGAGTCTTTTGATCGCCTTTCCCATTCACTGTTGAGGTTTTGATCAGGGCTGCATTTGCTGCCTGTCCTCATCCCTGCATTCATGGGCAACCTAGGGTTTATTTCTGGCCTTCCTTACCAGCACAAATCCTCTTCTGTGGGAAGGACAGAAAGAGAAAACAACAACAAACGAATATAAGCTTAACTTGTTTTAACAATGTCAACATAGCAATAGGACATGGGGAATATTTTCAGACTTAGAAACAACAATGAACAACTCACATTTTTGATAAACTGTATGAGTAGACTTCTTGTGCTGACATGAGAAATGGTTTGTGAACTTCTGAATGGAACAGAATAACAGAAAATCGCTTTTCATTTGGAAAACCATCTGTACCTTAAAGCAGAGTTCCACACTTGGAAAAGGGACTAGATTACCCTCAAGGCCCCTTCCAACTCTACAGTTCTAGCCCCTTCAACTTATCCTTTAGATCAGAGTGCCCTCTAGAGTCTTTTAGCATTTTCTGCAGTCCTCTGATTGTCAGTTCCCTTTACCAAATCCTGCTTGGTTCCTAAATTAGCCCCCCTCTCTCTCTGGGGGCAATGAAGAGCTTCAGCCAAGCTTGTACACTATCTTTACTGTACTCACAATAAGAAGTCTTCCCCCAAAGACAAAAAAGGTTTTGAATAAATACCGCCAAAGGGTAACAAACACCATACAGTATAAGCCAAATGTCAAACCCCTCCAATAAAAATGGCCACAGTTGAAAAGTGCTGGAAATTGACACATTAACCCTTTTTACTGTTAAACAAGCATGTGATTATTTTTTTCTGTGAAAACTATTATTCATTTAGAACATTATAAACTGCTTGAGAGGTACAGAGTTACGGAAGAACAAGCACCATGTGGCTTAACGGGCATGTGGTTAAAGGGCTGGGAGCTGCATATCACACTTTAAAACTCCTGTGTGGATACACCCTCACTGACCAGCTCCAATACTTCTGGATTGGAGAACTATTTTGGGACAAGTGGTTTGAATGAGGCTGAATGGGGCATCTTTCATGGATGCTTTTGTGATTCCTGCATTGCACGCGGTTGGAATAGATGACCCTTTAAGTCCCTTCCAACTTTACAATTCTGATTCTATTATGAGAAAACCGGCATTAGAAAAGCTGCCCTCTTAGCCTGCATTTTGATCTGCCCAGCCTTACAACAAAGGAAGCAAACATCCAGTGAGTGGCCTTCTGGTTAAAGCTCCTTCAGCAGCAGGAGAGGTACGATGGTGCTGGCAATGATGATGATGATGATGATGATGATGATGGAGGGTGAGATCAAAGCTTGGCTGCAGAGATTTAAAAGCAAGCTCCGCAGGCAATTGCCTCTGCCTTGGAAGACAGCCCTGCACCTTCCTACCTCAGGAAGCCTCATGGAGCAGCTCCACCCTGCACCCTCTTCCCTGTAGCCACCTTGCACCCATGGGGTCAAACAGGCTTGCCTGGTGCTGCTACAAACAACCCCTCTGCAGTGCCACAAATCCAACTCAATGGTGTAACATTGGAAAGTGTCTATCACTTCTCCTACCTGGGCAGTTATCTTTCCACAAGGGTGGACATTGATGCCAAAATACAGCATCGCCTGAGCTCTGCGAGTGCAGCTTTCTCTTGAGGACAGGGACATTCGCAGGGAAACCAAAATGCTTGCTTACAAAAGCTATTGTACGACCAACCTTACTGTACCGTGAAACGTGGACCACTTATAAAAGCCATCTCCTTGAAAGATTCCTTCAACAGTGTCTCCGAAATTTTTTACACATCACTTGGGAAGACAGGTGAAGTAATGTCAGTATACAGGATGAAGCAAAGATCACCTGTGATTCTTCAACATCAACTTCGTTGGACTGGTCATGTTGTTCGGATGCCCGATTATCATCTTACAAAGCAACTACTCTATTCCAGACATAAAAATGGAAAGCATAATGCTAGTGGTCAACAAAAGAGGTTCAAAGACTCTCTCAAGGCAAATCTAAAAAAATGTAGTATAAACACCGACAACTGGGAAACACTGTCCTGCAAGTGCTCCAGTTGGAGAACAGCCTTTACCAAAAGTGTCACGGACTTTGAAGACGCTCAAACTCAGGATGAAAGGGAGAAACGCGCTAAGAGGCAAACCCTCACCATGATCAACTCCCGCCCAGAAACCAATGTCCCCACTGTGGAAGGACGTGTGGATCCAGGATTGGCCTCCACAGTCACTTACGGACTCACTATTAAAACCGTGTTTATGGAAGACAATCTTACTCGGCTACGAGGGATCGCCAAAGAAGAAGATGAAGACCCTGCGGGGGGGGGGGGAGCTCCCTTACAAGAACCCCTCAGGCGTGCTTCTCTCAGCCCGGCAACATCAGCCCTGGAGCGGCCCCCGAGCGGAGGCAGCGCTCCTTGTCCGAGGGGAGCCTCCGCCGAAACGAGCAGCAACCGGCCGAGCACCCGCCCTTCCTCGCGTCTCCCTCCTTCCCAGCCAGCCTGGGAAGGGCAGTGGGCGGGGACCGCCGGCTGACAGGCAGGCCGCGCCTCTCGAAGGCGCCGAGCTCGGGGCTCCCGGCAGCCCCCCAGACGGAGGGCGGGCGGCTGGCTTTGCGCTTGCTCAGCCGCCGCCCAAGTCCGGGGGGAAGCCGGCAGGTCTCTCTCTGCAAAGCGAGGGAGGGAAGGAGGCAGCGCCGGCTCCTCCATCTTCTTGTGGCGCAGGGAAGGGGCAGGCCCGAGCTCCTGGGAGGAGGAAGGATGCCCGCCAAGTGAGCGCTGGCCTTCCATCCCAGAAAGAGGCCGGTGCCTTAGGGGGGGTCGGCCCAGATGCAAAGCAACCAGGGCGACGTCAGCGCCTCAGCGGAGGAGCAGCCCCAGCCTGCGCCTCCCGCCGCCTCGCCGACCCCTTCTCCAATGGCGCTGGCTGGGCCCGAAGAGGGCAGCGGCCGCGGCGGAGCCCCGGGCCCCGAAGGCGCCCTCAGCCTGAACCCTGGGCAGCAGCAGCAGCAGCTGCTGCAGGAGGAGATGGAGAAGCTGCAGGAGGAGAACGAGGCCCTCAAGGTGAGCAGGAGGAGAGGAGGGCGGCGGGTGTGGCCCAGCCGGGAGGGGGAGGAGAGCCCTTTATTCTGCGCTCTCTTCTGTTGTCAACCCGGCTTGTAGGAGGCGAAGTGATAGAGAACAGATAACCCCCCATCTCAGCAGCAGGTGCTAGAAAAGGGGAAAGAAAGCCGGTTCCGTCCTTTGGGGGGGGGGGTTGTACAAATGATAGTCGTTTTTGTGTGCCACCGAAAAGGAAAACCATTCTATTCCATTCTAGTTCTTAATGGTGCAGCTTCCTGTTGTTCTATTCCCTTGGTAAAATGTGGGAAACTTCTGCCTTAGAAAAGTTGAGCTCCCTGGAGGAAAGTAGCCCTGGCCATTTCAGACCTGATGGTAGCCCACAGATGGCGAAAAGCACTATATAGGCAGCCGTGTGTGCCTTGCCTCATAATCACTCCCTGTGGCATGCTTCTCACATGTCACATATGTGTTTTCCCTTCAGACTCTCTGAAACATGCATGGCTGACATGCTGTGCAATGGTAAGGCCCTGGATTTTCATCCAGCAGAGGAAGCCATCTATCCTGTTTGCTGCATGCACTTGTCCCTTCATGACATACTTTATTCTGAATGTTAAGGGAGAATGCTTAACATAACAGCATAACAATTACTCTTTTCAGATCACATTCCCTCTACAGTTTGTCTCATCCGTGAGGGAAGGGTCTTGCATTCCAGGCATGTCTTAAGAGTACATCTACACTTTTACAGTTAGTGGTAAAATGTTCAGTGGAGTAGCAAGCCATAATTCCGCTGTCTAGCTATGGCTATGGTGTGTTGAGAAAGTGAAGACTCAGCACACAAAATTGTGTTCCTATGTAGAACTGGTAAGCTGTATCACAGGGGTGGGGAACCTTTTTCAGTCTAAGCGTTGGATCAACTTCCAGGAGCTGCATGACACCAGAGGGTATGGTCAGGGGCAAAAGTGGGTGGGAGAACGGATATGACTCTTGCTTTTTTTACAGGAGTTTACATCCAGTCACTTGTCAGAAGTTGCTCTACACCAGTGTTTTCCAAACTTGTGTCTCTGGCTGTTCCCATGATCCCTGGCCACTGGTCCTGCTAGCTAGGGATGATGGGAGTTGTAGTCCAAAAACAGCTCAGGTTTGGGAAACACAGCTTTACATACACACACGCGCGCGCCTTTCTCCATCCAGGCAAGCAAAAGACCATCCCAGCAAGGGAAAGCCACTTGAGGAGGTGGTGGAGCAGGGCCAGCATGGGCGTGGCCTAGTGAAAGGGGGTGTGGCCTTAGAAGGGCACATGGCTTAGGGAAAGTTCTGAGGGCCAGCTATAAAGAGGCCTGGAGGGCCATATTTGACCCTCTGTTCCCCACTCCTGCTGGTGGAAGTGGTGGCAAAACCAAGTTCTTCCCACACTGCATAACTCTCATCCACCCATGATTTTATCATTGATTACCTCTTGGTATACATGCCACACATGTGATGTTTGAAGGGCATGCATAAGATAGTGATTGATGCTTTTGGTTGTTGTTGTTTTAAGTGAAGATCAACTTAAGTCCCATTTTTCCTTTCATTTTATTAATGTGAACTTGCATTGCCTGATGCATTTCCGACTATCCTTTCTGAACGGGTGCCAGAATGAGATAGATGAGCTGAGGACTGAGATGGATGAGATGAGGGACAGCTTCTTTGAAGAGGATGCCTGCCAGCTGCAAGAAATGCGCCACGAATTGGAGAGGGCCAACAAAAACTGCAGGATCCTTCAGTACCGTCTTCGAAAGGCAGAGCGCAAGAGGCTCCGCTATGCACAGACTGGGGAGATTGACGGAGAACTTTTGCGAAGCTTGGAGCAAGACCTGAAGGTAAACAGGACCAGAAGCTGGCAAGTAGGTGGGAAGGCAGTGAGGGGGAAGTACAGGTAGACTATGAAAGTATCGTAGGCTCAAGCTGTTAAACGGAAAGCAGAGATCTGATTTGTCTCATGGTTCTAAGAGTCAGTAATTTGATGACCTGGATCCTGACTCTCAGAACTCACTTTCAGATACAGTGGTACCTCCAGTTGCGGATGGGATCCGTTCTGGAGGTCCGGTCGGATCCTGAGGTTTCCGCAACCTGAAGACCGCTACTGCGCATGTGCGCGCGGCGAAACCTGGGCAAATACTTCTGGGTTGCCGCTTTCGCATCCTGAAGTTTACGTAATCAGGGGGTTATGTAACAGGAGGTACTACTGTATTTACCCCTTTTCCAGTTATCAGAGCGTAAATTCCTAGGTATATTACACTCTGTTGCTTTGACAGTTGTTGCATTGAGCTCTGTGGAAAGCGTGATGAGGCTGTGCTGTTCACTTGACCTCTCTTCAGCCCAACCACTACTGCATATTGGGATGGAAAGGAGGGAGGACAAAGACAATGCAGTAGAAAGGGCCAACTGGAGTGACAGGTTGGCTCCACTGGCATGTTTGCACCTCACTGCCTGACCCCTCAGCGACTCGGCTAAAAGAGAGGTCAGGTGAGTGGTGCAGCCACCAACCCACCATGTTGTCCACTGCTGCTTTAAACTAATTCAGTTAATAGACTGAAATACATTTCTGTAGTGCCAGAGCCTCTTAGATTGAAATGAATCTGCCCATTGACACATCTTGAAAATATAACTTAGAATTTAATAGAGGTTTGAATCCAATTAAATTATACTTGCAGTAGAAAACAATGAACTTTTAAGTTGTATTGATTGTTTTCACTGAGTATGCTTTAAGTGTGATATAAGTTGGATACAATCCGTAATTCATCACTCATTATTAGAAAGAAAAGCCATTTTAAGGGTTTCCTTTGCATTCCATTTTGCATACCAGAAGCAAAATAGCTAAAAAATAAATGTTTGCCCTTCTAGAGCAACAAGTGAAAATTGGTACTCACCAAATAAAATTGCTACCCATGATTTATCTACTAAAGTGTTACTTGATTAATCAACTAATTATAAGGTGTACAGTTCCAGTTGTAAAGAGGCTTTTCCACTGAAAAAGCAAGTGAGACTCCCATGTTAAAGTCCAACTTTGGGTAGCATTGTGTCCAGTGTTCTAATAGATAGAGAACTGGTCTTTGACCTAGAAATTCCATGTACAAGTACAACCTAAGTCCTGTAATCATGGGATACTACCAGTGCTCAGAGTCACACTGTCTGGAAATAATCAGGAATAAGCTAGAGTGCATGTGAACTGAGTAATAATAATAATAATAATAAATAAATAAATAAATAAATTTAAATTAAATTAAATTAAATTAAATTAAATTAAATTAAATTAAATTAAATTTCTGTGAAACCCTTCACCCAAGGATTACAGGATGGTTTACAATATATATAAAAAAGAATGCATACCATAGTAGCAAACGAAAACAATACCTCCCACAGTTTAAAAGGCCATATAAAGTATTTAATTAGCCAAAGGCCTGGGAGAAGAGTTTTGGCCTGGTGCCTAAATATTTGTAATGAAGGCGCTCATGTTTTTAAAATCAGTGGAGACTTCTAATGGAATTGGATTGGAGACAAAACTAATCAGAATGCCATTCTGGCTCTAGAATACACTAATCAGCTCTGTTTTTGTTGGCTGAAAACAGGATTATAAACATCACATGATCATAGGGTTGTATCAAACTTAAGAGTAGACCCATTGCATCAATTGACCTAAGTGATTTATGCCTATTAATTTTCATGTGTCTATGCTGAGTATGACTAACATTGTATACAACCAGCACTTTTTTTCCTGGGGGGACGCAGGGGTATGCATACCCCTAAATATTTTGTGAATCTTTGTACTTTTGTCCATTTACTGTATTTATTTCCCCCGATTTGAACTATAAAATGGTGATTTTCTTGAGTCAAAATGAGAGTACCCCTAAACCTTTTTTTTTTTTAAAAAAAGCACTGTATACAACCCATAATTATCTTCGCCACAAAAATGTTGTATTTAAATTTTAAAATTCTGTTCCATTAGGTTGCAAAAGACGTTTCAGTGAGACTTCACCATGAGTTGGAAAACGTGGAAGAAAAACGTACCACCACAGAAGATGAAAATGAAAAGTTAAGACAGCAGCTGATAGAAGTAGAGATTGCTAAACAGGCTCTGCAGAACGAACTTGACAGGATGAAAGAGGTTAATGTTCAGTATTTACTTTTGGGGAAATGAGTTTTTATTCTACCCTGAATTTTATAATGGTTGGAATAGTAGTGCATGCACTTAATGGAGGAGGACGTCAGAGATTCTCAGAATGCTTGACTAAGTAAGGATCCTAAAACGCAATGAATAATTTGCTTCGTAGAAATGAGAACATAAAGGAGGGAAACAGTAAACATTTCCTAGAATTAAAAATGGCTGCCCCTTTCGTACCTTTGCTCTTGGTCAGTTTTTGCCTTCTACTGTGAATTGTTGGTTTTCATGAATGAGTAGAAAAGATTTGTATTTGTTAGCTACTATGTATTTGTTTGCTGAAAAGCATTCCCTGTACCTGTCTTTGAAATGAGATACGTTTATTCTGGAATGCTATTGAGAGTGCTCTTGTGCTCTTGTTTTGTTGATGAAATTCTCATAGGTATCTGGTAGGCTGGACTGGATAGACACTTGATCTGATCCAATAGGACTCTTCTTACCTTAAAATAAGGCATGTCTGTGCTACTGGATTTTTAGAAAAAGTAAAGCCAAACAAAGCTGCCAGTTCAACCGCTTACACTCCCATTGAGTTTAGAGAACATAAAACTATGGGCCATAATCCAGTTGTCTTTGTAGGTGTATCCAACAACCTGCATGAGTCCTATGAGATTTGTGATAGTGAACTGCAACACCCAGTTCAAACATTACTAGCCCAAATTTATTTCTTACTGCCGTGCTTCCTTATACCTACCTGTGTTATTAATTAGCGATAGATAAATCTACATAGCCCTTCAGGTTTACTGAACTATTTACTGGTTTGTATTTGGATAATGAAACTGCTAATGAAGTGCTCAAATGGCTATATTAAGAGTTGTTAAAATTTGGCCTACATTGTTCTGGTGTGGCCCAGTTGCATTGTGCCTCATTACAAAAGGGTCTAGATCATTCACTGGCACCCACACTGTGAAAGGGAGTGTTTGCATTGGCTTGCATCTTTAGCTGTCAATCTAAATTGACTGCAGAAATATCCTATCTCTTAAATGACGATATTGGATCCTGATTGGCAGCTAATTATACACCAGGATTTATGATTCTCTTTTTGTGTGCGTTTCTGTTAAGCCAGCACCCATTTTGAATATCTCTGCTGCTTTTTTCCCCCAACCCCTCCTCCCCACCCTGCTTTGCTGTTGTTTTGGGGTGGTGGTAAATGGTATTTATTCAAATTCACATTTATTGTTTTGCCATATTGATTGGTTGATTACTTAGCTTTGGGCAAGCTCTCACTGGAATTATGTATGTTGGTGCAGAGAACATTTCATTGGTAAAAAAATTGAGTAGTCCCCAGTTTCCATACCAGGAAGAACTATTTTGTGGCTTCCTGTAATGGAATAAGGAGCCAGAGAAGTATCTCTGCTTGAAAGACAAACCAGGCAGAGATTACTGAAAGAAGATAGATGGTGATACCATTGATTAATATTTTGACACTCAGGGTATTGGAAGAAAATAAATGAGGCTCTTTTCAAGAGCTTGGTGTATTACAGGTAATTTCTGGGTGACATAACACCTCAGTAGTTGGTATTACATCATTCTTTTCTTCTCTCATGAGGAGAAGTAGAATATGTGCCAAGTGACACTGTACCACACTGATTAAATGGTTAGTTAGGCAACAGGGTGTAGATCTGTATGTATTAAACACCAAAAAATGTAATATCTGAATGTATGCAGGAATTGGGTTACAAGTGCTAATAACTGCTCCAAATTATGAATAGTTCCTCTCTTATCTCTGCTTGTACTGCTGCTAATAATGATTAGCACAGTAGTTAGGTTTGTTTTTATCATGTCTATGGAATGGACAGGGAAAATTTGGTTGCAGTAATTTATGCTGTGGTAACTTCAGGGCTGAATTATTGCAATGTACAGTGGTGCCCCGCAAGACGAATGCCTCGCAAGACGGAAAACCTGCTAGACGAAAGGGTTTTCCGTTTTGGAGGTGCTTCGCAAAACGAATTTCCTATGTGCTTGCTTCGCAAGACGAAAATGTCTTGCGAGTTCCTGCGGGGTTTTTTTCCTTCCCCCCCCCTTTTCCCAAGCCGCTAAACCGCTTATCAGCTGATCTTTAAGCCGCTTAACAGCTGATGCTAAGCCGCTTATCAGCTGATCTTTAAGCCGCTTAACAGCTGATCGTTAAGCCGCTTATCAGCTGATCGTTAAGCCGCTTATCAGCTGATCTTTAAGCCGCTTATTAGCTGATCTTTAAGCCGGCTAAGCCGCTAATACTGTAGCGCTAAGCCGCTAAACCTCTAATGGGCTTGCTTCGCAAGACGAAAAAACCCGCAAGATGAAGAGACTCGCGGAACGGATTCTTTTCGTCTTGCGAGGCACCACTGTACTTTATGCTGGGCTGCCTTTGAAAATGAGTTGGAAGCTTCAATTACCTTCAAGAAGCTTCAGTGTGTCTGCCCAACTGTTGACACGTTCGAGGCAAACCCGCTCTGTCGTGGCTACATGTATGCTTCCAAGTCCAATTCAGAGTGCTGGTTTTGACCTATAAAGCTTTTTCTGGCTCAGGGCCCCAATAACACCTTCCCTGAACCCTTAGATCTTATTCTGAGACCCTTCTTTGGTTCTGCCCTTTGCAGAGTCTCAAAGGATGGTGACAGGAGAGGAAGGCCTATTCAGTTGTGGTTCTGTATATTCAGGTGTTGCTTCCATGGAATGCTCTACCTAGTGAGGTCTGCCTGGCATCTTTCCTAACTGATTTTGTTGTGCTGTTTGTGTGCTGCCCAAGTTGCCTGTGGCTGTTATTTGTGTGTGTGTGTGTGTGTGTGTGTGTGTGTGTATGAATGAATGAATTGCAGGTGTTTGTATGCAAATACTAAATTCACCACATTTGTCAGATAAGGAATTTGAAATTTAATTTTAGTTGAAACTTGCATATCCAATAAATTCCTTGTTCTAGTTTTCAGATGACTGGCCATCATGCCTTGGAAATATTTGCTCTGCACCTGCTACCATTCTGGTTGCTTATAATAAACAGATACTTATATTAATTTAAAGCATGATTGATAGTGTTTGCCCTAGAAATCTAATTACCAGAAGCATATGACTATGCCTTTGGTTTGACTCTGCCTTTAATTGGAATAGATGCCAGCAGTTTAGATTACAATAATGTGATTTAGTTCAATGGTTATAAAAATGACAGTATACCAGGAAAGTAGGCCTTCCTGATATTGGTGGAGGGAGGTAGATTTCACACAGCTCAGTTGGTTGGAGTGTGGTGCTAATAACACCAAGGTTGCAGGTTCGATCCCCATATGAGACAGCTGCATATTGTTGCATTGCAGGGAGTTGGACTAGATGATCCTTGAGGTCCCTTCCAATCTGCAATTATATGATTCGATGTGGTTGACTTTCATTTGAAAGATGCAAAGTCTGAGCAGGAGGATTTTCATGAGAGCTTAACACAAGTTGGTTAGTTCCCCACCCACTCAAGCACTATATTATTCAGCATAATTAAAACAGCTGGAGAACATGTAGCTTGAATGTAAAAGGGGGGAAATGGATCTCGACCCTATAACAGCACAAAAGATGAGAAAAAACAGCACCTAGCGTTGCACTGAACAGAAAGGTGTGTATTTGATACATAGGGTTATATTCCTCTTCTCCCCCGCTCCCCAGACCTCTGTATGTGCTCAAAATCAGCTGTGGGGTGTTGGGTCACCCTCCAAAGCAGATCTGGAGGGAAAGCAGGCAAATGTAAAGTCTTATTGTGCCAGCCGTTGTATGTGTGTGAAGCACTGGATACAACCCATTGCTTCCTTCCTCCCCCACCACCAAAGTGTGCATCTAACAAACAGGAAAGCAGGGCTTTTTGCCTCCCTGGTGAGTATAATGAAGAGGCCCATCCAGCACTAGGAGGGAGAACCACTGGTGCTTTTTTCTACTTCCATTTGAATTCTTAGCTGGGCTACCATTTAGAATGCTAGCCTGTCATCTTCCAGTTACTTGCAGCGATTATGGACAACTCTGGATCACTGTCAGTAAAGATGAATACTTTTGCCACTTTTAAAAAACCAGGATCACATGATTATGATGCGGACATATAGAGGCCCATCCTTAAATCCAATTCAAGTACCGTGGCTAAATCGAGTTGTGGATTGACTATTGGTTTTTCCTCTGAATTTTCATCAACTTTAATATGCCGGTGAAAGCAATATGAAGTTTGTGTATTCCATATATAGAGAGGTAGAAGAGTGGTAAACAAGTGCTATCTCTTTCTACTGAACTGTTGATACATTGCTTGTCAAAACTGCCTTTAATTTCTGTTGAAATTCAAAGAAAGGATAAAAATTCTTTGCTTTTTGCAAACCTAAAAACATCAGACAGGCAACCGAGGATATTAAACTTGTCATGAAATGTTTTTCACAGAACACTGGGCCTCACAAAGCTGTAGGGCATACTGGGGCAGCAGGAACACAGCATTCTTCAAGTCAAAGATATAGAACTGTAGGGGATGACAGTATCCAAAGGTCGTCTTGTCTACCTCTTGCCTGCAAAGGAACCGAATGTTTTGCATCTGGCCACAGTTATTTATGTACTGGCAGCATCTTGTTTAGTTCACTATAATGCTTTCTACGTGGGGCTGCCTTTGAGGTCTGTTCAAAAATGACACATTTTGCCAATTCCTTAACAATCAAACTGGTTCCTGGTCTGTTTCCATACACTGTTCAAAGTGTCCCTCTTGACCTGTAAATCCCCAAACGGCTTAGGGCCAGGCTACTTGTAGGACCACTGCTTCCACTTGAAAGCACCTGGGTGTTAAGATCAGCTTTGGAGGCGTTGCTCTGGTTTTGTTACCCTTTGAACTGGTTGGTGGCAGGCCTTTTCCACTGTGGCACTTTATATTTGCAACTCCCCTTCTGGGAAGTTTGCTTGCCACTTGCTTTGTTTTCCTTTTAGTAAGTGGTGAAAAACTTTTCATACCCCCAGCCCTTAAATGTGTTTCAACACTTAAACCCATATGGTGGTGTGGAACTCCCTCCCATCAGATGTCAAAGAAAACAACAAATATCTGATGTTTAGAAGACATCTGAAGGTAGCCCTGTTTATGGAAGTTTTTAATGACTGATGTTTTAATGTATTTTTAATCTTTTGTTGGAAGCCGCCCAGAGTGGCTGGGGAAACCCAGCCAGATGAGCTGGGTATAAATAAATTATTATTATTATTATTATTATTATTATTATTATTATTATTATTCGGTAGGCGTGTGTGTGTGTAATGCTGAGGTTTTATTTCCTGCTTTCTCTTGTTTTGAGATTTTAAAAAATATTCTGTTAAACTGCTTTATTTTAAATCATGCTAAGAGCATTTGCTGAAGACCTCCAAAGAAATAAACAGACCTTCCCATTTTGTGAGGGGAAATGAGTTCATTTATTGCATCCTTAGATCTTCAAAGTAGTATCAAAATCATTCTATTTTAGAATCATGGTAAACAAAGGGTACATATCTGGGAGACAACTATTTACAATTATCTTGGGTCAGTTACTTCCAACTAAAAAGTCTGTTTGCAGTTACATTGAATATGCTTTTTGGTTCCTGGTGAGGTTTTTTGTGTTGTTGTTGTTTTGGACTGTTTGTGAATTATTTTTTTAATATTCAAAGTACTCCAAAGTATGTTATACAAATGAACAACAACAACCTGAATTGTATAAAAATATCCTGGTCTCTGAATTGTGATGCAACCAATATTTTTTTTGGGGGGACAACATCTGGTTTTTGAAAACGCTTGTGATTTCAATGGTTTAATGGATTTATATTGTAGTCAAGCCTATTGAGTTGTTAACTTTTCTCAGGATTAGCCAATTGTTTTTTATTTTGCATTGTTGTAACAGTGTTAAATGTTTTATTGTATTTGTATATATTGTTGTGTATTAGTTGGAGATACATGACTGTTTTAAAAAACAAATATACATTTAGTAAAATGCATACTATACTTTATCTTTCTTTTATAGCAATCCATGAAAAGAAGAGGAAGCAAAGACTTGCAAAAATCAGAAAAAAAGTCACAACAGACACCCACTGAGGTAACCTCAAATACTTCTGTCTGTCCCATGGCACAACCCAGTAAACCTTATGGTTATTAAATAAAAAAATCATTGGTGCAAGCCTTTCCTTAGTCAGCATAATTGGAAAACTGTGACTATTCTTATGGCGCTCATTTAGTAGCCTGTTAGTAACCAAATTTTTAAATGTCGTTTTAGTAAGCTAGTTATAGAAGCTAGTTATAGAGAAGTTCCTAGCATCTGCACTCCTGAAATTTAAAGTTGGGGCTATTCTTGAATGGCTATTACAGTGATACTTGGAAAAATAATGGAAACAGCTATATTTTACTTGAAAAGATGGCACAGACCATGTCCCTGCTATATTGATGTCTTTTATCTCTTGGTCAGAGAGATTTTCAGCTTTCAGAATCTTAACAGTTCTCATGAGCAAACTCAGGGCCACTTCACACATCACTTGCTTTTAGGTGAACCCTTGTACTTAAAACATAACCTGTGAATGCAATAAACACAAACGTGTCTGACATACAGGTGTACTGTTAAGGGAGTTATGATAGGTTGCAGCTTCCTGTTGATAGTACATTGACAAATGGTTGGCAGATTGTTTTTGTGTAATGTGTGAAATAGCCCTTGGTAGAGAGTAAAACCTGCTACTGAGTAGGTTTTGAGGTGTAATGGTTCAGAACATGGAGTAATGATTTTTAAAATAGGTTTAGTGGCACATTTTGCTTTTGTTTGATATTTGAAATGTGTATCAAATAGAACCATACCTTCATGGAGTTCACTAGGGCTATTATTTTATGATTTGGAATTTTCATTTGCTGAATTGCCAAATGGTGTCATCACTTGTCTAGTAACTGTTGGATCTTCTTTCTTTTTTCTAAGGAGGACAATGAAGATCTGAAATGCCAGTTGCAGTTCATCAAAGAGGAAGCTACCCTGATGAGGAAAAAGTTGGCCAAAATAGACAAGGAAAAGGACAGATTTGAACATGAACTACAAAAATATCGGTCATTTTATGGTGATCTAGACAGTCCCTTACCAAAAGGGGAGGCTGGAGGCCCACCTACCACAAGAGAATCAGAACTCAAGCTTCGTCTGAGGTTAGTAGAGGAAGAAGCCAATATTCTGGGAAGGAAAATAGTGGAGCTGGAAGTAGAAAACAGAGGGCTGAAAGCAGAGCTTGATGACTTGAGAGGAGATGATTTCTCAGGGGCAGCCAACCCGCTGATGGGGGAGCAGAATGAATCACTCTCTGAGTTACGGCAGCATCTGCAGCTAGTTGAAGATGAAACGGAGCTGCTGAGAAGAAACTTGGCTGATGTAGAAGAACAAAACAAGCGCATCACAGCAGAGCTGAACAAATACAAATACAAGACTGGGGCTCATGACAGTTCAAGGCATCACGACAGTGCCAAGACAGAAGCGCTCCAGGAAGAGCTCAAAGCTGCCCGCATGCAGATCAATGAACTCAGTGGTAAGGTCATGCAACTTCAGTATGAGAACCGAGTCTTGATGTCCAACATGCAGCGCTATGACTTGGCCTCTCATTTAGGGATCCGGGGCAGCCCCAGGGACAGTGATGCTGAAAGCGATGCGGGGAAGAAAGAAAGCGACGATGATTCTCGTCCTCCACACCGCAAGAGGGAAGGTCCCATCGGTGGGGAGAGTGACTCAGAGGAGGTCCGCAACATCCGTTGCTTGACCCCCACTAGATCCTTCTACCCAGCACCAGCAGGGTGGCAGAAAAGCTTCACAGACCGGCAGCAAATGAAGGACATCCGCTGCGAAGCGGAACGCCTTGGCAAGACGATTGACCGCCTGATTTCGGACACAAGCACCATAATAACAGAGGCAAGAATTTATGTGGCAAATGGGGACCTGTTTGGACTTATGGATGATGAAGATGATGGCAGTAGGATACGGGAGCACGAACTTCTTTACCGAATAAATGCCCAGATGAAGGCATTTAGAAAAGAGCTCCAGGCCTTTATTGACACACTAGAAGTTCCAAAGTCTTCAGATGATCGAAGTACAGATGAACCTTTGTCAGTGAGTCAGGTAGACTTTTACTTAATAAGATGCCTAGGTAAAAACTTTCAGCCCAAGGTGTTGTATGGATGGTTGACTGGCATTTCCCTTACATTCTTATATACCACGAAAGGCACATTGTTTAAATTTGCTGTGGCTTTCTTAGTTTGAAGTTTGTAGCGTAGTCCTAATAACTGGGTTACTAGCACCACACAGGGCTGGTATGGGTTGGCATGACTTGGCAAGTGCCCACACCTCTTCCGTGAGCCCATTGCCAAGAGCACCCTCTTCCCATCTGCTGCTTCTCCCTGTCCGCTTGCCCTTTCCTTTGGACTCACCGGTGACAAATGAAGGCAGCGTGAAGGAGAAATACCAGACACTTCCTGTGGTAAGGAGGTAATACAGTGAACAGTAAAGCGGAAGTGGTCTCATAATAAAATTGTCGGCCAAAGGTTCTGCTGCAGTTTATTCTGGGGGAGCGGATCATATTTTGAAATATGCCACTTGTTAAAACCATGGCCAGCTCAGGGTTTAGGGAGCCCCCATCTGCACATTAAAATTGAGAAAGTAACATGGCAGAAATGATTGGATGCCTGGCTTAGGGACAGAATGTTTGACTAATTATCATTTGAGATGCAAAGAAGTGACCTGGTTATATAGAATTATGTGCCATGAAGATGTACGGAAGATGGATACTGAATTTTAACCAGTACTTTCTAGGGCAGTTCTGAGGTTCTTCTTCCCTGTCTTACAAAATGCACTTATCTCTTCTGAACCTGAAACTATACAGGTCCCTATCCATAGCTGAAAGGACTTCCTGTTACAAATTGTACAGATACATTGAGATACAGTTTGTTCCTCTCTTAAAATGCTGAAACTTGGGTTAATTCAGTGGAATTGGTTGGCAGGCATTTCATAACAGTCATTTTAGACAGCTAGCTTCAAAGTGACCTTGTACATATTTGCTTTTTTTTTTGGTCAGGCCATTTCTGTAGCGCTTAATATATAAAAATATCTTTAAGCACTACAGAAACCAAAAACAACAGCAAGAGGCAATTTAACAACAATACAATTTAATACAATTCAACAGCGACAGTGTTGCATATACAACTGGTAAAGGTAAAGGTAAAGGTACCCCTGCCCGTACGGGCCAGTCGTGTCCGACTCTAGGGTTGTGTGCCCATCTCACTTAAGAGGCAGGGGGCCAGCGCTGTCCGGAGACACTTCCGGGTCACGTGGCCAGCATGACGAAGCTGCTCTGGCGAGCCAGCACCAGCGCAGCACACGGAAACGCCGTTTACCTTCCCGCTATAAAGCGGTACCTATTTATCTACTTGCACTTAAGAGTGCTTTCGAACTGCTAGGTGGGCAGGAGCTGGGACCGAACGACGGGAGCTCACCCCGCCGCGGGGATTCGAACCGCCGACCATACGATCGGCAAGTCGTAGGCACTGAGGTTTTACCCACAGCGCCACCTGCGTCCCATACAACTGTTACATTAATGCAAATTACTAATAAATATAGACCAATAGCCTTCTCCTCCTGACACACCTCCTCTCAGCTCCAAGACTGTACACATCCACCCTTGCTCTCATTCAGGGCTGAACAAACTCACAGTTCTCCCACAAAATCTCACAATAAAGAGGGTTCCTGGAATCTGCTGGCATCATCCTAGTTTCTCACTCTAGTCATGTTTTGGAGGACCGGCACCAGGTGGAAAGAGCTTCCTCAGACTGCCTGCATCATTGTCCCGTGCAGCACTCAGCTGTACTGCACACACCCAGTTCACAAAACTAAGCCTCAGGTGTGGTTCTTTCTTTCTTTTCACTTGAAATGTTAAGTTTGCTGCTTCATTAACATAGCGTTATCTTGTCTTTGTATTTACCTTCCCAGATGTTCCAGCCTATCATTTTACTTATTCTCATCCTTGTATTATTTTCATCCCTTTCTTATGCAACAATATTTAAACTTGTCTTCCTTTTCACATTGTTCTTTGTGCTGTAGTAAACAGACCTTTTTCATCATTTTGCCATTCATTGTAGTATTCTTTTCAGTTTGTTTTGTTTTGTCCATCCTTCCAAGATAAGAAGTGCAAGAGCTGTAGTTTCTGTAGTAATCGCTGCTGTAAAAACACTGAAGACTACTCACTGGAAAGAAGGGATGCCATCCCTCACAAGTCAAATAATATAGGACACAAAAGAAACAAAACCCCCCACAACTCAACCAGAATTGTGCTCAACCAAAAAGCTAGGTAAGCATGTGAAAAACAGGTCTTTATTCTTTTTATAATAATCTTTCTTTTTTAGTAAGTTTGGGATAAAAATGAGGCTGAAACTTATGCAAAAGTTGGCTTTCCAGTAATTGAAACATAATTTAGAATGCTAGAAATGTTGTATGTTCCTCATCCCAAATTCTTACATTGCAGTCGCAAGCTAACTAAAGGTTCCTGCAGTTTGTGCAATGCAAATATACACATTTGTATAGGTGACAGATAGCAGAGTTGTTCAAAACAGGGACTTTGAGTTTATAATAATTCTACATGGAGTTTGCCTGACTTCTACTCCTGACAGTTTAAGACACAGAACTTCTACTGATATCCTTTGGGAGCAAGGCTCTCGAGTCCACAAACAGCCCTCTGGCACATGAGTGGCAGTTAAGAAACAACAGTGAATCTCTTCTAGTCAAAAGCTTGTCATATAAATTATTAGAACAAGACTGAATTGTAGGTGGGTTTTTTCCCCTGTGTGTGCTTTTAAAAAAAAAATTCATTCCCTTGAGGAAAAGTTGCTTTGAGAGTCACCATTTCCAGTTTCTGAAAAGCAATTAAAAAACCCCCCAAGAGCAGGCTGCTCTGCTTACTCTCCCTTACTTCTGTTAAGCTGGGCTGCTGCTCAACCCCCAGCACAATAAGCTTGAAAAGTTTAAAGATTTAAAATACCACTGGAGTGGCTTGTGGATCATGATGGTGCTACTGCAAATAAGTAGAAGGTTCTCTCTTAAAGACTGCAATATTGCCTTGCTCTGAAGAAATTTGTGCCCAGAACTCCTGATTACAGTCATAATAAGACATGACTCCGGTGACATGTGTCATCAACCCTTTGGAAGCAGAAAAATACGCAGCCGTTGGATAACAAGACATTCACAGAAACAGTGCCAAAGTCTGTCATGATGATAAAGAGAAAGAAAGCTAGATAGATGAACTGTAGATGACCTTCAGAAGTTGTTTACAGCATGTCTACAGCCTTAGGAATATCACACTCCAGTTCCTTTGCTTGGCTTGTGCTGGATCAATTTCAGGCTGCTGCTATTGCAAGGGAAAACAAAAGCCACCCCTGAATTCTGTATGCTGGTGCAAAATCCTTACCAGCAAAATGATTATGTGAATGCTATAAATTAGTGAAAATGATAGCCATCCATTTCCAATAGGGCACATTAGAAAAGCTACTGTCATAGCTGTTACTGTTCATTAGATTTATATCCCACCCTTTCCTCCCAAAGGAGCCCAGGATGGCACACACACAGGTGATAATACACTTAAAACAGCTATTTAAAAAGTGAGTACAGATGCAGACTGGAAAAGACCTTTGCTTAAAATGCTTGTTGAAAAAGGAAGCTCTTAGTAAAGACTACAGAGATGGCACTTTTCTACTGTTCAAGAGGAGGGATGCGCAATAGATGGCCTTATTTTTGTTTTGTTTTTTTTAAAAGCAAAAGCTAGTTTTGTTTTTGTTTTGTTTCTACATATGATTGATTGTTGTTAAGATAGATAAATGGAGGAAGGTTGATACCAGACCTGCACTAAATATCATACATACATGGGCCAGTAAAAGAATGCTCCCTTAGAAAAAGAACACTACATTTTATAAAAGAAGTCTTAATGTTTTGCACAGGCTGATTTGGCAAGGTTTTAAAATGAGCTCTCTATGAAACTTAAACATATCATAGACAGGAAATTATTTTTACGTAAACTATGAGAATATGCAATGTGATACAGATGGCAGAGACTTCAAAACTCTTCCAGGCGCTGACATTACATGAAAACCAGTACTAGAATGATGTTAAATTGTCTTCAGTTGCAAATTTGATCTAACAGAGTTCCAAGGGTTTTCCTAGTTGATAAGCTGATACTCTCCTTTCTTTGAAGGATATATGTGTGACTGGAGCCCTTTCCCCTCCTCACTGCATTCCCTGCTACGTTACATCTGAACTGAAATACTGCTGAAAGGATTCTTCCTCTTCAAAAGGTTGGTGCACAGTTTGTTTTTCATTCTAAATTTTATTCTTATTTGATGATAAGAATAATTTCAAATCGAGATGGGTTTAAGCGTGGTTTTTTTGCACATTTTTTTGGGTGTTTTTTGACACCAAACTGGGAGGGGTGGCTAACACCCCAGAGGACAGGATCACACTTCAAAACGACCTTGACAGATTAGAGAACTGGGCCAAAACAAACAAGATGAATTTTAACAGGGAGAAATGTAAAGTATTGCACTTGGGCAAAAAAAATGAGAGGCACAAATACAAGATGGGGGACACCTGGCTTGAAAGCAGTACATGTGAAAAGGATCTGGGAGTCTTGGTTGACCACAAACTTGACATGAGCCAACAGTGTGACGCGGTAGCTAAAAAAGCCAATGCAATTCTGGGCCTCATCAATAGGAGTATAGCATCTAGATCAAGGGAAGTAATAGTGCCACTGTATTCTGCTCTGGTCAGACCTCACCTGGAGTACTGTGTCCAGTTCGGGGCACCACAGTTCAAGAAGGACACTGACAAACTGGAACGTGTCCAGAGGAGGGCAACCAAAATGGTCAAAGGCCTGGAAACGATGCCTTATGAGGAACGGCTAAGGGAGCTGGGCATGTTTAGCCTGGAGAAGAGGAGGTTAAGGGGTGATATGAGAGCCATGTTCAAATATATAAAAGGATGTCACATAGAGGAGGGAGAAAGGTTGTTTTCTGCTGCTCCAGAGAAGTGGACACGGAGCAATGGATCCAAACTACAAGAAAGAAGATTCCACCTAAACATTAGGAAGAACTTCCTGACAGTAAGAGCTGTTCGACAGTGGAATTTGCTGCCAAGGAGTGTAGTGGAGTCTCCTTCTTTGGAGGTCTTTAAGCAGATGCTTGACAACCATATGTCAGGAGTGCTCTGATGGTGTTTCCTGCTTGGCAGGGGGTTGGACTCGATGGCCCTTGTGGTCTCTTCCAACTCTATGATTCTATGATTCTAGTTTCAATCCTGATTTGAATGTAGGTCAGTAATCATGTTTTTTTTTTTTTTAAGAATATGCTAAGAGAGGCTTTCCTACATGACTTGGCACCACATTTTGAATGTTACTTTTTAAATTTTCTTAATGTGAGTGAGTCTTCGATGTGTATGCACAGAAGCTTGGGATCCAAACTAACAAATGTTATTGTGAATTCCCAAAAGTCTGGCACAGCTGAATGACTAGGTCACTCGTAGCTGTACATATCTGACAACTGCCTTTAACATCCACTGCTTTCTGCATTTGTCAGACTAGAATGCTTCTGCGGCTGACGTCTCTGTCCATTATTTTCAAACAATAAATGGAATATAAACGAAGTGGGATATAAGGATAGTTTAATTCTAGGCAGCATTTTTTTGTTTCGTTTAAGGAGAACATACTTATTTCAGAGAAGAGCAAGGAAAGCTGAGTTGATGCTTGGGTGTGGTTCTTATCTTTGTACAGTACTTTTCATCAAATAGATAAATAAATGAACATAAAAGAGGATAGGTCTCCACTTCTACACTGACCATAATGCTTGCAGGACTGATTTATGTAGTGCGAAGTAATACAGATGAAAACACTTCTTATCACTTAAAATGTTTTTCTCATTTGTGCAGAAAATACGTGTTTCCTTTCCTGGGAGAATATGCAGAAAACTGAAATTGCACTAATTACGCAAGAGGTGAAACGTGTGCAACAAGAACACACAAGCAGCTTTGATTGCATTTGGGAATAATGGGAATAATGGGAAGGACTTGACTGGCACCAGCAGGTGTTTGAAGGAGATGCAGTCTGATTCTCTTGCTGAGGTTGATTAAAGAGACAGAAAGGAAGAAGGGGGTGGGGAGAGCAGCGAGGAAGGAAATACATCCCTTCAAAAGGCATTTCTCCCTTGTTCAACAAGCTCTCTCTGCACAGGTTTCTGGAGCATTAGCAAAAGACACAATGCACAAAAGCAGTGGTAAGACCCAAGAACGTCCAGATGGAAATGATTTTATTAATCCATCTTCAAAGCAGTGTCCTGATTCAGTGCCACTAGTGAAGAGTGGAAATGTGTCAGTGGTTCTGCAGTGGTCATCTAAGAGAGGGATCCATCCTTTGAATGAAAGCTGCCAGCAGGATTTTCTCACAGCTTGTAGTCTTGCGATGCTAGCAAATTTGGGAAGTGTTCTAAAAATGGCTCTTCCCATTGCTCTGTCCAGAAGAGTGGTTCTGATGTTTGGGGACCATGAACCCAGATGACATTTCAAGCCAGGATTTGTGGGTTGTTGCTCCCAAAGCAGCATAGCCAAGAGCATGGGAGAATGGAGACTTTTGAGCATAGAATTCTTTTGCATAGAACTATCAGTTAATATGTGCAGCCATAGCCAATGTGTGACATGGAAACTGGAAAGATGTAAATAAAACACTGGAAGCAAAAGTGGATGAGTAGGCCTAAAGGCCTAAAATGGGCTGAAATAGAACCAGAATGCTTCTTGCACCACCTGGAGAACCAAATGCCCACCACATATAGCGGGACTGTATGACTAGTAGAGCACCAAATGAAGAGTCTTCAAGAAAGAGGTACCTGTGCAAACCCTGCAAAGCTTAACAGAGCAACAAAAGTAACTAAATTGATTTCTGGGTGGCTAAGCTGACTCAAGATCCCGCTAAGTTTTGCTGGAAAAGCTTCAAAAGAGCTATGGGAGGGGGGAATTGACTTTCTCCTGCAATTCAAAGTTCCAGGAGGAGCAGTGAGTACAGTCAGGTTCTGAATTTGCCAGAATGGTAGGAATGAGAAACTGGGACAGGAAGGTTGAGGAACGCAGGACCAGCAGAAGAATTCAACCAAGTACATTGGAGTTTACTCCAAGTATGGCAAAGAGAAGCAGAATTTGGCATGAGGTATAATCTACTTTTTAAAAATGTATTCCATTTTTATTCTGCCCTTCTTCCATTTTACATATTCTGCCATAGTAGAAATTTTAAGAAGAGCTCTAAAGGATGATTTAAATATTTTGATTGGAAGCTGTCAAAAATGCTTCCTGGTTGCAGGGATTGTTTTCCTGAGGTGAAGCTCCACAAACAGGGGCCACCACTAAAAAGGTCTATTCTCATGTGGCCACCGCCACACCGTTCTTGGGTGAAGCACCTATACCACTGCGAAAGAATATGCCGCTGGTATATATGTTGTCAGTGTTCCATTGGACGCATTCTAATTCTAAAAAGTACAAAGACCTTGATGCAAGCATATGAACAATGATGAGAAGTATGTCATTCTCAGCTAACTGCTTGTCTTTGGTTTAATTATTTTTCCACCTCCTAGAGAGCAGGGCAATTTTCTGATATTCATTTTCATAATAGTAATAACTTTTAATTTTAATTCTAGAACTTAGCCTTTTTACTCTAAGAGGATAACATGGCATTAGTAAAGGAGAGAAATAATCTCATTATGCTATTGTAAATCCTTTGCCATAATCTTCCTTTTGAACAATGTCATCAGGCTGCTTGAAATAAAATAAAATAAAATTACACTCTTTTTTATCCTGGGAAAGAAAGAGAGAAGAAAAAGGATTAAAAATAAAAGCAACACCAGGTTATCAAACTGGGTTGGAGAAGGAAATATTATTTAATGAGGAAGAGATTATTGTTTCATTATATTTTTCTCTTTGCACCCTGGGAGAAGGCAACAAAAGTACCCTTCCTGTGTGGAAACTAGCCAGCTTCTCTAGTGGCAATAACTGGGCATATGTGTTTGTGCTCTGATTTTCTTGCTAGGCTGCCCCAAGGTTGGGGCTCTTGACCTGAAAGTGACCTTCTCTAGTGGTAGAAATCACCAGCTCTATTATAACATGGCTTATGGGCAGGGATTATGGGAGTTCTCATGCAACAACATATGGAGGGGCAGATTTCTCACCCACTTTAAAGTCTTTCTGCCTCAGGCATTTTGTGTCTTCCTTAGTTTCTTGACACATACAAGACTTCCGTCAATTCATCTTTCTATTACATGGTTGTTGAGGTTTCTTCTGACTTCTTTACCCAAGAAGCTGCCTTTTGTTTTCTAGGTGTCTTTGCCAGCTAAACAGTCAATTGGGAAAAGTTTCTCTCAGCCAACTTGACAAGCGATTAGATGGGACCTGCAGGTCAGCACCACATGCAGTGTGAAAGCCTGGAATTGACACACTCCGGGGTTTTTATTGAGAGATCCCAGTGGATGCAAACTCAAGAGTTGATTCAATGCTGTTGTGTAATCTCCATACCTCACCTGGACTCTCATTTTCATGTTCCTAACCGTGGCAAGTTCTATTGCAATCATATGTTGATCAATGATGACCCCACCTTTTTGACTTTGCTGGAGAAGCGTATTTGATTCGTAGATCATCCTTAGAGTCTTCAGTGTTTTTAACAATAAGATAAGAACGCCCTTCCCCACATGTGTATATATATCCTTTCGTAGCTCACAGCTGTTTTTGTTTTCAATTACTCGTGCTGATATTCATCGCCTCCATTTTTTTGTAATTTAAATAATGTACAGCTCTGTATATTCTGTCTTTCAATGCAAACAGCGGGAAGAAATGCTGTACGCATGATCATGTGTTTGTAAGTGCATGTGTTGGAATAGGAAGTATACCAGTCTGTATTTAGAAGAGACAAACTCAGTACTAGTACTGACACTGAAATTATAGGCCTACACACACACACACACACACACACACACACACACACACACAACCTAACTTTGTGGTTTATTTTGAAGGTTAGAAAAGACATAGCTCTGGTGATAATTATATTTTGTATATATTTTACAGGTTTCACAGGTCTAATCTAGTATTTGATATACAGAAACTGACAATAGGCTTTTTGTTTTTGTTTTTGTAAATGGATAGCAGTGATAAGGCATTTGCACAATATTTACCAGAGGCAGAATAGCTCATTGGATCGATTCCTCATTCATGGTTGATGCTCCTTTTTTCCTGCTTCACTTCTCTAAACATTGCAGTGCTAGGTCAAAATCAGCTGGGCCTATTTTTCTGAATTAAATGAACTGCTGCTCATAACTGCATTAGCCTACATACCTAAAAATGGTCAACTTTCATAAAGCGCTTACACCTGCCATTCGTTGTCACATTGCTTGGAGACTAAATTCCAGTGCATTTTTATTTGCAGTGTTCAGTGTGTGTTGCACAGAGGGGAAAGGACAAGACGGACGGCTGCACAATGTCTTTGTGAAGAACTCACCCTTACAAGAAATTCAGGGCTTCTGCTAGAACTGGCCCCAAATCTTGAGATGCCCATTTCCCTGTCAGCTGCAGAACGTGATAAGGAGCTGAGGTGGGAAAACGCTAACTGTTACAGTGTCCAGACATGAAGTAAGATGCAGCCAAGCCATTTAGGCAATTGCTGTCAGGGTTTGCTGAACGTTGGGGCTTAAAGCTAAACTGGGTGGATTTTGTACAGCTCCTCCCCCTTCCCATTACATTGGTTCAGACTGCAGTCAGAGGTCTGGCAAGGCAAAGTTGGTTTGGAACAAAAGTAGAAGCTGTTGAAGTACAGTGGTCTACTTCTCT
Organism: Podarcis pityusensis; assembly: GCF_964106645.2. Taxonomy (NCBI): domain Eukaryota; kingdom Metazoa; phylum Chordata; class Lepidosauria; order Squamata; family Lacertidae; genus Podarcis; species Podarcis pityusensis. Next base: position 82,342,841 of record NC_138026.1, on the reverse strand, counting down.
TCTGCTTTTCTTAATCTCTGGCTGGGCTTCAGATGTCCAAGGCAATTGCACACATTCTGCTCCCTTGGGTGATACAAGCAGCTCTCTGCTGTGAGGTTTGCTTGCATTTTGGCATAAAGTACATGCTGAATCCAGATAACTTTTCTGGCTTGCCAGAATGTTTAGACTGATGGCATTAGAAATATCTATTTGTCGTAACCCGTCTCTGTGTTTTGGGCTGTTAGTGTGCTGTGTACATGGCCTGGCTTATTTCCCTTCCCAGCAGTCTTAATGAAATATAGATCCTGCTGAGATGTCTTATTTTAAGTATCATAAAAATGCCTTCTTTTTATCCTCCTTAGAACTACATAGGAGGAGCAAACAGCAATCCACTCAGCTTACTTAGGAACAAAGAGGCAGTTCTGTTACATCAGCCTGGTTTCTTACATTTCCCTTCCCAACTCCAACTAAGTACAGGTAGCATGTTCACAGACACTTCAGGCAAGCTTTCAGCATCCACTAATAGCTCAGTTGGTTAGAGCATGGTCCTAACGCCAAGGTTGCAGGTTTGATCCTCGTACGGGTCAGCTGCACATTTTTGCATTGTAGGGGGTTGGACTAGATGATCCTCAGGGTACCTTCCGATTCGATGTTTCTATGATACCATTTTGCTTAATGGGCATTTTCTTAAGGTTGCAAAGAGAAGGACTAATGTTGTCTTGTAAGGTGACTGTAATACTCTTGGGGAAATTATTGTGCTAATCCAGATAGTGATTCTATTACCGTCATTGTGTCAGTAAAAGAACCAGAGAATAGACTAGTTTATATACCGCACTAAAGTTTGTTGTTTTTTTTAAATCAAAATTCTGTGCTATGTAATTAATGCCAACAAAAGCGTTTTCTCCCTTCTCACAAAGAATTATATCTTTCTAATCTACATAACCAGATATTTGAATTCTATAAATAGGTAGGTAGGTGGTCAGTTGTTTGATTTTTGGATTTAAACACTCAGCCTGATAAAACAGAGCTCCCATTGCAAATAGTACCCAGTGGCTGCAAGGGAAGCTTCAGTGCAATGTGTTATCTAGCTACATCTCTTTTAAATGGATAATGGTGTGAAGTGTGTTTAGCATTATATAAAGAAAGTTTGTGACTAAACTTTTTGTAGCGTGTGGGTTCTGGTGTGTTGTGCTCTCCTGCTGAAATTTCCAAGGAAACAAAACAGACTTATTAAGACTCTTTCTCCTGCCCCCCACCCCGGATTGAGAAACTGTACCAACACTGGTGATGGGTTTACCATATTGGCATAGCTTACTTCCTCCGGTCTCTTGTGTTGGTCTTCTGGCTTCCACTGCTCTCTGGACTAGGAAGAGGAGCTGGTAGTGGTAGCAGAGAAGGATCAAAGGAAGAACCAGGCAGGAGAGCAAGTGGTGCAGTCCAGAGATGTTTGCAGAGGGACTGACAAGTTGCAGCTGAGCTAAATCTTGCTGCTGCAGTTTCTGTAACCCTGTAGGTTTGTGTCAGTGGGAAACTAGCAAACATTAGGTACTAAATATCCATTTTCTGCTTGATCAGACCTTGCTGAGTGCTTCCCTAGCTCTAGAAAAAATTCTGAAGTATATTAAAGAACTGCAGTCATATGATCCCTTACTTGGAGTACGCTCTGGCAAGCAAAACAGGATTTACTTTCAAGTTACGATTGGTCCGACATGCTGAAATCCTGAGCATAGTTACTCGGGAATAAATCCTATTAATCACATTTGGACTGATTTGGGAGTAAACATGCCAGGGATTTGGCTGCACCTGACTCCCCCCCCCCCCAAAGACTTTCTAAACTATTATTTTTGTTTTAGACCATCATGATAGAATTCCTTTTCCATTCTGTGTCTTGGTAAAATCTCAATTCAGATATATGGTTTTTTATTCAGCTTCATAAACATATAATGAGGCATTCCTTTGCTGCCCTGCTTTTGAGGTGTGTCTTTGTATTTGGCATTGCCATTGAAATAAACCAAACGTGTGTTTTATGAACCTTGCATGAGAATGAAGTAAGACTGTCTAAACTGCAACAGAACCAGCTATCTTCTCGGGCACAGAGGACTCCATCAAGTGGCTCACACTACTAACTATTAAAATGTTAGTATGGTGAGGCATGTGGGGAAACCCTGGAGTTTGAAAATAGGCTTGATGTAGGCACCCCACAATTTTAAAACTTAGTTTATTTAAAAAGTAGGCTTTTAGGGTGCCTGGGAGCAGAAACAGTGGTTGATAAAGGCGAACAGCCCAAAGTTCTCTCCAAATTTGGAGTCGCTCAGTGCATATATATGTGCCAGGTGCTGCTTGTCTGTGCAACCAGCATCCAGTGCAAGATTTTGGAAAGCCCACAATATATATTCAATTGTCTTGTATGGCCAGAGGGGAACCCTCTGGAACCTGAGAACAGGTGTGATCCCCCTATGATTCCCCTTCCATTGTTAAAACACAAAAGGGGGATATTTTTGCCTAATTTTGCACTAACCACATCTCTGTAATATGCAGCTCTTTGTGTGAAAACAAAAGCATACCTCACAGTGGTTTCCAAGATGAACAGGACTGGACAGCAACACGTGCTCCCGATGATGAGTACACCTCCTGGATGATAGCTCTCACAGTCAATTTCCCAATTCCAAAGTTGACTACAAGCTCCCAGTAGCACTTCAAGGTTGCCAGCCACCATATTGAAAATACAACCTGGGAATAGCATACCATGTGACTAGGGTTTATTTGGAGTGGCTGTCTCAAAGCTGCACAGTTCATCCTAATGTAAGCCATCCTATTAACATTTTGTATAAGAACACATTTAGTTTAAAAAGGCTGCTGTTAACTAATATGTCATAGAAAAAGACAGACTTTCTTTTGAGGAGTTGTCTGTGGGGTTATTAGCTACATAAATCCAGCACAAGGAACCTCAGCTGGTGGTAAGCATTACATTCTGGACACATTGTCTCTAATTCGCCTGAGTGCTAGGAACAGATGCTGCAAGTGAACACTGCCACCGTGTGGTCGTGTTTAAATATGTTCGGGGGGGGTCACTGCTAATGAAATTATAGAGGCAAAATTTTCCATCTTCAAAATACTAGGTTAAGGCCTGATTCAGAAATAAGATGTTACACTTGAACACAATGTACTATTTGCTTTTTAGTCATGCGGTACAATATGAAGGCACATTATATAGAACTATGCTGAACCTAAGCAGTCCTGAGCCTAGACCGTGTCTGGATTAGAGGTTGCTAGGAAAGTTTATATATTCTGTTTTCAGCTGCATGGAAGACGGTGGGATATTAATGAGTTAATGACCGATAACATTTTGTTGGTGTAATGTGAACAATGGGTAAAACTGCACAGTTCTTGGGCTCATGTCTTGAGGTGCACATCCCCCATGCCTGGAAGTTCTGAGATAAGATGCCAGGTGCATTGGGTTACCATAGCAACACCAGTGAGGCCGAGTCATTCACCCTCCCAATACTTCGAGATATATGCCTACATGTAGAGATGGGTATAATAGTCTTTAGGGTATGGATTTCATTATGTCTTGCCATGTCCTGTCCTGTTTGCTGTCGGGGTCTAACTTTGAATCTGAGAGAGTCAGGGGAAGAGGTGGTAGGTTTTAAGACAACAGCATTAGCTAGCATGGTGATAGTGGATCTCTCTGTACTTATTTATCTTTATTCCAAAGACCAAAAGAACTATAAATTGTAGATAGTAGTGTCTAGCTTTGTCTTGTGTCTGGGGACAACAAACACTTTGTTACTTTGAACTGTATGGGAGAGGAGTTTTTCCTTTAACCGGGGACTCTGGAATAAGCTATCTGCTGGAAAACGAAATCTCTGAAGACTCTGCTGGGGCTTCTCAAACTCTGCTGATACATCACACTGCTTGGGTATGGTGAACTACCAACTGACTTCCACAAGTCAACACTTTCCCCCCTTTTCTCAGCATCTTTGTTTTACAATATGATTTTTTTCTTAAAAACTACAATTTCAAATAGTTTTTTTTTTCTTTTATAGTGCATGCCTCAAATAATTGTAAGCTTTAATTGGGTGACTGTCAATCATTCCAAAGTTCATTTGTCATTATGCTAAGATTCACATTCTTTGGGACGTTATTTGGGCTGATCCCTGCCCAAAGCAACCAGAGTGGGGAAAAGATATTTGCTTGGTGTCCGTGGTGTGGACCAGAGGAGGAGGAGGAGTTAGATTAGCTGGTTTGCACACACATTCTCCCCCCACCCCCATGCAGGAACACACAAAGAAAATAGTGACACCACAGCCTTGTCTGTAGAAGTTAGTGACACAGATGTTTTACCTCAAAATGGAAGGGCAAAGAGGAAATACCCTTATCTCTAATACAAGGGAAAAGAATAAAATTTGAAATTTCAATCAGCCCCATTACTGAATACAGCTTTTTAATGAGATCTGTGATATAATCTCCCTCAAATCAATACCTATTCACCATTTTTAAAATATTGGGCCTCTGCCATAAAGGCTTAAGCTCTAAAGCCGAAAAGTCAATAGTGTTAATTTATATTTGATCTGGCCCTATGGGAATGGAAGGTTGTTTTTTAAAAAAAGGTCAGGCATTGTTAAGCATTTAGACATACAAAAAAAAAAAAAAAGGAATTTTTTTTTAGTTTTAACTTCTAGGATTGGATTTAGAGTCAGTGACTTTGACATCTCCAAGTCTTCCATTCATACATGTAAACACGTGGTATTGACCTAAATGTAGAATAGTACAACTAGAAGAGACCTTAAAGATACCAGTCCTCTGCAATGACAGGATTTATTTGATTTAAACAGCCCCTCACAGATAATATGGCCAATTCCTCTTTTAAAACTGCCACAGTAAGTGCCATAAAGTTAGATGTCTGTTGCTGTCTCATGCAGCCTGCGTTTCTATGCTATGCAAGAAACAGAAAGGATACCTGACTATGACCTTTTTAAATGGAGCTTCAAAGAAAATCAATGGGCTGGATCCAGAAAATAACAAGCAGAAGAATAATCTGAAGGGGACTTTTACCCCCCCCTTCCTTGCATTCCCCCCTCAAGCCATCTCCAGAGGGTTGGGAGCATCTCCTGAATGGCATGGAATGGGGGGGGGGGGTTTACAGGGGCAGGGGTGAGGAAACGGGCCAAAATCAGGATGAGACGCATTGTGCAAGTACAACACAACTATCAAAATACAGGACAGACACCACCAATTAATATAAGATTAGCAGCAAAAATTCTGTATACAAAATAGTGATGAGAAAAAGAGAAGTCTCTAATTGCAGATACTGGTACCTCATACTATGTGAATTTGCAACCTTAAGCAAAGTCACCTCCAACTTTTAGGTGAAAAGGGACAATGTTTTTTGGGATTTATAAGAAGCTGCATCTATGATTTTCTCAGATACTAAGTAAAAGCATACACAAATTTAGCAAGATAATTTAGGGGGGAAATCCCTACTAGTGCTAATTATAATGACAATTATAACTATATCAATACATGTCTATTTTTGTTCTACTGGTTTAATTGCTTTAAACAGTCCATTGTTTATTGTTTCCTCTGTTAATACTGTGTCATTATTGTTTTATGGTCCTTGACCTAGTGATTTGACTTTTTAAAAAACAATGCAACACTCTACATCTAGTAATCAGTTAGTTGCTTTCCAAACCAGCTTTGCTGGCAAGCAGCCATTGGCCTCTGTGACATGTCATAAATTTAGATACCGTAGATATGCTTAATATGCAATGGATAGGGCTTCAGTATTATTATTTTCTGCACCAAAATCACCGTACACAATGGATCCACACTGAGGAGGGGGGTGGGAAATGCACCCTGAATTAATTTTCGTTACTTCAGGAGGGTATATGAAAACTTACCAGATGGTTTGTGCCCAGGTATACCACATCTATAAATAAACTGAAAGTCGGTAGATCTTGGAAAGCGCAGGTTAAAATCTGTCACAAACACTGTTGCTAAGCAGGCAAGCTGCTACCCTCTCAACTAGCTGCTATTTCCGGCTGTCATGAAATATCCTGTGCATGGAGGCAATTTGATCTGGAGGTGGCGAAGATACGTATCGCTGTGGTGAGATTAGCATCCCAGAGGAAAAGTCATAACTTCCTGCTCAGACAGAGATAACGTGAAATCTTCTCAGCTGCAAAATGAATCTGAGATTAGGAGAAGTCCATAAAGATAGGATACCACTGATAAAAAGAATTTCCTTCTGCCAACCCTCAGACTATATTTCTTACTTTACTTCTAACCAGAGCTGCTGTGATGTGGCTACGTTTGATAAAGGAGGAAAGATATTGAACCTGCATAGGTGTTCCTAGGAACAGGGTAACATTCTGTTCTAGTATTAGACACACCAGCAGATAACTTGTGTATTGGGTCACATTCTTGACATTTCAGGAAACTGAAGGCTGCAGGAAGTTGCACAGGATAAACAATCCTGAAGTGAATGCTTTTTTACAGCCAGTTTTTTAGCACATTCATCTCTTAAGCTGTTGCTCTTTCCTGTCTGCAGTTTTGAGGATCCTTTGTAGCTGCTGAGACACTTGAAAACTTGGTGAGACTTCTATTTTGTTGTTATTGCCAAAGTCCCACCTTTTAGAGGAGTTAGTATGTTATGCACCGTAAGCAAAAGAAGTGCAGTGGGCAGACATTGTGCTGCAATACATAAATAAAATCAAATAACAACAGGACAACAGTGTCTTTTTAAAAATGTTCATTAATATACTGCAGCATATAAAATGTTATACTATGACCAAACATTTAACATGTGGACTAAAAAGCACAATAGCAGCAAGATATTCATATTCAACTACATTCATTTAAATAATTAAAATACCGAGCACAATATTAATGGGACAATAATTTGAAACAAATCAATCAGGAAGATTTCCCATGCAAGGCTGACTGTGGTCTTTCACATATCCCATTCATTTCCGTGGGGCTTGCGGAGAATAACTTCCTGATGAATTGTAATCTCATTAAGCGAGCAACCAGTAATGGAAAAATGATACCCTACCTCTTTTTACTTCTGTAGAGTGCTGAAAAATTGATGAGAATCGGTAAACAGTAACACTAAACACAACAATACTTCTTTTTAACTCTTACATAAAAAAAAAGTTCAGTGCTAGTTCCCATATCACTATTCTAGAGTCTCCCATGAAGAACTTCAGTCGAATTTTGCAGTGCAGGTTCAGCTTTTGAGCCATTTTACACATTTAATGCAATAACCTATTGCAGTTATTATTAAAGTTCTGTTTAATGTAATAGGTTTTTATTTACACTAAAGTTTCTTGTTCTTCCACAGACTCAGATTGTTGTGGAGGATAATTACATGCCGTGTGTTTGTAAAAAATACTGTTTAAAAAGCCAAAACAATGCATGTGGATAAAACTGTACAGCATTTGTTCTCTGCTCAAATACATCACACGAAAATAATGGATGAATTCTACATACTCTGGAGGACTCACTCCAGGATTCAAAAGTCCAAGCAGGCAATGAAAATAGTAAATACATGAGAACACAGGGCCAAACTGAAAGGCTTTGAACAACCTTTGTCACAGGAATTAGCCTGGCTGCCTTTCACCAAACACAGCTCTCTTCATGTAGGGCACAAAACTGCAAAAGAATAAAGATATGCATATAGGTATTTTTGGATTGGCTCATCCCAAAACAGTGTCAGATATGAGCTAATAAAACTAGAATGCTGAGATCTCTATTCTAAAAGCGTTACCAAATTCACAGGAAGCAATTGCTATGCATAATGAATATGGACCTCATTCCCCATCACACAAACAAAACAAATCCATAAAGGAACACACACTACCATCAACTAATTACTTACAGAAATGAGTTAAATAGAAGGTCATGTCTTAGGTGACACAGAATAATTCTTTTAAAAAGTAATTGTCCAGATATCTAGCAGATCTCTCAGATACTCCATGCAGCAAAAATGAAAGAACAACTCTGATGCAAAGTGTACTCTCTCCACTGACAGATTACAGCGGGAGTCAAGACATGTCCTTTACATATTCCTCATTCCTGCTTCAGAGCTAAAAGACACAAACCTCAGAGCAATCCAGCTTTCAAACCAATGCTAGCACAACACAAAAGCAAATGAAGAAGTAAGGTTTAAGGTTATCAAAAGAGGAAAAAGTACATATTTCTTTAGTATCATGAACATTTTGTGCTAATCTGAAAACAGTTTTTTATTAAGAAAATCTTTACCCTGCAGGTAATAAACTATAAAAGTAGTGTTAAAATCACATTTTAATTCAAAAGGTTGGAAACAAAAACCCAAAGCTCAAAACCACACCAAATATATATATTTTTTCTTTGATAGCACACAAACGTTATCGTGTGTCAAGTTCTTTTCCACCCTTAAGTCAACCTAATGAGATTCTTGGTCGAATCTGCAACAGATACTCAACCAGAAAGGTGAACAATTTCTCCCTCTTGCAAATGTTCAACACATTTTACACAAAGCTTGACATGGAAGAGAGGTGTAACCCTTTCCCTTCCCAACCCTGTTGCATGCCAGAGCTTTAAGCAATTTTCTTTGCTGTTCCTCTGCTGCTGCTTTTTGCCATTGGTTTTCATTCCACTGCCTACTTATTTAGGTTCAGGAACCTTTACGCCAGCAAGGGGTTAAAAGTACTTTTTGTATTCCATTTGATTAGCCTTAAGCATTGCATCGGGTGAAAAGTTTCTCTCTTCAAAATTCTGCTTTATTGGCAGCACCAGACTGCATGGGCAATTGGTTTAAGAAGGTATAAAAAGTTTCATTTCAGATTCTTGCAACAGGAGTTACTACTAGATATGAGAACTGTTTTTATATAGGTCTTTAGGTTATATTTTGTGCTTACTAATGTGGGACATTGCTGGTTTGAAAGAAATATATTTGGTTAGGGTATTGTTTGGTTTGTTAGACATATTTGTACTGATATGTCACTCCAAGTAAAAAATCACAAGTAAAAGAAATATGATAATTGTTTCTAAAAAGTGTATGAGGACATATTTTTTAACATTTTATATTTTTTATCCCCTATCCTATTTGTGCTATTTGCATATCTGCAGTGCCCAATGAATTTTCCAAAGCCTACAATAAAGTTCATTTCTAGCACTCACACCTTGAATTCCAACAGGCACAAATGCAAATCCTATACTCTTACTGCTACATCGAACTGACACAAAAGTATTTTGCAGCAGTATTGCACCAGATATGTGAACAGCATTACACTGTTGTACTTGCTTTTTTTCGACAAGTCAAATGATAAAGACAAAATGGATTTTCTAAAAACCAGCTTAATGGATTGTTGTTTTTTATTCAGCTGCAAGTTATCACCCTAACCTTAGAAATCCTTTTCTAAAAAATCCTCCTACTACGGAAAGATTTCTCTACAGTTGACTCACAACTTGCACGCATTTAACTTGTGTGATTGCCGCTTTATGCACTTGGTGGCCAGCCCCACACACCATCACACAAATTAAACACACACAAGGTGGAGAGTTTAAAATACCACTTTGAAACACTGCACAGGTAGAACAGAACACTGCTTTTCTGTCAGCTTCTATAAGAATACCAGTTAAACAGTTAATGAGGAATATGTAACAATTCTCTAGAACCTTCTCAAACATTGCATAGGTCTCATTAAGACATGAGCAACATAGCTTTTAGTGCTGGCATATTTCACGAGAGCAGCTTTTCCATGTGGCAAGTTGTTTACAACCCCTATAAAATACTGGTGTGAGGAAGCGTTGCCCTTTGAACCATTTCCAAAGCACAGACAAATGACTTTTAAGTCTCTGCACCCAATGTTTAATCTCCACATCCCAGAGCTCTCCCCATCTATGTGTCTTCACCTACTCCATTCGTGAAGCCAGCAGAGTGTTTTGATTTATTTACTATTTCAAATTCACATCTCACACCCTTCCTCTCCAAAGGGACCCCAGGGCAGCTCACAATAATTATATTACATAAAACAAGTTTTAAAAACACTGTAATATGCTGCAGACAGCAGTTAAAACTAGTAGTGAAATGGCTTTATAAAATTATTGGCCAAAAGCCTGAATGGATAAAAGCCTTGAAATGTAGAAATATTTCATACTCTACAAATTAACATTTTTTAAAAAAAGATGCAAGACTAGCTCACCCTTCAAAATGTAGTCTGTTAATAAGCTTGGCACTTTCTCACTGTCTTCTTTCATGGCATGAAGAACTGTAAAATGTGGAGAAGATGATCAGTGGAAGAAGCACCAACTTAGTCAATATAAACATGGCATTTAGAGCAGTGCTTTCCAAACCCTTTTCACACAAACTACTGGAAAATTGCCGAAGGGTCTTGGTGGACCATTTAATGATTTTTCTGCCTGTTGTAGCAATTGCAATGCACTGCGCTAGATAAGGTGTGATTTTAACTGTATTTTTACAGGCACGTAGTCTCCTACCTAAAAGAAGTGCACTGACAACTGTTTAGAAACCCCTCATTAGAGCAACTGTATTGAAGGTTATTGTGCACATTATTTCACCCCCTCCCCCCACTTTCATCCAAGTCAACCATGGATAAGAACATTAAACAACCATAGTTTTAATCAAATGTATGTCTCCTCAACAAAGTGGACTGTTCTATTAATCTCTAATAATAGGGTTCATTTTCCATGATAGCACTACTTGCCTGGGGACCCCACAAATGTCCCCCAAGTTCTCAGGGTACAAGGGCAGGGGTGCCCAGCTGCAGTATTGGAAGCTGGAGTCTTTAGCGTTGCGCTCCATAGTCATCAAGTGGTAGATAGCTCACTTCCTGGCTGCCTTGTCCTCAATGCACCAAAATAATTATTTCTCAAGTGCATTCAAAACAACCCCTGCCCACAATAGGTCTAGAAACCAACAGATGCTGGTAATTTGGTAAACTGGCCACTTGTACTAACCTGCCAAGCGGCAAGGATAATTTTACTATTTCCCTTTCGGATCAATATATGTGAATCAATGTTCAATGCCGTATCTGGATTTTCTGCTGGAGAGGAAGAGATGAGAATCTACCCTAGAAGAAAAGCTATCTAAATGGAACTTTAGGGACATGGGACATGTTTTCTCCTTACTGAAATATAAAATTCAATGTGCTGAGATCAAACACAACCTTTTGTCAGTTTCTAGAAGCCTCACTTGAAAAACAAACAAACAGATTAATATCTGTAATTAATCCTTTAGTGCCTTCATAAAAGAATAAGAAGGATTTATATGTGGTGCCAAAAAGATGGTTCCTAAGATCCTTCTACAAAAGTAGCCATTATCCACTTTGGTTGCTCGAACCACCACTTTCTTTTTAAGAAAGAACTCTTGGAATGTAAAAGACATTCATGCCTACAGGGTTTTAATTCATGCCTAAGGAACACTGAACCCACTGCAAATCCAGTAAGAACTTGGGTAGGCAAGTGCCTCCAATTTCCAAGAAAGCAAGCTGCAATTGGGAAGCTGCTCGAAGAGTCGGAAGCATGCAAAAATGTGTTTAAGAATTTGGAAGATTAAAAAAAAAACTTGGTTAAGACATAAGCCTTTGAAAGTATTTTTGAATGAATTCAAAAACTTTAAACATAATATAGCATTCTGAATCTAAGCACAGTTACTCTGTTAAATCATTCGATACAATCTATTCAGACTGTCCAGTAATGGCAAAAAGCCTGCTGTTTACATTATCTGGACTATTTACAAATAGGGACACCAATTCTGTGATAATGCAAATTGCAGCTAATGAATTTCCAAAAAGGTGGCTTTCTTAAATTCTATACAAAAATGTACAGGGAACAAAAATTTCTCTTGCGGGAAGTTTACAACTCAAGTGTTGGCATCAGCCAGCCTCTCTGATTTCTTTTTTTAAAACAATCATTTTATAATTAAAAGCTCTCTAGACAGAGAAGTTAAATAATGGGCAACTTTTATGAAGAACACATCCCAACCTCCTTAATATTTAAGAGTAAATATGTAGAATTATACTGGATTGTAGCACATTTACTGTTTCGTTCTGAAATATTTGTATATCAATAGCTAAGAGTCTAGTGCTCTAAATAAATGTTTTGAGGCCTGCCACACAGTGTTAGCAAGGAGAGTCTGGAAGTCTGTTACTGAGTCAAGAATCAAGTTGCAGCTAGTCAGTGGAAAACAATACCGTTAACTCTTTAGACAGTGCCTCCTCTGAACTGTATGAATGGAGAAAAGGATAGTTCTTCATTACTATGGCTGTGACCCTTGCCAAGTACTTAATACAGAAAAACAATCTGGAGAAGAAATGTTTCAGGAGAATCGGACAACTATTTGCTTGGAAGTTACTGCTACCTTGGGATGCAGACAGCGAACCTGAAGAAATTTGGCTTAAACATATTATGTACCTGAACTTCCTGGCTGATTAAAGCTAAACAGTAGAAGTTAGTTCTACCAGTTTCAGAATATTAATGCATATCAGAGCTCGGGAATAACACTGATTTCACCAAAAGATGCAGGAAGGATACAACCTTTTAAATAAGTCTTCATTTGATCTCTGTGCCATGGGGCAGTTAATAGCCTCTCTGGGTAACATGAACAAGCATATGGCTGCTGATCAACTCCATGCATTTTTTAGTTATTTCAGAGTCTAGAACATAAAATGCTTGCTTTTCTAATGCAATTTTCCTCCAATGATACACTGGGAGATGTGCAACCCCACTGACTCTTCCGGACACCAGAGAAAATAATGTAGAATTTGACTTTTCAAAGTAGTCACTGTTATATACTTACTTTTTGTTAATGTTTGGAGATCTTCAACTGATGGAGGTCCACTTTTCTTCTCATAAGGAATAACTGTTGTCAGGTACTGCCAAATGAATGCAATGATTACTAAATAGCATCAGTGATTCTGGGCACAACTTCCAGTTTACAGTCATACGATAAATATATCTCATTATGTACAAACCAGATCTGTTAAATTCTATCTAAACACAATGAAGCCAATTCAAATATATTCTAGAAAGCAACAAAATGATGTGTGTCAATACAGTGTGTCAAAATTGATCTTAAATTCCTGAATACTGTTTACAAGGTAGCATCCAAAGGTGTCCATTCCCTCACTAATGGAAAGAATCTGTTTGCTGAATGAGGACAGAAACCATTTCTGGTGATTCCGCAAAGCAGATTTGATGCAGACAAAATGCTGAAAATTGTTGTGCTCTCTCATTCTTCTGACGGATTCCTTATGCCAATGGACACTGTTGGATATGACACATTGTAGTTAGCCAAACTCTTCCTTTTAGAGATTTTCTGCACTGTAAGGAAGTTATAATGGGATAGTATACACATTTTATTTTTGCATTTGATAACCTGGATAACCAAATGTACACCCACAGATCTTTTAAGTGCCAATAATAAAGAATAATTACTATATTTGTTCAGGAATTGTCTGCTCGATCTTTTCATCATGGATATACTATATGTAACACTCTCTCTCTTTCTCTTTCTCTCTCTCTCTCTCTCTCTCTCTGTGTGTGTGTGTGTGTGTGTGTGTGTGTTTTGGGAGGTGCCTCCATGGAATGACTTGCTGCATGAATTGTGAAAAGAGTTAGTGTAACCAACTGACCAGCATCCATACCAAGGAACACACCCAAATATATTTGGATGAGTGAAATCGCATTCTGGCAGGCCCAGCTCCCACAGCTGCTTCCAGGAAAGGTTGTGTGCTAGCTTCCCCTATGCACTTGCATGCAGGCTTACTCAGTGGCAGTGGCAACAGGTCCAGGGAGCTGAGCTGCCCAACTACTGAACAGCCCTTATTTGCTTTCACTTTGTGGACATAGCCCATTTTGCTTGGACAGGCATCTCTGAAGCTAGATATTCTTTTCCACTGCAGCTCCTTTGTGCTGCTGAAGAAGCAAGGTGCTTTCAATCAGCATTCTGTCTCTAGTTCTTCAGCATTTTTCCTTTGGTGGCACGTTTTATTATTGCCACACAGAAGTGTGTAGTAGTAATAATAGTAATGGAAAATAGTAGCAGTAGTAGTAATGTTTTATGGCAGACACCCACCCACTACTCAAGTCTTTCCAATTTGTATTTCAACTTTAAACACAGTTGTTCCCAATACATGGGCTTACATTATCCACATCTGAATTTAGTTCAAATTGGTTTGAATAAATATACAGATTTCAGAAAACTGAACATGTTTCTTTTGAAGCTTTTACTGGCAATATTTTTTTGCTCCATAATTTCAAATTTGGCATTCATTGGTTTTTTTTTTGTAGACTCTCAAACCCAAAACTGAACTCTTGGGGATTTCAGAAATAAAGAAGCCCTCCTTGCCAATAGGTCACAAGACAATATGCAGAGCTGTACCGATGCAAATAACATCTTAAAACTCTTTCAACCATTGAAACCAATTGACTTGTTAACCTATGGCAACATACACAGAGTATCCCCCCCCCATGGTAAGAATATAATAAATAGCATAACCCTATACAAGTTTATTCACAGAATCACAGCACGAGGGTTATCTAGCCCAACCCCCTGCAATGCAGGACTTTTTTGCCCAATGTGGGGCTCAAACCCATAACTCTGAGATTAAGAGTCTCATGCTCTACTGACTGAGCTATATGAAAGTCCTGCTATGTTCAACCACTTATTCCCCTGTAAGTATGTTCAGGACTGCAGCCTAAATGACTGAGAAGCTGCTGCCTGAAGCAGAATACCTTAGAATGAAAAGAAGCATTATGCATTTTAAAATTCTAGAAAAAGAAATATGCATGTTAGCATCTCTGTATTTGAGATAGCTATCAAACTAGTAAAATACTTATTTTGCAAACTACAGAGGTGGTGTCAAATTAATGTACATAGTACACATACCTTACGATGAGCTTCTAAAACAATGTTGAAGGTTCTGACAGCAAACAATATTGGAGACCCCAAACCGTGCTCAGCAAATGTCACACAGCCCCTCCTTTCAAAACTCTGCCCACACCAAAAGTTGATACAAACTTTGCTCCAGTTCAGAGACTGATAAGTAGTGCATGGGCTTTTGCAGCCACAGAGTTCTCTGCCAATAAGTTGGGCATTTATTTCAACAGAAGGGCTTAATTTGCAAGCACCAAGTTGAACAGAGATCTAGGCATCTGCAGGAGCTCAGTGTGCAAACGGATTGTATTCGTCTAGTATCAGGACTACCATGGAAGCACTGGCAGGGACTGCTTGGAATGGGCTCCACTGGGGACACTGACAACATACACAGCAGTCCAAAAGACCCCAGCTCATTCATTTTAGCTCCATGGCCTTCTTCTGGTCTTAGATTGCAAACCGCTCTAACCAACTGAGCTATCCAGGCTGACCCAATAGAATTATAGTTGGAAGGGACTATGAGGGCCATCCAGCTCAGTTGATTAAAGTGTGGTGGATGCCAAGGTTGAGGGTTCGATCCCCGTAAGGGACAGCTGTGTGCTCAGACATTGCAGGGGTTGGACTAGATGATCCTCAGGTTCCCTTCCAACTCTATGTTTCTATGCAGCTGTCCCATACAGGGATTGAACCTTCAACCTTGTTTTTATCACTGCTCTTCTACCTTCCATATTCTTTAGGGACCCAGGATTTAAAGAGTTCTAAAGTTCCCAGCCTCTCTTCAGGACTCTCCAAGATGAGGGCTGGTCAAAATTAGATTTTACCCTCTCCAAATCCTATTGTCACTACTCACTCCAATGTTTATGCTAAGTGGTGCTAACTGCAAAGAGAAGCTGTCCAATGATTTTAATATTGTTAAAAAGATAACCACAGACTATGAAATGTGTACATAGAAAGCTACCTTGTCTTATACCATCTGTCTCAGAATTGTTTTTGTTACCTTTATTTAAAGCCTGTACAAATATAGAAGTACATGTTCTATCTGAGATTTTTAAAATGAGAGTGTGTTTAGTAAAAAAAATTGTGTGTCTTGTCTTTTAAACAATTTGATCCTCATGGAAATATGAGCACAGCACTAGCTGTGGGTCTGATCTAAAACAAATATGCCTGGTCATAAAAGCCAGCCAAAATCACATACACACCTAGTACTTACAGGTCATTTGTGTCAATACTATATAGTGGCAGTTTTTGATCACTACTCTATATACACACTTCTTCAATAGAACCACATAATTGTAGAGTTAGAAGGTACCCCTAGGGTCATCTAGTCCACCCTGATTATTGTAAAGTTGTTTAGACATACCTTTTCAATACTATAATACAGTCTAGCAATCTGACATTGGGATATAAAACATAATAATAATAAATTGTTTGGAGAAAAAAAGTATTTATGGCATTTAATATCCCTTTGGATTGTGGATTACATATATATTTGCTTAAAATGAAATAAAAAATTGTCCAAGGAAACACGCGATGTTTTAGAATCCATAATAAAGAGGCTTTAAACCTATTGGAAGTTGCTAGTCTTATTTACTATATACTATTTCCATGCATTTCTTTCTTCTTGTGCTGAAGTATTTAAGCTGACATGACCTTCTACTGCTGATTTCTTATGCATGCAGTTCATTCCAAGTATGTATTATGCTGATGCCTATATTTTATTTTCAGAGGTTAAATGAACCCTAGAGGGAAATTGTTCATTTGCTGCAATTTTTCTGTGCATATCAAGGCTTGTCTGCTCTTTAACTACCGAGGAAAGAAAACCTTTGCAAACAAATCATAGCCTTGAAGGCAGAGAAGACGCGAGTAAGCATGCTAATATCCCCTCCCCCTCTCCGGTGATCACTTGTAGTCTGAAAATGCTACCGCTGCCAGCTTTTTAAGGCCTTGATTTATATAAAGACAGAAAGGATAGCACAAGGAAAAAAACAAAGCGTCAGAGGATAGCCCAGCACCTGTTTTTCTCCACCCGAGTTTCCAAACGTTTGACGGAAGCCATTCTGAATAACATTTGAGATCCCTTCCATGCTGAACCGCTATAGGGAGCAAGAACATGGCAGAAGGGAAA
Organism: Podarcis pityusensis; assembly: GCF_964106645.2. Classification (NCBI taxonomy): domain Eukaryota; kingdom Metazoa; phylum Chordata; class Lepidosauria; order Squamata; family Lacertidae; genus Podarcis; species Podarcis pityusensis. The sequence goes on along the minus strand of NC_138026.1, from coordinate 82,325,856 downwards.
AGGGAAGGGAGAACAGAAAAATTTAAAAGCTATTAGTTAGGATTTACTAAAGATGCAAGCAAGGTAAATGACAGAGACAAGCTGTTAGGAATGAATAAATGCAACTGCAGTTTAAGCGGAGAAAAACTTACTTTTTCAATATTTAGTTCTTTAGCAAAAAACTATAGAATTTAGAAATAGGACCATTAGTACAATTTTATAAACACAGACCTGATACCAAAGTGTTTTCTACATGAATTATGTGAGATGCTAAATGTCATAAAACAGACTTGTTTGCAAGCCACAGCCTAAAGCTTCAGACACCTGATGTTTGCCCACCTGTCAAACTAACCTATGGAGGGTTCACTACTTCTGGATCTGGCCCTCTGGCTGGATCCAGTTCCTCACCCTTGCTATAGTAGCTAGTCTTTTACTTTATTCACACCAACCATTAAATTAATATGCAGCATGTAGAATAAAGAAGAACACTTAAAACCTAAATAAAAAAACGTATACTTAGTTGTCCCAATAGGCATGTCATGCGTAAAAACAAGTCCCACTGGTAAGTCACCTTCTTGACTGGATCCCTTGCATTTAAAAGGGTGCTGTGTGTATAGCACATGTGAATGTACATGGGGAGATTGGTACTGGGTAAGGTCTGCATGTATGTATGGAAGTGAGAGCTGAACAATAAAGCAGGCTGATCGCCGAAGAATTGATGCTTTTGAATTATGGTGCTGGAGGAGACTCTTGAGAGTCCCATGGACTGCAAGAAGATCAAACCTATCCATTCTGAAGGAAATCAGCCCTGAGTGCTCACTGGAAGGACAGATCATGAAGCTGAGGCTCCAATACTTTGGCCACCTCATGAGAAGAGAAGACTCCCTGGAAAAGACCCTTAATATTGGGAAAGGTTGAGGGCACAAGGAGAAGGGGACGACAGAGGACAGGATGATTGGACAGTGTTCTCAAAGCCACCAGCATGAGTTTGACCAAACTGTGGGAGGCAGTGGAAGACAGGAATGCCTGGCGTGCTCTGGTCCATGGGGTCATGAAGAGTCGGACACGACTAAATGGCTAAACAACAACAAAGGTCTGCATGTGTATCCCGTAACATGGTTTGATGCCAGTGGCAGTCACGTGTTTGTATTCTACCTTTCTCTGTTCTGACCTCCCCACTGACACAAAAAGGTAATTAATGATTGCAACGTGAATAAAACCAACCATCTGCTTTGACTGCTTTGAATGCAAGACATTTTCTCATGCAGGCCAAAAATGTGCAGGTGCACAGGGACCATTGATTTTTATTAACACATCAGCTTAGTTTCTATTTTACGACCCACAGGTGGGGAATCTCAGGCTTGGGGGCCAAATGCAGCCCTCCAGGTCTCTCTGTTTGGCACCTGGCACTTTCCCTAGGCCACACCACTCACTGGCCCTGCTTTGCACCCCATGTGTTTCTTGCCTGGCTGAAATGTGCACTTGAGCACTGATAATACCTCCTGCTTGTCCTAATGGAGGATAGAGAGGGGTATGCAAATGTGATTAAAAACTAGCTTACTATACAAATATAACATTTATATTAATAGTTTCACCTCCAGCTCCACCTTCTAATGGAATGTGGCCCTCAGGCTGAAAAAGTCCCCGCCCCCGTTCCAAACCCAATTGTTTTGTATACCAGATGTTCTCCATCTTATACAACATTTTTAGTTCCAGCATCTTTTGCAGAGACTGCAGCTGGAAATCCTTCCAATGCAAAAAGCACCCCTCTCGAAACTACTCTTGCCTCGGCTGAGGAGGGGAGCAGAAAGAGGAGTTGCATACCAGAAAGAGGAGTTGCATACCAACAGACCTTTTTCCTACATAGAGCAGCATAAAGAGGTTGCAAAAGGGAGGGTAGCATTTAGGGGCAGCTCCCGGCTGTCCTCCTGCATCTCCTCAAGCCCCTCTCAAAGATAAGCAGGCCACAAGGCCCTGTGCAATGCCAGAACCTCTCTCATCCTTTGTACCACTTGCGATTAGGGCCACTTTTTGAACTTAGATACCGTACTCAAGTAAAAAGACATGCAGATTGCATCACATGTAAATGGTACACATGATACATGTGAACAAAGGTAGCGAAAAAGACTGTGCCTTGGACGCATCTCTAGGGTTCAACTAGAAACTCCTTGGTGCTCTAGCACATGATGTTTGAGCATCTGTACACTTCTCTCTGAAGCAGATTGACCTTTAAAATGACAGTCACTTATGGTACATGTTCCTATTCCTCCTAAAATTAACAAAGCTTATGACTAAACAATCTCCTGGCCAATGCAGAGTCTATTAATGCTGTTATTTATGCATTTACTATTAAAAGTGCTCTGTCCTTTTTATGGCAATATTATTTATACATGAAGACCTTCATAAATATCTTTCATTAGGCACCTACTCCCTAGCTATTTTTTTTATTTTTAATGAAGGTATAATGCCTTGAGGCAAAGCTTACTTGACACTATAGCACAATCCTACTAAGCACAGATCTTACTAAAATCTGTGGCAGGATCTTTCTGGTCCCCCAAAGTCCCTGACATTAAGAGGATGCGCTGTATATGGTACGTACTCCCGCATCTCTAAGTCGTAGTCTACCTGGAAAAGGGTTTTGAGGGGCCTCTACATGCTAATGACAACACTGGCAAAATAATGTGTGATCCCTGAGCAACTGGAGGAGGCAGAGGCTTGAGCAGGACATAGAAGACATACAGAATTGAGAAAAAAGAAGGCTAATGAAAGGTGATGGGATATGTGGAAAACTTTATATGGCAAAGGGTATGTATGCTGTTGCAATGACAGTTACTGAAATCTGTCCAACAGTTCTGCATCCTTGTGCACAACTTAACTTCTATTCCATTTCTGTAATCACTCTAATGAAAAATTACTACCAAGACCTCTGTACTTCGGATTTCTAGATTTTAGACTGAGAGGTTTCCATCATTTTCTGAATTCCCAGGGCAGTATCATTCCTCTTTACTCCTTACAAGTTGCTCAAGCAGGTAAAACAGAGCATGTACAGTATGCATTGCCTAGAACATAGTAAGTGCAGTGTTTATCCATAAGGAGTACAACTTCTAAGTATTTGACTGAATTGTTGTACTATTGCAAGGATTAGCACTATGTTGAATAGAGCCCACTGTAAATGTATAACTGTTACAGTTTGATGAAGTCATAGTTGCTAATCAGAAGCTATGAGATTCCCCAATAATGGCAACCAGAAAGACAGGAGCTGTATATACTTTAAGAAGTAAGACGTAGATAGAAAGTGATCAACTAGAGTTAAAATTCTAATTTGGTTTATATCTACAGACACAAAGGACAATGTTCTTACTGTTCCAGGCATATGACTCCTCTCTTGCTTGCCATTCTGAGGACTGCCATTTTTCAGTTTCTTTTTCTTCTTTGCCATTTCCTTCTGTTCTCTTTGTTTGTTTTGTACTTCAATAAGGACAGAGATGAAGCTGTTCTTTACTTCCTTCTCAAATTCCAGCTCATCTCGTAGTGCCAACTGCTGTACTAGCTCCTCAGAGTAGTCCTTGATGGCGGTCTCAATCTCTTCTAACAGATCATTTAATTCTGTCACAGATAGATTTTTCACACCTGTTTTCCAAAGAGAACAAAAAAGTATGTTGCGTATAATAATGCATATCAAAAGCAGCATAGATCCAATACTTTGCTCCTAACAAATGCACCCAAAGAGCAACAGCTGCCAAATCTATGAACTTATGATGAAACACTCTTCCGCAACTGCAACTCACTTCACATGTGATGGTGCATATCAGGGGTGGACAAGCAATCACCTTCCAAGTGTTGTTGGACTACTTGCATCATCCCTGACTATTGACCAGAAGAATTCAAATGCTATTTTCAAGAGGTGTCACCAGTTTTAAGGACAACGTGTACATCTGTCCTACTCAATAGCTGCTTATAGGAGGAGAAAGCCTATCAGGATGGGGCAGAAAAACGTTTAGTTATCCTGAATAACTAAAATTCCTCAAGACTGTATTTCTACAGAGAACTACAGACATGCGCATCACCAAATACAGTCTGCTTCCACTTCCACTTGGCCTTATCTGTAGACAACATAACAGCGAAACTACCAAGAGAAAAATAGGCAAACATAATAAATTGAAACATGGTAAATCAGGTGTTCATCATTCTATACTGGAAAATACTTTTTTGGGGGGGGGGGGAGAATATCACTTTTGGGTATATGAGGCAAACTTCTGTATGTTACACAAACTGGGATTTGCTTTAAAAAGTTTCCTTATAATATTTATTATATCCAGATGGAGATCAGTGCCATACAGGCATTAGCCTTTACAGACAAAACCCTGTTATGTGAAGATGGCATTGCAGTACACTGGAGCATAAAGGTCTTCAGAAGAATCCCAGCTCATTGCAAACTATTCCATAATCAGGCAAGCTCCAAAAAAAGCAAAAAGAATCCTGACAAAATGCAGGAAAGTGTTCTGGAAAATGTTTTATTTTGACAGATCAGAAACATATGACTTACTGTTCTGACCTCTTCAGACAAATCATGCAATCAAGGCATCTAATGAAAATCATGCCTAACTGTGTGTATAGAAGTGAAATGCTCTTTCAAACATTGAACAGTTTGTAAGAAGAGGAAATCAAATGCAAAATACAGCAGAAGGATTCCTTACGTTCTTCATAATTGTGGTTTGTACTAGATCTCTTAAGCGTTTGAATTTCCTGGGACAGTAAGGACAGGCGGTCTGACTGGGTTGGTGTTTCTTCATCATCTGGATCTGGAGATTCCTGCATCATTTCTTCTATTTCTTCAATCACCTTTCAAAGTAAACACACAAACACAGAGTTATAGAAAATCAAAGACACAACATTCAGGGCTGATTTTCAAAACTTAACGATAACTTTCTAAGCATTTTCCTTCAATATAAAATATTGTCATATGAGGCAAATCTTCTCCTGATATTTCATTTGTGTCTTTTTATGAGAAGGAAGCATACCTGTAAATCCAAACAAAATTACAATATGATAGCAAAGGCTGGACTTTGGGTTACATTCCTGCATTCCTATAGTTTGTCTCCAAGTGTGTTTAGTATTTCTTCCATTAGAGAGATAAGAAGCTTCATAACCAGGTGCTGTTATCAAAGCTGCATGGGTGCTTTCCGTTCTTTACCTGCTCAGCTGTGAAGAGTGGTTCTTCATTGATGCAGGAAACTATAATAGAATGCATGTCTAGTTGCTCTCTCAACTCTTCATCATCTGATAAGTCAAGGTTCATGTTGTCATTAACCTATATAACAAAAAGAAGAGTAAGAAAATCATTATTAAAAGCATCAAGACATTATGTGCCAAATCCCAACTATTGTTTTGGGATCCTAAATCCTTCCAAGAAATACGTGATCACTTTAAACCAAAGGCAATCCTAAACCCACTGACCTCAGAGCCCCACAACTCCATGGAACTTACTTTTCAGTAAACATGCATAGGATTGCACTGCAAAGCAGTGGAAACAAAACAGCATGGTTCAGTATTTTAATACGTTCTAAGTCGCTTAATTTTTTTTCGAAAAAGCGATGAACAAATATAAACAAACAGCCACTAACTTAAATAGAACTTACATAACATTGCATAAAAGTCTGCACACAACTGCAAGAGTGAAGTAAATGTTAAATATTAATACTTTAATTTATTACCCACTGTTCATCCGCAGTCACAAAAAATAGGGTGGGTGCTGAAAATATACAACTCAAGTGTCAAAAGGCCAAGGCAAAGAGGTAAATACGTCGACTCTCATTTCTAATGATAGAAATTTGGCAGATATATTTTTTAAGAGGCAGCCTCAGGATGGAAACAGGATATTGAGAATTTATGTCAAAAGTTCCTTTATTTGACAAATGATGCAACAACATTGTGGTTATGTGCCACAGCATCAAGCATTCAAGAGAAAGCTGTTCAGAAAGTATTGTAGGCGTGTACTTACTCCCTTTTCAGAAAGATTCAGTGTTGGCAAATGCAGTGCTCTGGTGTGTGAAGACTTCCAGTCAACTGGCATTACATTACCATAATTATCTGTCAGAGCATTCCAAATCCTGAGGGGGGAAAATAAATTATATTTTAGCCTTCAAGCTATACAGCAACTACTATATTAAATCTGACAAATATACTGAGCAACACTGTGGTTTTAAAAATGCATTAACCAGGTGAATCCCACAGTGGTTCCAAAATCAAACATTTTGGAACTACATACATAACAATAAAAATGAATCTCTCAGCTAAGATGGAATGGCCCTAACCCATCCTTACTTGTGTGCAACAAGCTGTGGCCCAGATGGTAATACTCATTCCTACCCCCCACCCTTAGGTAAATAAAAAGCTATATCCAGCCAGTTCAATGGGACCCAGATGGATTTCATGATGCACATTTATAATGCCTATGTGTCCATGGAAGTATACTTGCTTCTGCATGTGGATTTCCCTTGCTGGGTAATAACATACAGTGTTCCCTTTTAAGGTTATTCCCTTTTAAGGTGATAACATACAGTGAGGGGGGAAATTATTTGATCCCCTGCTAAATTTGCCCATTTGCCCCCTGACGAAGAAATGGCCAGTCCATAATTTTAATGATAGGTTTGTTGTAGCTGTGAGAGACAGAATAACAACAGGAAAACCCCCAGAAACCCAGAAGACAAAAGTCAGAGATTGATGTGTATTATAATGAGTGAAATAAGTATTTGATCCCTTTGCAAAAGATGAATTAGTACTTGGTGGCAATTAGTACCCTTTTGGCAATTACAGAGGGCAGATGTTTCTTGTAGGTGGCCACCAGGTTTGCACACATCTCAGGAGGTATTTTGTCCCACTGCTTTTTGCAGATCCTCTCCAAGTCCCGTCCATCATCCCTTTGATGCGGTGAAGGTGTCCTGTCCCCTTAACACCCCCAAAGCATAATATGTCCCCCTCCGTGTTTGACGGTGGGGAAGGTGTTCTTGGGGTCGTAGGCAGCATTCCTTCTCCTCAACACAGTGAGTTGAGTTGATGCCAAAGAGCTCGATTTTGGTCTCATCTGACCACAGCACTTTCACCCAGTTCTCCTCTGGATCATTCAGATGTGCACTGGCAAACTGCAGACGGTCCTGTAAATGTGCTGTCTTGAGCAAGGGGACCTTGCAGGCTCTGCAAGATCTCAGTGCTTCACGGCGTAGTGTGTTACCAACTGTTTTCATGGTGACTATGGTCCTAGGTGTTCTCTTCTCGGTCATGAAGAGTCGGACACGACTAAACAGCTAAACAACAACAACATGGTCCTAGGTGCCCTGAGATCATTGACAAGTTCCTCCTGTGTAGTTCTGGGCTGCTTCATCACCGTTCTCATGATCATTGCAACTCCACGAGATGAGATCTTGCATGAAGCCCCAGACCAAGGGAGGTTGATAGTTATTTTGTGTTTCTTTAATTTGCAAATTATTGCACCAACTGTTGTCATCTTCTCACCATGCTGCTTGGCAATAGTCTTATAGCCCAGTCCAGCCTTGTGCAGATCTACGATCTTGTCCCTGACATCCTTGGACAGCTCTTTGGTCTTGGTCATGGTGGCTACTTTGGAATCTGCTAGATTGCTTCTGTCTACAGGTGTCTTTTGTACAGGTACTGTAACGAGCTGTGATTACAGGTTAGACCTCTCCCTTACAGCAGGTGCGTCTAATCTCAGCTCGTTGCATACAGTGAATATACCAGGTAGCCTGACATCTGGCTGGTTGACAGGGGATCAAATACTTATTTCACTCATTATAATGCACATCAATCTCTGACTTTTGTCTTCTGGGTTTCTGGAGGGTTTGCTGTTGTTCTTCTGTCTCTCACAGCTACAATAAACCTACCATTAATATTATGGACTGGTCATTTCTTCGTCAGAGGGCAAACGGGCAAATTTAGCAGGAGATCAAATACTTTCCCCCCTCAATGTAGATACGTGAATAACAGCAGCAATTAGTTTTGCATGCGCAGAGGCAAGAATCTAACAATTGTCTTGCTCGGTTAGACTGTACTCTTGTCTGTAACAGTGGTCAAATCATCTTTCTCTGGGAAGCTCACCAGCAAGTCAGCAACACAAATAGCTGACATGTTTTTTGTCTCCAGTAACTGGACTGTGTTATCTGAGTTCACAAGAGCTCTGAATAATTATTCCTCAAAGACTTACTACTTTTGGGGCAACCCAGAGAATATGTGTTTCTAAACAGAGAATCTAATGAGAGAGGATTAACTGTATTGGAGAACAAATCAGAGCAGATGACAAACTGCTAAAAAGCAAACAACATAAAAAGACAAAGTTAAAGTTCCACAGACTTTAAAGAGAAACCACTAGTGAGCAAGAGGTTTTAAGAACACTGACAAGCTGGTTCTCAAATATTATGGTTTAGAAGCAACAAATCATGTCTGTATATGGAAGCTTCCCCTGCCTGAGGCTGCAATCTTTTGACCAGGAATAAGCCCCACTGAATGCAGCGAGTAAACATGCAGAGCCAACACGTCTTCTGGGACTGGACGGGTTTGTAAAGGGCCTCTCCTTAAATAAATCAAAGGGCAGTTTTCTGCGCACAGATAGTTCTCCTTCCACCAGATAGTGAAGTCCCCGCTGTAAACTGGAACCCGGTTCTGGGGGACTAGAAAAAAGCTTGCCTGCGTGGCCGAGTCCTGACGTACTAAAGAAGCTTCATAGAATGGCAGAGTTGGAAGGGGTCCCCACGGGTCATCTAGTCCAACCCTTGGCACGCGCAAGCTGGCACGATACCTACAGGAAACCGCTCTGAGCCTCCGAGCAACCCCCCCTCACGAGCAAAAGGCCGAGCTCGCCGAACGTTGCCCAACCAACCCTAGTGTTGCATTCCGACGTCTTCCTCAAGGGCCTCGGGGACCGCGCAGTGCTGGGGAATGCAGAGGGCGGCGCAGCTCCCTCCCGCCTCCTCGAGGGGGCGATTCTGCGCTCCCAGCAGCCCCTTATCCCCAACCGCCAGCTCTTCGCGGGGAGAAGCCTCTGAGGGCCGACGCTCCCCGAGGGCGTTAATATTTGCCCCCCAAACTATGCACCCGTCCCGAAAAGGCCACACCGGCCTGGGGGGGAGGCGGGCCCGTCACGCACCCTCCCCGGAAGGGTCCCCGGCCCGGCCACTCACTCGTCTTCGTGCAGCGCGCTCTGGTCGCTGAGAGGCCTCGGCGGGACCCGCGCTTCCCCTTCGGCGCAGCTCGGCGGCGGCGCCTGGAAGCAGAGCGGCAGCTGGGCCGCCAGGTCGTTGCCTCCTCCTCCGCCGCCCCAAGAGCCCCCTTCCCGACACGTCGCCGGGGCCTCCGGGCAGCCGCTCTCCTCGGCCGGGGGCTGGAAGCCCGAGAAGTCCTGCCAGTCCCCGGCAGGATCCCGTTGCGAGGCCGCCGCCGCCGCCGCCATGGCCGACGACGCAGCGACTGAGGAGAGAGGCCGGCCGGGCCCGGCCTGCGCGTGCTCGCCGCCTCGCCTCCGCCCCGGCGCTCCGCAGCGCGCGCTCCCGGTTTGCCCGGGCGGAGGGGCGCCCCGTTAAGGAGGGAGGCCGCCCATCGCTCGCACCGAAACCGAGATCTTGGCCTCTTGGTTTGGGAAGCTTCGCAATAGGCAGTTGGGTGACTCGGAAGCCGGCCCTGCATTGTTGAGCGGGGCTTTGCTCCCTAAGTTTATTTATCAACTCTCCTCTAGAATTTGCAGCCTCTTTGAATTTAAGAGCTAGCCAAGTACCGTAGTAAACCACACCTGTGCCCGGTGCGAACCGTATCCCGCCCCCATTGCTACCTATCACTACCTGCTTCAATTAGAACAACAGATTTTGAATTTGATTTAAACAAGAAGAGTTACATCAGGGGCCACTGGTGATAACATTTCGGGTGGGTTGGGCTGCAGTTTTTAGCCTGACATGTTTTCATAGGAAGTGAGTGTGCGGCACTTTTTAAGGAAAGGGTGCCATTACACATGTGCAGAGTGCTACTGTCTCCACACTTTCTCTAAAATAAGGGGCGAGGAATTATTCTTGCGCATCTACGGACATCTTCCAGGCAAGAGCACCCAAGTATGATTTGCAAACAAGGTTGACTCCATAACTCTTGTTTAGAAATTTAGTTGTTCCATGTAAGTTTTAAAATCCATGTATCAATTTCACTGACCATTGCCAGAACTCTAAACATAGTACACACAACTTTGTAAAATGTGAGGAACACAATGGCATGCAGTTTTCATTCCTCTACAAATCCGTTTAACTTTTAATGATAAAAAATGCTTTCCCCATTCTTAGTTGTTGTTTTTTTAAAGGATTCCAACCAACAGACAAAATAAAATAAAATCGTTTCAGCCAGGGCATAGCAGAACATAGTTGCAATGCACGGTTCAGTACTGAAAATGACATGGCTCATGTGCAGAGCATGACACTAGTGTAATCATAATTGGCTTCTGTGTTAGGAAGAGTATTTTCCAGATTTGAGGAAGGATGTAGAGTCAGTCACTGTGATATTTAAACAGGCATAGAGCCCAAACTTTTCATTTTAAAAATTCACTGACAAACTCTCAAAAAAGCAACCTCTAAATAATAGTGACTGCATTTTCATGCATTCCTCTGCATTCAAGAGATGATGAACTTAAGCTAGGAGAGAGGCTTGTTGGAAGCAGATCTACAAGCTTGGTGGATCAGGGGAATGCTGTGGACATAGCGTATCTTTATTTCAGTAAGACTTTTAAGCATCACTTAAATCCTAAAATGAGTGCTGGGGATGAACTTCATGGATGTCCTCCAAAATGTTTGCATTCCCCCCCCCTCCAAAAAAACCAAACAAAAACATTTTGCTTCTCGGTGAGTGACTGTGAACATGTACAGAACACCTTTCCTATTGGATGAGAAGCATCCAAAAATATGTATCTGAGCATAGAGTCCATGGGTAGCCAACTTGGTGTCTTTCAGGATAATGGATAGGACCTTCTCTACCAAGCAGAGAGGCACTACCTCACACAACTGATTGAGGGTGTCATGGAAAAGCAGCAATTCATTAACTATTTAATTTATTTCTATTTTAGTGCCAAGGAGGGAGGAGAGGTGCTTGTGGGATTTTATGCCTCAGCTTTCATAATAACTTGATAGGGCTTGGGTAAGCACCTTTATATGCATAGTCATATGCAATTCTGCTTCTTGACATATGCAGGTGTAGGAGTGAATGTGCAAGACAGATAGATGTATTGCTGCTGTAATGGGCTGGATGAGAGCCAATAACCTGAAGCTTAATCCATACAAGACTAACGCAATGGTAGGGAGTGGTTCCTGAGACCGAATGGAGTGGATTTTTTCTGCTCTGGATTGGATTACACTACCTCCGAGGGACTTCTGGATCCACTACTGTTGCTCAAAACTCAAGCCTTGCAGTGAGGTGCCTTCCACCATACACCCTGCATGGACAAGCAGTTTAACATCTGTTTTCTAGGCTCTGGTTAGATTACTGCAATGCATTATATGTGGGGCTGCCTTTGAAGATGGTTTGGAAACTGCAGCTGGTGCAAAATTCAGTGGCCAAATTCCTGACCAGGGAACAATGGTCCAAACATATAAAACCAATTATGGTATGACTGCTCTAGATGCCAATTACCTTCTGGGCTGAATTCATACTGCTGGTTTTGACCTAAAAAGCCTTATGTGGCTCAGAACCCCAATACCTCAAGGACTGCCTCTCCCCTCATGAACCAACTTGGAGTCTGTGTTCCCTTTCCAAGGCCCTTCCACAGGGTGTGGAAAGTGGTGACATGAGAACAGGCTTTTCAGTGGTGGCTCCCTGCTTGTGGAATGCCTTTAGGCACCAGTATGGACAGCTTTAATACATTTTTTTGTGAGCTAGTAAAAATGTTAACTCTAAGTTATAATTGGCATTTCTGCTATCTAGTACAGTGGTACCATGGTTCTCGAACTCAATCTGTTCTGGAAGTCCGCTCAACTTCCAAAACGTTCGAAAATCAAGGCCCGACTTCTGATTGGCTAATTGGCCCCGGAAACAATGCTGACAGCCAAAACAGATGTTTGGCTTCCGAAAAACATTTGCAAACTGGAACACTTATGTCCGGGTTTGTGGCATTTGGGAGCTGATTTGTTCATCAGCTAAGCTGTTTGGGAACCATTTTTTGCCATTATATGTGTTTCTTTCAGATACTTAAGCCCAGTAACTCTGAAGTAGCACAATCTGAAGCAATAGTTGGCTCCTGTTTCTACATGCTGTGGAACCATAACCAGGAGCTGATTCTGTGTGTACAGCAGGGGTAGAGAACCTTTTTTATTTTGAGGACCACAGTCCCTTATGAAGGGCCCATATCAGTGGTGGACAGAGGAATAAATGCAAATTTTACCTTTGTACATGCCAAAGAGTGAGCTGGCAGTAAATTACAGTGCTCAGAGTTGGAGAAAACTTTATCAGCAGAAAGACAAACTGCAGAGACAAGGCCAAGTGTCAGGCCTAACGAGCACAGCTGCTCCTCCCAGTAGGTCTTACTCCATGAATCAGTTGCTGAGACTCACCACAGCTGTCAATAAGTCTACTCCACTTCAGTGCTTTTTCCAAGAAAAAGTGCCTGTGTGTAGCCAATCTCTCCACCCTTTTCATGCCTTTCCTGGTTCTGGGAGATTGAGGGTGTGGGGAGCTTGTTGCAGCAGGAGGAGGGATACCTGTGACTTTTCAGCAGCCTGACTCATCTCTGCCTCGTTCTCGCCTCCTTCAGCTTCTGCATCTGATTCTGGTCTTCTTTCTGCCACACTCTTAGCTCACGAAACCCTGTTCCCTCTTCAACTTCTGACACCTCCTCTTCCCATTCTTCTCCCTCGTCATCCCATCAGGGCTCCATGGTCTCTGAGTCTTCTCCCCTTGGTGGTTCTCCAGCTGGTTTCTCCCACCATTCTTCTGCGTCCAACCAGTTCATGACAGTACAGCCCTCTAGTTTCTTTGCACTCCCACATCCCTCTTTGGCCTCCATCCAGACCCCCAAGAAGCACCATCAGAATTCAAGGAAACATTCCAGCCAGGTAAAAGCACTCAAAGAGGGTGCAAAGCAAGACCGGTAAGGGGCATAGATTTGGAGGTGTTGTGACATAAGGAGAATTTCAAGGGCCAGCCAGAGAGGCCTGGAGTGCTGCATTTGGCCCTTGGGCCCGAATGTCCCCGCATACAGTGACAACAGTGGCAGTTGGGTCCTCTTGGTTACATAAAGATACTTGCTGTCCCCCTGTGCCACCCCCTTCCCATTATTTGTACTAAAATGCTCTCAATCTCTTTAACAATTGCTGCAGTGCCTGGTCAAGTAAACATTTTTGTCATACATTTATATTAGTGGCATACCAACAGAATGAAGAGTAATGATAGAAAGTTCTGCATATGTCACAGTTAAGGATTATGTTAAGGATATGAATGCTTAAGTGTTGGTGAAATGTTTGGTACAATTCTTCAAAAATAAAGGGGAGAAATCCCCCCAAACATCCCAATATGGACTGAGCATGCTTAGTGGACACAAAATGCTGACTGTTGGAGGAAGGAAAACAGAAAACTGCAGTCAATATATTGGAATATCCTAGCTGAGGGCACTGTTTGCTGGAATCGTGAACAGGAACACTCTACACTGAAACACTGTGGCAGCAGGTTCCACTGTATACCTTTTTTGCCGCAATGTAACTGGGAAACAATAAAACACTAAAAGATGTTAAACATAACAGAGAAGAAATCAATTAGAAACTTATGAAAAGTTCATCAAGTTAATTTTTATTGTGCTGCCAAGAGCCAAATTACAAGAAACCGTCTTACATTTTAAAAAGTAAACAAGCAATCTGCCAAATTGCAGTGCACTCCAAGTGCCACATATGCATCTATTTATTTATTTTTCAGAAAATTATCTGCATTTCTCTTACAAGAGCACAACAGGAACCAAAGTAAAAGAATGTAATGGATACAGCACATAGGATAAATAATATCTTCAAAATAATAATAAAATAATAATAATAATAAAATAATAATAATAAAACATTTTACACCATGTCCTATATCCTGCTAATATTTCTCAGAATATGGCCTTGATTGTAAAATAAAAGCAAGCATTGACAATTTCTGGATAACGACTGCTTACTCTTATGAAAGGAATGGATGATTTATCGACAGAATCTGGGTAATAACTGGAGAGTAACATTTGTTTCAGTGTTGTCATATGAGTATAAAATGCTGGGGGGAGTGACTACATTTTTTCTTTGTTTTTTGGAAACTGAATTTATAAACAGAAAAAATGTTGAGCCTTTATGATACACCTATTTTTCTCTTTGATGCAAACAGCTAGAACACTTTTTTGATATTCTAAAACAAGACATTTGTTAATCTTCGGATTAATAAATTAGGTCATATAATAAATTAGGTTTTTCAGTTTTAAAGTTCAGTAACCTCTGACCAAGTATTTACAACAATACTTGAGAGTTCCTTTACAAAAAATACATTTTCTTTTCACATTAAGCAAACTGGGTATCTGTGTCTTATGACAAGCAACTGTAAAAGAAAGAGGCATACACAAATGGGCAGTTAGTATAAAAGTGCCAAGACATATTTGGAAAAGTTAATGTTGTATGATACAGTTAAAAGTTACGAGTCAAGCTGCAACAAACTTCCAGCTAGTTGTAGACTGTACTCCAGTAGTTGTTTCAAACAACTGTTTTCAAATATATCCAAATGCTGATGCAGTTAAGTTGTGGAACTGATGAGTGCTGCCTGTATGTTATCAGTGTATCTAGCCAATGCATTGAATTAACAGCCTTTTTAAGGCCATGCAGGAAAAGAAAAAGAAACACACCCTGAAATGTAGCAAGTAGCAAGAGCAATGCTTACTGCTAAAATTGTGCACATACTGTACACATATGCAAACACAAGGGCACGCGTGCACACACACTTGCATACTCACACTTTCAAATCAAATAAAACTAGGTAGAATGAGATACTCTCATCTCGTCTTTCCTAAACACAAATGATTAAGCAAAAATGTGGAATGCCTGTGTTTCTGTTCTGGGTAAAATCTCAGTTAAAAATACATTCAACAGGGGAAAATACAAAATTATACTGATATATACTGTATATATAAATACCATATATATATACTGTATATATACATATATATATATACACATATATAGTGTGTATATGTGTGTATGTATACACACAGAGATGTATGTATACACATACACACATATATACACACACAGACATACAAATGCTTTGTTTCCAGCATAACTTTATTTACATAAATATTTCTATAAAGCTAAAGTTTTAAAGAAGCATGATCTCCTTTCTTTCTGAGCTTCCAAAAAGGTGCTTGAGTAATATACAATTAAAATTAAGCAGCTTCCTAGCATGGAAGTTGTTTCTAGTCTGCATAATCAGTAACAGAAAAAACCCTTAACATGATTAAAAAAAAGTAATTTGAGCAAGATCTTCATCCAACTAATCTATTTCTTTTCCTCCAATGAAATATCTTTGAACCACCTGAAACTGATACACAATGGTAAAAGAAAGAAAAAAAGACACACACACACACAACACGCACACACAAGCTCTGGAATCAGATGGTGTTTTTAACTTTCCCTCCCTTTCTCTCCCTCGCCACTACTGTTGTCAAAAGATCCAGTGCTCATATCAGGAATTATACAGGCCTTAGCCACTTGCTGATTGCAAAAAAAAAAAACCTTGACAAACAGCATCAAAAGGAAAAACAAAAAGCAGCACAAGGTATAATTGTACACAGCTTCAATAATTCACCCTTTGTAATTCTGCTTTAATGTTTCCCTCACTATGTCATTAGCTCTTGCAGCTTCTGATCAGGTAGAAAAACATAGTTGCAGCTATACCACACCTGTGATGTGACAGGTACTATATTTTTGTAGCACAGCTGAAAAAAACAACCCAGACTTGGTTATTAAAGTTCAGGTATGGTTATGCTTACACTTCACTGCAATAAATGCTATTTTGGAGTGATAGGAAAAAAGCTATATTCTTATATTGTTTGACTCCAAGTCAAGCTGACCAGCTTTTCTTCTTTGAGGCTTCCTGTTATTACCACTCAAACTCAACCCCAATTTCCCCTTTCCAAACAATCTCTATTACTATGTTACAAGCAAAACATCTTAACAAGTTTTAAAACTTTGGTTCTAAGAAAACACTTGGTCAGTTATCGCAAGGAGAAATGGGAATGCTTGTTCTGGCACACTGCAGGAGTCAGAGCCCATCCCAGTAAGGTCTTAGAGCTGTACATGAAGTCACAAATCCAATACAATCCACTAAGCAAGTGCACAATTCTAGTTTTATCTTAATAGCAGACTCAGTCTTTGTTTCTTCTTAACTTCTTTGTAAGGGTGCAACTTCTCACACTGTCTGATAGAAATTATCTGCCTGTAAGTTGTTCTGTTTTTGCATGCTGTAGAATCCACTGTATCTTGAGTCTGGGTCAGCAATTCTGAGCATCCTTTGAGAACTGTCTACCTGAACCATAGTTCCTTTCTTGCAGTCTACGTACACCAACTGATTGTTTAGACAAGAAGGCTGTTGGAATATAGAAAGGCAAAGAATAGGAAGTCAGGATATATGAAAAGCCACACGAGCTAGTAGCCCTTGCCACATCTTTTGGTAGAGCATTTCATAAGTCAGTTATGTGCTGTGCGGAACAGTGATTTCTTTAACTTAGGAAGCTGGCTTTTACGAAGTCAGACAATAGCCCAACTAGCTCAGAATTATCCATAATGACTGGGAGATGTTAACCAAGAATTCACACAGGAATCTCTCCACCCCACCTGGAGGGGCCAGGAATTGAATCTGGGACTTTTGCATACAAAGAGCATGCTTTACCACTGAGCTGTGACCTGAACCTACTGCCAACAAATTAGCTCATGCTTTGCATGTAAAAAAATCCCAGGTTCAATCCTAAGGATCTCCATTTAAAAGAATTGAGTAGCAGATAAAACCCGGAAGAGCTGCCATCTGTCAGAACAGAGTAGATAATATTGGACAAGATAGACAAATGGTCTGATTTGGAATCAAACGGCTTCCCAAGTCCCTGTGATTTATATGAATGCAAGTTCTAGCATTGTGAGCATCACTGTTAACCATAATACAGTGGTGCCCCGCAAGACGAATGCCTCGCAAGACGGAAAACCCGCTAGACGAAAGGGTTTTCCGTTTTGGAGGTGCTTCGCAAAATGAATTTCCTATGTGCTTGCTTCGCAAGACGAAAATGTCTTGCGAGTTCCTGCGGGGTTTTTTCCCTCCCCCCCGCTTTTCCCCAAGCCGCTAAACCGATTATCAGCTGATGGCTAAGCCGCTTATCAGCTGATCTTTAAGCCGCTTAACAGCTGATGCTAAGCCGCTTATCAGCTGATCTTTAAGCCGCTTAACAGCTGATGGCTAAGCCGCTTATCAGCTGATCTTTAAGCCGCTTAACAGCTGATTCTAAGCCGGTTATCAGCTGATCGTTAAGCCGCTTATCAGCTGATCTTTAAGCCGGCTAAGCCGCTAATACTGTAGCGCTAAGCCGCTAAACCTCTAATGGGCTTGCTTCGCAAGACGAAAAAACCCGCAAGACGAAGAGACTCGCGGAACGGATTCTTTTCGTCTTGCGAGGCACCACTGTAGTTGGTCCCAATAAAGACTGGAATCAACAGCTAGAGAACACAATCCAAATAGCAGAAGAACACTCAGTTAATTTGCATGCACAAAAGTGACCTCCATGAGTCCATCATTCAGATCCTTCACAGTGTACTCCTACTCTAGTGAATAATGGCAAGCAGAGAGGATTCAATAAGTAAGTACCTGATGCAACCTTTGGCCACAAATGAAGGTCTCTCTGCTACCTATGATAAGTAATATTAAGGGCAGAAGGGAAAGCTTTATTTAACAAAGGCTGCAGCTGCATCTCTTTATCAAGGCCCAGGCAAGCATTGATGTTTCAGACCTTGAACCTACTAGGGGGCATACTCTAGATCAGGGACCCCCAAACTTGGCCCTCCAGCTGTTTTAGGACTACAACTCCCATCATCCCTAGCTAACAGGACCAGTGGTTAGGGATGATGGGAATTGTTGTCCCCAAACATCTGGAGGGCTGAGTTTGGGGATGCCTGCTCTAGATCTTATTTGAACTAGACCCTATACAATCTGGGGTGTAATCTAAAACATGTTCAAAGGGAACAGCCAGACAGACATTAGTATTTGCCCTCCTGCCTTTTTGGAGCTTTCTGCCATCCCTTTTCAATTTTTGTTCAACTGTCTTAGCCAATTCAAGAAATCATGCTACCTGTTTATACCAAATGCAGTACAAGAACAATGGTTTAATGCCTAAATATATGAACTCTATTTACCTTTGTTGGTGCTCTGTAGCAGGACACTGGTATCCACTGCTTTTTCTGATTGATAAGTAGAAGTGCTATTATAAGAACGAGAGCTGTCATGATGGGCACTGTCACCCAGGCAAGAGAACTAAGAGATGCCTCTGCACTTGGTTGCGATCCTCTGGTTTCTCTATAATCCCCCTGAAGATGACCCAAATCTGAAAGGTGTGAATAAGCATGTTGGTAATGAACAATTAAATAACACCCCTAATAGAGTAGCAGAACAGCTCCATCATGCCACTATTTTTAAAATCCCAAGACAAGACACCATAACTGCTACCCTGAGTAACAAGAATTCTACACTTTACCCTATCAAGTTACCTTGGATATGCATTATCTTACATAATAATATGACATGTAACAACAAAGTGAAAGAGTACCATAAAATTACAGTAGAATGCATGAAATATTTCCATGGCACTAAAACATCCTATTGAAGACATGGAAGGGAACTGATTCTGGTAAAGTCCATAATGTTCGAATCCAACATACCTAAAGGATTGCCTCTTCTTCCTTACTCTTTACAGCAGGGGTGGGTAACCTTTGGCCCTCCAAATATTATTGGGACTGCAGCTCCCAATTCCCTGACTACTGGCAGTGTTGGCTGAAGTGGACAGAGTTTGCAAGTCCAACATCTGGAGAGCCACAGGTGCACTACTCAGCCTTTTGAGTTGACTGTCATCTTGAATTTATCGTTTTACACAATATTGTGACCACACTGTTGGCAAGGAAGCCCCTCCAGTGAGGGATGCCTCAACGCACCTGCCCAAACAGTAGGCAGAAGCTACTAGCAGCAGCAGCCCCCATACAATGGCCAACAGAAAGCAAAGCACAGTAATCTGAGGGGCCATGGAATCCTGAGCTATCCCTGATATCATCAAGTGACGGCATTGGGCCCAATGCAGATATCACTGTTCCATAAGTAAGTCTTAACTGGGACTAGATATTTCTTATAATTTATTGGCATACTATTTTGAGAAAATTGGACAGTATTCATAGTAGTCATTACATTATCTGAACACATATGACATTGAGATGAACCCAAAGAACCCGAAGCTCAAACAGAAGACATTTCTGCTTATATACAGGAGAGTCACTAATTTTATGCTCAGCTTCTAGTCAATTCCATCCCACTCCACTCTGGAAGGTATGTGGCAACCCACTTTGCCGGTATGCATTCTGCTTTGCCGGTATGCATTCTGTAACCATATTTTCCCGTAAAATCTGCATAATGCAACCAGGCATTCCTTTTGTTCTGTGTTGCTGAATATTTATAAGGGGGTGCCTCATGGCCTTTGCCTTATGCTTAAAATTTTCTGTAGGAAGCATACAAGTTAATAATCATTTGTTTAATTTGGTAAATATGTTTCATGTACATATATGTTTCTCCTGCCTGAAGGAAACCAAAAGTATTAGGCCTATGTATATAACCTTTGGTCAAAAAACCTCCTCCCACCTTTTTGTTTACTTCAAAGGAAGCTTTCCTTGATAAGGATGAGTTTTGTCTAATGCTCCTTGAAAAAGATGAGTTACTGAAAGCTTTATATACATTTATATTCATTGATCCAATTCCAGTTTAACATCGTAACAGAATTAAAACCAGAGTTAGAATTGCTTGAAGTTTTTTTTTTTTTAAAATGCAGCAACTACACTGATTACCCCAAAAGAAATAATCCTTGTGTTTATTATCTGCTTTGCCTCAGGTTGTTTTAATCTCATGAAACCACATGAATTTAGAGGCTATTCCTATTGTCTTATAGGCATAAGACAAATGTGAGATATGAGGTTGATTGGAAAGGCATCTACAATAGATGATGTGGGGGAATGTAGACTAAACGTACAATGCTTGTATCAATATAAGCAGAAACTCCTAAGTACCGTATTTTTCGTTCTATAGGACGCACCGGCCCATAGGACGCACCTCGTTTTTTTGGTGGGGGGAAATGAATTAAAAAAATTATTTCCCCCCCCGCCGCGGCTGCCGCCCCAAGCCTCGCGCGCTCCGCAGGACCTCCCACCGGGCGCGCGAGGCTTGCAGACACTCGCCCGAAGCCTCGCGCGCTCGGCGGGACCTCCTGCCGGGTGCGCAAGGCTTGCAGACACTCGCCCGAAGCACGGGGAGCCCTCCGGAGGGCTCCCCGTGCTTCGGGCGACAGGCTGCCGCCTGAAGCCTTGCGCGCTCGGTGGGACCTCCTGCCGGGCGCGCAAGGCTTGCAGACACTCGCCCGAAGCACGGGGAGCCCTCCGGAGGGCTCCCCGTGCTTCGGGCGACAGGCTGCCGCCCGAAGCCTCGCGCGCTCGGCGGGACCTCCTGCTGGGCGCGCAAGGCTTGCAGACACTCGCCCGAAGCACGGGGAGCCCTCCGGAGGGCTCCCCGTGCTTCGGGCGACAGGCTGCTGCCCGAAGGCTCGCGCGCTCGGCGGGACCTCCTGCCGGGCGCGCAAGGCTTGCAGACACTCGCCCGAAGCACGGGGAGCCCTCCGGAGGGCTCCCCGTGCTTCGGGCGACAAGCTGCCGCCCCAAGCCTTGCGCGCTCGGCGGGACCTCCTGCCGGGCGCGCAAGGCTTGCAGACACTCGCCCGAAGCACGGGGAGCCCTCCGGAGGGCTCCCCGTGCTTCGGGCGACAAGCTGCCGCCCCAAGCCTTGCGCGCTCGGCGGGACCTCCTGCCGGGCGCGCAAGGCTTGCAGACACTCGCCCGAAGCACGGGGAGCCCTCCGGAGGGCTCCCCGTGCTTCGGGCGACAGGCTGCTGCCCCAAGCCTCGCGCGCTCGGCGGGACCTCCTGCCGGGCGCGCAAGGCTTGCGGACACTCGCCGGGGCTGCAGGCTGCTGCCTGCAAGCCTTGTGAGCCCGCGGGAACTCCCACCGGGCTTGCAAGGCTTGCGGATAGCTTCCTGAAGCCTGGAGAGCGAGAGGGGTCGGTGCGCACCGATGCCTCTCGCTCTCCAGGCTTCAGCGAAAGCCTGCATTCGCTCCATAGGACGCACACACATTTCCCCTTCATTTTTGGAGGGGAAAAAGTGCGTCCTATGGAGCGAAAAATACGGTAGTTGGATGTAAAAAGAGAAGAAAAAAGAAGACTAGCATCGTGGTAGATACTGGACTTAGGCTCTGTAGTGAAACCTGGTTCTCTCAGTCATAGATAAAAGTTTTTTAAAATACTCCAAAAAGTGATTTTGAGGGGGGGGGGGAACCTCCCAAGCAGCCTCTGATTCATGACATGAAATACAATTTACCTCTGTGGATATGAACAATGTCATTTTCACTGTGTGTAGGCCAAACTGGTGCTTCCAGTTCATTATCTCCTCTATGATTTGTCTTCTCAATTGGAATGTTGGTAGGTTCAGGTACATACATTTCTATTAAAAAAAGAAAATTATCAAAGGAACTTATAGCCATTAAGCTTCTACTGCTTCTATCATGAGGCCAAAGTAAAACTAAGAAGTGTTTGAGATACCTTTTGATACTTCTGGCACATTTGTTGTTCCTGAACATGACCAAGAAGGTAATTTTTGAGTCATCAAAAATAAAATAATTTAAACAAAGGGCTGTTCTAAGTGTATCACTACTGGAAAAAGGCACAAAACGTAGGCTCATGAGCGCTTCTCTCTTCCTCCAGTACAGCTGCGTGGAGGAGACTTGAAAAAGTTGCTTCCTCTTTAACAGTAGCTGTAATTTATTGTTAGATCCAAAAAGGGCAAACTGTGGTTCAACTACAGCTTATTTTCAAACAGTTATGCCTGAGAGGACAAAATGGGTAGGTGAGTGTGTGAACCTATGGCTACCTAATGTTAAATCACAGTTTACTTAACATCTGAAATAGGCCAAATAAAATACTGTAGAACAAGCAAAACTTAAAAACTGTGTTAGAAATAAATAAATAAATAAATAAATAAGGCATTTCTGTTTATTGAAGCATATTTGAATGGCTGAATTATTTGTTCTGAGAGAAAACAGGAAAATATTCATTTGCTGTATTCCAAATCCTGATTCAAGATATATTATATCTGAAACAAAAACAAAATGCTTACTTAATCCTCGGTCTAAATCAGGCACCCCCAACCTTTGGCCCTCCAGATGTTTTGGACTACAATTCCTATAATCCCTGACCATTGGTCCTGTTAGCTAGGGATCATGGGAGTTGTGGGACAAAACATCTGGAGGGCTGCAGGTTGGGGATGCCTGGTCTAAATGATACCAGTGGTGTCGTCTTATCTTTCTCAATATAGTAGCTAGATTGTAAGATAGTTGCTGGGAAGGTCTCAAAGGAGACAGTTTGGTTACCAGTACGTCTTGCAATCCTGGATTTGCATAGTATTTGCATGTCTAGGCGAAGTGATTATCTATTTTATGCATGTGCAAAATTCCTGATAAACTCTTAACATAAATATGAATGTATCTTACCTGGACACATGGGACAGCAACTTCCTTCCACGTTGATGGGCTCCACACAAGGAAGAGGAGGGCAACTGACCGTGGAGCAAAGGGTCTGACCCTGCAGACAGTAGCAGTGTGTGCAGCTATCAATATCCCAACGCTCTTCATCCGCGTATGTTTTCCCATTAAAGTGACACACTGCCTTCTTTGATGTTGTGTCTTCTGTTGAAATAATATTGCCACAATTGGGAGTTTAGAAAGCCATTTCAGAGTAATTGAAAAAGAGAAACAAGTGATTATAGACCCTGCCTTGGGACTAGATGATTTGTTGTTGTCGTTGCGTGGCAGGTTGACATTCTGCTCTTGGCTGGAAGCATCTGTTTACTGCTAATCAAATAATATATAGCAGGTACTGAAGTTTTCGTTATGAGGAGAAAGGAATCAAATAAATTTTGCAAATCTTCTGAGATCTGAATTGTTCTCTTCAACTTTTCCAGTTAGTGAGAAATTAAAACATTTTTTGTGTTAACATTTTTCAGTTTATAAAATAGATCATGTATCTATTTAATGTGTTGTTGTGACTGGAGTATCAATATTAACCAGCAAAATCAGTGTTAAAACCTATGCTCAGTTAGTTATGAAGTCATTAGGTTAGTCTCCTTTCTCTGCATTAATTCCTCCTCTGTGAAATGGTAATAACAGTCTGCCTTATACCTGATAAGCAGGTATCACCAGATAAGCAGTGGAAAGACTTAAATGTACTGGAAAAAATTATTAATAGAGCCATTATGCTAAAACCAACACTGGTTTTACTTAAGCTACCTTAAGTAAAATAAGTCCACAGTTGTTATTTCTCTTGGTTTCCAACGAAATTCAAAATAAAAAGTATATATGTCTATGCTTAATGCAACTACTGTTTAATTATATTTTAAAAGTTTCAGAAACTCAAGCAGAGGTGCATGAAACTTCTCTAACAAAGCAAACCAAAACCACTCTTATTCTGGGCTGGGGTATTCGGCTTAGGTGATCTTTTGGCATCCCACTAGCTGCTGGGCAGTTTATGTAAGGTTCCCCCCAGTGGGAATGGTATGTTCCGAGGGCAAGAAGTGGGCAATGGATGCCAATATGGTCTCACAGCCATTGTGTGACAGCATCGGACACGACTGTCTTGCACTTTCCTGCACTGCAGTCACAACCCTAAATTGCTAAAATCAGTGACTTTACATTTTAATTCTAACTTTCCTCCAAGATGCTCGCTGGGGTGCACATGATTCCTTCATTTTATACTTATATCATGGTTCATACAGTTCTGGGTTACTGGATCATTTCTATGATCTTCCCTATTCAGAAATTGCTGAGGAAATATTTCAGTATCCAAGTTTAGGGGATTACTCTACAGTGAACAACTAGGAAGGCATGATTTGGGTATTGACTTCTATGTAGTGTGGGGAGACTGCAGAGGAAGAGGGGTGTTGAAGAAACACAATAACCTGAGGCTTATTACAGATGTGATGGGATTAAAATATCAGCCAAATGACCCCTAGATATTTTGGACTACAAATGCCATCAGCCTCAGCATGGCCAATGGTCCGAGATGATGGGAGATTTAATTTAAAACTTGTGGATGACACTAGGTTGGAGAAGGCTGTCCTGGAGTCTAGACGTTAAAAAATTCCATCAAGCACCCAGCCACAACCTTCACCTATCTGTTAAAAAATCTGTTCAGAATCTTGGTCTTTTGAATATACATCTGCCATACTGAAGGCATGTAAAACACTGGCTGTTCCCAAGGTTCATTGCTGAGGGAGGCACTTTTATGTGCATCTGGTCTCTCTTCTGCACAGTAATTTTATGCTGTTGACAATAAATAGAAGCCAAATGCATGGTATCGAACCATGGACTGTGCCAGGATGAGTGGGATCAAAAAATACTGTGCAGTGCTTCCAAAAATAGGAGTGTTTACATATGTAATTCTTTGTATGCTGGGGTGGGGGCAAGAGTTATTATAAATTAAATCTGTTTCTAGACAGAAGAGGGTCCTCTTAATAGCTAAAGATAATCTTTTTGCAGCAGATTTTCCTTACTAAATAAAATTTAAAATAAGATATTAAAGGATAATGCCACTGCATTAAAAACCAACCAACCAACAAACCAACACCGTTTAATGTCTAGATGCACCCTTCAGCTCCACTGGCACCAATGAAATACAGTTTTCAGTTAAGTCAAGTTCCACTGCTTTTAGTGGGAGCAAGGCATGACTCATTATGGCTGGATTCTGGACCGATGAAAATAAGAACCTATTTTGGCCCAAATGCAACAACACATTCTCAATCCTATGAAATACTTTCATGTTAGAAGATGACATATATAAAAATATATCTGCTAATAGTATTAATAAAAAATAGTATCACTGTTCTCAGCAGAAACAGCAGGATACACCAGAAATAAAGCATAGAAGTCAAAGAAGCTACAAATTGAGAAGACACCATGATATGGAGTAACTGATTAAAAGCCCTCCTATCACATCATTCTTTCCCCTTTTCAGAACTTACCTATACAATAGGGACAACACTGTCCCTTTCTCAAAACAGGTCTGTCACAAGATACTGGAGGGCAAGACTCAGAATAGCAGCTGATTTCACCATCCATACAAATGCAACTGGTACAAACATTGGGCTTCCAGGATTCAGCAGTCAGGAAAATATCACCATCATCGTTTTTGCAGTAGCTGGGCATGCTCTCGTTGCTTGACAAGGAAGGCTGAACCGGCTCATCTAAAAATAGAAGCATGCAAATAAGCAATCAAGACTTGCAAGGCCCTGCCTATCCAAACCAGTGGGAGGAGTCATCCTGTTAAATGAATGTCCTCCAGTCCACTCAGGCAAGATCTAGGAAATGAATCTGGTGAGCAATTTAGTTCTCAACAGTTGCTCTCCTATCTTTCATAGTGTAATTTTTATTTAAAGGCTTATCTGCACAGTTTTTTGTGATACAAAGTACATACAAGCCTTAAATGATTTCTGACTTTTGGCAACTTTACCTATCACATAGTTCCCTCATTCTTATATCACTATAGACTTGCATTTGGAGAAAAAGAGGTACAATGTTGAGATAGATAGCATTATGAGAAAGTACAGATAGCTGTTAATTTAGTCATGCCCATCAGGAAGTTGATCCACACATACCTTCCCTGAATACTAAGGCTACACTACTTCTGGGGAATGCTTAATCAACAGTAGTGAGACTCACAAAGCCAAGGGAGCAACTTGGCAGGAACAGAAAATTCATCCGTAATTTTATTTTATTTGTATTTAAAGTTAAAATATAATTAAAATTAAAACTTTTTTTTTTTTAAAAAAAGAGGACTTAAGTCTGAAGTGAATTTTTGCTGGATTAAGAAGCCCATCACTGGTGCTGTTTACAACACTTTTTCAGGAAAACACATTTTAATACCTGTTTTGATGAGAGAGTTATATATAGTGAGTTGTATCCAATGAAGCTTTCCTGTTCATGCAAGGACTTTTGCTTGCACAATTGAACCTCCCCTCCCACCATGCACCCCCACCACCTACAGCTGGTCAGGGGGTGGGGTGCACAGGGAGAGGGAAGAGAAGTTCTGTTGAGCAAGTCAAAGTCCTTGTATGAAGGGGGCAACATTCTTGGATATAATCTAGTATTAGCACTGTACTTTCAAATAATGAATTGTACAAATATACTAATGAAAATTCAGTTTGTCAGAATGTAGGCTCTAGAGCAACCCATAGTAAAAGTTCTGCATCACAGTATATGAATGTCTAAATTAAGCCAATAACTTTTCAGTAATTCTTCTTAAGAACGTTTTGATTTATGACTGAATATCTGCATGTTGGCTCTCATATTTCCTGTTAGCCACAGGTTACGCTATGTGTATCAGAGCTTTCAGCCCTACTAAACACTCTTCTAGCTTCACAGACTTTTGTTCAATAATTGTCAGTTTAGCTTACTTCTTGCACACTTTAACAGGGAGTAAGTATCATATTTTAGAACAGCATCCTGCTCAGAGAGAACAAACAACTGGGAAGTGTATGCTGAAACCTGGAAAGTAATGCTAACCTGGGCACTGAGGACAACATGAGTCCTGAGTACGGGAGGGGTTCCGACAAAGAAGAGGTGGGCAGACTTCCGTGTCACATAAAACTCGTGCATTATGACATGTGCACTGTGTACAAGTATCAATATTCCACGTATCTCCTTCCAAAAAATACTCTCCTCCTGGAACATAGCAGATGGTTGGACCACTGAGTTCCGGCTTCTGCACAAGGGATTCATCTGAGGGGGAAAAGAACCCCAAAACAAAGTAACAGAAAATTAGACTCTGCGGAATTCAAGCAACACATTAAGTTTTGCAACAATAGATTTATGAAATTGTTTTTGCATAGATAACATGTAAAAAAATATATAGCACAACATTATTATGTTAAAAACCCAGTTTCCTGTATTTCATCAGCAGTGCGATTGAGTAACACTATTTTTCCGCATGCTATCTCATATGTGCCAGAGCCAAGGAAATTTAAACTAACTACAAATCACCAGTAATGAATATTCCATATAAATAAATGTAAAACGAGGCACAGAATGTTACCATGGCTACCAGCCCCACAACAACTTTAGAATACCAATAACATAGCTGTCCTCAGTCCTTTTTCCTTACACAACTGACCTTTGAACTTTGAGAGAATTATTAGAAATATGTCAAGATCACAACAGTAAATGACTATTAAGAAAATGTGTTTTTTAGATCATGTTTCTGGACAAATGCCCATCCAAAGTAGCTTAGGGGCAAAACAAAAGATCAAACCAGGGCTAAATTTAAAACCTACAAATCAATCCTTGACATAAAAATCGACTGAGCTTCCTCACACCCATCTCCCCCTTTCCCTGGGTCAAGCGTTTCAATACTGTACTGCACAAGACTTTTATATGCAAGGAGGGTAATAGTAGATTCCTTACCTACTTCTGATTTCTGAGTCAGGACACACGGAATAACCATGTTTCCTAGAAAGCCTAACCCTCTCATCTTCAGTGATCTACTTTTGTCCATAATTTTTCATGCTACTTTTTTCCTTTCACTATAAAACCACAGTGGGCAGCAACTGGACTCTTGCATGCTACTTATAACCTCGAAACAGAGCACAGAAACCTTGCTAAACCCAACACTTTAAAATTGTCTCCGCATAATACTTAATGTGCTTTTGGCACACCTGATAGCTGCTTGCAAGGTATACATTTGAAAATGAACACGGCATGAAAATGAAATATACAGATTAGTATTCAAACCCTGACCTAAATTCTGAGCTTGAATACAAATTTGTATTCCAGTGCTCCAATGGTCAAGTATAATGAGAGTTGCAGTTAGCCATCACTGCTTTAGGCACAGGCTAACACATAAACATAGTGATTCAGATTCTGTTATGATTCAAGAAAAAGCAATAGTTTGTAGTGATGTTTGGGTTAGTTTCCTTGCCACATCAGGGTGAACTCTGTGCATAGAGTATGAAATAGGTGAACATATGCAGTAAGAAAAAATACTAACTCAACTAATAAATTGGATTCAAAAGTCACTGACAGGTTGGCAGCAACTGGGACAGAATTTGAGAAATATTATGCTGTCTGCCTCACAGTAAGTGCATTTAAAATTTAGAGAATTCTACTCCCCTCCACCTTTATTGGAAATAAAAACTGCTAAATGCTGAAGTACACCTCCTTCCTTCTGCTCTCAAGACTTTATTTGTCTGCATTAAATAAAAATGCTAACAGTACTCAGAAAAAATACTAGGCAATATATTTTATGGCTAAAACTGAAATATATAAACTTAGTGTCAATTGTTAACTTACAAAGGTCAAGGCAGAATTATGTGGAGACAAAATACTTTGTCTTTACTGTTCAATTTTCCTCCAAAAGGAGAAAGAGATGCAGATATTAAAGCAAGGTGTGCTTTATAGCCCAATAGGGAACACAAAATGGTACCTGGACATGATGGGCAACATTGCCCTGGATGTATGGTGGGATTGCCACAGTTTGGTACAGAGCAGGTGATCAAAGCACACATCTCCCGTCCATTATGACAGTAGCATTCACGGCAGCCATCATGCCAACTTTCTTCATTTTCATGACGGTGCCCATCCACTGACAAGCAAGAACCTGCCTTCGCTGGTGGCATTACAGAAGCTGGTATCTCTGTACAAGTTTGTTTTTTAAAAAAACAACAACCAGTGCATCAATAGGATGGTAATAACAACCAACAGCTAAATCTTCTCTTGTGTTTGTTGTAGCAACTTAGTAAAATGTTCAGACTGAGAGGCTATGTATAGCATAGATTTCTAATATGCAGCAGAATGCTGAAGGGCACACATACAGAACATTTAATAGTTAATGGGAACAAACTCAAAGAACTAGAAAGAGATCTGTAGGTTTATTTTTTCAAAAGTTGATAACAGAAGAATATTCAAACACTGCATTCATGAAGTAGTATTCTCCTGTATGTATGTATCCACCAAAAGCTGGCTCTGTGAAGGTCAATACTATCTTTTAGAATGCATGGGAGAGCGATCTAACTGAAGATTGTGAAGATTTCCCAACTATTTTGGGTATTGAAGTCTGGAGAACAGTTACTCATTGCTTCCTCTCCTTCTGTTTAACATCTACCTAGCCAACAGCTGCCCAGTGGGGCTGGGGAAACTCAGCCAGATGGGTGGGGTATGAATAAATAAATAAATAGTAGTAGTAGTAGTAGTAGTAGTAGTAGTAGTAGTAGCAGTAGTATGCTAGGTATTAAAGGGCTGTAGGGTTGTACAGATCTGTTTTACACCACTGTTTCCTACTGAGAGCTGGTATCTTACACTAAGGACCAATATCCTGGTCCTTATCCTTTCCTTGAGTGATGCTCACATCACAAGGGCTTCCGTGGTCAGTTCAAGAGAAATGAAGATCCATGTGTCCATTCCTCTGAATGCCAATTAGAATTTTCCAGGGAAACACATGCGCTTAAGAGCTCTATGTCTACATAGATGCTCTGGATAAGGGTGCATAATGCATCTAATACAAATAATGGGCCATTTTTCAAATATTTGACATCTATCGTGTACAGTGATCTTTTAACTGTAGGTATAAAAACACTTTTAAGAATATGATACTATACAGGGTTTTTTTTAGATTGAATAAAATAAGCAATAATTCAATCTGATTGTTCAAGTTTTTCATTTTCAAATTCCTATTAATTAATTATTATCATCATCATTATTATTGTTATTATAGTTGGGGTTAGATGGGACTCGCTTTCAAGACATATCACTATAATATACATTTTCCTTAATATCAAAATGGGTTGAAAAGAAACAGCTCTGAAGGAGTTGAGTCTACCTGTACATTTGCAGACAAGGCATCCTTGATTGTTTTGCTGGTAGCCCATTGGACAAATCTTACCACATGAAAGTTCTGGGCATTTTTTACAGCGGCAAATTTCACATCCATGTTTGTTCTTCCTACACGATTTAAAAAGATATATATTTTGATTAGTTATACTTTAAAAAGCGGCCTAAACATTTGTAATTACTACAATTTTTCTTCCTGAAATGACAAATGTTGAAAGTTATTTAATTATAATTCTGTTCTCAAAGGGAGTGAAACAAACAGAAAAAAAAACCTTGTAAAAGAAATTTAAGCCTTTTGTTTGTATTGTGAGATTGCTTGCAGCAAGGTCCTGTTTATAACATCACTTAGGAACAACTGTTTTGGTGTGCATATAAAAACACCTATAAATTACAGAACATTATGAACTCCTCTCCATCTCACAGGCAAACAAACTGAACAAAATTGGACAACAACCGTGTAAACAAGATTACAAGTTTGTGATTACTTGCAATCTTTTAGAACTTTTAAAGAAAACGGCAGCTTCCCCCACATCAGGACTGAAACTATGGTGGTGGTAACCTATAGAGCAGGAGTGTGGAACACTTTTGACCTGGCGGGTCAGATAGCCTGTGACCGCTGGCCAAACATGATGTCACAGAGACATCAGGTGACTGATAGGTGGTCGCTCCCACCCATGTGGGGGAAAGGGTTCTGCTTCACCATTGCAGTGCCTGTCGGGAATGTGATGCTAAAGCAGCATCCAACAGGACTGAACTGTCTGCTCATCAGACCTTCCTGCTCAATATAGGAATCTCAGGGAATATGCTGGCAAAATAACACCCAGAACTGAACCCTCTGTTCTAGCTGGTTTCGCTAACACATTCCCCACAGGATGGGGTTGTCAGCTGATGGACAGGTGACCGTGGTTTGGGGGATATGGCCTCACAAGCTACTGTAACCTGGACTTCCAGGTGGGCCAAGAATGTCCTGTGTGCCAGAAATTCCATATTCCTGCTGTAGAGTTTTCACAACAAAAACTGACCGCCCCACCTCAAAAGGTGTTTTCTTTCTTTCTAGGGCAAAAAAAGCACCTTTGGGGTATATATTTCTCTGTGTGGGATTTTAGCTGGGAAAATGACATCAAGAAAAGTTTATAGCTCCTTCCCCTGCAAACTCTGAGTAGACATACTGAAATTAATGGACCTAAGTTAAGTCGTGCACATTAATTTTAATGGGTCTATGTTGAGTAAAACTTAAGTTGAATATCACCTTCTACCTGCATTTGGGCTCATTGCAGCTTAAAAAAAAAGACTTGAAGAGGTACAAAATCCATGCATGCATGTTTAAAATTTACTTGGGCCCTAAGATTGGGGTTTGTAAAAACATTTACTATAGAGCGACACAAAGTGGAACATACTTTGGAGTACAAGGATTGCACTGTAAATTTATAGAAGGATCTAATACTATGAGAAATCAGAAAAGAAAGATGCACATGGATACCAGAATCAACATTTTAGAAAGGTCTGGCATATCTATCTTGTAAGCTTACCCCAAACCTTAAAAGAACCATTACTACTTAGGCCAACCTTGTGCTCAGAAACTCTGTTGGCTGGACTTCTGTGTGCACAGCTACAATTCCATATTTGAATTGACAACACTTAGAACTGTGTGCTGACACTAGCAGCAACCACAGAAACTTATAGGTAACTTAAGAAAGATATGTCTTTTCCTATGTCATTTTTTTAATACAGCTTGGCACAGAAGAAGAAGAGTTTGGATTTGATATCCTGCTTTATCACTACCCTAAGGAGTCTCAAAGCGGCTAACAATCTCCTTTCCCTTCCTCCCCCACAACAAACACTCTGTGGGGTGAGTGGGGCTGAGAGACTTCAAAGAAGTGTGACTAGCCCAAGGTCACCCAGATTACGAGTCCACTGCTCTTAACCACTACACCACACTGGCTCACGAACAGCTACTCCTGTTCATAGAATCGTAGAGTTGGGAGGCACCCTGAGGACCATCTAGTCCCAATCCCCTTTAATGCAGGAATATGCAGCTACCCCATATGGGGATCAAAGCTGCAACCTTGGCATCATTAGCACCACACTCTAACCAACTGAGCTATCCAGGCTATCTCAGAACAGAGAAAAAGTAATTCTTGTCTGAACTATTTCAGTAAGATTTTGGCTGTGGCCTAGTCTTATCTTCTTTCTGACTTCAGAAGAAAAAACTAAGAAACTCATTTCATGTCGGAATATGCAAGATGTATCAGTCTTTATTCAAAAGTTCAAGTGCAGACATCATCTTATCCACCAGATGGGGCACCAGTACAGAGTCTGACCCAATTGTTAAATTTCACAAGCTTCTCTAGACACAAATGGAAAAGAGAACTAGAGCTGGGTCTCATCTATTTATTGATGACACAGCACTCCAAATCACTGGCTGACCTCTTCCAGTGGTTTCATGCGTATATTGAATAATACAGGGGAACAAGATGGAACCGTGTGGAAACACCACAGACCAGCAGCGAAGCAACTAAAAGTAGTTCCACAGTAGTTCCTTTTGGTTTGTCCCTCTGGGAAGGACCAGGAGCCACTGCAGCAAAGTGCATTCAAGTCCTATCCCAACCAGGCAACCTGGAAACTTATAATGGTGATGGTAATGAAAGCTGAAGAGAAGTCCAGCAGAATCAACAGCCCAAGGTGATAATGACTTCTCTCCATCCTGAAACTGAACTTGAGGCTGGACTGAATTAGATTTAGATAATTTCTAACATCCAGGAATCCCTTGAATTGAGCTGCGACCACATGCACCAAGCACCTTGCCCCAAAAGAGATTATGGGAGACTGTAAGTTGTCCAAAATGTTGTGACTTAGAAATAGTTTCTTCAACAAAGTTTTACAACAGCCTTGTTGTAGATTGTGGAGCTATATTCTCCATCAGTCTAGGGAGGCACTGACCACTATCTTTATGTAATCGCCTCTGGCTGCTTTAAAGGCCAAACACTCAGGTGTTCGGCATCACAGTTCCAAGAATCCTGCTTATCTGCTCAGGCAGTACAAATTGGGATCACAAATTGATTGGAGTCACACTTTTCCTTAAGGATGAGATTTGGTAGCTTGTAAGTGCCCTGCTAGGTCCCATCTTGGGGAGAGAGGATCTGGCCATAATAATCCATGACCCATCAAGGCTGGAATATTGTAAAGCAGGGATAAAGAATCTTTTTCAGTCACAGCATGACATTCCCTCATGGACAAACATCCAGGGCCACATGCCATGGGTGAGCATAGTCAAAACAGGTGGACATACCCACCCCTAGGCTGATGGATGAGATAAAAATGCTCAGTGAAGAACAAATATCATTAAGAAGGGGTATTAGGGGTACTTTGCTAAGCAGAATTTGGCAGAAGTTTTTCTTTTGGCTGAATTCACATGAACTATTTCTTCTGATGGTGCTTCAGTAGTGCTCCTCAAACAACTGTTCAGTAATCCACACATCAATTTCAGCTGACCACAGGAGGTGGAAGAGATCGTAAGAAAATACTTCTCAAGTTCTAATTTTCTCTTTTTATAGTATCATTTTTTGCCATTTCTAGGTAATCAAAAGCATTTGTAAATGTATATACATTCAAAGTTATCCATGTTGATATGTACTTCTGAGTCTATTCCATACTCTGCATGCTACATGTTTTCCTATAATACATAGAACAATGTAAGTGGGCTTTACACAGTATTATTTGTTTATGGATTGCGATAAGTATGTTTTTAAAGTAAGAATACGTACAAGTATCCAAATGGACAGTACTTGTCACATACTATGGGTTTGCATTTCTTAGGTCGTGGGCGGCACTGGCAGGTCTTACAGTTGTGGACATCAGTCTGGAAGCCAAAGGCACAATCCAAGGAACAATCTGACATGAGGTCAGTACACAGCTCTTCTCCTGTGAAGAACACATAAAACTTAGCAAAAACCGCTAATAGTTATTCGTATCAGAAATGCAGGCACATGAAGAATACTCTCCCCCCACCCCCGCAACACACCTCCCAGAGTATGGTATCTTGGAATAGGTCATGGCAGCCTGACTGGAACCACGAGCAAGAACACTTCATTTTGATGCTGCTCACATTTGTGTAGACTACTAGTTAGGCAAATGTTTAAGAAAGCACAGGAGGGAGCCAACAGAACTAGGTGCAAAATGAATTTGCCTTTTCTGGAAGCAATAGATGAAGACAGTAGTTGTAGTCGAAAGACAACATTTAATCATAACAGACCTCTCTATTCAGTTAAGAGTCCCCCCCCCCAATATCTTCTCTACTGCAGCTTCCACGCATAAATTGCAAACTGCAGTTTAAAAATCATGCTGCCTCCTCAGAACTGGAATCTGTTGCAAAAGACCACCAAATAAAAGCTTTGGGTACATGGGTTTTCCCCTAAACTACATAGAAATGGCTTCCCTAGACTGCAAGTAGGGAACCTGCCTACATATACACCAATTAAACTAATTATGTTAATGGTTAAATCAGCAGGAGTTTCATGTAATGCATTCAGAATTAGGCATCAGAGCCTTGCAATTCTGAAAGGGCTATAGAATCCTCACACCAAAGAAGTCTCTCATTTACAGATTTTCAAACCACTTGCTGTTGAAATTTACATAAAATCATCATATTTTTGTCTCGAATATATCCACAGGATTTGGAATAATACTAACAAGTGAGACCATTAGTACTTACCTGTGAAGTGTTATTTTTCATGCATATCATGAAATCAGGTGCGATGTGAGCTCCACCAAGTGGTTGAAGGCAGAAATTGCTGCTCAATTTGAAGAGGCTTCTGGTGCTTTGTTGTACATACAGCCAATTGTACGCAGATAAGCCATGTATACAAGAAGCAAACAGCAAACACAAAAAGGCAAATATGCAACAGTTTTCTGAGAAAACTGGAATGTGGGAAAAACTGGTAAGTTTCAGAAATTTTAACAGAAGGAGTTAGGCAGCCAGTATAACCACAATAGGGTGATGTCCTGGTATCATGTTATATGTATGAAAAAGAACCTTCACAGCTAAGTACCAATGGTATCTTTTCACTTGTGTATCATGACATCATGTGGGACATACCCAAGCTGACCCATGTAGGGTTGGACATTAATAAAAGGCTGGCTACCTGTTAGGGACAGCATGTTGTAGGACACACTTCCCCAAAGCTGTCTCAGCTGCAGCAAAGAAGTCCACCTTATTTTATTTATTAGATTTATATACCACCCTTCATCAAAAGATTTCCGGGCGGTTCACAATGTATAGTGCTTGATACATGCATTGGGGTTAGCCCAAGTGGCTGCAGTACGGTGCAGGAGCATTTAATGAGAATGCTGCCCCTCTTTCGGGGATCCTTAAGAGACCAGAGATAGAAAAAACTTGTGAGGAGGCATGGAAGCGAATTCCAGCTGTAGAACTTTGCAGCACCCAGCAGCCCAATGTTATGGACCATCTCAGTACTTTAGAATATTACCTCCCACTGGTGGCAGGGTTGTGTCAGAACTGATTTTTTTTGTATCTGAACTTAGAGGAGGAAGAGAACATGCTCTGGAATTGCTGTTGCCCTCTACTTGTTGTTGCCTATCCCAGAAGGGGTGAGAGGACCAGACATATTTTCCTCTGAATGGACAAAAGGACTGAGGCAGTTGGTATGGTGGTAGAACCAATGAAAAGGATAGTGATCTTCTATTTTCTTGGCCAAGTGCACAGACTTCGTCTTGTCTTTAGACTATACCAAGTCTGTGCAAATAAACAAGAAAAATGTTGAGGGAAAGAAAAAGTGGTAGGTGGCTAGACCAAGGGAGAAACAAGAACTCAGATTAACCACCAAGGAGAGGGACTTTACTGAAAAGAAGCTAGACAGACCCAAAAGGTTGAACACACTCATACCTACTCCAGAAAATTAGATACAAAAAAGCTTCTTCAAATTGAACAGATATTCCTTCAACCACTAGGGGGAGCTCACATGATATGTACAAGCAAACAGATGCAAACAGTTTTGAGTGACTAATAATGTACTACTGAAAACTTTTACTTTTACCTTTTTAATAGTAACTTAAATAATACGCAAGTATTATACAGCTACTAAGGTTGCAATCCAATACCTTGGATGTCCCACTTACTTTTGAGTAAACAGTATTGCACTGTAAGGCATAAAGGAGCGATCCACAATATAAGGAAATGCAAGGCAAAGGCAATAGAAAAGGAAGTCAAGAGGTGAAAATGAATGGATAATAAAAATGGGATGTACCTGAGAATGGATGAAACAATGGATCAAACCATTATGACAAAATAAAATACTGAGAAACTTTCTTAATAGGGTAGTAACTGCATAGTTCAAAAGGATTCTAAACGTCAATGTTGTTAATCTAATACAGTAGAGTACAGTAAGGATACACTCTGATCTCCTGAATAGAAGAACTAATTTTCTGAATGAGATCAGTGATAATCCAGCACCAGTCAGATGCCACTGAGTTAACAACCCTCTTTTTCCAGAGTATGGTAATCAGAGGTACAAGACATCTGAAAATGAAAATGCCATTTTAAACTATCATTATAGTCATTGATTGATGATTTTTCTAATCCTTTTTTTAAAGAAGATACATAAGCTTATGTCCATCACCATATATTATGGCAATGAATTCAATAAGGCCAAGGATATATTACATCAAAAATACAGTAAGTATCTTGAAAAGTAAGCACAGTAACAGCATGTATGATATATAATCCATTAATACAGATGTCACAAAGAAAACACTGTGGCTTTTCCAAAGTACTATGCAACACCTGACATGCAAAACTTCCAACAACATTAATGGCAAATTATATTCCAATAACATTAAAGTCAAATTAAGATCCTTCAGACCACTTCTTCCAAATACAGCTTATAACTATGTGTGGATGTATATCTTGCAAGTTAGTATAAATTCACATATATTCATAATACAGCGTTATTACGCATTACAGCAGAGGCAAAATCTCTTTCCCAAATTGCTCTTGGTAATTTGGATGTGTGGTAATAAAAAATATTTTTACCAAATACATAATGTGGGATTAGCCATTTGTGCCTGCACACAGATTCTTCATACACAATGAAAATCCTGGACCACTTACTTCAAAGACTGTCTATTGAAGCTTGGGACCCAAGAGAAAGAGGAGGCTTCCTTCAACTCCACAGGCAGCTAGTGGCCTCCATTGCTTTTGGAAACCAAGAAAGTGATGGAAAAAAGTTTCACGTTCCACCTAGCCTGGAGGAAATGGAATGGGTCTTTTCAAGTGCTCAGGCAAGACAAGGAAAAGTCATTCAAAACTCAGCAATGAGATTTAGGAATGTAAGAAGAGTATCCTGTGTTTTTCGTTGGTTGCAACTGTACTGCCATATTCCTAGTGTATTTCTGGAGCACTTATATATAAAAAAATAAGTCAATGATCTGAGAGAAACATACTCAATTCTCCCCATGTTTTGGACAGCATCTGCTGAATCAATTAAGTTCTTGGTCAGAATTGTTTTCCCAAAATGGTGCTACTTTTCAAAGTTTGAGAAACATATATGAGGTATCCCCTTCCTCTTTTTAGATGGGTACTTTTATTATAGAGGGCATTTTGTTAACTGACTTCTGATGCATTACATAGTTTTTGCCGGTTTTAAAACTACGGTGTTTTATATTTGCATAGTTTATTGTTACTGGGTTGGATCCAAAGAAAAGTCTACAGAAGGCGACTCCTAAAAATATATTATAATTTAGTATAAGTCATAATTATAAATATTTAAAATAAATAAATAATTACTTTCCTGCCCCCTCCTTTCCCTGGCAACTCACTGAAAAGCCTGTTCAAAAGGCGGGGGGGGGGGGGGGGCTGTGGCTGAAGAAGTGGGCCGCAGCATGGGAAGTTAAAGGGAATCCTCCAGATTGGGCAGCGGCAACTTCCACAAGTGAACAGCTCACACTATTCAGTAGGACCCTCCAACCTAGGCCAAAAGGCCAGGTATAAATTAAGTATGTTATTTTTTCTATTTTGCCTCATTTTTTATTTGACTTTCTTCTGGTTAAATCCTTTTACCACATTCTATCTCCCCTCCTTTCTTCTTGATCTTTCCTATTCTTTTTCAAAAGATGGCCAGGCAAAACAGTAAAGAAAGAGAATTCCACACTTAGTGGAAACTAATACAACTTGACTAAAAGCTGATGAATACAAATAGCAACCCACTTCATAGAATCATAGAGTTGGAAGAGACCACAAGGGCCATCGAGTCCAACCCCCTGCCAAGCAGGAAACACCATCAGAGCACTCCTGACATATGGTTGTCAAGCCTCTGCTTAAAGACCTCCAAAGAAGGAGACTCCACCACACTCCTTGGCAGCAAATTCCACTGTCGAACAGCTCTTACTGTCAGGAAGTTCTTCCTAATGTTTAGGTGGAATCTTCTTTCTTGTAGTTTGGATCCATTGCTCCGTGTCCACTTCTCTGGAGCAGCAGAAAACAACCTTTCTCCCTCCTCTATGTGACATCCTTTTATATATTTGAACATGGCTATCATATCACCCCTTAACCTCCTCTTCTCCAGGCTAAACATGCCCAGCTCCCTTAGCCGTTCCTCATAAGGCATCGTTTCCAGGCCATTGACCAGCCTCTGGACACGTTCCAGTTTGTCAGTGTCCTTCTTGAACTGTGGTGCCCCGAACTGGACACAGTACTCCAGGTGAGGTCTGACCAGAGCAGAATACAGTGGCACTATTACTTCCCTTGATCTAGATGCTATACTCCTATTGATATTATTGGATATTATTTATGAAAGCAAGCAAAATTTGAGCTACTTGTTCTTAAAACTCACCCAACAAGAGATGCTGCTTTTCTTATTCCCACTTCCTTCCCTTTTACCACACATGTAAAAGGGAAGCTCAACTTGTATGTTGTACCATGTTACTTGGGGACAGAAAAAATAGTAGATACAAACTCAGTTCAGAGGGAATAGGCACATGCTGCTGCTACACTTAGTTAAAGCTAAGTATTTCTTAGCCTAATAAGAAGAGAAGAAGAAGAGTTTGGATTTGATATCCCGCCTTTCACTCCCTTTAAGGAGTCTCAAAGCGGCTAACATTCTCCTTTCCCTTCCTCCCCCACAACAAACACTCTGTGAGGTGAGTGGGGCTGAGAGACTTCAAAGAAGTGTGACTGGCCCAACGTCACCCAGCAGCTGCATGTGGAGGAGCGGAAACGCGAATCCGGTTCCCCAGATTACGAGACTACCGCTCTTAACCACTACGCCACACTGGTGATTGTTAAGGGAGATAACCTGGAAACTCCATGTAAATCACTCTAAACTACTCAGAGTGTGCAATATAAGCAAGCAAGCAAGCAAACAAACAAGCAAACAGGCAAGGTTTTGCAACAACCTGAACATGTTATCTTCAGTTTGTGCTCTCAGCAACATGCCACCTACTACTACCTCAGAAGGCCTATCAAAAATTGAAACAATGCCTCCTCTTTGGGAACTTAAGATCCAAAACCCCATTGCATATGAATTTGTGAAAGCTGACAACCTAATAGTCAATTCAAATGTACAGAAGAAACACGAGAACACTGCAAGTTCACAGATATGTTAGTTTTTAAAATTTTCAAACTATGGTTTGTATGAAAATATTGGTAAGACAGAAAATGATGGTTACAACTTGTGTTGTACAAAATAGTAATGAGTAGCTACAGCAATAACCACATGTGATTTTAAAAGATAAGCTGTGAACATGTATAGAAAACCAGCTTATTATATCCTTAAGTGTACCTTGTTTACTATATGTTCACAACTATAAGGTGAATCACAGAATCACCATAGAATTGTGAAGTTGGAAGGGACCTTGCAATGCAGAAATCTCAATGAAAGCATACATGACAGGTAGCCATTCAACCTTTGCTTCAAAACCTCCAAGGAAGGAGAGTCCACCACCTTCCAAGGGAGATTATTCCACTGTTGAACAGCTCTTGCTGTTACAAAGATCTTCCTGATGTTTAGTCAGAATCTACTTTCTTGGAACTTGAAACCATTGGTTCAGGTCCCAGCCTCCAGAGAAGGAGAAAACAAGCTTGCTCCATCTTCCATGTGACAGCCCTTAAGATATCTGAAGATGGCTATCATGTTTCCTCTCTGTCTCCTCTTTACAAGGCTAAACATACCCAACTCCTTCAATTGTGCCTCGCCTCATAAGGCTTGGTTTCCAAACACTTGATCACCCTGGGTGTCCTCTGCACATGTTCCAGCTAGCATTCTTACATTGTGGCACCCAGAGCTGGACACAGGACTCCCAAAGTGGTCTGACCAAGGCAGAATACAGCAGTACTGTTACTTCCCTTGACTTGGACACAATTGTTATGTTGATGCAGCCTAGTACAAATTGTGTATAAAAATGTTGAACAACAATGGGCTCAGGACAGAACCCTGCGGTACGCTACTTGTCACTTTTTTACAAGGTGACAGGGAACCATTAGTAGTCTTTAGGTTTGGTCAGTCAACCAGCTACAAATCCACCTAACAGTTACATCGCCCAGCCAACATTTTATCACCTTCTCCACAAGAATATCAAGGGGAACTTTGTCAAAAGTCTTACTGATATCAAGATACATTATGTCCACAGCATTCTCCTGATCCAACAAGCTTGTAACTATCAAAAAACCAAACCAAACCAAACCAAACCAAACCAAACCAAACCAAACCAAACCAAACCAAATGAGATTCATCTGGCATGACTTGTTTTCGAGAAACTCATGCTGGGGTAATCATAGCCTCCTTTTCTAAGTGCTCACAAATTGACTATTTAATTAACTGTTCTGGGACCTTTCCTCGTATCAACGTCAAGCTGATCGGTCAGTAGTTACCTGGGTCTTCTCCCCCGGCTTTTTGAAAATGGGGTCAACAATTGCAGGCCTCCAATCCACAGGGACCTCACCAGTTCTCCAACAATTCTCAATGATTAGATGAAAGGCTCTGAGATTACATCCACAAGCTCTTTTTGAGTATCCCTGGGTGCAGCTCACCAGGCCCTGGAGATCTGAATTCGTTTAAAGCAGCTACGTGTTCCCTCATCACTCTCTTTTCCTATCTTGGTCTGCACCTCTTTCCTTGTATCATTTATTCTGTTATCACCAGGTGGGGCACTGCTTTCCTTTTGCATGACGACAGAGGCAAAGTAGGTGTTGAGCAGTTCCACCTTCTCTCTATCACCCAATAGCACTTATTCATATTCTCCACACAGAGGACCTACCACTTGTTTGTTCTTCCTCTTGCTTTGAACATGTCCAAAGAAACAGTTTTAATTATTTTTAACTTCTCTTGTAAGTTGGCTACTTGTGCATACTCCTCCTTTGTGATTTCTCCTTTGTTCCATTTCTTATACATGCCCTTCTTAACATCTCAGCTCATCCTTACAGCCACACTGGTTTCTTTAGGTGCCTCTCACCATTTTTTCTTGTTGGAATTGCCTGCATTTGTGCCTTCAATATTTAACCTTCAATAAGAAACTCCCATTCACCTTGAATTCCCTTTTTCTTTGAGTATTTCTGACCATGGGATCTCACCCAGTAGCTTCTTAAGCTTTCTGAAATCAGCAGTCTTAAAGTCCAGAGTGCATGTCCAACTACATTTAGCTTTCCCTTGCCTCTGTATAATGAAAGCCAAGAGAACACAATCACTTCCTCCCAAGGTTCCCATGTACTTTCACTTCATCGATCAGTTCCTCCCTGTTGGTGAGGATCGTGTCCAAGAGAGATGACCCCCTTGTTACTTCTTCCACCTTCTGGGAAATGAAATTGTCAGCAAGGCAACTGAAAAAATTGTTGGACTTTACATTATTGGCAAAGTTTGCATTCCAACAGATATTGGGGTAATTGAAGTCTCCCATGATTCGTATATCTCTCGTTTTTGAAGGGATAGAGCAGGGTAATCTGCTCTATCAAGGCACACTCAAGTCTTCAGTCTGCCTTGGAGCTCTATAGCAGACGCCCCCATTAAGGTCACTGTTGTTTCCCTCTCCTACAATTTTTACCCATAAACTCTCAATCTGTCTTCCATGTTCCAAGTCACAGATCTCTTCACAAGTGTACACATCCTTTACATATAATGCTTCTCCTCACTTCCAGCAAGGGAACCAACTTGCTCTTGCAGGAAGACAAACATGGTATAGGTCTTGCGGGTCACTGCAGCAGCTCCTTCATTGTCCATGTCTCTTGGGGCCCAACTGATGCATTAATTCCCATTTACTGGTGGCAGCAGGGACAACAAACCCTACTGAAACCAAAGGTATGGAAAAGTAGTGCTTCAGGGAGCTCCACACTCAGGACTGATTTTTCACTTGGTGGAGGTAAAAATGCAGATCATGTTCAACTAGATCAACTCTATAATGTTAGAACTGATATACATTACAGTATATTTTGCTAACCATTATTAGTTGTTTAAAAGAATTGCATTATATGGTAGAAACGCTAATGAATATTTCCTCCCCCAGCTTGTATATATTTATTTCTAAAGGTTTTTTGAGAATCACAGATTAAGTATTCAGCTACCATAAGCAAAGTGTAGTTTGAATAGCAACTTAACAAAGAAAAAATTGCTAGGCTCTGCTTTCTTGCCTTTTATCATCACTGTTTTTAAGTACAGTGGTACCTTGGGTTAAGTACTTAATTCATTCTGGAGGTCCGTACTTAACCTGAAACTGTTCTTAACCTGAAGCACCACTTTAGCTAAAGGGGCCTGCAGCTGCCGCCACGCCACTGGAGCACAATTTCTGTTCTCATCCTGAAGCAAAATTCTTAACCTGAAGCACTATTTCTGGGTTAACAGAGCCTGTAACCTGAAGCGTATGTAACTTGAAGCATATGTAACCCGAGGTACCACTGTATAAATAAAACAAAACAAATTAAAGTTTTGTTATTAGTGAAATCAGTCACAGCTTTTCCTTAAATTAACAGGAACATTAGCCTTGAGAGGAACCCATGAGAATGAAGGTGGAGGAAACAACAGGACAACTAGTCATGGTGCCAGGCAAGTGGCTGAGAAGTAGAATTTCTGGGTCTGGGGGGACCCAGAGAAGCAGGGATACTAAGGATGGGGAAAACAGGATTGCTCAAGAAGAAGAAAAGCTCCCTGATTTTTGGCAAACTCTTGAGAGCAGGAGTGGATAGCCTGCAGGCCACACTGAACCCACTGTGGGTTCCAATCTGTCCCATGATGTCATTTTCCTCATTCATCAGCTGATTGGCAGTGGGACTGAACAGCCTTTACCAAAGGTGTCATGGGCTTTGAAGACACTCAAACTCAGGACGCAAGGGAGAAACGTGCTAAGATGAAGGCACGCTTGGCAAATCCACACCATGATCAACTCCTGCCCGGAAACCAATGTCCCCACTGTGGAAGGACGTGTGCATCAGAATTGGCCTCCACAGTCACTTACGGACTCACTGTTAAAGCTGTGTTTATGGAAGACAATCTTACTTGGCTACGAGTGATCACAGAAGAAGAAGAAGAAGAAGAAGAAGAAGAAGAAGAAGAAGAAGAAGGCGGCGGCAGTGGGAGCATGCCCTGCTCCAGAAGTTGCAAGCAGTTTCCCTTCTGTAAACAACCCTGTGCTGCTCCTTGAATGGCTGGTGCTTAAAACCTTTAAACCTCTGGAAGTTTAAAGAACAGTGCAGGACTATGTAAAACCTCTTTCACAAACTTCCCTACATTCCTCTTCAAAACTCTAAAAACTAGCTGGTTTTCTGAAATTCAAAGCGTAGCACAGGACTGTTTGCAACACTGCCCAGCTGTGCATTACATTCAGAACACTCGGGGCTTTAAAGTGCAGCATCTCCTAATGTCATAGGGACATCTGTGAAATTGGATATGGATAAGGATCTGGTCCACCAGTGAAAAATGGTTCACCATCCCCTGGACTGACCAGACAGAAGAGAGGGGCAATCAAAAAGAACAGCAAATTGCATTCCCTGTAGTCTGAAGCCTCTAAATGACAGTTTGTCAAAAGCACTGTCAGGGTTGGAAAGAAGGAAAATGCAGGACTAAACTCTTAAGTGCAATTATATTTAAACTTGTCTATAATTATAGCTATAGATCTGTCTATGTTTTTAGCTTTTGTTTATTTCAATCTGCGTAAGTGCTATCACAAATCAGCTCTCATTGATCATTCTTAACCCCTTGAAAATGCACTGCTGATAAAGTTACAGCTTATGGCTAATACAATCATTGTCGTACTTCCTTCAAAATCCTCTCAAAACTGACCTCTTCCATAAAGTCTTTGGCACATCCCCTTAGTTCCCATGATGGACTAGAACTCAATGTTAAGCTTTCTTTAAATATGTCCAACTAAAACAACCACATAATGCTTCCCTGTTAACCGCTCCCCTCAGTTCTCTTTATTAGGACTTGACCCCGAACATCAAATTTGCAATCCCAGCAATAAACACTCCTTAGAGCACATGTCTGAAATCCAGCATTGTGTGAGTTGACTTCTGCTTGTGTATGGAGAC
The DNA here is from genome assembly GCF_964106645.2 of Podarcis pityusensis. Taxonomy (NCBI): domain Eukaryota; kingdom Metazoa; phylum Chordata; class Lepidosauria; order Squamata; family Lacertidae; genus Podarcis; species Podarcis pityusensis. Next base: position 82,281,104 of record NC_138026.1, on the reverse strand, counting down.
CACTGGGTGTCAGTTTGTGGCTTCACACACTCAGGTCTAAGGTGGAATTTATCTTCCCTCATCCCAAAACCATCTCAGAAGAAAGCCTGCTTGAGAGGAGGTAATTAAGAGTCTAGTAAACCCAGACATTCATGAGGGACAGGGCTATCAATGGCTGTTCTGCCTCCATGGCTGGAGGGAATATCCTTCTGAATACCAGTTGCTGGAAATTGCAATAGGGGAGAGTGCTGTTGACTCCCTTGGGATGAACAGGTAGCTAGCTATATGTAATGTGTGAAGAGCGCTCTCTCCCCTCTCCCCATTTTCATGGGCACAGAAATGCTAATTGAACTGTTTTACATCAGTAAATCAGGATCAGAAACACATTTTAAAAATGGTGGATGACCATTCAAATGCTCCCAAACTGTTTATAGAGCCATACTGACCTTTATCTGCAGGGTCCAAAAATATGACTGACAAAATTAATATCATATATATATATATATATATATATATATATATATATAAAATATCTCTGGAAATTTATTTCTGTTGCATAGATTTTTCTCCCACCATAAGTTTACTTATTTATATATTTTTTGGAAAAGAGAACATGGTATATTGTGCATGAGATAGTATTGAAGATGGAAAAAAGAATGCAAAGTTGCTAAGAATGTTTTGAAAATGATTTTGGTCAACATAGGCTCTTTAGAATCACAATTCAGCATCAACTGTATACTTACTAGTTTTGCACTGGCAGATGCGACAACCATTTTGGTCTACTCTGAAGTCATAAATACAATCCATCTCAGTTAATGTGCAATTCACCAGAGGATAACATGTGGGTGGACCTATTGTGATGTATGTTGGCTCTAATGGAAAGAAAGGAATAATTTATTTTAAAATATGCACATGCTAAGATCTAAGAGTCATTAATGGAAATGCTTATTCAAATGTGTTAAAATTTGGACATTGTCAGCTCTAGCCAACTAGAAAAACTTGACTACATTTGTAGCAGAACAGCATTTAATTGCTCAGATCCCATTAGCTATCTGCTTTGAAATCTGAAACTGAGATTTGTTACACTTGCTCTGCCTCCCCCAGTTCCTGCCCCTAACAGGATCTGGCTTTATCTTTGCCATAATTTTGCTCAAGGTGCTAACTGTTGCTTTGTGCAACACACATGGTATGGCTAGGGACTAAAACCATTGTTCAGTGACTTGTAGTTTCAGCCTGCAACCAAACATATCCCAAAGCTAAGACCCGTCTCACCAGAATCCATCTTTCAGTAAACTTAAACAAAATAATTAATTTCACATATTATGCAAATGAGCCTGTGGCAATCATAGCCTGCTCAACTCCTTTAAAAGATTAACTGGAACTTAATGTGTTGGATCCAATGTTTACTTAAAGCATACAAAGATAAAACTCAACATCCATAAATTTGAACCACATGCCTGTATCTCAACTTTCTGTGGCTTGTTAAATACATTGAAGAGTATGCACACTAGACAGTACATACACAAATGTTATATTCATAGATGGATGAATGGTGTGCTAAGCTTGCCTAGTAGGCAAGGAAATGCAGTCTTGTTTTGCCACCACAAATACTCTACACATACAGAAGTTCATTGGAACCAGACCATTATTCTTAATTTCAAATGAGTTTTCTAGTTCATATGATAAATTTCCAAACCATCAGACACAGAAATGTACATATTTTATATTGCATAGTATTTGCAAGATATTTTAGTGGCCGTTTCTCACTATTTTTGTGAATACATAAAATACACCATGTGAACACACAATACAGATATGCTTTGTCAAGTTTGAAAGACATATGTATACACATTTCACCATGTTCTTTAAAACGCACATGACTGAGGTCTCAAACTGGCCTTTTGTTAACACCATTAAATTCATACATTCTATGTGCATAATTTCCTATGAATGCAATGAAAAAAATGCTTCCAAGAAAACAGATGATTTTTGAGAGAAATTCAGAATGCCTTACATATTTGTCAGGGAACTGCCATCAGCTCAGAGGCGAGAGGTGGAAGGGCAGTTGGGTTACAGGCAGCCTCCAAAGATCGTGAGAAGCAGCACTTCCTCTGCGGAGGAGGGAAGCCACGCCTCCAGTGGGGAAGGGATGCAGGGCTTGGAGGATGCAAGGGAGAGCCACAGCACCAAGCATGAACAAAGCGGGGGGGGGGGGGAGGCAGGTCCCCCTTTGCCCATGCCCTCCCTGAGCAGTTGGTTTACGCGCAGAGAGGGGAGGCGTAGGATGGGGGTCAAGAGACTACTCTGCTGGGGAAAGTTTAAGGACCGCCCACTCCCAGATTCTGCTAGCGACTGAGCAGACATGGAAAAGAGTCGATCTGCATTGTGAATGTTTTGGACAGATAACAAAGCCTTGAAAAGACCAACGGGGAGTCTTGCCTGTTTGCTCTCGAGCAACCATGCCGGCACTCATAACAATATTTAAAGAACAAAAATATAAGCTATTGGTATTTGGAATCCTCAGATTCTGCAAGGACCAATGCCAGTGCCAAAACAGATTTGGTTCATTGAACTGATAAATGCTGCAAACAATTTAGATAAGCTTGAGAATTCTATTAGATCTACCAGAGAGGCATAACTAAGTGAAGCCAGCAAAGGCAGTTATTAGTGAAACTATTATCACTCAGAAAGGCTTTCATGTTCTGCTGTGCACTGTGCAATTATTGTAAAAGAAAACCACTGAAATGGTGCAAATATCTTATTTCTAATGTCATAGTAGTCCCAATAGATTTTAAATGAGTTTGAAATTTCATTTTGTTAGGCACAACGTAAGTAGACTGACTCCACAAAGAAAATGTATAGTCCAGACAGCCATGATCAAGTGTGTTAAATCATTATTTTGTATTTGTGATTTCAGATATAATGTTAAGTTGAGAAGAGCTAACATTTTTAAAACCTTCATTTATGTAAACAAATTATTGCAAAATTGAATTATAATACATGTTAGATAAAGCTAGATGCTAGCAAAACAGCTCCCTGTACATCTGAATGTTTTGAAACTTTAGGTAGGAAAAAAAATCAAATTGTTAACAGGGCCTTGGGGGGGGGGTGTCAATGCACTTCTTATCTAGCAGGTGCTATGCCACATGTCCAATATGTCACAATGTTTGATAAGGAAATCCTTCAGAAAACTTGACGAACAATCCTACCAGAATATGCATAGCGTAGTATTTACCTAAGACAAAGGTTTATTATTCATAAAATTATTCATGGCATGCAGCTAGAGAATGGATATCCTTTTCCAAAAGGATATAAGAAGAGCCTGCTGGATCATAACACTAGAATTCATGAAGATCAGATGGAACGGAATGTTGGACAATTAAAAACATACTTCTTCATGCAGCACATAGTTATAACCACCAACATGGAGGATGGCTTGAAGAGAGAATTAAACAAATTCATGTCAGATAAAGCTATAAATGACTACTAGTCATGATGGCTATGCTGTACCCAAAGGAGTGTTCTTGTGGGTTTCCCACAAGCATGGGTGGCCACAATGAGAACAGGATGCAGCCATTGGCCTGACCCAACAGGCTCTTATTATGCCCTTGTGTTAAAAGCCTATTGAAATTTTAACATGGTGTTCAGGAAATATTGAAATATTTATTTCAGTCTTTGTTGGATGCTGAGAAGAGACCTGGAAATAAATTTTAAATATTTTATTTATACATTTACATTGCTGTGCTGTTATTCTCAATTACTTCTTTCAACCCTTGAAAACTACAATTGTTTATGTTTTGCATATTCCTGAAAGATAGCTGTTTTTCCTTGAATAATGTGTTAGAACTTCTGTAATGCCTGGCAGAAACAACTGCTGGTAGTTATTTATATGTGGGTTGTTGTTGTTTTTTAATGCTGCAGCTACTCCCATACAGATTCCAATTCTCAGAACAAGCTTATCAATAACTAACTTTTTCTATCCACAAAGGTAAATCCCAAGATAGAGTAATTTTATATGGATGCCTGAGTTTCAATAAGCTGCAAAAGAGGACAAAAGAAATAATTTCAGTCCCCTCCCTCCCCCCAAAAAAATGCAGTTACAAAAAAAGGAGGGGGAAATCAGCTCTTTTCACTTCACTGAACAAGACTCAACAAATAAAGCTAGTTCAGCTACTGCCAGGCTTCTAGCTATTTGAATAGACAAACAGTTAAGCTTGAAAAAGCACACATGGTCATGTGACCTAGGTTAGCCTTTCATTGCTGCCCTTGACAAACTGCAGAAGAAAGACTGAGTGCACAGATGACGAGACAATGGATGGGAAAATAACATTCCGTCTCTGTATATTTTAGATGTGACTCTAAACTGTAGAAAGATTTTTTTTTAAAAGGGCTGGAAATGGTAAAGAAGGCTGCTGTTAACATTACTGATTACAATTATATTTAAAGATAAATGTGATTGCAACAGACAGCCATTAATTCATAGGAATTTCTGTGGAATAACACTGTGGTATTTAACAAACTATATACACCAGCATTCAGAAAGTCTATCGAGAAAATAACATTGAGAGACTAAAGTTTAATGCTGAACTAGCTAAATAATGTTGACAGGTTTACTTGTCAGAATAAACACCCAATGTGATGCTATTTTAACAAGTGACTCCACCAACCCAGCTGCATATATGTCTGTAACCGCTGGGCAATTTTATTTTTTAGTTCATGAAGAATTAAAAGAATGCTCAGTGTAAAGTTTCAGCTCTATTTTCAGTGTTTCCCTGGTAAAACCGTCTACTGTAAACAGTTTGTCTACAGAACACCAAATTCATGATGTCATTATAGCTGAAATTGTGCAAGGTCTCCAAACAGTTACAAAATATTTGGTAACGGCAATACGACATGCTACATTATTATTGCCTGCAAAGTCTAGATTTCACATTACTGTATTCTTGGTCAGAAGATGTGGAACCCTGCCCTTAAAAACCAACTCAATCCTCTTACTTTGTGATCACAAAATCGCAGGAGGCTTTTCTCTGCTGGTCCTACAAGAACTACACTAGTGACATGGCAACTTTATTTGTAGGTCCCTGTGTGTACTAAGTACTTACAGAAAAAATGAAGGCAGCAGTAGAAAGAGCTTTATTGAAGGATAAGTCAGTTACTGAGGTGTCATGAGTGGGAGAAGAGTTGGGACAGCTAACACTAGAAAATACTCAACTTCTCTTTAAATGCCTTCTGTATTCAGATTCTTTAGATCATAAAACACAATGCAAATACATGTTTTCATTTTCTTTATGAACATGAGCTGTATCACCTACAACTACTAAATAATTTCTCTGCTGAGTACTTTCCATTTACGAGTCATCTCCTTTCAAGTTTAGAAGAAAGTGTTTAAAAGTTTTAAAATGAAAGGTGCATATTAGAATTACCTCAAATAATTTGTCCACATCATCTAGATCATGTTGTGTCACAGTGAGAGAGATGGCATTAAGAAGGTGGCACCTCTAATTAGTGGCTATTCAAAAACTTCTACTCTCCTTACCATAGACTTTAGTTAAAACAATCTAATAATTCAATATACTCTGTCTTCTATAATAAGGACTGCTTGGTTAATTAATTTTTACCTGCATACATTGCCCAATGATTGCTTATTAGGGCACTTGCTTATTAGGGATCAATAAGGTTTTGGTAGTCTATAAAAATTTTGAAATTGCTAAATGATCGGCATATATGCTTTGCATTATAAAACATTCATGAATATCCAAAAGAATTCAGATTTGGCAATGAATTGTAAAAATAAAAAAACAAAACATGCAGGAAAAGATTTAGCAGACAATACAGCGGTACCTCTAGTTATGAACTTAATTCATTCCAGAGGTCCATTCTTAACCTGAAACTGTTCTTAACTAGAGGCATGCTTATGCTAATGGGGCCTCTTGCTGCTGCTGCGCCATCGGCACACAATTTCTGTTCTCATCCTGGAGCAAAGTTCTCAACTCGAGGTAACTCTTCCAGGTTAGCGGAGTTTGTAACCTGAAGCCTTTGTAACCTGAGCCGTTTGTAACTTGAGGTACCACTGTACTTAGGTGAACAATTTCTAAGATCTACTCATGCTGTCTGCCAAAAGATAGGAAGGGTAGAATGGCCACCCCATTCCAGAACATGATAGTCCATCAATATAAACCAAAAATCTTTAAGTGTTATGGTTCTCAAAGGAGCTGGACTTACTGTGGACCCCTTGTGTTAAATTCATATGACAGAGCAGGCAACAGAAAGTTAGTTCAACTTCTTGGATCTTAACTCCCACACACAGTGTTCTGCTCATAGAATGGAGCTTCCTTACATCTTCCTTCCTAGTTCAATTCCTTTCCCCCACTGCCCCTGAACAACCCCTGGAAGCTTGTGGAGTCTTCAGAACAAGGGTGTGATTTGGGGAGGAGATAGGAAATAAGCAAAAGTTTGGGGCCTTCCTTTTATGCATGTGGAAGTTTCTCTCCTCTTATGCCGGTATCTTTCTATCTAAGCCACAGAGGCAAATGATTCATTAAAATGCCTATATTATAGTTTATTAAAATGTTATAAAGATATGCTCAAGTGTACAAAAGTGTACAGCTGCAAGGTTAACTGATTAATCAAACATAACAGTCTGTTTTGCCCCTGACAAACCTGTTCCTTAATTAACTTTTTAAACTTCCATGTTCTTTGTGGAACATTGTCTGTCTTCCAAAAAAAGTTAAATGCTGCCTCCTGAGCTGCATAATATGCGTTTACTTAAGCTTCCTGGAAAAACATTCATATCATTCCAAGGGTGACTAAATGTTTTCCATCCTCATAGCTAGCATTCCAGACAGCTTTTCTTTTCCCCGAGTTCATTACATGAAAAATACCAGTTCCAAGTTCAGTGCTAGAGAATTTCCTTCCTGGTGCCCAAATTCCTAATGCAGAAACAACAAAGTGGTTTTAAGGCTGCATTGCTTGGTTTGGTCCTTTAATTAAAACTTTACAGAAGAAATAAAAGCAAAGAATTCACAAAGGAGGTGATATTCTACAGCAACAATAGAGGCAAAGGAAGAAACATGAAAACCCTCCCAACAGAGCAGACATGAGTATGGACAAGCCTGGAACAGAGTTGCATTCATTTCTCTTTTCTCTTTTTTCAACATACTTCCACCTTCTCAGCTTTTTATATGAAGGGCAACACAGATTCACCAACTTCACAAGATGCATATCAGTTCAGGAATATTTTCCCCAAACAATGTCTAAACCAGTGGACTCCCATGGCTATGTATGGTTCAAGCATTGTGTGTCCTTTTTCAGAAAAAGGTTCCAAGACTGATCATTTGAAAGATCATGGCAAACTGCTGCAAGTGAGAGTGCTCTTCACCATGGAATTCAGGTTCCAAAATAAATATATAAATAAATTTCACCTGAGGTATCTAGCCAAAAGACTGGCTCTCTGTGAAATCAATGTCACCATGGGCATCAAAAAAGGAAAGTCAATCAGGAGTGTGGCTTGTTGCTAACCTATCACAAAATTGGCCTCTTCGAATTCTGAACAGCTGCAGAGCTAGTTCTCTGAAAGTATCTAAAACACAAAAAACCCTAAAAATTCGGGGAGGGGGGGGGAGAGCATATTTTTGGTTCTCATGTTCTTATTTTCAGAAGCCTGAACTTTTAAAATGTATTTTATAGCAGGGAGCCTGAAATAAAATTCATTTCTTTCAGAAACAATGTTGTTTTGAAGCCAATTCAGTCTTGTTGCAAATCCCTTAGATCTATGATCCAAAGCTAGTAATATTAGTGATGATAGTACTGAACAGGAAACAGGACTTGTTTTTTGAGAGAAATACTTTCCAATGTTTCAGAAAACGGAACATCTTCAAATACTGGGCACCTTCTCATTTTTTCACTCCTAATCAACAGTACTCAAACAACTACTAAGTTGCAATGGGAAGTACATTCATGAAAATGTTCACCGTCCCCCACTATGAAATACAGCCCCTTTTCATGGCATTTGTATTCCTGCAAGAAAGTGTGCAACGCTGCCAGGAAAGCTTGGGAAGAATTACAGAAAGAATCACCCAGTTACCTGGGCAACAGAAATGTATCCTCTCTCTCTCTCCAATTCAGAGTGAGGGCAATGGGAGGGCTTTGTTTGCTTTCACTACTATTACCACATAGTCAAACCTGATCTGATGGTATTCAGAAGAGGGGGGCATAACAGAAGGAAAAACAAACATGCCCCCCTTGTCAGGGCAAGGGAGGCAATGTACCCTCATCGGAAACTAGCTGAATTTCAATGGCTGATTGCAAAGCAGTAGGGATAGGGACCTGAATCTGCAGTTAGAACAGAGCACAAAACATTGATGGGCAACGAAACTACCAGCAAATATGATGAAGCAGTGAAAATTTCTGACCGATAAAGATCCTCCTATGCAGAGTGTGGGAAATGGGAAGGCTTCATGTGCCCTCAGGAAAGTTGGCACCTAGATGCTCTGATGTTCACTATATAATCTGTGTCTGGCTGAGGTCACATACTACAGTAGCTCCTCTGAATATTAACAGTAACTCTAGCACCACATCGAAAATTAACACTAGAAAAGTTTTTATGCCAATTCTTAAAATGGTATTTTGCATTCTCCATGCCTTACCTTCACACATTGGACAGCATTCCCCAGGCACTTTTACGGGATTCAAGCAGCTCTGTCCACAGGCTGTGGCAACACAGTGAGATTCTCCATTGATACATTGACAGAAAGTACAGTCATCTTCCCTCCAGCGGTCACCGTGTGCTTGAATCTGGCCATTAGCGTAACACCCAGCAGGGTTACTAACGGGAGAAATTGAATCTAAAAAAACAACCCCAAACCACATCAAAATGGTTCGATTTATTTGTAGTGTTTAATACATATGTTTTATTGATAATATAGCATTTTGAACATTCTGAGAGAATATCAACACAGGATTAAAAATAATTTATTATAAGACCACATTGATATTCATTACAACAGCAAGGGTGCACAGCTTTAAAAGTGTCAAAAATGTAAATTATCTTTCCCAAATGTTATCAACAGTGAATTATATTTTTACAGAACTTTATGAATTGGACTCTCTTTTAATAAGGAAAACTGACAGAAATACTACATTTGCAGAAGATATATAAGCACTAGAGATAATTCAGATTATTTATAAAACTCTTGGGGTATCAAGGAAGTGAATAGCATCCTGAGCAGCCGTCCCAATTTCAAGGTTCTTTTGCCAGGAATTATGAGCTATCGCTTCAACACATTAAATAATACTAAAATCTATGACGACTTACAACTTGTGCAGGGGTTAGCTTCCAGGGACTACATGTAAAGCTGAAATCATGTACAGTGGTATCTTGGGTTACAGACGCTTCAGGTTACATACGCTTCAAGTTACAGACTCCGCTAACCCAGAAACAGTGCTTCAGGTTAAGAACCTTGCTTCAGGATGAGAACAGAAATCGTGCTCCGGTGGCGCGGCCGCAGCAGGAGGCCCCATTAGCTAAAGTGGTGCTTCAGGTTAAGAACAGTTTCAGGTTAAGAACGGACCTCCAGAACGAATTAAGTACTTAACCCGAAGTACCACTGTATAGCTACAACAAGCCCAGAACCACACCCGTGTGACCATCCCAACCTTCCTGAAGCCAGTGTGCTGAGTGGGCCTTGCCCCTGGGTGTAAAGTGGAGCCTTGCTTACTGGACTGGGACACTTCAGTGAGATCCCAGGACCCATTTGAGACTTTCCCAGAGCCCAGTAAGCAAGGCAGAGAGCTTAAAAGTGCTTTCTGTGACAGGGAAAACAAGCCTGGATAGCCGTTTTAAACTCTCTGGTTTGCTTACTGGGCTCTAGAGGTTTCACAAGATCTCAGATGGTCCTGTGAGATCTCATGAGACATTCCCAGCATTCAGTAAGCAAGCCTGGGAGCTTTCAAGCTCTTCCCCTTGCATGCATTTAATTTGTGCAATCGCAGCTGGCTGGCCACCAAACATGTAAAGCTGTCATTGCTGAAGTTAAATGCATCCAAGTTGTGAGTTGGCTGTACTTTTAAATCAGATTCAAAGAGCACCAGAGCTATAATAACAACAACAAACAACAACAACAACAACAACAATAATAATAATTACCTTCGCATACTGGACAGCATTCTCCTTCTGGTACATAGTATCTGTCACAATGTAGCTCACCACACTGTGCCGAGAAACAAATAGACACACCACCTTGGCATCGACAAAACCGGCAGGCATCCATTCGAAACATATCTCCATCATAATATTCCACACTATTAAATATACAAGCTGGCTTCACTTCTGAAAATAGCAACAACAACAACAAAATAACTTTTCATGAAGGTGCTTGGCTATAAAAAGCATAGTGACTTAACTCATGAAATTCTCAGATATAGGATTATCTACTCCTTGGTAAAAAAAATAAATCTGGATTTTTGTTTCTGAAATGTTTCACGGTTTACTTAATATATACCAGGCTGAAAGTGCCTCAGCTGAAATTGCTCCTACTTGTGAAAGCTGGGGAACATGATTTTTGCTAATCCTACCTTCACCTACTGTAGTCCTCCATAATACATCCTATTTTGTTCTGGAGGGTTCCCTAACATTCAGGAACGCTTTTCAAGAGGGACTTAAGCTTGGAGGGTATTTTTTTTCTGGATGGCAGCTGCATATTCTAGGGCATGTTCTACATCTACAATTATAAAAAAGAATGATAGTGACAGAAGAACTACTGGTGTACTCCAGCTACTCCATCCATCTATCAAGGAAAGAGCCACTTATTTTGAACTTAGCCTCAGCTTCATCACACCTGAGCTAGGCCTTTGCAAAAAGTCGGAAGAATTCAGGGTGCAGAAACAAAAAGTTATACACACAGCCTCTTTACTGTGAGGCCGTAGGGTGATATTTAACTCTCTTGTTTTAGTTCTGCTACCAGAGTTTGCTGGTGAACACCTAGCCCATGTTTTGTTTTGTTCAATGAAATATGACTGTTGCTGTTCATTTTACATTTTATTTCAATAAAGATGTATTTTTTGAAAAATGCTCATGACTATGCTGGTTTCACAGATATAAATTTGGGATAAATTTCCTTCATTGGATCAAATGTCATGGCAAGCCCCCACATTGCACAGAATCATTTGGCAGCACTCCTGCCCTTTTATCTGAGCCCAATTTATATGCTAAACCCCATTCTAACTTTATGTACTACAAATACTTATGCCAGGAAAAAGGCTCTGTTGAAACATATTGCTAATTATTGGTTGATAATTAAGTACCCTAATTTTTATTTTATTTTTTATCAATTATCCTGGAAACATTCATATTCAAGAGTGGCACATGAAAATGAATTATTTTACCGATTCATCTCATGGATAAATTGCCTAAGACTTTTTAAATATTGTCTATTCTTAATGGAAGCTAACATACCACAGCAGCTTCAGGCCAAATTAGATGCAACATGAAACACCTGCTTTAATGTTGCATGTATACCTTTACAATTGCAAATAGCAGCACCAGCGCCCCCAATCAGGAAGTGAGGGAGGAGCCTTTTCCTGTGCCTGCACTGTAGCCCGGACCAAAAAAATGCCCTTTTGAATTTATTTACATTGGGAAGGCAGCTCCCACTTAGCCCAACAGGAAATTCCCTCTTAATGAAAATTTGTTGTGACTCTGACCCCGGGGAAGCATTAAGCTCTCCCTCCCTGTTGTGGTCCAATCCTAATTGGGGGATTCAATGACTGCTATTTATGGTTTAAAAAGGGCACATGGACATTAAACAACATTAAACCACAGAATGTGCAGTGACACAGACGTCTCCAATTCAAGGTGGCTTTGGGCTAGCAACACACTCTTTCAGCCTTAGCTTCTTTACCGGCAATAAAGGGAAAAATAATATGGATCAATCTCACAGAGTTGTTGCAAGTACTACTGTGATAATGTATACCTAGCACTTTGAAGACACTAAGGTGGAATCTACTCACATATTAAAAACATTCTGAAAATGCTTTTTTAAAAGCGTTTTTAAAAATACGCTGAATTTTCCATTAGGCTCACCATCGCCATCTATTGTCACATTGTATATTGCACTTAAAACGTTTTATTTGCAGCTGTATAGCTGAGTCCTAAGATTCTGTATGAGTAAATGAAGCTTTCTCATTATGGAGTCTGACCATTGGCACTTACTTGGCACTTACACCGACTGGCAATGGCTCTCTAGATTTCAGACTAGTATTGAACATAGCATTTTCTGCATGCAAATCATGCAGTCTATCATTCTGATTACATTACAAACAAACCACAACCCCTATTCACTCGGTTAACAGAAAGGTAGCTGATATATAGCTAAATGTTATGGGTATTGGGGTGTGACAAGTAGTCCTTTGTCTCACAGCCTATCAATTTAGGATGCCTCATAATGCATAATCTTAATGATTTCAGAAGAGTCAATGTTTGCAGTGAAACATCAGTGCACCTTCTTACGACTTCTACACTACACTGCTGCCTGTGCCTCTTTCTGCTCAAGCAAATCCCAGATGTACCTGGAGCTTAGGAACTGTAGGTGGATCAAAGCAGTCCAAGCATCTCTGGGTCAGGAGTTACATACCTATGTTGTCTGGCAATTCTGTCTAGCCACTGGACCATCCTGGCTTTCATATATGCCTGGGGTTTCTTAGGGTTTAGCTATCTGTACTGACACTGAAGGGAGTTATTTCAGTGCAATGAACAGAAACAGAAAATATTTGATGGTACACTATTGGATTAATTAACAGAAACTGCACTACATCTGGAAAGTTACTGGAACTCAGAGAATGTTTTTAAAAGGCGATTAAGGTCTGTTAAGAGCAAGATCATCTTACTCCAACCGTTTTAGAAGTCAGAACACATTAGGAAAACAAAACAATTGCAGACATTTCTTTGCAGACAATTTCTAAAGGTGACTGCTGCGTCTTTTGATTGCTATGAACCCTGGATGACACTTTTGTATTTAATTCAGAAGATTATCAGCAGGAAGTTCTTTTTCCTTCACTAAGCCATGTAGCACACTCGTGGGATATCTGTTGCCTAAATGTCCTACCTAACCTATCTTAAATCTTCTTTTGTGGCTATGATAATTAGTAGCTGCTAAATTCCACATAAATAATGTGTTTTATTCTGTAACACTATAGGAAGTTACCTTATACCAAGTCAGACCACTGGTCCATCTAGCTCATTACGGTCTACACTGACTGGCAGTGACTCGCCAAAGTTTCAGGCAGGATTCCCTACCTGAGGATTGAAGGAGGGACCTTTTGTATGCAAAACAGATGCTCTACCACTTAGCTACAGTCCTTCCAACTATGAATTTTATTGCTACCTGATGCTACACTGCCAGCTCAAATAGTCATCATAATACTGTAATTACCGTCAAACAACTTCTTTTGTCTTTTCAAAACAGGTACCACCACCACTGGGTGAAAGCCCACATTCCCTCTTGGGCAATTTGTTCAGAGCTGCATGCTAGTGCTGGAGAGGGCCAGAACCAAAAGTGAGTGGGCTAGAACCTCCCACACAATTTCTTTCAAAATCATCACCATCCCTCATTCTTTTTCTCAAGATCACCACCATCACTTCTTCTCCTAAAATCATAATCCACCCTTCCCACAAGGATTGGATCACATTGCCATCTCCTGCTCCAGCCTGGCTGCATTGATACCATCACTGAACAGCAGCAGCCAGTCCATACAAACTTGGGAGACTTTCAGGATTGCTTTCTAGATCAGAAAACATGATTACAGGTAAATTTGGGACCAGAAATCAAGCCCTACTTTGCCCTCATCTACTCTTCTCCTCACAGTGTTTCCTTCTCTGCCAGAAAACACTAGGAGAAAAATCTAGAATTGCAAAGCACCTAGGTCTCCTACAGAGTATGCTCACTTCATTCTCTTTATCATTATTTGGAGCATTGATTTCCCTCTGACCCAGGGGTGTGTGTGTATGTGTGAAGTTTCAGGAACCACCACTATGAGGTACTCAGCTTGCTTCCCCATCTCTGGCTCTTCTATATGAAAAGATTGTTGAGGATGCTTCAGGAGCCATTACTTCAAGGCTGCCGGTGAAGCACACTTTTTCCACTGGTAACCAGTGGGTGGGGGCAAGGAGTAGGCATAGGATGGAAGGGAATGTGAGTGGGCTGTATCTGGCCAGAAGCCAGTAGATCTAAATTTAAATAAAGAACCTCTGTTATATTTATAACTTTATGACTTTGGATATAGAACCCCTAAAGGATACTGATTTTTAAACACATATTTGCACAGTAACATTCATTAAAGAGCGGTACATAGCATGAACAGAAATTTCAGGAACAGAGAGAAAGAATAAAATAATAATCCTTAACTGAGTTTGCCTTTTAAAGGCATAACTTCACTGTTGTTAGATATATAGCCCAGTAGCATACTATACATTTATTAGTTTGAGTTGTTATTTGTATAGTAAACATTATTTCAGCAGTGGTGCTTTTTGTAACATAATTCTTACAATGAGAGTTATTATTCTATTATATCATTTTGTTTGTGATCTTTGATGTGTTTTTTATATCAAGCAAACAAAAGATGCTTCACTAGAATACCTGCATCTTGCCTGGTACTTAGGAAAAGTATATTAATGTTTACTTGGTTTACATGTTATAATTACACAGCATCTCAAAGAGTAATTAAAATAGCATGTGTCCCTTTGATATTTTCGTTCAAAATGAACTCAAAGATATGAAATGTAACAATATAAAGAGAGATGGCAGAAAACCTCAAAAATTCTAGAGATTATAGGCCTGTTCACCCTTAACGCTAAGTCAAATCCTGGCTAAGCATGAACAAGCAAGCATGTGGGCTCTCACAGCGAAAATTATGGCAGCTTTGCTCTCCCTTGATCCTGCTGCTACTGCCCTAAGCCATGGTTTAGCTTAGCATTACGTACATCTAAATCTGGGTTTGTATCAATATATATTGCCCAATGTATCATTGAAGATTTTACTTGCTCATCCTTTGTCTCCTAATCCAATAATATCTTATACATTTTAGACAGCACTTTAACATTACATTCCAACAGATCTCTCTCCAATTGTGATATTTGTTTCCCAAACCCTCATTTCGTATCTTTCTTAAATACTTCATTCAAATGGTTTTAGTTTGTTTTAAACTGATTTGTTTTTGCTCTTGCCATCTGTCCCAGATTTAATTAAGTTTAAACTACTATTTAATTAATCTAATACTGAGATGCACAGACTCTGAATATTTATAGTAGTTTTGTTGATACTTATTGTTTATTATTGATATTTTGGGAACTAATGGGTCAGGGATAGCTAAACTGTGCCCCTCCAGAAGTTGCTGGACTATAAGTCTCATCATCCCTGACAACTGGGCATGCTAGCTGAAGCTGATGAGAGCTGGAATTTAAAAACATTTGGAGGCTCATAGGTTAGGAATCCCAGTAGAAAATAATGCATAACAGGTAATGCTGACATTTAGCAGTAAATCTCAGTAGTTAACTAGTAGCCCAATGCTTTCCTAATTTTGTGAGCCAGAATCCAGAGTTATCTGGCTATCTCTGAGCATTCACTGGGGCTTTTCAGATCTGATACAGGGCATGAGCTACAGGTAAAGCCTTGCCGTCAATACAAATTCCATGTGCCTGGCCCATTCACTTGCTACATTAGCATAGAGGCATCACAGCCTGCCTAGTCATCAATCAGAATAGAATAAACAAAAATAGCTTGCTTTCAGATTTCCCTAATGAGTATTTGAAAAACCATGTCACTGCAGATATGCTTTGGAAGATTTGTATTTATTTTCCACTATATTTCAATTTTTCACATTATGTGTAAATAACATGAAATTATAACTTTCAAATAAAATAATAATAATAATAATGCATACCACTATTAATTAACTGTGCCCCTCTCGTTAGCCAGTGATGTGGCTTAATTTGTAGTTTAGCAGTTTAACTTGAAGGATACAATTCTTCAATAATCTATTTACACAGAGGTGTAAAGAGGGCTGGGTTCACCCCTTGAAACATGCCTCCCCCTCCATCTACTGAGTTGCCTGTGATGGCACCTGCAGCAGACTTTTAAAAAAATAAACATGAACTGCACATAACAGCAGGAGAAAAGGCTTGCCAGGAAGATGGCTGCAAAGTGCTCAGGCACCAAGAAGGGGTGCTCTTTCCTGAGTGGTTTGCAATCATCACCAGGACTCGGAAAACATTGTAGCAGATCTGAGTGCTCCTTTCCACTTTCTAAACGCAGTAAGCACAACATCTTATTTAAGACAGCCTTCTGTTAGCCCAATAAATAGGAACATGGTATACCTTTACCGAGAGATAAAACTCTGTAATGATTTTGATCCAAAATTGGGACAAAATCTTGGAGGCAGCATTTCCTGACCTCTTTTGGGATGAAGGGTAGGCATAAATCCAATGAAATAAATATTTGCACGACTTCTGGCACATGGCTAAAACCTGTCTTTCAAGGTCATCGTCAAAGGTTCTGGTAGTGTGTTCAAGAGGTTTTAAATTAATCTATGGCTATGGACTATTTAAAATGGCTTTCGTATTGTTGTATTCTATGCTTCTTTTTTTCTGAAAAATAATTAATTCATAGAAGTACCCTATCATACCCAGTATTAACAGACCCCTACTAAATAAGGTTAAGTTTTAATACCCTACAAGTTTTTAGTAGGAATATTGTCCTATGTAAACTTATATATAGTTTCTACTTGTGCCCCATACTGGACAACATATTTAAATTAGCCATAAACCAAACTCCTCAAAATGTTCAGTCCAAATACACTGAGAACGTAACATACCATTGACACATTCAAAGACATCACAGCACTTGCCAGGTGTTCTGTCTCCACGTGACACTATTTGGGGGATGTAGCCTGCCTCGCATTTTGGAACACCACATAAACCAGAGAGACATTCGCACCTGAAACCGAAGCATTGAAAGCTCCATAAATAAGTGAGGCAACATATGAGGGAGGGAAAGCACAAACATGGGGGGAAACAGCTGGTGATAGCAAGTTGGTTTTCTGCTGTTACATAATAAAAGACAACATGACTATTTAAAACACAACACAGTAAACAAAATTTAACAATTGTTCCAATGGACAATGCTTGGCTTTGATCAGAAGACTGGTGTTCCAAATCTTACATACATCCCAAGCAGAGGTAGGCCTGTTGAAAAGTCACTAATTCCTTAGTTCTTGATCATAAAAACCATATATCTCACAGGGTTTTTGGGAGAATCATCAAAATAACGAAGGAGCATTCTATGCCACGAAACTGCTTAAATATTGCTACAGTACTAACACTATCTCTAGCAACTCATTCTCTTAACTCTGTGATGTGATATTTAATTTGAAATGGCATGGAAATGTAACATAAGGTGACATGAGTAATTAGGATCTGTATAAATCTTTCAGAAGCCCAAGGACAGTGTTGCAAACTCAACCATCAACATTTAAAGTTTACTTATACAAGTCATTTCAGCCTCATTCATGGAAAGTGAACAACATCCCACCCCAGACATTTTCTGGTCATTAGCTTTTCAAACACATATGGATAATAAACCTTAAACTGTCCAAACAATCCAAAACTCTAATCTACCTACAATGAGTACTTAGCAGGTTTCTGAGATACACAAAAGATACTCCTCTTTAAAGAGGAGATGGCACTGAAGACATTTGCAAATTATTTTTTAAATCATGAATGCTAATCCCTGAAATATCCATCCAGAGAAGAGTTGAAGTGAGAAAAGAAGAATATGGAATCATCCTTTAAGAATAAAACATCATATACTTATATATTAGATAGGGGTAACCAATGTGGGACCCTACCCCCCATCCCTGATCACTATCTTTGCTGGTTGGGGCTGATGGGAGCTGAAGCCTAACAACATCTGAAGGGAACCATATTAAGTACGCGCATACTGAAAATTGCTGAAAATATATGTGGGGTAGAGGGGGACTGTTTGAAAAATGTCAGCACAGGGGAAGAGAATTTAACTATGGCAGCAGATTCCCCCCCTCCCTCATTTTGTAGTAAAACGCCGTTTTACCACCTAAATCAATCAGTATTACCTCCAATAAGACAGGGGCTTTTAACTGCTTGGGCAACTCCCAAGCAATGCAGAAAAACTAGCTTGTGTGCATCCCTGACACTCAGCGTCCCAACTTACCCCTGTATACTACAGTATAATCTTATTAAGGTACTGACCAATTCAGGGTCAGAAGAAAGGTGCTCGCTCTATTCCTAATTAATCTATAACCCTCTCTCCCAAACAGTTTAAAGTATCCTGTATTGAGATTAAGATAGGGTTGAGAAATCTGTGCCATGAGGCCCAAACTCTTCCCACACAGCATAGGATGGCATCTCTAACCACACTGTCATGTTTAAGATTATTATTTGCATTTGCTAGTTGCTTTATACAAGAGAAATATCTCATAGCGAGTTTATTTTTATTTATAAAAATATGTATATAAAGCAGCAACCGTTTTGCACAGAAATTCCATTCCTTGCCCATGTGCACATTGGTGAAGTGTGCATAAGCTCGCTCCACCTTGTTCTGTCCTCTTCTGGGTCGAAAAGGACCTATGCTTTGGCAGCCAAACGTCAACTGGACGCGCACAAAATGGTCACTGCCTGTATTGCTATATTATAAAAAATATCAGAGTGGTTTACAATAGAAGCTCTTGAAAATCCCTCACTGGTTTTTGAGCAGTCAGAGACTACAAATCCCCAATAGTTTTGAGGCAAACAATGGTCACCCATCCCTTCATATAGTCTCTCTCACAATATGCTCATACTGAAGAAAATTAGCACTTTTTTTTTAAAAAAGAGAGATTAGTTAGTTATGTCAAATGTGGAGAGGGTGGCAAATCAGATTTCATTACTCAATGTTGTATTATCTGGAATGTTTATTGCTTTATTTGTTCTATGTTTTTATTGGTTGCTAATCAACAAGGGTGAATTTGTATTTGGGCTTAGAAGATCAAATCACTAAGTATACAGGAACATTCTACAGAATAACATTTTGTATTTATTATTAACTTACAGAACACATGAAAATAATATTTATGAATGTCTTACATTTCTGCCCCACCTTCATGGCTATTATTATTACAGTTCCCTATTCAGGCAATGAGCAGATCTAGAATTGCTTAGCTTCAGCAAGGTGTTGGTCTCCTGTGCCTTCAGACCATAATATAGTTAGATTTAAGAAAATAAAAAATTTGAAAAGCTCTCCACAAGTCCTGTGAGTAATTTTTAATTCTTTCAGTGCCAGCTTTTGTCAGGCTAATGGGTAATAATATGTGTGACCTCTGTAGTACAGTGGAGCTATTTTGATGAGATTAAACTAATTAGTATATTGTGTTTTTTATTCATTTTTGGGTGTGTTTTAAATCTTGTTATCTGCCCTGAGATCTTTTGATGAAGGCTGGAATTCAATTGCTAAAATAAATAAATTGAACCACATCTAACTTGTTAAGTATAATCAAATATAATATTTTTTTATCAAAATAGGGCAAGAACAAAAGCACCAAGTGATCTACAAGATATAACCTAAATATATATAGGACAGACAAATAGATTAGCGGGGCAGAATAAGGATTTTTTAAATGTTGTCTCCCCTTTCTATGGAAAGAATGTTTCCCCTTATCTGCCACTTACGACATCTAAGGAATACTGAAGAGCAGAGTGTACTCTCTCTTCCCACAGCCATTTGAGAGAAGGATGGGAGCAACAAGCCTGGAACCTACCCTGGCAGACTACTTGAAATCAAGCAGTCACTGAGGTGCAATGTCACCAAAACGGCTCACCCCTTTTGGCGAGAGTAGGGCTGGGATGTGTAACCATGGGTAAATCATCTCACCAAGCCTAGCACACAGAAGAAATAAAATGAACAACTGTTCTTAATAACTGTCAGAAGGATTTTTGTTGGCAGGATGGAAGAATCCTTTAGGCCTGATTATTGTGACTATACAGATACTGTAATGATAGAGGAATTGTTTTGCTGTGTTTTTGCTTTTTCAGCATAAATCTAACACTACTACTAATTACTTAGCTGGTTAGCTAGGACTATACAGAAAAAGGAAGGACAAAATGAATATACACTTTATACTAAGAAGAAATGGAAGCACCATGTATGATAAGACTCTGGACGTTGAGTACTAATAATTTTCTCCTCTGTTTTCATAAATGGCTAGGAAGCAAGAGTGATTATTAAAGAAGCTAAAAACTTCTATCAGCAATCATTAGTATATGCTTAACACACAGCTCACTTAAGAATTGGGAACCTAACAAAAAGAAGCAGTAGAGAAGTGAATGTGATAATCAAAACAAGTAAGTGCAGATTAAAGATTGGAATAAACTCACAGAAATGCAATGAGGAAGAAGATTAAAATAACCACTTAAGTCAGCTGACATAAAATGCAACATTTTCTATGCATCAGTTCTGGATATGGATAAGCATGCATTTTGTACTAGGACTTCTGAGTGCATTACCATCAGTAGTTAACCAAAAACTGTTACTTATAGTTATAAGAATGAAAGTAATTATTCTGGATTGAGGAGTATATGAAATTCTACTGCAACATTAAAACTGTAAGACAGCTTTAAAACTATTTCAGAGAACAAATTTCCTATCCTGCTGTCACTCTTTCCACAACTAAATGATTATACTGTTTGAAATCAAGATAAGAACAAGAACAAGACAGCAATCAGTGTTAGATATCCAGTGAAATGTATGGACATTTGCAGTCCCGGTGTCACTAGTTCCTAAATACTAAATAGCAGAATAATTTTTTAACTCATTTACTGTTATATTTTGTGCTGTTTTTAGACTCTCATCTTGCCACATCAGGTAATTTCTTGGACCAGAGAATTATCTACAGTGGGATTAGATTCCAGATCCTCAGCACGTGATGGTTCTTTGTTGCTGAACACATGAATGGTAGTATTTGGATAGGATATGTGGAACCTTTGGGGAGCAGTTGTTGGGACGCTCTCAGGATCTTCATCTTACAATATCAAGTTACAGAATCCAGAAATGCCCTATAGTTCATATATACCACATTACTGTAGTCAAGACTTGAGGTTAGGTCATAAATTATTGTTGCAAGATTGAAACTGAAAAAGATGTACAGCTTCTTACCAGGAGGCGTTTATTGGTACCATCGTATCCCAAGATTCAGGGTCATCCTCTATGCACCCAAGTTTAATCTTATATTTCTATATAACCAAATACATTAAGAAAAAGCTACATGACATTAAGTTCTCTCCTTGTGTTTGGAAATAAAACTGTAGGACATCTAGTTCTCTCCTTGTGTTGTTCCCATCTATAAAATACGCTATTTCTGTACAGCCTTTCTAAATAAGTTACTAAGTTAAGGCTAATAAAAACATGAGAACTGCAAGCTAAAATTACTCCTATTTTATTTTTACATGAATGAGAAACACATCAATTTCCCCCTAAAGATTTTAGTTAAAGAAAATATTTAGTCACTAATTCTTTTCATATATCTTATTTCAGAAGTCAAAGCAGTTACTAATTCCATTTTAGTCATGAACACTTTCACACAGCAATTGCTCAACATACACCTCCCAAATCTTCAATAGGAATTCAACTGAGAAAAAGCTGTTATGCAAAATCATCTAGAGCAACAGTGATGCTCAGTACTCCTTTGCTACTTGTATCACAACTGCTTTGAGTTCTTAAGTAGAAACTTTAAACGCAGTGACTGTTAAAGTCTTGTATCAAATGTATAACAAACCTGGTAGGGAGAGTACAACATCCATCAGCTGTCAGCCTGACTTGAGTTTCATAGCTATCCAAGGGGCAAGCAACTTGCTGGACAGGAGGACATTCTACTGTGCTACAGTCTATGCTGAACACTGTTGGAAGAAAAATATATTTAAAAATTGATTAGAACTTGTATTGCTTTAGAAAAAATGACAATAAAGAGTCCAATTATTTCACAGGGTACCTGAAGGAGTGTCTCCTTCCACTTATATATGCCCAGAATAAATAAAGCAATCCTCTGAGACCCTCTTCCAGGTGTCCTTGCCAAATGAGGTGAGGCAGACAGCTACTAAACGGAGGGCCTATTCAAAGATGGCATCTTAAGTTACAGAACGCCCTCCGCAGAGATGCTCACCTGGCACCTACACTTAAGTTCTTTTGTCACCAGGTGAATACATTATCTTTTTCTCAGGCTTTTTAGAAGTGTTTTAGTATTTCTTAGATATTTTACACTACTGCTATTCTCTGCTTGTTTTTGGACCTGTATTGTGTTTTTTAATTCTCTTTTAAATTTCATATATTGTTCTATATTGTGGTTTCAATGTTCACTGTAAACTACCCAAAGAACTTTGGTTATTGGGCAGTGTACAAGGAATAAATAAATAAATAAATAAATAAATAAATAAATAAATAGAATAATATGGTACAAAGGCCAACCATAATACTTCAACACCAGCTTCTGGATGATTGCAAATGCAGACAAGGACATATGCCAACCAACAGTCCCCAAACCTAAATTCTCAAAGGTTTAATTCACAGCACCTTCACATATCAATTAGGTGGAGAGGGTAATTATGCCTGCTTCCATGCATTAATATAACATGTAAGTCTGATATTTGCATATTAACTCCAAAGCAAGTACAACTGATATGTGCAATCTTTAAACCCCATTTTGAGTCATGTTCACATTTCTGGAATACATGCATTGGAATTAAGAAGAGAGTGTATGTTGTTTTTATATAATATGCCAAAACATCAAGGCAAGACATGCTCATAGGTGGAGCAGCTCCCAACCATTCTGGCCAAAAATGGTGACCATAAATTTTATCCTGGAGACAAGAGGCATTATAACATTAATTTTATTATTTCAAAATGGAATGCTGTTAAGTGACTTGCCAACCAGCGGTATACAATTTATAAAAGGCAGCTCAGTTGCCAGAAGACTTGGGAGCAGCCATTTCTGGCACAGTAGGCTAGGTGCTTTGCAGAGGCTGCACTGGCATTGCAGAACTTACTAGTAGTTCTCCCTCATGATGGCTAGATATCCAATCCACTTTTAGTCAGCAGCCAGCCATCACATCCACTGGCTGTTCCAAGTGAAACACAACCAATGCAGCCAGCATGCCGTGTTCATTTGCAACAGCTGAATTAGTGACAGCAGCAGTGTAGAAAGCAAAGCGACAGGACAGAATTTCAGTGATCCACAATGGTAAATTTCCATTTTTGTGTGTGCATAGCAGAGAGGTGGGCTGTCTGTGTCATATCCTTTATCAATGAAGGGGGTTGTGCTGTGTTTTCCACCTAGACTATTCTTTGCCCCCAACACCAACTGCCCTGGGGAAGGATCCTGATATTGTTTATTGTGGGTTAAATAACCTTATAAGCCACTTATAAAGACTTATGTCACTTATAAGCCACCTTAGACTTCTACCCCAAAAGGTGAGAAATAAAAAATCGTAATAAGTAAACAGGTGCACATGCATCCCTCCTTCCTTTCCTCCGTGTATATATAGCTATGTATATTTAAATTCCCTGCAAGTATTCACAGAGGCTGATAAACAGTCACAAACGGTAAGTAAATGAATTTCACTCACCGGCATTTGCACTTAGCACCACCAGTATTTTCCTTCTGTAAAAGGAGCTGCTAGTGATGAGGTGCTTGTGTTTCCATTTATCCAACCAATGAAAGTTGCATTCCAGTCTAGCCAAGGTTTTAGTACAGGGAGAGACAGGTCGGTGGCAGCAAATTATCTACGTATCTCTACAGCTTCCTCTCAAGCCCAGACACCATTTGGGGACCCCTGATACCAGATCCACCCTATTTTTTGCTCTCTCTTTTTGTAATTGTAAGTTTTTAAAATTGTTTTTAATTTTCTATTTTAAATTGCTGGGACATCAGAGTGAAGGACATATAATAAATTAAAATAATAATAGCCACAATACATTCAGTATGTGCCCATTTATGGATGCGTGAATCTGTCTAGATGGTGATTGCAATACCAAAACACATACTGGACAGTCCCTTTGAAGTCAGTTGGATTTGCCCTTGAGGAGACTTGATTTCAATCAGTCTTGGAATGCCCCTTATTTTTATGAGTAAACAACCAATGAAAGGGAAGGTGCAGGATGGTCTATCTCTACATCTTGTACTCTAAATGTCAACTTGATCTCTGTGCTTTCAGTTACTAGAGGAGATGCTATTCTGTCAGACAAAAGAAATCACAGATCATAATATAGTTACAGTCTAGCTTTTATCATGCACTGCTTTCCACCAAATGGTTTTATCATCATCTGTGAGCACTAACTGCCACTGGACTGAAAGCTTGCATATGATTATCAAACGATTACATTACCTAGCTTGATAACACAAGGAGTGAGGGAAATCAGTTGCCTCACATTTCTTTGCATTTATGTTATTCCATCAGTGTTCCTGTTTCGAATAGCTTGTAAGATAGGAAAGACTTTGGCTGGAGTGAAATTTTCTCTGATAGTGCAGTGATAGAGATAGTGACAGGAAAAGAGACACATGAAGGAGTTCATTTTTGATAGTCAGCTCTAGGTTAATATGCATAAACACTGAGGTAATTGGGATGGGGGGGGTAAAGGTACACATTACCTGGTTTACATTCATAGAAGTCACAGCATTCCCCCGGCTTGCCTGATGCTTTAGAAACCAATATATTCAAATAGCCTGGTTGGCAAACTTTCCTCAAGCACCCTGTAGGGTTGCACACGCAGCGGCTAGGTAGAGGGCAGCATTCACCAGGTGGCGCATACCCTTCAATCAAAATAGAATCTTCTGGACAGCGAGGAGAAAACTGTACTTCACAACGGGCCTTGGAGCAGTCAGGCTTTTCTTCTGAAAACAAGACAGTGTGTGGATGTCAGTAATATGTTGTCCTGTTAATTTAAAGCTTTGCACATTCATACCATACAGAAGAGGTATCACTAGAAACTGTGTTGATGGAGCTATGTCCATTCCCCCAAAAGGGATGTCAGCTGTTTTTGACAAAATCTGCGATTGCAGGAAGCAGAAAGATGGACAAAGAGACCCATAACACCTTAAAGCAGAGCTTTCCAAACTTTTCATGTTGGTGACACACTTTTTAGACATACATTTCACAACACAGTAATTCAGTTTTACTAGCAAACTGGAGGTTAAACTAACGCCTTTCCAGCCCTGGGAGGAGCATGGGGAGTGTTTGCATGAAGCCAACGCTGAAGCCAAAACACTAACGTGTCACGATACTGAGGTTTGGAAAGCTCTGCCTTAAAAATTAAATTAAAGAAGACTTTTACTGCCAAGTACTTGTTTCATCATAGGCATGAAGTACACAGCAGGCACACATTTTCATCATTCTAAGTTTTTTACTCAGGCACGCATGTACACATACACAAACATGCTGGTACAAGTACACTGATTATGGTAGCTTTACAAAGGGGGGGGGGCAAGGATAATAACCCTCCTGGCAGATTTAGCATTCTAAGACATCACTGGCATCAATCACTGAAACCTAGGCATGCCTGAAAAGCAAAAGGGCCCACCCCCTTTTGCCACCTAAGGCAAAAGCGGAAATATTTTGCTCCCTGCCATACTGCCCACTTCCACTGTCACTGTATTTCCCCCATCTCTCTGAACTTGGAGATGAGCAGCAGCGCTGTGCGCAGGAACACCTGGCTCTTGCTAAACTCCTCCCCTTGGCTCTCACTGAGGCACTCCTCAAAGCATTGTCACTTGTCTTTTCTGCCCCAGAGATGAGGAAGATAGATGGCAATGCTACACGCCAGAATGCTTCCCTCTCACCAGTGAGAAGGGAGTGCTTTGTTACTGGAGGCAGTAGGGCAGATGGGGCACTGACTCTTGTGCTTCCACCACTTGAGGGAAGTTGTTTCTCCTCACCCCACTGGTGGGCTGGCTCTGCTGAAAAGTGATCAAACTGTATATGCCACAATATACCATAAATATTAAAATCCTATAGATAACCATTGGAAGTATAGGGTGCTAACAGAGGGATAACCTCTGGAGTGGACATGTTGTGTTCCTTCTGGGGTAGACTGTCCACCTTTGGTTCCCAACCTCCACACTTGTGGAGTTCTCACCTGTGGCTCCAAGAAGCTTCTAGAAGCCCCAGAAATGGCTTCAACTGGCTGGCTAAACCAGATGAGGGTACCCAAGGACAAGACCAATAGTAGGTCCAATGATCAAGAAGGCAGTTTCTGCACATGCTGTAGAGGGAAGTGAGGGGTAGATGGGGCTCATCAAGCTGGGAAGATAGCCCATCTAACAGAAGGAAATCTCTGATTCTAAACCTCCCCTGCCTTGTGGGATATATTTGGGAGAAAAAAAGGCTGAGGAGTAAACCTACACAAATCTGGAGTGGAGTCCCTAAGATGGTTGGATGGCACTTTGTATGCCTCCTTCTAGCAACTCCTTCCTAGCAGCCAAGCTGGTGCCAGACATATTGCTCTACTTTCCTTTGGACCACATCATGAGGCAGAGAGGGAGGTCTTGTCATCTGGGCAGCCCAGGACCACCATAAACTTTGTCCAGGCTTCTGCCCCGGAGAGGTCACTTCAGTACTGCTAATGCAGCAGCTTGACGTCACGCCCGGAAACACACTTCATTGTCTCGAGATAGACGAATGGCAACACTGGATAACCATTACCTTATGTAAAAAGATAACCACTTGTAGCCCTTATAAAGCTTTTATGTAATCGAATTTGTCAATGAACTGGGTACAGCCTTAAGTTTAGGAGACAGAAGTAAAATAAATTTTAGGGATTAGGTGCTTAGGTATAATGAATTTATGGTCAAGGACACAATGTCCACTTAATATGACTTGTTCTCCTATCATTTCTGGGTATACTCATTTTCTTCAGTACTAACATATAGAGCTGTGTTGATTATACATGCTGTGAGAGTATGCATGGTATAAAATATCAGTAGTATGGCTCACGCTATCACATCAAGAAACTGTGTTGTTGGAGTATATGAAAAGTATAGCTGGTTATACTGGTGTCCATCTGGAGAAACCTAATGCTAATGGATGATCAGACTGGATGAGTATAAGCATACACTAGCATCTTTCCTCAAGAACTGTCTGCAGCATGCTTTTTGCTTTATTCCCAAAAGCTCCATGTGTGGTACTTTCTGCTTTTATTTCTGTTCAACCCCATCTGACATTTACTTCCCCATCTTTACAGTCTCTAGGCTAGGAGGGGCTAGGAGTGCCTTTTTACAGGTCCAGTTGGTACTAAAGCTATGATCTCTTTCAGTAAGAAGTGAAATGGCCACTTTGGTAACTTCCAATTGGGTTGTTGTGGCGTGCTGTAAGTGCGGCTGCTCTTGAAGAAAGAAACTTCAATTGGTCTAAAATGCAGTGGCCAGATTACTGGCTGGGATTCCAATTAGGTAACATATAAACCCAGTTTTGCAACGACTGCACTGGTTGCCAGATTATTTAGGAGCCCAATTCAAGGTGACATTATTGACTAAAGCCTTTAACAACCAGAGACCCAAATACTGAAACACTGCCCTACCCTTCCATCCTACCTGAACCCCTTAACATAGGGGTCAGCAACCTTTTTCAGCTGTGGGCCGGTCCACCGTCCCTCAGACCATGTGGTGGGCCGGACTATATTCTTGGGGGGGGGGGGGAAATGAACCAATTCCTATGCCCCACAAATAACCCAGAGATGCATTTTAAATAAAAGCACACATTCTACTCATGTAAAACCAGGCAGGCCCCACAAATAATCCAGAGACGCATTTTACATAAAAGGACACATTCTACTCATGTACTCATGCTGATTCCCGGACCATCCGCGGGCCGGATTGAGAAGGCGATTGGGCCGGATCCAGCCCACAGGCCTTAGGTTGCCTACCCCCCTTAAAATTTTCCATGTAAGCAGGTTTCAAGATAATATATCACATATTTAACAGAACAACAGTGATCTCTTTTTCATGCATAACTGAGAGGCATACAAAGAATAGAGGAAATCTTTTCTTAAGAACTCCTTTGATTTTCATGGGATGTAACAATGTGGCCATTATATTTTTCAAATTACATTTTTATGTTCAAATTAAGCTTTATATTTTCAATGAATTTTACAGTAGGACCACACAATCCATATTGTTAGTAAATCAACAATTTCACATTTCTTCACCAAGAATGCCATAGGGTTCAAGTAACTTGTTACTTTCTAATTTGTAAATTAACTGTTCTTCCTCTTCATCTGACATAGTTCTTCAGATATATTCCTGAATGCAGTGGTTTAGGTCACTTTTGTGATTTAAAAATCTTAATTATGCATTTATAGTGTAAGCTGACTTTACATTTACTGTATAGTGTAAGATGCTGAGCGCTGAATGCAGAAACGAAGGGTATAACTATGTGAATAGTGAGTATTGCAAATATTGCCCTAGTTGCCTGCTTCTAGCCTTTAATTTGTTAGTTTTCAAATCTGTAGCAATCCACTCCTCAAAGTCTTCACCCATTTATTATTTTATTCAATTTATATTCCACACTTCCTCCAAATGGAGCCCAGGTTAACAATTTAAAAGTGATTCAGCAGAGGTTCTTAATTGTTTCTTGAGCAAGACTTCTCTTTTAAAGAAGATTTCTCACCTATTTAGACCCTGACTCTTTAGGTACAATGGGTTAGTTTTGGACTTGTCCATATATACCCTGGGATATCAGATCATTATTCTATGTTTAAATACTATCTAAGCTTCCATAAACTGAACCACCCACATTACCATTTTATTGTTTAACATTCTAATCCTCACATTTGTTATAAATGGCCCTTTTGAAATTTAATATACCGGTAATGGTTTTGAACTTTCCCGCCATTTTCCATTCCATTATTATATACTGAGGTTAGTTGTGCTGCAATCATTAATTTAAAGCAGTTTGACTTGACTTGCTTCTTGTAGTAGAGAAGCACCATTTTGGATTAAATCAATGATCCCTCTCTCATTTCTATGTTAGAGCACCTTAAGCACATATTTAACTCCCAGAGGTTCAGAAATTTAAAATGTTTGAAAAATGTAGTGGGTTGAGGGAGCAGAGATACAAAAAAGCAGAAACTGACATTTGCAAAAGTTTATTCTAATTGGTTTACAATAATCCAGCTCATCTCAATCTTTCAATGCTCAGGGTTTCTGTGTACCTAAAGTAACATATATCTCTGTAAAATGTATCCTCCCTAATTCCGGATTTGTAGGGTAACATAGAAATAGCTTAAGAACAGTTCTGAAGAAGTATTTCAGTGCAATACTACAAGATCTGGGCATTTTCTACAGGATCCTTCCTGTAGGATTCCATTCTTTTCCTCCCTCCTATTGGGCTGAATTTGGAACATGCACTTAAAAGCTGGATCAGTAAAACAGTGACAGCATTAAAAAGTCTGAGCTTACAGATAGCAGTAGCCAGAGTGGTTGTTGTTATTTTTTTAAATCAACACAGTGTGCTCAAAAAGAAACTCTCTGAACCAGAAATATACAAAAAAGGGAAAACCAAAATGATTTAAATGCCATGAGTGCCTTCCCTATGATGAAAGGAATTTGGGGCTTTTATAGTTTAGGAGGAGAAGAACATTGGGGAAATGTGATGCTGAGATGAAGTGAATTCCATTTGTGGGTGGGGCATAGCAGGAGTGTGCACCCACTTTGGATGTAACCTAATAACCAACTGGATTGATTTGGGAGGTATTCACTCTAAAGAAAAACAGGTCTTGTCTGAAGTTCAGTGGCCTGCTCACAGAATTTCAATCCTGTTTTAGGTCTCTTTTCTTTCTGGCCAAAAGTTGTAAATTTCTCAACCTCCCCTCAAGCTACCCATAAAAGGGAAATGCCAGGCAGGGGGGAGGGTGGCATCTTTTGTGACTGAAAGCTGTAGCTTTTGACCAGGGCTCTACAATCACAACACTTTTGGAGGGAACGTTTCCTTAATGCAAGGGTCAGAAATTTGTGGCCTTCCCAGTGTTCAGACTCTTTAACTCCCATCAGTTCCAGCCAGCACAGTCGATTGTCTGGGATGATGCAAGTTTGACCCCAGCAACAACAAGAGGACCATAGTTCTCTGCCCCTGAATCAACATATTAGAAGTTATTTCAGTGTTCTTTTGCAAGTTGAAGTTGCAAGTTCATTACAGCATATGCTTTCATGAACTGATGTCCACTTCCTCAAATGCTTCCTCAAATAAATGTGTTAGTCTTTAAGCCACCAAAAGGTTCTGGTTTCTTTGCTGCAGAAGATAAAGCACACCTAATCTTCTGGAGGAGAAATCAGGTTGACTCTGCTAGGAAGGACAACACTGAAGAGCTATGGAGTGGTGGTTGTATTTTGTTATTCATATACAGACAATAAGAAAAGCAGTTGTCAACTTAACCCCAATACCATTCCGCAATAGGAAAACCACTACCACTTACCTGTTCTAGAAAAGCTCAGTTATTTGAAGGACTCCCATACCATTGCTGAATGGATGCTTTAGGTTGTTTTTATTTTTATGTTTTATATTTCATCAAAACTTTTGCTATCTAATGTTCTAAGTCAATATTTTGGATGTGTCATCCACGTGCTCTTTGTTGGGTCTTATGTGAAAGATATAACTGACCATTTTGTTTATAGTGAAATAATAATTTAAAAAAATAAATCCTGACCAATCCCTTTCTAAAATCCAAGCCCTTCTATCCCAATTATTTACTCTTGTTGCATTTTGGTTTCTGCCTGGTATGTCAGTTATTAGTTAAGGCCAGAGGTCAGCAAACTTTTCCAGCAGGGGGCCAGCCCACTGTCCCTCAGACCTTGTGGGGGACTGGACTGTATGGGGGAGGGAGAGATGAATGAATTCATGTGCCTCACAAATAACCCAGAGATGCATTTTAAATACAAGCACACATTCTACTCATGTAAAAACACCAGGCAGGCCCCACAAATAACCCAGAGATACATTTTAAATAAAATGACACATTCTACTCATGTAAAAGCATGCTGATTCCCGGACCGTCCGCAGGCTGTATTGAGAAGGTGATTGGGCCGGATCCAGCCCACGGGCCTTGGTTATACTCCTTCCTTCCTTATACTCCTACCACATTATAGCCCTACTTGCATTTGAGTAAAACTCAGTGTTAAATATCTTTAAGTCTGTGTATCTGAACAATAGTATAACATCTGTTTGGCTGTTTGTCTTCTGGCTGAAAATTGATAGGCTCCACTTCCTCAGGAGGAGCTAGAATGCCTACAAATTTCATCCCCAAAAAAGAAGTTATGATTTTTATTTTTATTTTTTTAAACTGCGGACATTGACCCTGGCATTCAATGCTACAAAGCTATTAATCTATTGCAACCATATCTGAAGACTACAAAACTGGACAGGCGAGAAATCTCTCTACATACCAGTGCCATATTTATGTCTACATCTAGAAAAAAAGATTTATCAAGCTCAACAGGACTTCCAGATTAAGTATGTTTAGGACTACAGGATGAATGAATGTGTAAAGCTACCAGAGGACATGTGCTTCCCATTATGAATTAGTTGACTCTAGAGTTGTTTGTTGATTTAGTTGATTCCCAAAATCAATAGCCAAATCACTTGCACAAATAACTAGTCACCCAAGAAGCGTAATATTACAACTTTGAACTCTTCTGGAAGAGGGCAAGTCATAGCTCTTCTGGAAAGGGCAAGTAAGCCAGCTGATCAATGTGCATAAACTACTGCCCAAATAATAATTCAGGGATAATTTATATATACAAGTCACTGTTTCAGAAAATGCACACTAGCTACTGATTTCAAGCACATTTACAATAGCAATGTAACTGACATGGTGCATAGTTACTCCACTTAGTCAGAGGAATGGATATTTCACATAAAGGATGGAAATAAAACTGTATTTGCAGTTGATTGTTGTATTTGCAGAGAGTGAGGAATCAGTCATCATGTGTTTCTCCAAGGCCCAGGTACAACCTGAATTATGCAAAGCACCTAAAAGGCCCTTTTTGAATGCCTGCTACCTTTTCCCACACTCCATCTTAAAACACTTGTCAGACGAAGACATGGATGGCCTGAAACTTTCCTTTCTGTATTTTTTACTATCTAGCCTAATGAAAAATTCTGTGAAACTTGAAAGCTTGTATGTGGCATACTATTTTGTGACCGTTTGTTTGGCCTACTAAATATATTGTCCCCATATCAATAAAGCTTTTGGACCAATTCTGAAATGCTAACATACATAAAATACAGTATTTAAAAATTACCCCTATTTTATAACATATATTACCTTTTATTCTCTATAACCAAACACAAAATCAAGTTTTATTCTTTCAAAACTGATGAAGTTTTGCACAGAAGTCTAATTCAGCTAAAGCAATGTTGTTTTTCAGTGTTTCTGATTATGCTTCTATATAATCTTATCTAAGTGAAATTATTCTTTTGAATGTTTTCCTCCTCTGATGCCTGAAAACTAAACAAATAAGGCATGAGAACATCCATGGGAGAGTTGAAAAACAGTTATTTCAAAACAAAGCAAGATTTGTTGACATAACTCTTTTATTATGTAATTTGTCTTACTCAGAATACAATCCTAGGCATGCTTCCTTGGAAGCAAGTCTCATTGAACATAGTAGCACTTACACTTAAGTAAACATGTATAGGATTGCACTGTCGGACATGCAAAGAGTTCAACTCAAATTATGCCTGGTATTCTTTGTGGTCACTGTGCTGAAAACAGTTGTTCTTTTTATTTTATATCCCTTGTTAAATCCACACTAAAACACAAAACACCTTTCTTCCACTTGGCAGTCCCTTACAGTTGTCATTGAAATAGATGCCAAACAATGGAAGTACTGTACAGTTATACACATGAGCAGGAAGGAAATATTAAAAGGATTAGGGATAAACAAGAAAAATGATTACCCAGCTGAAGCAGTCAGCCAGACAGGCATCCCTACAGGAATGCAAAATACCCAAAAGGATTTTCAGGATATCAAAAGGATAGTTAATTAGATTTTAAAGAGAGATTATCTTGGACACACAATATGTATAACATCCCACATGGATGAACTGGTTTGAGATAAAAAAAGAACTACACTGAACTTTTACATAATCTTCGAATCGTATCTGGACTTTTAAAAAAAATGCTCTGGGTTTTTAGGGACAGGATCAAGGTTATATACAACAACATACATGACAAACTGGCAGATTATTTTATATAGGTTTATATAACAGCACTGTAATATTGGCAGTTTTATTTTCAATCCTTTCTTAATGATCCAGGAACAAGGACTTTGCCTTTCTTGCAGCTCCACACACTGGATCAACATTTTCACTGAGCTATCAAAAACAATCTCAAGATGCCTTTCCTGGTCAAACCCTACAAATTCAGATCACATTAACATATATGCAGATTTAGGATTTTCTGCCCCAATGCATATCACTTTACACTTTTATAGTTACATTTTTGATGACTTGCTGTCATCAGAAAACTTGACTACCTGACTTCTCACTCCTAACTCCAGGTGATCTATGAACAAGCTAAAAGGCACATGTGCAAATACTGACTTGGCAGACCCAACATCTTGTATCCTTCCCATTGTGAAAACTGTTCATTTATTCCTCTCAGGATTCTGCTCTTTAACCAGTTACTGATCCATTATAAGGACTCTGTTATCCTATAATACTAAATGATGAATTTAGACCATACACTCCTATGTTCAAATCCCTGCTTATCTATGAAGCTCACTAGATGAAGTTGGGCAGTCACTCTCAGCTTAATCTAAACCTCATGTAGTGGTTGTTGAGGACAAAGAAAGACAACTGGGAAGCATGTATACTTACTTGAACTGCCAGAGGAAAGAATGAGAATTTCTATCCTAGCCCCTCCCAAACAAGCTACAAAGAGAATAAGGCAGACCCTCTAAGCCAGGCATCTCCATAGTCCATTTCGGGGGCCTAATCCGGCCCGCCGGTCGGTTTAATCCAGCCCCTGTGGCAGTTTATTTCCTGGGGTCCTCAACTCCAACCCTAAAAAAAAGGTCAACAACTTTGGTCAGCCCCCATGGCCCTTTATTTCATCAAATCTGGCCGTCTTTGAATAAAGTTTGGACACCACTGCAAGCAGAAGCGTAAGAGATTCCTAGAAGTCAACATCTAATATTTACCTGGGAATTTGATATATTTTTGAGCCCTAACCCCACCCTGCCACATGTTGAACACTCATAATTATGTCAGGTTAAACTAATTTTATTAATTTTCATGATGATCTTTAACAAACTAAAGTTTCTTTTTTTTTTAAATGATATTTATTGGGAAATTTTTTTTTTAAAGTTACAAAAGAAAAACAAAGTAGAAAAAGAGAAAAACAAACCACTTCCAACCATACATATACAAATTCAAAATAAGGAAGAAAAAAAACAAAAATACACCACAAACATTTAAAAACATTTAAAAACAAATCCATTATCAACTCCTCAACTGTCATTACCCTCTTTCCTTGACCTCCTCCTCCTCCCCTTCCTTGTATCCTGTTTGTTAATTGTCACAGCAAATCCTTTCGATATTTCATAATATTCTGTCATTACATTACCTTAAACTATTTTAATCTTATCTTACTATAAAAAAAACCTTGAGACTTAAAACTTAAATCTTATTTTTACCAACTTCTCATAACCATAATATTCTTGCATAATTCTTTAAACATTTTTACTAAAGCCAAGTAATTTCATTCCAACATTTTTCTAACATTCATCAATTTTATAAAACAGTCCTAGTAGTGAAAAAAAGAAATAAAAACAAATCCAATCTTCATCCAGTGTCCCTTCCTCCTGGTCCCGGGTTTTGTCAGTCCTTATTATCCCATCAATCTGGTGCATTAACCTGGTAATCTTATATCCGAGGCCCTTAAGTCCCTTCCATGTCCCTTCCGCAGCTCTTCTTCATATTTATAGCTGTATTTTCCTTTGTCTCCTGCTCCTTTCACTCGTGGGAACTCCAACTTAGCAGTATTTTTGACCCTTCTCGACAGATCAGCCCCTTTTCCATAATCAACACTAAATTCCATGTGGTATTTAAAAACATGTTTCAGAATCCCTCCAAAATTAAGAGCCCCCACAATCCCAAACATCTCACGGCCCATTGCCAGACTTGAAAAGTCCAATTTCATAGGAGGGTCTATCCAACCCCCCATTTCCAAACCAAACCAAACTTTTTCTTTCCAAATCTGGCTTTTTCCAAGTTCATTTGTCAAATCCGAAAGCTCATATTCCTGTAGGGCCTGTTCTGTCAAGACACACTCCTGATTTAATTCCTGGGTGGGCTCCACATATTTTCCCACTGCCTGTTCAAAATTTCCCACTGCCTGTTCAAAATTTCTAATCGAATCAGCCGTCAAATTCGTCTTCTCATGTAACTGTTCCAGTAGGGCATTTGTTTTATAGAAAGCACACAACAGAGCTTCTTAATACACTGTCCTGAAGGTCAGATGTCTATTCCCACGATTGTAATCTGTAACAGATGCCAGCTCCCAGGAGTTGGTTACAGTTTCACAGTCTCCCTCTAGGGGGAAAACTTCTGTTTAATCTTTCTTTTAAAGACAAGTCTAGCAACAGAGTTTCCTTTTTTCAGATATTTTGTCAATATTTGTTCCTTTAAGGTGCGAAAGGAAACAATGGAATCACTATGTTCCTCTTCTTTTAGCTATCTGTCAAAAGCGCTTATTTCTGGTCGATGAGCTTCAAACGTCAGTCCTGACACCCCGCTCCAGGATCAGGACGGTGGAAAGTTACTTTACTTTAAACGCACTTCTGCAGGTTTAAACAGTCCAGAAAGATCCCCCTTCTTCTCCTGCTGCCGAAGGGGGGTTCAACAATTTTAATTGATGAAAGCCAATCCTTTAGAGGCGATTTTCTGAGCTCTAGTTTACGTTGTCTTTGCTTTATTCTGTCTACAAAGAAACGGAAGGCTGACTTCCTGTTTAGACCTTCCCGTTTCAGTACCAAATTGAAGTAAAATTTTTAAGTCCAATTCCTTTCTGCTCGCAAGTCCTTATTTAAAGTCCAATTGTTCAAAGTTTAAGTACTCACGGGTGCTTATTTTAGAAGCCAATTTGTCCCAGGAAAAAGGCAGCGCTCTCCGGCAACAGCTGTGCGGCTTCGCTTCACGGAAATAGCAGTTGACTCACAGCACCGCACCACTTTCCCCTTTTCGCTTCGGAGCCCGTTAGTGGGTTCCTTTGCGGGTTGGGGGGGCGCTAAGGGTGCCCGCCGAGTCCCATGGTCACAGGCTTCATCCGCCTGTGATTTTTAAAAGGGTCCCCACTTCGCCGTAGCGGAGAAGACCCGTTTCACGCGGAGCTAGTCCCTCCAATTCAGAGGGAGTCCGCCATTGCCGATGGCGCCACCCTGGAAGTCTCTAACAAACTAAAGTTTCTAAGCAGCACAATCCCACCTGGTGAGGTAAGACAGCTAACTTGTCAGTGTGGCAGATTTCCAGGGGTACTACATTAGCAATATCAATGACTCAGAAAACCACTGTCTATACTTTCAGGAAAACTGCACAAAGCCAGTTGAGGCTAGTTGAGTAGCAAAATTGAATGGTATCACCTGCATTCCAGGAAACATATTCAGTTTTCTGATTTCCATATGATAGGGTATAAATGCAGGTATAGGGGGAAGTAGAAAAGGAGCAACCAGCAATGAGAATGTAGCAGCCTGGTCAATTCTTAGTCAATGCTGAATTGGTACACTACAAGTGGGGGCGGGATTTTAATTTATCCAGAAGAGGAAGAAACCTTAATCTTGCCCACTTTTACTAATATCAGCCAAAAATACCCGCAGCAGAGAGAGATCAATGTAAGATAAGAGACATACATTACAAACCCAATATAACTACAAAAGATGAGATGGGAAGAATACATGTCACAAACTGACACTTTATCACTGAATAATAACATAAACCTGCTATTAGCGCCATATTTAATCCAACTGTCAGAACTGAAGATTAGTTATATAAGAAACTAAAGCAACTCCCCCATTCTCTCTTCAAAGTTAAGACTTCATACCATTTTGCAAGTAAGACAAGAATATGTAAACTAGGAGTAGGTAGAATATTGACTGTGGTACTCTCATATATATATGTATATGGGAAACAGCAGAACTGTCAATTTTTTCATCACTTACAAAAGGATCTGAGAAAGGTCTCTGTCAATTCTCCACTTATGTGGAAGGTACTGCGTTTCAATCATCTATCATGCCAAATTCAAAAGCTGTTCTGAGAGCAGGCACAAGGAGGCAGTCACTGGGTTGCACAGGTTGACAGAAGATGAGGAGGGGAACACAATCATGATTTACTTTGTTTTAAGTTAGAGATATCCAATTATAGAAGATTCATAAATATTTCACATAATAGATATAGGGGGTTATTACAAACAATTACAAGAAAGCAATTCATTTATGTGAAATTACTAAAATAATTCAGTAGTAACCATCAAGGCAGAGCGTGGATCCAACAACACACAGACGCAAGAGAAACTAAACATGATAGTGTTTAAAAGAAAAAAAAGATGTGCACAACCCAACCAAAAATGTTAACATTACTTATCTGGAAGTATATTTCAAATTCTGAATTCGCAGGCCTTACAGCCATTAAAGTATGTGCTATCAGCTTGTTTTTATGAGATACACTGTTTGCATTCATGCATCAGTTGTGCCAGCTTTGCTTCACTAGTGTGCAAGAGAAAAAAACCACAATTCCTGCCTTAGAAATGTGTCTGAACTGGGAATTGATAAAACTTCACCCACAATGTAGTATCAATTATATTGAATAGTGCTACTTAGTTGAGCAACACAAACTTCAGGAAGTTTCAGCTTCAAGTAGAAGAACAATTTAAATATTTTTAAAATTACCTTGGAAAAAAGGAAGCTACACAAATAAAAAAACTTTAATAATGACAACTGGAAAACAGGAGTGAAGAAATGGCGAGAGAATAAAAAAAACTCAAGCAGTACACTCAAAACTCAGTTGTAGCTGGGGGGGGGGAACAAGCTGGGTTTTTGGCCCTGGGTGGAGCCTCCAGAGGGGTGCCACTGAGGCTCCCAGCCTCTGTGTCTGTGTGTGCACTAATAAAAATAATAATAATTTATTTATACCCCATGCAGGGGTGGGTGGGTGTCAAACTGGGTCTTTGACCTGGGTGACAATGAGTCTAGTTTCACCCCTGTCAAAACTTATGGATCACTTACCTAAGTACCAATTCTAATGCACACTAGTAAATGTAAGTAGCCTGCTTCTGGATTGATTCACAAACATTAGAATAGTGTATATATTCTCATCTAGGGAATTACAGCAATACTACCACCACCTTGGTAGGCTCACACCAAGCATCACTCTCCTCCACTAATTGTCTCTGCAGATATACAAACAAGTTTTGAACACCCAGAAGATAGGGAATGTGAAATAATACTCTGGGTGGAGATGGACACTGGGACATGTGTATAATTATGATCTAACACAAATCAGCAAAATGAAAGTGGTGAGTAAGTCTTGCATGTATCAATCTAGTATTACACACATGGTGTATTTCTTAATTTACAAATAAAAATATAGAACATTTAAGGAGCAGTTTTTAACAAAATTAATCAAGTCTTGGGGCACCTTAAAGACTAGCAAATTTATTAAGGCATAGGTTTTCAAGGATCACTGTACACTTCATCAGATGCATGAAGTGTAATCCTGAGTTGTCAAACATTTGTACACATGAAGATGAAGGAAAGGTATACTTGAAACTAAAATAGTAACAGTGATCAATTAACAAGGCTCTATTCATGGTAAAACATCCTGGTACTGGTAAGCTGATTAACATACACAGCAAGATAAAAAGCCATGTTGACTGAAGCCACAGGTGACACAATGGAATTGCCTAGTAAATTGTAATTCTACATTTGCACTGTATTATTCTGTTCAAGTATAACCACCATAAGATCAGTTAGAGACTGTTCTTTGGAATTTAAATTCCCTGTGTACTCCTCAATCCTTTATGCACACACCTTATCATACATGAAACAGTGCAAAAAGAAAGTAGAGCTACTAGTGTGATCCAGCTGAAGACCATTAATTTAGGGGAGGGGGGAGGCAAAGATGATATAAACAAAGTTGAATGAAGAAGGGTATTCTTTATTAAGTTAATAAAGCCTCACATGCAAAAAATAAAAAATAAAAAATCACTCCAAGCTTTGGTATGATTATCTTTATAACTTCAGAGCTGGAGGGAGGAGCAAAGGATGGATCAGAGGAGGAGGAGAAAGAGGCAGATCAGGCAAGTAAAGGACCATGTGCTTCCCCATCTTCTCCTGCATCACTGCCTCCCAGGACCAAGAGGGGACTGAAAAGGGATGAGCACAGAAAGTTTCCATGTAGGCATAATCTCCGGCTGCACGTGCACAGCCTATCAGGTACATAAACCAGTTGAGGGGGAGTAGGCCCCTGTTGCTGTAACTGCTCCACGGAGCTGTTTTGCCAATTAACTACAGGTTCTTTACAGGATCTTCGGTAGTCAATATATGAGGCAAAGGATATTTTTATTTGAACAAAATATAGGAAAACCTCCTCAAACAGAAAAAAACCAACAACCCTCAAACAGTAAACCTTCTTACCATGAGAAATAACCCGAAAGGAATAACCCCCAAAAGAACAATTCCCCCCACCAGACCTTCATCCACATACAACACCAGATCCAACTGTGGGAAGCCTCAGCAGTGTTTGGTCCATCATCCTCTTCCTACTCAACCACATTGCCCAGCACTATTTGCACCTGCCTCAACCAGGCAGGGATCCTAATCTGGGCAATCAAGCCCCATGTGGGCCACACTCAAGGGCAGGAGTACACCTGCAAGGACTCATAGGAAGGGTTGGCTGCATAAAGCCAAACCCACACCTCCTCGATTTCTCTTCCATGTTTTCCACTAAAAGAGTGCCAATCTGGGAATCGCTGAGTAGACACTAGATTGGTGAATGTAGGTATCCAGAGCTGTAGAAGCAATTGGAAGTGCTATCTTTGACAATAAAGTTAACTATCTGCCGTGTGCAGTCCTTTGGCTGAGAAGCACCTTTGACAACAGTAGGCTGAAAGCTACTCTCAGTCAGCGTTTCAACCTGCAATAAAGGTATAAGACTGAATACTACTGCTGGTTTGTGGTATATCCTAACGGAAATGTGTGAATAAAAGCACTGAATAACAATGCATAATTGTTGCAAGCTACTCTCTCTCTCCAACCCCCAACCTGCAAGGCACCCAACACCTCTAGACAATACTGTGGGGTTCTTGTAAATCACTCAAGAGCTTGACGTACAGTTTACAGTGTGCATTACACTGCAAGCATGTCATAAATGCCTACTCCATCCACAGTCCCTTCCTGCTACACAGGATATGGTGAACTGCATTTTTCTTCAGAACTTGCATTAACAGTTTTTTCTCTCTTTTAATATTTTACACATTGAACAGAGGAAAAGGCAGCTGTACAATCTGCCTGTTGACTTGTGCTCATTAAATCACCAAAAATACTCCCTTCTTCCCTCCAGTCACCAGAAGAGTTTTATGCATGCATCACCTGCCTAATGTACAAGGATAGGGGTAGACTAAGAACACATCTTAATCTTTACTTGTGTGAGAGAGAAAACAGAAAATTTTACTTAACTGAATTGTGGTTTAGAGTCCCCATCCACCAGGTAAATGAATGAATACAAGCATAAAAGACAACCTGCAAAGCTAGGCTCACACCACAGAGAAAGGGCTCACTGTGCCGAACTTGTAATAAAACCCAATTGCATCACCTTTCTTTCATCATAAAACTGTACACAATTTCCTTAAAACATATAAAACTGCCTTTTGGTGAATCTGACCTTTGTCCCATCTTTTTAGCATTACCCTCCAAGCGTCAGACAAAATACCAGATACTTGGTGCTTTTAACTGCAGCTTCCAGGGATAAAACCTGGGATATATGCAAAGTAGGTACCCAGCCACTGAAGCAAATCTCTCTGCCAAGCACAGCTTCTCATCTCCTATGCAAGTTGAGAGTGGGAGTCTAATCTAAGAGGAAGAGCAGTTGGTGGTGGTGGTGAGGGTCTGCAGAAGAAAGCTACCAACCAGACATACCTAAATGCTTATCTCATCCTCTTGGCCCCCATTTGTACAATATGTAGTTCCATGCTCAAAGCAGTCCAATTGCTCACTTTGTCAATGCTCTGATTTCAAAGATCTACTTGTGACAACACTTGTACTAAGGGTAAAATCAAACATAGTACACGCACATCCTCTTGCACAATGGGGCTTCTTCCTCCCCTTCCCCTTGCAACTCCATGTTCCCTCTTAAAACCTGAGAGTTTTGGAGCATCCTCAAAAGCAGACTTTGGGGGCACATGAGGACTGGACTGAGTCAAGCAGGAAGTTCCTAAAGCAGCCATTAGAAAGCAATACTTGAAATATTTACTATTGAAGCTTATTATTTACTACTGGCTTTAAACCAATCCATTAAAGTATGTTTTGCTCATATATGAATGAAAAGTAGTATTAAGCATGACATTTCATTATCCTTAATGCAATACAAATAAGAGCATAGATAATCAGAATTAGAACTTACCAAAGGCAGGCTAGTTAGTGCTTATATAACAGTGAACTCTCTAAACAATGATGTGAGAATTTGGCTGAGGATGCCGAATAGTTATTAAATATGGATTCCTCAATTTGAGCCTTAGCTGGATGTGATGAGTTCTAATGCAACAGAAAGAAGTTCTGAAGAGGGAACAATGTGTTTATGCCCAAATATCAAAGATCTTTCAACATTACCCAGAGTTGTCAGCAAGTTTAAAAATCAAACTCCTTCCTGGCTTCAGACAGGCGGCGGCGCAGGTGACCCCATTAGCTAAAGTGGTAACTTAGGTTAAGAACAGTTTCAGTTGAAGAATGGGCCTCCAGAACGAATTAAGTTCTTAACCCGAGGTCCCACTGTACTGGCCCAGAAAGTAGACAAGTTATTTTCACCTGGGGAAAAATCTGGCTTCTGGGGGACGCAAATCTGGATGACTCAGGAGAGCAGAGGAGAATGTGGCTTAAGGAGCTGCATTTTAGATCAATTAGTTATCAGCCAAGAAGGATTTCCCTGCAATTTAAGCAGTGCAGAGGAGCTAAGAACAAGTGGAAGGATACATGAAGAAAAACCCCTACCTTGAGTGAACAGAAGGGGATGCTACATCTTACACCTTTCCCCCTTTAGATCTTATAGTGAGAGATGCATCTTTAAATGAAACCATGAAAGACAAATTATTCAACTCATATAGCTGGCCACAGTTGGGAACAGGATGCGATACCATAGGGCTCTTTGGTGCAATCTAAGAAGCAGAATATCTCTGAATACTA
Organism: Podarcis pityusensis; assembly: GCF_964106645.2. Taxonomy (NCBI): domain Eukaryota; kingdom Metazoa; phylum Chordata; class Lepidosauria; order Squamata; family Lacertidae; genus Podarcis; species Podarcis pityusensis. The sequence continues at coordinate 82,238,639 of NC_138026.1, read as the reverse complement.
GACGAGCATTGAAAGATTTAATTTTACGCAGTTGATAAATTGGTTTGGAAATTATACAGCACGAGTTTCAGGGCTATTTCAAGACAAACAAAGGGAGGGAGGGAGGGAGGGAGGGAGGGAGGGGTGATGTATGAGGGGAAAGGGTGAAAAATAATAGATTAATAAAATAAATTCCTGGCAAATAATTAGAAGTTTTTGAAACTGAGTTGCAGCTATTTTGGATGAAATTTGACAGTCACTGAAAATAAATGAACAATAAATACCTACACATTCAGATGACAAGAGCAAGGGGCAATCCAATTTTAAATACCGTATTTTTTGCACCATAACACTCACTTTTTTCCTCCTAGAAAGTAAGGGGAAATGTCTGTGTGTGTTATGGAGCGAATGCCTGCGGGTGGCGGGGGGATCTGCTGCAGTCGTGAGCAGAGGATCCATGGTTCCCCTTCCTTCCCTCCTCCGTGGATACAAAGCATGGATCCACATGGATCCTGGGGATTTTTGCATTGGACTACTCCAAACTCACTGTCAGATCACATGTCTGTGGCCACAGCATGAACCACAAAAATCATATATCCACTATTTCGTTTAGAATAATTTTTTTTCTTGTTTTCCTCCTCTAAAAACTACGTGCGTGTTATGGCCTGGTGCGTGTTATAGAGCGAAAAATACGGTAACTTTTTTTTTTACAATTGTAAGGACTCTCATGCAATAAAGATTTTCAATCAAAGGTGGAACTCTGGATCAGCATCTTCTCACAACTGTGGTGGGAACAAAACTCCTAATCCAACAGCAGCTTCAGTTTTCTTCCTGATTCAGAACTGTTTTCAGTGTTTCAAATATAAACAAACTCATTGTCCTTCCATTGTAAAATATCAGAATTTGCTAGGAACTACCCTCCACTTTAGGACGCGGGTGGTGCTGTGGGTAAAACCTCAGCGCCAAGGACTTGCCGATCATATGGTCGGCGGTTCGAATCCCCGCGGCGGGGTGAGCTCCCGTCTTTCGGTCCCAGCTCTTGCCCACCTAGCAGTTCGAAAGCACTCTTAAGTGCAAGTAGATAAATAGGGACCGCTTTATAGCGGGAAGGTAAACGGCGTTTCCGTGTGCTGCGCTGGTGCTGGCTCACCAGAGCAGCTTCGTCACGCTGGCCACGTGACCCTTAAGTGTCTCCGGACAGCGCTGGCCCCCAGCCTCTTAAGTGAGATGGGTGCACAACCCTAGAGTCAGACACGACTGGCCCGTACGGGCAGGAGTACCTTTACCTTTACCCTCCACTTTGAGCAATAGCCAAAAGCAACTTCCTTGTCACTCCATTTATACGGAAAGTAAATAACTTTAGGAGCTGAGAAGTTGAGGTACAAGCTTGTTACTTCATGAGGGGCTTGGCAGCAACATCTACTTTTTGGATGAATGGGAAAGAATATGCAATCTAGCTTTTATTGGTTCTGATTAGCCCAGCCACTGATCAGGAGGGGAAAGTTTGCCTCGTGTGCAGCTGGACCAGATATTTTCTTTACTCATAGGACAGCACCCAGATTTCCTGTTCAGTAAAGTGGACAAAAAGGGGTGGAGGCAAAAGGGCTGAGCAGAAGTGGGTCCCCAGGTACAGATGGAAGGATACAGAACAGAATGATGACCGAAAGAGTATGTTTTTCCATTTAGCTGACATAACTATTAAGTCAGAGTTATAATTTCCTAAGTACTTTACTCAATTAAAAAAATAGGGTGAAGGAAGCATTTCAATTTCTGCATATGTGCAAAGGGGGACAATGAACAACATTCAACTTTTTTGCCCTGCATGAGATTGCAAACAAAATGGGCAAGAACAACAATGTAAATGAATACAATTTGTTTCAGCAAACAAATTGCTAATAGAACAAGCAGAGCCACCAACAATTTAGGACCAAAGGAATGCAGAGATTGTTAGAAATAAACAAACCCCAAAAACCTGCTGGAGGAGCACCACATTTGCCTAAATCCTAAAAGCAAGAATGGAGAAAAGTTGACCTTCAAAGGAAGAGATGTGAATAAACAGGCCCTTTCCTGTGTCAGATAGCCCAGAGAAATCTCTAAAGGTTTAGTTAGATTCTTATGGGAGAAGGCAGCCCTTGAAATGTCCTGGACCCAGAGAGTTTTAGAGTTTTAAAGTGCAAAAGCAACACTAAACTGGGTCAGCACTGAACCACTAAATGATTGCAAAAACTGTTATTTTATATTCTGAATGCCCTACTATTGTCAATACCCTGGAAACCACATTCTGAACCACTTGTAATCTCCAGCTACTCTGAGGTAGCCCCAGATCAGAGTACACATTGTGGTAGATGACAATACTGTGAATGCTGGAAGAAGAAGAAGAAGAAGAAGAAGAAGAAGAAGAAGAAGAAGAAGAAGAAGAAGAGGAGGAGGAGGAGGAGGAGGAGGAGGAGGAGGAGGAGGAATTTGGATTTGATATCCTGCTTTTTTGACAGGCATTTAACTGCCAAGCAGCAGAATCATGTGCAGTCTGTGATAAAGACAGAACAAATGAAAGGAATCAACTACCAAGCAAATAAAAAGTGAATGCATACCATAGACAGGTACCCACAAGAGGACACAATATATGCCTTGTGTCATATTTGTGCCCTCTTCAACAAATGGGATAGAGGTCCCCAAAATAAACCAGGAACTACAAAAGATTAGTATGTCTAACAGATAATGTCAATTGGTGAAACATTTCCCATAATTGAATTTCCACCATTGAATTTCTGTTTCCAGAAATCCTGACCTGCAGTTAATTAATTTCAGCTAGGATGAGGTGATCTTCATGAAGATTATACCTTGGAATGGAAGGTTAACTCCTATGTCCCCAACTGCACTCTCCAGGAAGATCACTGCCCATGCAATTTGGCATTTAAAAAGGTAACACACTTTTTTCCAATTACATGTCTGAGAATCCATTCTTACTAGACACAGGTATAAATATCAGCACCTCTTTAGTTTCTTCAACTATATCATGTGGACTTTTACAAAAGTCCATCAACAAGGAAAGCTAAGAAACTAGGTCTCCTCTTTGAGGCTGGAAAATGAAGCACTGCTCTCATTCTGATTTCACTTTTACAAACCTAACTATCAGCATCATGTTGCCACACAGCCAATGTAATGCCTGACTGGCCGTCAATTTAAGTCAAACTGTGAATTGCAGCTGCTATGAACATCAAACAAGCAGGACTAACTCCCGTCCCCTTGCAATCAGAACATTTTTGTGGGCAAAAATTCAGCGCAGTCCTAATAAATGTAGACAACCATTGAAGTCTCCCTAAAGATCTATACCAAATCTTGTTCCCTTTAACAAGTTGGTACACACATGGATCTAATGTCACAAGATCCTATCTACAGATAGCAAATTAAGGTGGCCTAATCCCAACAGAAGGAAGAGCTTAAAAGGGCTTTCTTCAAACTGTTAATAAGTACCAAAATGACCGAATAACTTAACATGTTATTACATGGAAAATTATCAATACAAGGAGATCATTCCATATAAAGTGATCCAACTTTTTACCTCATGTCATCCAATTTTATTAATATTTTGTACACTTGTTGAGGAATGGTGCTGGAGGAGACTCTTGAGAGTCCCATGGACTGCAAGAAGATCAAACCTATCCATTCTGAAGGAAGTCAGCCCTGAGTGCTCACTGGAAGGACAGATCGTGAAGCTGAGGCTCCAATACTTTGGCCACCTCATGAGAAGAGAAGACTCCCTGGAAAAGACCCTGATGTTGGGAAAGATGGAGGGCACAAGGAGAAGGGGACGACAGAGGACGAGATGGTTGGATAGTGTCTTTGAAGCTACAAACATGAGTCTGACCAAACTGCGGGAGGCAGTGGAAGACAGAAGTGCCTGGCGTGCTCTGGTCCACGGGGTCACGAAGAGTCGGACACGACTAAACGACTAAACAACAACAACACTTGTTGAACAATCAAAACTAAGTTTGAATCTAAAACTTTTTCCTGTTTTCGAGTTATGAGGGTTTTATGAGGGTTTGTAATTTCAAAAAATTGACAATTTTGGCCCTGCACAAAAGCCTTTAAATGCTCAGCTCAGGATTGAGATACATCAAAACTAAAAGTTCATGAGATAAAGTACTAACAAGAATTCTTTCAAAGTGTTAATTCTACCATGCAAAATGGGATGACATGAAAAATTAAAATTTTAGATTTAAACTTAGTTTTGATCATTCAACAAGTGTACAAAATATTCAGAAAAGTGGATGATATGGGGCAAAAAGTGGATGATATGGATCACCTGATATGGAATAATCCAGGAGTAAAAAACACTGAATTTGACATGCATCAATGGGGTCTAAAATGGCTGGAGCTAACTAGGAAAAAACAGTTTGAACACTATGCAATGCTCTGGTCACTAATTTCAAAAAGAGTAGGAGCTGATACAGAAATGTGTCATTTATTCTTTCAGAAGACTACAGATCAGGCCTGCTCTTTGAAGCCTGCCTCCACCATGATGTCATGGAGGTAGATACTTAGATACTTCCCAGTAATTGTGTTCACATCAACTTTGTACCATACAGAGACCTTCTGTTGGGAACACTGTGGAAAAATCTATTATAATAAACCTGTGGAACAAAGGTTCCAAACTCAAGGCCCATTTCTTCTTTGCATTCTGTTTTCCCTCTACCATTGTCAGCCTGATTAAAGTTTCCTGATTTAACAGATTTTCAAATTTAATACAAATATTCACAAAAGTTGTGGTTTGCAGATGACTTCTTAAAAGATGGCGCTCTCCTTTATTCCACTATATTTTGCATGCCATAACATATCATGTATTCATGCAGTGGTGCCCAAGCTAGGAATTCTCCCTTCTTGCTAGCCACTCTCCTAGGACAGGCCAGAAGCGATTGGGAACCACTGCTTATGATCAGGGCATATTCAAGCCAGCACCTTCCCAAACGAAATAATAAGCTAAATAATATTATTTATATTTAAAAGTTATTTGACTGCTGTTGAAAGCATATTCCCCCATCTCCTGTCTCTTCTATCCATGCATTAGTACTTTATGTACTACTATCTTTCCCAACTTCAACTTCTGCCTATCCTGAATCTCTTGAATCTGTTGTCCCATTATCCCACCCATCCATTCACTGTACTAATCCTCAGTGGTTCCTCTCTATTCAATATCTTTCCTGAGCTTGTGCCACTGAAACCCTAGAGTCAGCATGAAAAATTTTGACATTCTATGTTACATGTACAATCTCTCCCCTGCTCCCCATCCTCTTAAACCAAGGTCTACTCAGAAATAAGCCCATTGACTCTGATGAAGCTTACTCCAAGATAAGTGGAATTGCAGAAAAAGTACTGCCTCTTTACCTTCCCATTCCTCATTAAGAAAGGCTGAAGAAGGATGAGAGGGTAATAGAAAGATTGCAGCAGATGGCTTCAACTTCCTTACTGAAGAGCCAACACAGTACCTGCTCTTCAGATAATAGCTTCATTTCTACTCTCTCTTGCCCATGCACAATCCAGTCCACCTTCTTCACCATGCAAATCTCTTAAGATTGCTTCCCTTTTTTATATAATCGCTTCATTTATCACCTAAATCCAATTTATCTCCCAATCCCTGGTTGCCATCATTCCTATTATTATCCTGTTAAGTATCAACTGCTCTCTAACTTCTTTCACACTGCCATGAAATATGTAGTATGGGTGGGGACAGGAAGAGCCACTGTTGCCCAACACTGAACAGCTGGAGCAAGCAGTCATCTTAACTCTTCTCGAGTGCACCCACTGTTTTTGGCTTACTGACAAACCACAAGCCTAGGTTCAGAAGTATAGGCATAGCTGCACAGAGCACAACAGCAGGAGAGAAGTGCTGCAGCCACAATATTCGTCCTGGAACCTATAGGTTTGTACTACACCATGGTTTGGCTTAAGAGTTGTGTGATAGGTTTGCATATGATGGCACCTATAGTGCCAGACAAGTTCGTCATCTAAAATACGAAGAAGTAATGGTTTTCAAAACAATTTGTATTCATATGCATATTTATGTAATTTAATCCATTGATCTTAATTGTATAATCAATTAAAAATCTACATGATCAACTTTTTTTCTAACCAGCCCATGTAATATATTTACACTGAAGTAGAAAATTATTGCTAAAATCATACATGCATGTCAGTTAGTAAAAATATACTTTCAAAACCAATCAGTGTTTAACTCTTTCAAGTACTTTAGATATCTTTGAAATTTGCAAACTCAAAGTAAGTAAATGGGCAGAGTAATCCAAATCCATTTACAACGGACTGGAGGTAGGGTTTGGATTAAGTTAATAAACAATGTTCATAATAATTTTATTATTTAAACACCACCTATCTGGATGGGTTTCCTCAGTCACACCTTCCAGCCCTACCAGTCTCTGCCAGTGGAGTGGTACCAGCGTTACTCTTGTCAGTGCTGACCTTCCCAGTCTGCCTACTGGTGAAACCAGCCAGTGGAAAGACCCCCAAACAAGACATTCTGAGATCAGGGAAGGGCCAAGTCTGCCCTAAACCCTGCCCATCAGGTAACTTCATCAATTAGGAGTGCCTCCTAAGTAAACTAAATGCTGTTCAAAAAGCAACTATGCAAAGCAGTTTGCTCTACAATTGGGTTCCTTTCCCTATCTCATATGCAGAAATAAAAATCAGTTTTTAAACTAGCAGACCCACAGGAGCAGCTTACTGAAGTAACGAGTACCAGATAGTATTAATTCTCAGTTATAGGTGTAAATATTTTAAATTGACTGCCAACAGACAGTAGGATTTACATGCATGTTCAGGAAACAGTAATTTGGGAATGTCTGATTATTCACCTCCCTTTGTACCACCCTGTGTGGATCATTTAAAAAACCCAACACCCCATGCATTAAGTGCAAAATTAAGATACCAAGAAGTTAAAACAAAACCAGATCTGTAACTCAGTGGTAGAGCATTTTGCTTTTAACGCACAGAAGGTCCCAAGTTCAATCTGCAGTGTCTCCAGGCAGGCTAGAAGAGACCCATCTGAAAGCCTGGAGACTTGCTGCCAGTCCATGTAGCCAATACTGAGCTAGATGAAGCAATGGCTGGCTTGGTATAGGGCAGCTTCCTATATTCCTGATCGAAAACTATAGTTGGAGAATCAATAATTTAGATTAAAAATACATTGGAATCTCAGTTACTCTCAGAAAAGGTCTATACATCTGACTTTTAAAAGAAAAAATGTGGCATTCCAGTGGCCAATAAAAACTAAGGAATCTCCAAAATCCCTGAAGCCTAACTAAAGCTTGAAAAGGTGGTTTTAAGGTCACTTAATAGTACTAAGTACTTTCTTCAAAATCTTGCTAGGTATATTACCTCAAGAACATAGATTTTGAAAGTATAGTATGCAAAACATATTTCTGAGCATACCTTTTGTCATTCCCCAGTCTACGCAGCTCATTACAATGAGCCCTCAAGAAATAGAGCACAGTGCTGTTTTGGCTGTGCATTTAGGGCCAATATAAATACAGGAGCCACAAAAACATAGTTACTTCTTTTGGCCTTTGTGCAGCCTTACATCTTGCCTAAAGTGATTTTAACATGTCTGCCAGCTCTATCATGCCAGAACAGCTTGTGCCCATGCAACAGACTGCTGGTGTATGTGAATGTTTTCTCCAAAAGGGGGTGTATAAAGAACCCTTTATAAATGTCAGGCATGCATGACTAAGTTCGCTTGTCTACCCTATATCTCACATGCAACTGCCACTAAAATGTTGCTGCCTTTTATATTAAAGGTCTAGTGCCCATGCAGCACTACATGGTGCTCTGCAGCTTCCTGTACTTGTCCTTTACTAATTGAAGCCACACACACATATACACACATATACACACACAAAACACACACAAAGGATTCTGCAACTTCACATATCCTAAGCATGACCACTCCAAATCAAAGAATAGGGCAACTGAACCTATACTTCAAACCTAATTTCCAAGAATTTGCTCACACTATATTTTGATAGTAGCTGCCATTTACTGATTGCTAAGAAAGACAGAAACCAGAAAATACTAGTTGCTAAGGAGTTCAGTCTTCAGACAAAGTTGGCATAAGTGCTGCTTCACATACTTCACTATAATAAAAATGCATATGTGAAAATGTAAAATTATATTCTACAGACAGACATCAAAGGAGGCAGATTGACCACAGTTCATTGTCACATAATTTATTCAATTACACGCAGGTCCCACTATCTACCCACTTCCAATGTGAAAATTCATTTATCTGTATGTAAAGAATTATGCCCAAACCTCACTATACACTCTGCAGATTCAGATATCCAAACATCCTGAATTCCCCACTTCCTATGTGAACCCTCACCTAACAAAAAAATTCCAGGGAACGAATTGTGTTTAGTAAGCAGTTGCCACAAAATGAATGGTACAGCCTTCAAACAAATTCTTCACCTGTTACAATTATTTTGCTTATGAATCATAGGACACTGCTTACTCAATGAGATGTCAACCTGGAATTAGTACATTTGCATAAGAAAGAATGATAAAACGAAAGTTATCAAATGATATGTCTCACCACTAAAATTAATTGATAGTTGCTATAGAGGTGTTTCTAAAACATATTAGAAATTTTGAATAGCCAAGGGTGGGAAGCAAGAGATAATTCAATTGAAGACTAGATGCACATGGAATACTCATAATAAAATTAATACATGGTATTATAAAAAGAAATGAGAAACGAAACAACTTTATTAAAACAGACCCTTTAGATCTATTTTAAACCCTAGAACAAGTATATGGTAAATACTCTGTACTTTAAAGGGCTTTTGTTTCCAAAATAAGGGATAAAACAACTGATAACTGAATATGACAACACCAGGTAGCTTCCACTACAATATTCAGAAGTTAGAACTGTGTAGCTGTTGCCCACTAATAATTTTTTTCCATATTTTGCATACTGGTTGATTTTTCACCACCATAAGGCTGGTCCTTTAAAAACATTTAAATTAGTTCCAACCAAAGTAATTCTGCTTTCCGAAGCAGAAAACTCCTACAGTCCACTCTCACTTGAGTTAGTTTAACCCCCTTAATAAAAAGCTTTCCTGTTGAGACAAGTCTGAAAAATTATAGGCCTTGCTTACACAGGTCAAGTATAAGGCATGTTCTCACATACCAACACTGACATAACAGGTTACATTCTTCCATATGTACACACCCATCTGTGCTAACTACCAACCAGCACTAATTTAACGGAAGCTAAGCAAAAAATGGCAAGTCTCCCAAGTTACTTGGCAGAAGCTCAAACTTAGATGCCTACAGTGAGTTATTTATTTGGTATGTGCAAATGACTTGTCTAAAGATCTAAAGCCTTGTTCTGTAAAGTCTATTCTGTGTTCTTTATTCTCCTCAAGGTAACCAAGTTAAATGGTTTTATACAGAATGAAAATAAGTTGCAAATAAAGCTTAAGATAGGCACACTTACTGCATGCAAGAAACACACACACAAGATCCTTCTAATTTAACATATCTAGCTGTGCAAATAATGCCAAATTGTTTCAGATGACCTAAAGAGGGACTGCTTAAGTGCATGAGATTGAAAAATTCTATCCATTTGATATAGTATGCATTGTATTAAACAGCTACTATGGTCAAAATGTACAGGAATGTGTCAACAGTGGTATGAACACCACAATTGCAGTGTGTATTGACAGACAAATTAAGGGAAGAACTAGAAGTTGCAAGAGATGTGAGCCTGCCAGTGAAAAGAGTCTTGTAGCAATTAAAATTATGGTAAAAATATGGGCTACGGTATCATGTTGTTTCTCTACCTTGCAAACTATAGCCAATGAAGTAGAGAAGTCTCATCATGTGTTTTTATTTACTTGAACACTTAAGTCTAGAGGACCAATTCTGTCACATATTATAGAAATGCCTACATAGCAACAGAGGTATGATTTTAAAAAATCATTATGTCCAAGGGCCCGTGTGCACATGTACATCTAAACATGAAATTAACTTACACTTAACTGCTAAAAAGTTGAAATTATGTTTATGCTTAACACAGCAGCAGAAGCCAGATTAACCCAATCCATCAAGCAAGAATCTCATGGACAGAATCAAAGATGGCTACTGGAATATATAATTGTGTGCTTATACTTAGTGAATAGGTGATTTCTAAAATATCATGGCCTCACTTTAAATAGGGCTCAACTACCAATGAGAGGCGTGTCATGCTCCTCTATTCCTTCTAATCAGCATTTCAATTGGATTTGATTGCAAACTGCAAGGACTGCTTAGAGTACATTAAAACTTGAGGAATGAACACAACTGAGAGAAAACTGTATGCAGTGCACAATTAAGACAGTCATACTTCTTTCAAATGAGGTGCATTTGACCACAGCTCTTGGGAGTCCTGCAGAAGAGGAAGATTGTTGGAGAAAGAAAAAATGGTTGCAGCCCCAGGCGAAGTGTGCTCAGGGTCATCTGGGTTGGGGTGTTGGAAATGAATAGTACAGTAATGGCAGGACAATATCTTGGGATCAAAATGACCATAATTTCATTGATTACAGATGTCAGTAGGTTTTGGCATAGGCACTGGATGTGTTTCCGAACCAACCCACCCTTTTGCTAGGTGATTATTCCTTCAGGTTCGATCGTTGTTTTAGGATCACCCTATGGCATGCATGAATTCTGGGCAATCCCTACAGAGCACCATTTGAGGAATTCTATGGCCCATTAGCCCCCCCTCTGGGCATTTGGATAGAATCTTTCCCCTTAGACCCCTTTAATGGGGTATTCTGATACTCTGTCCGAGTAAAAGGAGGTGGGGCTCCAGCCCACCCCCTCTGCAAGACTAAGGATCCAACCCAATGCCCTTTTTTCTGCCAGGTCAACCCTACCATTTTGGCTTGCAGTCAAACAACTCACATTACTGGGCTTTCCCAGAGCCCCATGCAGCCTATGGAACAGAAATGTCCATCAACCACGCAAGAGTAAAGGGATTCTCTCCCCACCCACTAAAACAAGCTGCAACTGCTCCTGCCTGTCAAACCAATAAGCAGACTTTAGTGGACAGCAGAACACTCACTAGTCTAATATTTCATTGCTATCCTGCTACATTGCCAAGGTGGATAGCATTAAAAGTACAGTGGTACGTCAGGTTAAGAACTTAATTCGTTCTGGAGGTCCATTCTTAACCTGAAACTGTTCTTAACCTGAGGTACCACTTTAGCTAATGGGGCCTCCCGCTGCAGCCGCTGTGCGATTTCTGTTCTTATCCTGAAGCAAAGTTCTTAACCTGAGGTACTATTTCTGGGTTAACGGAGTCTGTAACCTGAAGCGTCTGTAACCCGAGGTACCACTGTACAAGTGCCACGGTATTTTATTAGTATTTTATTTTACCTCCCAGAATTGCTCTGGTATAGCACATCCTCTCAAACACACAAATCCTAGTTCTGATGAAATTAACTTGGCTCTTCATATAAGGCTTTCATCACATCACAAACTTACTTAGGAGTAAGTTCTACTAAATTTAAATGTGATGTACTCTCAAACTTAAGATCAGACTGAAAACCTCAGGCGATGTGGGCAGATCTTCCAAACAAGTACATTAATTGTATATTTATCCTGCCTTTTATCCTCAAGGAGCTTGAGGTAACATATATGGCCTCCTTTTTATTCTAAAACTCTCTGAGGTTGGTTAGGCTTAAAGTATGTCAGGCCAAAAGTCATTCAGTAAACTTCATAGGTGAATGGTTATTTGAACCCAGGTCTCTCTAGCCCTAGGGTCTGCTATTTAGAAAATAGCATCTTTTCCCCTCCAAGTCAGGAGTTAGTGGGCCCAACCAAATCAAGGTGTAGTGCATTTCCAACTTAACCCAAAGCATGTAGCTCCAATATAGCTCCAAATACTATTTACCATTTATGTAGTGTTCTCAAGTGTGCTTTACATTCATTTCTCACAACCTGCCCTTTTCAAAAACACAATTGCTTAAGCTGATGTGCCTTTTTCAGCCCTTACTGAACACACACAGCCTGGCCACAGCTGACCACAGTCCTGGTAACATCCAATTTCAATTAAGGTTACCAGATTTTTTTTCAATGAATCCGGGGACACGTTAATTAATTAATTAATTAATTCATTCATTAAATACTACATGGGATGTTGATGCTGCAGTGATGGCGGTGGCAGAAGGGCGGCTGCCGCCTTGCCCTCAACAGGCACGTTCCCCCTTCCTCCAAGGCTTCTATCTCCTTTCTCCACAAGCCTGAGCAGCCCCTTGAGTTGTTGAGGTGGTGTTGGTGGGGAAGCGATGTGCGGTGGGTCATGCATGGAAGGCGGAGAAGGAGGGCCGAGAGCAGTGGCAGTGGCAAGGCTCGGGCAGCGTGATGCCTTCCTTCCCATTGGAGCAGCCCCAATCCCATTCCTACTTGCATGCAAGTGGGAGGGGGCAGGGATCCCTCAGCTGGGAAGGGAGGCTTCACACTGCCTTTCGGAGCAGCCCCATCCCAACTCCTACTTGCGTGTCAGCAGGAAGGGGCAGGGATCTCTCAGGTAGCGAAATGCCTCCCTTCCCATCGGAGAAGCCCCAATCCCATTTCTACTTGCGTGCAAGTAGGAGGGGTGGGGATCCCTCAGCTGGAAAGGGAGGCTTCCTGTTGCCTAACTGAGAGATCCCCGCCCCGCTCCTGCTTGCACGCAAGTAGGAGTTGGGAAGCTGCTCCAATAGGCAGCATGAAGCCTCCTTTCACAGCTTAGTTGCTGGGGTCAGAGAAAGTGGAGGCAGCCCAGAAGCTGCATCTTAGAGCCCTTGAACCACCATCATATGGGGACTTCTGAGCAGCTCCTGAAGCCAGCCAGAGCCAACTGCACTGGGCTGCTGAAACTGCCGCTACTGCATTTCCCAGGGACATTAGATGAAATCCGGGGACATTCTGGGGATGGAATTTGTCCGGTGACTTATTTGTAAATCCAGGGACTGTCCCCGTCTGGTAACCCTGAGATCTGGTAACTCTGGTATCCAGAGATCACATGGCATGCATGTGTCCTATTTCAGCCACAGAATCACCCTGCGAGTGATAGCGACTAGCCCCAAAGCACCAAGTGATCCTCTTGACTAAGGGGATATTAAACAAAGGCCCTCCTAGTGCATCGCTCTAACCACTACACTACTCTGGCTAATTTATACTATCAGCAGGGAACATTACCAGTTTTGACATCGCTTCTGTGCTGTCCTGAGCAAACACCACCCATGGAGGACAAATTGCCAGCAGTTTAATTTTTTATTGATAAAGCATGAACTTACAGTAGGTGCACTAAACACACACATGCGTAGCTGGCACCCCTCCCCAAGGCCCCGAGCTAGACTGTTGGAAAAACAGGAGCAAACTTAAGTACCCTTACGTGACTGTGTAATAGCAACTCCTCCTACATGGAAGTTGTTGCTGTGCCTGCCTCTTCAACCCCTTCCTGGTTGGAGAGGATGACAGTGGGACGTCGATGACAGCAGAGGGTGACGGGGGGGGGGGGTCACAGCAAGGATTCTGCCACCTCCTCCCTTCAGGCAGTCTCTCTGTCAGCTCCTGGTGCATCCTGTCCTTCCTTCAGTTCTAGCTCCAGCCTCACATCGTGCACCTCCTCCTCTATCTACGACTGCTCAGACCCCCCCCCCCAATCCTCTGGCTGCTGCCCCACAGGAGGCACAAAACCCCATAAATCACTACCCCCCTTCCCCTGGATCAGCCTCTGGCCCCGCTAACTCTACTACCCATCCTTAACTCTTCTGTGCCAGCCCCTAAGATGTGGTTTCCTATTTATTTCTGAGCAAAGTTTAAGATACTGGTATTTAAAAGTCTATCCTTTCGACTCAAGTAACTTAAAATAGGCCTCAGTGGTGGTGCTTGTCTCAGACAACAACAGTCTTAAGACGGGTTGCTTAGCAGCTTTTTTAGCTTAGGCACCACATTAATGTTTTTGCAGTTTTAGGAGTAGGTACTCTGGAGACCTAGGGGCATATGGTATGATTTCAAAATCCCTCCGGAAGTGAGCAGTTCAGACTACTGGCAAGACAATGCATTTCCTCCACTAACCCACTGTGGAGAAGGAGAGAAAACCATCTGAAATCAGTGGTGGCCTCACCACTTTCAGCACTGACCCTACCCACAGTTGTCTTTGGTCTCATCCACTACCAGCATATGACATACATACACACCCCAGCCACCAAAAAAGAAGAAGGTATCACACCCTTGTTTTAAGTGAACAATGATTTGTATTTATCAGTTAAGTATCATTGCAGACTCATTTTCTGTTTTATCTGCTATTTAATACCTAATGCTACTTTTTCCTGCTCTGCTGCTATTTGATTTGGAACTCATTCAGGGGGAAAAGCTTACTAAATGGTTTTCTTTTTTTCAAAAAAATATATTTTTATTAAACAAATTATCAATCCAAATAGTCTATTACATTATTTCCTCCCCTTTTATCCCCCTCCCTCTCCCTCCCCCCGAGACTTCCCTCAGCTCCCTTCTCTGATTCGTTAGTGCTTATTATTCTCTGCATGTTAAAAATTGTACATATCATTACCTTACCAAATGTTTTTCTTTACATCCACCAGAATCCCAATAATGCTGGGTTATTATTTTATTTATTTTTTAAGAAAAACAAGTTTAAATCCTTCAGGATTGTGACAAGATTTTTAGAGTTATTTCTCCCATGACAGTGTTATCATAAAGTCATGCAACAATTACCTCTCTAGATATATATAAAACATATGTAGCCTAATTTGAAAATTGGAAGAACACTGTAAAATGAGAAAAGGACTGTTGGTGCACTCACTACTTTTCCAGTGCGGGGTTTTTAATCTGTGTTCACCAGTGTTAGAAACTCAGATAAATAAGCTAATCAGCAAATGACACCTTAAATGTAGGTTATGGTTGCCACAATGGAATGACTAGGTGCCTTTTTTGAAAAATGAAAAAAAAAAATGCAATTATTATTATCAGATTCATTTCTATACAACTTTATATTTTAAAGAAAAAATCTCAAAGCCGTTTATACCGCATTAAAACATCAAATAAAACAATTTAGAATAAAACAAATTCAAGCTTCAAGAAAAATATTTCAATCCTTTTCTAAATGACAGTCTGCTTTCCCCATATTTATTTACCTACTTAATTTATATAGCTGCCCCATAACATAGTATTGCAGGAAGCCAGTGGGGTGCAGTGGTTACAGTATCAGACTAGGAACTGGGGATCAGGGTTCAAATCCCCACTCAGTCATGAAGCTCACTGGGTGACCTTGGGCCAATCACAGCCTCTTAAACCTACCTCACAAGGTCACTGTAGGGATTAACTGAGGAGGGAGTAAACCATGTCTAAATGCAATAAATAAGCTCTTCTGCTTACCTGCTTCAGAAAGCTGGAAGGGCCAGCCAGATGGTGATGTCAGTTGCCAACCTGGCATCCAGAGATCACCATGTGGTCGCAACCGGACCTGCACCAGTTGCAAAATATGCCTGACGCCTGAGTAATTTCTAACACTGGTGTTCACATGATGTTGTCCAAAATGCATATATATACCATACTTTTAAATATAAGATATCACTGTTTGATGTGTTTTTTCTGAAGCCACCTTCACATCAGTTGGAGTCCTTAACCTTGGTTACCACAAGGGGAAGAGTGGAGTGGGAAGTTTTCAGCAGCATCACTGGTATGATGCCCATTCACATTAAACCATGGGTTATCATTTATAACCGTAGCTGACTGTGACATGTGAATTAGATCAATGTCTAAACTGATAACATATTCTTCTGTATAAACAGAAACACACAAGGTGGGTAAAACTACATTGATTGGTGTAGCTTGAACTGGCTTTGGTATGATATGGAAGGTAACAAGTTGTAGCTGAAGCTACCATGGTGCAGTTCTGACTGTCAAACTCAGCAGTTATTTGCTTGGAGGTTTAAATAGTCCTCATAACTATTTCAGAAGCAAGGTATTGATGCTTCCAAGACTGCTGTGGGCATTGGTTTAAAAAGCAAGCAGAAGTCAGCGAAGAGGTGATTTTCAGCTGACAATTTTCCTGATCTGAGAGCATATTTCTGAATTGGAGCCCTGGTGCTGCTTTTCCATAACAATAAAAAGCAACCAGTTTTATGCACACTTGCTTAAACACATGACCAATTTCAAATGTAGTTTGGACCCAATTCGTTCTCTCTGTATCATCAACTATGTCTGTCAAAGAGGGTGAACAGGCTCCATATCACTGTTTACTACCATAACCAATCTCATGAGAAAAACCAATTAGAAACTGTTGCTCTTAAGTATGTTAAAAATCACAGGAATCATCATACGGCATATTTCCATAAATATAAATAGTCTAACATTTCTCAAAAAAGCAGTCTTAAAGCAGAAGTCAAAGAAGCAACAGTACTTTTTCAGAGACTTATTTATACATTCTATGGCCTAAAGCAAGTCACTGACTAATTATGAAAACTGGCATCTCAGAATTATTAAAACACCATCCTAAAGGTGAGCCCCAAAATAAAGTGAGTTAAATCGCTTCCAGAATATGTTAAGGGTTATTCCTTGCATTACTGTTCTCCATCCCCATGACAAGCTGCTGAAGAACAAATAACAGCCATAACATTTAGAGGCCACTCATCAAACATATTGCCCCAATTGTTTGGAAGTGCCAGCCCTTACCAGGTTGGGTATTGCTGCCATATAACTTTATATATGATCCATATCACATACTGTGATGAGTGGTCTTCTGCATAACCATTGACATAGCTGAAGTTTCTCCCATGTGGAAGAAAGTATTTCTCTGTCAGTAAATGAGAATCAGCTGAGAAGGCTCTGTGTGGAACTGTGCAGGCCTAAATTGTTGTACAGATAATCTTTAAGACGGCACTGCCACTCAAACTTAAAATTGGTAAATGTCAGACCCGAGCCTGATCGCTTCAAAATGGAAAATCTCTCATCATGCATAGAATTCACAATTAAAGGATGGAGAACACAAGAACATAGGAAGCTGCCTTATATTGAGTCAGACTATTGGTTCACTTAGCTTGATATTGTCTACATTAACCGGCAGCAGCTCTCCAGGGTTTCAGGCAGGGAACATTCCCAGTCCTACCTGGAGATACTGGGGACTGAACTGGAACCTTCTGTATTTGGCAACACCTTACTCCTAGCTGCATGTTCATACATTTATGAACCATGACTACTTTATTTTACGTATGTAAAATATTGAGGAAGTAAAGCCCTTGAGGAGGTTGGAAAAAAGGAGGTATGTCTGATCAAGTGTTAAACCACAGGAATGAAAATAAACTAATTATTGAATAAACAAAATACTTAAGTAGGAATCACTCAAGAATACTCATGCTATTTCTCCTATAGCCTATCTACAGCATCTTTTTCTAATCTCCAAACTATAGTTCCACATTTATTTGTGATCCCCAGATTGTTCTAAGCATGTATAATGCTATTTGCAGTTCTATTTTAATTATCCCCTGCCCCCATTCATATTTTGGTGTACTATTTGATTCATTTTATCAAATACAGCAGCTGTCTACAATTCCTCCCAACTTTCAAATGACAAGACTGCACTTTAAAGTCTTGGAGAGTCACAGAACTTATTCATCCCATGGGACAGAAATCTTTAAACTATTCCCTGGATGCTCAACCAAAAAAATAGATGACAAAATGATGGCCCATCCTACCTCCAAACAGGAGACAAAGGCTCAAACAGAGGCTCAAACTTTGTTCACACACAAGATTTTCCACTATGCAGAGAAACTCCATAGCTTCTGAAGCATTGCACAAAGTTTCACCTTGCTGTGAGCACCCAGACTGGAAAAGTCGCTATCGACACAACCTTCCCAACCTGCCTACAGACAACACCACACAGACTTGTGCTACACTTCAGAAGAGGTAGGATGGTGTGTACATTTTTCCCATGCAGATTTATTTTCATCTAAGAAAAGTGTCACTTGTGAAGCAGCCTTAAGGTAATTACACTAAGGACAAAGTATGAGAGCTGGGGAAGAGAGGCACTACAGTCCAGGCCCAAACCCTGGCAGCCTCTACTCACCCTCAGAACTGCTGATGCTGCTCCTCCCCAAAATGGATCCAGCTAAGACGTCATCAGCAAAGGGGGAGTGGTCCCACCCTATAGCCAGGTTGTTGGGGAGGGGCGAAGACCTAAACAGAAAAAAGAGAGACACAGAATGAAAGTTTAAATTTTTAAAAAGCTGACTTAGGTTCATTGGCCAAATTGAGTGTCGGATGGCAAGAGTGACATGTACCAAATTCCATATCACAAGCTGAGTAAATTCATGTTAAACCACACATCTGGACTACAATGTAAGGATGCATGGTGTAACATCTCATTATATAGATCTTTTGGATAACATTTTGCTTCCAAACCTTTTCCTTTAAAAGTCATTATTTATGGAAGTGTTTAAAAAATTTAAGACCAAAATTCCAGTTCAGTAACCTATGGCATGAAATAGTACAGCACTAGCGGAAAAGAATGCTTCTACAATTTTCTTAAATATACTACATATTTAAGGGTGGTGGTAATGGAAAGCCAGGGGAAACTATAATTTCAAAGTATGGCAGTTTCCACAAATATTCCAACTAGTTCCTGTGACACCAACTATAATATTCCAAAGTCCATATTAGAGTGATACATTTATTAGGTCAGCCTGATTCCCCTTATATGTTGTTGGAATATTTCTTACAGGCCAACAGAGCTACCTTTACTTTTTGTAAAACTTAAAACGTATTTCATTTCATGCTATGACCCTTAAGTACTCCATCAAGAGCTTTCATGCATGAACAGGCATGTGACCGTATTTTAAATTACTGGATCTGATTCACTCATATGACTGGAGAGCACATACATTAGCTTCTTCCCTTGAAACCAGCAGAGGTGCCTTACAATAGGTACAGCTCATATACATCTCAGAAGTTCCTCATACACTAGCAACTGCTGAATCAGGGCACACAAGTGCAGTTCTGTGGATATGCTGAAACTGAAGAAACCCTATGTAATTATTGGGATCTAGACCCTAACTAAAGAGGCACTAACATTCAAGTCACTGTAGACAAACTACGGTATTTCCTGAAAAAATAACCTAGTCCATTTAAGCTATTAAATTGAGCCATCTAGAAAGTCAAAGTGGAAGCAAATCAGTGAAATAACGTTTCAAAATGATGCAGGCACAGGTTATTAGCTTTCCTTCTGATGGGCATGGATTTTATTTTAGTGAAAATGTATTGTTTCAGTATTTGTCCTTGCTGCAAAATGCCACTATATCTGTGCACACCAGCAACTGCAACAATCTACAGTACATACTTTCTCTATTCTTAGCTAGCATCAGTACCAATCACGGTTGTTATTTGAAGTCAAATCTGCATACCACAGTTTGCCTTGTGACCAGAAACACCAAATTATAACTTCTGAACTAATACTATGTTCTTCACTGGTTCCTAATGGCTACCAATTCCCATCCAACCCACTTTTTATTTGTACGTTACATGTGAAGCTCTCTTAATAAGATAAACTCCTTTTCCTCAGTCTAAACCACTGGAGTCCACTGGTTACACTGTGATCAACAAGCTTTAAAGTTTAGCAAACATTTCAGAACAGATATCAATTTTCAGCATGGAAAGCAAAACTATCTTTTTTTTACTATAGTGGTTCCAGAAAACTATTATGCAGCCCATCAGGAAAGCTTTTTTGAAAGCCATGAAGGCCAGTTAGTCTTGCAACAAGAATCTGTAAAACCCTTGTTTCATTCCAAACAAGTGTTTTAAAGAACTCAACAGCAGAGACTTGTAAACTCATCCCACAGCCTTTCTAGAAAGATACATCACAAGCAACTTATGCTTCTGAGTTAAAGTGAATACCTCATAAAGCTTCAGCATTCTTTCCTGACTTTTTTCAATAGACAGCAGTACAGACTAAAAGTTAGTCATTAACCTTCCCAATAAATCCTTCTTTTTCTATCTTGATTTCAGTGAAGAGCAAGGCAATTTCAAGCTTCTTGATTTAAAACCCATGCACAACATCTGAATTCAGATACTGCCACCAAGATGAGGCAGAGGTATTTAATCTTCCAGACAAAAACAAAAAAGGTTGGAAACTGCAAGCTTGCAAAATGGAATGCAAATACTTGTTTTTGAAAGCATCCACATAATTAAGCCATTTCAGCAATATACACAGAATATTACTACTTCAATTCCTTTAATGAAGTTGGTATTTTTTTATGCTTAATGCTTCTCAATATCACAGGCTTGCTGAATCAGTTTTCTTAAAACAATTGTTTATTGGTTTTTAAACAAAAACAAAAACCATTAAACACTTAACTAGCAGTACATCTAATGGTGTATGTTCTATCCACTGACTGTTATTTAGTGAGAAGTTAAGATACAAAGTTCCGTTGCAAATTTTACTTCAGCCTGAAACTGGTTATGTGACCTGAAGAAAACTACACTTTGAACTTCATGAAATACGGTAGAAATATGGCATTCATTATGGGATGATTGTAGGATTACTGAGATAACATACACAGCAAATTGAGCACTTCTAACAATTACTTCTTATTTATTTCAATGATTTGTACTGTATAGTGCTTATAATTGTCTAAATGGTTTATAAGAGACCCAATATAGTAAGATTCAAGGTGAGTTAAAACTCTAAAATCAGAATGCAATTAAAAAGCCTGTTGCAATAAAACAGTCATCAGTAAGTGCTACAGATTCAATGGAAGGGGGCCTGTCTGACCTCAACTGGAAGGGAGTTCCACAAAACTGGGCCCACAATACTTAATGCACAGCTCCTTGCAGATAGAGGCCTTGAGGAACCATTAACAGTAACTTGCCCAAAGACCTCAGTGTTTGAGCAGGGATCTAAGGCATCAGTTCCTGCAGGGACCAATGTTGTAAATGGCCTTGTATTAATTTTCAAAAACCCTGAACCTAGCCTAGTAGCATTTGGGCAGCCAATGTAAACTTTTAAGGGCTTATGTGCTAGCAATAGTATGTGCCCATTTAGCCACGGTGTTTTGCACCAGCTGGAACCTCTGGATCAGGCCCAAGAGTAGCCACACAGAGAGAACATTGCAACAATCAAGCCTTGAGGTTAGCAATGCATGAATCACCATGGCCAGATTATCCCTGTCTAACAATGACCATAGTTGGCATACCAGCTGTAGCTGGTAAAACGCACTCCTACTTGAGCCGTCAGAGACAAAGATATAAGCAAAAGTACCTCCATACCTGGTTTTTTTCAGCAGGAGTCCAACCACATACAAGACAGACAACTGGCCAATCTCCCAGGCATGGGAACAACCAACCCACAGTGCCTCTGTCTTCCCAGGGTTCCAGCACAGCTGGCCCATATTCACTCCACCACTGATCTTAGACAGTAATCTAGAACATGCACAGCCTCTCTTTACTCAGATGTTATGGAGAACGAGAGCTGGATCTCATCAGTGTACTGTATGATACTTTGCCCCAAAACTCTGAATGACCACATGCAGTGGCTTCATATAGATAATGAAGAGCATTGAAGACATGGTCCTGTATGTAGGAGCAGAGCCACTGTAGAAAAGTGTCCCCAGTACCCAATTTGCTACCAATGTGTGTGTGTGTGTGTGTGTGCGCGCGCGCGCACGCGCACACATACACACACACAAGCAAACAGCTATAATCACACAGAAAGTGACTCAGCACAAATGCTCACACATTTCTACAATACGCTCCTTGAAAACCAACTCAATCATGAGGCAGGATGGCACTTCGGCCCAGTCTTCAGACAGAATGCATTCTCATATGTACTTGCTTTGAACTACATTGAATGCCAGAAGACTGTATCATAATAAAGCATGCCTAGACCAAAGTAAGTATTTTGATATTACAGAAGATTCTAAAAGTCTTTTACTAGACAATATGTATCACCTTATGTGATCACCATCCTTAGGTTCTGAGGCATGAAGACATCAGACTTTAAGGAACACCAATTATAGTAGCACACAATCTGCCATAAAAAACCACCTGCAATGTTTGACAATTTAGTGTTTTCAAAAAAGAATCTCATTGCTTTACTCCCGTTCCATCTCCTGTAGACTGAACTTCAGGTGAAAATATATAAGCTTCTTTAAAGACAAAGTTGCCAACACAAACTTTTGTTGTTAAAAACAAAAGTAGTATTACATTTAGTCAAAGTAGTACAACTTTTGACCACTCAGATGTATCGGGGGGGGGGGCTGCAGTGTTCGATAGTAAGTCATGCGTCAGGTGCATTTTGCAACTGGTGCGGGTCCAACTGCAACCATGTGGAGATCTCTGGATGCCAGGTTGGCAACTGAGATCTCCATCTGGCTTGCCCCTCTAGCTTTCTTAAGCAGGGAAGTGGAAGAGCTTATTTATTGCATTTATACGGCTGATGAAGAACTGAACAAAACAGTAGTTGCTATCCGGAAACACTGTTCAGCGGAGTTCAGAGTTGGACGTCAGAATTGGACATTTGCCGATTATACAAAGCTTTACAAGCTTGATTTCCGCCGGGTAAAGTCAGGCACCGCGACTTATTCAAGGACTTTCAGAGACTTCATTTGGATAGTTTTGAAGTTTTGCATTATTCCATACAGTTTTGCATACAGTTTTCTATACTGTAATTGTTTCTGGCCATCGTGTTGCTTTCGATATTCTTAAGCAGGCAAGCAGAAGAGTTTATTTATTGCATTTATATCCCATTTCTCTCTCCAAGGAGGACATGGTTCACCCCTCCTCAGTTAATCTCTACAAGTAATAATCAATGCTGGTTTTCTACAGTAATCTAGGCACAATTTAAGGTGCTGGGTTTTACACTGTAAATCCTAAATCAATTTTAAAATCCCAATGCATTTTAGCCAGCTTCTTATTAGACTACAGTTTCCATCATTCCTGACCACTGTCCATGCTGGTTGGGGTTGACAGGAGTTGAAGTACAACACCATCTGGAAGGCATCACATTGGCTATCCCTGCATAGAACAGCTACTTCTCTATACCACCTAAATATGGGGCTTCAACCTGTATTTTGGCTGCTTACATAACTTCCACCAGATGTAGAGAAGAACATATGCAAAGTAATTAGAATAATTCGCAGTCTGATTATAACAACCACCAATTGGTTGCCCACTCCTTCCAGTTAGCATAGTCTAGAAATTTACACATGTTAAAAAGGAAAGCTATTCGAAATCATAAGTCACAATAAGTAACTAACAAAAGCCATAATTCCCCAACCATTTTGGACCTGTGGAAACATCCATATTCTGAGCAAGTGCTGAGGGCACCAAACAAAATGAAATAGGTACAAGGCAGGGGAGGGGGCTGAGCTACAAAGCCACTCTTTTGAACCCAGTTTTCTGTTCCAGCAGAACACCCTTTACCAGAAGGCAAAACTCCTATTCATTTACAGAAGGCAAACTTTTTTCTGTCTGCTGAACATATCCTTCCTCACCACCACCACCCAGAACCATTACCCAAATACA
Source organism: Podarcis pityusensis (assembly GCF_964106645.2). Classification (NCBI taxonomy): domain Eukaryota; kingdom Metazoa; phylum Chordata; class Lepidosauria; order Squamata; family Lacertidae; genus Podarcis; species Podarcis pityusensis. Next base: position 82,215,089 of record NC_138026.1, on the reverse strand, counting down.
CATGCACCACTTTTCTTTTCCTATCATGGCTACTCCATTTTATTATTATTTTGCTCCTCTCCTTCCCTATTCAAGGCTGTTTTTTCTTCCCCCTTTCTTTTTGCCTCCATTTTGCCTCCTTTTCCTTCTCCATGTAGGCAGTGTCAGCTATGTATCTACTGAAAAACAAATATATATCCAAATGCTCAGGAAAACCCCAAAGTTTGCAGAAGTACAAAAAATAATTTAGAAAAAAAAATTAAGGAGACAAAACCCTCAAAACTAAAGTGGTCCCAGGAAAACTGAGAATGCTCAGTGACCACAGAATGCCAATTCTGAGGGCTGGATAGGAAAGGGTTTCTACCAATGGCAAGCCCTCTACACTTGGAAAAGTGGGGAGGCTACTGAGCTCTAAGGATACATGCAAGAGAGTAGACCCATTTTCCTCCACAAGTGTGAAGGCAGGCCTTCTGCTTATTAAAAAGTGTTACTGAGGGGAGATTTTTTCCTTTCAATTTTTGTGAGGACCTCATAGTTGCATTCCTTATAGGCAAGTTTAAGACATTTGTTAACAAATGATTCTAATTTTTTCTAATATGCAACATTAAATATGGAATTTCTTGAGCAGTCAAGAGATGTTGAATTTATACTGGATACTGAATGCAAGTGTAAGTTATCATACACAACATGTAAATAGTATCACAAGCCTGAAATATTTTCAATATTTGGAGTTTAGAAAAAAGTACAACAGTGTATGTTTCATAGTATGCACACCACAGCTTTATCATCACTTCTGTATCATATTTTCCACCCTATTTACTTGTACACAAATAATTCATTTTAATGGTAATTTACAGAAACTGAAGGGTTTTCATGTTATACTCCAAATGATCTCAGTAAATTGGTAGAAGTTATTTTCTCAATGTCAGACAGAGAAGTAAGTATCTGAAAAGAAGTACAATGGACTTTAGAACATGAAATCAGGCTAACTTACAAATAGTTAAATCCATGGCGATCTCATGAAAACTTGACACCCTCACAGTAAGCAAGTCAGAAAGACTTGCATGGATTTAATTTGCACAATTTCAACCGGCCAGACTTCAAACACACAAGGATGAAATCACACAAGTTAAGCAAGTGTAAGATGTGATCATACTGTAAAGCAATGCTATAATTCTCTGCCTATTTGAGATACTAAAGCAATTTCCAGAAACAATCTCAATAGAATACTGTATACCATTTTAAGAACTTGACTGAAACTTCATAGAAATTCCTTTAGAAGGAAGGGTGGGATATAAATTCAATAAATAAAATAAAGTGTCATACAAAATCACATTAAAATATATTACTTATAGTACAGGCTCAGTTCAGATATGAGCAAGTTAACTTATGGTTCATTAGAATGAATACTATGAAAACTGTGCAATGTACTCCCTTCTATTCTGCCCTTCTATACATTCAATTTTTTAAAACCAGTTTCCTGTTACATCCAAATTGGGAAACAGACTAGAAGCCAGCATGTCTAACCAAGATCTGAACCAAGAACTTTGGTTATGCACAGGCATGACACTTTATTAGTCTAATAAACTATGGTTTATAAAAGTTATATGTGAACGGATCCTAAGGGACGACCTGGCCAAGACAAACTTGTCAGATATTTTCTTATTATCCCCACACCAAGGCAAAACCCAGACAGAACTGCTTGCATTAAAATGAGGGTGAGGGGGGAGACACACAGATGGATGGACAGGTTTTAACAGGCACGAGAGGTGTGTATCAATGCTCTTGATACCCTGTACCCATTTTCTCAAATAAGAGATATGAACAGGAATTTAGGCAGGAATTTTAGGCAGGAATGGGTTAACCACTTTTTTATCATGATAACTATTGATTCAGCATGCCTGACACCTTTAAACTACACAGGGGCTCAATCAAGCCCTGTAGTAACCACTAGTAGTCCATACAGATGTAGACAATATCAGTATAGTTGGTACATTTTACTATGAACACCCATACCAATATTCCTGCCGCAGAACTACATCAGCCATAATAAAGCTGACATCTAAACACAGACAAAACTCTAGGCCCATCTGCATACATTTCTCTGAAAAAAATGTATTCTTCCAAAAAAAATCAAAAACAAAAACAAAACAAAACACAAAGATTAATGATGCAAGGAAGAACCCTATCAGATCACCTTATTTATTTAGTGGTAGAAATTTATTTTTTTGTTTATATCACTTTTCAATATCTGATAATGCATAATTATATCCAGTTTATCCAGAAGTCCAACTGGTAGATCAATGTCCCCTCTATTCATCCTCATTCATTTCTGATACAAAGAACACCCACTGCGGCATAGTATGACTTTTTTAAAATCTGAAACCTTCGAGACATTCACAGTATTTATAAGTTTTTGTTAAAATTAGAAATCATAGAAAGTAAGAAAATAAGAAGAGAAGTGCAAGGAACAAGGATGAGATACCCCAAGGGACTGCTATACAGGACTTAGAAATTTTGACTTATTTCCCAAAATGTAAGAAAATTTGACCATGAAAAAGGCTAATCAGAAGCTGTTTCTCTGAAGTACAGACACAGGGCTAGAGTCAACTACCAAGCATTAGCAGAACCCAGCACAATGGCTCCCACTAGTGCAACACGGCTTCCAGCTCTCTCCCCGCCCCCATCTGTTCCTACATATCCCACAAATCCGTTCTGGAGGGTTAGGAGCTGGTTGGAAGGTCCTAAATTGAAAATCCTCTGAAATGTTAGAGAGGGATGTAGTAAGCATAGGATATAGTATTTTCTGGCATCTGGTTACAAATTAAGTATGGACAGCCACAGCCGCTGACAGAAAAGCTTACAGAAAAGGTAGTATCTGGGCATTAACAGATTTTCATAAAATGTGTCCAACATTAGTAACTGGAAAACTGGACACTGATTTTACAGGTGTCACTACTCTCTCACTAAATGATTTGTCATCATTGGCGGACTTCCGGGTTAGCGCCTCCGGCAATGGCGGATTTCCTCTGATCGGGAGGAATCTGCTTCATGAGAACTAGGGTCTGGTCCGCCGCGGCGAGGCGGAGACCCATCAAAAACCACAGGCGGGAGAAGCCTGCGGACGTGGGATTCGGCTGGCACCTTTTGTGCCTCCCCTACTCGCGGGGAAACCCGGTTTCGGGGATCCGGAGCGACGTGGGGTGAATGGCACAGTGCTTCGAATCGACTGCTCTTTTCACGGAGTGAAGCCCATTGCTGTTGCCGGAGAGCGCTGACTTTTTCCTGTGGACAATTGGATTTTAAACAACTGCCCGTGAGTAGAACGGAAAATTGGACTATGAAACTTTTTAATTTGGCACCGAAGCGGGAAGGTCTAAACAGGAAGTCCGCCTTCCGCTTTTGTAAATAGATTGAAGCAAAGACATTGCAAGCTAGAGTCTGGAAAGTCGTTTGTAAAGGACTAAATTTCCATCAGTTAAAATTACTAAACCCCCCCTTGGAAGCAGGAGAAGAGGGGGGAAATCTTAGACTGTTTAAACCTGCAGAAGAGAGAGTAAAGAAAGATAAATTTCCACCATCTTGAACCTGGGAGCGGGGTGTCAGAGACAGACGCTTTGGGGAAGTTCATTGACTGTGGATAAAACGTTTTTGACAGATAGTTAAAAAAGAGAAATATATTGATTCCAATGTTCCCTTTTGCACTTAAAAGGAACAAAATATCTGAAAAACGAAAGGAACTTTGTTGCTAGATCTGCTTTTAAAAAGACGGATACAAATAGAAATTGTTTCCTCTAGAGGGAGCTTGTGAAACTGTTGCTAGAGTCGATCTGAGGAACTCTACAGCTGTAGAGATTAAAGATCGTGAGACCAGACATTGACCTTGAACAAGAATGTGCCCAGAAGAAGCTTTAGTGCTTGCTTTTTGCAAGACAAGCGCTTTACTGAAACAGCTACATGAGAAGATGGATTTGATGACTGTTGCAGTTGGCAATTTTGGACAAACAGTGAATACCTATATAGAAACCACTCAGGAATTAACCCAGGAATGTGCTTTGACAGAGCAAGTGGTGAAGAAGATAAAGGAGGAGGTTGTTGCTGAACCTCAAGTAATAGAAATGGAGAGAGCTGCGGCCTTGCAGGAACATAAGTTGTTGTTTCTGACGACTGAACCTGGAGAAAGTCAGATTTGGAGAGATGGAGTACTGTTTGGTCTGGAGATGGGAAGTTGGATAGATCCCCCTATGCAGGGATGTTTTGACTTTTCGGATCTGGCTTTGGGCCAGGGGGAGTTTGGAGTTGTGGGGGCCCTTAACCTTGGAGGGACTTTGAAACATGCCTTCAAATATCTTTTGGATTTCAGTGTCGACTATGGAGAATGGGCTGACTTGTTGAGAAGGGATAAAGATATTGTCAAGTTGGAGTCTCCCTGAGAGAAAGGAAGGAAATTAAGAATAAGAGCAGCAGAAGATAAAGTAAGGTGCAGGTATAAACATGAAGAAGACCTGCAGAAGGGACATGGAAAAGACTTAAGAGCCTCGGATAGAAGGTCACCAGGTTGATGGACTAGATGGACGGGATAGAAAGGACTGACAAAACCCGAGACCAGGAAGAAGAGACGATGGATGAAGATTGGAAGAAAGATTTAAAAATTCATTTAGAAAATCACTGTAAAATTAAGGAGTATTAGAAAAATGTTGGAATGAAACTATTTGGCTTTAGTAGAAATGTTAAAAAGAATTATGTATAAATATATTATGTTAAAAAGAATTATGTATAAATAAGTTTTAAATTTTAAGCTTTAGGGCTTTTTGTGGTAAGATAAGGCTAAAATAAATTAAGGTAATTTAATGACAGAATAGAGTGAAAGATGGAAAGGATTTGCTGAGATAATTAATAACTAGAATACAAAAAAGGGAGGTGTGAGGAGGTCGATGAAACAAGTTAACGAAAGATAAAGATTTGGGAATATTGGATTTGTTTTTAATTTTTTGTTTATTTTTGTTTTTGATTTTGATGTATTGTGTGTTTTTTTTTCTTTGACTTTTGTTTTTATTGACTTGTATTGTTTAATTTCTCTTTTTGTCTACCTTTTTTCCTTTTCCTTTTTTCTTTTTTTTTCTTTCTCTCTCTGTAATTTTAAATTCTCAATAAATATCATTAAAAAAAAAAAGATTTATCATCATTGGGACTCCTTCAAGAGTTACTCACTACTTCAATAAACAATAAATTTGAATGAAACCAGTTTGTTTTGTAGTTTACTTGTTTGTTTTACATCAGGCTTTTGTGAAATGTGCACAGAAATATTAGAGCTATCAGGAGTACAGTACTGAGGAAACTTTGCATCTTGATTTTAGACCATTACTATACAAATGTTGTTATGCTTTTCTAGATTTTAACAACACAACCAGTATTTACTCCAGTACACTAGCACATTGTCTTTTCGGTACTGCACTTTGGAAAGCATCCTATTGCTAATATTGTGTTCCCCAAGACTTGCACTATGAAATTTTATGAAAATGGAGTGGAAACTGCATTACAGTCATGATTAGTAAAACAACTCTCTAGTTCAAGCCTACTAAAGTGTCCAGTTAAAGCTACTAGCTAAGTATTTGCAAAACAAAAAAGCTAATATAGAAAACTTCCACTTATTCTTACAAGCTTAGATAACTGCATACTAAGATTCAATCAATTTAAACACCAAGAGTACAAACACACACAAAAAAATTCACTAATGTCACTAATGTTAAAAGAAATCTCTCTCAAGAGTTACAATGCCAAGACTAAACAGCTAAACAGATATATTAGGGAGAAAGCATAGAGTCTGCTTCAAACAAAACTCATAAAGCCAGATTGCATCCACAGTTCATAGCTGATTTAAGTCATCAGAGATAAGATTTGCCTCTCGCATCATATTACACCTTAGTTTGAGCAAGAAACATGTCTGATAAATCAGAAGAGAAGATGGCATTATCAGACCATGCAAAGAGCTACACTGAGTGCCTGAGAAAACTATCACACACTCACACACTTAATATGAAGCACTTGCAGTTCATAAATCCCTAAGCAACTCAGGACCAGGTTTCTTAGAGAGTGCCTTGCCCCATATCCTCATCTGGTCTCTGTACTCAGCTGATTAGGCCTTCAGCGTGCTTGCATCAGCATTACGGAACTCTATCCCATTGACTATTAGAGAGGTGCCTACTTAGTCTGGTAGCATTTCCTGCACTTTAGGCACCTGGTGCCTTCCTTATTTGAACTATCCTTTTTGGTTTACAGTCACAAAGATCTATAAAGAAGGATTTTTATTATGCTTTGTAATTTTGTTTGCCTGGTTTTATTTTATGCAGTTTTATATACTCTTGTTCACCACTTAAGATATTCTATACAGAGCTGTTTATAAATTCTTAAAATAAGGATAATAAAACAGATATGCAACAATGTTGGGTGTAGAGTCTCTTGTGATCTCAATACAGTCTATTTTTAGTATAGAACACCATGTTCATGAGTTTCTGTACTACGTCACTGCATCATACAACACAGAAAGCTGTATTTGGATCTTTCACCTGCCATAGACACTGTTCCTGCAAATATACTTTAAATATACAATGTAATTTTGTGTGTATGTACACAAGCTTTGATAGATTTATTTTGTTATGATTTTAGTACTTATAATGTTCAAGGTAAAAGTAAATAGTAAGAAAGTATATAGGCAAATTATTCTACCTGCATTTAAAATGCAATAGTTCCACATAAGCCTTGCTACCTCATCATGTGCTTCCCTAAGAACATACCAAGTGTTTTCCTACAAAATATTTCAGAGTATCAATATGTTCATCAGATCAATCCATTCTAGATTTCCTACTCTATGCTGTGATTCCCGGAAGGCCTTACTCAGCAGTCTTCAATCTGACATGTAGCAAAGCCTTCACATTATCTTTTGTGTGATCGGTACAAATGAAAAGCAAACTTACCAGCAGTTCTTTTAACAGTAGTCTTCCTCTTCCTTCAGCCTACAACTGAGTCCTTATACTAAGCGTAATGGCTCCACCTACCAGGAAGCAAAAGAATTGTCAATCAAGAACATCACAAGGTACCACCTTGCCCGCTTCCACCTCATTTAAAGCTCTTCTTCGGGAGGATAAGTACATACTACAAAGGTGATAGAAAAATATAATTAAATGTTTCTTGGGAGAGCTGAGCTTACCAAGAAAATGTTTCACAGTTTGGAAAAAAAAGAGGAAAGCATGTTCACTATAGTAATATATAACATCTTGCACTATTCATACACTTCTCTAGCCTAAATTAGGTTTGCCCAGTGTTTATTAAAAGAATCAAAGAACTCATCTGTGAAATCACTGAAAGCCCAACCACTACTCAAGGACTGCATAAAACTGAAAAGGTTACAAATGAGCAGCAGAAAGAAGAGGCACAGCATTTCCTATCTGAAAATACAATCACTTGCCAGCTACAGTGAAAGAGAAAGTTTAACACACTGCAACTGTTACCTAGGAATCTGTTTTAAGATGTACATTTTAACATGCACAGAATATTCTCTTAACATGTTGCAACCAAAACTGTATTTTTTAAAAAATCACAATATGGTAGGTTTTACTGCTCCACTTAAAACTTGACATCTAATTTTACTGCACAGAAGACACTTCAGATTAGGATTCTTTTACCTACCTATTTCTCCACCTGAAAAAAGTCTAATTGTATAATCCAGACAAAGAAAATATCATAACATACACCCCCTCAAATGCTTGAAGGTGAACTGCAATATATTGCTTCAACCAAGTCTGGGAATTCAGTTACATGATCTGAAGCAAAACCAGAGACATGCCAAAGTACAAAACTATTGGGTTGGTTCTTATTAAGAGACACCTATGCTCTGTAGAGAGTTACTAATATTTTAGAACTTTATAAAGGTTCTGGGTCCCATCTTTATTAATATTTCACGCATCACTTGGAGGCTTTATCTGTTGAAGAGACCAGTCATATTATCAGAAATAAAACTAAAGGTTGCTGTTTCTCAGTAACAAACGTTTTCCAGTTAGTAGCATAAAGTAATCTGCTTTGAGTTTATAAAACTTGAAATGAAGATTACTTACAAGATTTATCATAAAATAAAAATAGACCTACAGGATGAAACCAGGGTCCATCTAGTTCAGCATCCTGTTCTCACAGTGGCCAACCAAATGCATATGAGAAGTCTGCAATCAGCACCTAAGGGCAACAGCACTCTCTTCATTTATATCAGCTCTCTTTATAAAATAGGGGGTTGTTTTTAAAAAATAATCTTGTAAGTAACATTTCTAATGCAAGATACCTTTATAGATGGCAAGTCCATGGAATTCTGACCAACGGGTTTCATACAGTACTAACACTAACCAGAATATGCAATGTTGTTTCATTTTAGAAAGCTCAACTGAAAAATAGTAATAAAAGAAATGTGCTGTAAATAAAATGTCAGGAAAGAACTGAATAGAATCAGGGGTCTTGGAAGCACATTGGGAAATCCAAGAAGCTATTGTGGGCATCATGAAATGCCCCTAAACAGGAGAAAAACAGGTGATGGTCAAACCTCACCTTAAAAATCAGGCAAAACATCTACATGTACCCCAAACTTCTACATACATCCCAAAACAAATGAACATAAACCGAAAAAGAAGACAACTCTCCCCATCCAAATTGAAACCCCCTCAATTCAACAAAAAAATCTCAAATAAAAGTATTAATAATTTGAAGGGCCAGAAGCCTTGATGAGCATGGGGATTGTCTGACATTGGTGTGGTGTGCCTGTGCATCACTTTGGAGACACCATAAATAAGTCATAACAACAATTTTGACTTATCTCCTTTGTACTATATGCAATCTATTGCAAGCTAAAATGCCATCTGTTCAAAGCCTACAGAGAATACAGTTTAAGAACATGACTGGAGCAAGCAGATATACAAGTGTATACTCCTTCAGACTACAACTGATTAGTTTTTTGTTGTAGCTCTCCATTAAAAAAAAGAGGAAGAGCTGTAGGAATAGGATTTCTTTAAAAATCCTGGAACTATTAAATATAAATAATGACAAGTCATTAAAGAAACTTAACAGAAACGAGGTAAATTGTCAGAAGTTTTGGTGCCAACCAAGATACACACATATAAAGAGAGAGACAGAGAGAGCACACTTCTGCATACACTTTCTACATTTTTCTGTTGATCTGACAGGAAGTACTGATTAACTGTTGATGGAGAGACAGGCAATTGCATTTGGTCCCTTATCCCCTGAACAGGTGATAGTGCTGCTACCTTTCACAAAGTCTAATCATCTGATAAGAACTACGTGTGTTGGTCTTGATCTAGGAATAGTTGCTGTTTATGGAGATCCCAGCTTCTGGATGCAGAAATCTGGCACAAGGATTCACACATTTTACCTACACCATTCCTGATGCAGCAGGTGATGCAGGTGTACAAGAAAATAGGAAAAGAACTATTCAGAGGGGGGTATTGGGTTTTTTTGTGGGGGGTTATGCATTCCGTATTCCCATTTTGTATTTTTCTATTGCAAATCACTCTGATCGTCAGATGATAGGTGATATACAAATTTAATAAATAATAATAAATAGTAATTTATTATTCTATAGCTCTCCTCAGCAAAAGTGAACAGTAAATGACTTTGGATTGTCCCCACCCCACATTAACATTATTCTTACACTTAGGAAAGGCATTCACAAGTCTTAATAGTTTTTTTGTTTTTTTTTACCTGAGATACCAAATATAAATCAGTCACTAATACCTGCTCACACATTCAACATTGGTTTTGGAAATAAGAAATGAGCAAGAAGGGAGATGCTTAGAATCAATTCTATATACTTCTTGATATGCTCCCTAGTGGGTACAAATCAAAGAAAGAATGCTGCAGTCCATATTAACAACAAACCTATAAATTCATACCAGAGTGTATATAGCCATACTTGTACTTTTGCTTCAGACAACTACGCTTTTGAAAAGTCATCTAGAGACCTAAGTCCTTGTACCAGGCATGGAAACATATTTCTGCCAGAGAGCCACATTCCTTTGTGCCATATACTAGTGGTGGGTGTGGCCAGATACACACTGTCCATTCCCCCACCCAAGTATTATCACAGTTCAAGGACACATTCCAGCCAAGTAAAATTACTAGAGGAGGATGTCTAGCAGGGCCAGTGAGAGCTGTACATGGAGAGAATCCTGAGGATTATATAGGAAGTGTTAGAGGGCTGATTTCAGTCCCTGGTCCTGCAGTCCCCACCCTGCATTATTATTTATTATTATTTTATTTATCTATGAATCGCTTCCTTTGAAGAATCTCAAAATGATTATACAATTCGTGTGTGTGTGTGTGTGTGTGTGTGTGTGTGTGTAGCTATATCTACACAATTTCAAATCCAATACAGATAACAACTGGGACTATCATGAGTCCTGAGGTGACATATTGGCAGGACTGTTCAGGAGGAATGGGATGAGATAAAAATAGAAGGCTTGTTGAAAAATGAAAATATTCAGATACCAAAAAGGCAAATCCAATCTACATGTTATCCTATCTACATGTAATCCAATCTACATGTTATCAGTCCAGAAATGGCTATCTTACCATCCTAGACCGATATCACCTAGGCCTTAAGTAACAGATATAGATCCAGGAGCAACCCTAGACATGAACTTGCCTTTCAGGGGGGAGTATGACCCCATCCAAAACTGGGAATTGAACAATAATCTGGACTCAGAAGCACTACACTGACAGCACTGTCGTCAGTTTACTGGCATTCATCCAACACACATCAAGTCCAGTCCAGGCCTTACACAGCCTCTCATGATTCTGATGTTACAGAGAAATAGAGCTAAATATCATTAGCATATGGACCACATCTCACCACAAATTTCCTAATGACCACTCCGAAAGATTTTGCAACACTGTGGCAATTGTCACAAACCAATGGGTCCAGGAGGTGCCTTTCCATGAGTGGTTGACTCACCTCTTTCACGGTGACTAGGACCACTCCCTCCAACTATGACACACTGACTGCATTCTGGATCCCCCTGGTCTTTCCCTTTGGGAAGTTTTAATAAGCCAAGAGCTGCAAGGGAACATGTTGTTGGCTGCATCATGGCAAGCACCTTGTCCATATCATTAGACTGCATCAGCAGAAGCATATTCTAAGATTGTCTCCTCCCTGGAGACTGCAGCAAATATAGATGTGGCATCAATATTGAGGGTATAGTTCAGGGGTCTGCAACCTTTAAGACAAAAAGAGCCACTTGGACCCGTTTCCGAAGAAAAAAAAACTGGGAGCCGCAAAACCATTGCGACATTTAAAACAAATATATCTCCGGAGCCGCGATCTGACAGCGGGCGGGAAGGTGACGTCGGGACGGTACGTGACTAACGTACGCACCGCCCCCATGCGACGTCACAGCCAGTACAGCGCCCGCCACAGTGGGGAGTGTCGGGGCGCACAGTGCGCCTCCTCCCCTCGCTAGTATCCGCCCCGGAGCCGCGGCAAAGGTGTAAAAGAGCCACATGCGGCGCCGGAGCCGCGGGTTGCAGACCCCTGGTATAGTTGCTTGTTTCCACAACAAAGTGCCTTATGAATTAAGTCACAAATTAGAGCTTCCAAACAATCTAAAACTTTAACAGACCCTGGACAATCCAAGAAAGGTCTGCTGGATGGCTACTTGAGAATGCAATAGAGATGGACAAGGCGGCCTGCTTTGCTGCCCTCACCCCCCACAGTAGGCATGGTTATCCTCTCATATATGTTCAGTCAACTTCACAGCGTGTATTTCCCTACTTGCACTCTAGCTGTCATCCAGACTATTTCACCAGCTCTAGGTTTCTGGTATAACAAAGTGCAAAATGGGTTCTGCAGTGCAATTCCCCTTTTGCACTGCAGCTCTGTGTGATATAGCCCATGCTACTCACAAGGGCTGCAGGGAGAGGCGGAGACAGGAAAGACTGATTATACCAACTGCCATCTCCTAGCACAACCATAAGATACAACCTAGCTCCATTTTGGATTGAGCACTAGGAGCACACTATACCAGTGCTCTTGTACCTGCTGCGGTTTCACATCTTACCAAACAACTCAATGTGCTGATAGTGCTTTCAGTACCTGCTAGTGTTTCAATAATTTAAATGGATTTGAAATAGGTATTTTAGAGTATATACATTTTAATCTTTTTCTGCCCATAGCCTTTACTAGCAGAGGACTAGCCAAATATCCATGCACATCCACAGAAAGTATGGACAGGTAAGAAGCTACCACTGGTGGTGTTCCCACAATAGCCAGTGGACGGCTCTGAAATGGGACATTCTGGGGCTAAGTTGAGCAAGGCATGGATCCACTATATGCTAGGCTAGACAGCTTCCTGGAGAGTGGTGCAATTCAGCCTAGATTTGTAGCAGGAGACAAACCCAGTGATAAACTCAGATAAAGAAGCTAATTGCCAAATGGAGCCTTAAGCCTAGGTTATGGTCTAGGCACTATTCTTTCCACAATGGAATTTGCTATTAGAGTGTCACACGACTAGGACCTGGGAAATCAAAGTTCAAATCCCCACTCAGTCATGAAGCTCACTGGGTGACCTTGGGCCAGTCACAGTCTCTTAACCTACATCACAGTGTTGTTGTAGGGATTAACTGAGGAGTGGGGGCGAATATTTACTCCTTGGAGAAAAAGGTGGGATATAAATGCAATAAATAAGCTCTTCTGCTTACCTGCTTAAGAAAGCTGGAGAGGACAACCAGATATAGATGTCAGTCGCCAACCTGGCAACCAGAGATCTCCATGCTGTCGCAACTGGACCCGTGCCAGTTGCAAAAAGTGCCTGGAAGATTTCTAACATTCCAGAGGATATGCCACTCCATACTTCCCTAGCCCTTATGACAGCTATGCCAACCAAATACTTTCCATTATTTACCGTAATATTTATGTGCTTCAGTTTCAAGTTTCCCTCCTGCTCCCAGTTTTCCTCAGTTGAAAAATATATATTTTATGTACCTCAGAGCACAGCAGTTTGTTGCTCCATATTCAGAAACTGAGTATATTTATGAACAATATTAGATATATCCAAAGATAGATAATACTTTTAAATACATTTTATGTTACAGTGTAAAGCTTAGGTTTGACAAGTAAACAAGCAAGCATTCACCGCTCCCACTGAAAAGATCAAACAAAAACCAGTAAAACTCAGCACTGCTGAAATCTACATTTGGAATTCAGCCCAGGCAGCCTTCAATTAACTTTAGGCTGCAGTAGTATACATTACTGGGGAATACGTCCCACTGAACTCAGTAGTACGTGCTTCTGAGAAGACATGCATGGGATTGTGCAGTCAGGCAACAGATTTCTAGTTATTAACATACAGGTTGGGGTACAAGGGTATAACTGGAATTCATTCCATGCATTAACAGTACAGATCTCTGTTCAGTGCTCTGCAAAGTAAAGAACTTAAGAGAACACTACAGCACAATTGTTCTTATTAATATTTTAAAAAACAGATAGTTCATCTGTCAATTCTTGGCAAATGGCACTAAACAAATCTGAATGTCTTCCCCTCATATGCATCTGCTGTTAAGCAAAATATTAATGTTTGAATATGTCAACTATCTACATCAGAGGTGGAGAACCTATGGCCCTTGATATTATTCAACTTCCATGAACTCCAGATAGACTACATCTTTCACTGATGACTGTGTACCACCTCCAATATCAGAGGCGGTAAAAATTAATATTTGGAATGATCACTGGAAGAAATGCAGAAAAAAGAAACACCATGGTGGATCTGAAGCAGCACAAGAAGACACTCTCACTGGCCCCAGCTGCAACAAAACATGTCTCCCCCATATTGGTCTCTACAGCCGCAGCAGACACTAACCTTCCAACAGTTTGACTTCTCCTCGAAGGGCGCACTCCTCCATTGTCTCCTGAGACTGGTGGATGCCAACCAACCAACTCTAAGCATTCCTAGTCTGCATTTTTGTATCTTCCTAAGCTTTGGAAATGGACATAGTTTCAGGGACAAAATAGACATAGTAATAGGTTGTTTGGCCTTATGCAATTGATTTTCCTTTAATCAATAGTAGGGGAGATCAAAAATTTATTATTTTAGCAGCTCTGAAAAGCTAAGAAATTATCGGCCCTAATCAAAAGATAGATCTTGATTAACTGTATGGGAAACTCTCAACGAAATAGTGGCGATAGAAGTTGTGTTTTCATAGCTCTGGTTGCACTACTCTGAAGAGATGCTGTTGCTAAAATTTAAGATTTGATAAGGTAGAAAAATTGAAGAACTCAGCACAACCCTGTACTATGACAACTGCCATATGCTCACTTTAATAGTCAGTTCCTGTGCCTATAGACAGTTTCCCCTGCCTTTCTCTTATTATAACTGGCAAAAATATGGTAACATATATTCAACAAGTCTATTTTCCACATGACTTGTTTTGTTTCTAGAACCAACAGCATGATAGGAATGCACACTTTCCCACAATTGATTTAAAGAGAACAATTTAAAGAGAACAATTTAATAGGCTGACAAAGCTAACTAAAAGGGCAAGCTTAACAAAGAGTGCTATGCCAAGGGAGTCTGGTAATGGTCTTTGTGCCATGTAGTACTGCACACAGGGCTTGCTTTGCCAGCAATCAGGAAAGTAATAGCAAAACAAGTCCCAGAGGTTAAGAGTAGGGCCAGTAAACTGGATCTACTTTCACTTTTACTAATTGTTGCAAAAGTGATATATTCCTTCTACTGCCTATTTTAGTAACCATATGGAATATATGTTATCGTTCTTTTTAGTTAACTACAGTAAGCAAATAAAACTTGTTCTTTAAGAACTCCTCTAATCACAGATTTGCTTTTCAACTGAAGTCAAGGTGATGGTATTTACCTTTAATGCCATTTACAACCTGACCCCATGTACCTGAGGCAATTCTTATTCCATATCTTCCTGACTTTTAAGCTCTGAATATGAAAACCTTTTTGCAGTACCACCACCTGTTAGACAGTGGCTACCATACTAACATGCATTCAGAATAAGCTCTCCAACACACTGTGTTAAATCTAGGAGCTTGTCCCTGTCAAGTGAGTAGTTACAACTTGCCTTTACAGACAGCTTTATAATTAGTGTATTGCACTGTGAATTGTAGTATATAAGTATGTTTAAAATATCCTATATAAATCCTGTTTAAGTTACTAAAATACAGTGGAACCTCGGGTTGCGAACGTGATCTGTACGGGAGGCACGTTCGCAACCCGCAGCGTGGGTCACGATTCGGTGCTTTTGCGCATACGCAAGTGTCGAAACCCGGAAATAACCCGTTCCGGTAATTCCGGGTTCAGCGCACAGAAGCACAAAATCCACAGAAGCACAAAAAATCATCATATAAATATGTGCTAAACTCATCCTGAATTCCAGGATGCAGACATGAGAAACCACTACACTACTTTTGGTTAAACACTAACACACTTTTAACATCCTGCCTTTTTAAGAGTTCTGGGGAATTCAAAAGCTTGCTCACTATTGCGATATTGGGCACTGTGCTGCTGCTAATTAAGACATAATATTGCTTTAAACATGCTGCTGAAATTCTTGTGGAATTGAATGTAGTAATCATGTTACTTTCAAGTTTAATTTCTTAACTGCAGAAAGCCAAATTTCTCTCAAGCTATTCTCCTGTAATAAGTTATTTAATTATGCTTAGCTGTAGACCAAAGACACAAACATATTGCTTTTGGCCAATTTGCTATATCTACTTTTTGCAAAACATCTGGCTTAGCTGCCATGGAATAGAGGAAGTACAAACCAGTTTAAATAACTGTGCCAAGTAACATGAAGACTCAACCCCAGATGCTAGAATGTTAAGCATTTCCTTTGCAACTATATCCTCCAGCTAAAGGTCAAAGAGAACATCCGACAGCCTGTATTCGTAAGCCCTAGGTGAATATTTTCTTTGGTTTTCCAGAACCATGAATGCCCATGTGCAGCATGATTAGCAAAATCTGTTTGAAGTCCAATTCTTTAAAAAAACTATCATTACAATTTTGACACTATAAGTGTCAAGTGGATTTATCTCAAGGCAACTATATAGTTGCTTATTAATAACTGCATTCTTAAGAATGTTTCTCATTAATCTGAACTTTTAATTTTAGCTATGATAAGTAAAAAAAATAAAAAATAGCTACTACCATTGGATTTAAAGCTGCTAATGATAGAACATATACTCTTGGAGAGCATCTGTTTCATAGTTAACATGATATGGTTCAATAGAGTAAGACATTACTGAGCTATTGATTGAAACTGTCACAAACAACACTGCCAAAGGAATATACTTCTATCTAAAATATTGGTATCAAGTCTACAGAATGTATTATTTCTTACAACCAGTAAGTTTAAGACTCAGTGTCTTAAGGCAGCTAATAATCAGTTTTTAGTTCTCTGATGGAATAAAGTCCATTATTTATCCACAGCATCACTTCTAAACCCACAATAATCCTTTCATTTTCTTTTTCAAATGATATAAATATTTGAGGCTCCAAATGTTTTTATCTCTCCCTGCAACAGGAGTGCAAACAGAACATACAGAACTAAGGCTGACAAAGGTAGCAGCACAGAACAAAGAAAACATACAGAACAGCATGCAGAATAGGATAATATTTGTGTTCATTTTAAAGGCATACTAGCCAGTCTGGTCACAATTTGCTGGCCCAAGCTATTCTAAACAAACTGCAACTGAAGGATAGAACTGAATTACAACCCAGCATTTTTGTAAGCTCTTGGTTTAGCATAGGAGTGCCAGAATATTCTGCCAAAACTGAAATTACACCAAGTGTGAGATTTTCAGGAACATTTAGGGCCACTGTGCATGGAACACAGATGGCTAGATGAGGGTGAAGCTTAATCTGGACAAGATGGCGGTACTATGCGTGAGGTAACCAAATGCCCTGCATTGAAATTTGCAATGAGCCTCAGGCAGGCCTGCATTCCCCCCGAAGGGCATGTGCACAAGGTAGCAAATGTTCCAGGAGTGCCTTCTAACAGCTGAGGTTGGTACACCAAGTGTGACCCTATCTCAACAGATGGAACATGCTTCAGTTACTCACGTTCTGGTGACATTCAGAATTGACTATTGTAAGGTGCTTTCCATGGGGCTGCCTTTAAAAACAGTTCAGGAATTTATAATGCTGCAAAATGTCTCTGTCTGGGTAATGGCAAGGGCCAAGTGGATGGAAGATATAACCAGCAATACTTGTTGCCAGTTTTCTGGCCCAGTTTTATGTTATATTGACCTTTAAAGCTCTAAATGGTTTCCAAGGCCATGCTCTAGCTGCTCAGGCCCACAAGCAGTCATAAAAAACTTATTTACCATGGCCTTTTCATAACTCAAACTCAGTGTTGTCTATAGCAGAGTTTTCCCCAGCTCTACCTGGAAATGCCAAGGACTCAACCTGGGACTTTCTACATGCAAAGTTTTTAAGCATAGTGTTAAATAAATTGTATTTGACTGTAGGCAATTCTGCAACACCCAAAATGTCAGACAACACAACCAAGTAACTTATATGTTAAGTATGCTATAATTAAGAAGGACTGAAATATATAAAAACTATAATTCCTATGAATTTTAAGTCTGTCACAGGCAAGGGGGGGTGCTATAAGCAAAGTTCTCATTCTGACTAACCGCCAGCATACTATAAACAGTAAAGAATTCTCAAATGATCAGTTGATCATGATGTCACTGTGCCCTCTGGATCCAAGCAGGACTACACAGGGGGCATGGGGTTGGGGGGGATCATTTAAACACATCAAAATTCTGACATTTTGCTCAATGATTTCTTCAAAATGATGCATGCCATCTTTAAATATAAAATATGTTTCAAGAAAGTTTGACTTCCTTAATTTGAACTAGATCCCACTTTGAAGTACATGTGTGGCCTCAGTATGGGCGTGCTAGGAAGAAATAACAGAAAGGACTGTATTCCTCATTGGAAATTTATATAATGTCCATGTATGTATGCTTATGCAAGCCAAACTCTGTAGTTCAGTCACAAGAACAATCCAATTTGTAAGAGGAGAAAAGAGTGCCTTTTTCCTTGGCTAAATGTTATAACTAGCTCTTTGACCGCAAATATTCCAAAAACTTTCAGAGAGATTCATCTACATGTCATCACAAATTTAAACCTGACAGCTAGGAACTTTAAAAGTATTTGAGAATTCCCCCCCCCCCCCCAAAATCTTCCTTTAACAGGCAAATGTTAAAATACCTGTTCAACCAGTTTTAGAGTTATTCTGCAACAGGAATGTAAATAGTATGTTGTAAAGGCTCCCAAAAGCTGTTTTAATTCCTAGTGAACTCTAGATTTGAACTGCCAGATGTGAATAAACTGTCTTCCACATGTTAAATCTGACTTAAACATTTCAGTGATATAGACCTGGATATATCAGGTACCAGTGTTCGGCCAAAGACCTTTTGAACACACTTAAAAGAATTGACAATCCTTAGAAAATTAACAAATTTGTTAGCTTTTATGGACTATAGTCTACTTTATCAGATCCATGAAGTGTTATCCTGACTTCCTGTGTGTAGATAGATAAATACCATTTCCAGGCTGGATATTCAGATTGCCATGGAGTAATCAGTCTGATTCAGGAGGGTAAGGTTGAGAAAGCTATTAAAAGAAGCCAACACTCCTACCCCCCCATGATGTCTCCTGCTGATGGAAAGGGTAATTCTCCACCCTATCTTCTTAAATGATTTCAGTTCACATTAGTTTTTCTCAATCAAGTGTCCACTCAAACCAGTCACTCCAAACTGCATCTTCCATACTCCCACTCCAAGATTAATGAGGCTGTACTTCCTTTTCTTACTCAATATGAAAGTGTCTGCAACTGCTGGGTGGTTGGTAAAACATGGCAGGGGGAAAGGAAAGGGCTGGTATAAAGAAAGCATTAAAATCTGCATTTTATAACAACCTTAAAATGGTGTGTGGCAGATGGTAGGGTTTAATTAGATTAGACTCTGCTAGGTACAAAACTGGTTTATGGTTGCATCAAGAGCTCTAGTGTGGCTGCATTTCAAAATCTCTTTTGCACCTAGCAGAGCCTAATCTAATTAATTTATCCTACCATGGGCTGCACTCCAATGTAATTAGATTTGATTCAGTGCTGTTTTGATTCAGTGCAACCTGTTTTGCACATAGTAGACTCTGGTCTACATTCTGGAGCTCCTGACTTGTTCCCATTTCTGAACCTTTGAACTCTAGGTAACCCCAGAAGTAGTTTCTGGTTAAAATCAGCCTGACTGACCCTGGAGCCACGGTTTAGCGTATTATTTTTGTACACTTCCACTTCCAGTGAACTCTACCTTGTAAAGACTTGCTGAGGCTGAGAAGAGTTCTCTTTTTAATATTTTTTTGTTTCACACTGGAGAATACATTCTACATTGCTTTGCACCGCACTGCTATTTGTTATTTTGATATTGGTTGTTTTCATTGTTTTATTTTATAATTTTAATTGTACACTATAGTTATTTATAGGGATGCAGGTGGCGCTGTGGTCTAAACCAGAGAGCCTAGGGCTTGCCGATCAGAAGGTCAGCGGTTTGAATCCCTGTGACAGGGTGAGCTCCTGCTGCTTAGCCCCTGCTCTTGCCAACCTAGCAGTTCGAAAGCACGTCAAAGTGCAGGTAGATAAATAGGTACCGCACCAGCGGGAAGGTGCACGGCGTTTCCATGGTTCTCCAGAAGCAGCTTAGTCATGCTGGCCACATGACCCGGAAGCTGTATGCTGGCTTCCTTGGCCAGTAAAGCAAGATGAGCGCCGCAACCCCAGAGTCGTCCGTGACTGGACCTAATGGTCAGGGGTCCCTTTACCTTTTTATAGTTATTTTAATTATATTTTGTAACCTATCTAGGATCATTTGATGAAGGGCAGGCTATTAAAATCATCATTATCATCATCATCATCACGCCTCCTCCCTGCGTTTTAAGCACCAGCATAAAGAAAGGTAAGGTACAACTCTGGTTACCTTTTCAATTCTCACTACACTTTATCTTGAAAATTGAAGCAGTCACAGCACTACTTCTTTGGCAATATCAATATCACTATTAAATAACCTTTTTTAAATACTTTTTTGAATAATAAAAGCTTCTATCTGTTGGTACCTTAGTACAAGGACACTCTGCTCTCTTATCTACCATAAATGATCTGAAATTACACACCAGTAGTCTGCCCACTAACAAAGTTGCAGTGGGAAACTGTTCTCTTAGCACATTTAAGTTAAATTCTACCCAGTCATTCCTTTTCTATTACATGGCCAGATACTATTGCCTTTGAAAAATGAAGAAATACTAAAGAACATATGCATGGCTTAACAGTTGTGAACTGCTTGAAACACTTGGGACATCTTTAAAGTAACAATAATAATCTAGATCAGTGTTTCCCAACTGATGGTCCATGGACCCAAGGAGGTCCACATAACTCATCCAGGGGGTCTGTGGCACTATTCACATAACAAAAACTACCACAGAGATATCAGAATTTTCAAAAGTAGGGCGATCATAGCCTGGTTTTTGAAAAACAGGTTGTCCACGGTACTTAGCTAATTGGGAACCACTGCTCTAGATTATACTTTAGATGTCATAGTCCCAAGTACTTTCCTTTATTGTAGAACAGTTTTAGTAAGGAAGCAACACCAAGACAACTGCTCCCAATTCTAATTTTACACAACACCTTGATAAAGCTGCTATTTCAAAGAACAATCAACATATACACAGCAAGTCCCCATGGCTGATAGCAGAATATTTCAATGGCAAGTTCACATATGGCATTTTTTCTACCTGACAATATCCTGCGTATATATTCATTTCCTAAGCAGAACAAGTAATTATTTTTCTATATAGACACTAGTAAAGAAATTCCTGGTCTCTCTAGCTATACCATTATATTCACAGAGACAACATGCCATTTAACACTAGACAATTAAAGGTGCACTGGACAGCTTATGCTACTAACATCTTTTAACCAGGCAGGAAAGACAGAGCAAAGCCAATAAATGTATAATCTTTCACAAACCTGAGAAAAAATAGAGTATTAAACATCGATATCAACTTGTCAACTGCTCAGACAACAGAACATATTTGACTAAGAACTTTAAAAATCAAAAAGTCTGCACTTTTCAGGGTGCTGTTTAATTATTTCCCTACCACATTTTGTATGTTTTGGGTATTGTGCACAGAGCTATGAAAATCAAGATACCTCTACAGCAGACAAAAGAACACAAGTTTGCTCCACCTGTCTAAAAAAGCCCATGCGTACTTTACAACAGTCTCAAAGTCCACTGCAGAAAAAAACAAATCAAGCCACGCCTTGGGCAGAATGCAATTGTGTGGATCATCTCTTTTCACAGGCTTGAAATATCCTTGGATTGGGAAAGGGAAGTTTTCCAGAGGCAACAAGGAACATATGTGTAATTACAATAGACACTAGTAAGTAAACTCTGATCAATTTGCCTTTTCCCCACAATAAAAGTCACCTTCTTTATTCAGGATACACAACCAAGCAAAATATCCAATACTCATTATTCACGTACCACAACAGAAAAAACTTTAAATCAGGGTATTCAATCACAAAACCAGAAACATTTCATTTGCCAACACTATTGCTCTAACATCTCCTTTCAACAAGCATGGGATACAGAATAAAAAATTGCATATTAGGCCTTTAAGGTGATGTGCCAAAAATAATTACAAATCAAGTACTAGTGAATACAGACTTACCTTCAATTCTTTTTAAAGCTGACAGGCAAGTATCCCGGCTTGGAAACTCAAAGGGATTACTACAGGTCCTAATAGTATCACATTCGCATTTTCCATTGATTATATTGCAGCCTGTTATGAGGTTTTCATTGCAAGGCTCAAATCCAAGTAGCTGATCATCCCAGTTTTCATCTAAAAACCAAAATGAAACAACTATAATACCAGTAGGTCATTGATTTGTTTCATTTAATATATTTTGGCAAACACCTACACATCTAAATGAAAATATTAAATTCAGCTTTAGCAGGTACACTATGAAGTTCTGTACAGTTCACATTTCATGTTTGTATAACTTCATCACAATTTTAAAAAAAGTTGTGTGTGAACCTATAGCACTTCTATTCATCACAGAAGCTTCAGAACCACCTTATTCCCTCTTTCTCTTTTTAAAGGTGTTTCTAGCACCTGTAACAGAATAGAGAATATAAAATCCAGAGCATCCTACAGACTCAGACAAGGCCCTTTATTTTCAAGTCATAACCTCAATTTTGAACAAACGACACTAACTTTCTAGAGGTTTAGGCTACCCACCAAGTCCCAATTAGAGTCTCTGTGAAAGAAGTCTAAGCAATTTGGAATACTGGCAGCTTTTCATAAGAAAAATGTGTCTTTCATCAAGCTACAAGCAGTTCTACAGCATTGCCTCCCAGGTATTCCAATATGCAATATATACATACATACATACATACATACATATATATATACATATGTATGTATGTATCTCCACTCAATTATGGACTCTGCCTACCCTTAAATCACTTTTTATCCAGCACCTGCATCAGTTTCCATAATGACTGCACTAAACATGGATCTGAAAATGGCATTGGTGTGTCAAGATTAGGATCCATGTATATGATCTCTTATCACATTGTATTTCCCTGCTTTTACTCCAAATCACTGACTGTTCACCACTAGAAACAAGTATACCTGGCAGATAAATGTGGTGCTCATAACTTATAGCTCTGTCTTCTGCAAAGTTTAACGATACAGTAGCTGCTATAGCACATGATGATACGCATTGACAGATCTCTGTCATCTCTTCAGTGGTGTAACTAGAAAGGGGCAAAAGAGGCATCTGTACTAGGTAAAAAAAGGATAAGTACTTTACAACGATGGGGTGGAAGTTTTCAACCCATAACTATTTTTTCCCATTTCCACTTTTAGAAATACAATTACATAAATGTAATTAGCAACATAATGAACAGAAGCCAAAGCTGTGGAATTGGATAGGATAAAATACTATTCCAATTTAAAACTGAAATTGCAATTAACTTCTTTATAGGTGACTATCCCTAGTTATCATATATTTAGTGTACAGTTGTTTGGATATCCTAAAATTAGGATATGTTTTTTCAGTATCTTCATTTACTACTGCTCTTCTGATTTAACTTAGGTAAAGCAGGTATATGTTACTGAGTTACTGCTACTGAGTTGTCATTAGAAATGGGAGAAAAAATAGACTAAAAAATGAGCCTACATGATTTGCACTTCTCTAAGTTTTGCAAGATATTCACCACAAGCGAAAATACAAAAATGTATAAGTAGGAAAAAATGCATAAAATGCATGTATTACTGAAAACAGACAAAAATGCATTTTAGTGGGGGAAATTGCTTTACAAAATAATCTATGTTTGGAGAAGTTCACTGATGAAATTTCATTAGGACTTTTTTAAAACAAACAAACTGATGTGCAACTGCAGAAATTGACAGATTTACACATCCCTAGCTGACAAAACTTAAAATATTTAACAGAATTCCAATGGATTGGTTTAAATATAATATTTGATATATAAAGGTATTTCTAAACCTCACCCACAGCATAATTTAGTTCAACACCGTTTGGTTACTGGTGGGGGGGGGGGGAATTACAACATGGAAAATCAATCTACTTTCAATTTTTCATTTTCTAAGTACTGGGGGAGTAGCCACAGCTCAGCAGTAGAGAATCCCTCTTGAATGCAAAATAATAATACAATATAATTTTATTATTTATACCCCCTATCTATCTGGGTTTCCAAAGAAGGACCAAAGTTCAATCCCCAGCATCTCCAGGGTGATTCTTGTCTGAAACCCTGGAGAGCCTCTGCCAGTTAGTTGAGGGGATTGTGGACAATACTGAGCTTGATGGACCAGTTTGCCTGACTTGACATAATGCAGCTAGCCTCTAATGTTCCTAAGTTAATTAGATTTCCATTTATGGCAGCTGAAAACTGTCCAGAAAACCTACTGGTCATGTTTGCATGTGGAAGTGCTAAGGATGTGAATGGAAGATGCTACTACGAGGCAATGGAGGGCAGCAGAGTTATTTTGTTGGGTGGCTTATATTAGTTTATACGTGGAATTTTCATTCATGTTAATTATGCGACTTTAAATGTAAATATTTTGTTATATTTTGTATTTGATTTTCATTTGTACTTTTTTGCTTTTGATATCCTGCAGTGTTATATTTAATGTTTTAAGATTAACTGTGAACCATTCATAATAATATAATATAATATAGTAATAATTTATTATTTATACACCGCCCATCTGGCTGAGTTTCCCCAGCTACTCTGGGCGGCTCCCAATCAAATGTTAAAAACAGTACAGCATTAAATATTAAAAACATTCAGCATTTATTTTCAGAAATGTAAAGCTATATGTGAACTATTTAAAAAACAGTTGTCTTAATAAACACCTCCTATAGGAGTCGGTATTAGGGGTTACCACCTTTTTTATACTTTTAAATTCTTTAACTGTTCCATATGATTTTGAAGTGTTTTCAGTCATATATAGTATGGGGCATAGAAATAACTAGTTATGGCATAACTTCCATATTCCCCTGTTCAATGAGACACTGAACTTTTACCCCACAATGCAAAACTTTACTTTGCACTATTGTCAAGCAATGAGGTAATAACTCATTTCCCATTTTTTTAATGTCTGAGGTAATTCAATAAATCTGGCTTACAAATAGACCATTTAGCTATGAAGCATGCAGTGGACATGTGGGGCTATATAAACTCACAAGTTCACTTTACTTATTGAATATTTACATAGATTACAAGTAATAATAATAATAATAATAATTTATTATTTGTACCCCGCCCATCTGGCTGGGTTTCCCCAGCCACTCTGGGCGGCTTCCATAGAAACAAAAAATACAAGTATTATGAATAAAAATATTACACCAGCTGCATGTAAGATAATTGGATATATAAATACATACAGAACACTGTCTTTAAAAAGTATGTATATTTTTCATTATTTGTAAAACATGTATGTATATTATTTCATTACTTTATTCCAAAGCACAGCAATATAAAAACCATATTAGAATAGGAACGTAAAAAAGGAACATAAAGTATTTGAGGGGACCTGCCCCCCCAAGTTGATGGGCACTGCCATTCAAATGGTGTGTGTGCATGTCATCTTGTGATTATGTGGGGCGGGTCTTAACTGGTCCCCTCCCCAGTATTTTATTCAGGTTGGCACCCCTGCTGCTGACAGGAGCAAGACCTTGTCAGCATGTAACACCTGTGGGTAGCACCTACACTTTGGAACTCCCTGCCTATTGATATCAAGCAGACACCATCAATGTAGCTTTCAGCTCCTGCTAAAAACATTCTTGTTCAGACAAGCCTACTCAGATGCTTAGGAAGTTGAGGTGACTTTAATCTGTTTTAGTATTTTAACTTTTTCATGTTTTAAATTGGATGGCAATTTTTTAATCCTAGTCCCTCCTTTATCACAGCCCTAAGTTCAATTAACCCCCATGTTTGCACATTTCCCATAGCTTCATATCTCCTCATGATTCTCTCCTTTTGCACTCAATATTATAAAAAAAAAACAGTGAGGTGACAATCCTGGATGAGCATGCTCTTTTTTAAAATGTTTTTTAAAATGGCAAAGTGACAAGGTCTGAGTTACTATTAAGTTCCTCCTAGTGTTACCAAAGGGTGCTATTTTATTTTACAGAAACACCTTTGTTCAATTTTTTAACTCTTGAATTTCAAACAGTATCTTTAGACATTCAAACATACAAGCAAAATAAAACTTTTTATATTAGGAAATGCCAACTCTTCTAAAGTTTACTGACTGAGCATTTTCAACATAATTCTGGGTTTCTTGCCTGACCGTTGAAAATGTAACAGAATATTTTTAACTGATCATTTGCTTTTAATATGATTTCATAACAAACAGAATACAAGGCATTATATTCATTTTTATTATGGTGCTTCTACCTACTCATGAAAGTTTTAGACTTTCCCAATTAGATGATATTTTCTCATTTCCTGAATTAAATTGGAGTGGTTATGTTTAATTTTGTTATTTTTTATATTTTGCTGGCAGCTGCCAAGAGTAGCTGGGAAAACCCAGCCAGGTGGGCGGGGTATAAACAATAAGTTTTTATCATTATTATTATTGGGGTTTTTTTTCCAGATCCTAGGTAATCTAGATTCCGAAATATCTACTTGGGGTTCCTCTCCATAGAATTTGGTATCTTTTCCCATGACAGTCATACCTCAGGTTGCGAACATGATCCCTGTGGGAGGCATGTTCGCAACCCGCAGCAGTGCACGCGCGTGATGCAATTCAGCGTGATTTAGCACTTCTGCGCATGCGCGAGTGCCAAAACTCGGAAGTAACACATTCTGGCCCGCAACCCGAGGTATGACTGCATCTGTTATAGTCCTCTGCTTATGATAACCAAACCATTCTAATTTTGCAGCTTTATCTTACATTCCAAGATATAAATGTACTTAAATATCAAGTGTTTAAGACTGGCTTTATTTCCTCTGGGTCTCTCAAAACTGGGACTATAGCACCTGCATGAAGATTGACTTAAGTAATTACCTCCTGCTTTTTGCCCAACAATTCCTGGATGTGTTCCAACAGACTCTGCAATGTTAAATAACAATGGTGACATCCATCCTTGTTATTTAACAACAATCGAACAATGAGCATCCTTGACAAGTGCCACTCTGAAATTTAGAATTTTTCCAATTTATATTATTCAAAAATATTGAGGCTGTTGGATGGCATATATCAATTGAGCAATAAAATGAAAACTATTCCCAATCTTTTTTACAGAAACTGTAATTGATACCTCCATTCTACTCTATCAAACTCCTTTTTAGCATTTATAAATAACAACCCATATGGAATCTTTGTTTTGTATCATTAGGTGTCATTTTACCACTCTTAGGAAACGCCACTTGATCAGCCTTGATATATTTGCCTATAAATATATTCAATCTTTCCACCAAAATATTGTTCTAAAAGTTGAAGCCCTAATTGAGTAAGGCAATGAATGGGTGGCTGGCAGAACTTCTGTTTCTAAAAAGACTACAGAATCCTGGATGAGTATCAAGTATCATTCATTTCAGGGTGTCTACAACAAAAACGTCCAAAAGTGTCAATTTTATTCATTATATCTCATCAATATAACTGTATAATACGTTTCAGGGAATTATAACCCTTCAGGCTACATTAGAGAATAAAATAAAAAGAAAAATAATCAAAGTCTAGTTGAAGTCAAAACCACACTTTTACAGTTCAATTCATACAGTATAGCACAATGTAGATCGCTCCATTAAGCTTCAGTTAGGACTCATGTCCAGAATGTACTCTTCAAAAAGCCATCCAGTTATCCTAAATCTGTTGTTCATAGCACCATATCATATTCTGCTACCAGGAAATTGATAGGGTCACTAAGGTAATTTTCCTACTGGGGTAACCTGTTCACTATTTTCTCCACCATTACTTTTACTTATAAACAAGGTTGAGCACACACTTCAACGATAGAAAGTGGAAAAAGAACAAGTTTAACTTAAAGCATAAAGGAAAGGAACAAATCAAATGGGTGTAGCCATGCAGGTACTATTCTTTCATAATTTCTGAAAAGATGAGGCCTCCTAGTAAAAAGTAATTGATGTAAAAATTAAAAATCTCTTTAAAAATATGTTTCAAAATATCACAGTATTTTCAAAGTGCACTAAATGTAATACTACAGGCATTAGCCAATAAATACCCCCAACCCCCAGAACACAATGACCATGCTTCATGGAAGGAAAATTGCACCCAGCAGTTCAGTTAAGCAGGCTACCTGCTTAAAAAAACAGCAGTATGACCATTACTTCTTGCTGACGCAACATCTCAAAAATCAAATAAGTAACTGGTATGCATTCTCATCATAATTCAAACATCTAAAAAGGCCCTCTGGTTTAAAATCTGTCAGACAAATATTTGAAGCCATGTAAAAATTCATTAAATTCTCACAGCTTTTACTGCTAATGTAATATTTTTTTCTGGCTAGCAACAAAGGAAATTAAAAACAATATATATCTCTAGTATATCTTCATATGGAAATTGTTCCTTTAAAATGCAGATAGAATGATGGAATGATTACTGCTAGTCCTCAATACAGTGAGACTGATAGCTTTAATTATAGGATAAGTAATATATTTGTACTAGTATAACAGGACAAGAAAATTCAAGTTAATTCAAGAGGGAATATATGTAATACACATAAGATCACTCTTAGAGCTAGTGTGAGTCAGTAAAAAGCCACAATAGTATTTCTGTTTGTAAACATACTTCTCCACACTTTGCAAGGTAACTGCTTCAGGTGTATCTCCACATACAAAATATTAGGAACAAAAGCTAATTAACTATAGTCTCTCTATTGAAATACTCATGACAATGAAGCCAGAGATGAGGAAACTAGTGATATGGAAACTGGTTGCTAAAGCTGAATCAGTGGTCAATCCTGATTACATGTGATGGAGTAAATGTGACACTAAATGGAATTCTGGAAATGTCCAACATCGAGAAGCAATCCCTGATAGCTAAAATAATAGGACCCAACACTTATTACATTGTCAGTTCTTTTTTGAAACTGTGTCTGTCAGGACTAGAAAAAGCATTCATAGTTACCAAGATAAATATTCTGGATGCCAACCTCAAGTTTTTCAAGCAAACGAGACAGTGTTAAAATTCTTAGAAACCTAGCTTAACAATGTCACTGAGGTCTTCTCAGTTCTGTAAGGTAATGGTAAAGGGACCCCTGACCATTAGGTCCAGTCGTGGCCGACTCTGGGGTTGCGGCACTCATCTCACTTTATTGGCCGAGGGAGCCGGCGTACAGCTTCCGGGTCATGTGGCCAGCATGACAAAGCCGCTTCTGGTGAACCAGAGCAGCGCACAGAAACACCGTTTACCTTCCCGCCGGAGCGGTACCTATTTATCTACTTGCACTTTGACGTGCTTTCGAACTGCTGGGTTGGCAGGAGCAGGGACCGAGCAACGGGAGCTCACCCATCGCAGGGATTCGAACCGTCGACCTTCTGATCGGCAAGTCCTAGGCTCTGTGGTTTAACCCACAGCGCTACCCACGTCCCTTCTCAGTTCTATACAAGTCAGATATTTGGGGGGCTTAACAGACAAGGTGATTAAATTACTTACAGTTACTTGCACTGGTTCCATTAATTTGAATGGGAACCATGTTTTCACACTCATCTCAAAGTGCAACTAACTTGGTATGGATCCAACTGGATATCATCAAATTATTGGGAATAGAATAACACTTTTTCCAATGTATTTTAAAACATTGATATATAATAATGCAGTATATTAGTAATGAAATGAGAATATATTAGCGAACTGAGATGAAGAATTTAACTTGTTTACTGATCAAAATGGAATAAATCCTTACAGAATTTTACATCAGAACTTCAATTCACACTAATACAGCAAAAACCTATTTCAAGCTTAGCATATGCTCTCTCCCCTCTTCCGAGGACTCTAAATACTGCAGAGGAACCCAATAATGAGTTAGATTACATAGTGGAAACCTATAAATTAGAGTTGGATCCAAGTTGCTAGCCGCAAACTTGATCACTCCTGGCCCCTAAGTTTGCAGGGTCAATGTGAATACATAATTTTAATAGTTGATACCCAATTCAAAATAGAAATCCATATAGCTGATCAAAAGTCCTGCCTATTAGTCTGCCTGAACCAATAGCTTGGCCCTTGGCTCCTCCCCTTTCACTCATTAGATCTCATTAACAAGTTCTGTAAATAGCCACATGTCTGCTCTCCTATGCCAAGTAAGCATCATCCTTGGAAGATCAAGGCAGGAAACCTTTGTAAGCTGGAGAGGTAATGATACAGTGGTACCTCTGGTTACGTACTTAATTCGTTCCGGAGGTCCGATCTTAACCTGAAACTGATCTTAACCTGAAGCACCACTTTAGCTAATGGGGCCTCCCGCTGCCGCGCGATTTCTGTTCTCATCCTGAAGCAAAGTTCTTAACCCAAGGTACTATTTCTGGGTTAGCGGAGTCTGTAACCTGAAGAGTATGTAACCTGAAGCGTATGTAACCCGAGGTACCACTGTACTAGAAAAGATTACTGGGGGTAAATCTAACAGTAATCTTTTGTGGACAAGTAACTTTGTGGATTTGTTTCCAATACTGGTCAATGAGCCAAAAATGGTTATTATAGGGATTTGTGATAAGATGGGCTAGCAATAAACCTACATTTGTAGACTTATTTGCAAGGCTGCATGGTCAGTCAGTCACACTCCAATTCACAGAGGGTGGAGACTCAGAGACAACAAGGCTTTAAGTTTCAGCAAGTTTCAAGCAACTGCATTCTTCCCTTCCAGAATTCAGACCAGAACCCTTTTACTTCAGCTACTAATTTCCACAAATTAAGAACATTTAGGATTGCAATCCTATACATGTTTACCTGGAAGTAAGTCTTCAATGGGCAGCCATTGTGGAGGTGTGCTACTGTACACATGGCTGCCCAGCAGTGTTGCTGCTGTGTTGACTGGGGGAATGAGGGAGGAGCAAGGCAGTGATGTGATGCAGGTCAAGCAATAGAAGCACTGAACTGGTTCCCCCACTGCACCTGCACTATGCTGAACTCCCCATAACTTCACCCCTCTTCCTCTCAGTAAGCAAAGTGATACTGTTGATAGGAGGTCAGGTGTGCTGCAGTGGAGCTCCACACTAGTTGCCCTCACTTACTGCTGAGTAGACATGTACAAGATTGTATTGTTAAAGACAAAAAAGTTATATCCTGTAACTAAACAAATGACAGTTTAACCCACACATTTATTATTTATTATTCTCTTGTATTATTTATCTTGCATAGCTAATATTTCATATTGCAACTTAAACAAGCAGGGGATTGTGTCATTTAAATGATGCCCAGTCTCTTACATTTGCCTGCCCTTAAATGATACCCCAAAATCTGCTGTCTGAGACAGGCTGCTTTCTTCTAATTAAAATGGCTAGCCCTGCACCTTGTACGTTAAGTATTATACCAGGTAATTAGTATTTGCTTTGATACCTGAAGAACACTGAGCAAATATTAGCAAAATGCCAGTCATGACAGGCAGGTGTGGAGTGTTGGCTAGTATTCTGCAAGCATCTTCAAGAGATGCTTCCCTGCAAAAAAATACATACACTTTCCAGTGGTTTGGGCCAACCATTGTAAGGCATGCTTTGTCCCCCATAAAACACTATTTGTAAATAAACCACTTACTTTTTTCCTGTATGAAGGCATGTCAGACACAAGTTTCATAGATAAAAAGGAAAGGCACATTACCGAGCTAAGGCACAATCTTTCTATGTCCCAGACATTAAGAGTCAAGTATAGTGGTACGTCAAGTTAAGAACTTAATTCGTTCTGGAGGTCCGTTCTTAACCTGAAACTGTTCTTAACCTGAGGTACCACTTTAGCTAATGGGGCCTCCCGCTGCCGCGCGATTTCTGTTCTCATCCTGAAGCAAAGTTCTTAACCCAAGGTACTATTTCTGGGTTAGCGGAGTCTGTAACCTGAAGCGTTTGTAACCCAAGGTACCACTGTATGTCCTTTCCTCTGCAGTGTCCCTTTCTGTGTTTTCCTTCTTGTTCACACAACAGCAAAACAAAAAGTTTGGGACTCTTGTTTTAGTATATTGGGACTACTGTGTGGCTGAAATGACAAGCCATGGCTAATTGAGCATAATCCTGGCTTGCTTGTATGTCCAATTCTAACCAGTATCATTAACTATGGTTAGCGCCAACAATTCAAACTATGGTTTGGGAGTACCTGCTTCTGCTAAACTTACTTTATTTTTAAAAAAAATTTTTGCTCAAATTTGAAAGTATCTGAGCAGTGTACTTAACACTAAAAATAACAGTTGAAAACAACAGTACATCAGCAGATGCACCAGCAGCCAGTAATTAAAAATTCAGTCAGAAAAGGAGGGTAAATAAAAAGTTCATAAGCATGCATTTGAAAGAATATATAATTGGTGCAGGCCTTATCTCAGGTGGTAACACATTCCACATTAAAAGCGTGACAACACTGAAAGCAAATATTAGGACCTCTCAGTAGCACTGGGGGTAATCTATGCAATGGGTAGGCAGGGGAGAGATGGTCTCTCAGGTAGCCTGGTGCCAAGATGTTTAGGAGTTTCTAAGCAAGCAACAATGTCACACTGAATCTGGCCTGGTAGTATATTGGTAGCCAGTGCAGTTGTGTCAACAAAATGTTTAATACATGGATGATGGTTGGCTCTTGATAGCAATCAGTCTTGATATTATCAGTACATGGATCACTGTGGTCAGATCATCCCTGTCCAGCAATGGCTGTAGCTGCTGTACCAGCCAAACCTTAAAGAAAGTACTCCTAGCCACTGAAGCCAAAGATGAATAAATGAGAAGGCCCCAAAGATGAACCTGCTCTTTCAAAAAAGGTGTGACCAGTAAATGTCTCACTTCCTGGACACAAGAACCAAACACCCAAAGGGCCTCTATCTGCCAGGATTCAATATTGGTTTATTGTCCCTCTTGTACACCACATACAGAGAACAGCTCAAGCCTTGAGTGTCCACTTCTGAATCACAGAGAAATAGACCAAAGTGTCATCAGCATAATTAAGACATTGCACTCCAATTGACTGCTCCCAATGATTTCATGTAGATTTTAAACAGTATTGGGGGTAATGTTCCTGGGGTGGGTGGGGGTGGGAGTGAAAGTGAGAGAGAGAGTGTACTACTCTCTGGAACCAGTCCTGCAGTTAGTAGCAGAATCTCTAAAGAATAGTGCCTCCAATCCCCAGCCCAAAAAACAAATCCAGGAGCATACCATGGTTGATCACATCAAAAGCCACTGATCTCACACTGACACCAGATTGTGCAACTGCAACAACATAATCATATATTTTATATCTTTTAAGCTTTCTGCATTTTATTCAAGTTGGTTTTAATTTTTGTAAGCCACCTTGAGTCCCAATTCTGGGGGAAAGGCGGGATATAAATATTATTATTATAATAATGCACAAGAAAGCAGCAATTAGAACCTCCAGATGAAGAGGATCTAAAAGGCTACGCCTGAACATCTCAGTCTGGTTGACTACTCAAATATCAAAACAGTTCAGAATATTGCAAGCAATATTCACATAGAAGCAGCACACAGAAGCTTAAACCAGACTCACTTCATAGCAAACAGATTTGCCTGAACAGGCTATCACATAATCCTGTCAGTTTTGTTTTTTAAAAATGATACTGCTATTCTTGAGCAAAACTGTAGCAACAGTCAGTTGCAGTACCAAACTGCAGTCAGAGTTACAAAACGTTTAATGAAGTTAACTTACTAAATCCATACATCTTTTATATCCCAGAGTACTTCTTTGGAAATCAGTATTTAACAAGTTTAACAAGAAAAACATGCCAAGGTGTCAAAGGTAAGACTGAAGGCATTTTCAACAAACTTTACAGTACTCCTATCTTCCCTGAAAATGTTTATTGTGGTGGTAAACTAGGAATCGCCAATATTTTGCAGTATTTCAATCAACTGCCGTTTCCTGGATTGTTTGAGCAAAGTAATGAGAAAATGATATTAAAATGACAGATCAGTATGGAGAATCTTTTGCAGCCCAAGTACTGCATTCCCTTATGGGGTTGGGTGGGACCAGAGGCAAAAAGTGGGTGGAGCAACAGACTTTACTTTTACCTTTTTGATAGCTTACATTCCAGTCACACAAAATTCAGAGAGCTCAGCACACACACATCCGTCCAGGCAAGCAAGAGGCATTAACATAGTTAAGTGCTTTTGCCTGGCTGGAATGTATCCTTGAGGAGAGCACAGAACAGGGACAATGAGGAATATGTTTTGGGGAAAGTCCTACAGAAGAGAGACCTGAGGTTCCGTTCCTGTTATAAGTACTGCTTTTGTGACAGTACGAAGTTGATCACAAACATCTCCTACAAAAACTAACATAATTCATTAACTGTAAACTAGAACTCATTTACAACCAATGAAGCTAAATGTTCAAAGATTCATGACAGATAAAAGTAGGCACGATTTCCGGAGTCTGGGCATGCGCAGAAGCGATTTCCGGCGTTGTGCTGCGCTGGCCCGGCCCACAAAGGATCTCCGCAGGAGTGATGCAGCCCATGCCTGGTAAGCCTTCCCGACCCCTGGACTAGACAAATTCATAGAAGAGAGGGCTATGGCAAGCTCCTTGCTATGATGGCTGTGCTCTGCCTCCACAGTTGGAGGAAGCAATGCTTCTGAATGCCAACTGCTGGAAACCACAGGAGGGGAGAGTGCTCTTGTGCTCAAATCCCACTTGCAGGTTTCCCACAGGCATCTGGCTGGCCACTGTCCGAACAAGAAGCTGGACTAGATGGGCCACTGACCTGATCCAGCAGGCTCTCCTTAATCTCTTATGGAAATTTAGCATAAATTTAGGAAGCTATAGTATTCAGAGCCAGGGAACCTCGGACACTTATAGAGCACTAACCATAGATGTTATTTTAGAATGCTTTATATGGAAACAAGTAGTTTGATACTGTATATTACTAATTTATTACATTCATATCACAGGGAACATAGGAAGCTGACCATAGCTCCATCTAGCTCAGCACTGTCTACAATGACTGACAGTGGCTCTCCAGGATTTCACGCAGGAAACATTCCCAGCCCTACCTGGTGATGAAGAGGATTGAACATGCACACAAAGCAGGTGCTCAACCAGTGAGGTAGGTCACACAAAGAGACAGTGCCTGGAATAAGGTCACCGAATGAGCTTTAGGCAGCTTATGTCAATCAGCTGCAGCAACTTCAGACATTCATCACCAATTCTTCCCCTAATAAAAGTAGCATTGCTTAAGAAGAGAAAAAAAGCTTTATGAACTTTTACAGAAGTATTGTAAAACTACATTGTCTAGCACTGTTATGGAAAGGGTCAGGACTAAGTTGAGTCCATGACATGCAAATATTCCAGAAGGGAAAGTGAAGGTTTACACAGTTGAAAGGAAACCAAACTATTTCTAAACACAGACCTCCCAGAAGACTATTGCCAAATGTTAGAATAGTTTCCAGGACAAATACTGGAAATAGTTTAAATAGTAGTTTATGTCCCCTAACCAAAGCCAGCATGGACAATGATCAGGGATAACAGAAGCTGATGTCTGGAAGGCTACAAGTTCCACACTACTTTTATAGATCTCTATTTCACAGCTGCCCCCCACCCACCCAGCAAAGCTAAACAACTGCTTATTGGCATCACATACATGACCCAATTACATTGGAGTGTCTCTCCAGTTCAGCACCAATCTTTTCTCAGTAATTAAAATGGTGTCAGGGCTTATTTCTAATGCAATGCATCTGCTGTCAATACTGTTAAAATAGTTTTGAGTTGTTCCATGCTCGTTACTTATATAAAGGTTTATGAAATTAGTTACATGAGTTCATATGGTACTTTACCACAAAGGGATCAAGACCAGCGGAATACCAGTAGCATTACAGCTTTCAGCAAATAACTGTTGAACTATGGAATCATAGCTAGAGCAATGTTAAAAAGGAACTCCACAATGGTGAATCTAGAAAGCAGAACACATGAGTATAGCTACAGTATAGTAGCAAGTAGTAGCTCCAGTCCTGAATGGATATTTTTCCAAAATCAGAATGCACACCTAATGCTGTTATATGAAATGTTATGTAAATATATAGATGAAAAAATATAGATGAAAAAATATATGAAAAAAATATTGCTAAGCTACCATGACATTACAAAAATATCAGTCAGCTGCTGTGTTTGCTTTATTCTATTTAATACATACTGCTTTCAGAAGATTTGAGATAACAATTTGCCACTGCCGATTAAACCATGATCCATGTTAATAACCACTGGACTGAGAACACATTTTTGGCTGTGTCAGTGTTTTTCATGAACCCATCTAAAAGCTTTAAAAAGAGTTCTACATTGTGACCAGTAGGGGTCGTTTCAGGATAAAAATTCTATTGTAAGAAAGACTGAAAAGAGAATAGATTTGTAAAAATGTGAAAACCTACTCTTTTGTGGCAGATAGGCTTTCATCTACAAATGATATTCATGTCAAGACTGTTACCAGTAAAGCTTTGTTGTATCAACAGATAAAAAGAAACAGTAAACTCAACCACTGGTCCCAATTCAATTGTTGGAATCAGTAACAGATTTTAGCTCTAATATTTTTATGTGAAAGCTCAAAATAATCTTATGAATGTGTTGCCAAATTCAAAGCTACTAATACTTCAGCCCAACTGGTGACCAAAAGCTTCAACTATGCATACTCATGCAGCTAAGTGATTTATATGGCAACAGTTTTGCTAATTTCTGTAGACTGTTTCTGTGGGATAGTTGGAACTGGGACAGCTGGGTCTAATGTCAAGTCCACACTAGCTGAAGTCTCTTCTTGAGAGACTCTCCATATTATTTTCAGCAGGGGAATGCCAGATGTGCTTTTCATTGAAGTCCAGCATTGCATCACTTCTAAAGAATTATAGTTCTCCTAAAACTGCCAGAAAGCTCTAGACTGCTATACATTAAAGGAGGCAGTGTCAAAACATTATAGGAAGTTTTCAATATAATTTCCCTCTTATATAAAAATTAAGGTGTAGTTACATGGAAAATATGCAACATCTGAATGGAAGATCATGACAGATATTTATTCAAACTTAATATGCTTGCATGCTCCTTATATTTAAATTCTCCCCATACAAACATGTAAAGCAACTACAACTCCAAACAGTTGTAAAAGCCTGACAGATCCATGCTGATTCTCATCATGTTCAGAAAACCCAACTGATAATGTGCGAAGGAGAGCTAACCTGTACAGAAAACCACATCTTAATTTATGTCATAACCAAGAGTAGTAAAAGTAAAACTAAACTATGAACAAATGTATGTACCAATTGTTAAGTTTAAATGTCATTTTGGGGAATACAAGGGCACTAGCTATCTTTAAACAGTTGGAGTGTGAGCTTTTTTATGACTTTACTACTGTTCACCAGAGGAATTCCTGAACTCACGGCTGCTCTCTAGCGGATCTACAAAAACCATCGTTTTAAGTAACCAATGAAAAGGGAGGGGGAAGACAAAAATTTTCCATATAAATTTTGATTCTCATCTGCACTATAGTATCTCAAACTTTCCTAATGTTTGAAGAGGTGAAAATGGAGAGATTGAACTCTCTCGTGCCACTTACACAGCTATCAGGCAAAATATTCATATATTTCCAATTAAATGACACGAATATATTATGAAGAAGACTGACGTACAATACAAATTATAGCCAACTGAACTGCCCCCTTTTCTGCATGAAAATGAAAGGTAGATTTCTGTCCCCCCCAATGATGCATAAAGTGATGGGTATAAGCATTTTAAACATTTCAATAAATGGTCATCCTTTGATTCTTTACTGATTCAAGAATTCTCATTCATTACTGATTACACGCCATTTGAATCCAGAAGACTGCAAAGACAGGTGTCAATCTGACATTTCAAAAAACATATGAAACAGGCTAATAGGTAAGCAATATCATCTAATTATAATATAAAGCTACTCTTATCAAATAGTCTGATTGTTGCAATGTTTCTGAAAATATACCATTAAACAAAAATTATGCAATTATGATAGCTTTAAAAACTATAATTTCAGAAAAGCTGGATTGCTACATGACAATCAATAGCCATCTGCCTACACATCTGGACTGGGGGGGGGGAGTCAAGACACTGATGACTGTAGCCCTAAATGCACTTACTAATATACAACTCTCACTGTCTCACTACTACATGGTTAGTGATGGGCTGCAAAAACAGGTTGGAAAAAGAGCAGACCAAAGCCAAAGGAAAAAGAAAATCGAACTGTTAGGACCAGAGATACCTACATTTAAAAAATAAGGAAGAACGTATCCCGACTTCAGAAAAAAAAGACGCTTTTTATTTCCATGCCCTAGTTCAAAAGCCACTTTAAAATCTACGACCGTTGGGAACAATAAGCAAAGGGAGAGGGAAATGTAAAGGACCAAACAGAAGAGGAAAACGCAACATCCACCTTGTGAGGGGGAAGCAATAGGTTCTATACCGGCAAAACACACGCGTGCACATACTACTCTGAGCCACTGTAGCATTAAAGAGAGATACCTCCTCTTTGTTTTGTTTTTTAAAGCAGTGCAGATTGGGGGATGAACACCTGCATATGATGTGGGCAAGTATGGAAAACAACTATGAGGAAAGGGGGGGAAGGGGGGAGGGGAGAGAAGAGTCAGAACATGCAATCGACGGAGACAACACGCCACACTAGGAAACCCCAACCTTTCCTTCCAGTCTACCTACCAGCTTTCACGGTACATGCAGCCAACATTTCACACTACAAGTGTACTGAAAAAATGGAGTGGCTTGGCGTGGGTGGGGTGGAGAGACCCCCGAAGCAGCAGAATACTTTCAAAGTGGGGTCTGACAAGGGCCCCAGTCCTCCCCGCCCCACTTTCCTCCCGGAAAGAAATCCCCAGTGCCTCTCTCCGCCGCCGCCGCCCCCCAACCTCCCAAGACACGCGCTAGCTCGACGCTCGTCGGTCCGCGCCGGGGCGGAGGGACTCCGCGCCCCTCCGCCTGGAAGCAAGAGGCGCCCGTCCGCCTTTGGAGGGGCTTTTTGCCTTGTTACCTTCGCAGACGCCCGCTTCGTACTCCGTGAGCGAGTCCCCGTTGAGCGGCGGGCGGATCACGCAGCGCAGCCCGCGGTCGCAGGCGCCGTGCAGCCCGAAGAAGCCCCCGCAGCTCTCGTTGCGCTGCCGGGCGCACATGAAGCAGCAGCCGCAGATGTCCATCACGACGCCGCCGGGGCAGTTCTTGGGCTCCTCGCAGCGGGACTCGTCGCAAGGCAGGCACACGAACGCCCGCGTCCCGGACGCCCCCAGGAACGCCACCGCCAGCAGCAGCCGAGGCCAACCCGCCGCCCAGGGCCAGCCGACGCCGCCCCGGCGCCGCCGCCCCGCCGAGACCGCTGCCAGGTACATCCCGGCCAGGGCCGAAAAAGCGCCCCCGAGTCCGGCAGGGAGCAGCCCAGCCTCGGCGACGCCTCAGCCGCCTCTCCTCCCCCGGCTGCGGCCCCTCGAGAAAAGTTTCCTCAGCGGCGGCGAGTCCAGCCAAACTTCTACCCCGGGCGGCTTCCCGCTCCTTTCGCCGTCAAGAAACGTCTTCCGCCCGCTCCTCCCCGACGGTGCCTCCGAAGCCTGCGGTCTCCCCTCAGCGGCCCCGCGCGCGACGGCGGCGGCGGCGGCGACTACGCAGCTGCTATAACGGGCGCCAGAGAGAGCACGAGACGAGCCTCAGCAGCTCCACCAACAAACTCGCCTCCCGACTCCGGACTCTTTCGCCGCCTCAGACTCCTCACAAGCTCTCCCGGAGCTCCGCCCCGCCCCAGCGCCCGTGCCATTGGGTAGCGGCGCGCCTGACTCCGCCCCCAAGGCTGCTTTCGTTGCCGCGGATTGGGCCGCTTTCGCCGCCCCTCTCTCTCCCGGAGCCTTTTCGCTCTGTTGGTGGATGGAAGTGGGAGAGGCGCTGCTGCTGCTTGGGCTCCGCGGCGGCTGCCTGCCTGCCTGTCTCCCTCCCCTCGCGCTCTGCCCCTCCCCTGCCTGTGGCGCTGAGTTCTCAGAGGCGGGCCCGGAGAGCGACCAACCGGAGGTCAAGCGACATGCCCAGCCACTCCGGGAAAAGGCAGTCGCGGGTGGGAGGGGCCCTAATTAAATAAAGGGCAGCACTGATTGCGAAGGGGAGAGGTGGGGAAGCGGGGCTGCGGGCGCGCCTGCACCGAAAGTCAACCTGGAGGCTGCAAATCCGAATGCGGGAAACTAATTCCACACGGCGCTTAAGTTCGTCACTAGTTCTTCCCTGCCCCTTCTTGGCAAGGGGAAGGAGAGAAGCTCGCGTATCCCAGAATGCCAAAAATAATGTTATTCAGTTGAAAACGTCATGCTTGCAAAACACTCATAAATTCACGATGACATCGGAACACCATAATAAATATATAATTGGGGGTGCCCACCCAAAATATGATCTGAGCCAGAGCAAAGCACACACCCAAGCAACATAAAAGAGGTTTCTCTGCTATACTAGTAAATGTGCCCCCCCCCCGTCCCAGAACTTCATGTGAGCACATGGCACAAATAAGGGGACCTTGAGGATAGTCAACAATAGGGATGGCTATTCCAAAATGTGCTTTGGGTCAGCATAAATCATAGATACATCTTCTAAGCAAACAAAATTGCATTTGCACATACCAACGGATCCAGCCAAGCTCAGCTGCCTGCAGATGCATGGTACAAACAAAGGCATCTATGCACACCAATAACGTTGGTCAATAAAGTCAATCCTGTTTGGTGGGAGGCGTTCCACAGAGCAGGTACCACTACCGAGAAGGCCCTCTGCCTATTATTATTTATTAAATTTGTATACTGCCCTATACAGGTTGATCACAGGGCAGTTCACAACATAACATTACAATATAAAAAACACAAAATATATAATAAGGACAAAGGCAACCCAATAATCCTCCCTCCTTCCCTTCTCACCAGAAGGTCCTCTGAATTGGACCTCAGTGTCTGGGATGAACAACGGAGACAAGTTGCTCCTTCAGGTATACATGGCCGAGGCTGATTAGGGCTTTAAGTTCAGCACAAACACTTTGAATTGTTCTCGAAAATGTACTAGAAGCCAATGTAGATCCTTTAGGACCCGTGTTATATGGTCCCGGCAGCTGTTCCCAGGCACATCTGGCAGCTGCATTCTAAATTAGTTGTAGTTTTGCAGTAGTCCAAGCAGGAGATAACCAGAGATACATAAGAAAAAATAAGCACCCCAAAATATGCTTTGGGACACCTCTAATCATATACCCACTTGTACAGGATTTGTACACTCTTGCACACTGTTTGCCTAGTCGCTCCTTTAGGTGCAGCTGGATCCCATTTCTACTGACACTCAGAAAGGAAGGTGGTGCAAGTGAGCAAGCAGTGGTGGCTTCTCCTTTCAGCTGCCATTCACTTGTCCACTGTGGATGGAAGGTGAGTGAAAAATGCCTCTGCTCCCCTTTCTGTCTGTGGCGAGAAGGTGCAGAAATGGTGTTTTAAAAGAGCAAAGAGGACGGGACCTTTTCCTTGACCAGGGTAAAAAAATGGGAGGCTGCAAAAATTTCTAGGATTAGGAAACTTGACTGTATTGTGTGAATCGTAAGTTTGTTATTGTTGTTTTAACCCCATCTTGCTCCAAAAGTTTTTTCTTTTTTCTTTTTTAAGAAGGTTGTTTTGCAATCGAAGATGATAGATGTTCTTTATTTCAGAAAAACAAGCCTCTGGCGAATGAACCACAAAGCTTCCCTGTGATGCTCCTTTAAAAAAAATAAAATTGATTTGACAGGTAACCCTGCTTTACAGGCACAGCCTGAGGTGGGAAACTGTGAATTGCTGTGAGGTGGCTTGGTGATGGAAAAGTCATGGCATCCCATAAAAGTGTGCCTTTGACCTCCCTGGGAAACCGCTTGTAGAGCAGGGGAGTGGGTTCAAAAGCAGCAAAATCTCCTTGTTTCTCTTGGGCCTGAATGAGCCTGCAGGGAAGTGTGGGCCAAGTCATAAAGCCAGAAAAGGAGTGACTAGAGTAGCCTTCCTCTATCTGCTGCCCTTCAGGTGTTTTGAACTCCCACCAGCCACCAGAAGACATGTACTGTAGAGTCTTGGCTGTGACTCCAAGGGTACCATTTGGATAGGACAGCTAATACACACACCCCTCCACCAACACATTTTCAGACCATGTGTGATGAGTCTTAGGCTGAGCACTTTCATCTCTGGCCTACTCCTTGGCAACTGAATCTTCTTCCTACACAAAACAGCTTTAACACTGTGCCCCTGTCAGTCAGCAGGCAAATGCTCAGGAAGGATTTAGTTATCTGTTTACCATGTGAATGGAATCTGTGAAGAGGCAGCATGCTTCTGATTCCCTAAGGCTGAGACATGCAACAGAGGGCATCTGTCTCCAGTCTCCACTGTACCCAGGTTGGATATGTTTCTGAGACATTATCTGGAGTTGGGCACTGATGGGCACAGTGCTTGATTAGATGGACGTCCGATCTGACCCAGATGTTGTTAAGCTGCTCACAACAAGTCAGCAACACGACACATGATTCCTCTTCAGGGGAATTCGGCCTTCTGCCTTTTCGATTCACATCAACCCTGAGCTTTTCAGCGGTCCTCTCAAAACAGCACATGAAATAGTTTGTGTGTTAACTTTTCTGATCTTAGCAAATGAAGTCCCCAGTTGAATCCCTGGCCTGTACTGGAGCAAAGATCACAAATGTTTCCCAATAATCAGTAAACCTCCTTGTCAAACAGCTCCTGCAAAATGGAACATTCCTCCAAAGGAACACAAGGATATGAAATAACTAAGCGAGAAAAAGGACAAGAGAGGGTGTGAGTCTGCATGGTGGAATGAAGGCCCAATTGAATTAAACATCTGAACCGCAGCCCAGGGGAAGAATAACGAAGAGTGACTAATGAGAGAAGGGAAATGCTGAAAACAAACACAATGCCTACTCACTTCGCTCTCAGCAAAGTAGTAAGCCCCTAAGAGGGCAAGGTGGAAATATAAAAAGCAAAGAAGTCTAGCAGCTGTTTGTGTCTAGCAGGGCCTTGTTCCTGACAATGCCAAGCGTTCATGACATACACTGGTACATGTTGAAAGCAGGAATGAGTAATAAACACATGGAACTGAAATGCTGAGATGCTACAGCTTGTAAGGATATTTTGGCAGTGTTATGTACTGAGCTGAATCCTAAAACAATAGGATCCAGAATGCAGCAGTCTGATTGGTCCGCAGGAACCACCCAATCCAGCTCCAGGTGGAAGTGAATCAGCGACCTGATTGGCCTGCAGGAGCAGCCCGGAATTAGCCAATCATGTGGGGCCCATTGTGTAAATAATGTATATATAGCTAGACGTTTCGGGGAAAGTTTCATTCATTGCTACTATGAGCTGAATAAAGAGCATGAAATTCACACTCAACTCCGAGTATATTTCAGGCAGTATTAGGCCCACCTCAGAATTTGTGTTCTATGGCAGTGAATTGCTTAGCCTAGGAAAAGCTGCTACCTGTTGACTGCTCTTGTGCATCCCAACACAAACTTCAGCTGCTCTCCTCCCCTCACCCCACCCCACAAATCTGTTTCAGAGGGCTGGAGGATTTTCCAGAACAGATTTTGATTGAGGGTGCAGGGAAAAGAGAGGAAGGGGAAGTACCATTGCATGACTAGAACTCTGCTCATTCAGTGTGGGGTACAACCCAATGCATGTGTTGGGAAGATTATTGGGGTAGAAAGTGCACTTATGCTGAGACTATTGCTTTTCAATATTTGCCTGGCTTTTTCAGGCCTCATCTGCACCATCTCAAAACTTTCCTTGTAGGTTGCCTGTTCCTGCATTTTTTAGCTATGAATCACATTATGCTTACACTATCCAGGTGGCATCTCAGTGTCTCGGAGCTAAAATTCGCTTTTTGCCTAACTACCATGAGAAATTCTTCTAAAATGATTACATTCCACTGTGCCATGCAACATGTGTTTGCCATATCACGTTTTTGGGGTTATCCCATTTCCCCCTCAGCTCCTCCTCTGTACTGCTACCCATACTCGACCCACCAAACCTCAAATCTCCTTGTCTCATTTCTTTCCCATTATAGCTGATGTTCATTTCCAAGGGCACCTTTCTCTTCTTTCTAGGTAAATCTAGGTGGATTTACCTAGAAAGAAGCCCCTTTGCACTGTGACTGAGTTGTTGTTTGTATTAAAGCAACACAGGGTGGATTTTCCTGTATTCACCAGGGGTGAGCTGTTGCGATAGAACAATAGACACCCTTCGCAAACACTTCATTCTTAGCTAGACAGGGACGTGAAGTTTAGCCAGAGTGTAGTAACAATCTAACAACGCCCTCCAAATAGGTGGGGAAAGTGGAGAAGCAAGGGAGTAGCAGAAAAAATGATGTGACATGACCAGATCAAAAATACTGTTTCACACTACCCTAATTTATGAGTGGTGCGAAATTCCAGGGGTTCCAGAAGCATACCCATGGTTCGTATTTCCTTCAGAATGAGGCACAGAGGAGACTGTGGTGTCTTTATGATACATGGTTTATTTAAACACATAAACAACCTGAGCCTACGATGGAGGGGTTCACAGCAGTATCACCCCAAGAGGGTCCTGCCTCTCCCATGACTACAGCCTTGGAT
Organism: Podarcis pityusensis; assembly: GCF_964106645.2. Classification (NCBI taxonomy): domain Eukaryota; kingdom Metazoa; phylum Chordata; class Lepidosauria; order Squamata; family Lacertidae; genus Podarcis; species Podarcis pityusensis. The sequence continues at coordinate 82,170,692 of NC_138026.1, read as the reverse complement.
TCCGGCAGAAATCAGGCATGCTTCTGACTCTCTGGTTTCAGCCTGCTTCCTCCATTACAACTCAGCTCTGGACTACAAGGGAATGTGAGAACAGCAATCAACCAGCGTTGATATGGAACCGTGAAGGGCTACAATGAACAAATTGGATTGGGAAGTGTGGATTTCCAAAGGCTGTGCTGAAGAGCCCTCAATTTCCTGAAATGAAGCTAGAATTTTTTAAGCAGCCATTGAAAGATAGATGTTAGTGAATGAGTGATTTTTAACTGAGTGTTATTAACCAGCCGTATTTAGCTTTTATTGTTGTTAGATGCCTTGAAAGATCCCCTCTGAGGGTAGGATGTAATTATTTTAAATAAATAAATGCAATAAATATTAGGTACAAATTTACTAATGTTCACGCACAGTGCTGGCTTTAGAGTACGAAATGAGCTCTCTTACATTGCTATTTAAAGGTATTAATATTTCATTACGTTTGTCCAGAAGAGGCTTTTAAGACAAATGGGTAAATTTTAATTGGGATATCAATCTTAGGAGTATATTCATCTTTTTTATGGAAATGTTACTTAACAGTAAAGTAGGCTGATTAGGACATCTGTTGGCCCATTTTAGCCGTGTTACACATGAGTGAAGTGTTCAACTCTGACATTTTAAAATTAATCGGAACTATACACCTTGGTATTTATTGTGCTTTGGACAAAGGAGAGAAAATGGAGCATAATGTGTTGTGCATGTCTGAAATTTAGTAAGTCACCTGAACCTCCCTCTGTTCAGGACCTCCTATAACCCCTTTGCGGGGGGGGGGGGCAGGGGAGAGGTCTTTTTATAGTCAAGCAGTATATAAATTATATGAATTAAATAATAAACCTAAAATCTAATTTGCAAACGATGAACACAAAGTACATGGATCAGCATGGGGAAATCAGTCTACTCCAGAAAGGACCACAGACTGAAGAGGTTTCAGGGTGCCACGCTGAGCCGCCTGCCTGCCTGCCGGGTCAGGAGAGAACACAACTGGTCGAGGCAGCTCTTGGTGGGCACATCCCCCCAACGCTGACTGGGGGTCCAGCGGCAAGGCCATGCCCCCTGACGGCAGGCCTGGTAAGATGGGGTTCTCTGTGGGGGGTGCCTGGTTCACACCTGCTCAAAATCATGTGCCTGGGGCTACGGTTTCCCTGGCCCTACCCACCCCACACCCCTGCCAGGTAAGCCATACCCTGCACAATCAATCACAATATGCGGTGCACACGAACACACCAGTTGAATGGCAGTGGCCATAAACTTTTGGGGGTAGCCCCCTTAAATAGCTAACACATAAAAATAATTTTTTAAAAATCCTTTTTAAAAATTGATCCTTAAGATGGGTTGTCTTATGAAGAATAACTGTTTTAGAAAAACAAACTACAGTGGTACCTCGGGTTAAGAACTTCATTCGTTCCGGTGGTCCGTTCTTAATCTGAAACTGTTCTTAACCTGAGGTACCACTTTTAGCTAATGGGGCCTCCCGCTGTCGCCGCATGATTTCCGTTTTCATCCTGAGGTAAAGTTCTTAACCCGAGGTACTATTTCTGGGTTAGCAGAATCTGTAACCTGAAGCATCTGTAACCCGAGGTACCACTGTAATGTGCTTCTCATCACATATGTCCAGCTTCTCATCACGTATGTCCAGCTTCATATCAGCCAGTGTCGTTGACTTTGCAGCACAAAACCAGCAACATGGGCTGAGAGCCAGTTTGTCCCTGTGGTCTGTTCACACATAGAATGACATTTATTCTGTGATTTAGGGAAGCCCTCTCTCCCGCCTAGAAGCCTAGTGATACATGTAGGATTTCCATGTATTACCTGTTCTCGTTGTGGTCAATCAGATGCCTATGGGAAGCAGGACCTCAGCACAAGAGCCTTTTCCTCACTGGCGATTCCCAGCAGAAGGTGTTCAGAGGCAGTGGAGGCAGTGAATAGCCATTACTTCTAGTAGCCATCTATAAGTCCTACCAACCCCTGAATTTGTCTAATCTGCTTCAAAGCCAGCTGTTCTCCCCCTAATGTTCCTAAATCAGATTAAAGGGAGAAAACCTGTAAATATTTCTTTTTTGGGGAAAAGAAGTTTCTAGTCTATTACCTAGAACAGTGTTACCCAATTAGCTAATTACTGCGGACCCCCTGTTTTTCAAAAGCCAAGCCATGAACCCCTGAACTTTTGAATTTTTTTATACCTCTGTGGTAGTTTTTGTTATGTGAATGGTGCCTTAGACCTCCTGGGTAGGTTACACAGACCCCCCCCCCCGGGGTCCCCAGACCACCAATTGGGAACCATGGAACTAGAAAATATCAAGTTAAGTTGAAGATGGAGTCAGAAAACTGGAAGAGGGCAGTTACTCCACTTCAACAGTCAGGAAGACAAGGATACAAAAGATGATTTTCCTAAGCCCTGTTGGAGCAAGTGGGAGGAGCAAACTCACTGCAGGATATCATTTCCCACTGATTAAGAAATTTAGAGTTTCTTGCCAATGAGATCTGGAGGTCTCCCTCATTTTTCTTGCTAGGTTTTAGGGCTTTCATAAAATTCTGTGATAAAGCAATCTTCTTTGCATGCTGAATAACCCTGGTTCAGTCTCCAGCATCTCCTGGTGGAACTGGGAATGTCCTCTGCTTGCAACCCTGGGAAAAGGCTCCCAGTCATGCAGGCAATAGTGAGCTAGATTGATCAATGGCCTGATCGGTATAATGCAGCTTCCAGTATACTTCTCCCCACAGTATATTTTAAATTGCCATCTTTTAGTTGTCCAAATGCTGTGCTTTGTTCAAACACTTGACCCCAAGGAAAAAAATTAATTGCAAATGAGTTACATGTATGATTTATTTAGCTCTCTATATCTATCAAGCACATCAGGTAAACTGGCTTTCTGCAGTTTTGCTCATTCATGGGGTTCATACAGTTTGCAGGAAGTAAGATAAAACATTTTCTTAAAACTTCCAATATTTTTCCTACTGTCATTAAATTTTTTGGTACAAGTTTCCTCCTGGGTGATTTAGTAGCCAACACAAATATGTATGAGGGCCTGGCTCTCAGCACACTAGCTAGTATTTTACAGAGTTTTGTGTTAATTTTACAATATCTGATAGTGCATGTCTTTGGTGTTTTAAAAAAAAATGTAGCTTAAATCTGTCTTACATTATTTTTGGAACATCTTTGATGTATTAATTCTGCTACTTTTGAAGTACCCATTTCCTGTTCTACAAGTACTTTACTTTTTTTCTCCTCCCTCTTTCCACTTAAAAATATCTGTTGCAATGCTATGACCAATAATTCCCTTTCAGTGCTTCCCACAAGAATTATGGGAAGTAACTTCAGAGCAAACAATAGTTCTACTGGAAATAACTGCAAATAAGCCATCTCTTTCTGCAAAGCAGTGCCACCCACCCCAAATTCAGGCAGCTGCTCCAGAAGGATACTGTCGTGACGATGTTGCGAGCATGAGCATCACAACTCCCACCCTAAGCTGGGCAAAAGCTTCCCGGGCTTTGGAAAGGAGGCGCTATGCCTCTGACAGGATGTTGGAGCCTACCTTTGGGAAGGTGATGGGAGGGCTCTTGAACCCATTTGCAGCACTGCACCTCCCATCCTAAGTTGGATAGACGCTTCCTGGGCTTTGGGAAGGAAGTACTAGGCTTTAAGACTTTAATATTCTAATTTGCCAGGAACGTTTAGGGGACTAGCCTAGTCCCCCTAGTCTGCTGACCGCACGCCACTGACCACTGGCTAGGTCCAACAGGCTCTTCTAAATGGCCTCGGTCCAGTATACCTGAAGGAGCATCTTCACCCCCATCACTCAGCCTCACTGAGGTCCTCCTCCGAGGGTCTTCTGCTGGTTTCCTCACTGCGAGAAGCCAAGTTACAGGGAACCAGGCAGAGGGCCTTCTGGGTAGTGGCGCCCGCCCTGTGGACCGTCCTCCTACCAGATGTCAAGGAGATAAAGAATTACACAACTTTTAGAAGACATCTGATGGCAGCCCTGTATCGGGAGGTGTTTTAATGCTGGTGTTTTTATTATGTTTTTAGATATACTGTAAGCCACCCAGAGTGGCTGGGGATACCCAGCCAGATGGGTGGGCTATAGATAATAAATTTATTATTATTATTCACTTATGCTCAACACTTTTTAAACATAGGCAGTTTAGGATCTCAGGTGATAAATTATGCTGTAATGCTTCAATGTTTCATTGATTGAAAATCAATATAAGCTGAGAACTCAAATGTTGAAAATTTCAATTACTTTTTGGAATACCCTTGTACTTTTTAAAAAAAGTTTCTAAAGTGCAATCCTGTACATTTTAGTCAGAAGCAACCCCTATTGTGTTCAAAAAGGCTTCCCCCTTAGTGAGTGCGTTTAGGGTCACCTGCATACTCTGAAGAATAACATAATTCATAAGCCTTGAAGGACATATGGACCCATTCTTCCAGAGAAGTTATCGTGCGAAATATTCAGTAGAGGCATGGCTTCCGGAAGGTTGCATGACCATGACCACCTTGAGCTCCTTGAAGGAAAAGGATGAGATATAAAATACCTACAAAAATTAATAAAATCACACCACAAGTCATGGACTACAGTGACTAATATGGAATCTAGTCATTTCCAGCCTAATCTTCTGCTGTGTTTGGTGTAATATCGGTGGACCTTAGATGTCTCTAATTCTGTACAGAACCAAGCTGATAACTACATTCCTGAGAGTTATCACATTTCTGTACACAAGCAGATCATATGGTTTCAAAATAAAATCTAAATATTAGTTGGATGTGTTCAAAAGTGATGCTAAAATTAATATAAGGATATTATCTGAATATTTAACTCTACCAAACTGTGGGAGGCAGTGGAAGACAGGAGTGCCTGGCATGCTCTGGTCCATGGGGTCACGAAGAGTCGGACACGACTAAACAACAACACTTACCTAATGTTCTAGATAGCCTTAGATTTCCCCCGCAAATGAAATAGATGATTCTGCTTTTAAAAACCATGTCTCCAGTTGGGATTTAGTCACAGGTGAAAAATTAGTGACTGGAAGCAACTGCATAGAATTCTTGTTTGCCTTCTGTCTATATCGTTATGCTATTTACATTTGTGCAAAGTGACTATGAAATATATTCAATTTGAAATTCATTAGTTCCTTTCCCCATCAGTATTTTCCATTAATTCTGCCCACTTCCTCATCGCTTTGCCTGGGGGTAAATTATTAAATGTAATGCAAAGCAATGTAGAATCAGAAGAAGACCACCATTTGCAAATTAAGCACTGATAATTGTAAGCGTTTCTCATTACGCTTTATCAGCTTGTTGTGTTTTCTGCTTCCCAAAGCAATCCAAAAGACCCAGAAGTGCAGGTGAAGAGACATTTGTGATTCCAAGATGACAGCATTCCTGAGAGAATCACCATGCACTGTACATTTAGTACAGCTATATTGACTTCATTTCCTTCCGTGTAGTGTGAGAGATATATGGCACTTCATGTGTGGGGGGAAATGTCATTGTGAAAATCTTGTGAAATATGTTACTCTGTTGTTAGACTCTGCTAGATGTAACTATGTCTTCCTAAGGTTTGCTAAGGTTGACCAGCTCCCAGCCATCTTGATGTTTCTATTTTACAGTATGAGCTCTGTTGATGGTCATTATGGTGGTGATGTGAATCCTAGAATCCTGGAATTGTAGAGTTCAAAGGGACCATGAAAGTTATGCAGTCTAACTCCCTGCAATGCAGGAATCTTTTTCCCGACGTGGGGCTTGAGCCCACCACCCTGCATTTAAGAACGTTCAGTATATTGAAGGACAATAGGTGGAACAGGTAAAGAGGCGAGTGCTACAAGACTACAAGACCCTTCCCCGACTCCATCTATCAGCCCAGTTGAATGCACCCAGGAGGCACACCTAAGGGCACAGCGCTAGGGTTAGTCCTGCTACTGTTTGAAGTGTTTTTCTAAGCACCATGGCTCCAAAAGTCTCAATTTTGCCAGGGAAGGATATACTAAAACGGAGGCTTAGTCGCTCAGGCCAAGAAAGCAGTAAGCGTACCCTGGCCGTCGTCCATCAACATAAACCACAGGAGCGTTCCCACCCTCCGTTCAGTAGACCTGGGACTCTGGAATATGTAAACTCCCAATTCATTTCATAATGCAATAAAGCCTTGAGCTACAACTATGGACTGGTATTTCAGAGGGCTGGTGAGGAGAGCACCACACAGGAAGTACTGTGAAACTCACGGGTAATTGTATTAACACGCACACCCACCCACCCTGCAGAATGTTATGTTATGCCCCTTCCCCTCTCTCACTTTTCTGGCCAGTGGCAGCGACTCCACAGCCAAGAGGGCCGAGAGGGCAGTGACACCTCACCTCACCAACCGCTCCTGGGTGGGGTGGGAAATTCCACCCAACCATTCGCGTTTCAGTAGGAAGTGTAATGAACCTATTTCGATTCTAAATATGCTGGAACTGCACATCCTGCCCATGTCAGCAAAATCCAGATTTTTAACCGGTCGTTCCATAACCATTAGAGTTGGTGTAGTTTTCCAGTGCTGGGCTAACATAGTCTTCACTCCCTATTAGAAGATTTAGAAAAAAATAAAATAAAATAAAGTGCCACTTTAAAGGCTTAAGTCAAATAGTACCAGACTCTGCAACTCAAACTATAATCTTAAAACAGTAATTTGAAAATAACCTGCTACTTGAAGCAATAGGATTAAATATAATTATGGTCCCACCATAAAGAATGCAAATCTGCATGGTCAAAATGACATTTATAGCTTTTAAGGGCATCGTTCTATATTTAAGACAAATGGGCCAAAGGGCTATCCTATAGCTGCTATAGGATATGGTGAAGTTGCAAAGCAGTGGCTCCATGCAAACTGGAGTATCGGATTATTTGGTCCATGTGTAAATATGAAGGAGAAAAGAACCTGACTTCACCAGAGTCGTCTGCCAGCAATAAATGCATTGTGTTTCTCTTGATGAACAACATAAAAATGTTTAAGAAAGCAAAGTTGTGTACACATGCTAACTGAGAGTTCCAAAGGATACTGTATTTCCAAAGTGTATGAATGGGGAACAAATGATCTGGAAATGATGTGGCCAAAATGACCAGGGACTGGATCACCTTGCCTATGAGGAAATGCTACAAATGACTGGGACTTGTTAGTTTAGAAAAAAGGCAACTAAGAGTAGGTGATTCTGGAAGTGAATATGATTGTGCACAGCGTTGGGAAAGTGGATAGAGACGATCTTTTCTCTCTTTCTTATAATACTGGCACTGAAATGAACCTACTTGGCAGGAGATTCTGCCAATTAACGTATGAAATTTACTGCTCCAAGACGTGCTGATGGCCACAATGGCTTTAAAAGAGAATGAGAGAGATTTATGGATGAGAAGTACTCATATCAGCAGCTACTAGGCCTGTTCCAGGTTTCAGTAGAAGTATGTCACATGGTACCAGTTGCTGAGGAGCAGCTACCTGAGAGGGCTATTGATTTCATATGCTGCTTGTGGGCTCCCCAATCGCTACTTGGCCACTGTTGCAAACTGGATGGGAGATGAGAAGGGACTTTTGGTCTTGCCCAGCAGGGCTCTCTTTATGTTATAATAGGGGAAACTGCAAAGGGTCAGAAGGAAAGGTATAAGAAGTCTCATGTGGTCACCAGGCACAATGTTTCCCATTCACACAGTACCATATCCTGAAGAAGGTAGCTCCTATTATTGAGGAATCAGTTCAGCGGTTGATAGTATTTTGCACAAAACTTCTCAAAAACATCTAAAAAGCATTTGTTCTCAAAATGGCCTGTTCAATTTGCTTATTTGCATTGGAGATGAAATAGCGTTTTTAACCTCAGAACTCGATACTGTGGTTATAAAACAAATAAAGTGCCCAACTGGTTATTCACCTATGTAGGGAAAGTGGTCATTACACAGGCTATACCTGCCTATTATGTGTGAAAATGGCAATGCATAAACGGCAGGAAGGCAGTTTAACAACAGGAGATACATAAATGAGATGTCTGAACAACTTTACGTTTTGCCAAATGCCTCTCTCACTGTCAGATAGATTCATGGCAATTAAAAAAAAAGTGACATTAAGGCAATTCGTATGATTTCATCACAGGGAACACAAGATGAATTATTCAGCACGATTTCAGATGAAAGTCAATGAGCCAGTGATACCTCCGCTCCACTGTGCACAGGAGTTCTGTCGAGATGGCACCATTATCCCCAATAAAGAACAGTAACCTTTACTCAGGAAACCATCCAGATCACACAGCTATGCTCTCAATGGTTTATTAAAAGGTGGACATTAAAAATACAAGTGATTCGGAACAAATGTAAAAATGCTACAACCATGCTTTGTGATGTATCATATGATCTGCTCACTTGATCCTCCTAAATTACCTTGCTGACCCAGGGGAGAGAAGTAACACCAGTAAGCTAATAGGATGGGAAGATTAATTAAGGAAGTAAGATGAGTCTGCTCTGGTGAGCCAGAGCAGCGCACGGAAACGCCGTTTACCTTCCTGCCGGAGTGGTACCTATTTATCTACTTGCACTTTGATGTGCTTTCAAACTGCTAGGTGGGCAGGAGCTGGGACCAAGCAATGGGAGCTCACCCCATCGCAGGGATTTGAACCGCCAACCTTCTGATCATCAAGGCTCTGTGGGAGACTGTAGTATGTGGTAATACTGTACTGTCCCTTTGAGACTAGTTGTACCACTCCAGCAGAGGGCCTACTGTATTTCTTGTAGCTGAAGAGGGAGTGTTGTTGCTCAGGGAGCTGAACTTGCAGCAGGAGCCTTTTTGTATGTGCTGAACATGGTAAGAGAATACAGGCCTACAACTCCTCAAGAGCCATCCTTTGAGGGCGTGCCCCTCACACAACTTAGACTTCGTTGGGATCCTAGAATCCCAGCATCAGGCCCTCCACGCTTTCTTTAATCTTGTCTCTACCTGTGATCCCCCATGCTCCTCTTTTTCCGCCTCAGGAAACATTGGTTCTACTTGCTCCTTAAAACCAGACTTTGCAAGAGGAACATATATGTCATTTCATTTTCCTGTACAGGATTGTTTCATCCATAATTACTCTAGAATGTACAGTATTTTGAGTGCTTTAATGTATATATTTGAAAACACATTCTTTTGTGTGTGTGTGGCGCTGATAATAGCAGGCTCCGAGAGAATATGAAGCAATTTCACTGGGAGATCAACTTCCCAAGCAGAAAAATGTTCTTTCTTTCATGCCAAACCTCTGTTTAATTCTCTTAAGTCTGTGGGAGCCAGATCTACTGAATGTTTTCATGCTAATTTATATGGATTTTTAAATAAGGAGTCATGGAAATCCATACCTCATATACATTTTCTTTCCATCCAACGGAATTACTTTGGCTATCGTGTACTTCAGTGAAAACCACCTCTGTAAGCAGAGTGTGACTGAGCAAAGGCTAGCAAAATGGAAAATTTCATTTCCAAAAATATAATAAAAGTTTAGGAGTAGTAGAGGAAGTGGATGTTCCTTGAACTTATGGTACACTCATCTATATTTCCCCCATTATACTTCTATTTGCACAAATTAAATTGGCTGTAGCATTTAGAGCCAAGATAAAGATTTTTTTTGCTGCTGCTGCTGCTCATTTTGACTTTCACTGAAAAATAAATATTGACACATTTTAATATGTCTGTGATTAAAAGTGTGATGCTGGGGAATGCCTTGGTTTCATTCCCATTATTTAAGTCAAGCAGGAACTTTCCATGACATTTGTTTTTTAACACAAGATCATTCCTGTGTGGAAACAACAAGGACATTCGCTTCTGGAAACCAGTGGGCTTTTGCATACCTTCCAGCATTTCTCTGATGAAAATAGGGACATCCTCTTCTGCATCAGGAAGCCTCTCCCACATTTGATCTCATCACACACATATACATCAGTCACCTTGAGCCAATTATAACCTCTCTGCCTCACTTACCTCGCAGGATAGTTGTAAAGAAAACTTGAGTGAGGGAAGGGATTGTGTACAGCACCTTCAACAGATAAATGGAATGAAATAATTTTGTTGTTGTAAGCTGCCTTGAGTCCCTGTAAGAGGAAAAGGTGAGATGATGATGATGACGATAATGGAAACTCTAAGAATGATCAGGAACATACCAGAGAGTAAATATTGAGAGTACAGATGGGCCTTTGGTCTAAGCTAGGGGGGCTCGTTTTACATAATGTTCACCCCGTATATTTGTGTTAAATTATGCTGCCCTGCAGAAGTAACTATGTATATTTTCACCTGAACACAAAGATCGTCTACATGCAGGAAATACATTTGGCTGGATTCACCTAATGAGTCCTTCTCAGCAGAAGCCCTGCCAAAGGATTTCTACTTGCATAATAGGGCTTGCCCACCTCTCTTCCTCCTGTACCTCCTGAATTTGGCTTGAGGGTAGGAAGAACTGCACGCCCCACAACAGTTTGCAGTGGGGAGGAGGAGGAGAGATTGTTCAATCTGGCAAGCTCAACTACTTATAGTGACATAACAAACAGAGTTGATTTTTTCCCCATCACTCTTCAGTCCTCACTGGTCTAGATAAGATCATGATATTGATTTGTCACATACCAGGAGAGTCGTGGATGTGTTCATTCAATTTTTAAAGCATTAAAGCCCTTAAGACTATCACCATGCATAGCAACTCTAGACTTCAATGGTATCTGCAGTTTTATACTTAGCTTTGGAGCCAGCAGTGAGAATGTGTTGTTCCTACAGAGCAGAGAGGAGCACAGGGCCAAATTAGGCATAAGGATAGATGTGTCTTTGCTTTCAACATGATGAATCCTTTTTAAAAATGCAAATAACATGCTGTGGTCCTACAGGAAAATCCCGCCTCAGAAGCTTTGAGGGAATTCCCCCCCACCAAACCCTATGTTCAGTTCTTCACATCAGCTGGAGATTTTTCTTTTTTAAAATAAGCATTTATTGTGAATATCTCCTAATATTTACATGTTTGTATTCAGTTTTGTCTAACATGCACACTTTTGCAAAGCAACCTTCCCTACTGTAATGATTTTTTGTATCTTATTTTCACTGTACATCTTTATATTATTATTTTACCTTAGTATGTGCATTTCGGCACATATTACTCGGCTATAGAACTACATGGCAAAACTCGGAGAAGTGTGAATTTCGAAGGATGGTTGTGCTTAAGTTCTCATATTGCTTCGGAAAGGGTGAATTACGGTAGGTCAATTGGCCTTTAAAGGCCAGCTGAATCGAATGTCTCCCCCATCCCTTGTTTCCTATCACAGAGAGAGATCACTACATGCATGCATAGGATCAGTTCAAATACCTTCAGAATTAATGTACACAATCCCATTCCCCCTGCCTTACATGTTCAAGGATTGTGTGAAAAGCCTTGTAAAAGCTGAACTTTGGCTTCCTGCATCCACCAGACCCAGCCAGCACAGCCAGTGGTCAGAGATGCTGGGAGCTACATTCAAATTCTTGCAAACTGGATTACAGCATAAGGATCAATCAAGGTTCCGCTTCTCATTCCAAACATCATATAGCAGGTTCAGAAACTGAATCATAAAATGAAATACTCTCACTAAGCTCAAAAGTTAAATAAAGCCAGAACTGCCACAAACACCTACAAACCAGGAGGGCAATCCTTTCCTAATGGTGCAGCAATAAAACTGCTAGCACATTTGCAAAGCTAAGCAGGGTCTGATATGGTTTCAGATTGGATGGGGAACTGTGTACAGTCATACCTTGGGTTACAGATGCTTCAGGTTGTGCGTTTTCGGGTTGCGCATTGCGCCAAACCCGGAAATATTGGAACGGGTTACTTCTGGGTTTCAGCGCTCGTGCATGCGCAGAAACGCTAAATCGCACTTTGCGCATGTGCAGAAGCACTGAATCGCGACCCGTGTGTGTGCAGATACGGCCTGTGGGTTGCGAACGCTGCGGGTTGTGAACGTGCCTCTTGCGCGGATCATGTTCGCAACCCAAGCGTCCACTGTATTGAGATTCCTGCATTGCAGGGGGTTGGCCTATAGATGATCCATGGAGTCCCTTCCAACTCTATGATTCTGTGATCAAGCCCACTTCTTTGGAGGATTTAACTTCCTGCCTGTAGAAAGGACTGTGTGCCAGGAGCAGCCGTGATATCTTGACCCAGTAGCTGTTATTTGCTTTGCTCCTGGATTTTGATGTGTGTGCATGTCTATATTCTTCGAGAAGACCAATAAATAAAACACACCAGAGCCAGATTTTGAAGCTTCAGACATTCAGACATGTTTTCAAACAGGTAAAGGAACAATAAGGACTCCTCCAAGTTAGAGGTAATATAAACAAATGAATGGGTTATGTTTCAATAACACTAACTGAAGGCTCAATTATTATTTACAGTCCCAGGCATGCACAATAATAATCCAGGGGTACAGCAACAGAAGCGTTTTCAAAAGGTACTTATTTCACGTCCTACATACTTAAAAGTTCACCTTGCAATCATTATGTTTGTAGGTTGGGTAAGGAGACAACCTACGATTCTCCTACTACAAGCAGTCTATTGAGCCCAGCATTTCTATATAAGGCAGTATCTGTTGTGTCTGTTGACCATTCTCTCTTATTCATTTCTGGTATGTTTTCTCCAGGTGTCTCAACAGTCTGAAATCAATCTGGCAGGCACTGCGTTTCATGTGGAGGTGGTTTCTCAAAGCTCCTTCCTGATTTGGCCTCACTTGAGCAGCACTCTTTTTTCTTTTTTAGTTCAGAGCACCTGTTCAACTAATGCGAATGTTAACTTTAAAATTAATGAGCAAAAGATCCGGTCCCTATGATATTGACATTCTCATGCCATTTGGATAGCTGTCTTACCAGAATAACAGGTCACTATGTACTTCCCATACAAACATTGCAGGCAACACACAAATTCTAGCTTTATTCTAGCTTTATTTGAGAAAGAAAGAAAGAAAGAAAGAAAGAAAGAAAGAAAGAAAGAAAGAAAAGTTGTGTGAAGGTTATGGTCAAAAAGTAAGCCTTATCCTTTCCCCCCTTAAGATCTTTTACTCTATGGAAATTATGGGAAAACTCGGGACTAGGGACCAAATATGGCCCTTCAGATCTCTCTGTCTGGTCCCCAAGCTTTCTCCCTCAGCAGCCCTGCTTCATAGCCACCTTCATTTCATTTTACTTTGAATTTGTATACTGCCTTTCTATATGAAATGCTGTAGGATGCTCACACACAGAAGAATCATGGGCCGATATGGCATATTAATGCAGTATTGCAATATTGGTATAACTGGCCCTTATAGAACAGAACTTTTTATTTCTTTCTGGGAATGAAATTCCAGGATCCAGAAGGGATTCATTAAAATGTGGGTAGAATGTGGTGAACAACTGCCAATGTGGACTCCTCCACCGAATTATATCCTGTGCCTTCCGTACCACAGAGTATATCTCCCCATAACCTTGGACAGGTGATTCTTGACTCTCCTTGAAAAAGAAAATGTCCCTTGTTTATAGATCTCCTTTCCTGGGCACTCTTGGTTTGCTTGCCATCACCTGGAGAAGCCACAGGCTACACACACACCCCCCCCCCCCCGGTCCCATTTCCTGTGCTGCTTGACAGGCATATCAGCAGCGGTGTGCCTTGCTTAGTTTCTCCCCTGGCTCTTGACCTCGCTTCTAAATTTGTCCTGATCTCATAAGAATTCTTCTTGTGCTGATGTAATCCAGCCAATACTTCCACATTCCTGCATCAGGCAAACTGTCTCAGAACCGGTTTCACAGGGAAGCTGTCATTTAGCTATCTTTTTGCAAGCTCAACAACTACAATTGCATATGCCACTCTGCTACCTATGTACCCAAATTCTGCACACCACACTGGCACATGGAATTCTACAGCTTGGTCCAGATTCCTATTTACAGCCTAAAGAATATGGCATGCATAATTAGGTTGGAAAGAGAAGTAAAAATGTAACTGAAGTACTGTAATGACTATGTATATATTCAGACTATTTTCCTATGTTAGGTATTTATTAGTATTTCTCGTAACAGCCACAGCACCTTGATTGCAATATTATTTAAATATGAGCATATTTATTCAGATTATATATCATTTCATTTTCAAACTACCTCATCAGTGTCATCTGCATCTAAATCACCCTTCAGTTTTTCTGCTTTGGGCATATATTTGAACAAAGTTTCTAAGATCCAAATTGGTAAGAGAAAAAATTTGGAGTGAAGTATAAACCACATTTTGCCATTGCTTTCACTCTAGCTGATATGTTCTTCACACCTTTGGAAGGGAATATATCACCTCCCACCTTGTTGACCCAGCAGTTCCCCAAGAGAACTCTACTGTGAGAAACCCCTTCTCCCCACACCGAAGAGCTGCTTTCACACTGGGAATTTTCTGTGGAATAGCTGTGCTTTGTTCACTCACTTTTTACAGAGCATCTATACAACACTGCAAACAAAACATCCCCATCTCATGTTTCCCCAGCATTCATATATGTGTGTGTGTGTGTGTGTGTGTGTGTGTGTGTGTATGGCTGAGAAAATCCAAAATAAAAAACTCAATGGAATAACCACACAATATCTGCCAGGTGTTCATAATCCACTGTTCTACTGGATTCTGGCTTGGGTAGTTTGCTTTAGCTATTTCCTTCTCGGTGATCCAACTTTCCTATTTAGGAATCAGCCCTACTATTTTTACCATTCTGTTTCCCAATAGTATTGCCTTTGTATCAGTTCCTTCTCCACCCCCACTCCAATGGGTAGGGGAATAATGAAGGGGGGTGGGGGGTGGATGTATTTAACCCTTGTCAATGGGCACAGCGGTCACAATGGAAATTGCTCTACCACGGGGAGAGTTGCTATTCTGCTTAAAGCAGCTTAAAGCAGAACAACAATGGAGCTAAATCACCCACAGGTGGAAACACCCCAGGAATCACTACATGGAGCTGCTTACAGCTTGATTCCACTGCATGGGATGCTGGTGGCGCTGTGGTCTAAACCACTGAGCCTCTTGGGCTTGCCGATCAGAAGGTCACCGGTTCGAATCCCCATGACGGAGTGAACTCCCGTTGCTCTATCCCAGCTGCTGCCAACCTAGCAGTTCAAAAGCACGCCAAAGTGCAAGTAGATAAATAGGTACCGCTCCAGCGGGAAGGTAAACAGCGTTTCCATGAGCTCTGGTTTCCGTCATGGGGTTCCGTTGTGCCAGAAGCGATTTGGTCATGCTGGCCGCATGACCCGGAAAGCTGTCTGCGGACTAACGGCAGTTCCCTCAGCCTGAAAGCGAGATGGGTGCCGCAACCCCACAGTCGCCTTTGACTGGACTTAACTGTCCAGGGGTCCTTTACCTTTTACCTTTACCTGATTCCACTACACTCCATTTCACCTGTGCATAAGATGTTTTTGTTCACCCTGTCACAATTCAGTGTTTGCAATCTTGTTTATGCTTACAAAAATAAAAGGAAAAGCATTTTACATTGTGTTGACCTGGAAGACCAGGGTTCAAATCCACACTCACCAATGATGTTACTGTAAATTAACTGAAAATGGCAAGTTTCTCCCTTTTCCTTCCATAATGTCTGGTTAATCAATCTTGTAATGAGGCATCACACTGTTCCACATGTCCTGCACCCACTTCACAGCATTGGTGGGTGAGGATGCAAGGAACTTGGAATGGTGTGACATTAAACGTATAGCTGACATTAAAAGCATAACTGAAGTGTTATGTTATATGCTGTCTGAATTTGTTATGTGATTTTGTATGTACTCTGCCCTGGCACTGTATAGGGAAGGACAATAATAAATACATAATATTTTTTAAAAAAACATATAAAAAGAGGAAGGCGAAATTAGATGGTCTGCTACTGTTTTAATCATCAACCTTGCATTGGGAATAATACCTAGCTTGGCCCTTAGACTCTAGAGAGAAGCTTGATAGTTTAGAATTTACATTGGTTATCACAGAGAAAGTCTGTAACAAGAGTAAACTACTGCAGACTCGTTCGAGTTGTTCTGTGATTTTGGATGTGACAATATTGTTATGCACGCCCCAATCTCGAAATAGTGAGAGGTTTCAGGATTCCCACCACATCCCTTGCGCTTGAGTTGCTTGGAACAAAGGTCACATATCATTTATACATATATTCAGGCTGAGCATGGGATGGAAAGCTCACAACATTAACATTCCAACAGGTCCTGCTTCTCCATTAGATTTCTAGGATCCTCCAGTGTCATAGCATTGAATTTATCACAGAGAGCAAGCCAAGCCTCTGAGTATCGGGTCCCGGTTCAAGACCGCCTGACCATTTTAGCAACCCCTCCTTTTCTACAGAATCCCATTTAACAGCTATAAAATCACAGGATTGAAGGGCACCATTTAGTCCAACCCCAAATTCCGTTACATATGGCACTGCGGGTGTATATTTGAGAATTTCACTAGCGAAATGCTCTGCGTTCTTCAGTGCATCTTATCTAGGATCAACATTTTTAAAAATATCCTTGATGCTGATTAATGGTGCATTCACACAGTTTCTTTTCTCTGATCAAGCCACCCACACCCACCTTGCTGCCCCACTCTCACAATCCCATATAATTGGGTCTTGGTAGGGCGACCAGGTGAAAAAGAGGACAGGGGTCCTGCACCTTACACCTGCTGGAATTTCTTCTTCTGCATGACTATTAAAGATGCAAGAATCCTGTTCTTTTTCTTTTTCCCACCTGGCCACCCTGGTCTTGTGAATGCATTCCGTGAGTTTCCAGGCTAGCAAACGGCAACTCTGACTTTTGCAACGTGCTGTTTCATGTCAGCACAAATAGGGAGCCTCATTTCTCAAAAAGGGAAACAGAAGCTAAAAATGAGCCGAGGTCATCTTCCCTTTGTAGTAATTGCAACAAACTGTATGCAGTTTTGTTATTTTTGTTTCAACCAATGATTCACGTTAAGCATGTAGCCTACATACCAGGACGGGAACCAGAGAAGCTAACCTTTTAATGCCTGCTCAGCAAGCTATGTTCACAAGTGGTGCTGAGTTTACGCTTAAGACATAGATTTTATCACCCACCTTACATAGTTATTTCCTTGGAAGGTCTGTCACCTATGAAGTACACGACACAACAGAAAACAAGAATGCTTCTTAAACCTTGGGAAAGTGCTCCTACTTTGGCTAGCAGCAATGTGTTTGGATTAAAGCCCTCATTTCTACTGTCATCAATTGCAACATTCCTAATTATTTAAATGGGAGAAAGAAATCTACGTCTTCAGCTTTAAACTGATGAAAAGGGCAAACTCTGCATACATTTGGGGAAATATTCAATCCAAATGCTAAAATCCATTTTCACATGTGACTTAATTAAAAGGGAGGAGGATGAGAAGAAGAGGAGGAGGAGGAAGTGGTGGCGGAGGAGGAGATTTATGAATTCCATGAACTATAAGTTTGTCCACAGTGTTCGCTGGGGGAACCACCTTAAAAAACAACACCCTTCTTATGGGGCTGTAGAGACAGCTGATGTTTACTAGGGAAGTGGTGACCTGATGAAAGCAAAAACTTGAAACACTGCAGTTTAGTTCTGTGGTTATTAGAAACAGAGAGGAATTCAGACTGGCGTCCTTCCAGCAAACATGAGAAAAGGAATTGCTGGTAGGATTCTTTTATGATATCCGCTTAAGCCTGGATGTGAAACTGCCTTTGCAGGTATCATACTGCCACATGAGAGAAACAAAGGTGAACCAGGCTGGCTGTTTGATATTTGTGGAAGTAGGTAGGAGGTAGGGAGGCAGGGGAGGAGGCAGGGAGTTGCTGTGATTATCGTTTGTTGTAGCAACTTCTGGTGCTAAAAAGAGAAAACAGCTTCAGAGAACTCGTTTTCTGCCTGCAACAAGAAAGTGCTGGCATGCTCAAAAATACAGTGCAGTTAGTATCTCCTAGGGTATATACCAGGTCCCCAAAAATTCACGTTGGTCATTTAAATTTACAATAATTTTGCAATTAAAAAATTTGAGGCCTTTTACATCATTGGGAGAGGGAGATAAAGAAAACTGCTGTAGACCAGGCTTTTCCCAATTTGGGTCTCCAGCTGTTTTTGGACTACAACTCCCATCATCCCTAGCTAGCAGGACCAGTGGTCATGGATGATGGGAATTGCAGTTCAAAAACAGCTGGAGACCCAAGTTTGGGAAACCTTGCCTGTGCAGACAGTCCCATCAGTGCTTAACTCCTCTGCAACAGGTTTGCCATCGACTCTGGGTCCAAAAAAAAAGAAGGGAAAGTCATATTTGTAGAATCTGGATCTACTTCTGCCTCCATGACGCTACCTGTGTAGAACTGAATTTCTTCATTTCAGAATTCTGCATTTTAAACCTTCGTGCTTGAAGAAAGAAAGTTTTGGAGTTCCTGATCCCCTTACCTCCTGAAACCATTTTCTACAAGTGAGTGACAAGTAAATAGGATCAAATTTGAAAGCCTAAATTACGGTGATGCATATACTATGTTGAACAAAATGGCAGACAAGGACAGTTTGCAGTGCATCCTTACAATTTACTCTCCATCAGCAACAACGAGCACCACATTCTCAAGACAGCCTATGAAGCTGCTGTGTAGTGCATCAACAGCTTTTGATTGCTTCAATAAATTTCTTTTTATTCATCTGGTTTGGGTCTCTGTCTCTCCCACCCCCCTTTTAGATGATCTTTCTTATCCCAGGTTGCATCAGCAGGGATGAGATTTGTTGATGTAAAAGAGGGAATGCAAACCTCGTGCAACCAGTATAAAACTTTTCTATAGTAGTAGTAAAATAGGTATACTTCTCTCTCCAAAGCAGTACAATAGGTCTCAGAGGTCTTTTCCTGCAATAAAGCAATGGGTGTAACCTAGAGTAGATTTGACAGGAACTTTCTTTCTGGAGAAGAGATGAGTGATTAATTCTTAGTGAATAATTTATCTGACAAATTTAGCCTCTTTTTCTGCTTGAGGTCTGTCTGCCGGCAGATTGAAGCTCCCCTAGTCCAAATGTACCTGTTACTGGAAGAAATTCAATGATTTATTTTTTTTAAAACACACAAATCTGTTCCAGGGCTTGGTGCTGAACAGATTCCTTGTGGGATCTGTTATTCTGATGCTATAGCAAGTTAGCTCTTTCTACCACTAAGGCTGCCAATATTTCAAGTAAATAGAGGCAGAAACGTCAGATAGGCACCAATAAGATTTGGGAGCTGCCACCAAATCTAGCATCAAAAGATTAGAATTATCAGAAAATTGCTATCTGATTGTTGTGAAGGAGTCTGGGTCCAGACAGAAAAAGTTCAGAGGCACTGGAACGATCACATAAAGTTCCTTATTAGTCAGTGTTAAAGTTACAGGTAAACAACCTAGAACAGCTAGGAAACAGCTACAGATAGTTCTGGAAGATTACAGAGGGACAGGTCAATACTAACCCAATGCAAAC
Source organism: Podarcis pityusensis (assembly GCF_964106645.2). Lineage (NCBI taxonomy): Eukaryota > Metazoa > Chordata > Lepidosauria > Squamata > Lacertidae > Podarcis > Podarcis pityusensis. The sequence goes on along the minus strand of NC_138026.1, from coordinate 82,151,226 downwards.
TTCTTTCTTCTCCAGCTGTTCATTCACCGGGGACCTATTAATGAAACTCAGGCGGAGCCTTGCATCTCCTCACTGTGCCTACAGAAGGCCACGGCAAGGACCCATTCCCCCTAGTCTCCCCAGACCCCCACTACTGTGTGGGGTATAGGGACCAGGCCCTGCAAGAAAGTCAAGCGCCAACTCTGTCCCTCTATCTCTTCAGGCAACTCTATCACAGGGCCTAATAATGGCAGCCGCAATAGCAACAGTTCATTTAGCTGCTGATCTTGTAATGTGATATATGCTATCAGCTGCTAGCAATGGCCGCCTACATTCTACAGGGTTAAACAAGTCTGTCTCTGTGCAAAAGAATAAATGGAGACGTATCTGATATCAGAAAGGGCAATATTTACAAACCAGTGGGAGAACATTTCAATGTCCTGGAACATTTTGTTGTTGACCTTTTGAAGGAAGACTTCAGTGTGAAACTGATGAATTACCACTCCTCAGGAAGTTCAGTCCTATCACCGGAGGCCCAAATTGAGATAATGGTTTCTTTTTATCCCACTGCGGCTCTTAATTAACTTAGCACTGCCAGTAGGATGTTTGTGAATCGATAGTGCTTTGAGAATGGCCACCACAGTGCGTATTTTACATATACTTTAAAGTTATTGTCAGTTTATAATCCAGCAATCTATATTTTCCTCTCTAACCTCATTCTTTGTTTTGTTATCTCTGTACAAATATAAGTAATCAATATACTGCCTAAATTAGGACAAAATATTATGCCATAATAAATTCAATAGTCTTTAAGGTGTTACAAGGCCCTTTGCTGTTTTGTTTAATGTGCGGAACAATTTTTTTTGTTCTCAACTATTATGTATTTTCGGCGGTGGGTGGGAGAACTCAAGCTAACACAGCAGTCCTTCACAATATGGAAAATTCCTTTTGTGTGCATTTATTCATTTTATTTTTAAAAAAATTTTAAAACCACACTTTCATACAAAATATTGCAAGGTACAACCTAAAAAACAACAACAAACTACATAAGAAGTCAAACTGGTTGACAAAGAATCTAAGGTTTGAAAGGCCTTTGTATATAATACTCTATTCAGAAGCATCCAGAAAGAACCAGGGAAGGCTCCTGCTGAATCTCCAGTGGCAAGGAGTTCCACAGGGCAGGGTCTGCTACATGAAAGGCTCAGTCCCTAGTAAAGGGCAGTTGAACCTCAATATATTGCTTGTCAGCATAATGTCAGTGTATCACTTATGTCATCAGCTAGCAATGCAGTCGCTTTGATAAGTTGGCTCTCCCCACTCTTTTCCAAAACAAAACAAAATGTTAACTATTCTCTAAAAGAGCCTGTATGGAAACGTGCTCTGGAGACCTTTTCGTCCATTACTGCCGCTAGATGGGGCTGAATGTTGCTTGGAGAAAGGGACTTCCTTTCCTCTTTTACTACCCTTGCTTTTTTTCTATGGGATGTTGAGGGCTAATTGAACAGAGGTTGCCATTGTGCAATTGCAGGGACCCGCCAAGGCATGACTGGTCACCCTTTCTGCGCTGCTGCCAGTCAAAAAAAATCTCAATTTCAGTTTCATCTTTTACCATTTGAACCCCAAGCCCTCAGCGCAAGGCTTTAAGAATGTACAAGTGCCTGCAGATTTCATTCTTCTCAAGACTAGGCGGGGAATACCTTTCAGAGAGTAATGGCGAAGAACAATTGGTGAGAGGCATAACAGCTCTCTGCCTCTTAAATCAATGCCTTGCTATCAAATAAAGAATAGGAGGCGATGACAGGAACAGAAAGCTAAGCAGCAGGACCAATTCCCCTGTAATCAATCTCCCTCCTTAGCCACGTTTCCTCACCTAGTTATGTTCAGGGTTATTAGTATGATGCACAATAAATGGCTAGGTGTTCTGAGATGTGTACAGATACTGGCCAATAACTTCTACTCGACTTCTGAAACAAGAGGCAGCATCCTACAAATATCCGCTGCTACCTTTTGTGTGTGATGCTATTGTAACCCAGGGGGAAAAAGGCCAAATAAAAAAAGCACATTGGGGGTGGGGGTGGGGGAGAGAGAGATTGTGAAGGGGGTGGATGGGATTGTAATTCATCCCGCCTGCCAGCCAAGAAAAGAAAGATGTGAAAATTCTGCCCTTGGACTGGGTTCAGATGTCCGTCTGTCCCCTATCTCCAAACAGATGATCAGTGCTATGAGAGCATTTCCTCCTTAGTTGCTGTCAAACTCAGCAATCTAGAAACAGTGCTATCATAACGATTCTGATTTGGAGAACAGGCCTAGCCTAGATTGAATCTTACCAGGTGTATTCCTCAACTGACAAGATTCGTTCCACCCCTGCTCTCTCTTCCGTGCCATTTTCTCTGTGCACAAGTATTACTGAACTCTGAAGGCAGGGTTTTCATTTCATAACCTTTGGGAGATACCTTCCATATAAATAATGTTTCTGCAGAATAACTGACAGGTGTCAACTCAGTAGCAATGGTTCACTGGGTTGTCTGTATGGTCATTTTAGCTACATTCAAATTGGAACTGTACCATGGCAGGTAATATAGACTATAGTTAGACCCTTTATACTCCCCCCACCCCGAGTCATGGACTTCCTGCTCACATGTGAAAACAGTAATGATGAATGAAATATCAAATCTATCAAAAATTAGGATTGGGAGTTAACTGCTGTGAAATGTTTTCCTTAGTTTACATTATTATTTTGGAAGGATATTATGGATCTCAGTCTTGATCTATCTCAGCACAAAATTAAGGTATAAAATCCAGATTTGCAGCCCAATTCTATTATGGTTTACGAAGATGTTTACTCAATGCTTGCCAATAGTTGTTACTCTTGATGGGATTGAAGACTCCTCCTGAACAGTGTGGACTGCGTTGTATAAGCTGCAATATGTGTTTGTGTGTGTTTAGCACCTGAACTGAGACAGAGTCTTGTGCCAGCAGAGCTTCATTCATTTAAAGTTCTTCCGCCTGATACCAGCCAGTTTGCTGCACCAACCACAGCCCCCTACAATGCAGCCCACACTGTTCAGAATGTTATATTTACCTTAACTCATGCCTGAGTAGGCAGACAAATCCTACAGCGCTGGCACATGGTCCACAGCCTGCGACAGAAAGTGCAACTCTAACAAATCTTTTTTTATATATATCCAGGGGAGAAGCATGGAGAAATAATTTAGGAGATATATTTGTGGCTGCAGAATGTTATTATAGACATGTTGGCCGTTGGTGCCAGAATTTTTGAGCCACCCAACATCCAAATAGTGTGCATGCCAAAAGTCACTGAGCTCGGATTTACACTTTAATATGTTAGTCATTATATTTGGTATTCATCTAATGTAACCTTCCCAATATCCTGGAGACTATATCAGTAGAGTCAAATTGTTTTACGAAACTGTTAATGCGCAAGGACATGTGAACCCATATTTGCAGCCTACCTACCTATTCAGTTATCAGAAACAAAAGATTTGCTGCAAACTAACAAACACTTTCAGTTACGCCTTTATTCAGCATAGTAAGAGAATAAATTCTCTTAGTAATGCATGAAATTTACAGGAACTGCACCTGGTATACATGCTCCAGACTCTTCTCTGGGTGGGATGGGAGAAATGAACAAAGTGGGTGAGAGATCATAAAATCTAAGCAATTTTTAAAGGAATAATTCAGTCTCAAAAGTGAACAGGATGTGAGAAGCATGTAGACATACATCTAATTCAAACTTTAGTTACACAGAGTAAATAAAATAATGCTGCAAATAATGTGACTCATACGTGAGAAACTTCATCTTGGTTTCTCTGCTTCACGGAAAAATATTTTTCTTCATATTTAGAATTCTGAGAATAAAGGATACCCAGATCACCTCAGAATTATATAATTAAAACAGAAGGTTCTTCAGTGTGGGGAAGGGCATTGCTCCCCAGAGGTGTAGCGAGGTCAGGTGCTACCTGGTGAAGATTTTTTTTTGTCCCCCCCCCATCCACGGCTCGGGGGAAGGCATGGGAGTTGCGGGCGGGCGCTGTGCCAAATGTCACCCCCCTCAGTGACGACACCCAGGGCAGTCTGCCCCCCCTACGCTTCTGTTGCGCACTCAGCATCACACATTTTGGGGAAGTCTGAATGTGCCATTTTCTTTTTAGCTTTTCTGGGAAGTTATTTGCATTTAAGTACGACTGGCCCGTACGGGCATGGGTACCTTTACCTTTACCTTTATATTATATCTATATCCATCATATGCAAGCAAGAAGCAACCATTCACACATTAAACATATTGAATTCCCCACTGCATAAAATGGCTGCCTTTAAACTCCTCTTCATTTTAATTCTTTACCTCCTTTGAATCTTCACCCATTCCTTCTCCTTTTTGGTCACATCCACAGCATACGTTTAAATCAGCATACATTTAAATCACAGCATACACCCACAGCATACATTTAATACCACATTAATAGTCACAGCTTCCCCCAAAGGATCCTGGGAACTGTAGTTTGTTAAGGGTGCTGAGAATTGTTAAGTGACCTCTCTGAGCTATATTCCTAACAGCCTTATCAGGCTACAGGATTTCTGAGTGGGCGGTGGGGAAGAGTGCTCTAAATGTATGCTGTGGATGTGTTCTTTGTGGGTTTTGAAATTCAGTAATCAACTCCTTTTGATGGATCTAAATGAGTGTACCCGAAAGTAATTTTTATTCAACATGTCTCATAATACACTCTAATCCTATGCTGTTGTGTTATGATGCAAAACATCTCTATAGTTTAAAGAGGTTGCCTTCTGCGTGTGTGTTTTTATGTATTAGAATTCATAAAAGAGATTCCACTTGGGAAGATTTACAATGTTTAAGGATGGTGTGCCAGATGGCAAAAGCCATATGCATTGCAGAGTCCTCTGAGGGAGGGGCCCTCCCCCCATTTTGCATTTGTTTTTGTTTACTGAGGAGAATATTTTTCCTGGGTTCATAAAGTTTCCACATGGCGGGCCTCTTGCGTCATGGAGGGACACACTAAATCTGTCCTACTAAATCTGAACTATTGGGAATTGTATAAATAGTAGTTGAAAGAAGAGATGGACAGATTGAGGCTACATGGGTGGAGTAATTGTTTTTAAACTTGTACATGGGCTTTAATTGCTCCAGTTAAACAATATTGCCTTATCCTCTGGCATGCTGTATGCAAGATGGGGATCCACAGTCTGTGGAACAGTTAATAATTTCACAGGCAAAAGTGGCCTTCAGCAAAATAAGCAAATGAACAAGAGTTCTCATTCCGCTATATTTAATGGGAAGAACTTAGGAACAAGCTGCAAGGGAAAGTGCTATAGTTCCAGACAGAACAAGTTATCACCCAAGACTTGGGGAATAAGTTTAAAAGAGCACTGAGAGAAAATGTTCATTGCACTGCCTTTAGAATTCATGGCCATATATGTCAAGATAATAGTTGAGAGTTATTTATTTCAGGGAATTTCTACTTTGCCTTTTGTCCCCTCAAAGCATCCCTGAACCGAATATTGTAACCAGACTTCCAAAAAGAATAGTTAGGATTAATGAAATATTAAATGTGAAGCCTAAATAGCTAAATCAGCTTAACCTCTCCCCACTGAAGAAAGCTTTGGTTTAAAGTCTCATGCTAGGTGCGCCCTAGAATCTCTCTCTCTCTCTCTCTCTCTCTCTCTCTCTCTCTCTCTCTCTGTGTGTGTGTGTGTGTTTGTGTTTGTAGGAATCAACTACTATTTAAATGTCCTGTTTTAATTTCCAGTAATGGCAATTTTTGGAGACAGGCTTCCAGGCTAGGTACGTTGTCACCTCTTACACTGTACAGCTGTTCTTACATTCTTTCCTTTCCCAAAGGCACACGCTTGAACAGAACAACTTACATATGGATCTAAATAGTACAGGGGCATGAAATCGCACACAGATTTTTCTTTTCCGCAATCGGAAATACGATTCAGGAGGCATCTGTAGATCTGGGAGATCAAAATACTTCATAGTGCATTTGTGGAGTCAAACAAGTCATGCAGACGCACACATGCTTTGGATACAAGTTAAGGCACTAACCCTTGACCTGCAAAATCCCAAATGCCTCCTTGTCTATGTGCCATCAGGTTCACTTTGCTGCTCTGGGAGCAGCCTCGGGACTCGTGCTTCAAGACCAAACCACAGAGGCACATAGTGCAAACCACAAAGGTATTTAGAGTCTCAAGTGCCAACCACAAAGGCACATAATGAGACACAACCAGGGGCTGTTCTGCGTCTTTCAAAGGCAATCTTCTTATTGAGCGTTCATCCTGGTTTGTGTGTGCTAAAGCTTAGATTAGATCCAGGTCTTCATGGAGCATTAATACTGATTTTATTTATTTATGGAAGTGTTTACATACCACTAATTCATGTAAAATATGAGAGCAGTGAACACCAGCATAAAAACCACGCAAAAATAATCATTAAAATGACTGGCTCATTGAGAGGTTGTAAACAGCTGCATAGGCCCATCAGCATAAAAAGGTATTCAAGAGAAAGTCAAAAGCGAGGATGCCTCTTGAATATCTGCTGGAGGAATATTTCATAGTTTGGGACTAGTGACACCAAATGCCTGACTTCTGACTTCTAGCTGAGGCCAGTCACAGACCCTCCTATTTCCCATGGACAGTCTTGGATTTACAGAATCTGTCCCAGTCTCTGATTTAATCCCAGAATGTCCCATTTTTCCTTAGGATGTCCCTATCTTCATCTGAGAAATGTTAGATGGGATGGAGTTATTTGACACCCCCCCCCCCCACAAGCCATCTGAAAGCAGCCCTGTATAGGGAAGTTAAAAAAAGAATGTTTAATGTTTTATTGTGTTTTCTATATATGATGGAAGCCACCCAGAGTGACTGGGGCAACCCAGTCAGATGGGTGGGGTATAAATAGTAAAATCATCCTCATCATCCTTCATGGTGTTCCATTGTGCCAGAAGTGGTTTAGTCATGTTGGCCACATGACCCAGAAATCTGTCTGTGGACAAATACCAGCTCCTTTGACCTGAAAACAAGATGAGTGCTGCACCCCATAGTCGCCTTTGACTGGACTTAACCATCCTGGGCTCCTTTACCTTTTACCTTTATTATTATTATTACTATGGAATAGGACATCCGTATTTTCATTGGAGAAATGTTGGAGGGTATACAGTCAGCCTTCTGTTAACACTGGGGACAACTAACAATGTTGATGATCTAAGTGAGGAAGCTGAGATATAAGGACGCAGGCAGTCCTTATGGTATCTTAAAGCTGTCCAGGTCTTGTATAATAACACATTGGTTTGCGGGGAAGTTATATAACAGGGTACCTTTACCTTTACCTTTACCTTTACTAGTGGCCTAGTGTGGGGCTCCGAGGTGAGCTTGGCTGTCTGGCTGGTGTACCGGCCATCTAGCGCACCAGCAGCCACCCTGTCAGGCCTGCTGGAGGCGGTGGCCGGCTGGGCCTTGGAGTTCCCTAACCTATTGGTATTGGGGGACTTCAACATCCATGCTGATGCCACTCCCTCCTCACAGGCTCTAGACCTGGTGTCTTCCATGGCGACACTAGGGCTCTCCCAGTTTGTTTCGGGCCCCACACATCAAGCAGGCCACACGCTGGATTTGATCTTTGGTGTCGGTATAGATGTGATCATGTTTCCTTCGATGAAGGTGCCATGGTCTGATCACTACGCTCTGAAAGCCAGGATTGACGTTCCACCCCCACCCTGCTTAGGTGGTGAGCCGATTTGGGCTCGCCCGCAGAGGCTGATGGACTCTGATAGATTCCGTCAAGCCTTGCGGGACCTTTCTCCCCCTGGCGACTCATTGACTGAGCTTGTTGAGGGCTGGAATACCCAGCTCCTGGCAGCCATCAATGAGATCGCACCTAAGCGCCCTCTGCGACCCCGCAGAAACCGGGTTCCCTGGTTTACCGAGGAGCTCCGGAAAATGAAGCGGGACCTCAGACGGCTAGAGCGAGTATGGCGGGGTGCCATACATAAGAGAACATCTTATAGGGCTTTTATGAAAACCTATGAGATGGCAGTGAAGGCCGCTAAGAAGTCCTACTTCTCGGCCTCCATTGCATCTGCTAGCTTTCGCCCGGCGCAATTATTTAGTATAATTCGGTCTTTAACGTCCCTCGAAGGACAGCCAAATTTAAATAACAATTTGACACACAGCTGTGAGGCATTTGCGAGCTTTTTTTGCGGAGAAGGTCCTGTTGCTCCGCCATGACCTCCCTGCCAATTTGGATACAATAAAGGAACTGGAGGCCCCTCGACTGTCCTCGGGTCCAGTATTGGACCACTTTGACCGGATATCCCCAGCCAATGTGGACAGACTCCTCCGAGCTGGAAAGCCCACCACTTGTCCTCTCGACCCGTGCCCGTCCTGGCTGATTAGAGCGTGTCCAGACGAGGTGCGGGCCCCCCTGGGGGATATCATCAATTTGTCCCTTGGCACCAGGACATTCCCAACTGAAGGAGGCAGTGGTGCGCCCGCTTTTAAAGAAAACATCATTAGATCCCTTAGATCTATCCAATTACCGCCCGGTTTCGAATCTTCCATTCCTGGGTAAGGTGACTGAGAGAACGGTTGCTGAACAGCTTGGTAGGTTTCTGGATGAAACATCGGCTCTGGATCCATTCCAGTCCGGCTTCCGCGCTGGTCATGGGACCGAGACAGCTCTGGTCGCCCTAACAGATGATCTCCGCAGGCAGCTGGATCGAAGCGGGTCGGGGCTGCTGTTTCTTCTAGACCTGTCAGCAGCCTTCGACATGGTCGATCACGAACTCCTGGACCACCGCCTTGCCGACGTGGGGATCCAGGGCACAGTCCTTCAATGGCTGCGCTCGTTTCTCTCTGGTCGGGGACAGAGGGTGGCGCTTGGGGGGGAATTGTCATCCTGCCACTCCTTGGTGTGTGGAGTGCCCTAGGGTGCGATACTCTCCCCGATGCTTTTTAACATCTTTATGTGCCCCCTCGCCCAGCTTGTCCGGAGTTTTGGGCTGGGCTGCCATCAGTATGCTGATGACACCCAACTCTATCTGTTGATGGATGGCCATCCTGACTTGGCCCCAGACACACTGACCAGATGCTTGGAAGCTGTGGCTGGATGGGCATGCATATTTGTGGTACGACAAGGCAAAGGTTCATAAAATGTTTAAAAACCATATTGTCAGAAAATCAATATTTATGGTCTGGACAAAATATAAAGATTTATTAGAAGGTAAGACCCCGAGGTGGCTATCACCAGTAGAGGCCAAGGCCTGGAAAAAATCCAATATGGAGGTTGGTTGGCTGAAATATGGGGAAATCATAGAAAAAGTTGGAGAAAATTGGAGGTTGCAGAGTTATGAAAAATTAAAGAATAAGGTGCAAAATTGGTTCCGTTATGCTCAATTACAAGAGGTTTTTAAGTTGGATAAAAAAACAGGCTTCCAGGTGGAAAAATCGAAACTAGAGACAGAATTGATAGAACCAAAGACTAAAGTACTTTCGAGAATGTATAATTTGCTGCTTAAGTGGAACACTCAGGATGAAACAGTCAAATCAGCCATGATAAAATGGGCTCAGGACATTGGGTACAACATTATGTTTGAAGACTGGGAAAGGTTATGGACCACTGGTATGAAATTCACGGCATGTAATGCCTTGAAAGAAAATATTATGAAAATGATATATAGGTGGTACATGACCCCAGTCAAGCTTGCTAAGATATATCATTTGTCTGATAATAAATGTTGGAAATGTAAGGAGGCTGAAGGGACATTCTTTCACCTCTGGTGGACTTGCCCAAAAGTGAAGGCCTTCTGGGAAATGATACATAATGAGTTAAAAAAGGTGTTTAAATACACCTTTCCTAAGAAACCAGAGGCCTTTCTCCTGGGCATTGTTGGCCAGAAGGTGTTAAAGAAGGACATAATTTTTTATATGTACGCTACAACAGCAGCAAGAATACTAATCGCAAAATACTGGAAGACACAAGATTTGCCCACATTGGAAGAGTGGCAGACGCAGTTGATGGGCTACATGGAACTGGCCGAAATGACTGGCAGAATCCGAGATTTGGGAGAAGAAACAATGGAAGAGGATTGGAAAAAATTCAAAGACTATCTACAAAAATATTATAAGTTATATGAATGTTAAGAGTGTGCATGATTTAGAAAATTTAGCTTCAGCAATAAGATTCGGTGATATGGAAATTAAGTAATAAGTATGAAAGGACTAATGTTTAAAGTAATTTCATATTTATTTTAAGGTAAAGTAATCAGATAATAAGTATTTTAAACATAAAGTATAATTGATTGAAAGTACAAAGGAATGCATGAAACAAGGTAATAAGTTGCTGATATATTTATTGTAAAGAATGCAGGGTGAGGGAGATGTGGGGAAGTCCAGTTAGTGATGAAAAAACACTTTGAAAAGATGGTTTTCTTTTGTTTTTCTTTCTTTTTTTCTTCTTATTCTTTTCTATTACTGTTATTTTCTTATGCTGATTGTATACGTGTATCTGGAAAAAAGCAATAAAAATTTTTTATAAAAAAAAAGAAGCTGTGGCTGGATGGTTACGTGGGAGCCGGTTGAAGTTAAATCCTTCAAAGACAGAGGTCCTCTGGCTGGGACGGGACGATATGGGATTGAGGGGCAACTCCCATCTCTTGCGGGGGTGCAATTAGTGCCAGCACCGTCCGTTAAGAGTTTGGGTGTAATCTTCGATACCTCCCTCTCCATGGAGGCGCAGATTGCAGCTATAACAAAGGCGGCATTTTTTCATCTCCGCCAAGCTAAGCAGTTGGCTCCTTACCTCTCTCGCCCTGACCTAGCCACTGTGATCCACACGACGGTCACCTCCAGACTGAATTATTGTAACTCGCTCTACGTGGGGCTGCCCTTGAGACTGACCCAGAAACTCCAGCGGGTGCAGAATGCCGCAGCGAGACTCCTTACGGGGTCTTCGCTGCGAGATCACATTCATCCGGTGCTATACCAGCTGCACTGGCTCCCGGTGGAGTACAGGATCAGGTTTAAGGTGCTGGTTTTAACCTTCAAAGCCCTATACGGCCTAGGACCCTCGTACCTACGGGACCGCCTCTCCTGGTATGCCCCACAGAGGAACTTACGGTCTTCAAATAAAAACATCTTGAAGGTCCCAGGCCACAGAGAGGTTAGGCTGGCCTCAACTAGAGCCAGGGCTTTTTCGGCTGCGGCTCCAACCTGGTGGAACGCTCTGTCACAAGAGACAAGGGCCCTGCAGGACTTGACATCTTTCCGCAGGGCCTGCAAGACAGAGCTGTTCCACCAGGCCTTTGGTCAGGGCGCAGCCTGACTCCCTCCTTTGGCAATCTTTACAAAACTTTAGTTTATGGTTGCCATCAATTTTGATTTTAATTAATTTTTATAATGTTTTTATAATGTTGCACTATTTTAGTGTTGTTAGCCGCCCTGAGCCCGGCTTCGGCTGCGGAGGGCGGGATATAAATAAAATTTATTATTATTATTATTATTATTATTATTATTATTATTATTATTATATAACAATGAACATTCATCCTGATTTGCTTGTGGAGTAATTTATGCATCTTCCTGTTGGTCATTTGCTCATTCTACATTTTTCAAATGCATTTGCCTGTTGCTTCCCTAACCTCAAGAAGTCCATTTCTTTTTAAAAGTTTCTTTTTTTGCAATAAGATGACAGAGCAATTTAATTCAATTTAATTGCAGAAATGTAAATACTGACAGTATGGAGGCTCCCATGCTCTTTCCTGCAGTGAGGCCAACTGAAGTCCAAACTGGAACATCTGCTAGCCTAGCCAAGAACCAGTGTACATGGCGGAGTTGGAATGAACACAGAAGGCAGCCATGAGTTGCCATGCAACCTGAGTAAAGAAACCAGAACCCACGCATTTAGTTCTGGCCACTTTGTCAAACTCCAAAGAAAGCAAGCCTGAAGGCAAAGTATGGAGAGTTATTGCCTACAAGTAACACCAAAAACTTGCTTCTTCATCTAGTCAATCCTCTCTTTTGCACTTCTAATGGTATACTCCATCCAGCCATGCATTGGCAGAGCTGAAAAGGAAGGTAGTAAAACACATATTGACCGGCTGCGCCTAGATCCAGGCCCAGAAAAAGAAACGTTCTGTGAAAGGAAAGCTGATAATGATATACTTAGTAGACAGGGAAATGGTTTGCTTTTTACTGCCCTGAAGGGGGCATAAATGAAAATGTTAAATTAGAATCTCTTAATACAAAGAGGAATGAGGGATAGAGAGACTGCCAAATTCCTTCCCTGTTAAGAACCTACAGCTCCAGTTGTGAATAGAAAATTTAACTTATTTTTAAAAATTGAGGAGGAGAAGTCTGGCTAATGGTCACATGGCATATGAATTATGCCAGTGACAGGTGCTGGGTAAATATTTGGGCCACAATTCAAGAAACAATTGTTATTCATGGAAACCTTTTAAAGCTTTACCTGTGTCTAAACTCAGTTGAATCCCCTAGGACATCGCGGTGGGCATACTTAAAGTTAAACAATTTGTGCTGCAATTTCCTTGATATGCAATGTTAACTCTTGGGCATTTAAAAATTACGGTATTGGGAATTCTGTTCTCTTTAAAGGCAGGTTCCACTTCAGAGGATATGTGCACTGCAGAATATTACTCAGGAGAAAGCATATTGCGAAATATGGCACGCTTTCATTTTGCATTCCTTTTCCCACTGTACATTGAAATAATATATTGAAGAAGTGCTTTTTGTGCATTAAAAACCAAAACAAGATCCATCTGCTTATCATGAAGCAATATCTCTGGTTTACCATAAGTATGGAGAAATAAAAACCAAATGCCACTTTGCATGATTTTTGCTACAGTAAACTTTTAAGGCTGTATAATAATTGATTTTATTGTATCCAGAATATCTCCTCCTTCCTTTTTATGGTAACATTTAAGCTGTTAAATCCTGAAAGTGACTTTTAGAAGACACTTTAAAGAATTTGTCTGTTTTGAACTATAAACTTTTTTTTCACGACGGGCAAAGCAACCCTGTATTTCATAAGTGCTTCCACTTGAAGACTAAATAGGCAAACGGATTGTTGAAATATTGCCTATGGGCCATTCAGAAAAGTTTTTTTTAATAAAAAAAATCTTATCAGATTTCCTCTGGAAGGGGTAAATCGAGATAAATTTGAAGGGTGTGTGTGTGGACTAGTGTTTTGATGCGAACAGTATCATGTAGATGCTTTAAAAAAGCTTGTAAACTTGGGGATCGCCAAGCCCAAAATAAATGCTCATTTGGTAGAACCCATTTTCGGTGGAATCTACACACATATAAAAACCGTTCTGAAAATGCTTTTTAAAAAAAGCGTTTTTAAAAAATACATCAAATTTTACATAAGGCTCGCCATCACCATTTAGTGTCACATTGTATACTGCATACACATTGTATACTTAAAACGTTTCATTTGCAGCTGTATAGCTGAGTCCTAGATCAAGGCAGCATCTATGTTTGTGCAAGATGGTTTAACATGTGCTATATCCTATACAATTCCAAGGGGAAAAAATAATACAGAATGGAGGAGGCTTGCCAGGCATGGGCCCAGTGTTCAAGGCAACATGGGCTGAGGCAGTGGCAACACCACCATGTTACTCAGCCAGGGATGGAGAATCCTTCACCCCACAATCTATCAGAGAACCTTCCACTGGGAGTCCCCTGAAGATGAACACCTACAAAGCCAGTTAGATTACACGGAGGGAATCTTGCAACAACGTCAAATGTGTAAACAGGCCCCAAAGCACCCAAGTTGTGCCCATAGAAGCAAGTACAGGAAAGTCTGAATATACAAATAGCTGGTATATTCTCAGTATGAATGGTGTGTAGTGGGGAACCAGAATTGGCCCAGGGAAATGGCCCAGTTCTTTCTGTAAAGGCCACTGTTGGCTTACGGACTGAGAGAAGTTCGCCGTTTCTCTGGTTCCACTTTCACAGTGGCCTTCTGTAGGCCATGTTCCCACACACCAGAGTCTAAAATCTAAAAGCATGGCATGCTGTAGAGTAGGGGTAGGGAATTTATTTCGGCCAAAGGGCCTCAGACCCTTGTGGGTAACCTTTCTAGGCCACAGTGACAGGTTGAGCCAAAGCCAAACTGTTAGAATTCCTGCTCTGTGACTGCAGTCATGGGATTGTTGTCTTTCACATGACGGTATATGTTTTGACTTCACAGAGTGGGAAGTGACGAAGACAGGATGTTTGTGTTACTGTGTTCCGTGAAGTGAGACTATTGTCCTTTGTTCTTTTTTCTTTGCTGTCTGATGCTAGGGAGAGAGGGAGCCATGTTGCAGTGCTTCGTGTGTGTTTATATGTAAATAAAGTAGATTAGCCAAAATGCTGAGTTGCTGAGGTCTGTTACACATGATGCGCAAACTCTGTGGATCCCTAAGTGTGCCGGTGTCTGTTGGCATCAGTCGCTGTGATATTCGGGGAGAAGAAAGCTTTTGAAGCTCCCGAATGATCGACCAGGAGGGAGGGAACATGCCAGTTGGGCATGTGTCTCTGCCAGGGTCCTACTCGAGTGTAGGCTGAGCTCCTAACAGGCTCATAAACCCTTCATTCACATAGCATCCAAGTGTCCCACTTTAAGTGGGACATCCCAATTTGACAGAGGTTGTCCCGGCTTCAGATCCTGACTCTGTGCAGGCTGGTGCGACCTCCTACCATTCTTCTGCGTCCAACCAGTCCCTGACACCACCCACCCACACTTCCATCACTTCAGTATGGTCTGCATCTGCATTGTAATTGTTTTAAGATGTTCTTAGGTGTTTTCATTGCTTTGTTGCTTGCGTGTTTGCTTCCCTGGGCTCCTTTAAGGGTTGAGTTTAAATGTAATAGATAAATAAAATTAAAAAATCACACACATGCAGTGTAGAGAGTAGGCAGGTGAATGCTGCTGTTGTAAGGACTCCCGGGAGGAATCTTTCTTGGTTTCAGTGAACTGTATGTTAACTGGCCTGTGGATTTCTGTCTTGTTTATGTTTTTGTTCTAGATGGTGTTGGTTCGTGCATGGAAAATAAAAAACTAGTAGCACTGACAGATATGAAGCTGATTGCTTTAATTAACTGGCTTAATTAATCTGTTAATATATTGATCACAGCTCAGAATGGAGTAATAAAACATTTAAAATAGCACATTTAAATGTGAACGAACATTGCAACAAAGGAATCGAAGAAGAAATGAATGTCATAGGATGACATGCTTGAGATTCCGTTGTGGTTTAATTAATGCATTTCATTAATCAGTTAATGAGATGAAATCAACCCACTTGCATAATTGAAAATTTCAGTCTGTTGACAGTTCTAAGTGAAGGCAGATGTCCTAAGGAAATGTGATGTTACTTTAAAAGTTAACAAAAGGGAAAACTTGATGGGTCTGAAAATGGAGGGAAGTATAAAATGAGTGTATACAGTGCTGTCACTTCTGCTGTTGGTCGGCACCTACCCGATATATAGAAATTGTGCAGTTTGAAGCAAATATAAAGCTGTAGGTACTGCTGTGGGAATTAAGATAAAGAGTTCCATGAAATTCAGGATCACATTTGACATGTTACTTGCATTTTCCTGTCTTTATCTTATGCACTCGCATTCGCTTAAACTGTCTATTTAAAGCCAATTTGGCCTTGCGATTTTAATGGTTTCCACAAAAGTTAACAATTTCCCCAGTGTTTAATTTTTTTTAAATAGTACTGATAGTTCAAAGTGGCTATATTACTTCATAATTTTGGAAATTATTATTCCACACAAAGATAATAACATTCTACTTGAAAGATAATCCAAATGATTATATGGTTCAGCATTAAGGGCAGTTGTGTTATCATATGATTACTTAGAATAAGTAAATTGCAGTGTGTGTGAGCTGCCACTCTAGCATGACACTAAAATGTCTTTCTGGTAAAAAGCAATACTTAATTGCTTGAAGTAACCAAAAAATCATAAAGCAAATGCCAGATTTGGCCCACAGTTCACCAGTTGCCAACCTATACAGTCTCTGAGGATATTAGCCTCTGTAGCGATTTAGTCATGGGGGGGGGGGGGCGGAATGCCCTGACACCAGCAGAAATCATCACTAAAGTTTTTGAGCAGTAGGGCAACCTAGTCAGATGGGTGGGGTACAAATAATAAAATCAGTTTTTTTTATGGCTCAGAGTTCAAAGACAACAAGCCAGCTATAGTCCACTTGATTTTCTTCACTCTTACACATTCCACCAGGGAAATATTGGTGCAAGATCTTAATGCCGGGAAAACTCTACTGATAGTTGTGTATTATCAATCCATCTATATAGACATGAACATAATATCTGCATTAGAAGAGAAAAAGCTGAGTAGCTGCTGCAGGAGCCAAGAAAAACATTTATTTTGGATGCTGCCTTTTTAGAACTGATGGCTTTGCTGAATTTCAGAAATGTGTTTGAAATCAGAGAGGTCTGTTTATTGGGAGGTTATAAAAAATAGATGGGAGAAGAAATGATTTAGAGACGATTTCAAGTCTCTCCCTCGACCAGTTAGTTGCCCTTTGCTATGACCTTGACCTTTAGTTCCATCACGCCAAAAGTTCCTTAAATATTTGTTCAGATATTTTGGGAATAGGCAGGTAACAGCTATGCTGCCTGCTTTGATTAGTTTCCAAGCTGAAGAATATGATATAAAGGAAAATATATTGTAATCATTACTAGGGAGACATTATTTTGAAAACAGAAGCATTCCTGTCTAAACTGCATGTAGAAACATAGTTGTTTTTTTTAAAGCAATAACCCTTTTTATTAGCCAAACCTTTCAGTACCAGAGAAATAGGAAATAAATATGACATTATTTTAAGCCACCCCTCCATCTTTATTTTCCAGTGACCTGTGCACTCAGTTTTGAGTGCTATACTTAGCAAAACGGATATATAGCGTTGACACTTGTGCAAATGTTTGTTGTATGTGGAATTCATGGTCTTCACAGGGGATGCCTTGTTTGTCTACACTGAACGTAATTGGTTTCACACATGTAGCTTGAACAGCAGCTTCTGATTCTATTAATAGCCAGTGTTGCCACACACCCAGCTTCCAAATGCTGTTCCACATTTGCACTAAGTGACCAGTGGGAAATAAGCAGACTCAATTTCTCTCTCAGCAGTCTGGTGAAAATTAGCAGCTGTTTTGGAGATATAAACACATACACAGCTGGCTTAGGGGCTGACACAGTTGTCCTCTAAAGTACTAATTTGATGTTGGCATACCAAAGTAATGGATACCTCCAGACTGTTATCAGCCACTGTCAAAGGATGCAGATAGAAAGTGGAGCACAGCAAAGTCCATATATGTGGCTTAAGAAACGGCACCTCCTAAATCCCAATGCTCCATCACATACCCTAAAGTCGACTGTAGGGGCTCATCCACACTTCTGCTTGTCTCATGCCTTGAATGCAAGCGTCTGGGCAGCTGACCCACACTTTCTAGGCATAGGTCCCTATGGTTTTACCTTTGCCCCACTCCTTTCCCAGGAAAAAAACCCCTGCTCTTTTGTGCTAAATATGATCAAATGTCAATCTGGAGAAAATTGCCAAAGACATGATGGTGACTGGAGACAAAATGTATCTCTTCATCTTGCTAGTATGCATGTTATTTATTTGTTTAGATCATTCCCCACTTAATAGATACAAATATCCCTAAGCAATATCCTGTATAGGAGATTAAAAAGAAATAATTTTTTAAAAAATATTTCAGCTGCAAATAAAATGTTTTAAATGTGTTGTAAAATGCAGTGTGCAAATGCGACACTAGATGGCGACAGTGAGCTATGCAAAATTCAATGTATTTTTCAAAACATTTTTTAAAACCACATTTTCACAGCGTTTTTTTTATATGTGTGAAGACTCCACCTTATACCAATTCCTTCCTTGTTTTGTATGTTTTATGGTAATTGCTGTTGCAGTTTGATTTTGCCTTTGTATTGCAAATTTATTTTTTGACGTTTATCTATTCTTCACCCCAAGGTTAGAAACGCTTATGTCTACCAGGGAGAAAGACATGGATATGCCAGTAGTTTATCATACTCAGAACAGGAAATGAGAGGGTGGGGGGAAGGTTGGAGCAAGACTAATATCTACAGGAATAGATAGACTGTAAGTGGAGATGGGGTGCAAAAGTTGAATTGGACAGGTGTACAGAAGATCGCAGTATGGAAGGCCAAGGCCATGGATGCCCTGTAAAAAGAGAAGGCAGGAAGTGGGTGGTTAGTTTACTGACACAAAGGAAGTGGTGGACTTATTTTGAGTGCACTTGAGGAGGTGGAAGAAACAAGAGATAAGGCAGACAAAAAACAAAAGCCACGGGCTATGTCGCCTATCACCTGTTTATTCCAGAGCAGTGCCACTGAGAGCGGTTCTTTAAAATGCAAGTTTAATACAAAGTTCTTTCAGATGCAGCTTTCATGTATCATTTGGATACAGCATGTAAATCGGAATGGTGAGCTAAAGATAAAATAGAATGTGGGACATTGGGGTGCAGGGTAGGACGAATGGTGAGTATATAAGAGAAGGATGGAAGGAAAAGGGAGATGAGAAAGATCGGGTGTTCAGCACTGGAAGAGTTTCACCCAGTGGGTGGGCACCTGTGAATTCATGCTAGAGAAACAGCTGGCAATGTGAGATGAAGCAGAAGAGCAAATGTCTCTAATTCCTAGCTTCCTTCTCACCACTAATTTAAATAACACTTTTAAATCTATTTATTTTAGAATATTGATATAGGGCTTTATATTTAAAAAGCATCCAAAGCGGTTCAGAACCATAAAGCACAATGCAGCAACAGTCTAATGCAATAGGTCCTAACACTTTATAATTAATAATGGAGCATCCATAATAGATAAATGGTAGCACATGCGAAAACAATGGTAATGCATGTGTGTTTAACATATGCCCAAACCTAAAAACCTAACACAGTCAGCACGTATCTGATCTCCAAAGGAAAGCTGTTCTATAGGGTGGTCACGAGATGGATCTCTGTGGACCATAATACCATCCGATGATAACTGTGGTGAGTGGGCAGGTCTCTATGGGAAGGCAGAGTAGTGTTTTGATATGTGTTTGATATATGAACTTGGTTTATCAAGGAGCAGGCAAAAGTACCAAGTGCAATAGTTCTCTGTTGTCTGTACAAACATAGAAGATTCTGGGGAAAGCCATGGCAGTTCTCTAGCTAGTGCTGCTACTTCAGGGACAATCATCAAGCTTTATCATTCCACATTTTGGCACCTGTTTTGCTTAGCCCTCTGTGATAAGAATGAGAAAAGAAAAAAAAAGAGATTTTTTGTAGACTTTTTATAATAGAGACAAATAACTGATACTGGCCACCTTAATATTAGATCCTGGTACCTTGTGTACCTGTGGGGCTGCTGGAATTGTTTCCAATCTGAGGAAACATCTCACACTTTTTGAACAGTCTTTCTAAATAAAGTTTGGGTCAATCATGCTGGAGTTGGGTTCTGTACATGACTAAAACATATTCTAAGATGCTAACAAGAAAGGCAGCAACAAAGGCTAGGTATTGACCACTCTACTGGTGATAGAAACAAATACTGTAATACATTAAGGATTAATGTAACAAGCACATTCTTTAAAAAAATAAAAATCTTACATGTCTCTTGCCTTCTTTTCTGTCAGGCATCTGTAGAAAAAGTGGCATATAATGCACTAACTATGATTGAGTGTTAGAAGATGGATAAAGTCGGCTAGCAAGCGTCACCTTATGTGGCTGGAACTTTGGGGTTTGCCAGCTGGTACTATGTGATAATATTATCTAGCACCACATCTTCAGTAAAGAGCTGATAGCCCAAAACCAATTCATATACACTTGGATGGCATTTATAATGCATGTAGACAAGGGGAAATACTCAGCAAGCTCTCAGAGGTCCCTTTGGGGTGACCATTGTCCACACATTACACAGTGTTACTGTGTAATGTAAGGTAGCTGTAAAATAACTTCTGCTGTACTCTAAAAATGGTATGCAAAGTTACTTTTTATTTATACATTTGCCATTCTGAAAATCAGTATTGTTAGGAGTTTGGGGTGTGTGTGCCAGACTCCCCTAAATTCCTGGACCCAGTAAGTGTTAGAATTTAATCAAGCCTCCTGGATCCAGTACGGGTTAAAATATAAGCCAGGCTAGCTTCCTTGTGAGTTAACCGCTGGTGTGATAAGCCATTAAGAGACCAAAGGAAAAGGTGACAGGCCATTAAGAAAGCAATAGAGAGGGGACAGATGGCAAATGAGTGGGGCCACATATCATAAAGACATCACAGTCTCCACAGTGCCTCATTTCCAAAAGGAAACACAGAACCCCTGGAATCTCGCACCACTTGGAGATTATAGGTTGTATCCAACAAAGTCACCCATTGGTGCTAGGATTTCTGCCTGTACCACAGTGATTCCTTTCCCTGCACACCCCCTATTCTGGGGGTTCCCTCATCCCTCCAGAACACCTCTGGAGGGAGTGGCGAGGAGAGAGAGAGGAAGGTGGAAACCCTAGTGGCAATGGGATGACTTTGATGGATCTAACTCTATCTATCTAAAATGAATGGGAAACTGCCTTCTTATCTACACTGCACATTGCCGATGGTGGGAACAGTATGTTGAGAGGTGCCTCCCCGTCAGCATTCCTTCTGCATAGAGAAAGAGAAGTAGTGACCCAGGTCGTACCTGGGAATAGCCGGCAGCAATTTCTGTGCTTGGTGGGCCATTCCCCCAGCTGCCAAAATCAAGGGGATTATTGCCTCTATGTGGATCTGTATGCTGTACTTATCTTGCCAGCACATGGATCAAGATGTGTTTTGTTATACAAGATGTTTGCTTTCTCCCTTTGAAAGAGAACTAAAAAAAGAAAAAGAAAAAGAAATTTGTACATATGGTACAAACCTTTGGCATATATTCATAAGCACGATGACACCGGCTTTCTTCAGGACCATTCTCCTGCTATTTCTAATTTTGGATGCTTCTTCTTACGCAATGGCACCTGTTCGCTTTGAGCTACTTTTCCATCACAAAATGCTGGTGGGAACAATGTTGTCTGCTGTTGAAAGGAGATGCCGTGTCATCCTTCCTGGATGTGACTGAGCTTTGTCCTCCTCATTGTGAGCAATGACTCAAATTTTTCCCACCCAGCCTCCAGGCAGTACTTTCCTAAGAGGCGACAGAGAGAATGAGGGGGGAAAAACATCAAAAGTGCAATGTACTACCAGCTGCTTTCAAATTTTAAAACCCAATACATGCAGCTACTTCAGTAAGCTCATAGATATTGCTTCCTCTTGAACTTTTACCACTAAATAAAAAAGCTAGGGGCCTGGAACATCTTCATATTGGTGGAACATCTTCATTTTAATGAAAATAATAGGATGTGGGAGCTCAGTTTTCATGCTTTATGAAACTGAGGGATTCACAGTTGTTCCTGCAGTATACCTTGCACAGCGTGACAGGCAAGCAGACTTGTGCTAGCACTGTGTAGTGTTGCAGTGTGTGTGTGGGTACAGGGAACAAGAATGGCACACAGGCTGAGGTGGAGTCAAAAGGCCACCCCTCACAGTCTTTGGGAGGGCATAAAACAGGCTGTTTGTGGCCTGCTTACTGACTGTCAGGCATACTGGTTGTACCTCAGTCCATAACATCATGGGTGCCCCCAGCCTGCAACTTGGGTGTGTGGCAGGCTGAAGCCATGTCAACAGATATGCCACCAGGATTGTCCGGGCCCGATACTGCTGCACATGCCAAAGAAGGCACACATTTGCATATATATATTTATGCACCCTTTCGCAAGTGCAAGCGCAGAACCCCTAAGAAAATGAGGGGCTGCCTGCAAGTAATAAGATGTCCAACAGACAGAACCTCAGCTTTCCCCTGAATAGTATTTCCATGCTGGAAAAGGCTTCCTCGGTTTAATTTCTGCCTGCCGAAAAAGCACAAAGGTGCTGCTTTCCCTCAGTGCCAACCTTAAACCAGGCAAAGAAGTCAAGTTAAGCATAAAAACAACATCGTAGAGTTAAGACAGTAACGGCAACAAACATCTGAGCAACTTGATGGTATATTTTCAGATGAAATGAAAATAAAACTGAACACCTGTAACTGTGAGGTAACAAGGCACTAGAAATAAAAGCATACACAAAGCCAGGAAAAGGAAGCATTTCCCTACTCTCCCCCCCCCCCCCCCACCTTACAAAGCTTTGCCTGCTAAAGATGCATTTTGGATGATAGGGTTTTCTTGCTTTTAAAAAAGATTATAGACATAGGACCAGGTATCAGGTGCCCCTATGAAACCTCAGGCTTGAGTGCCAAAGAAGGCCTTCCAGGCATTTCTACCTAGTCCTCAGAATGTCCCCATGCCATGCCCTCTCTCTGGGTGACATCCCTCACTGGCCCAGCTTGTACTCTAATCAGGTTGTTGCCTGGCTGGAATATGTTTTTGAACTCAGATGACACCTCTTGTTTGTCTGGAGGGACAACAGACAGGGGAGTGTGTGTGTGTGTGTGTGTGTGTGTGTGTGTGTGTGTATGTGTACACAAACAGAAAGAAGCTTACCATGCAAATATAAAATGTAGGCCTGTTGCTCTGCCTACTTAAATTATACCATCCAACATTTCTCCGATGAAAATAGGGGCATCCTAAGGAAAAGCGGAGCATTCCGGGATCAAATCAGAAACCGGGACTGCTTCTGTAAATCCAGGACTGTCCCTGGAAAATATGGACACTTGGAGGGTCTGCTTTGGTCTCTGGCCCTGCAGCATATAGCCCTTGAAAAGTTGCCCAGAAGGGCAATGCTGAAAAGGCTGAAAAAAGGTCCCCCAACCTCTGCCCTATGAGAAATGGAGGAGAAAGGCTAATGTTTATTCTCTCCACCTTCATTGCACAAAAATATAGGTTGTACTCTTGACTATTTTTCTCTGACTTCTCTCCTCTCTCTTTTTCTTGTTCATGGCACTTTTAATTTGCAAAGTGCTTTATTGTGTTTGCCTTCCCAAAGCCCTCAGAAGTAGGTTACTGTTATTGCTGTTTTACAGAGGGGGAATTGAACTTGTAAGATAAAGAGTACACTTTGAAATATACTCTGATGGCTCAAGCAATTTCGCCAGTTACATGTTATAGGGGAGAATTATTATTTTTATATATATCATGGTTAGCAGTTGTTCTAAAAAGTTTTAATTATTCTTTCTTTGACAAAACGCCTTGCAGTAAAATTAACCAAGCCTTTAAAAACGGAATGAGAATAGAAGGGAGGAAATGACGAAAACTGGGATGTTAGGGCTGTAATCCTAAATAAACTTACTAGGGTGTAGATCCTGTTGAATTTACTGGCACTGACGTCTGAGTCAATATGTTTAGAATTGGACCACAAAAGTATGGAAGCAGTGAAAAGATCTGAGGAAGAGGGTGAAGCAAGCGGCGCCTGCTCCTACTTTTTCTTCCTATTGCTGCTCACTTGCTCAGAGATGCAGATCCTTCAGCTGTCTCTATTTTCCAGGGACAACCCCAGATTTACAGAAGCTGTTCCAGTTTCTGATTTGATCTCAGAATGCCGCGTTTTTCCTTAAAGGTAATGGGACCCCTGACCATTAGGTCCAGTTGCGGACGACTCTGGGGTTGTGGCGCTCATCTCGCTTTACTGGCCGAGGGAGCCGGCATACAGCTTCCGGGTCATGTAGCCAGCATGACTAAGCCGCTTCTGGCGAACCAGAGCAGTGCATGGAAACGCCGTTTACCTTCCCGCCGGAGCGGTACCTATTTATCTACTTGCACTTTGACGTGCTTTCGAACTGCTAGGTGGGCAGGAGCTGGGACTGAGCAACGGGAGCTCACTGCATTGCGGGGATTCGAACCGTGACCTTCTGATCTGCAAGTCCTAGGTTCTGTGGTTTAACCCACAGTGCCACCCGCATCCCTGTTTTTCCTTAGGACGTCCCTATTTTCATTGGAGAAATGTTGGATGGTATATATGGAGAGGACAGGTGAACAGGAAGTGACAGCATGAAGGGCAAATGTCAGGGCTTAGAGACTCCAGAGGCTGACATGCAGAGACAGGGAGCCTTGACGGTTGCCCAGCAATGCCAACCCTTGGGACCCATCTGGACTGAGGCTAATCCAGCAACACCAAGTATTTTTAGCATGTTTTTATGGTGATTGCCTGGGAATAATGTGTTTCTCACTTGGCTCTGAGCAACTAATACGTTAGATTAAATTAGAAATCTTCCATGACGGATGGCTTCTTCTCCTCCCCATTTGTTATTGCTGGTGCGTATGTGCATTTGCTCGAGATCCTTTGGTGGCAAGCAGGCACAGGCAGGGGGCTGCGCGCATCGCTTCCGTGACCAAACAGAATCCCATTTTCAACACCAGCAGAGGACAGGGGTCAGTCAGCAATGCACATAAAGGAGCAGGATTTCAGGGGCAAAGTATTTCCATTGGAATTTATTAGATTGTTTGGCTTCTTAATAATTAAAGAAGCCTCGTTACCAGACAAACAAGAACAGGTTGGCTATTCACCCTGGAAAGACGGCGTTTCGTATTGCCTCTATTACCGAGAAGAACTCGCAGAACTAATGAAGAAGCATAAAAATGCAAATTATTGCAGCTAATTGGCTCTAGCTCCTTATACTTCCTGAATTATTAATTTATGAAGGCATAAATCTGCCCCTTCCAAAAATATACAATAAAGAACAGCACGCTGCGCTCAGCTTTGTAACCTGCAAGTGTTTGTTCATTACCTGTGTGCCGTCGTTTGGCTCCTTTTATTATTAAGGAAAAGAGACAGGTGAGAGATCATTACCGATTGTGTATAGGCAACTTTTATCTTTATATGACAGCCTGCTTAAAAGCAGATGGTTATGTGCCTGGTATAATAATACAGGGGTCATGTGGAAGTTACAGGGCACTCCTGAAAGACAGGCACATGTAATAGAAAAACACCCAACCTCATTGAGTGTGTTTCCATGCACTGAAACAGGAAGTAATGGATCCTGACTGGTGAACCTGAGGGCTGAATTTGCTTCTAAGGAACCTTCCAGAAGCCCCATGCCAGTGACAGGCAAGGCCAGAGGCAAAAGTGGGTGGACTCACACGTCCCTGTCCATCTATATAAGCATTATCAGAGTTCAAGGAGACATTCCAGCCAGGCAAAAACACTCAAAGAGGTTGCAAAGCAGGTTTGGTAAGGGGCATGGTCTAGGGAGAGGGTGCTACCTGGACCAGGTGGAAAGGCTTGCAGGACTGCATTTGGCCCCCAGGCCTGGGGACCCCACCCCTGCTGTAGGACCCAGACAAGGAATTGAAAACTCTCACGCTGGTTAGTGAATTGACTTGAGAGGAACAAAGAAAAAACCTTGAATGATCTCTGTGCAACTAAGAGCCAATTACTATGTAACCTACGGAATTGTGGGCAACTGATCTATGAATCTCCTCTATAGCGTGGTTCGTGACTCTTGCCTGTGGTGAGATCTGAAGCTCATGGGTCCAGTTGTGCATGAAAGACCTCACTTTTCATGATAGTCTGGAGGGGGAAATCCAAAGCACACTGCTCGCATCTTAATGAATCTTGAAACTAATGAGAGTGCATATTGAATATGAATCTCCCCAAGTTCAAATATTTGGGTGGGCTGTACCCCATAAAGTGGCATATAAATAATTCCATAAATACAAATTGATAAAGCAAAACATTCCAGTGTACCTGGTTTCTGAATTGGGTAGAAGAAATTATTCCAGGGAAACATCTTTCCTGAGCTCAGCAGGGAAAGTTCACTTCTAAGACTTTAGAATGAGATTTATCATGCAAAATCTCATACAAATTTACTCAGCATGCTTTAAAATGGATGAGATTTCTTTCGTTGCCCGACAACGCCTGGGGAGGCTATTGCACGATTTCGTTCCGTTAGTGTGGTTAAAAATCATCTTATCTCTCACCTAAATGCATCAATGGACAATCATATCATATTATTTTCAGGATGATATTTCTCATATTTGATTTAAGTCCAGAGGATTATTTTTTTGGGAGTGGGTGGGTGTGTGGAAGCAAATAAAGTGATAGGTATTAGACTCAGTGAGTCAGGATGGATGTGGGAGAAGACTTCGGAGAGCTTTCTCTTTGGAAGGTAATTTTTCAAAGAGATTGCTTGTTCCTTCCTCCCAGAATGTTTGGAGTCCCTTCTGGCTATATTGAACACATCCCATTATGTGAGTGATGCCAGCTTTTCTGTCATGCAGGTGCTTTGAACTTTTGACTCTGCAGGATTCAAGGGGATGACAAAGGGCCCACGTATACATTAAGAGCCATATGCAAAGACAACAATAGGAGGAAGTAGAAGGAAGGGCTTCTGTGGGAAATAATACACAATGACAATATGAGAAGAACGCAGCACAATCATATGTTAAAGATTATAGAGTAGACTTCAGGCAGATCTCCTGAAAAAAACTTTGCTTGACATTTCATTATCTGAATTCTTTCTTTCTTTCTTTCTTTCTTTCTTTCTTTCTTTCTTTCTTTCTCACTTTATTCCAGTGTGAAAAATGTATGTTTCCAACTGTACCATCTGTTTCCTGTTTTCCAAACAGTCTTACTCCACCAAGGGACAAGACTGCTTAGGAGCATATGGAGAAGGTGGTGGCCATGGTAGCCTTACCAAGTCAAACATTTTTCTGACATCTGTGTGCACAGATTGAATGGATTTGTTTTATTTTAATTATTTAGCAGAATTTTTCAGACCCCCCTGAGCATTAAAGTACCAAAGAAGTATAGAAGAGAAATATATATATAAATATAAAATATAAAAGCAACATAGTACTGTATCACAATAGCAGGATAAATCACATTTCTCTCCATCACAATGCTGGTTGCAGACATAAATGAATAGTATATAAAGCTGGGAAGGTTGGACCACCCATGAAAATTCCAGAAAGGTTTGTCACTACAGTTACGAACTTAATTCATTCTGGAGGTCCATTCTTAACCTGAAACCGTTCTTAACCTGAGGTACCACTTTAGCTAATGGGGCCTCCCGCTGCCGCCGCACAATTTCTGTTCTCATTCTGAGGTAAAGTTCTTAACCTGAGATACTAATTCCGGGTTAGCGGAGTCTGTAACCCGAAGTGTTTGTACCACTGTATGCTGTTTAAAGTTACAAAATTTATTTATTCCAGTACAAGAGATTGTCAGTCAACCACAGTTCCCTCCAAGGCTGGCAGAGGTAATGCTTCTGAATACCTGTTGTTGGAAACCACAGGAGGCGAGATTGCTCTTGTGCTCAAATCCTGCCCTGTGGAATTCCTGCAGGCCCACTGAGCCTCGCACCCTGTTCTCACAGCATTTATTTATTTATTTATTATTCATTAAAATTGTTAGTTGCTTTATCTTGCGCAGGGCTTACAATCAAGTGGTCAACCCGTTGCCTATGCCAATGTCTATTAGGAGCTATAAATGCAATACAGCACATATTTGCATATTTTAAGGTGCAGCCCCACCTCCACAGCCACCCACTTTTCCCAGGTACTTAAGACTCTGGATTCCACCAGCTCAAGCTGCCAGACCCACCCACTCCTGCACTGTGGGGTCCCTGTTTTCATCCATGAAATATTGGAAGGCACAGATAAGAAAAAGCAAAAAAACAAAAAGCAACAACAACCCCAACATAATTTTTTTTTAAAGCGAAATTTTTTGCTTATAGCACTTCTTTCAAAGCGAAAGACTGGTGGGAGAATGCAGAGCTGTTTTTTTTCTTTCAGGCCTTCTTTTATACTCTGTAATTTTATGTTTTGCTTTTGAAATACATCTATATAGGGCTCGGCAAAGTTGTTAGAAGCTGGACACGTGAGGGAAGAATAAAGCAGGCAAGTCAGACAGGAGGCACGTCAGAGATGGCTCACAGGTTGCAGCAAAGACAAGCACCTGTTATTTTGGGAACCTTGCCAAGGTAGTTGCGGTTAGAGATTGTCTTAAAAGAACTAAACTTTGTTATCTGAAAATCTTTTGTGGTTTTTCTTGATATAAGTGATTTTCCTACCGAAAATGGTCCATTTGTAGCAGAGCTTCTGAAAAACCTGCTGGCTTCCGTTAAGCAAAGCAGAGGCTCCTTCCTCTCTGCAGAAGGATCAAAATAGTGATACTTTTGATAAGGATTTTACTTTCTCTTTGTCTTCAGCCTCGTCTGCTGAACTGTCCAGGAACTTTTTTAAATTGAAAATAATCCTAATAACTATAATCAACTTTCCCTTTTTGTTTGTTGATCTTTGGTTACTGCATAATATATTATATGTAATTATTCTGTATGTTTTACACTTCTTTAACAATTTATTGACACTGGAGGCCCTAAGCACTGAACAGATTATGGTATCGTCCACATGTAATTCAGAATAAGAACAATACTAGACCATAAATAAAATTTTATTTTTCAAAATAACACGAAACCTTCCTATAGGCTTAAATTGAAATAGCCTCTTTCTAGATGACTACCTCAATGCTTTCTTTGAAATTCCAAACGTTAAATCTTCTTTTAAAAACTCATTTTTGTGTGTGCCCCTGCTTTGTTGGTTCCCTAAGCACGCACTCTGCCAATTGGGTAAGCTAGCACTGTCTGAATGTGTGTTTTAATCCTGGTATCTGAAGAAGTGTGCATGTACACGAAAGCTTATACCAAGATCAAACTTAGTTGGTCTCTAAGGTGCTACTGGACAATTTTTTAATCCTGCTCCGTAACACTTGCACTCAGGACCTGCAATGCATCGCATTGGCATCTGGTTGGCTACTGGGCCCAGAAAAGGATTTTCCTGACCTCCTTTAGAGTATCTGATACTGTCACTTCTTGGGATGGGCAAATGTGTCAGTTTTGGTTTCTAACTTTCCCCAATCTTGAAGTTTCCTCAACAGTTTGTGAATTCTTTTTTAGAAAAAAGCCCTCACCCAAATCCGCAGGATTTTAGTATGCATTTCTCCTAATATATCCATGTTCTAATCAATGTTGCCTAATCTATACATTTGTGCAAGCAGTTTTCCCCAATATGTGCATTTTTGTATGTTACTTCCACCAATGTAGGTGGATAGCTCAATTGGTAGAACACTGGATTCTTAATCTCAGGGTTGTGGGTTTGAGCCCCACATTGGGCAAAAGAAGACTATCATGGTCCCTTCCAACTCTACAGTTATATGAGTCTATGGTTTCTATGCACAATTCCCTCTAATATGCACATTTTTGCATGCATGTTTTGGCCTGAGAACTGTATTGCAAAATCTGGAGAAGCGTGAATTTCAAAGGATAGCTGTGTCTCACTTGACATCTGTTGTTTCAGGCAATACCAATTAGGAAGGTTCGCATTAAAATGCAAACCAAACCGAATTTCTTCCCCACCTCTATGGCCTGCAACTAGAGACAGGATATTTGATGAGGTTTTATCAGGTTTGCAGTCTGGCTGATTGACATACCTGAAGTTAGGAAAGAAGTTTCCTCCCAGCGAAAGTAGTTTGTTGCTCTGGGCTGTAGGGTTCTTCCATCAGCAAGAGGCACTCAGAGCTGTAGTTCAGCAGGCAGCTTCTATAATCTCAATGCTCACTGATTTACACATACTGAGGTTTGAAATGTACAGATGAATTGGTGCTGGATGGATGGGACAAGGGTGTGGTTTGAAGAAGCAGTGGGAGGGAGTACTTCCTTTCCCTCCTGCTGCTTCTCTCATAGGGAAATGTCAAAAGAAAGACTGTGAAACAGTCTGGGCACGCAAATTTTTTTTAGGGCTCATTTCAAACTGAATTCACACCAAAACAAATAGAATTGCTTGCAGATAAGAGAGAGAGAGAGAGAGAGAGAGAGAGAGAGAGACTCAAAGACATTTGTCTTTTAGAAGAGAGACTAATAGTCCCTTCTGATCAGTTGGGAAACTAATTAGCAACATAACTCAGTATTCCTGCCTATAATTTAGTAATGAGCTTCCCGTTCCACTCAGCAACGGTATTGCTGGACAGAAAAGCACTGCAGCAAAACCTCCTGCTTCATTGGAGATGCCATTCATGATGATCTTGTTTAATAGACCTTTGGCATCACCAGCTGTGACAAAGCTGTCCATTTCCTACATTACACTAATAAATCCTTTGCGGTGTGTTCTAATCTATCAGAAGGGCCTTGTGGCTACCTATCCAACTTGTTCAGATAAGGGCTTGTGTCTAGGGGAATAGCATTCAAACAAAGCTTGGCATATATGATAACAAGAGCCATATGCGCTTGCTTCGAAATGGACTGCCTGGGAGATGTGTTTTCTGGACCCACCTTTGCACCCAAGTGTGCCTTCTGCACATATACCCAAATGAGTTCAGGCTGCTGTACGTGCAAAGTAGTACCTTCCCAGAGTACTGGATTGTACATACAGGACCCTATGAATATTTGGATGTACGTATGTGGGATCTGTGCAAAAGTATGTGTGGAAGTCAGGGGCAGGGACAATCATCTGTCTTAATGCATTCACTTGTACCCAAGCGAAAGAGTGAAGAGGACTAGAGTATTGCTCAAATGTCTGACTTTCACTGCATAGGTATTCTACATATGTGTAAGTGAAAATATAATTAATATAATATAATATAATATAATATAATATAATATAATATAATATAATGATTTGCATGTAACACATACACCCTGGGGAATGTACAAAGGAAAGGCCTTTGCTCTCTATGGATGGAGTTTCGGGAGTTATTACATTGATCAGTAAACATCATACAACAGTGTTCTAATGTTAGTAGGATAGGAGTGCCCTCTAGTGCTGACAATTGTATGGGAGTCAACTGCAGCATAATATAGAAGAACTCAACATGGCTGCCTGTTGAATGTAAAATGAACCAAAAGTGACAGGCAGTAATGGGTTACGAGCATATTTTAATGGAGACAACTTCTTAGGTGCTGATGCTCTGCCATTATCTTGGCGTTGTAGTATTTCCTCCTTGCAGAGGTGCCTCTGGCACTTTCACTATGCAACTTTTGATGAAAGCTTGAAGATGCATTTCTTTCTCCTGGCCTTTGACACCTGAGATATGTTTTCTCAGGGCCACAACTGTAATCTGCTTTAAGTGTTTTTAATTCTGAATTTTAAATTGTTTCAACTCATTTCATCTTTAAATTGTTTCTACTGGCGGAGAGCATGTAATAAATATAATAATAACAATGCAAAATGTCCACATGATACATTTCTAACTCTCAGCACTGTCTCCCTGCCCACCAGAAGAGAACAAGACTTTTTAAAGAAAAGTGGGCATGGTAGCTTTTAATCCTAAAATGAGAACCTTATTAATTTATAAAAGGGTTCATGTTCTTAGAAGAACATGTTGGAGATCTAAAGCCATGTTATCCAAAATAAGAGAGTAAAATCTGTGTGTACATAGATATTCTAAGTTGTGGGTTCAGGTTATGTTTGTTTATATACGGTACTAAATGAATATAGGAGAGACCCCAGCCTGGGGCAAAAGGGGCCTTATATTCTTCGCACCAGTATGGTGGCATTTTTTACCTTGATTATACAATTCTTTTTAACGTGATCAGCATTTGATGTAGTTATAGTCCACTTTGGGTTTGATCCAACTTCAAAGTTGAAAATGCCTCTTCCATGAGCAGAAGGGATTTTCCACTCATTGAGGAGCAAAGGTACATTTAGAGCAAACACTGGTATTTAGCTGAGATTTATGGAGCCAAAATGAGCTGCAAAATAAGTAGCGAAGTATGACTTTGTAAGCAAACAAGGGCATAGCAACAGGACATAAAACTAAAAAACACACACCCTTGAATAAAGTTTTAATGACATTAATGGGGGCGTTATTCACAATTAACTTAACTCCATTTATTTCAGTAGGACTTGAGTACAATCAACTTTTCCTGGATTGGGGGAAATGTGTTCTGACTATGGACCAGTGGGTTAATTCAGACTGACTTCAAAGGTGTTTCTGAAGATGCCTGGTGATGAAGTCTCATCAAAGCTAAGACAACTGTTATGTCAAAGGAAAAGTAGGCAGAATACTTTTTTTCTCTGTTTCCTTCCTGCTTACTTTCCACTACTTTAATTGAACATAATGAGTGATAAAATATTTTGTCTGATGTGGAGCCAAAATCTATAGCTCCCTCCACTGCCAAATACTTATTTCTGCTAAGTACATTTTCCCCTCTTATTTTTCCTACTTTCCTTTAAAACAATATCTGTGGACAGTCACATGAGCTTCCCAAACCACTTCCCAGTGCAGGATTATTGCTACTTTTTAGAATCAGAAATAATAAAAACAAACCCTTTGTCCTGATGTTGAATTGGATTAAACTCAAGAAGTCCCGGTACATCACTCGGGCTGTCTCCTTCTCATTTTGCTGGCAAGGGCTGAGCTAGGTTGTACTTTCTGCCTCTGTAAGATTTAAAGGTGATGATGATGTTGTGCTGTCAGGACTGGGGCCAAACTAGTCTTCATGTCAAAGATGCATAAATTCATATCCTTAACTGGATGGGTGCTAAAAGCAGAGGCAGGGCAAAAAAGCAGAGGCAGGGCAAGATTTGGATTGGGGCCATGACACAAAGCAGATTCCCCCCCCCCATGCCAATGAAATAAATAAATCCAGAGATATGTCATTTTTTCTAGTTAGTGAAAATCATGTCTTTGAATGTGTTGTTAGCTCCACAGGAAAACAAACAAACCTACATATAGTGCAGTAAGGTCCTTGCCTGTAAACTTCCCCTTCCACAGGTAATAGCAGGGTTTTTTTTGGATGGTAATGATTTGCATTGTGGAAGGGTTGAATCCTCTCCACCCTGTGTTCATTGGGACTACATCCTTGCTCCAGATCCTACAACTTTGCTTACCTGGTCTACAAGAAGGCTGATGACAGCTAACAAATGTCTGTGATGATTGTGATGCTACTAAAACCTTTTATTAAAGTTCAAAAATAGAGAACATTATGAATAGGAATGTCATCTTTTCATTCAAACTGAATAACAGATTGATGAATCCACCCAAATACTGTACCTCAATATATTTGTGATACATTTCAAGGAGGAGCATGTGTCTTTTGACACATTTGTGTAGGATGGATGCAAAAATAGATGGCTGGCAATGAGATTATCTCACTGGTGCAGAGGCACAGACATCAGAGATAAGGCTAGCGATTCACCACATCCAAGATGTTTGACATGTAATTTTAACATGAATATTACAACATGGAATTTAGATTTGGTGTTAGGTTCTTCATATCACACACTGGTCATTCAGATACCACAAACAGGTTGCTGGCAACAGGCTCTCCCCCTCCACTTTTCTTTAATGTATTGGATTTTCCAAGGAAAGGGTAAATCAGGATTAGATGGGGGGAGGTGTAGGGATACAGGCTGCTGCTGCTGCTGCTGTTGTGTGGATGCTGCAAAAACCATGTGCAAATGATCCCCCAGATCCCACAATAAACACCCATCTGGACGCTCCCATAGAAGGAAGTCAATGAGCCAGGAAGCTTAAGGCTGAGTCAACTGCATGCTACCTTTTAAATTGCAACTGATGTTCTTATCTCGACAAATATCTGATCACTCCGATTCCTGTTAAGACAGATGATGTACAGTCTAGTTTAGCTAAAACATTTAAACTAATCACACAAAATGGGGTTTTTAAGTGCAACACTTTGCAGTTTCATTTAATGATCTCTGGTTTTGATTCCTGCCCCCCCCCAACTTTTCTTTGTTACCGACTTCAGCATAGCTGCTGTACATTTCTGGTTTTGTCTTCACTAATTTAAAAATAACCAAGTAACCCCTCCCATGCCCTTCCACATCTGCTTGTTGTACTCTCCATAAAGATTTAATGATCTTTGAAATGATCTCTATTTCGGATGCAGTATTCTAAAAGCAGCCTGCCCCCCCCGCATGATTGTTTTCTAATGATATTGCAGGGTTATATGCCTTCTGCTCATGTATTATTTGCTTTTGAGATAGCCGCACTGCACAAAACCATGCCGTTTATCTGCTCACAATGACAGACAGGCTGAATCTCCACAGTTAGTAGAGTAGCATCATATTAATCAGATATTATTTTTATGGTAGCCCATGAAGTTAAGAAGTGACACAATATGCCACTTGTTTTTTTCATTGTACATTTCCTGATGACAGACCCAAATCTTGACTGTTGCCATTGCTTTGTCCACTCATCCTTTAGAGTTAAAGTTATTTGCTGAACTACTTCACAGTCTTTTGTAGGTCTGAGTGAATTAAAAATCACTTTGGAACATTTTGCCACTTTGCTGCTTGCTCTCTTTGCCAGATCATTAATGAGCATATTAGACCTTTGGCCATTGTGAAACTGACTATTTAATCACATTCTTCTTCTTTTTTGCAGGACGGGAAGTCGGGGAGGGTTTCACTTAGCCATTATTTAATAGAATTATCCTTCTTATTCCTGCATGTTGATCCAACCCTGTCTTGAAGGTTCAGGGGGACCCTGGTGCATACCCAGCAGAGCTGTCCTTTTAATATGGCCCATTATTGATTGATTGATTGATTGATTGATTGATTGATTGAATTTCTATACTGCCCTATACCCAGAGGTCTCAGGGCAGCTTACAGAACAAAAAATTAAAATATAAAACCACAAAATATATAATCAAAATAAAAACAACAACCCAATAACCCACCAACCCATATTTTAAAAAGGCATAGGATCTCATTCAAATCAGCCAAAGGCCTGGCTAAAAAGGAACATTTTTACCTGGTGCCTAAAGGTGTATAATGAAGATGCCAGGCAAACTTTCCTGGGGAGAGCATTCCACAGATGAGGAGCCACTGCAGAGAAGGCCCGTTCTCATGTTGCCACCCTCCAGACCTCTTGAGGTGGAGGCACACAAAGAAGGGCTTCAGAAGATGATCTCAGGGTCCGGGTAGCTTCATGTGGAAAGAGGCGGTCCTTGAGGTATTGCGGTCCTGAGCCATTTAAGGCTTTATAGATCAAAACCAACAGTTTGAATTGAGCACAGAAATTAATTGGTAGCCAGTGCAATCGAACCAAGATCGGTGTAATATGCTCAAGCCGACTTGTTCCAGTGAGCAACCTGGCTGCTGAATTCTGCATTAGCAGCGTGGTCCTTGCTGGGCAGCAGCAGCGGCAGTCCTTATGAAGCCTGTCAGGCCCTGTCCTGGGCCAGGTGCATAGAGTCAGCAGCAGGGCCCTCGGGCTCTCAGCAGGCCCATTTATTTTCTTATTCACTATAGCCCACTTTACACATACAGTTTCCAGCATGGCAGGCATCCCTGCCTCCACAGTTAATATCATGCTGCTCTGGGCATGTATAAAGGCTTCCATCCATGCTGCTCAATATCCCAAAGCATATAAAACCATATAAGCTGTCAGGAGCCGCTGAGATCTGTGGGGAGCTGTTCCACGTTGCGAGTCACTAGACAGCAAGCAAAGTATATTCAGGCCTTGGACAGAGTCTACTGATCAAGGCTGGTTATTGGATCCTTTGAGCTTTATTTTTATTTTTACCAACCAGTTTCTATTGATATTACTGCAAAATTGTGTTTTTATTTATTTATCAATAGTTATATTTCTATATTGCCCTTCATCCAAGGATCACAGGGAGGTTTACAATATAAAAACACAAAAATGCACAACATAGTAATAAATAAAAGCAATACCCCCACAGTTTAAAAGGTCATAGATTGTTTAATTGTTTAAAGACATGGGAGAAGAGGAACGTTTTTGCTTGGTGCCTAAATATATGTAATGAAGGCACCAGGCGAGCTTCCCTGGGGAGAGCATTGCACAAACATGGAGCCACTACAGAAAAGGCCTGTTCTTGTGTTGCCACCCTCTGGACCTGTTGTGGCGGAGGGACATGAAGAAGGGCCTCAGATGATGATCGCAGGGTCTGAGTCAGTTTATATGGGGAGTGGCGGTCCTTGAGGTATTGCGATCCTGAGCCATTTTTACGTCGTACACTGCTTTGTTACAGTCTTAATGGAAGTGAAGGTTGTAACTACTGAAATAAACAATAAATACACTCCTTTAAGAGGGCTTGCTGTTCCAGCTGAGCTTTTCCTGAGCAACAAGGTCTTTCTGATTTGGAGTATGTCTTTGTCTTTGGCCCTCACTTTTTGCTTGCTCCTCAGTCTTGCCTTCTAATTGGCTCCCTGGTCCTGACATAAGTGATACAGTTCCCATTGGATTGCTTGCATGCTGTTGTTCCGTTGCAGACTGTGGCCTCAGCTGAATGGGCTTCCATCCTGAATGGGATGTATGATTGTGGGGTCTGGGAACAAGTTTGAGTTTCAACTTGTGAAGTGAGGCAAAAGCCAAGGAAGTGCAAGTTTAGGTTCAGGTAAAGCAACAACATCAAGCAAAGCAGAGATCAGATTCCAATAAGATGAAACCAAGTAAAGCCAATCACATTCTGGACCGGATAGCTCCGTATGAAAAGGAGAGCCGAATGGTGCCACAGGAGCAAGTGAATCCATACATAGGCTTTGATCACATTATTGACCACTTTGGCCAAGATGCCAGAAGACTCCAGCTTTTGATTAAAGGGTTTTGTATTATATTTACCACAGCCCAGGCAGATTCTGTGTAAAAGGTGTGAAATTCAACCTTAGGGGCTTTTAATTTGGTTTCAAGTCCTACGGTATTGTTGTTCAACTGACAAATTGAAGCTGTATGTGTTTCTAGCGCCTTTCTTTGTGGTTGTTTTAGGGACAAATAAAGCAATTTGCTAGAAGTTACTTCTGAAATGTATAATCCAAAGCAATACAGTAAATCACCAACAGGCACATGCCTTTAAAACAGCATTCTTTCCCTCAAAGGATGCTGGGCATTGTAGTTTACCCTTCACAGTCACAATTCTCAGCAACCCTTTAACAAACCACCATGCCCAGAATTCTTTGAGGGAAAGAATGTGCTTCAAAAGTTGTTTAAAGGCAGCCTAAGTCTTGAAGAAAACTGCAGTTCCATATGGGTGCCTAACTATCTCTGGTGATTGAGGCATTTTCTGTTAGGCTGTTGCGGTAGCCATTGATTCTGAAGATGCAGGTGAGATGGTGGTTCTGCTAGGCCTTCTGGGCTGGAGTCTTCAGAGCCTGAGGATAGCAATGTGACCTCTTCAGGCTGGAGAACTGCCAGCTAAACAGGCTCCTCTTGTTCTGGAGCTGTTGTTAAAGTTCAGCTTTCCATAATCCCAGTTAGAATGGCAAGTTGACATGGGATGGTGGGAGTTGGATACCCGAAGGGCCACACAAGTTCCCCAGCCCAGCTTAAGGAAAAAAAAAAGGAAAATCCAGCACTAGAATAATAGAACAGAGTTGGAAGGTAACCCAAGGGTGACCTAGTCCAATCCCTGCAATACAGGAATCTCAGCTAAAGCATACCCTAAATCACTTGTTAAGTGCAGCAATAGACATGCAAGGTGATGGTCAAAGAAGTTTTACTTGGAGTAGACTCACTGAAATTATTGAACGCGGCTACTTTAGGTCTATTAATTTCATTGGGTTCACAATGAGTAAAACCTAATGGAATATCACCCACAGGCTTGTGATGTTAATAATAATAATAATAATAATAATAATAATAATATTTATTTCCCGCCCATCTGGCTAGGTTTTCCCAGCCACTCTGGGCTGCTCCCAACAGAATATTAAAAACACAATAAAACATCAAACATGAAAAAATGTTTAGGGCTTTAAAGGTCACTTTGAATTGTGCTTGGAAATGTATTGGATTGTGCTCGGAAACATCTTTGGATCGGTACCATGCTTTATTTTCAGAATCTTGCTGTTCTTCTTTGAAGTAGTCACTTAAATATTGGAAATTCTTTTTATGCTTGCTCTGAGTCATCTTTCCTCTGAACTGCATGTACCATTTTGGTAATGCCTTCTGAGACTTTTCAATCTATATATCACACGTTTCTTTACTGGTTTGCCCCTAGCATGTAACATATGTCAAGGTGTTTTATACATCTAATTAATTTTTGTCTCAGCACTGATGTAATATATATAGATCCATTATTCCCTGTATGACCATTACCAACTTTTTAAGGGGCGGGGGAGTGTGAATTTACATTTCTCAATTCTTCTTTAATGTGAAATCACTTAAAAAAACCACACAACTCATTCTCCAACTTGTGTGATTGCACATTATTTCTACTAGTGGACCAATTGCTATTTAAATTACTGATGCTTTTATATGTTAACACATCCTCTTTTAATACTTTACTTTCTGATAGTGTGTTATCTTTACTACCTGGAAAAGTGTAGCGTGGAAAAAGTTGTTTTTCTAATATATTCCTAGGCTGAAGAGTGATAGAGGGAAACTTAATTTCTTGACTTGTAGGTTTTCTACTTCTGATAAAATAAAACATTTTATATTATCTTTTAGCCTTCGGATTTTTAATTTCTGGAATAGGAGAGCATTTTCTTTATGTCTCTTCATACCTAATTTTGGTAGTACATAAAATATTCAAATCATTTTACAATCTGCAACAATATTGTGAGGTAGACAAACATGATTCCCATATTGTGTATGCGCAGCTGAGACAAGGAGAGTATAGTGTGCCCAAGATGTGCGTCCAAGGTGTGATTTCCTGTGATTTCTAGGAAAGAGCTACTCATGATCATGTAGAAACTGAGGGATCTTATAAGGAAATATGAGAAGGAAAGAAACAAATAACATCAGGTGTGTGGAACCTGTGGTCCTCCAGAGGATACTGGACTACAATTCCTGTCATCCCTGACTATTGGCCATATTAGCTGGAGTTGATGGGGGTTGTAGTCAAACAGCATCTGGAGAATCTGGTCCTTCTCTTTCAATTTTTCCTCGCAATATTCCCCTGAAGTAGATTAGGCTGAGAGATATTGACTGGCCCAAGGTCATCCAGTCCAACACCAACCATTAAACCACAATGGTTGGACAACATTCACTTAGGAGTAAGCACCATTACATCCAACGTAGAGTACTTCTGATTGCCTAGGACTGCACTATAACCCTATAAATGTCATTCTGAGATTTCCAAATTCCTCTAGTCCACCAATTTATGGTGCTCCTAAAGACTCTTCATTCAGACAAAAGGGCTGCCCACCCCCCACCCCCAACAACCAGTGATATGGCCCCACAAGCAGGACTTGAAAACAATAGCTACCCAGGGCATATTCTCTCTCAATCTGGAGGTCATATAACCAGCATGGGTGGCATACTTAGAGTAGACCCATAAAAATGCACGAGCATGACTAAGTTGTTGTTGTTTAGTTTTTAGTCATATCCGACTCTTCGTGACCCCATGGACCAGAGCACGCCAGGCACTCCTGTCTTCCACTGCCTCCCACAGTTTGGTCAAACTCAGGCTGGTAGCTTCGAGAACACTGTCCAACCATCTCGTCCTCTGTCATCCCCTTCTTTTTGTGCCCTCCATCTTTCCCAACATCAGAGTCTTTTCCAGGGAGTCTTCTCTTCTCATGAGGTGGCCAAAGAATTGGAGTCTCAGCTTCAGGATCTGTCTTTCCAGTGAGCACTCAGGGCTGATTTCCTTCAGAATGGATAGGTTTGATCTTCTTGCAGTCCATGGGACTCTCAAGAGTCTCCTCCAGCACCATAATTCAAAAGTATCAATTCTTCGGTGATCAGCCTTCTTTAGGTCCATTAATTTCATTTCGTCTAAGTAAAACTTGATTGACTACCCACCCTAGTACTAGAAATCATTGACAGACCTATCCTCCATGGATTTGTCGAAAGAAAAACTTTCTTGTAGAACCACCAGCGTCAATGGGAAGATTGGCTTACTGCTGTTCATCTGCAAAGATAATGGAAGCAAGCTTGAAAACAGCATGTTCATTTACCTAGCAACAAAGTGCACAATACCTCAAAGCCACGTTCCTCATATTGATTCCGATCCTTGCATTAAACCTGTTCCCATATTGTTACCAATACATACTGCGCTGGGTATCATTAAGCACAGTATTAACTGAAGCACAGACTGATGCGCTTGTTATTTCCCCCCTCTACAATAACTATCATGACCGGCAAGATTCTCCACAGAAACGCCCACACACCATTTCGGTTTATGTAAAAGGCTCTTTTGAGAAGAAATGTGCAAAAGGGACGATGAACTTGCTAATAGGCAACAACTCAAAACCTAAGAATGGAAGGAAAAAATGTTGACAGCATGAGTCGTCACCATATTGATCTCTGCTATTAAAACTGTATATGGCTTAGCCTTTTGTATCTAACAGCTAGCAGCAATTTGCGCATCACTAGCTGAACTGACAGTTGACTTATTAAGAATGAAAACACACATTTATTAGACCCTATGGATCTCCCCAACGGCAAGACGAGGGCTGATTAGAAAGAATTCTGGGTCTTCCTTGTTAAGAGTGCAAATAGAAGTTTCTGTGGAACTTCTGAATGAGATAGGTACTCCACTGGGAGAGGAAGGCCAACAGCTAGTGCTATGGTAATGATCTTTTGAGTGAAGTGCCGAGCAGCTGGTTCGTGTGTGATTACAATCATTTGATTGTTCAGTCCTTGATAAGCCTCTGCCCCAATGTGGGGGTGGTCTCCATTGAAAAATACCGCATTGGAATTGTCAGCTGCTATGAAATGTATGCCTATGGTGAAAATTCAGATAAATGTGTCATCACCCAATATCAGTTCAAGCCACCTTACATGTCTGGATTGTTCAGAGTTGTGCTAGGTGAAAAAAGAAAGTGGGAGGGAAGAATATGTTAGTGAAATCAATAACTGAAGTAGCACTAAGACGGAAATAAAGGGAATGAACTGATGGAAAGATTTGATATTCTAAGAACTGGTGGCTAAAGACAATTATAATTGCCTTACTTGTATGTTAGGTATGTTAGGACTGGTGTACGCCTTTGGAGGGCCAGGCCCATAGTAGTGTAATTAGGGAAGCTGAAGGCAACTCTTGAGATGGAAATAAAAACCTGTTACATAGCCTGTGTTGTAATTGTATAGCAAAGCCATTGTTTCAAAGCAGTATCAAGCTAGAATGTCTGTCATAGCTTTGGAAACAGACCAGCAGGGACCAGAACACTGTCAGCTGCTCCACTGGCACCAGCTTAGAAACTGGATCAGGATATTGGCTCTGAGCCTAATGTGTCAGTTTGCATTTCTTAGTGCAGAAAGTATTGATCTGATCTTTCCTATTCTACTTAATTCAAGAGGATTCTGGATGCTTCTCTGTGTGAAAGAAACAAGCAGAAGGTTCCTGGTGTTTGGGTTATTCCTTCTGAAAAGATGAGTACAGCTAGCTTAAACAGGTTCTGTTATCTCTTCTTCAAGGTGTAGTGGTTAAGAGCGGTAGATTCGTAATCTGGTGCACTGGGTTCGCATCTCCGCTCTTCCACATGCAGCTGCTGGGTGACCTTGGGCTAGTCACACTTCTCTGAAGTCTCTCAGCCTCACTCACCTCACAGAGTGTTTGTTGTGGGGGAGGAAGGGAAAGGACGATGTTAGCCGCTTTGAGACTCCTTCGGGTAGTGATAAAGCGGGATATCAAATCCAAACTCTTCTTCTTCTCTTCAAGGTCATGCTGACTATAATAGTGAGGCCAGAAGGAGCCTGGGATTCACTCTCCCTTTCTATCTCTTTTCCTGCTGGTGTGGTGTTCTGTATGCAGTGTTAAGGTTTTAGACTTATTGTATGTTTTTGTAAGTTTAAGTCTGCTGCAACTGGACTTCATATGGACAGTGCCAATCTTGAATGTATTGGATTTGTGACCATTATGCTCATTTGCCTTCAGCAGCAGTAAAGCTCTGCTGGATGAAATGCCCCTGGTCTATTTTTTGGGTGTAACTACTATACACTGGAATCTGCTCTGGATCAGTATTAAGTAGAATTTCAGTGGCATAATGTGGGTGACAAGGGCCCTCTAAATCTGAGGGTGGCAGGCAGGAGATCACTGAGCTGGGGCACATGGGCTCATAGAACTAGAGTCAAAGCCTTCCCTGCCACCTTTGCTCGGGCCTGAGGAACTGAATGCCTGCCATGCTACTTAACCAGTCCATCAGTGCAGAGAGCACATCAGGAAGGAGGCTGTGGAATGAAAGAGAAGCGCTTGTCTTCAGGTGAGAGGATTGGCCTCTTAAGGATTTGAAGTTCTCAAAACAAAAGGTGGAGTAAGGCATAAGATAAACAGACTGGAGGCAGAAGCTCCAAAGGCCTTAGTTCATACTCAGCCCTTGTTGGAGCTTGCCTTGGCCTGTGTGCACCACCTTGGGACTAGAACAGGACAATGTCCAGTCAAGTGGGTTTTCTACACTCAGTGGTGATGCACAGCAGATAAAGATCATGCTAGTCAACATGATCAT
The DNA here is from genome assembly GCF_964106645.2 of Podarcis pityusensis. Lineage (NCBI taxonomy): Eukaryota > Metazoa > Chordata > Lepidosauria > Squamata > Lacertidae > Podarcis > Podarcis pityusensis. The sequence continues at coordinate 82,108,869 of NC_138026.1, read as the reverse complement.
CATTATAGTGCCTAATGTAGCATGGTGAACAAGGGAACAAATTCAAAACGGAGATACGATGACTACAGTATGAGCAGGGTTGAAGTACTACTAAACTCTATTCCCCGCTTCCTCCCAAAGTAGTGAAGGGTGACAAACACCAAAGTGGTAAAACATTATGATTAAAAATAAAAGAGAATATTTAAAACAGTGGTTCCTAAGCTTAACCCTCTCACTGGGCCACTTGAAAATTGCTGAGGGTCTTTGTGGACAACCTATTGGTTATTCTGTGAGTTATTTAGCAATTGTAACGTGCAGTGCTAGATGCTAAAGTGTTTTTTTAAAAATGAAATTCAAATTATAATACAATAAAATACAATAAGAAATAAAGGAAGCAATAAAAATATAATTGAAAATCAATATGAATACTTTAATGTGATGGATGTGCCTGCTGGGCTAAACAAATTTATTTGACATTTGCTGTAATATGTGCCAGCCAACTTCCACTCTGAGCCACTCTTTCTTTTGCATGTGTTTTCCCTTAGTTTCTCCTGCTCTTTCTCGCTGATTGCTTCATTTCCATGACTCTTCCCTCAGGGGCTTTGTCTCCGCCATCTTGCTGTCAGCCCAACCTTTATTCCTTTGAGGAATTATTCATTGCATTTATACACCACTGTTCCTCCTGAAGGAGCTCAGCCTGGCGTACAGAGGCACAATGGAAAAACAAAGCAAACATATTCTAAAACAGCTTAAACATTCTAAAGACAATTACAAGTCCTTCTTCCATCATTTCCTATGTACCTCATACCATTCTTCACACACATGGCTCAGCCAATCTGCAGAGTTGCCACCATGGAACACCTAAATGAACCTCGTGGTCTACAAGCCACACCTCGGAAACCCCTCATTTAAAACATTTGAAAACTATTAAAAACATCTAAAAACATGTAAAACAGTCACATACTCCCACAGCTGGGAGCTCGATGGAAAAGCAACCATTAAGTGTTCTCTGAGCAACTGAGAAAGGTTCTGTTGCTTTCTAGATTAATTTACTAGGGTTAACCTTGCTGTAGATATAGGGTTTATTTTTTATTTAAAAAAATTAATTGTCTATTAATTGTCTATTGTGAATAAAAATTATTTATTGTCTCTCAGCAATGGATGTTACAGCAATATAATAATAACTTAAATGACAGCAACCACAAATAATGACGATAAACATCAGAACTGAGATAAAACAACAGGAGATAGGTGAAAATGAAATAGCTTTAAAAGCTGGGCATGCTACCTGGACAACAACGTCTCCAGGTAGTATCCAAATATCATAAATAGGGACTGATAGGGAAGTAAACGGTTAAGGTGAGAGAGTTCCACAGATGACGTATCACTACAAAAAGGCCTGTCTCCAGTCACTTCATTGTAGAGGGTGGGATAGTCTGAACAGGGCCTGTGATGATGATCTTAGAGACATTTGGGAGTAGGTTGGACAGTTTTATTGGACAGTTGGATCAAAATGTATTGTAGGGAGCCATAGCAAGGCAATTTTTTATTTATGCCTTCGGTACTGTATATACTGTAGAATGCCAGCCAGTACTCTTGCAGTTCACTAAGTTTTGCTGAAGGACAGAGTATCAATATTTTAATTAAATGTAAATACCTTCTTTGATGAACCCACATAGCTCACTGGGTAGGATGTCTTCAGAGAATCACTCGCAGTGTTCCCCTTCCTGGGACACCAGTTCAAGTTCCGCCCAGGGAGGAAAAACTCTTTATGTGGAAGGTCTGTTGGTCAGTGGTAGAACACACACTTTGCATTCAGAAGGTCCCAGGTTCAGTCCCTGGCATCTCCATATAGCAGCGTAAGACTTCTGTCTAAAATCCAGGAGTGCCACAGCAAGTCGGCATTGACAACACTGAGATAGACAGGACCATGGTCTGGCTCAGTTTAAGGCAGTTTCCTAGGTTCCTGGCAGGTAATGACATTTTTATTTTAGCAGACTTTTACCTGCCAGCTATACGATGATGTTTTATTTAGAGCTATGTTTTATCTCTGGTTGCTGCCTTCATATTTGACTCTGGTCTTCATGTGATTATTTTTTATTTATTGAAAGTATTGTAAAATGCAGCATGCTTTTAATTTGTTGAAAGCCACTCTGAGTGAATACTAGAAGGATGTGATAGAAATCTCTCTCTCTCTTGCTCTCTCTCTCTCTCTCTCTCCCACCCACCCACCCCCACAAAATAAAAAGCTTCCTGTGTAATTTTAGGCACAGTAAAAAATAGGCAAGTGTATTGGAAACCAAAAAAGCGGAGGCAGACTCTCAAGAAAATACTTAAAATGCCAAGATTTATTGAAAACTATGACTTGCCTGGTGCAGTTGTAATGCCGTGTTTTGCAAATGTATCGCCTTGATTTGCAATGTGCAAAAGCACATTGTTTTGCTTCCTGTTTGTACCACTGTTCCAAACATGCAGTCCCTAAAAAGCTTAGGTGATCATCCCCAAATGACTTTTCAGCAAAGACAGCATTGAATATATGACTAAGAAGTAGGCTGCTGTTCAGTGCAGACAGTGTTAATCCATCAGATTAGCTCAGGCAACACGGAATCTCATTCAGTTAAGAAGGGACACCTGGATGCTCATCCTCAAAGTAGCAACATAGCAAAATAACAGCAGAGCCCCAGTCCACGCTCACAATCGGCTTTGCGCCTTTGGATTTGTGACTTGAAGCAGCTGGATTATTCAATGTAGCAGAGTCAGTGTGAGTACCTGCTACCTCTGAGATAACAACAAGACCTGTAAACAGAGATCTGCAGACTGATCTACTGTTTATGGGTTCTTCACATCATGTTTTCAACCTCATCTTTTAAAAATGTTGTTTTTACAGAAGAAATCACAGGAAGTCTTGACACCTTAATATGTTTTGCATCTTGATATTAGCTTGGAGTTTAGGTCACGCCAGTAAAATGCGATGTTCAGATGAAGGATACTGTACAAGCAGCTGACAACCTGATCCTACACTTGTTTTTGAGATGCACAAGCTTCACTGAAAGCAATATGAGATATGCATTAGAGCAGGCTTCCTCAAATTCGGCCCTCCAGATGTTTTGAGACTACAGTTCCCATCATCCCGGACCACTGGTCCTGCTAGCTAGGGATCATGGGAGTTGTAGGCCAAAAACACCTGGAGTTTGAGGAAGCCTGCATTAGAGTGAGGGTTTAAGGATGGTACATTTGCGTTCTCTGCATTTTATATCAGCATAAAACTAAATCAGAGTCACTTTATCTTGAAAGAAGGAATCAAAAGATTCAATTTTTTAAAAAATCCCATGGACAAAATTTCTATATGGATCACGGGCAACAAGCAAAATGAAAGAAAGCAAAGACAAGGCTTTTGGAAGTGATGGAGATGAAAGTGTAAGAAGACTGGGATAGAGTCAGCTCCAGGACTGCAGGACTCCCCCTGCACTCAGGTGTTTGTGTGTATCCAGCAGATCCAAAGTTGCCTCCTCGCCTCGCTTCCTTTTGCTCTCTTCGCCATCAGAATTTCCATTACAGTGGTACCTCAGGTTACATATGCTTCAGTTTACATACGCTTCAGGTTACAGACTCCGCTAACCCAGAAATAGTGCTTCAGGTTAAGAACTTTGCTTCAGGATAAGAACAGAAATCATGCTCCGGCGGCTTGGCGGCAGCAGCAGGCCCCATTAGCTAAAGTGGTGCTTCAGGTTAAGAACAGTTTCAGGTTAAGAACAGACCTCCGGAACGAATTAAGTACTTAACCTGAGGTACCACTGTATTCACAATTTGAGAATGGAGGCGGAGATTTCCATGGCCTCCATGAGCAGGCCTTCTGCTCCATCCACAAATCTCCTTTGCCACCACTAGTAGATGAGAAGATCTGCACTATCCTATGGCCCCCAGGCCTTCCCAGAGAATTATGGCCTTAATAAATGAATAAACAAATGAATGAATGAACAAGCTTCGTGAGTACTCTGAATGAATGAATAAATGAATATGAGCCAGAGGAAGCTGGCGGGACAAATCAAATCAAAGGAGAGGAAAAAGTGGAAGGATTATAATCAACTGAATAGGCACAAGCCAGAGAGCAGTGCCGAATTGTTGAAAATGTTGACCTCGACAGATGCTGGCTTTTACTTCAGGCTCTGCCCCAGAGCCTTTAATGTCTCTACAGCAGAAAGCATTTATCATGCATCTTTCATTGGTTCCTTTGCAAAGACAATTAGACAGAAAACCTTTCACATTCTCTCTCCTCCTCCCCCTCGCGTGCTTTCCTGCCTTCACCACCACTAGTGTAAGTGATGGACTATTTTTGGTATAGCTCTTAGGACACATTTCAGGCTATTCATCTATCTCTTCTTAATGGTTTAGGAAAGAGAATCTTGTCAATGGAAAGGAGATATTATTGAGTTTCTAGATGAGCTTTGCGGGAGTTACTTTTATCCTCAAATCTCTCTCTCTTAAAAGCTGTACCTAGTTATTGTGCCGAAATGCTGACTTTCAGCCGTTTCAAAATGCATTTTAAGCATTGCACATGAAAAAGATATTAAGCAATATTTCGTCTTTGCCCATGAATCCCATAGAGTTTGCTTTTGAGGCAGGAGGATTAAAAATAGTTTTAATAAGTTTTTAGCAAGTACTCCATAAAACAGACTGATTTTAAAATATAAAAGATATAGCTAGGGTATTGCAGACTGAAACAAAGCTGAAGATCATTGGGTTGAAGTCTCTGGAATGAGAACCCAGCTTCCATAGGCAAACTTTACAAGTCTGCTGGCATTTGGGGGAAATCGGGGTCTTACCTAAAGCTAACTATTGAGGGCCAGTTGCCACTCTTCATTTTGAACCTGGGAATAGATATCCACTTCCAGGTACAAAATATGCAATTCTTGCATCAGCTGAGATTATAATTATGATTGTTATTATCATTGCTTTTTATCTGGGGGGGGGGGGGATGCAGGGGTATGCATACCCCCAAACATTTTGTGAATCTAAGTTTGGCCTCATTGAGGAGCAGTATTTCAATATGAGTCGGAAAATGAGAGTACCCCTAAACAGTTTTTTTTAAAGCACTGGTTATTATATATTGTAGTCACACTTCACCAGCAAGTCGCAGGGTGGGTTACAACAATTTAAAATTCAGTATTAAAAACAGCTGAAAACAACAGCACATGCACATCTATATTGCACTTTTATTTGGCAAATATATCCATGCCATGGCTGGGAAAGAAACATCTCCCTTGTTCTGCATAGTCTGCTGGTGTCATTCATAAGAACATCAGAAGGGCTCTGCAGGATCAGACCAAAGGCCGATTGAGTCCAGAATTGTGTTCTCACAGTGGCCAACTAGATGCCCGTGGGAAGCCAAAAAGTGCCTCATGACATTGTTGTTGTTGTTGTTTAGTCGTGTCCGACTCTTCGTGACCCCATGGACCAGAGCACACCAGGCACTCCTGTCTCCCACTGCCTCCCGCAGTTTGGTCAAACTCATGCTGGTAGCTTCAAGAACACTGTCCAACCATCTTGTCCTCTGTCGTCCCATTCTCCTAGTGCCCTCCATCTTTCCCAACATCAGGGTCTTTTCCAGGGAGTCTTCTCTTCTCATGAGGTGGCCAAAGTATTGGAGCCTCAGTTCAGGATCTGTCCTTCCAGTGAGCACTCAGGGCTGATTTCCTTAAGAATGATGAGGTTTGATCTTCTTGCAGTCCATGGGACTCTCAAGAGTCTCCTCCGACACCATAATTCAAAAGCATCAATTCTTCGGCGATCAGCCTTCTTTATGGTCCAGCTCTCACTTCCATACATCACTACTGGGAAAACCATAGCTTTAACTATATGGACCTTTGTTGGCAAGGCGATGTCTCTGCTTTTTAAGATGCCTCATGACATAGCCAAGAGCATACCTGCCAACAAGAGGTGGCAGTGACTATAGCAGGAGGTGAATTTATCTCTTGGGGACAATGTGGCAAAAAGAAGTGAATTAATCTTCACTTTTAGCTTAATACACTTTTGCCAGCATGACTCAAAGGAGCCACTAATGGAGCATAAGGCAGAAGATTAAAAACATACATTGTTTCAGAATTTAAATTTTTTTTAAAATAACAAATACCCAGAACGGTTGGCATTTTCTCCTGAACCTTGACAAAAAAACCCCCCATAACCTTTCAATTACACTTATATGATTTACTTAAATAACTGCATGCTCAGTATGACAATGTTTATAGTGAAGATTCTTAAAATATTTTTTTCCCATTGGAAGGAGTCCCAGTCCTCTTAGCAAATGGATTTGAAAAAAAGATTTTTAAATTGCCTGATCAGTTTGAAATAAAAACTATCAATTCTTCTTCATATCGTGAGGGAAAGCATTGGATCCTTGTCTCTCATGGTTATTCAAGGTGTTTTATGTTGTGTGAATAGATTTTTTTCCCCCAGAAGACACATTTCAAGTATTCCAAGCACTTCACACCCATTTATCTTAGTATTTATCACCACAGACCCCAACAAACAGATTAGTAACATCCAAACCTTTCTTTGTGATGGTTCTCATGGGCACAGAGTACCAGCACTTCTTACTTTGCTGCTCATAGCAGCCATTTTGTGCTGGAACCCACAACAAATTTACCAATATATGGGTATTGGCACCTCATTATTTTTTTGAACAACAAAAAAATACTGGTAATATTATTCTTCTATTGCAAATATGCAGACTGAGAGAACAGAGGCTTTAGGCTTACACAAGACCATCAGTGAATTTAAGACTTAGGCGAGATAGATTTAAACCAGAGATTTCCTGGCTAATAGCGAGGGTGGCCAGTGAAAAAGAGGACAGGGCTCTTGCACCTTTAGTAATTGTGGAGATTTTAATTACTTAAAGGTGTAGGAACCCCATTCTCTTTTCCACATGGTTATCCCATTAACACACTTTGCTTCGTATATTTCTTAGATGAACTTCCAGCCGAACAAGTTTTTAAAGAAATTTGTTTTGAGAACAAAATATTCAATCTCCCTGAGATTCAGAATGAAATTATGAAAGGCCTTTTGATGGCTGCATGCAGATTCTTCAATAATAATAATAATAATAATAATAATAATAATAATAATAATAAATTAAGAGTGCACATATGCATATCTACTCACAAGTAAATCCCACTAAGTTCAGTGTGACTTACTTTTAGGTTTTTGTTTATTAAGTTCAATAAGGTTTTCTTCCAGGTAAGTAGGGGATTGCAGCCTGAATTTCTTAATAGCTTCTTTAAAAATAGAGCTGATTCTTCTAGCTTAAATCACAGATACCAGTGAATGCTAATGTCAATCTGTGAATTGCTTGTATTTGTAAAATTACTTGTATTGTTATATACTGACAAACTATTCAAATACACAGCTTAAGAAAAAATTGCTGGGTGAGCAGGTTAATTCTTTTACTGACATTTCTTTCCCCATCTATTTTTCCCACCTAAGGGCATTAAATTGTTGCCTAATTACATATTATCAAAACTGCACATTGCCAGTTTTTGCTCCGAACATAAAAACTAGCAGAGACAAGCCATTGAAAAATGTACCTTGCATGTCACCCTAAACTGAAGCCAAGAGCACTAAGTAAATCAGTGGGATTTAAAGTGCTTAACTTCTTTATGTTGTTTGTCTAACTTAAATACACTTCTGGTTCTCCCCAAAGCTCAGAGTGGCTTAGGTGTGATTCCTGGGCACTTTCCCCATCCAGGCAGCTTACAAGGTCATAGCTGCTTAGCTTTTAGTGGTGGAAATGTGCCATATAATTTCATCCCACACTCTGGGCAACTTTAAAATGTCAGTACTCTTATAATGTCAAATGATATGCCTTGTCTTAGATTTTACACCTGCAAGGCGAGTTTCTCTTTCTCTCTCTCTCCCTTCTCCTGATGCTTTTTCAGAAATAATATCAACACAGCCCACATTATGTAGAATGCAGTCCAATGAACCACAGCTGGGTGTGGGGTGAGGAAGAATGAGAATAGACATGATGATTGGGTTAACCAGGCCACAAGTATATCAATTCACAGCTTCTCCACCAAATTTGGCATGGCATGGGGCAAAGGGTTTCACTGCCTGTGGTACTCTCCAGCTCACAGGAGAAATGCCAATTTAAGGCAGCAGAAAGTCATCCACAGTCACTCATGTGACTAGCTTGGTAGTATGGCTAGGGTGACCACTCACACAACACAAAAAAGGATAAAAAATTGCATAAAATTTGCACATGCTAACATTTATTGTATACATACAAATTTAGAAACTGGGCAGTATCCATTGATGTTGTTCCATTTGTTTGTTAAGATCCCAAGGGGCTTCCCAATAATAAAGACACAACTGACATGGAATTTAGTTTTAGGTTATTGGCATAATTTTGCCACAACTTTATTGACTACAGATAGTGAGTGGTTTGTTTAGGCATTGGTTCCCGATTAGCTGCACCTGGCCTCAGCAGGACGCAGCACTGACGACTGGACCCCACCATATCGTCGGTACAGGTAAACACCGTGGGGGAGCATTGGTACGGTCACATGACTCAAGCTCACCCCAAAATGCTCCCAGGGACTCTTGCGTGGCCCTACCCCCTGAAAGGGGTCGACAAAAGCATGGCGAGTCCCTGGATTCCGTTAACGGAATACCTGTTGCGCATTGGAGGGGCCAGGTTCTCTGACTTCCCCTCCAGACCACCTTGAACCAATGCCTAACCACCAAACTTTACAAAGTTGTGACGATTTGCTACACGGCAGGTGAAACCCAAGTGGCACCAGCCAATCAGCCAGATGGGAAAATTCCTACCGGGCCCCTGCCCCAACAGCAGACGACCCACGATGGCATAGCAAGGTCATAGCAAAACCCTAGATATAGGGAGGGTGGGCGGGCGATCTGGTGCACGAAGTGAAAACAGGAAGCTTGACGCTAAAGATCCCTTGGTTAATACACAAACAATCCCATTGGCCGGATCTGCCCAGCAACTGAGGGACCACCAATCGGGTTGTTGTGGCTATCCAATCGCTCTCACCCACACAACAACGAGGTCAGTTCTGATGATCTCACTGCAACACGTGCACTCTGTGAGGAGGACCCGATTAGTGCAAGGCCCTCAGGTGTGCAATGTAACTTTCCCTCCATTTCCTCTCCCTGTGCACCCCAACCCTCTGAAGCAGATTTAGAGAGGGTGCATGGGGAAAGAAAAGGGGGGGAAAGTTCCATTGTGTAAATGGAAGGCCTTGCAATAATGGAACTGCCTTGTAGGATACTATCCAACTACTACAACTTAACTAGAATGACAGTACATCTCATCAAAGTGGGGAGGATGGTGACCAAGCAGCCTGTATTATGGCTGCTGAGTTGGCTGTTCCGGTGCTGAATGTTGATGGGTAGCTTCAAGGCCTCTGCTCTCCTTAGGATTCATTTCTAGCAAAAAGAATAAAAGAATCTAACAATTTTGTTATGGCTTAAGTAGGGTTGCCATAAAATTCCTGACACCCGCAAAACCATCAGAATTGTTGAGCTTTTTGGGGGGAAACCTCCCCCCAAAACAGTGATTTTAAGCTTTTTCCCAGTGTACATCTGGGTTTTCCCTAACATCCCTTGATGCCATTTTTACACCTGAAAACCAGGACATGTCAGAAATTTTCCTGATGTATGGCAAGCCTAGACATAAATTTTCATGGACTCAGTGCTGCCTCATCCGATGCAGGAAGTGAAATCTTTGTTGACAGGTAGATGAAGGAGAAAATGGCAAGGTGTGAGTTGAATAGCAATGGGATGTCAGTAAATGGCAATTAGAAAATATATTTACTTTATCCAAATGAATTTCAATAATTTGCAAGATAAGACCTCTCACTCTCTGTGTGTGTATTTAAAAAAAATTCTTCTGTTTTTCCCACTCCTAAGAAATGTTACAAACCATTATGGTTATATTCTACCTCCACTGCCGGAGACAATATGGTTCCAGTTATTGGAAACCGCAGGAGGGGAGAGTGCTGTTATGGGTGGGTCCTGCTTGCATGCATCTCATAGGATTCTGGTTGACCCGTGTGAAAACAGGTTGTTGGGGATAACATGATCTGCTGGCCTGATCCAGCAGGCCTTTCTTAGGTTAATTTTGCTCACATTGCAATTTGTCACAAGTTTCCTCACCCAAATTCAACTTGGGCCCCTTCTGACGTTATATTATTACTGTGGGAACTGCTGAAACGATACATTCCCCTCCTGTATCATTTCAGTAACACTGAATCTGGGTCACATGGGAAGACCTCATAATGAAGCTCTTTCCCTTGACAATCTGGCTAGTCCTACCATCAGGCAAAGTGAGGCAGGCGCCTTAAGCTGCTGATCTGGGGTGTCACGAAAGGGCAGCAAATGATGAGATATTCAATTTGTCATCATTTGCTTTTGTTCCCAGAGGGAGGTGCTTGGGATTTCCTGCCTTGTGTGCCAAAGTAACTTGACCAATTTAATGTTCAAAAGGATTCATTTATCTGCCCTATCTCTACTGTTATTTATCAATACATTTTCGTTTGGTCCATTTTACATCTATCTCTTGAACTATGCCCTTAAGATAAGAGCATCACAAAACTAATGCAGGTTCCAGAGCTGTGATATAGTTGACAATCTCATCAATCACTGCAGTTATAGATTGCCAACATCTATTCATTCTTTTAAAACAAGACTATTTTTTTTTTGTAGTCGTCAACCCCCCAAATTGCTTTCATGCATAACTTACTTTTAAAAGTTTGGTTGGAACAATATACATTTTGTAAATCATTTTAAGACATTAATCTCTTCCAGTGAAATGGAGAGTTTTATCAATATTGTCAGTATGCCAGTATACTGAACCTTTCCTCAGTTATGTTTTAAATATATGCCCTTCTGAGTTTTCATTTGCTTCCAGAAAGAGCACCAGGCTCATTTCTGAAAAAAGAGTTGGGGTGGCACCACCGAGAAGACCCTCCTTTGAGCTCTAATCATCTGGACTTCACTAGGTAATGGCTGTGCATTTCTTTGGAGAGCCAAAGCCACAGAAGCTTAAGGAGTTCCCCATCTGCCTTGAGACACCTTGTTAATGGGATGATCCAACATAGATACATGAGAACCTTCCTTGAATCAACCTGATTCACCTTGTAATGTGGGGTTCAAACAGAGCCTATGCACACTTCTAGTACATTCCCAGCTTTCATCCCTAGCTAATGAAACAACTTCCAGATACCAGCCTCCATTCATTCACACAAAATTGTACAATGTTTATATATAAACAGAGTATCATAGCAATGGATGCCTCTCAGATTGCTTACCGCCATACAGCTCTTAAGGGCCCGAGGGACTTCTTCATGCTTACAAGCTGGCAGGTTATAGCTGAAGTGGTTGCTTGTATTCCACCTGAATGCAAGCGGCGCTAAAGTATGTGCAGCGTGGGGTGGCGCATAAGCCTTGTGAGATCTGCTCTCCTGCCAAGGATTCAGAAATCTTTGGAACTGATGTGGATGACAATAAATACCTGTCTATTGGATGTCTCATTTAGACAACCTCATCCTTCACAACTAATCTGGCCACTTGAAACTTGGTCTTATTCTATCGATTCTCCATCTTCGTACTTCTCATCTTCCTTAGAATAAGAAGGCATTCAGTTCACGTAGGCATGCCTTTATGATTTTAAAAAGAATATTCTCAGCCTATCTACTCCAGGTGCTGACTACAGATGCTAGAATTGTAGGCATGTGCTATTTTTTAGGGTAACGTTTTACTGCATCAGACAATGCCGCCAGATGTGTTGCAAATTTTGTTTGATGGCTGGCTTTTTCTTGTCTTTATTTACAACCACGTCCCATAAGAATAACAGGCTCATTCTTTTGTGGTCTATTAATAAATTCTCCCTCTCCCTCTCCCTCTCCCTCCCCCCCCCCCTCTCTGTGTGTGTGTCTGTGTTTTGAATGCCGCAATCTGAGGGTGATTAGTTAAGATTGTACTCATGTCCCACAATTGTCATCCACATTACGGTTGGGTGTGTTTTTAAAAAATATGAATGTATATTTTCCTAAATACTTGTATAAACTTGATGTTGAATGTAGGGGGAATGTCAGCATAGATAACATTTAGTCTGTTTAAATGGAAATTTGGGCAGCTGCTTTCAGTATATTTAACAATAGAATTCTCCTGCGTGAAGGCTGCCGGGTCGTGGTACATTGCTGCATGTTCTTGCAATGGCACATTCATACACGAGAGCCTCCCAGTTATGCTGCAGTCAACAAAGATTAGTTTGGATGTTGTAAACCAAGTGAAGATACAAAAGGCAAAGTTTATGTTTTAGTTTGTGTTGCAGATTTTTCCTTTTTTTGGGTGGGGGGAACTTTCCCCACTACTTTCCAAATGTTTCAGTGATGTGTTTTGGTAATGTTGCTGCCATATTGTTGGTTCTTAGCAGCTGGGGTGACTTGTATTGCAGTATTATTTACTTTATTTATTTTGATATTCTTATGCTCTCAAGGCAGTTCACTGAAATAACATAAGGACAAATACACATGGGGATATATCTTACACATAAAATATTAAAACTAAAATAGCAGCATAGAATGACTCAAACCACACCAGGCATCCATGGGAAACATAATATAAAACACATTTTAAAAAAATATAGTGCAGCTTCATTAATTAAAAGCCAGTTGGAATCAAGAGTTCTTTTAAGGCCCATTTATAAACTGAGAAAGAAGCGATGAAACCCACATTCTTCAAGGAAAACACTTGGGTGATTTAAAAGGCCTCCAATCAGCAGTACTATTCAACTGCAAAATGACGACTGTATGAGCGAGTGCTCCAGCCATTTACAAGCCTTGTTCACTTAGAATCATAGAATTGTAGAATTGGAAGGAACCCAAGGGACATCTCGACTAACCCCCTGTGATGCAGGAATCTCAACACGCGATTCCCCCATCCAATTTGAATCCATACCAGACACTGTCTTAGCTTTGCAAATGTGCTAGCAATTTTATTAGTGCACCACTTGTAAGATGCTCAAAGCACCAGACCATTTTTTTCATTTAAGAAAATATGTAGTCAGTTTGCATTTGGGGGACATCTGTGATGTACTCTTATATTTTGTTGCAGTTCAACAGTACCTCCTAGAGTTTCTGCAGTCATGGCACTCTTGGGGGAAATTTGCAATGGGCAGACATTCTGGCTTTATTCTCCAATAAACATTCTGAGGCTAATTCTTTTTTTGACAATACCAAAACCTGTTAGAATGGGCCACCTCTTTTATAATATAAGTGCAGAGTCATTTGAAAAGTGGTCTAACCTCTAAATAAATGGCTGACCGCATAAATGAAGTGTATTTCATCATTGATCAATGCACAGGTGCTCTGCCTGAGAACCTCTGAAAGAAACTCTTAATGTGCTCTGAAACCCTTGTGTTTGCCCTAATAGCTAACATTTGTGTGTTCAGACCCAGAACTCTCCCCCCTAAATAAATTCATACTTGACTCAAATTTTTGGTTTGTTTTTTGGCAGAATTTAGGCCACAACTTTATTGATTACAGAAAGTGACTGGTTGCATAGGCTCTGGTTCGACTAGCTCCCTGCACCCTTGCAGGTAGCGCTGACCCAGGGCACCAGCATAGGTCAGCCAAGGGTGAACACCTGGATAAGCGGAAAGCCAGGCATGGGCTAACTCCGCCACCCAAATGTCCCCCTGGACTCAGGCACGGGCACAACGCCCTCACAGGGGTTGACCAAACCATCGAGTCCCTGGATTCCTTTAATGGAATACCCTTCACATAGGGATGGTGAGAGCATTCTCCCATCCCTATCATCTGAACCAGAGCCTATCTGCACCCTTACAAGTTGTGACGATTTGCTACGCGGCAGGCAAAACCCAAATGGCAACAGCCAATCAGCCAAGTGGGGAAAATTCCTGCCGTGCCCCTGTCCCAACTACAGACAGACAACGGCATAGCAAGGTCAAGTGCAAAAGCCCTAAAAGTAAGGAGAGGTGGGCGGGTGTTCCGAAGGCACATGCCGAAAGAGGAAGCTCTGGGTCATGTGCATGGGCATAAATAGGTCTCTCAAACCGTTTAGACTGCGTCCTATTGGCCAGATTGCACCCAGCTTCGAGGGACCTACCAATCGGGTGTTGTGGCTAACCAATTGTACCCACCCACAACACAGGGTGTCAGTTGTCCAGGTCTCACCACAACACGTGTTGTCTTTAAAGGAGGACCCGATATCACATTAGAATGATTTTCCTATTTTATTTGCAAGTCTCTGTGTGTCACTGTTGCCTTTCCTTTCCCCCACCTTTTCTCTCCTTTCTCACCTTCCCTGTTTTCTAGATTGCATCAATATTAAGCTCCCTGTGGTGTTATAAAAATATTTCACAAGGTTTTGTTAAATTCTGTGTCCACCAGGCTTTGAGGGAACAATTCCAAAGATCCCCTCTTTATTTGTTTTCCTTCTTTGACCTGGGCTGAGAAGTCCTGGGTAACAGAGTAGACTCACGCATCAGCAGAGTCATCCTGCTGGGCTGGCAACATATTATAATTCATTTGGGGGGAGGGACTTTATATATAAAATGTGGTTTCCCAGTAAGGAAAAAATCTCCCCTTTTAAAGAAAGGTCTCCTGATGTCTCTTCTGTATGCCAATCATTCCTTTCTGTTGCTTTTCTTGCATGCCTTCATTTAATCATCACTTCTCTAAATTAAAAAGCCCCGACTTTTTAAATCTTTCTTTATATGGGCACATTTTCCATGTCTATAACCCATCCCCTAGTGTATCTCTGCACCCCCTCTATTTCCATGATAGTGTGATCATAATTAAGCTCAGCCTTCCATGTATAACAATGATTAATATAATAAGCTATAATGCTGTCAGTCTTCTCCCATGAGTGGTTACTGTTAATTTAAATCTCCAGCTTTAGAAAGCACAGCATTGTACAGATGGGTCTATAAATGAAAGGGGGGAAAAAATCAAAGCACCCAAAACTGAACAACCTATCCTAGCACTAATGAAATTGAGAACCTTCCTGTTTACTTCAATTAATTTGGGACGGCAACCAAAGAAAAATGCAACCCTTGATGCCCTAGTTGAGTGGAAAAGAACAACCAAAATTCCTCCACAAACAAGAAGCTTGCTCTTGATATACATATGATGAAAAAGTGAATTAAAAAATCTGCTTTTAATTCTATACGGTTATAATTTAGCATTGTGTGGATGAGTCCTTTCTTCTCTGGTCCAACAGCAAGGAAAAGACTGAAAGCTTTCATTTCCATTTTAACTAACCACAGTTTAGTGTTCTCACAGACAAACAGTGATTAGTCCCAACCATGGTTTACTGAAACAAGTCAACTTCAAATCAAATCAGCTGCCTTTTTTCAATTAACCGTAGTTAAGATTAACCCCAGTAAGGATTTGGAATTGTGACTAACTGAAAATAGAAGCGAATGCTTCTACTCATTCTCTTTGCAGACACACCAGAGTAGGAGAAAAGGGGGAATGTGCTACCCTGAGCCATGCCTGGGTTCATTCATATAAAGGAAAACCAAAGTTTAGTGTTGTCACAGACACCACAAACTCCTTGATGGTGCCCATCAATTCTTAGCTGCTTCCTTCCCTCGGGCCAAAAGGTTGAAGTAAAGTGGCAGTGAGTCCCCATAATTGTTTCAGGAGCTAATCCCTGAAGTATCTTGGACTCAAAGGGAGAGGCATTACTCTTCCTATCAATACGACTATTTTGGGGTGGGGTGGGGGAAGAAATGGGACTGTCAAGAGTCTCCACCCTGAGCAGTGCCACATCTTGAATGTCAGGACGGCATCCTTATTGAGATAAAGGGAGAGGAGACCATCTTTGAGAGAGAAGTGTGCTCCCTCTCTTTCTCTCTCACACACCCATCTGACGGGAAAAAGCATTTTTTATACCAGGGACAAAAATGCTTGCAAAGCATGTCCTCCATAATGCCTCAGCCCTAGGGAAAGCAACCTTATTAAAAATGAGCAAAGGGTGCCTTTAGAAGTGAGGACGCATTAATGTTGTTTTCCTTTCCCTTCCTCCCTAAGGGCCGTTTGGCCTGAACGGAAAGGAGGCATCCCTCTGTTAGGCAGGGACAGCTTTACAATAGAGATGTTTTGATATTTGCCATTAAGCCGTGTCACATATTTCGTTCCGTCTTGAACAGGTGTTAATCTGCTTTCAGGGAAAAAAGTGGAGTGTTTGGCTTTGCTCCTAATCAGAGCCATAGGCAGTCATGAAGCAATTCCAGCAGTTTCCTCAGTAAATTGGCTATGAATATTTAAGGAGGAAAGGCAGCCGTTTTCTTTTACTTTTGCCGCAACCCAGGCCAAAGCATGCCTCCCTTGGTAGTGCAAATATCCCCACCTCCTTTTAAACAAAGCCGCATCAGGAAAGTGTCTCGCTCATATTTTGCTGTTTAAATAGACACGAAATTCTGAACGGGAAGAGAGTCCATTTAGCATGTTCTTGTATGTAAGCTGTGGTCATATAGCAAGCTCCCGACAAAAAATGGGAGTGGGATATTGCCTCTAGCTGGCGAGGGGAAGCCATACATAATGGATTGCCTCAATTCTCATGAAGGCACAATAGCAGAAAAGAAACAGTTCAAGCAGAGTGATGGCTGTGCGGCCATTTTAAGAGGAGAGTGAAAATTTTAGAGAGGTGTGTGGCAAGGGTCACAGGCCTGCTCTTGGATACATTCAATATTGGCTTTTTTTTTTTTAAAGGAGTGCATTTTAAGAGCGCTTGTTGAGATTGCTATCTCCCCTCCCTTTAATTTTCTTTAAAAAAATATTTATTATATAAATTTATTTAAAATGATTTTATTTTAAAAAATAAATTTTTACTAAACAGTGGACACGACATGAAAACGAACATAAAAAGACCAAAATAATCAGAGAACAGAGTGGTACAATAGGCTTACACAGCAGTATATCTGTCAGGGGCTGGGCAGAGGAGGAATGGTGGAGACCGCCTCCCCATCCTGACCCTTCCAGGGGGGAGAAAAAGGAAAACAGTACAGATTTACAACAGTGATTTGCGGGAGGTCGCAGCTCAGAGGCAAATGAGGGGAATAGTTGGGAAATAATGGGAGAGGAGCAGGCAGAGCCAGAGCAGCAGCTGACGCGTCGTCACTAGAAAGCATTCTAGACCCTCCATCTCCCAGAACCTGGCAAGCCTTAAAAGTAGAAGAACAAAGAGCTCAAAGACAGAGGGCACTTAGCTAGCATCCAAAGAGGAGATGATGATGATGATGATGAATGAGGAAGTGAAGGAGGGGTTGGAGATTCATTCGGGACAACGCCGTTACAGTGGTACCTCAGGTTAAGAACTTAATTCGTTCTGGAGGTCCGTTCTTAACCTGAAACTATTCTTAACCTGAGGTACCACTTTAGCTAATGGGGCCTCCCGCTGCTGCTGCCGCGCTGCTGCTGCACGATTTCTGTTCTCATCCTGAAGCAAAGTTCTTAACCTGAGGTACTATTTCTGGGTTAGTGGAGTCTGTAACCTGAAGCGTCTGTAATCTGAAGCATCTGTAACCTGAGGTACCACTGTATACAAGAGGCTGGGTTCTATAGCCTCTCTCTGTAAAGTTTGAAGTTAAAAGGGACTGTAAGAAACTTTTCCTTGTCTTTATACTTTCATGGGCAATCAGCCGGCGGGCTGTGGATAGCATCCTGACAAAACTAGTAACAATCTTCAGTTCTGTATTAATATTCGTTTTTCTTTCCAGCATCACTTCTGCACTGTTCATGCCTGAAGTTCACTTTCAGATGGATGGCCAAGATGATCTGCAATTTAGTCTGCCTCCCATAAGAGTTTCAAAATGCGTCGATGGTCCTTCTGTTCATTTGCGTAGGCTATGAGGCCATGATACCTGCCACTCCCACAGCTGAGTGAATCATGTGCCTCAAATTTTCAGCAATTGCTTTCTTTTTAGATTACACATAAGATGCCTTCAATCCGGTCTCTTGCATGTGCAACTGTTGGGTGTGTGTGTAGCCTAGGCTTCATAATGGATGAAAACACTGAAGCAGCTGATTGGGAATGGAGGTGGGAAGCAGTGGAGGCAGCTAAATGCAGCAGCAAATTCCTTTTCCTGAACAATTGGTTAAGACCACATCTACACCATACATTTAAAGCAGTACCATGCCCAAAAGAATCCTGGGAATTGTAGTTTGCTAAGAGAGCTCTTTTGGAGACTCCTATTCCCTTCACATCTACAGAGTGATTTAACAATCAATCCCTCGTTCCAGGGAACTCTGCAAATGTACTGTTTTAAAGTGGTATAATAGTTCTTTAAATGTAGCAGATGATGCTTCTATGCTATTGCTGATTATTTGATTGGCAATATTCATAGGGAGGACTGGTCGCCAGATTTGATGTGGAACTGTATGCACAGCAACCATTTGCCGGTGTGCTCCATCATACAGCTGGGCATACGTATGTGGAAGCCTGCTGTGTTTGTAGGCAGATTCGTGGCCACATGATATAGGTAATTCTGAGGAGAACTGCACCTTAAAAAAATGGGAAAGGGAGCACATGACTGCCTAACCCTCCCTAATTGGCTCCCTAGGGGGGTGGGGAAAGTTGCAAATGTTAGGGGTAACAGATAGAAGCATATGTAAGCCACAAGCACACATGTTTGTAAAAAAATTGGGGAGAGGAAATCAAGGAGAGGAAAAAGTACCGTATTCTAGGAGAAAGGCATTATGAATAAACTGAGGAGTCAGAAAGAGCGGAATTGGCAGGCACCCAGTAGGAGGTCACAGCAGTTAAAAAACAAACAAATCAAGTTATGGATAAGAGGGCTAGGAACCAGAGTAGATAGGAAGTAGATGCACAATTTTTTGAAAATGAAGGAGCGGAAATTACTTGCTTGTATAGGGAAAATTTTTTGTTTCCTTCCAAAAAAACTCCCATAGAAACAGCACAGTTACCATTTGTTCTGTCTCACTCTGTTATACACTAGTCTTTCTATCCAGTAGGATTCTGGATGGGATGTCCTACTTCTGTTTTTCCAGGATACCATAATTGTCCTGATGCAGGAGGTGAGTCCAATGCATAGAAGATGCCAGGAATAAGTCTGTGGCTACCACTGTAGGATGAGAATTCAGGCATCTCTCACTGAGGTAGCAATGGAGACGTTCCACTTAAGAACTTTGAAAGCAGTTAACTCTTTAAAATCAATCTTACCCACCTGAAAATTCTATTTGTTTCTAAAATTTGTGATCTATATTCTTATTAGATCACATATCTACATGCATATAGCCCTAGTAGACTTTATGTCTTCATGTCTCCTCAGCAACAAATTTTAAAGTCCCCGCTGCACAATTTTTGGCATTTCACAGCTTGGTAGAACTCATTCTATAAACGAATTTGATTGGTTGGTACCACTGGCTGTGACATTGTGAGAAAATAGAGTACCCATTAAAGTATAGTTGGTTACCGATACTGTTGGTCACAGTGTCGGCCTACAATTTTGTATCAGCTTCTACTTGACCTTTGCTGCCACAGTTGCTTTAGTGACATCAAAGCTATCTTCAGTTTCACATTTTAAAGTACCAAAGGTCTCTGTTTAACGAAAAACCATCTCAGCATGAACTTTAGTAGGCCACCATGTGACACATCAGATGCATAAACTGGACAATAACGGTGTTGGCATACATTTAGAGGAGTCTACTGGATCCGGCATTTTGTTCAGTATCCTCAGAGTGGCCAAGAGTATGCTTATGGGAAGCCCACAAGAGCACTCTCCTCTCCTGAGGTAACTTGTATTCAGTCAGGAGCATACTGTCCCCAGCATAGGTCCAGGCTACAGGAGGGTGAAGTGTCTGTTTAACAAGGGATGAGTAAAGCTACAATCTTATACCCATCTTGTTTGGAGCAGTCTCACTGACTTAATTAAGTCAATGCTAAATAAACATTATTTAGTACATGTTAGCAAACATGTAGGATCAGGCTGTGCAGTCTTCACATCTTCACATCTCACCTTGTAAAACAGACATTCCCTCTCCCACTAGACTCGTACCTTGATTCATAGGCAGTTCTAATGCATTTGCTGCACTCGGTGCACCTGAAGGCACACATTTCTTGCTTACCAAAACTCCTGCCACAAAACAAGGGTGCTTATTGCTCTCCTGGGTTGTTTTAGGGTGCCACTTGGCTCTTCCTAGATCAGCAGGTGTCCATTTGGCTTCAGTTTGTTGTGCAGTGTTTTCTGTGAAAGTGTACAGAGAGTGCTGGTAAGCTGCCTTGAGCATGGCGGGCGAGGTGGGAAATGAATTTTTCAAAACAAGCGACACATAAATACATTCTGAATGCTCTGTGCCAAGGCTGCTCAGGTCTTTCCCATAGCAATGGAGCAGGTACATCACAAATGTGACATGTGTGCAACGCTCTTTAAAATGCAGGCTCTCAGCACATCTGTTCTAACCCAGTGGATACATCTAAGGGCCTGTAATGAAAGCCACGGTGACTCTGACATGTGTAATATTTTGTTGGGACAAACAATGCCACGTTTGGTTTTCAGACTCTCCTTTGACAACAAATTAATGAGGATCACCATGTTTATTAACAGGTATTCCTCTGGTTTTCCCACTGCATTAGCAGAAACACCTAGCGTTAGGGGTAGGGAATCAGATCTGGGTGATTTTTAGGGTCCTTTCTGCACACAGCCTTGTGGGCTATGTTTGACATGTGGGTGGGGCCACCCACCTGTCAATCACCTAGCTTCACAATTATGTCAGGTCTGTGTGGTTTGGCCCGGATAGTTTTAAATCAAATTACATGGGCAAAAAAGGTCCGCAGTGATTTCTAAGCACACAAGAACCGGCTGATTTTCCTACATATAGCTCCTAGTATACTTTAGATTCTAAGTTAAACTAGAATCAATACATAATAAAAGATAACAGCCCTTGTCTTACAGGTGCACAGTTCATGAGATCTACTGCTTAGGTCTTTTTCATAGAAGCCGATATCACTTGATGTCTCCTTATGTCTACTTTTCCAAAGCAGCTGCACTTCAGATGGTTTGGATTTTCCACCCAGCTAGGGTAGGGCTGGTTTTTCCCTGTACCAGCATAGATATTATTATAGTCCCAAGCAGTGTGAGTGGAGAGAATCTAGATTCTGGCAGAAGCACTTGGTAGTACCTCTTCCAGCATGAAATACGAGGCTTGCTCTTCTGGGGTCACCTCTGCTGTTGTGTTGGAAACATCACTAGCGAGGAAAGTAGCATCCTACTCGCAGCTGGACACTGGATGGGGTGGGGCCTCAAGAAATCAGGAAGGGTGCCAAATACAGCCCAGAGGCTCCAATGTGTCATCTCTGCTCTGAACCATAAAGGACCTTATGTAAGACCTAACCCTTTCGCTTCCTCATCCTTGCCCATTCATCATCACTTGTCCTCTTTCCAAACCTAAAAATGCTATTTGCTTCCAATAAGGCACTTTAAGCTTCAGTAAGAGAGAATTCAACTGAATCTAAATATATATTGGTTGTGTGTGTGTGTAGAGCAATACTCCAAAACACGCCTTCTCTCCCACCCCATATTTGGAGATGTGCATTAATTCCCTTATTCATCTTCTAGCTGTGCACCAAAGGTTGCAGCTAGACTCACCAGGGTGCTGTTTCATTAATATTAATCATGAGTATCCTTTATAGTACTGAATTTTCTCTTAGTGCTAAGGAGTGTTCTTCAACAATGAATCCTTTTCAGGTGAATTATATCCAGGGCACTTATTTTCCTGCTATTGGCACAATCTACGATATTTGCTTTAAAGAGCACAGCTTGTTTCCTACCAAGAGCTGAGATTTGCAGACTTTTGTAAAGAAAGCCTCTGGTCTCAGTTCCCAGTTACAGAACAATGCCGCACTCTCCTCCAGCAGGATCACTTGGAGGGATCCTAGTTTGATGAATTTTTAAAAACGGCTTTCCTGCTGGTTGCCGCTGCAGTGCTTCTGTGGTAGCGGGCTTTGCGAGTGCTTATTATTATTATTTTAAAGTGCCGGGCACCAATCTTTCCTTAGAAGCTGGCATTTGAAAGGATGCTTTGGCACACGGGGCTTAACTAGTCATACATTCTGAATCACGGGCCTGTACCCTGTGGCAGCAGGTGAGCAACTAAATGGGCTGGAGATGGAAACTCCTCCCTACGGCTTCAGAAGCGAACGCTGAGCTGTCGAGCAGACAGTTCTGCAGAGCTTCCGAGGCTGCCAAGTTGCAACTTGCCGGCATGTTGCTTTGTCTGCGGAAAGCAGGTTGCAGAGAGGCTCCTACAGAAACCTCCACTCTCTGCTCAGAAGGATTCTTGTGTCAATTTTAACAGCCTACCGACACAGGCAGAAATTCTTCATGTGCAGCTGCCCCCACCTGCAGATGGGAAGGCTCAGTGATAGAACCTCAGCCTTGCATGTAGAAGGTCCCAGGTTCAGATCCCAGCATCGCCAGGTCAGAAGATTGCTTGAAACCCTGGAGAGCCACTGCCAATCAGTGTAGACCATACTGAGCTAAATGGACAAAAGGCCTGACTCATTATAAGTCAGCTTCCTATGACAGGAAAAGCTTCACCAGGTGCATTTCTCTTTAGAAATAAATAAAGAAAATACAAATTTTCCACCTGCTCTCCGCAGCCACAGCCAATCCCCGCCCCGCATTCACTATCCATGTATACAACAACTCCAAAATTAAAGCAAAAATTATCATCTTATACATGGAAAAATACAGTAATCATGCCCTGCTTTAGGCCTGGTGGAGAGAGGCAGGAGCAGGACCCTCAGACTCTCAGCAGGTGTTCCTGCTTCCCCCAGCCTCCCAACCTGGGAGATCCTCTCTACCTTGCCCCTCACCCAGAACTACCAGATGTATTTCTCAGTGTCTCAGGGCCGGCCCTACCATTAGGCTCAAACAGCTGATTTGAGGTGTCATGAAAGGGCGACAATTGCTAGAAATTCAATCTGTTTTCACTACATCGGCCCATAGGAGCCTATTTGTAGTGGGACAGGAAGGAGGGCAAGAAGCCACTTCTGGGGCACCACCACTGTGGTATTCCAGCCCTTGGGAGGAGTGGGCTGGGTATACAAGGAGGCAGCAAGAAGTCAGGAAGGCCTCCCACCTCACCTGAAGTGGTGTGGCATGAGATGACCACCGGTCCTGCTAGCTAGGGATCATGGGAGTTGTAGGCCAAAAACATCTGGAGGGCCGAGTTAATCCCACCTTTCCTCCTTAATCCCACCTTTCCTCCTTGATGGGCAGACTTGCCCAATTATGATAGGCTTAGGAACCAATTTATTCTGATCTCACACAACTGTAATTTTTACACCCAGGAAAGGAAAGAAACATTTTGAGGATTTTCTGCCTCAGGTGCTGAAATATCTTGGCTGGTTTGGGGTATGTTGCCCTTTGTCTTGGAATTGTGTGCATGCATGCCTTTTGCTGCTCCACTTCAGGCAGTAAAATCCTGTTTTTGCATTTGCTCAGGAGTCTTGCAAGAACAAAGTTAGTAACTTGGCTTATTTCTGTGAATTGTGTGCACACCACGAGGAAAGCAATGTACTGAGTAATGCTATTACTCAGTACATTTTGGGGAGTGGGTGTTGGCGACAGGAAAACATGCTTTCATGCAACGTGTCAGGATATTAGAAAATCAATTCTTGAGTTTACCTTGAATAAACAGCACCCCTGTCCCCAACAACTGAACAGCAATGTTCATTACTGTTATTCATATTGTGATGCCCTTTAAAAATAAGAGGCAGCCATTAAAAAGCCTTCTTGGTTCAACTTCCATTTCCAGAAATTGTTCTACACAATGCAGTTTGTTTACAAATGAGATTGGGTTTGAAAGAAAGTACACAGCACTCAAGAAGCAATCAGACGGCCAACAATAAGAAATGGTTTTGTGGTTTTGTTTTTGTCTTGAAGGAGACAAGCAGAACAACAGCACGTTTTGTTCTCGAGCTCATAAACAAAAAATCATAAGGTAACTGGCACGATTGCTTAGTTGCATGTCACAGAACAGGTACAATATTTTAAGTTAGCTCTGAAAACAAGGCAGATTAGCGTGCTCAAGTGAATGGAAGTTGCTCTGGGCTGTAGAAGACAATGGTTTTAATGGCACCACCACTGCCCCAGACTCATTGTGTTGCCTTGTAATAATAATAATAATAATAATAATAATAATAATAATGCAGGGTTAAACAGATGGGCAGGTCTGGGAAAAATGGCCTTGCAGGGCAAGTTGGACCCCCTGGCAGGCCATGTTTGGCCCATGGGATTGGTTTGGATTTGATATCCCGCCTTTCACTCCCCTTGAGGAGTCTCAAAGCGGCTAACATTCTCCTTTCCCTTCCTCCCCCACAACAAACACTCTGTGAGGTGAGTGAGGCTGAGAGACTTCAGAGAAGTGTGACTGGCCCAAGGTCACCCAGCAGCTGCACGTGGAGGAGCCGAGACGCGAACCCGGTTCACCAGATTACGGGTCTACCGCTCTTAACCACTGCACCACACTGGCTCTCACCTGAATCTATGCTCATTGACTTAAAATTCTCAATGAGAAAGGAACATGGGGCTTTTATGTGAGAGCCAGTGTGGTGTAGTGGTTAAGAGCGGTAGTCTCGTAATCTGGGGAACCAGGTTCGTGTCTCCGCTCCCCCACATGCAGCTGCTGGGTGACCTTGGGCCAGTCACACTTCTTTGAAGTCTCTCAGCCCCACTCACCTCACAGAGTGTTTGTTGTGGGGGAGGAAGGGAAAGGAGATTGTTAGCCGCTTTGAGACTCCTGAAGGGGAGTGAAAGGCGGGATATCAAGTCCAAACTCTTCTTCTTCTTCTTCTTATGAGATTTTCCATTCTGTCCTAGTGATTGAAAGACCACTGGGAATAGCACAAAACGGGGGTAGGCAGAGGGAGAATAATGTTTTCTGGTAACTCTGACTTTCAAAGATGATCTTGAGAAACTGAACACCTTCAAACATTTTTGGGAGATTCTGAGATGTTTAGATTTTTTGAGAGAAAGGCAGTTTAAAAAAAAGGCCTTTTGCAGAAAGAGCAGTGAAAGAGGACTGAGAGGTTGTTGTTTTTCAAAGAGAAAGGGAGGGAGATTCTTAAATGAGAATGAATTTATTGAAACTCAGAAAGGATAGGTAAACACTGAGGAGAGAAAGTTGTGGAGAACAAAAAGCAGAACTGTCGAGACCAGTCTGGGCTCACCTTGTGTGAGCGTGTGTGCTTATGACATGCCATGTACATTGATGTTTCTTCATAAACAAAGCAAAAGAAACGTGACCATGCTGAAGAGGCCCCCTCTTTTTAGTTTACATTTAACTGGAAACCTGTCTGTCTGCTCAACACTGCAGGCAGCTGCAACCAAAAGCCACAAGTATTATACATTGCTCTCTTCTGTGCTATAGGTAGAGAGGACAAATGCAGCCATTGAGTTTGGCACAGAAGCCTTTCAAGTAACCTCCCACATTTAAATCATCTTCCCGCCATTTTGTAAAGGACCAAGATGTCCTACATCTTCTGAGAACAAGTGAAAACATGGTGGCCTTCAAGACAATAAAGTTTAAGAACCTGTCACAAGCCTTCTTAACAATCTCAGCTATCTTAGAATGCTGGAAGGTCTACTGCCAGCAGAAGGAGAAACTGGACTTGGACAAGGAAGAGCTATTTTGTGTGTGTGTGTGTGTGTGTGTGTGTGTGTGTGTGTGTGTATGTGTGTAACCACACTTGACTTATAAATATTCCTCCCTAAAATGCAACAAGACTATATATGGCCTTTATTGATCTTAAAATGGTGTTTGATTCCATTAACTGGGCATTTGGATATTTTGTAACTCTGCACCAGTGTGCCTCAGATAAAATTACGTGGGGAATGCACAAATATACCCTAGGGAACGAGAATTGTTTGTCAAGGTTAACAAGCACCAACTATTTTTGGACTTATTTCGTCAGTTTGTAAGATGAGGATTGTGTTTTCACCTCCTCTGGGGAAGGAAAATTGCTTTGTCCTTTTATATGCAGATGATGCCATGAAGATGCCTTTGTTGCTTTATTATCCAACAACAGTTCACATTATATGGATAACATTAATTACAAGATGCTCCTTGTGAAAACCACAGGCAAGAATCCCTCTTGTCTTAATTTGATTTTGGGTAGATGGGCACACAAAGCCAAGTAAAGAGTGGGTTCTGAAAGTCCACATAGGCCTGACCAAACTGGAGACACGCTATATGGACTCATAATATTAACAGCCATCAATTTCTCATGCTTTTCATGAAGAAGAGCTAGGTTGCTCAGATTCACCTGGTTTAACGAATTGTAGGCAACTTGAGTCATTTGCCAAAGGCAGCCATTGGTGCTCATTGAGGGCAGAAGTGGGAATTGCTTCCCTCAAAAGCAAGGACAGGTCTTCATTTTATGATCGCTACTGGTATTTAGTGGTGTTTTTCACAGCAAGCACATGCTGAGTGGATATCACACACCTTTGGTTTCCCAGCTGTGTGTCCATATATGCTTTATGTTTCCCAGGACATTTTTCAGGGGGAACTCACGGGAACTCAGTTCCGCCAACTTTTAGGTGGGCACCATTGCCATTCTAAGAGAATGAGGGAGGTGTTCATGGTGAGTTCCAACACCTATTTTTCTAGAAAAACAGCACTGGTGTTCCCTACATGCTACGGGAAACACTGGGGCAAGGCACCCTTTCCTGCAGCAATTGGAATGTGTGTGGGATTCTTTTCTGCTTGAGACAGATGAACGCCAACCAGGAGGAGCTCTTTTCCCCAAGCATAGCTACTCTCAGTTTCTGGACAAAACTCTCATCTGTTTCGGAGCTCCTTCCCTTATTTGTGCCAAGCACAATGAGACAAACTTTGGGGAGCTGGGTGATATCCAGTGGTTTTAAAAATGTTTCCTTGCTTACTATTTTAGGCCTTTTGGTGCCTTCTTTTTTTTTTTGCTAACCTAATCATTTTAAAAATGTAATAGTCTCATAAACAAAACAGCTCTGCTAGAGGATTTGGCCACAACTGTCTCCTTTAAGTGATGTCTCCCCTGAAACAGTTGCACTGCAGAAATCCCTTAGATTTAAGTTGTAGTTGAAGCAATCTCTGGATGTGAATCTTTGTAGGCACCATTAAGCTGCATTTTAAAACTTACGACTCAGCAGTTCCTTTTGCAGAATCTTCTCAAGAGTTCCTATTCTAGGCAGGCTTCTGTTTGCAATTCAGATCCCAACTGAGAAGATGATATCAAAAAGGCCGCTGAGCATCTAACTACACTGTCATCTTCCACAATATGTAGTAGACGTCAAGGGTAGCCCCCACAGTACAATACTCTGAATATGAGGTTATCTGAGCATGGATCCACTGGCAGAGGAAGGGGGGTGCAGTGGGTGCGGTCCGCCCCGGGTGTCATCCCTGAGGGTGGTGACATCGCCACCCCACCCCTCCAGGACACTCGGCACAGGCAGCTAGCCCCGCCCCCATGGGCAGCTAGCTCCGTCTCTGCGTGGATTAGTAGAGCTAGGCTGTAGATGGTGAATCAGCTATTGTTGAAATAGGCTTGCCTAGCCATTGTCATCTTGTGACAAGGCTGGATTTCAGAGTGCTGCAGGCAATGCACCAGCTCCTTCAAGAGCAGCGAGACTGCTCCCTGGGTAAATTGTTTCCTCACGTTCTGGCCCAAGAGCAAGTGTCTGTGCCTTGTCAGGATTCAGTTTTAATCTTTGGCTCGTCTCTAGCCTATTACTATCTCTAGGCATTGGTCCAGCATCTGCACAGCCTTGCCTGATTCAGATGGAGAGTAGAACTGGTCGTCATCTGCAAACTGGTGACACTTCATCCCAGATCCTCTGATGGTTGCTCTCAACAGCTTTGTATAGATGCAGGTAGTAGCAGAACCACCAAACACAATATCTTGCAGAGCCACTCCAAGAGGATTCAGGGGTATCAAAAGCTGCTGAGATGTGGAGGAGAATAAACAAAGACATACTCTCCCAGTTGCTGTCTCAATAAAGGTGAGTGACCAGGGCAAGCTTGCCTATTTTAGTGACAAAACCGGGTCTCAAGTCAGACCCAGATCGGTCTAGATAATCTGTTTCATCCTTGCATATCTCTAGTTGAATGACTGCTACCCACTCCACCACCTTATCCCTAAATGGGATATTAGCCACCGGGTGCTTGCTGTCATACATCTCAGGATCTAGGGAGGGTCTCTTAAGGAAGAAGCATATAAATACCTCTTTCGGGGTACCTGGCATCACCCATCTCCACCACAAGGCATTCATCACCCCTGAAGCCATCTTCACATTCAACCTTCTAGTCTTGTTCCAGACACATGATAAGCCAGGGATGCCGACTTGAATATAATGGGGGGCGGGACAGGAAAGCCCTGCTCTGCATAATAGATCACAAGACATGGCACACACACATACACCATTTGAATGGTAATGCCCATCAACTTTGGGGGGCTCTGGTGAAGGGGCGAAGGGACCTTGGCCCCTAGGAGTTGGCTCCTATGTGATAAGATGAATAATTTCGCTGGGGCTTGGACTTCTGGCATAGATGGCAATGGACAGAAGGATCAAACCCAAGAAAATATAGTGTGAATTTTATCTCATGCTTTTGTGACATGTTTATAAGGTGTGGGTGTGTTTTGAAAATTATGGCCTGTCCACATATTGAATGATGATTGATTCCAGCAATACCATGCACTTTATCGCAGCCGCAATGAAAAAGACAAACTCAATGTTAGGAATTATTAGAAAAAGGATTGGAAATAAAACTGTCAGTATCATAGTGCCTTTATATAAATCGATGGTGTGGCTGCATTTAGAATACTGTGTACAGTTCTGGTTATCCCCACATCTCAAAAAGGATATCAGAGAAATGGGCAGGGGTGGGGGCAGAAGGGAAGGGCAACCAAAATGATCAAGGGTTTGGAAAAACCTTCTCTATGAGGAACACCTCAAATATATGGTAGTTTAAAGTTTGGGGAGAAATGAAAAGAAAAAGCGGAGCATGATTTATAATATATACAATCACAAATAGTGTGAGGAGGGTAGACAGAAATATACTCCCAGCCCCTCTCTCATATAACAGTAGACACATCAAATGAAATTCATTGACAGTGGATTCAGGAGAAAAAGAAATACTTCTTCATACAACGCATATGAATTTACTCGTTTGGAATTCTCTCCCACAAGTTTTAGCGACGATCACTAGCTTAGATGGCTTTTTAAAGGTTACGTAAATTTATGGAGAACAGCTCTAGCAATACCTGTTAGTTATGAAACCTAAACGGAGCTTCCATGCTTAGAATATCTCAAAATACAGTGGTTGTGCCCTAAACCCACTACCCTCCAGGATGAAATTTGAGGCAGTATCCTGGCATTCCATTCTTGCCTACCATTTTTGTTGGTGAACCACAAGGGAACAGAAGCACACACACACACACACACACACACACACACACACACAGAGAGAGAGAGAAAGGGTGTGTGTGTGTGTGTGTGTCAACATGTCCAAAGACAGCTGCTGTTGGGTCACACCATAAATGAAGTTTAGCAGCCCATGGTGCTATAGTGGTCAAAATTCCACAGTTCCATGACACAGCAGGTAATAGAACGTAAAAGGAATGTTAGAAAACTAGTGTCATAATCACCTTGTCTAAATGCACTCACAATTGGGTGAGATTCCTGGGGCTGCTCCATCTCTACAATTCTATGAATCTGCCCACCTTTCTTCTGTTAGCTATATTTCAGGTCTGGAGCAGTATTTTTTGTAAAAAAAACAAACTCACCACCACAAAACCCTTCAGTGTCCAGCTTGAACTGGAGCTGATCTCTGAGTTTCTTTCTGCACATTGTCTTACACCATGAAAGAGGTTTAATGGAGGTGATAATTGCTTTTCTTCCCTGGCAAGGGTACACTTCATTTGAAATTCACTCTTGAGTAATGATGCCCCTATTCCTTTTATCTTGTGCATCTACAAGACTAAAGAGATATTCTTGAAACAGCTCCCCAAAGAGAAGAGTTTGCAAGGGGCTACTTGCTATGCATTTTTCGCTTTTGGAAATTGTCTCTCATTTATTCTGCAGCTGAGGCAAGTTGAGAGAGGCACAGTCACCTGTAAACGTCAAAACACTCCAGAGTGATAGAGGCAGATAAATATTATCCTGATGTGACTGGAAACTGGGGAGGGTGAGGAATGAGCTTCAGATTGATCAGGGAAGGACTGTATTATGCCTTTAAGAAAAACCTTTTAGGGCTTCCTTGAGTGATAAAATAAATCTGAACTTAGGGTAATAGAGAAACAGTTGACGGGTCCCTTTAATGTGTTTTAGGCAGTTCCAACACCTCTCAGATGGGTGCCACTGCCATTCTAAGAGAACGAGGGAGGTGTTCCATTGTGAGTTCCAGCACCTCTTTTTCTGGAAAAATAGCACGGGTTTCGGATATGGATTAAGCCTTGGAGAGCAAAGGCTTAAAAATTCCCTTCGTGTGAGCTGTGCCCCTGATGAAAATTGCCCTATGTTTGTGTGTGTTTAGGGCCATGTCTAGTTTAGCTCTCTCACACCTTTTGTTCGCACTAAAAAAGGTACAGGTAAAGGACCCCTGACAGTTAAGTCCAGTCACGAACGACTCTGGGGTTGCGGTGCTCATCTCGCTTTACTGGCCGAGGGAGCCGACGTTTGTCCACAGACAGTTTTTCCGGGTCATGTGGCCAGCACGACTAAGCCACTTCTGGCGAAACCAGAGCAGTGCATGGAAACGTTGTTTACCTTCCTACTGGAGTGGTACCTATTTATCTACTTGCACTTTGACATGCTTTCAAATTGCTAGGTGGGCAGGAGATGGGACCTAATGACAGGAGCTCACCCCGTCGCGGCGATTCAAACCACCGACCTTCCAATCGGCAAGCCCAAGGCTCAATGGTATACACCACAGCACCACCTGCGTCCTTTTTGTTCCCACTAGCTTGGGCTTATTCATCTTCTAGGCATCTGACAGCAAGTCATTTGCTGGGCTAGGGGAAGGGATGGAGAAGAAATCCGGTTCAGTTCAGATTTTAAGGCCAACCTACCTCAACCACACTTTCCAAAACAATGTGGGTTATATGCAAAGTGATGCCTTGCGTGAATAGAAATACTTCCAATTGCACAATAGGACTCCCTCCCCTCTGCCTGTGCCCCCCAGTCTGTTCTGGGACTGCTGGTTTCTTCAAGGGTCAGCAGCAGATTTGGGGACCACGCAGAGGAGGAGAGGGTGTGAAAGTCCCATTGCACAAGTGGAAGTCATTCTGTTCATGCAGTAATTCCTTTGAATACAGACCTTTGTGAACTGAAACACATCTATCCTTCAAAATGCACAATATTCTCCAACCAAATAATAAGCACCAAAGTGTATATATCAGGGGAAAGTGTGTGTAGTAAAAATGCAGGCATAAAAATACCGTATAAAATGCATTGGAGCAGGGGAAATTGTGTGCAGAAATGTGTGCAACAGGCAACTGCATGCAAAAAAATGTGTCTATTAGGAGAAATTTGCATGAAAAGGGTGACAAATTTTTATGAGGACTTTGTAAAAATAAATAAATTTCAAACTGATGCAGAAATGTGGAGAAGTGAACTAAAAACAGAAAAAATGAGAAAGAGAGGAAAACTAAAATTGACAGGTTTGTCTCTTCCTAGCCAGGACCTTGACAGGTACCAGGTCATGATGTCCACTGAAGCTGGCATGGATGCAGGGCAGGGAAGCTGTTTTTGAAATGACAATGTTTTCCGCTCAGAGCAAAACATGAGGAAGTTCTTCCATAGTTAGGTCTACCAGAGTTTTGTCTTGTTGACACTCTCATATTGGCTTCTTGAATAAAGCTTGTTTATTAGGAAATTGTGTTCTCCCAAGCATTCTTCAGTATTTCAAAAAGATCTGGGCAATATGCAAATCTTATTTAAATTTAATCAATCAGCTCAAAGGTACATGGTTATTCACCTAAAAATTCTCCAATTTCTTCACAGCACTACTTCACATGTATGCATCTGAAATTATATTTCTGAATAATTTTTGCCTATGATTTTTTAAAATATAGAGTTACACAGTACAAAGGCATTTCTCAACCTTAATCAGTTGGATATATGTAGAAGGAACAACCTACAGGCTCCTTCCACTTTCCACCTTATGTTGACAGCTTAAACGCAGCTTACCAGTCATGCTAATGCAAAGTCAAATCTTTATTTCTGAAATTAAATGTGCTGAACTGTGTCCAGAGTGAAAGCTCAGCTGCTGCTCTTGAAAACATATCCATTTAAATTATTTCCCTATATTTTCTACAAAAGCAGAATAAGTGTGAGTAAATTCACTCCTTGGAACTTGAACAATTTGCTTTCTCCCTCAACCTCAGATATGGAAGGATCTCTCCCACCATCACTATTACCGTAATCTGCAAGTTGTAGCAAGAAAAATGAATATTTGCTTTCAGAGGAAAACCTTTACCATGCTCAGCAGTGAGGCCATGTTTTACCGCCACTGCATGGGCATTTCTATAGGCTGGGGGCAAAGTAAAAACACTAGCAGGCTCACAAAAATATATGAAAATATTGCCTATACTTTTTGCCACGTATCTCAGATTCTAGAAATGTTTGCCAACACTGAATGTCACCCCTACTTAGGTAAAGGTAAAGGGACCCCTGACCATTAGGTCCAGTCGTGGACGACTCTGGGGTTGCAGGCCTCATCTCACTTTACTGGCCGAGGGAGCCGGCGTACAGCTTCTGGGTCATGTGGCCAGCATGACTTAGCCGCTTCTGGCGAACCAGAGGAGTGCACGGAAACACTGTTTACCTTCCCGCCGGAGCGGTACCTATTTATCTACTTGCACTTTGACATGCTTTCAAACTGCTAGGTGGGCAGGAGATGGGACCTAATGACAGGAGCTCACCCCATCGTGGGGATTCAAACCACCGACCTTCCAATCGGCAAGCCCAAGGCTCAGTGGTTTAACCCACAGTGCCACCTGCGTCCCACTTACCAAGAGGGAAAAGGTGAAGGGCCAGGCAGTGGGGAGCTCAGCATAGCCTATCTGATGCTCCTGCCTCCATGCCCACACTGTGCTGAGCTCACTTCTACCTTGGTTCTCCCCTTCACAGTAAGTGGCAATAACACATGGTGTTGGGGTGCTGGAAGAGCAGTGCAGCCCCACCTGCGGCAGCCCGCTCTCTGCTACTGGTGGGATGGAAGTGGGACAATGTAAAACATGTCGTAATTTGCAGTGAGTTATTTGTTGTTGTTGTTGTTTAGTCGTTTAGTCGTGTCTGACTCTTCGTGGCCCCATGGACCAGAGCATGCCAGGCACTCCTGTCTTCCACTGCCTCCCGCAGTTTGGTCAAACTCATGCTGGTAGCTTCGAGAACACTGTCCAACCATCTCGTCCTCTGTCGTCCCCTACTCCTTGTGCCCTTCATCTTTCCCAACATCAGGGTCTATTCCAGGGAGTCTTCTCTTCTCATGCAGTGGCCAAAGTATTAGAGCCTCAGCTTCAGGATCTGTCCTTCCAGTTAGCACTCAGGGCTCATTTTCTTAAGAATGGATAGGTTTGATCTTCTTGCAGTCCATGGGACTCTCAAGAGTCTCCAACATTTCTCCGGTGAAAATAAGGATGTAATAATACCCCACCCATCGGACGGGGTTGCCTCAGCCACTCTAGGCAGCTTCCAACATATATAAAAACATAAGAAAACATTAAACATGAAAAAGCTTCCCTATACAGGGCTGCCTTCAGAGGTCTTCTAAAGGTTGCACAGTTACTTATCTCCTTGGCTCAGGGGTCCCATAACCCTCCAACATTTCTCCAATGAAAATAGGGATGTCCTAAGGAAAAGTGGGACATTCTGGGATCAAATCAGAAACCAGAACAGCTTCTGTGAATCTGGGAGTGTCTCTGGAAAATAGGGACACTTGAAGATGTTTTGAAGGAGAATGCTTGGCTGCCATTTTCAGTAGCAGCTGTTTAATGTCTAGACGGAGTAACGTCTTGTTTTCCCATTAGTCAAATGGCTGGTATATTTCTTTCTTTTTAGAACAAGCTTATCCAGCAACTTGATGAATCCAATATACCTCTAGTTCCCAGCTTACTCAGGGAGCATGGCCAGTGGTCAGAATTGATGGGAGCTGGAGTCCAGTAACATCTGGAGGGCCACAAGTTTACTGATAGTGAACTTGTTCTCTGAGAATTGATCCTTATGTAGCCCAGGTGGACCCATCTGCATGCACAAGAGAGATATCAGGAGAACCTAAGGGGGGTGGGGTGGGAACTAAAACAGCCCAATGAACATTGATCATGCTCAGTTGCCATAGAATACTTTGTTTCTGTCTGGGGCGGGGCAGGCAGTAGAGGGAAACGGAAGAACCTGGGGCGGGGGATGCAGTGGAGTAGCCTGAAAGGAGGTATGACTTACTGGCTGGCTAGAACAGTGATTAGGAAAGTGCCACATTGCAAAATTTTGTTGCAGGTTGCACTTGCCAAATATAATTGGAGAAATTATTTAACTGACTCTCTGACATGTAGCCTAATCGGCTGGTGATAGAGAGAAAAATATATATACTTTCCCATTCATTTAATGTGTATAGAGTTGAAATCAGCTCAGTTGAGAATGATTACTCAGAAGATAGCACTTACCCCAATAATCTATAAGGTAGATTCTCCACTTAAAGATGTAAGTTAGAAGCCAGTTCAATGAAACAAGTGTCCTTTTTATAAATCCTTAAGGTATTACTATGAGCAGAATCTGGCCATTTAACTAAGCTGCCCTGAAACACAGGAGAATGAAAAATAATAGACTCAATTTACTAACCATTTGCATGGTACAATTTCCATAAATTGTACTAATAGGGCAACTTATAAACATTCTCCTAGTGTATTAAAGAAAGCAATTTACAAAATCTATTTAGAGCCATAAACGGAAGTTTGTTGGTAAAGTGGCTCAGTTTCCAAGTAGTGTTTTAGATATAAAACAAATTGTTCCTGTTCAAGACACATTATGCTAATGGCACATTACATTAATACCCAGTATAGACATGTGCAAATAATGAAATACTTTGATTTTGTTGTTGTTGTTTCATGTAGTTCATCTACATATTGAATTGACAACTGTCCTCTATTTTGGAGACATTGTGCTTCATCTTTCTGGGGGCAGGGAAAAAGAACTCGTAGGGTATTGCAGCTTTTAAAGGTGAAAATTACTGTTGGTGGGGGGAGGGAGGAGGAAAAGGAAAGATTTTCTAAACCTGTTCTGCTTGTCACTGAAGTAAATATGTCAGTATATAGGAATGAATATATTAGACCGTCCATACACTGCGGAATCACTCACTTGAAAACCAACACATTATATTTCAAGTAGCAAAGATTTAATGGCTGACGATGCAGTGACAGCATGTATCATTAATAATGTATTTAACTAGGGCATTATGCAGTGTTATCATAAATACTGAGCACCAAGTTACAGGTGGCAAAAAAGAGAGGAGGATGAATGCAATCCTTTCTCACAGCCTTTGTGCAGGGGAGCTCATGCGGGTGCTGTTCTGCCTGAGATTGCGGAACAAAATAGAAGAATCCTGCATGTGCTTATTCCTCGGGTGAAAGGCATTCCTGCACCTCTTAGAGACATAGTGATAATGATTAACATATTTGCAACCTGATGATTCCCTGGGTCTGCTTCAACTGTGGAGCTACAAGCGGATAATTATGATGTACTCAGCATGTCAAGTGGGGCTGAGCCATGCACGAAGGACGACCATCACTACCCACTTGAGACTCCTCGATTCCCCTTAACAAGGTGCAAATCTGGGAGACGATGCTCGACTCATTGACGGGGCTGCAAAGTCCTCTCTGAGACTGTGGGGCTGTTAGCTCAGGTGTGTTGGAAGGAGGCATGGGCAGCCACACAAGTCAGTACCACCTCCAGCCAATGCCGTTGCTTGACAATCATGTCTCTTTACCACCTGTGCACCCTCAAATTGGCTCATTGTTTTCAGGTTAATTTAAGGTTAATTTGAGGGTTTCAGGTAAGTCACAGACAAAAAATATTCTTTTCAGCTGCCAGGGTACCTTCAGCATTTGACAAAAACTGGATAACAATGATAAACGGCCTCGGCCCAGTATACCTGAAGGAGTGTTTCCACTCCCATCGTTCAGCCCGGACATTGAGGTCCAGCTCCAAGGGCCTTCTGGTAGTTCTCTTACTACGAGAAGTGAGGTTACAGGGAACCAGGCAGAGGGCCTTCTTGGTAGTGGTGCCCACCCTGTGGAACGCCCTCCCATCAGATGTCAAGGAAATAAACAACTATCTGACTTTTAGAAGACATCTGAAGGCAGCCCTGTTTAGGGAAGTTTTTAATTTTTGATGTTTTATTGTTTTTTTAGTATTCTGTTGGGAGCTGTCCAGAGTGGCTGGGGAAACCCAGCCAGATGGGTGGGGTATAAATAGTAGTAGTAGTAGTAGTAGTAGTAGTAATAATAATAATAATAATAATAATAATTTTTGTCACACCTTTGTAGAGGAGCTTGTCACAATTTGGGAAAAGGAAATCCCATAATTACCAGGAATGGCTTAGCACTTGAGATAGGAAGGAGGTGGCCTTCCAGATATTTGAGACCCAAGTTGCCTAGGGCTTCTTGCAACTTGAATTGGGCTCAGAAGTGTGCTGGAAACCAGCACAGCTGCTTTTGAACAGGGGCTGTATGTGTTCTGGATGTCACCCCAGCCAGTAGCCTGGCTGCTGCATTCTGGATCAGTTGAAGCAGGGACACATTGCATAGAGCGCATTGCTGTAGTCAGTTCTGGAAGATTCTAGAGTAGTGGCCAAGTCTGATGATAGCTTTCAATGGATTCATAGAGCATAAATTTAAATTGCACAAATATGAACAAGTTTTTACTAATTATTATTATTAGTTATTGAATTTGCAAACCGCCCTAAACCTGCAGGTCTCAGGACGGTTCACAAGATAAAATCACAACATAAAAACAACCCAATAACGCCCCCCACCACATTTTAAAAGGGACAAATCTGATCAGGATCAAACGCATGCTCAAATTACATATTATTTTCTTGTAGCATAAGAGCTCCCATTGTTTTAATGAAAGACCACATAAGGTATTTTGATATTTTTTTTTTAAAAAAAACACACCCAAGGGTTTAAATTCTGCTCAGTTACACCCATGCAAACCCATTGAAGCCATACATTGCTACATATGTATGCCTAGCCAGGATCTGTTCCAAAAGCCTGGAGAAATTAAAAATTAAGGAAGGGAACGCAGCATGCTTAGTGAAACTGGCTATTGGCCAGAGGAAGGCAAGGCATGAACACCTATCAGATCCTTGGCTTGTTTGGAGGAATTCAACAAGGCAGAGTGGCATAAACAAGTATTTCTCCTAGCGAGGCATGAAATAATTGCCTAGCCAAAACAGGAAGGAATTAGAGTGGAAGGGTGGTAGCTGTTAAAACAAGAGTAACACACCCAAGCCCAGATGGCGAGCTTCCTTAATGTGATGAAAATAAATAGAGCATGCAGCTAATAAATGCCAAGCACAGAAGCACATTAGCTTAAATGTATATTCCATACCAAAACACATTAAAAAAACATGAAGGTCAGGCAAAAATAAAGCCTGGAAAAATTAGGAATTTAAAGTAGCAAGGGAGTCTTATTAAACATTAACTATGTACTTGGGGCTGGACAAGCCAAATATTACCTTGGCCGAAAGAGCTTAAGTATAATATGTGTGTGTGTGTGTATTATATATGTGTGGCTTACTCCCATGCAGCCTGTGGTTAGATGTGCATAGAAGCCCAGGCATATGAATCTTGCCAGTTTTTTTTCCTGGACCCAATCAGGGTGTTTAAAGGCCTAAATGACCTGGGCCCGAAATCTCTGAAGGACCACCTCCTTTCCTACATAGTGCAGACCCTCTCGTGTGTTAAGATCATGAGAGGGGGGCCCCTCTTGGTGTCTCTACTGCCCTCAGAGATTTGAGGGGTGGTGGCCTGGGAAAGAGCTTTTTCTGTGGCAGCCCCTAAGCTGTGGAATTTCCTCTCACAAGAGGTGCATCTGGCTCCTTCATTATGTAGTTTTCGAGCCTTTGATGCTCGAAAGAGAGATATTTTTTAGAACCCATTCTATTCCCTGTCATTTCTTTTATACTAATTTCATTATTTTATTTTGGAATGGCTGTAACCCACCCTGAGATATTACGGTGAAGGTCAGGGAGTGGCACTGCTGCTTACACAAACAGGAAAGTGGGGAGCTTAGTGGTAGATCATCTGCTTTGCACGCAGAAGTCCCAATTCAATCCTGGCATCGCCAGGGAGGGACTGCTGTCTGAGATCCTGGAGAGCTGCTGCTAGATGGGCCAATGGCCTGACTCAGTGTAGGAGTTCCTTATCTTTTGAAGTGAATGGACTGTCCTCTGAAGGTGAATTTCCATGTATACATTGAAACTATTAGGTGAATGATTCTTACACTCGGTTGTAAGGTGTTTTGATTCACTTCTCTGATGACCATCACATTTTCATAGGTAATTTTTCCAGCTCCTTAAAAATCGAGGTCCTTCTGCCCGCTGGTTCCCTCGAAAAGAAAGGGGAATGTAAAAGAAAAAGCCAGGTGGAAGGTAGGTAGGTAGGTATTGCTAGGTGTACACAGGCTCCTGGTATGTCAATCAGGCAAGGCCCATCGGGGCTTATCTAGCAACACTTCTCCCTTCCCCTCGGGAAACTGTAATCACTTATATTTCATCATTGGTTCTTACACGTTAGAAATTAAAACATATTTATGATAATCCTCTTGGACGAAAGCCTGAAATACTGAGAGCTTAATCCCTCACTGCCAAACAAAGGCTTGCAGTGAATAAATAGCATTAAGCACTTTCTGAGTCAAGTGCTAACCGTTATGCTCTGAAAAATGACTCCTTATAAAGAAGGAATTAGGGATTCCGTATTCATTTTGTCTTAGTCATTTTCTCTCGCAGTTTGAATGCCTTTTCAGAACCAGGAAATACTACCCAAAGGAAAGTTTTGCGGATTTTCACTGTAATCAAATATCTTGCTCGTAAGACATAAATCAGAAACAATCCAGCTCCATAGTGGATTTCCAGTAGTGGATTTGTGCACTGGCTTGAATCACTCCCCGTCCCCTCTCACACACAAACACACAGCCCTAAGGGACTATTAGCAATGGCCACTGTCTAACAATCCAATGCAGACTCTTGAGGCCTGCTTGCAGACTTCTCATAGGCTTCTGACCAGCCACTGTGAGAATAGGATGCTGGACTAACACCCCAGAGGACAGGATCACACTTCAAAACGACCTTGACAGATTAGAGAACTGGGCCAAAACAAACAAGATGAATTTTAACAGGGAGAAATGTAAAGTATTGCACTTGGGCAAAAAAAATGAGAGGCACAAATACAAGATGGGTGACACCTGGCTTGAGAGCAGTACATGTGAAAAGGATTTAGGAGTCTTGGTTGACCACAAACTTGACATGAGCCAACAGTGTGACGTGGCAGCTAAAAAAGCCAATGCAATTCTGGGCCGCATCGATAGGAGTATAGCATCTAGATCAAGGGAAGTAATAGTGCCACTGTATTCTGCTCTGGTCAGACCTCACCTGGAGTACTGTGTCCAGTTCTGGGCACCACAGTTCAAGAAGGACACTGACCAACTGGAACGTGTCCAGAGGAGGGCAACCAAAATGGTCAAAGGCCTGGAAACGATGCCTTATGAGAGGGAGCTGGGCATGTTTAGCCTGGAGAAGAGGAGGTTAAGGGGTGATATGATAGCCATGTTCAAATATATAAAAGGATGTCACATAGAGGAGGGAGAAAGGTTGTTTTCTGCTGCTCTAGAGAAGCGGACACGGAGCAATGGATCCAAACTACAAGAAAGAAGATTCCACCTAAACATTAGGAAGAACTTCCTGACAGTAAGAGCTGTTTGACAGTGGAATTTGCTGCCAAGGAGTGTGGTGGAGTCTCCTTCTTTGGAGGTCTTTAAGCAGAGGCTTGACAACCATATGTCAGGAGTGCTCTGATGGTGTTTCCTGCTTGGCAGGGGGTTGGACTCGATGGCCCTTGTGGTCTCTTCCAACTCTATGATTCTATGATTCTATGACTAGATGGGCCATTGGCCTGTCTTTCTAAATTCAAGTGACTGTGACTTCTAGTCCAGAAGAACTTTCACACCTGCAGCCTTACATTCAATCCATTCTACAACTGTGGGTAACTGTTCTTCGTTTAATTCAATGGGAATTGTACCAATAAACTTCCAGGTATTCGTGTAAGGCAGCACTAGAGGTAAAGGCTATCAACTTCTTAATTGGGTTTGTTCCTGTGCCTTTAAGAGCAGCCCATCATGCAGAAATTTGGCAGGTGATGCTTTTCCTGTCATGGAAACAGAGTGCCGGGGAACAATTTACCTGCTTAATTTCATGCTGTTGCAGAAGTTTAGGGATTCTGAAAGTGTTCCAGACCACAGGTGATCTTTTCCTGCAGAGTGCCAATACGTTTGGTTATTATGAGGCATAAATAGTAACCACAAGCAGTGCTCTTAAAAGATAATGACTTTTTTGCATTTTAATTTTGAATATACCCAAGAGTAAGCTTTTGAATCTAAATGCCACACCCCACCCACTTCCAGATTAGAGCCACAGGAGTGGGGTCAGTAAAAAATATATGTTTGCAACACTATACAAAACCAGGTGTAAAAGCCATGAACGGAAAGCAAGATG
This sequence comes from Podarcis pityusensis, assembly GCF_964106645.2. Taxonomy (NCBI): domain Eukaryota; kingdom Metazoa; phylum Chordata; class Lepidosauria; order Squamata; family Lacertidae; genus Podarcis; species Podarcis pityusensis. The sequence goes on along the minus strand of NC_138026.1, from coordinate 82,068,079 downwards.
GCAATACAGCGGCACATGCCGTTTTTGCAAAAGAATAAAAACAAGAACGAATTTCGCCTCACCCATGTACTGCCAGTCTCCCTGATTCACCAGTGGCAAGAGTTTGCTTCCTGCAGCAACTCGCAGCAAGAAGTCCATTAGCTGTAATGTGGCTAGTTCCAAAATGACCCCTGTTTTGTCACTACATTTGTTTCACGATGTATGTATCCCTTCAAGTAACGAGGAAGTCATGTTTTCTTGTTTGATCTCCAGTGTTCTGTTTTGCAGACCGAAAAGCTGAATTTCTTTTTAAAAATGCAGACTCAGGTGATATTAGCAAAACATGCAACCCTGTGCAAAAAACTGGCATAAACTGCTCTAGCTTGATAAAGTTGTTGCCCTGGATTTATGCCGGTGCGCATAAAAGAGGAATGCCTTCTTTCCATGCGTGAGGCATTTCCGATTCTGAAACTATCGGGCCCAGTTAACGCTCTTGGTGAACTTGTCCTGCTGGTGATCATTCTTGCATTTTCCATGCAATCTAATTCCCACCCAAGGCAATCACAGTCTGCAAATTGCACATTCTGTGCTTGGCGGAGGGCAGGGTGAGTCTTGGGTCATGGAAGGAATATTCAGGAGAGAGAACAGCCCCGCACCTCCAGACCTGCCTGTGGTTTTAATGAGGACATTGAGTTCTGCACGAGTCTTTAAAAAGTGATAGCTTGATAAATAATAGATCTTAATTTGGGCTTGTTCAAACAGGGCTCACTCTTTAGCCCTGTATTGACATTCATTGGAGGTCTTTTCATACGTTCGGAGAATGCATGGCAGCAGGGAAAAATCAGGATTGTACCTGTTGCTCTTACACCCAACCTCTTAGCTGAGCTGTCTGCTTAAATAGAGATAATCATACGAATTATATGTAGGACATTGGTTCACTATCAGTAATTCTTCACACATGCAAAAAGCAGGGAGCCCCAGAGGCCAATGGGTGAGTTTCTGCCTCCTCTCCCACATACTCACTGAATAGCACTTGGCAGATGTGTCACATGTACACGCCTGCATGTAGTGCACATGTCGTCGCATGGTTGAATTGTGGTGGATGGAGGTGACTCCTCTTCCTCCTCTTCCTCCTCTTCCTCCTCTTCCTCCTCTTCCTCCTCTTCCTCCTCCTCTCTGCAGCAAGCAAGGCACACTTTTCCGTGGGGAGGGGCTCAGACTTGGAGGCAGAGAGTGTCTGCCTCTGTGTCTGAGGCCCCCACCCCCTGAAACAGCTTCTCTCTCAGAGCCTGTGCTGCTGCCATCTGCCTTTCATTGACTTTGTGGGTGCCTGGTCCCCACAGTTATATTATTGTGGGTGCCCAGGCACCCACGGCCCCCTGGAGTTGGCTCCTATGGATGTTGGCATGGACACATGTTTAGATATTAGAGTCTTGGGCAAATTAAATTGAGCTATCTTGTAACTGAACACTGATGGTGGTGCCCCAATTGTCCTCAGTGGTCTTCCATAACCCCTAGCTGTGCTTTTGCTCTTGGATAAAGTATGAGATGCTCACCATTTCATGGTCACTGACTTCTTTTGCTGTTTCAACTTGTGCCTTCAAAGCCCCCCTTCCTTCCTTCTCCTCTAGTACCTTCTGGTTTGTGTGCTTCAATTAGCAGAAGAGGTGCTGTTGGTCGGAGTAGTGAGCAGGACGGGGTCTTCTCAGTGGTGGTGCCCCATTTATAGAACTCTGTTCTAGGAGACATTTGGTTGGCCCCCACATTAGAAGTCTTCCAGCACAAGCTGAAGACATTCTCACTTACTGAGTCCTTGGACCCAAGTAGGAGTAGTCCTGAGAGTTATGTTCGTTGCTGCTAAGATTCTGTGATTTTAAGTCTGGGGCTATATCCAACTAAATCCTTGTGCATGCAGGATGACTTCTGCTTGCAGAATGGGACTTTATCCCTCTCCTCTCCTCTCCTCTCCTCTCCTCTCCTCTCCTCTCCTCTCCTCACAGACACCCTGTGCAGAAAAAATAGGGGGGTATAGAGGGGGAAAACACTATTGTGCAAGTGGAAGTCATTCCACACACACAAGGATTTACTTACCGCTAAGATGAGGGACACGGGTGGCGCTGTGGGTTAAACCACGGAGCCTAGGACTTGCCGATCAGAAGATTGGTGGTTCGAATCCCTGCGACGGGGTGAGCTCCCGTTGCTCGGTCCCTGCTCCTGCCCACCTAGCAGTTCGAAAGCATGTCAAAGTGCAAGTAGATAAATAGAGAAGATAAATACCTTCCAGAGGGAAGGTAAACGGCGTTTCCGTGTGCTGCTCTGGTTCACCAGAAGCAGCTTAGTCATGCTGGCCACATGACCCAGAAGCTGTACTCCCTCGGCCAGTAAAGCGAGATGAGCGCCCCAACCCCAGAGTCGGTCACAACTGGACCTAATGGTCAGGGGTCCCTGCACCTTTAAGCTGAATACAAACCCATGTTTTTATTGTATTGCCACCATTATCAGCAATAATAATAATAATAATAATAATATTCTACCTGTCTCTCTTTTTTAGAAAGTTCAGAGAGACTTAAGTGGATCTCCCAGTAGTGCTCCATCTAAACACTCCTCATTAGGTCTATGGCCACCTCCTTCGCTTGTGTGCTTCCATCCCAGAGCATTCGTACTCATTTTAAATGCTGACTGCTGAATACATACAGGTGAGGCAGCTCGTGGCAAAACAGTCCAAGTCTCCACAGTTTCTGTATTAAAAAAAGATGTAAGAACTAGGAACCTTCATTAACTTTTCACTGATTACGGAAACTTTCCAATAAGTCACTACATATTGTCTTTGGGAAACAGGCAAATGAATGTCTACAATTTAATCAGTCAGGGATATAATATTTGTCAGGAAGGAAGGAAGGAAGGAAGGACTCTTTTTCTTTCTATTTCACAAGTCCGCCAGCAGGGATGTCTTAATCTCATTTTGTTTTATTTTGCTCTAATCTGCCTCTGGGTTAAACCACATAAACCTACCTATCCTTGAGAGCTCTGTTGTGCTCATGTTCCTGGCACTTTGACAGCATGGGGTGGCACACAAACTTGGGAACTCCCTGCCTATTGACATCAGGCAGGTACATTAACGGTACTCTTTTCAGCACCTACTAAAAGTAGAATGTTGACATGTATTTTAATTTGGCTTTGAGTTTATTGTCAACATAAATCAGTGCTTTTTTGGAGGTGGGGAAGGTGGGGGAACTCACCACTAAGTTTGTTTGTTTATATACAGTGCCGCCACCCCCCCGGCAGTGGCCAAAGATGTGATTAATAAACTCAAGCAATGATCTGGATTGGAAATGGCCACAACTTTATTGATTACAGATATAGGTGGCTTTTTGACTCAGTTCCCCCCTGTTCCTGCTCAAAAAACACCCTGACTTCAATTATTTTTCAAAGTTTTACATTGTTGTTTTTACTGAAAATTTCATTGTTTTATTCTTTTTGTAAACCACTTTGAGATCCCTCCCCCAAGTGGTGCCTAAATTCTATCAAATAATACAAATAAATAAACCGAGGCATCTGTAAATACTAAATAAAGGGGCAGGGCTGAGCAAATTCCCTCCTTCCACTTGATTAAGCGATAATAATTCCACCCCTTTATTCACAGCAGCCCTCCCATGGTGGTAAAAATATCATCCTATACCAGCCAGACAATTTGCTGTCCTTTGTGTGTACCCCATAAATAAGGTTACCAGATTTTTTCCAATGAATCCGGGGACACTTTTCAACTTCAGTAGAAATGATAGGATTTTGTCAGGGGACTGATTTGTAAATCCAGGGACTGTCCCCAGGAAACGGGGACGTCTGGTAACCTTACCATAACATGCCCCTTGGGGCAAGCCACTTTTCCATGCCCAATTGAGAGCTTGTTTTCCCCTGCCAGTAGTTGGTGCTTAGACATACCCATCTCATGGACACTTACAGTTGTGGTCTGCAGCAGTTTGCTGAGTTGTGGGCTTTGAGAAATTGCATTAAAAATGTTAGAATGTAGTTTCAGCAGCACAATCAGCCACCTGTATCACTCAACCTGATCAGGGTTTCTTTTTCATTGTGGGGGTAAGATCAGACCTTTTCTTCTGACACGCAGTTGTAAACTCTAAAGAAATCTGGGTGAAACCAAGTAAATGGAGTCCTTGGAAGAATTTCAGCTTACCTAGAATGCACTCCCCCCCTTTCTCCCTTTTTGTATCTTTTCTTTTATATGGTTTGCACGGTGACCTGCAATCCCATGCACACCCATTTGGATCTGATTCCCACTGCATTTATCTCAACTTACTGGCAAGTAAACACATATAGAATAGGATCTGTGTCCTCCCACCCTCTGACTCAGATCCTCACCTGAAAGCTTTATTCAAGAAATCAGTGCATGGTCTCAACATCAGTTCAAAGCATCAGATGCATATGTAAAAAAAGTCTATAGGCAGAGCTCTAAGATACATTGTTGGGCATTAGCTAAGACCTTGTCCCAACACACCAGTCCTGGTCCACTTTTAAAGAGCAGCATGGGACTCATGATTTGCATGCTTCTCATCCCAAGCAAGAAGACTGTGCTTGCAAATGTGTGCTCCTGCAGGGAGGAGGCCACAGAAACATAGAAACGCAGAATTATAGAGTTGGAAGGGACCATGAGTGTCGTCTAGTCCAAGTCCCTGGAATGCAGGAATTTTTTGCCCAGTGAGTCTGTTCACTCCATCCTTGGCGCATCCTTGGAGACGGATCCTGAGTGTCCAACCCTATGGCTGTCCCTACACCTCTGATTGGCTTGCCCTGCCAATGGGCCAGCCACCCACTCATCCACTAGGGTGGGATCCACTAGGATCGTCACCATCAGGAGGAGGGCTAAGGACTGACTCCCTCCTCTGCCTGTGATGTCCAGCAACAAAGGGGTGGAATCATTTCCCAAGTCACCACTGGAGGTCTCCCCACCTCTAGCCTCCACCCTGCGCTCTGTCCATGAGCATTTCACCAATGCAATTTCTTTTCTTCTTAATTGATGGTGAATGGCCAGGAGAGAAAATGCAAGAAGATGTTTTGTCACGGCATGAGTCAGCACTGCTGCATTCACCAGGTTTTTTCTGTAGCTACCGGACGTTGACTCTGTTTCTGGGTGAACATAACATTGTGACTACGTTATGCCATCATTTGCCCTGGTGAAGTGGCTGCCCAACATATGATCACCCTGGCTGGCTGCAATCCTATGTACACTTCATTGTTTTATTTAACTAGAAAAAATTATGCTCTGGTCCATGGGGTCACGAAGAGTCGGACACGACTAAATGACTAAACAACAACAACAACATTATCAATTATACCAAGGTATATCGGTAAATATTAAAAACAAGTATATATAACTAAATTATGTGTCTGATGGAGCTTGCTGAAATAATGAAAAACAAACGTTTAGCAGGTATTTCAAACAGTACAGAAAAGGTGCTTGCCTAGGATTAATAGGTTTAATAGACTGGGAGTTCCAACCTAGGTGCTTACTTGGGAGTAAGTTTGATAGAAGTCAGTTGTCTCTAAGTAAACATCTATAGGTGTGGGATTCAAATCTTAGCTAAGATTCCAATCCTACAGAAGAACACAATGAAGCAGAAACTTTGGCCTACCAAATTCTGCAACCTTCCTTCTGCATTCACTAAATATCAATCCCTGCTATTTCTCAGAATCTTAATCTATTTAAGGATAAAAATATCTCATTCCTGCACCATCAATACTATGCTTCCCCTCCTGTCTTTGATGACTGTTACAGTGCACTTGATGGGTCATCAACATTTAATTTTCTGGCTAATTGAAAACTGTGCAGTGATGTCAAATTAATGGGAAAGCATTCAAACTGAGAGCTTTTGGCTTAATTAGATAATTAACACAATCAGTACAGCATCAATTGTTATTCATATTAATATTTTAACTGTAGGTGGTTTTCTTTCAAAGCGCACAGTTGGCTTGGAATACTGTTTATCTTGTCCCCGTTTGTAAAACCATAACGCCTGGGCTGAACCAGAAGGTTGTGTCAACCCCACTCCCAAGACAAGACCCTCCATGTCAGATAAATGAAAAAGGATATGCTTTAATTTCCTCCAGAAAACAAAAGAAAAATCTGCAAAAAGGGAGAGATGAGTTTGACCAAACTGCGGGAGGCAGTGGAAGATAGGAGTGCCTGGTGTGCTCTGGTCCATGGGGTCACGAAGAGTCGGACACGACTAAACGACTAAACAACAACAACTTTGTTTCTGACTTTCTCTCAGTACAGCTCCATCTGTTAGTCACTGATTGCTTTGTAGGAGTAAAGTTCTCTTTCCCCATTACAATGATCACCAACATGACGTCCATGACTGCCACTGCACCTATCAGTTCCTCCTATGGCACCCACAAAAGGTCTGTAAAATCCAGAATACTCAGTTCCTGTTTGCACGGGCTCAACCTCTTCCTCTTCTACAGTGAGCACCTCCCCTTCTTAAATGTGCCCACATTTCAGCGGATGCCAGGGCCGGTCAGCCACCCTTCCATCCATTCTGAAGAGAGGAGGAATACAAAGAGCTTCTCTCTGTGAGCTGATATATGTGCCTTTCCCTCCATTGATAGGGTGGCTGATGAGACATGCCTGCCTCATTTTACAATTCTGTCTCTTTTTCTGTTCTGACGGATGTGGCAGCCATTTTGTGTTGTGTCATATCCTCCCCCATTGCAGCCATTTTGTTACTGGTGCCCACAACTCTTTATCAGTTTTTTGGATGTGCCCAATGGCCTGCGTTTGGCAACCCCCGTCCTATTAGCTACCCAAATCCTCTTCCAGGATCCCCATAAAACAAGGAGAGCATTGGATTTAAACAAATAACATTGTGGCACTGTGATCTATACCAAGGTTGTTGTTGTTTCCCTATCCCTTAATATTATTTCTTTTCTTTTTAGAAAAAAATGTATTTTTAGAAAAAAATACACTTTATGTTTTCTAAGGGTTACAAAAACGAGAAAATCAAGGCAACCATGATAAATTTCACAACTTGAATCTGATATATGCCAATCCACGCAATCAAGCTGCAGCCCTCCCAAATTGTTTTTCTGTAAATGATTGTGAATGGTGGGCAGTTTAGCTCCTTCTTTTCCTTTACGCAGCACTCTCACTTTATGTGTGAGTTTCTCCATTCACAACAAGCTCTGCGCTTTATGGTACTGGCTGTCTAGCAGGTTGGTGCCTAGTACCTTCTAGTTTTGGCAATTATAAACCTGCAACAGCTATCGATAAGTTTATGAGCTCTTTAGGCAGTACATTTTCTAACAGACCATCAAGTAACATTAGAAGAGTCAATTGAGGACCAAGGTATGTTAACTGATTAATGATTTTGTTTTTTTGTTTCCTGAAAGATTAAGTTCTGGAATGGCGCCATCTCATCACGTGTCCACAACATGCGAAGTAATGTGCTTCACTTCTCACAACCTCTCCAGCAAATTTGGGAAGACAAATCGATTATCCTGGTGAGAATGTGGGGAGTCAGGCACTAGTGGAATACCACCAATAGTCTTCCTTCTAGGAAGAAGGGGGAAGGGATAAGAAGAAATCATTATATACTATAGGGACACTTGGCAGGGGAATGCTCTCAGGAAATGAATTTCCTCAATTCCCCATTGTAGCTATGAATGGGAGAGATACATGAAGAACAAACATGCCTGCCCTATCAATGTGTGGTTTGGTGCTTAGACCTGCTTGGCTATGGTTACCAGTATCATGCTAAAGGAAACCTGTAAGACATGGAGTACTGCCTGAATGGAGGGACAGGGGGAATCTCAGTTAAACAGCCAGTCTACGTGAGGACAAATAAGTTATTGCTCTCCCTGCTCTCAAATGCAGTGACCAGTTGGACTGGAAGTGGAGTATATTTTTTTCTGTCCAGGGCTGAATTCTCTGAGGTGTAATTCTGTTTGGGGCTGCAAGATAGCAGTGGGCAGGGCCAAAAGTGGTCTGCTTGCATAGCTCCCTCTATCTCCCCACCTCTCTCACACCTCTGGTGATTGTCTGAAGAACCATCTCAAGGAAATTATACCGGTGGCTGTAAATTGGAACTTTAATATAAAAAGAAACCTTACATATGGATTCTCCATAGGAGAATGCTTTTTCTAAGTGCTTTTCTGCCGCTTACATTCTGTACAACTGTAGTTCACTGTTATTAGAGGGAAGGGGGGGCAAAGCCCTAATTGAATTTTGTAGGTCAGATTTGAAATTCTAAATGAAACCATACAATGGAATTCAAAATGTGGGCAGCCCCTCCACCCCTTCACTGAATATCAACCTCAGGGCTATTGACTTGCTAAAGGTGATATATAATTCTTACCTTATGTGGTCTATCTACAAGTAATTTCTTTTTAGGTTGTGGAGATAAGAGTAAACAGGTTCAACTCAAAATAAGAAATTCTCCTAATAAAACCAATATTAATATTCTAAACCATTCAGCCACATATGCATGTAAATAATTGAGAATCTTAATTAATGTGAAGTGTACATCTGCCTCCTCTTAAAACCAATCCTGTGCATAAAATCCAGCTCTGGGATTTCACCAGAGGAAGAACAACAACAACAACAGCAATTGTATTTAGAGTGCAAACATTTTAAGACTTAAACTCTTAAGCAAATCTGTCACAGGACTTGATTAGGATCTTTTTGGGGAACCCCCTTTTCCTGGGTAAACCAATCAGCAGATGCTAATTAATGCATTAAAATGTGTGCCTTTCCTTGAAGGTTTGATACGATGTAAGCAATTAGGAGGGTTTGCTTATTTTTGCAATGGAAGCTGCATCTCATTATGAACTCTTCAAGAGACACATTATTCTTTCATAAAGAAAGCAGTTATCTTGTTTATGGATTCTTGAATTCAGAAAGCTGAGAAGCATTAAGTATTTATGCAGGCACTTGAAAGCAAACTGCTATGAAGTTGAGCTCATTTTTAGGGGTCTCTCATCTTGTTGGTTTTTAAGCAAATATCGGTCATGCATACGCTGCCATACAAATTGCTGCGATAAAAGTGAACTAATGCTTCGTTTAGAAAAAAATCACAGAGTGCCAAATATGTAACAAGGTTTTGCTTAGACATGGTGCACATTGTGCAGCTTACATGTGGCGCCATCTTTCAACTGCTCTCCGTGGCAGTTGCCTCCATTTGGAAAGTCAGTCACACACAGTGGTCTGCCATGCAGATTGGACCAATTTCTCCGCACCTCTGATTCTTTGGTAGTATGATGGGGAGAAAAAAAAGTTAATGTCCAGTCCATGTAGTGAAATGGGTACATGCAAATGCATTTCCCAAAATCATGACATGGGGAATGATTTAAAAAGCATCTTCTCTATATCAGCTTTATCCTGTACAATAGTCCTTAGGCATCATGCCTCTGAAACGCTCTTATTGTATGTCAACATGGTGACAAGTCAGAGCCAGCTGGGTCCCCCGGAACTTTTTATGGAAGTTGACATTGCCATAGGAATATTCTAGATATAGTACAGTGGATGGCTGATAGTGATAATTATGGGACATCACAGGCACTGAACATGGGATGGGGCTGTAGAGGCCTTGGCCAGCCTGTGGGAACTTATTAAAAGTAAAGGGACCCCTGACCATTAGGTCCAGTCGTGGCCAACTCTGGGGTTGCGCCGCTCATCTCGCTTTATTGGCTGAGGGAGCCGGCGTACAGCTTCCGGGTCATGTGGCCAGCATGACTAAGCCAGTTCTGGCGAATCAGAGCAGTGCACGGAAATGCCGTTTACCTTCCCGCCAGAGCGGTACCTATTTATCTACTTGCACTTTGATGTGCTTTTGAACTGCTAGGTTGGCAGGAGCTGGGACCGAGCAACAGGAGCTCACCCCATCGTGGTTATTTGAACCGCCGACCTTCTGATTGGCAAGTCCTAGGCTCTGTGGTTTCCCCTTCATGGATCACTGCCTTGCCGTGGCGAAGGGGCTTGAATAACTCAGAGAAGCTATGAACTATGCCGAGCAGGGCACCCAAGATGAACAGGTTATAGTGGAGAGTTTTGACCAAACGTGATCCACCTGGAGGAGGGACCGGCAAGCCACTCCAGTATCCCTGCCAAGAAAACTCCATGGACAAAGACAACAGGCATATAAAAGTTATGACGCTGGAAGATGAGCCCCTCAGGTCGGAAGGTGTCCAACATGCTACTGGGGAAGAGCGGAGGACAAGTACAAGTAGATCCAGAGCTGATGAAGCGGCTAGGCCAAAGCCGAAAGGACACTCAGTTGCGGATATGCATGGAAGCGAAAGGAAAGTCCAATGCTGTAAAGAAAAATATTGCATAGGAACCTGGAATGTAAGAACCATGAACCTGGGTAAGTTGGATGTGGTCAAAAATGAGATGGCAAGAATAAATATTGACATCCTGGGCATCAGTGAACTAAAATGGACGGGAATGGGCGAATTCAGTTCGGATGACTATCATATCTACTACTGTGGGCAAGAAACCCATAAAAGAAATGGAGTGGCCCTCATAGTCAACAAAAGAGTGGCGAAAGCTGTACTGGGATGCAATCTCAAAAATGATAGAATGATCTCGATACGAATCCAAGGCAGACCTTTTAATATCACAGTAATCCAAGTTTATGCACCAACTACTGGTGCTGAAGAAACTGAAATTGACCAATTCTATGAAGACTTACAAGACCTTATAGAAGTGACACCAAAGAAGGATGTTCTTCTCATTATAGGGGATTGGAATGCTAAAGTAGGGAATCAAGAGATAAAAGGAACAACTGGCAAGTTTGGCCTTGGAGATCAAAACGAAGCAGGGCAAAGGCTAATAGAGTTCTGTCAAGAGAACAAGCTGGTCATCACAAACACGCTTTTCCAACAACACAAGAGACGACTCTACACATGGACATCATCAGATGGGCAACATCGAAATCAGATTGATTATATTCTCTGCAGCCAAAGATGGAGAAGCTCTATACAGTCAGCAAAAACAAGACCTGGAGCTGACTGTGGCTCAGATCATCAGCTTCTTATAGCAAAATTCAAGCTTAAACTGAAGAAAGTAGGAAAAACCACTGGGCCGGTAAGATACAATCTAAACCAAATCCCTTATGAATACACAGTGGAAGTGAGGAACAGGTTTAAGGATTTAGATTTGCTGGACAGAGTGCCTGAAGAACTATGGGTGGAGGCTCGCAACATTATACAGGAGGCAGCAACTAAAACCATCCCAATGAAAAAGAAATGCAAGAAAGCAAAGTGGCTGTCCAACGAGGCCTTACAAATAGCGGGGGAGAGAAGGCAAGCAAAATGCGAGGGAGATAGTGAAATTGAATGCAGATTTCCAAAGAATAGCAAGGAGAGACAAGAAGGCCTTCTTAAACGAGCAATGCAAAGAAATAGAGGAAAACAACAGAATGGGAAGAACCAGAGATCTTTTCAAGAAAATCGGAAATATGAAAGGAACATTTCGTACAAAGATTACCATAATAAAGGACAAAAGTGGTAAGGACCTAACAGAAGCAGAAGACATCAAGAAGAGGTGGCAAGAATACACAGAGGAATTATACCAGAAATATATGGATGTCTCGTACACCCCAGGTAGTGTGGTTGCTGACCTTGAGCCAGACATCCTGCAGAGTGAAGTCAAATGGGCCTTAGAAAGCACTGCAAATAACAAGGCCAGTGGAAGTGATGGTATTCCAGCTGAACTATTTAAAATTTTAAAAGTTGATGCTGTTAAGGTGCTACACTCAATATGCCAGCAAGTTTGGAAAACTCAGCAGTGGCCAGAGGATTGGAGAAGATCAGTCTACATCCCAATCCCAAAGAAGGGCAGTGCCAAAGAATGCTCCAACTACCGCACAATTTCACTCATTTCACACGCTAGCAAGGTTATGCTTAAAATTCTACAAGGAAGGCTCAAGCAGTATGTGGACCGAGAACTCCCAGAAGTGCAAGCTGGATTTAGAAGAGGCAGAGGAACCAGAGACCAAATTGCAAACATGCGCTGGATTATGGAGAAAGCTAGAGAGTTCCAGAAAGACATCTACTTCTGCTTCATTGACTATGCAAAAGCCTTTGACTGTGTTGACCACAGCAAACTATGGCAAGTTCTTAAAGAAATGGGAGTGCCTGATCACCTCATCTGTCTCCTGAGAAATCTCTATGTGGGACAAGAAGCTACAGTTAGAACTGGATATAGAACAACTGATTGGTTCAAAATTGGGAAAGGAGTACGACAAGGCTGTATATTGTCTCCCTGCTTATTTAACTTATATGCAGAATTCATCATGCAAAAGGCTGGGCTGGATGAATCCGAAGCCGGAATTAAGATTGCCGGAAGAACCTTGATGGCAGAAAGTGAGGAGGAATTAAAGAACCTTTTATTGAGGGTGAAAGAGGAGAGCGCAAAATATGGTCTGAAGCTCAACATAAAAAAAACGAAGATCATGGCCACTGGTCCCATCACCTCCTGGCAAACAGAAGGGGAAGAAATGGAGGCAGTAAGAGATTTTACTTTCTTGGGCTCCATGATCACTGCAGATGGTGACAGCAGTCACGAAATTAAAAGACACCTGCTTCTTGGGAGAAAAGCAATGACAAACCTAGACAGCATCTTAAAAAGCAGAGACATCACCTTGTCAACAAAGGTCCGTATAGTTAAAGCTATGGTTTTCCCAGTAGTGATGTATGGAAGTGAGAGCTGGACCATAAAGAAGGCTGATCGCCGAAGAATTGATGCTTTTGAATTATGGTGCTGGAGGAGACTCTTGAGAGTCCCATGGACTGCAAGAAGATCAAACCTATCCATTCTTAAGGAAATCAGCCCTGAGTGCTCACTGGAAGGACAGATTGTGAAGCTGAGGTTCCAATACTTTGGCCACCTCATGAGAAGAGAAGACTCCCTGGAAAAGACCCTGATGTTGGGAAAGATGGAAGGCACAAGGAGTAGGGGACGACAGAGAATGAGATGGTTGAATGGTGTTCTTGAAGCTACCAGCATGAGTTTGATCAAACTGCAGAAGGCAGTGGAGGACAGAAGTGCCTGGCGTGCTCTGGTTCATGGGGTCACGAAGAGTCGGACATGACTAAACGACTAAACAACAACAGGCTCTGTGGTTTAACCCACAGCGCCACCCGCGTCCCTGGGTGGGGCATTATTAGCTGTATATCAATTCTTTCACTCTAAGATTTACAAAAGGTACCCAGGAGTACAAGTGTATTGCCCACCCCTGTGCCTTCAGGCAAAGGCTGGGGTTGGAGTCTGCCATTGCAATGTTGCACCTACCCACTTACACATTCATTTTAGGGCAGATAATGGCTATAGTATTAAAGTTGCAACTCAGAACCAAAATATCCAAAAATCTGTGTGCCTTTCTCTCTCAGTCCCACAGATTAAGAAGTTAGGACTTCGAGACTGCACTCATATCCCTATCTGGGAGTAAGTCTCATTAAACCCATTGAACTCAATAGGACTTACTTTTGAACAGGCCTACAATTGTACCTGTACTGTAAACCAGGGCTTTTTTCTGAGGGAACTCACAGAAACTCAGATCCAGCACCTCCAGCACCATTGCCGTTCTAAGAAAATGAGGGAGGTGTTCATTGTGAGTTCTGGCACCTCTTTTTCTAGAAAAACAGCACTGCTGGAAACTAATGAAGTCTTGCACCATGTTTGTGCACACACACACATATAGCAAAGACCCCAAACATAAGCTCCAGAAAGAGGAACCACTGTCTCAAGGCTGAGTTTACATATTACAGTGTAGCAGTGAATGAAAAATTGCTTTCTTTTTCAGGTTGCCATTTCTCCCCCCCCCCCCCCCCAAATATTCTGGTGCAGTTCCCTTCTCAGTTATTGACTCAGCACTTCCCTGCTGCTAAAGCATTCACATCTGGGACTTGAGTTCAATAAACCTGTTCAATCAAACAGATTAAGTGCATTTGTAACAAGCTGTTCATTTGAACAATAAATGGAGCTGCTCATCTCTCTATCCTGAAGAAAGACCTACTCTTCTGTTTACATATCTCAGATTCTCAACCAGCAACTATCCAATTGTACTCCTGTAAATATACTTTATGCAAATGTATTTATTTTTAAAACTATTCAAATTTTAAAAGAAATATAACAAGATACATTGCTAAACATGTATCAAGCCACACACAGGAGTTCTGCATCATATGTCATGCCATAATCTGGAGGACAAGACTGAGACAAAAATGTAATATACCCGGTGGCGTAGGAAGAGGGGTGCGGTGGGTGCGGTTTGCCCCAGGTGTCATCACTGAGGGGGGTGACAATGGCAAAAATATGTGTTTTTAAAATACAGTGGTACCTCTAGTGATGAACTTAATTTGTTCTGGAGGTCCGTTCTTAATGTGAAACTGTTCTTAACTACAGACATGCTTTCACTAATGGGGCCTCTTGCTGCTGCTGCGTCACCGGCACACAATTTCCGTTCTCATCTTGGGGCAAAGTTCTCAACTCGAGGTAACTCTTCCAGGTTAGCGGCGTTTGTAACCTGAAGCGTTTGTAACTCGAGGTACCACTGTAATTTTTTTTTTGGGGGGGGGCTCACAACACTTTTTTGAATTTTTTAAAATTTAAAACGAGTTTAGCTACTTTGTCTGACAATTAATTAACCTCAAGAAGTCAACACAATACGTATTGAACCTTTTTAGTTCAGTCAACAAACACAACGAAACACGGATGCATAGCCCCTCTCCAATGCTGGGATCCAAGGCTGTGAGCTGGCTGTGACTCCAAGCATCGTGAGGTGGTGCTGCCCCTCTCTACAATGCTGGGATGATCCCGGGCAAAAGCAGTGTGGGGTTGGCACATGGAACTGCTGCATCCCTCCGCATGAGAAGGACGCAGTTGCTTCGGCGGTGCCCCCCGCCCCCGCAGTGCACCCTGCCTCCCTGGCATGGCACACTCTCTCTGGCATGCGCCTACCCGCCATTGAATATACCTTCAGAGAAGTTGCTCTAGAGTCAAAATTGTGTGGCTGGAAGACAACTTTATTATGAATAGATTTGTTAAAAAAGGAATGTTGTCATATACATTGCCAGCCGTGTACTTGACTGAGAGATCGGGACAGATCTTTGGCATATCTGCCATCTTTTTACTTCGAGCAGCATGAGCAGATTGGCTTTGTAACAGGAACAGACAGAAACACGCTCAACAGGCACAGGAGAAACTGGCAAGCTGTTCCGCCTCTGTTATATTTAGAGAGAGGATGCCCTGCATGTTGCAGGCTGAGTGCATAATGGTCAGCTGGCCACAAGGGAGTGGATTGTAGCTAACATGTTTGGCTGGCCTGGGCTTTGGGGATTGTGATGACCCTTCCCAGCAACTGGTGTTTATGAACTCAAAGTACTATTGTTTTCCTCACATATGTTCTAGCCACTGACCTGGGTGACCGGGGAAAATAGAAAGCAAACACTAAAGTTAAAACTAACCATTTACTCTTTAAATAGAGACCTTTAGAAAGACTTGCAAAGTGATCAGACCTTGACCTGAAACTCCCTTTGTCTGAAGGAACATGGGTAGGAAAAACAAAACAAAAAAGCCATCTCCAGCATCCAGTCTGCTGACAACACTGATGCAAATTGCACCGCCACATAATTTTATTAAAGCAGTTGCTTACTGGGGTCCTTAGCCATGGTTTGTAGCATGAAAAATGCAGTGCGCTTAGAGTACATCCCATGTCTCCAGGGGAGAGTGAGGAAAGGTAGCAACCCAGGCCTTGACTCTTTATGCGGCCTCCATCCTTCACTAGCCAAGTCCAAATACCCTTGGCGCCAAGTCCTTCATAATAAAAGGGATTCATCACTTTCCTGGAGAGCCCTTCCAAAAGCCTACTTAGCTCAGCTGCTGTAGGATAGGGCTGGAACAGAAACGATGCTTCCATAAGAGGGGCTGTTATCTTATGATTATCTTGAAAGTAGGAAGTGGGTGGGGAGGCAAGTGACAAGCGAAAGGTCTTTCATACCTGGGACAGACTCTTCTCCCGCTCTCCATGGCCATATAACATTTCTGCATTTGCTAATTTGCTTCTGAGTTAGGACTTCCTTTTGACATTCAAAGGCACAATTCTGATCTCGCTGAGAGGGAATATTAAAGGTGCCTTCATTATACATCTTTAGGCGCCAGGCAAAAACATTCCTCTTCAACCAGGCCTTTGACCAGTGCTTTTTTTCTGGGGGGACGCAGGGGTTTGCATACCCCTAAACATTTTGTGAATCTAAGTTTGGCCTCATTGAGGGGCAGTATTTCAGTATGAGTAGGAAAATGAGAGTACCCCAAAACTTTTTTTTAAAAAAGAAAAAAACCACTGCATGTGGCTGATTAGCATCTTCTTCCCCTTTTAAATGTGTTTGCGGGAAGGGGTGGGAGGTTATTGGTTTGTGTGTGGGGGTTTTGTTCTTGTTTTTGTCATGTACTTTGTGTTTTTATATTGTACATTTAGGTTGTGAACCGCCCTGAGATCTATGGATGAAGGTGGTATACAAATTTAATGAATGAATGAATGAATGAATGAAAACACAGCTTGGGGAAAAGGAGAAAATAGCAACAACAGCAGATCGGAGGAAAGATTTGCACTCAACTAATACTTATTTTGCAGTGTCTCCGTATTTCCAAAGAAGATATCACCCCATTTGAAAAACCTGCTGGAGCCGTAGCTTGAACTCCCAACCATGTATAAAGAGCATTTTGCAGAACAGTGAAGGAAATAGGACCTAATGGTGTGCAAGAAAATCCTATTTTGCTTCTGCAGAACTCTGTTGTGCTCTGTGGTTTAGATGGCAGGGAGAGATTCCCAGCTCGGCTTTCTGTATGAATAAAATAGGAGATGGTCAATTACATTTCAAACAATACAGCACTGGCTATATTTTTCCTGATGAAAACAATCTGACTCCTGTTTTCAGCACTCATGCATAAACGAGGCTTGCACTGTTCATTTCAGAGGAATTGCTTGTGATGTGTCCTTGGTTATGGTGTGTGGGGTGGGAGCTATGGAACAGTAACTGAATTTTCAAAACCTTGCCAAACTATAATTCCAATGAATCTTTGGGGGAAGCCATGGCCATAGGTATAAAACCTGCATGCATCTATAGTGGCATGTGCCCACTGTTGTTTTAGTGATGCAACCAAGAGCATAAGACAGGGATGGGGGACCTGTGGCCCTCCAGGTGTTGCTGGACTCAAACTACCATCAGCCCCAGCTAGCATGTTTGATGAACAGGAATGATGGGAGCTGGAATCCAGTAGCATTTGGAGGACCACAAACTCCCTATCCTTGGAAAAAGAAGTGCTGTGCTTCCATTGGGCATTATTTTTTTCAGCACTGGCCAATCAGGTACCCTGGTGGTTCATTTGTTCCAAGGAAATCTTGAAGATGTTAGCCATCTTTGTCTGTTGCAAATTGGTACTCAAAGGCCTAGCCCAGGCTTCCTCAACCTTGGCCCTCCAGATGTTTTGAGACTATAATTCCCATAATCCCTGACCACTGGTCCTGCTTGCTAGGGATCATGGTAGTTGTAGGCCAAAAACATCTGGAGGGGCGAGGTTGAGGAAGCCTGGCCGAGCCTAACCATTTACAGTCCAATCCTACCCATGCCTACTCAGAAGTAAATCCTACTCGTTCAATAGGGCTTACTCCTGACAGATAAGTGGGGACTGTATTACAGGCATTGGACAGGAGCCCCATAAACAGAAGCCCTGTGCAAGGACTTCCGCTTGTGCAATGGGGCTTCCCCCTATTTTGGTATTCCTGGCTCAGGGTTGTTTCCCAGACCAGTGGGCAGGAAGAGACGGGATAGATCGGTTTGGCAAGCTAAAATGCTTGCACAAACGGAAAGATCGTTATAGCGCAATGTTGAATTCCAACTTTTGTTATCTTTGCTAATTGCCACGCATGGTGCTATCCTCCACGAATGTGTCTAATCCTTTTATTAAAAGGCCACCAAACCTAGTGGACGTTACCACGTCTTGTAGTAACGAAACCCACAAATTAGTTACTTCTGATTCTGTTCTGAAACCTGGCCTGAATCCAAATGGATGTAGATCCAGATAACCAGTGCCATCCGGGAACACTTGCTGTTTCTGTGCCACCCTGCTCTCCACCATTCCCAAGAACGACCCTGTTACTTTGGACGACCCTGTTACTAGGTAACTGCTGACTGTGTCAGTCTCTATCCTTCTAGCAGTGAATTTGCTCTTTTCACTGCTGCAGCACACTGAGCTGATTTTTCAGATGTTCAGTATGAGTGCAGGATCTCTTTAGGGGGTAGTCACAGCCAATTTAGACCCCATCAGCACCTCTTTGAAATCAGGGCTTCTTTCCACCCTGGCTTGTGTTACTTGGCATTACTTACATTTCAGCAGCAGCTTAAAGCGCATCTTTTCACCCCAGGGAGGTGGAGTGCAAACCCTGTTACATGCATTTTTATACCTGCTACTGAATTGCTGGTATGGTGCAATATTCCCAGTGAATTTTAGTGGTTTTAAACTGTTTTAATTCTCAGTGCTTATGTTTTGCATTTGCTTTGGTTGTTCTGCACATCACCCCAGGATCCCATGGGATGAAGGGGGCCATCAATAAACATGCAATAAAAATTGAAGCTCATCAGCAGGGGCTGACACCTGTGGACCTGCCTTCATGGCTAGTCACTGCAATTCATCACCCCCCCTTCTGCTTCCTGGGACCCCGAGACTGTGCAGAGAAGTGTGAAAAAGGGAAGTCTGAGTCTTCTGCCTTTGCAGCTGGCGAAACCAGCTTTCTACTTCTACAAAATTCCAGCAACTGATCCTTCCCTTCCCTGAGCTTTAAATGAATTATAGAGAACTCAGGCTGTGAGAAGTCATGCCTGATTTTTTTGGCACCAAAGCATGCAAAGAAGCCAGCCAAGTTCTCTATAGATCATAGAGAATTTACAGATAAGGTAAAGATAAAGGACCCCTGGACAGTTAAGTCCAGTCAAAGGTGACTATGGGGTGTGGTGCTCATCTCGCTTTTCAGGCCGAGGGAGCCGACATTTGTCCACAGACAGCTTTCCGGGTCATGTGGCCAGCATGACTAAACTGCTTCTGGTGCAACGGAACACCATGACAGAAGTCAGAGTGCACGGAAACGCCGTTTATCTTCACGCCACATCAATACCGATTTATCTACTTGCACTGGCATGCTTTCTAACTGCTTGGTTGGCAGAATCATAGAGTTGCAAAGGACCCTGGGGGCCATCTCATCTTCCCCAACCTCCTCAATGTAGGATCTCCAGTGAAGGATGCAAGCCCCCTCTCAACCATGAAGCAAGGTGAGGCAACCACCTCGGGTGGCAGGATTCACAGGGGCAGCAGATCCAGCCTCCAAGGAAGGCATTGCCTGCTGCTGCTGCCGCCGCCGCCACCGCAATGGCTGTGGTGAGCTCTTGAAGGCTGGCTGTGCCACTGCCTCAGCAAACCCTCCCAATGTTGCCTCGAAAGTGGCCTCTTGGCGAATAGGAGGTGCAGCTCCCCTAGTGGTCAGGCTTCAGGGAATTCTATCCCTCCCCCAGTGGCAGCAAGAAGCAGAGAAAAACAAAGAAGAGTTCTTGCTAATGAGTTTATTCAATCATCACAAAAACAAAGGAATGCAGTCAGTCTCCCGTTAATGGTGTTGCTCCAACTGAGCTCCGCTTCCCTTCCTAGCAACAGCACTTGCCCTTACGGTGGCTGCCAGGGGCTAATTGTCTCTCTTTGTCAACGAACACTGAGTTCTGGGGGGGGGGGGGTCAGAAATACTCTCCAGTGATAAAGTGTCAGCTAGCTGCTCTGGCTCTGCCTTCTCCTTATCTTCTCCCAACACCTCCCAACTCTTCTGTTCGCCTGTCTCTGAGCTGTGACCTTCCTCAAACCACTACTGTAACTCAATACTGCCTTCCGCTTCACTGGAAGCTTCAGGAAGAGAGGTTGGGCGATTTTACCATTCCTCCTCAATCTCATCCTCTTCAGTCCAGTCCCTGACTCCCAATGATGGGAGCTGCCCATTGGGGTCTCCTGGGCTCTGCATCCACCAGGCTGTTACGATATAGAACCAATGCAGCTGCAAACTGGTAGCTTGAAAATAAAACATGATGGGAATGTTGGGACTGTCCGTGGGAAACAGTGGGACAGTCAGTTCACAGGGCAATGCACCGGAATTAGCTCAGAGTGTAATATGAGCTCTTCCTATTGCTTCAGTACAGGAAGTACAGGAAGTCTTTGTTACTTGACTGCTGGAGTTTGAAGAGAGCAGTCATGTTTTCTGTAATGCTGCAAAGACAGAAATAAAAGCATGTAAATATGTTTCTGTCTATCTCCTTTTCCCTGCCGGGGGAGCAGGAGGGAGGGTGTGTGTTCTTCCCATGTTTGGGAAGAATCGCCTATCGAGACCTAGCCTGGATCTTGCTGGGGAATGCAGCCAGGAAGGTCAACAGGAGACCAAGCCAGGTGCCTGGGAGAGTTGCCAGTTTCTCCCGATAAAGGCTTGATTTCCAACACAGGCATCATTCACAGCAGGCCTCTCCCTCATCCCCGATGGCCTTTGAATCCCACTTCAACTGTCAGGTAAGGTTGATTTGATTCCCCCTCTTGTTTCCAACGTACAGTCCCCGCCCCTTGTCACCAGTGCAGATCTTTATTCGCCATTTGTGCTTGATGTAGATCTTCACCCACCTGGCTGGGTGGCCAAAATATCTTGGGCTGGCTCTGAGTGCATGCAGTTGTAGCATCCTTAACAAATGTCTACCCAGCCTCTCTTTAAATCCGTTCAGCAAAGATGAGCCCAGCTCTTTCCAAGAAAGTTTGTTCCACTGTCTAACAGCTCCTGCCACTAGGTTTCGCTGAGCATTTAGCCAAATTTTCTTTTCCTTCCACTTTTCCCCATTAGTTCAAGTCTTGCCTTCTGGAGCAGTGGAGAATAACTCTGCACTATCTCTGGTGTGGCAGCCTGTCAGTATCTGAAGACTGCTATCATGTCTTCCCCTTAATCTCCTCTTCTCTAGGCCAAACATATTCAGCGCTTTCTTCATGGGACTTGGTTTCCAGATGCCTCATCAGTCTGGTCACACTTCCCTGGCCATGTACCAGTTTTTAAATGTGCTTCTTGAAATGTGGTGCTTTAGATGTGGAGATAGCACTCAAGATGTGGTCTGCCAAGTTCAAACTAGACTGGGATTATTACTTCTTGTCATGTGGATACTATGATTCAGTTAATGCAGTGTAAAGATTGCATTAGCATTTTTTTTTAAAGCAGCCATATCACCCTGCTGACTCATGTCCAGCTCAGGAGATAATCTTGGTGTTGAGTAGAGAGATGTTTTGTCCAGTCCATATTTTAAAACAAAATGACCTAATTCATTGTTTCCAGATTTATACACAGATCAAAACACAGTTAACAACTGAATTTCACCCTTCTCTGAGTTTTGTTCTGCAGTTTTGCTTAAAAAAATTGTAGAAAAATGTTTATTTTATGGGGAAGTTACTGTCAGTTTGCATTTCTTAGTACAGAAAATATTGATCTGATGTGTAGAGATCTTTCCTATTCTAGTTAATTCAAGAGGGTTCTGGAAGCTTCTGGAAGCTTCTCTGTGTGAAAGACGGTTCATGATGTTTGGGTTGTTCCTTCAGAGAAGCTGAGTACAGTTTAAACTGGTTCTGCTATCTCTTCTGTCAAGGTCATGCTGACTATAATAATAGGCCAGAAGGAACCTGAGTTTCACACTCTCTATCTCTTTTCCTTCTGGTGTGATGTTCTGTATATAGTGTTAAGTTAAGTCTGCTGCAACTGCATTCCTTATGGACAGTGCTAATCCTGAACGTATGGTACAGTGGTACCTTGGGTTAAGTACTTAATTCGTTCCGGAGGTCCGTTCTTAACCTGAAACTGTTCTTAACCTGAGGTACCACTTTAGCTAATGGGGCCTCCCACTGCTGCCATGCCGCCGGAGCATGATTTCTGTTCTCATCCTGAAGCAAAGTTCTTAACCCGAGGTACTATTTCTGGGTTAGCGGAGTCTGTAACCTGAAGCATATGTAACCTGAAGCGTATGTAACCTGAGGTACCACTGTATTGGATTTGAGACCATTATGCTCATTTGCCTTCAGTAGCAGTAAAGCTCTGCTGGATGAAATACAATTGTCTCTGGTCTATTTTATGGGAATCCTGCAACGTGTTTCAGTTGTTACTCTGCTAACTATACACTGGAATCTATTCTGGATCAGTGGAATTGCGGGATAGTTACATACAAACTACCTACAAAAAGTATAGAAAATACATAGAAAGACAATAAATAGAAAGCTATTTTGCAGGTAAAATGCATACGTTAGGAAAAATGTGTAGAAAAATGAGCACAATTTTAATGGGAGTTTTCTGTGGTTTTAAAAACCCCACACAGAAAACAGGATGAAATGGGGTTATGATTGAAGATATGTAAAACCGACATGAAATGAAAATAACCCGATCCATCTATAGTGCTGGTTGTGTGTGGAAGAGGCAAGGGCGGTTGCCACTGGAGACTTGACAGGTATAAATCTGTGGTAGCTATCTTCCAGTACTTTCCCCATTCACATAGTCTACAGAAATCTGTTTGCACAGATTTGTACCCACATTTCATTCCTGCCTCGAAATCATTTATGTATAAGTTAAATCCACAAATCCCGCAATGCCTACTCATTTCCTAGTAGCATTTCCTCATTCATCTAATTGAAATATGTAGTACAGCTGTACTGGACCTGAATATTAATTCAAGTGGCTTCCTAACATGGTGACTGTAATGTTGGTATTTGCTCATATGCCGGAACAGTGGCCCAAAATACACTAAGGACATTTAAGGATCAAAGACATTAGCAAATCGTTTCAACACAAACAATGAAAAAAGAAAACTTTCCAGGATGAAAACAAAATGTCATAAAATGCAAAGCCAAACAATATACGTACGGCACAATTATATTTTCCCAAACCCCAATGATCACCACCACCCATTTAATTAATGTCATTTGCTTGGAACACTCTCCAGAATTAAAACGAATCATTACTAAGACTAGCATATTGGTTTTTGTTTTATTTTATTTCACAGAACCTTAATAAATGCTCAGATTTTTCATTTAAATGGGCAAATATCAGTAAAGCCATGAGAAATATAATTTATGCCAATTAAATCCCATGCAAAAAAAAAAAAAAAAAAAAGACTCAGGAATTGTAAACCATTTCTTTTAATGATTAGTCAAAGTTAATATTTTGAAAGATATCAGCAGAATGTAATCAAAGTTAAAAATTTTAAAGTCCTACTTATTTCAGAGGGAGATAGTTAAACAGGTGCTGTATTTTTGTCCACTTGAGACCAAATTGAGATCAGTGGAACTTAAAAATGCTTAATCTGTTTGAGAGCTTATGTATGATTATGGGCAAGTGAGTAGTAGGTGAGTGGAGGATTCCCTGGTCCTGAATGGGGTAACTGTGCCCCTGAAGGACCAGGTGCGCAGCCTGGGAGTCATTTTGGACTCACAGCTGTCCATGGAGGCGCAGGTCAATTCTGTGTCCAGGGCAGCTGTCTACCAGTTCCATCTGGTACGCCGGCTGAGACCCTACCTGCCTGTGGACTGTCTCGCCAGAGTGGTGCATGCTCTGGTTAACTCCCACTTGGACTACTACAATGTGCTCTATGTGGGGCTACCTTTGACGGTGACCTGAAAACTGCAATTAATCCAGAATGTGGCAGCTAGACTGGTGACTGGGAGTGGCCGTCAAAACCATATAACACTGATCCTGAAAGACCTACATTGGCTCCCACTACATTTTCGAGCACAGTTCAAAGTGTTGGTGCTGACCTTTAAAGCCTTAAACGGCCTCGGCCTAGTATACCTAAAGGAGTGTCTCCATCCCCATTGTTCAGCCCGGACACTGAGGTCCAGCTCCGAGGGCCTTTTAGTGGTTCCCTCACTGCGAGAAGTGAGGTTACAGGGAACCAGGCAGAGGGCCTTCTCGGTGGTGGCGCCCGCCCTGTGGAACACCCTACCATCAGATGTCAAGGAAATAAACAATTATCTGACTTTTAAAAGACATCTGAAGGCAGCCCTGTTTAGGGAAGTTTTTAATGTTTGATGTTTTATTGTGTTTTTAGTATTCTGTTGGGAGCTGTGCAGATGGGCAGGATATAAGTAATGAATTCTTCTTCTTCTTCTTCTTCTTCTTCTTCTTAGTTCCATTCTCTGCTTTTGATGGTGATCTGGGGGACTCGCATCAGGCCCTGCATATATCTGGGTGGGGGCAAGCCATTGAAGCGGCTGCAGGTTAGCGTATTTCTCTCATACCTCAGGAGGTTGCAGGGAATCATTTAACCCCTTTCATTCCCTTCTCCTTCAACTGTGCCTCTCTCTGGTGTTGAGAGAGCCGACGCCATGGTGCAGGAAAGGAACTGGAAACCAAAAGTGCCCCATTGTTGGTCATATTGCACTACTGGGAATCCATGGCCAAGATGTCTTAATGGAACCAACGGAAACTTAACACTGAATGAAGAGAAGTGTGAGCAGATAGAAGGAATAAGTTTGTTCTGGGAATGAGAGGCCTGAACATGCAGGAGGCATAATTTTGTGGTACAGTTTGTTGTTTTCTTGAGGGTGGGGGTAGGAAACACGACTTTATAAACCACTTTATAAAACATTCAGGTTGACACAGTTGGATGTCAGGGGGATATGCAAATGCGGTTTTGCTGCTAACGCTGCTGAACCAGGCAAATAAAACTGTCAAAGTCACTTAAAATTAAGGTATCAAAAGAGCACCTAAATCGAATCCAAAGCGATGTAACAGCTTAGCTGCTTGCCCCAATTTATTACTAGAAGTGTACTTCTGAGCCAATTTCCATTTGTGAACATTGCTAATGGTGCACCGGAGGATGTCTGAAGGTTTATTGATAAATGACAGTTGAGATAAAAAAAAAGAAAGACGACTCTATCAACAGGATTCAATGAGGCTGCAGCTCTTAAACATTCAAAACAATCTGAATATTTCTTTAGCTAAAACAGGAGAGCCTTGGGGTTTGTTGCTGGATTTTTTTTATTTTTTATTTTTAGTCAATGCTAAGGTAATAAGCTTGAATATCTCCTAATACAGAAAGTACAGTTAGTAGCGTAATATATGGCTGAGGTTTAAAGGTCATCCTTTTCTTTCTTAATAGACTTTAGAGCACATAAAATGTAATTAATTGGTTATGGGGGAAAGTCATTTTACTGCCTGGCTTAAGAAGCGTTAAACCAAAACCTACCAAAAGCTAATTAAATCGAAAGGAAGAAGAATTAGGAAACTACAAAATGAAGTTGAGACAGCTGTATAAATCTTTTGATTGTACAAGATTAAAAGTAGGAATCTAGAGGTTTTTGTCATCTGTTGACCAACTTATCCAGCAGGAACATGTACTATAACTGAATAATTCTTTTCCATTCAACTCCCCTGCCCCATAAGTCATTTCCAGGGCAGGATTCTAATGCTATCACCACCACGCCTAGACCTAGTGGAATAGCAATTTGTGAATGACTATATATACTTTTAAGGATCCAGTAATGCTAAAATTCTCAGATTAAATGCTCCTGCTCTACTCAGAAGCTGTTTTGCAGCTATTCTGAAGCTTTTCTCCATCATGTCACATTTCCCCATTTTTATTCCCTTCTGTCGAATGTGCTACACTGTGTTAGGCTGCAAAAAAAGGACCAGTGAGAAACTTACTGTAATTGGTTGCCTTGTTCCTCCTGCCAAACTTGAGAGCAAGCTGGCATCAGCCCACTGTTTCTTTAACTTTTTAAACTTGGGCCCTCCTTTTATACTTACTCTGTCCTCTGTGCTCTTCTTTTATAATTATGATATGTTCTGTGCCTCCCAAGGTGCCTTCTATATGTTCGGTATGAACCTTCTTCCTGACAGACCCTCTTGGGTGCTAAGATCAGCAAAGGGTTCGCTTGGTTGTTCCACTGCCCTAAGAAGTGAGGTAGCAGTCAGGAAGAGGACATTCTCTGTGGCAGCTCCTCAGTTGTGGAACTCCCTCCCCAAAGAACTGCGCCGAGCGCCTTCATTATACTGTTTGGGGGGTTTTCTGAAAACACTTTATTGTGGATTTTGGCACCTATTTAGGACACAGCCTATTTCTGTGATTACTTGTCATTTTAAACTGGGACCCTGGGATGAAGGGAAGGTAATAAATCATCATCAGCAACAGCAACACCACCACAGAGAGATTGTTGTGCTTGCAAGTGCATTGAGGACCCATGAGAGAAGGGTTTCTTTGAGCAACAAGACCCTTTTCTTCCCAGTCACTTTCACTCTTGCCCACCCACACACCAAGTTCACCTTGAGAGGAAGCAGTGGATCACGTTTATCTGGGACTGGTCTGATACCAGGTGAGCTCAACCCATTCCCTTGGAAAGCCATGACACTACGGTGAGGTGTTTTATCACCTCTCCTGGTCCCAAGAACCCCAGACCACAGGTTAAGAACCTAGGAGAGAGAAAAATACCATTCAACCATGATACGTAGTCCTTTAGGAGACCTCTCTGTAAGATACGTGCATTTTGGTGTGTGTGTGTGTGTTGGCATCTGGAAAGAAACTCTTCCCTCAGGTGTGCAACTAAATCCGAAACCTTGAGTTTCGATGAAACTGACGGTTTTATCATGTAGTCAGTTTTGGTTGGCATGAAAATGCACTTCTCACCTCATTCCAAATCCCCAAAGGGTCTATCTGGAAAGGGAGGGGAAGTTAGGGATACAACCTGGTGTAGCTGAATTAAAGAAACTTGTATGTAAGTCTTTAATTTCTGAAATGGGCCTCAAGCTTACCTAATGTAATGCACAGTGCACCTTACCTCAGATGTACACTTGGCGTGAGCTGTCAACTGGTCAGTGGTGAGGAAAAATGACCATGTGCATGCTTGTGTAGTGCTCTCTGTTCATTTTGTTACTTCACATATGACTTTATTTGAAGCATTATTTGAAACTTGGGAAATGCCACTCAGCTGTTAATAGGGTTGAGTATTACCAGCTGTAATATTTTGTATTCCAAGGCAAGTAAATACAAATAGCATGAATCCTTGCTTGCCAGAATGAGGGGCATTTTGTGAGTAACAAGGGAATGCAAGACTTACTAAGAGTCAGTTTGTAAGGAGAGATGAAGACTCCAAAAGCACTCCAAAGAGAGGAGATATCTAATCTACACTGTCCTTCCATTGGTTTCATTCCAGGCCTAGATTAAATTACAAGTCATGTCTCAGGTTTACCTGGAAATAATAGCAATTGACTTGGGAACGTTTTCTCCAATGAATGGCTGTTTATTGGGATTATTTGGTGGTTAGGGATTAGGGAAGGACAAATCTGTTGATTTCATTTTCTCTCAGTTTCTCATTTTTCCACTCTTGAGTTCAGTCTTCCACATTTCCACATCAGTTTGTGAATTAAAAAAGAAAACAAAACTCATGAAAATTCTTCAACATTTCAGTGAGACTTTCTCCTAACATACACAATCTTGTATGCAATTTTGCCACACACACACACACACACACACACACACACACACCATCCCCTAATAAAGTGCATCTTTCTATGCTATTTTCACCAATATATGCATTTTTATGTTTACTTAGCCGCAGTGCTATTTTCCTAGAAAAAGAGGTGCCAGAACTCACCACGAGTGCCTCCCTTTTTCTCTTATAATGGCAACGGTACCGATCTGAGAGGTGCCAGAACTAAGTCCCTGTGAGTTCCAACTGAAAAAAGCCCTGCTTAATCCTAGTATATGCATTTTTAACACATTGCTTGGCTTACTTGGCTGGAGAGACGCACTGCAAAATTTTGTGAATTTCAAATTTTGACGGGACTTCTGTGTTTCAGTTTGCACATTGTTTCTGAAAATGCTAATTTGGTAGGCTCACCTTTAAAAGCAAACCAAGCCAAATATGTCCCCCCCCATCCCTACTCCTGACCCAGATATTCTTATTAGTACTACTGCATATCTTCAAGAGATGAGTTCTACCATGGAAAGGACCTATGGTTCTAGAATTTGGTCTGTGTTCTGGGGATGAACCCTCCGGTTCTGCTGGGTGTTGTGCCCAGAAGCAAGCCAGCTAGGGAAGGGAATGACTTGGAGAAAGAGCCATCAGGGATTCCTGTGATCATACAGACCCCAGATTCCAGTAGGGACTAGGGGTCCACCAGGTGCACCCGGCAGTAAGGGTTATTCTGGGGGTCTGAAGGCTTCCCTAAGGAGGTGGTATGCAATACCTTCATTTTTCAGATTAATTATAGGTCAGTGTCCAGTGTTCTATTCTTGGCTAAAGTAGTTGAGTAGGTGATGGCTGAGTAGCTCCATGCACTACTGGATGAAATAGATAGATGATAGATAGAT
Organism: Podarcis pityusensis; assembly: GCF_964106645.2. Classification (NCBI taxonomy): domain Eukaryota; kingdom Metazoa; phylum Chordata; class Lepidosauria; order Squamata; family Lacertidae; genus Podarcis; species Podarcis pityusensis. Next base: position 82,039,678 of record NC_138026.1, on the reverse strand, counting down.
AGATAGAGAGATAGATAGATAGATGATAGATATAGATAAATAGATGAGTTGTGTTCAACTAAATATTATTCAGAGGAGATTGATTTAAATTAATGGATGTCAGCTAGTCATTCTCATTAATTTCAGCAGGCCTACTCTGAGGAAAACTTAGTTGAATGCCACCCATTTTCTAGATCTATTTTCAGGGAGGCATCAAACAGGTCTGCTTTGGTTACTCCGGTGGTAACCAAAAGAGGTACTGAGATTGGTTTCCGTGGTCTATGACCCATGTCTGGAGAGATATATGGGGAATTTGATGTGAGTTTTCTTGGAGGTTTTTCAATACTGTTCTTCTGGGGAAATTCATGGGCACCGTGTTCTAGTGGTTCTGCTATTTTTCAAGGTGGTTCCAGAAGATGGTTTTTGGGAAGTGTGGCCTTTTTATTTGGGAGTTTCCTCATCAGTTGCCTCAAGAGACCATCTCCTGTGGAGTGGTAGGAATGCTTACTCTGGGTGGGGCCAAACTCCCTTAAAATAAACTCTGGGTGGGGCCAAACTCCGTTAAAATAAACAGGCAAACAGCTTTGTAATATATCCTAGTCTCCAGGGTTGTGATTAGGAGCATGTCTTATAAATGTCGGATTAATTGTCAGCTTCCCCACTTACTTCAGAAGAACAAGTCTGAATACTGTACTGTGATGTATGTACGTCACACCTGGACGGTAATACTTTATGTGTGGGGCTGCCCTGAAAACTGTAATTGCAAATAGTTACTTGTCTCAAGTGCAACTTACCTTAACTTTCAAAAGTTTGCTGTCAGAGATAAATGCATTTTTTATTATTATAAGACCTCAAGACTAATCAGCAACACAACGAGATGACAGGATAGAACTGAAGAAATGCTAAAAGGGCAAAAAATTACTGCAAGAAATGCACTTGCTAAAACTGATGTGAATAAAAGGGGCAACGTTTTAACTTTCAGTTGATTCTTAGAGCACTGAAGGGCCATGCCATCTTCAGCTATAATGATCCTGAATATTACTATTGAACTAAGTGGGGAAGCTGACCAATAATTCAAAATTCATAAGACATGCTCTTGGTCACAGCCCAACCATGCAATCCATTGGATGCTAGGATATATTACAAATCTGTGTTCCTTTCTCTAAACAGCAGTTTCAAGAAAGGCATTGGTATAAAAAGTTGGATAGGCAGGCAGATGGAGAGTGTAGATGTGGAGATTTTTTTTAAAAAAAATACCCTGCACACATTCTGTAACTAAAGAGGTTTTGAAACTTGAAAAGTCAGTCTTATTCTCTGTCCCTTCATCATTGATCCAAAGAAAGGCACCTGAAGATGGCAACTGAGAAGTACCCTCCAGGGGTTAAATAAACAGTGCGGCCCTTATGTTGAGATGTGCATTAGATACTTGAACTGCCTGTGACTTTCAGGGGAAAATAAAGTAAACTCCATTGTATGTTGTTGTGGAAGCTGTCCAGCTTCCGATAGGGCAGTGCTGTGAGATATCAGGCAGCTGCAGATTTCAGCCTCACACGGTTACAATTGAAAGAAAGGTTTCTTTGTTTGACTTCGATAATTAAAATCAAGATTAATGTGTTCCCAGCCTGATCAGTGACAGCCACATTTGGAACATAAATATAAATGTAAATGTCTTACCAGTTTATCCAGATCATAAAATGGAAATGGAAGGATTTATTGGAGCTGCAAAAACCAGGGTACATGTATCTCAATACCGTTATAGTCATTGTTACTTAAAAATTGGATAGTTCCTAATATAATAGGTTTTTATGAAATCAATGCTAATGCAAAGTGGCTGCATATATGGAGCGTTATGATTATAATTAATTGAATTTATAATGTTAAGCATGCTTAGCAAAGATTTATTGCAATTTAGCACTGAACAATAAAGATACATGGTTATTCTGGAGAGAAACTTTCTCCCCATTCACTAATGATTTAAAAACATTTTCTTACACTCTGGCTGCAAGGCTACAATCCTTGTGGAATAGGCCCTGGAGTCATCTCAGGATTAGACTGGGAGAGCCTTGTCTGAACCCCTGGAGTCAGGGTAGACTAGGAGTTCCCCAACTGTGATCCATGCACCATCAGAGGTCCAGGAGCCTCATTCAGATGGCCCCATGCATGTCTGTAAAAATATACAATAAAAAACCATACAGCATCTAGCACAACATAGTAAAATTGCTACAACAGGCAGAAAAATAATCAAGTGTTCTTCCAGGAGCCCCAGCAATTTTTCTAGTGGTAAATGGGAACCACTGGTGTAGATAATATTGAACTAGATGGACCAATGAGCTGACTCAGGTGTGAAGATCGGCCTTGGCAAACCTGAAGAAAAAGTGCATTAAAAAATCCACAAGTTATCATTAAAACCGAAGTGTTTCCCTAACAGTATGTCTTTTATGTTTTAAGGTGACACTGTGTCGCTTTGATTGCACCACAGAATTAGCTTTTGAAAAAAGCTAATTGAGACAATGGGAATTATTGGCCAAATATGACTAGGCTTCTACTAGCTGTTGAATAATGCTTTGTGGCTTTGAACTGTTTAATTAAAATTTTGCTGACACGGCAAAATTCTTTGTGTGTCTGTGTGTGCAGAGGCAAGACAATGATGGGGTTTAGAAGAGATTTGTTTTGTTTAGTTATGGCTCCATTAGATCGAAAGGGGTAGCTTTATCTTCTCCATCTCCTGTGAATAAGATATATGAAAGGATGGAGATTTCTTCTTCAATAGGAAGGTGAACAGCAAGCTAAAACGTTTGTTGTGTTTTAAAAACTATTGAGAGATACAGTGGCACCAGCGGTCGATAATAGCTTGCAAAATGTAATGTGGGGGTGAGTGAAGCGGAAGACAGGCAATCCATGGGGGAGGGGGAAAGTTCAACTAACTTTCACAAGACCTGACAAAATGTCTCACAAGACTGAATAAAAATAAATGCAGAAAACCTATTGGCCTGGAAAACACACCATTAATGTTGTCAGTTTCCCATAGGAGAATGAAAAGGCTAATCTCTTTGGATTTATTTAGCCCTTTCATTAGGTCATGTTAGAAGAGATTGTGTTCATTTTGAGTATGGCTAATTCACAGTTACATTTGTTAAGATGAAAGCAAAAACTGGAAAGACAATAAATGGTCATATTTCGGATGATAGGCCAGCTTCTCCATTTTGGAGTAGAGTCCAAAGTTGTCACTAAGGGGATTTGCATCTGGTAGTAACCACGATGGAAGTCAGTGTCTGATGTTGGCTAGCCTTTTCACCAGGTAGGATGAAGACTCACCTTTCAGAATATAGATCAGCAGCTCCACTTTGAGAAAGATTCTCCGTGATTTGTCATTGTGGGATTTACCTCTGGTACTAGCACATTGGAAATCAACTTCTGAACTTTTTCAGCAGATATATCTTCTTTTATTTTTCTGTGAATATTTTATACAGGGTGTACTTTATTTGGAGCCACTGAAACCCCGAGGACTTTCATCCAAGAAAACAATTAATTATCAGGGTACTATGAGTTGCTGTATTCTAGAAAGCCAGGGTAATTTCTGTTCTTCTGATTCTGTGTACAACCAGGATATTACCTGTAATGGGAGGGGTTCATTCAGAGAGTGGGAGAGAATATGGTCTAATGGTTAGAGAACTACTACCTTTGATCAGGGAGACTTGGGTACACACCCAGTAGGACCTTGAATAAGACACTATCTTTCAATGCAAATGCATCTGTAAAATGGAACCAAAACTAACTATTCCAAAAATTCTTTAGTGGGGAGCTGACAATTAGATATGTAAGCTTTGGGAGATGCCCAAAATGAGTAGTTGATTGGCCCAATTATCAGAATACTTGGTATTTTTTTCTATTTTGACCACATTTATATATTTTCACAATGCATTAAAGTGATACCTTATTTTCCTGTAATATTTAGATGCATTTTGCTTTTGCTTTTCTACTCAAATTAGTTTTTGAGTCAAGCTGTGCAGGTGAACATATCCTTTCTTGTGTTGTATAGTAGCAGCTGTATTCATTCAGACAGTGCTTTTTTCTGGGGGTACACAGGGGTACGCATACCCCTAAACATTTTGTGAATCTTTGTACTTTTGTCCATTTACTGTATTTATTTTTCCTGATTTGAACTATAAAATGGTGATTTTCTTGAGTCAAAATGAGAGTACCCCTAAACATTTTTTAGAAAAAAAAGCACTGCATTCAGAACAAAAACTATGGATGAGACAATACTGCTGGAGTAAAATTGATTAGAAAGCCTGGTGGTCAACCACTTTGGGCTCTTATGAGAAGATGGGCAGGAGACAAGTAATATCGCCACCATCACAATAATTTCAGATGCCAATTGGAACCTTACACAGGTTGGACATGGCCCAAAGTAAGTGGTATTGGTGATACATCGCAAGTATAATGAGTTAGTCACATTGACAGACGCCAGGTGTAAAATAAATTAACATAATGAAGTTCATGGAAGGAGAATTTCCAGGCTCCCCACCCCCTGCTGCCCTGCTACAGTTGTCCACTGTGTACCCTGAAAAAACTCATCTGTGGAATGAGGTCTGGGGAACTACTGGGGGACAGACAAAAATGCAATTCCTCATGTCTACCAGCAGTCCCCTACACCTCATTTCATTTTTGCCCTTCTGAGCCTCTGGAGAAGCTTTTTGGTAACTGTAGGGGAGAGGAGGAAGAATGGAGATTTTCCCTCTGTGAATTTTCTAAAGGCTGCAGTCCTATATCCACTTACTTGCGAGTAAGCTTCACTGAACTTATGTCCAAGTAATCATATATAGGATTGCAAAGTTTAGTTGGCTTCCCTTAGGAGCCAAACCATTGATATGTTTTATTAGCAAATACAGAAATTAGAAGGGGTCAAGACAGAGAAGTCGTGGCATATATGTTTGTTGCTGCCAAGCGCTGGAAGCAAAAACAATTTGCCAACAACTGAGGAGAAATTGAATAAACAACGGGATTAGACTGCTGTGTCAGAAACAACAAATGCAGCAGCCAACCAACAGAGCCAACCAAAGATAGGTGCATTTTGTTTCAAAGCTGGTCTTTTTAGACTGCTGCATTTTGTAAATGAGAATTGCACATGGATGGTACGATTAAAAGTGCCTTTCACACATTCTGCAATGAACAGCTGTAAAAAACGAATTGCTCACTTTTACAATGAAATACATTCACTGTCTTTTGAATAAAAAGAAACACACAAGTTCCCCAAATTGTTCTCATGTGGTTAAGTGGGCCAGTGTGGAGCTGTGGTTCAAATTCAAATCTCTGCATGAAGGCTACTCATTCTCTTTTGGTTTCGCCTACCTCTCAGGGTTGTTGTGAGATTAAAATGAGGTCATGTGCACTGCCCTGCGCTCCTTGGAAGAAGAATGGGATGAAAATATCATAAATGACAATGTCAACTGATGTGCCAAATTAACTGCAATGTAACTTTTCTTTGCCTACTATTAATGTATTTTATATTCATACAATGAAATAGAGCAGTGATGCTAAAGGTGTTCCCTCTTTTTAAGAGAGAATATTTTGCTTACAGATATGAAGGTTTAAAATGCTTGATTTCTTCTATAGGCTAACATATATAAAGCAGGAACAAGTGTGGGAATGGTACCTTCACAGGAGTTACAGCCTAGGAAATGCTATGACTTGGAGATGTCCGACCGGAGTCAATTTCTGACTATAATATGATTCTTTACTGAGCTGTAAGAAGAGTTTGGATTTGATATCCCGCTTTATCACTCACACAGGACCTTCACTGCCTTCACTGGTTCCGATTACTTCTCCGAAAGAGAAGTAGAGCTGGGTATCATCCGCATATTGATGGACACCCAGTCCAAACTTCCTGATGATTTCTCCTAGCAGCTTCATGTAGATATTAAAAAGCATGGGGGAGAGGACAGAACCCTGAGACACCCCATAAGTGAGGGCCCAGGGGTCTGAACACTCATCCTCCACCATCACTTTCTGGACACGGCCCAGGAGGAAGGAGCGGAACCCAGTGGTATAACAGTGCTCCCAGCTCCTCTAGACGGTCCAGAAGTATGTTATGATCAATTGTATCAAAAGCCGCTGAGAGATCCAGCAGAACTAGGAAAGCTTTCACCTTTGTCCCTAGCCCACTGGAGATCATCAACCAGCGCGACCAAGGCAGTTTCAGTCCCATGATAAGGCCTGAATCCCGATTGGAAGGGATCCAAATGGTCTGCATCCTCCAGGCATGCCTGGAGTTGTTCAGCAACCACCCGCTCAATCACCTTGCCCAAGAATGGAAGTTTTGAGACTGGACGATAGTTAGCCATACTGGCCGGGTCTAAAGATGTTTTTTTAAGAAGCGGTTTAATGACTGCCTCTTTCAGCATGTCTGGGAATGCTCCCTCACAGAGGGAAGCATTCACCACCCACAGAGCCCATTGCCCAGCCCTTCCTGGCTTGCTTTTATTAGCCAGGATGGGCAAAGATCAAGGAGACAGGTGGTTCGTTTCACACGTCCAAGCAGCCTGTCCACATCCTCAGGGGTAACGGATTGAAATTGATTCCATGCAACTCAACCAGACAAATCTGAGCGACTTTATCTGCAAAAAACTTTGCAAAATCGTTGCAGAAGATCTTGGGGTCTTTACAAGGATTTGGATTGCTGGTACTGTATAGTTTTGCAAATTGCCCTCCATGAAAGATATCTCATAAACTAAAAGTAGCTAAACGGCAAAGCTTAGATGACCATTTTTTTTGTCGCCTCATTTTCAGGGTGCATTGGAATTCATTTATATGATTGTAGGGTTGAGTTTATCTCCTTACAAGGCCATGGCTGAGTGTGGTGCTTCCCTCCCCTTCCCGCCCCCCCCCATCAAACATTTCTCCAGTGCTCTGTAGCTGTCCTGGCTGCTTCCTGATCTGAAAAAGCATCATGCAAGGAGTCACTTGGTGACATCTTTCACCAGATTTCAGCTGAAGCACAGGAAGCTGGGGAAGCTGGCGTCCAAATGTTAGGAATGTTGAAATGGGCGTCAATCCATTCTGACATTCCTTTGAACATTCCACCAAATGGTATTTTCCTTTCAATTCCAACTGGTTTGTTTTGCACAAGACTTTCTTCCACTTTGTCTCCCTGTGATTCAGCAAGATACGTTTCCTTGTTTATATTATAGTGTAGGATTGTTGTTGTTGTTTAGTCGTTTAGTCGTGTCCGACTCTTCGTGACCCCATGAACCAGAGCACGCCAGGCACTTCTGTCTTCCACTGCCTCCCACAGTTTACTCAAACTCATGCTGGTAGCTTCGAGAACACTATCCAACCATTTCGTCCTCTGTCGTCCCCTTCTCCTTGTGCCCTCCATTTTCCCCAGCATCAGGGTCTTTTCCAGGGAGTCTTCTCTTCTCATGAGGTGGCCAAAGTATTGGAGTCTCAGCTTCAGGATCTGTCCTTCCAGTGAGCACTCAGGGCTGATTTCCTTAAGAATGGATAGGTTTGATCTTCTTGCACTCCATGGGACTCTCAAGAGCACCATAATTCAAAAGCATCAATTCTTCTGCGATCAGCCTTCTTTATGGTCCAGCTCTCACTTCCATACATCACTACTGGGAAAACCATAGCTTTAACTATACAGACCTTTGTTGGCAATAGCGGAGGATAGGCATGTCTCATAGGACTGGCATATCTCAGCCATCAACTAATATTTACAAATCAATTACCTTCTCTTTCAAAGTTAATGAATTTCAATGAGTAGCCCTGTTAGTCATCGGCAGCAAAACCAACAAAGAGTCTTGTGGCACCTTAAAGAGAAAGTTAATGAAGTGGCTAATGGCCCATCACAAAGCCATCTATCTCACTTTCTTGATTTCACACTTCAGCATAAACTTGCCAACCTGTCCCATTTCCTTCACTTAGGTATCAGAGAAGAACCATTTAGCACCTTCTTGACATTTTGCTCTTTGTGTCCTGGATTGTATGAATTCCTGTGGGCATATTAAACATTTTATAGGTGCTCCAATGCCAGTGCAGAGCCACTTATATAAATCATTTTTATAATGCAACGTTCTGTTTAATAAATGACTAATTTATACAGAAAATGGCCATATATGTTCATCTGCAATTCCCTTACTCAAAAGTAAGCTTAGCACATACAAAAACTCTGCATCCCTTCTGTGAGAATTTTGCGGAAATTTTCTCTCCCCTTTCATAATTTTGAAATGGAATTTCTTTTCTTGAAATTTGATGGAGAATGGTTGGGGAAAATAAGAGACACGGTGCTACTGTTGTTCTATGTTTCATTCTTCCAACTTGGCAATGTCTATTGCAGGTCAGCACAACTTGTGACCCACCAAATTAAATGCAGTCCAGTAACCAGATGTAGCTCTGCCAAATGTTCATTATTCTTCTGAGTTTTGCGGACCAAATAATCCCAACTTTGAAGATAAATTTATAACTTTAAATGCATTTTAAAAAGTTAGAATGAACTCTTAGGTAGGGAGGTACATTTATCTTAAAGGTAAATAACATATTCCAGGCATCTATACCAGTTGGCAATGAACTGGCTGCTCTGGGTTCTGTAGTTTATCATGCCTTGTCATTGTCTGTTGGAAAGAACATGTCACTTGATTTGCTGTGTCTCAGTGTGCCTTTTTTTTTTTTAAATGAGACTTTAATTTGTTATTCCTCTTCCTCTGTTTATTTAGTGAACACATAAAGACTTGACTTCCCACTGCCTTCCCATAGTTGAAAATCTGTGGCCTTGGTAATAAAATCAGCAGTTTGTCAAGAGGGGGGAGTGTGTACAAGTGGCAGACAAGTGCTTTCCTTAGACTACTGTCGCCCTTCCTGTTTATTTCCAGAACTTTGACATCAACAGGAAGTTGTAAAGCTGTGAGGAAATGTCTGAGTTATGTAGGAACATGATGAGGAATGTTATGAGAATCTGGGTAGCTAACTAAGGTATTTTCATGATTTGTGTAACTTTTGGGGAAAACTTTAAAAACAAATTCAGGCCAAGTAGCTTGTGAAAATATAGGGTGAAGTTAAGAGGGAAGCAACTTAACACTCCCCCCCCCCCCATATTTTTAGGCAGGGATAAAGTGTTGTGTGTGTGTGTGTGAGAGAGAGAGAGAGAGAGAGAGAGAGCGAGAGCGAGAGCACACAAGGATTCCTTGGAGGTGGGGGCTACTAATATTTGTATGGTGTTTGGCAAATTAGAGGTACAGTTTTCTGTGGCTACACCTGATTTACACAGGTGTTCGTGGCATTTAGACTTTATATTTGCAGATGTTCTCTTAAAATGTCTCAGGTGCACACTTAAAAGGTATAATAATAATAATAATAATAATAATAATACCACCTTTATTGTCAATGTACAATGTACAATGTACAGTTTTGGCTTGGATTCTGACATCCCAAGAGCAAAACTTCACTCATAGGATGCTTGTTGTTTCCCTTACAGTCCTCTGAAAATCTGCTCTGGAGAGTCAGGTCAATGTTCCAGGACAGCGTGTCAAAAATGGCCTCCTGCTCTTCTACCAGTGGAGAGTTTGGCTTCCATGAGTGAGAGGAGCCCATACATTTGCAGAAAGGTAACTTAGAATCCAAACCATAGTGTGTGAAAAGGCATTAAATTTCTAGGGCCCCAGGAGAAGCTACACAATGATGGAATGTGTACAGATATGCTGAGCCAACTTGTGCTAGTGATGGCTATTTTCATTTTCAGGCCCAGTTTAAGGCCCTATGAACATTAGTGTTTAAAGGCCCAAAATGACTTGCTTTTTAAAGTCCCAAATATGTGAAACACAGCCCCCCTTTCCTACACACCCGATCAAGCGTTAAGATCAGCAAGGGGAGTGCCTCTTGGTAGCTCCACCATCCTCCAAAATTTGAGGATGGTCACCAGGGAGAGAGCTTTCTCTGTGGCAAGCTCCTAGGTTGTGGAATTCCTTCCCCACAGAGATATGTTACATAGTTTCCACCATATGCTTAAGATCCACTACTTTACACTGGCCCTGAGATTGTTCCTGATTGTAATTTGTTTTAAACTGTTTATAATATTGAATTTTAAATTGCTGTAACCAGTTGTCAGAATCCGATGGTGATGGGTATGAAAGAAACTGAAATAGTAATAGTAATAGTAATAGTAATAGTAATACACAAACAATAACTAAAGAGGGCTGACTTACTCTGAACACCTCGATAGTATGTTTTCTGTGGGCGATACAAAAATTTGTTGCTTGCGAGCAGCCAGGGGGCAGAGTTGAACAGCCTCTGAACATTGAAGCGGCTTGGCCCCATAAAAAAAAAAAAAAACCGGGGGGGGGGGGGAGTCCCAAAGTGCCTTGACTCCCAGGAGCTGGCATCTATGGGTACATATATCTCAATATTGTCTACATTGACTG